>NC_092589.1:65417500-66695625 GCF_047663525.1 Anas platyrhynchos
TTTGCACATCCATCCGGGAAGCGCAGCTGGTAAGAGGGTGATGTGCCCAAGCCACACACTGGAATCCACACTGAATTAAACCCAGATCTTCTGGGAGGTAGTGGCAATGGGAGATAAGTGAACATTGAAGTGGGTACTCAGCTAGTCTTCAAATACCAATACTTAGCTTTTATTTTTTAACTTCTTTTTAAGGAGGCGTTTCACAACCAGTGCCTATGTGGTCAGCTTCATCTAGATAGCTTCATTAACTGCACATAGCTACACTAGGCAACTCATTTTTCTGCTGTCTAGATCTAGAGTAGATAAACTGTGATGAGTATCTATTTCCCAAGCTGGGAGGGGTTTGGTGGCAGGATTCTTAGTTCCTGAAGAGGGCTAACACACTGCACTACTCAGTAACCCATGACACTTAAAAACGAGCATTGCCAGAAACCTCATAAAAGAAGCTAGAAATACTAAATGCAAACCATGACATAATACTGAGAAGATGAAGATTGTTAAGTGGGGACTCCAGCATAAGTGCAGTTCGCCCATTCCCCTGAGCAAAAGCTAATACATAGCCAGAGCCTTCTTATGGTGTTATTGTTCCTCAGGAGTAACACTTAAAAATTTTACCCACCCTGAGAGCAAAAGAAACATAGAAGTGAGAGGTGATAAATTTCAAGTACTATCCAAAGAAGAACAAAATTAAGGTATTCATGAATAAGAGGCCAAAGAAAATATCTTAGGCTCTCTCCAGGGCAGTAAAACTATGGAGTAAAGCTGTGTGTGCATGTGTGGATGCTCCATGGCTTATTTAATGAAGTTCTAAATGCATGCGTTATCTTATATTATCATACCTGTAAAACATTTTATAGAAATTATGACAGAAAGTTATGAAGAGGTGAACAGCCATCTATGACACTAGTATCTGGAATAACTTTCTTCAGTTCTGACCTCTTAATACCAGAATAATGGAGTGAAAACAAAAATCCAGAGAGGGTTGTTAACTATTATTAAACACACTAGATAACTCTCATTCAGTGAAACATTAAAAAAATAATAAATAACATAAAATAAAAGACTGAAAACAAGGATGACAATGAATGGTGCATATTAGGGTTTTTTGTTTACATCTAATGAGGTCTGTAGCTAAGTTCTCCATTTCAGGATGCTTTGTTTAGTATTGCAAAACTGTTGTTCCGAGTCACAGTGTGAACTGAAAATTTCTGGGTTGTTTATAAATGAGCATTCTGAAAATACAATTTCATCCAGGAGCATAAGAATATTTCATATGAGAATTTAGAAACATAATAATACAAAATCAAATAATGTTGAAATGAAACATGATTTCAAAATGAAATACAAGACGGGATTATTTTTTTTTGTGTGTGTGTGTTTCTGGAATGTTTTTTCCAATTTTCTTTTGTAATAAAATTATAGTGAATCTGACAGTTTTATAAAGCAATTTTCATTCCAGCAAAAATACATTCTCTACTTGAATTTGGTTTTATTAATAGAGCTGTGGCCAACTATATTCCTACTACTCATTCATTTTAAAAAAAGGAAAGAAAGAAAAAAGGATATCCAACAAAATTATTAGACAAAATATTTAACACCAATAAAAGCAAGTACAGCCGTAAGATGCAATTGAATCCAGAATCTTCATGGGAATCAAAAACAGATGAGGTATTTGAAATGGGTAATGAGCATAGGCAAAGCTGCAGCACAAAGCATTTACAAAAAGAAAGATACCATCCAGTGCATAAGTCTAACATTAACCGATTAGGGAGAAACTTTCTGTACAAGCAAGCTATTCTTGACTGTCTGCTATGGTATTTTATGCACTTTCTGTGAATTTCTGGTGCTCCTCAGAATCAAGTAGTGTATGAATGGATTGCTGGTCTGTTGCTGTTTGGCCTCGTCTCTGTTATTGTGCACCCCAAAAGAAGAAGGGAAGGTACCTTGCAGGCTTCATTGCTGGAAGACCCACTCTCCTCTCACCCTCTGTCCCCAAAGTTTTGCATCTGCTGTTTCAGAATTATTCAAAATTTGACTCACAATGCAACAACTCATTCATCCATAATAATGGTGCCAGGAAAGACCTCCGAAAATATTTTTCACTGAACCACTTCCAGAGGTCCCCAGTTTCCTCTGCTAACATAGGTTTAGCCATTTCATTGTACTTTCTTTACAGTGTTTACCTATTCAGATGACTTTTATGTCATGGCTTGCATGTCTGCTTGTTCCTTTCAGCAGCATTTCCTCTCCTTGTTTAAAACTTGCTGAGTGCCTTCTTACATTTATGAGGGAGCCCATCTACAGTTCAACCAGAACACTGAATATATTATACATTCTGTCATTCTGTTTATTACATGTCCTGGAGAACTGTACTTAATAGTGTGAATTAAAAAAAAAAAAAAAAAAAAAAAAAAAAAAAAAAAAAAGGCAAGAGAATGGCATTACATACTTAAAGGAAAGTATAAAGAGGGAAACACACAAAAGTGCAATTCTTGCAGCCAGTTAGACAGACACACTTATCTATTTCTTCAGCGTTACCTCACAGACAGTAAGACACTTAGCTGCAAAATTTATCAACCATGAGGTCATTAATAAAGCTGGTCAGTCTCATTAGTCACTTTAAAGACGATAATACTCAGTGATAAAGTAAAATGTTAGAAGATAGTTTTGTTATTTGTTAGCAGCTGAGTTATGATTTTGTAGTTTAAAGTATTTTGACAATGCTTTCTTTGAAATTTCTGGCCTAGATTTTCAGTCAATGAGCCATTTACATATTTGTCTCTTTCCCTCAAGCTGGCTTTAAGAATCAAGTAATATAGGTGAGTCCTCGCCAAAAAATATACGAGAAAATGAAAGTATTTAGATTTATGGTAAAGCTGGTACAGACTAACTTGGAGGAGGCTCCCCGGGCAAGTAGGCACTTTTCCTTACAAGAAAGCTCTTTAAGCTTGCAAGCTATGGAGAGTTTAACTAATATCCATGGAAAATTCTGATATGAAAGCAGGAAAGCAGCAAAAATTTAAAAGTCTAATTATAAGTTCTGCTATCAACGCTACCTTTTATGCAAGCTCTTAGCTTGTGCCCACTTCGATGTTGTCCAAATTCACACTCGAAGGAGCCAAGGGGGAAGCATCCCTTCACACAGCTGCTGTATGTAATGCATCATAGAACCTGAGTCTGTCTCTGCCACTGGTGGAAAATTGAAATTTGGGATATAAAAAATTCCCTGTGGTCACAACCTCAAATGATAAATCCTTACTCCAAATCCTTCTCAGTCTCCTAAATATGTGTTCTGGTGAATATTTCTCTGGACTAAAAAGTCTGCATTAACCTGCAGAGGACTGGTGAGGGCTGCCTTCTCTGAGCCCCCCCACCTCCTGCTCGTCTTCTCACACCTTCTTCAGCAACAGACTCTGACCCAGTGTACAGAAGCTGCTTCTTATCACAGCCCTAAATATACATATCCTTGAGCTACAGGAAAATTGCAATCCAAATTGTGCAAATTGAGGGCTACATCTCTCATAAGCCAGGCAGAAAACTGTTGAACACTTGAAGCTATATTTTCACAGTTAATGCACACAGCAGATTAGTTTCAAATCAGCTGCCTAATCAGGGTTCCCAGGAAGGCTGCAGGCATATTTTTTGAAGATGAAGAGAAAGGCTTTCCTGCCACTTCAACTACAGTCGTTACGAAATCCCGGGGCGCAGGGCTGGCGCAGGGTGGGTTTCTCCCCAGATGCTTCCTTTTCCTGCATGCCAGGCTGTCGCCTCTCTCCCAGTGAACACTAAATATGCTGTATAACTCCTTACTACACTACTCTTTTTTCTTTTTCTTCTTTTTACTTTCATGGAATAAAATTGACTTCTCCAAATGCTATACCACACGGCAGTATTTTCAAATGTTATTTATCCCAACTAAACAAGGGATAGAAAGAGGCAGAAAAAAAGCAACACCTTTCGCCACATTTTAAATATGATTATTCCATCATGCACACCTCCTAATTGTTTAACCTTCTTATGAAGATAATAGGCCACAAAAGGAATCATATAGGTATTTTAAACCAGATTATTAAAAAGTCTCTCAATTTTCTCCTTCAGTTTAAAACTTAAGTATATATGACTGCTCACCATGGGGACCCTATGTAGGACACTGCAGTGTGTAGAACCATCTCTGAAATATATTTCTTCAAACTTGGAAGAAGTCCCTGCAGACTTAAATGAATGTCTCTTCTTCCCAGACACAGAGCTCTCCATGCTGTCTTTATCTGCATGAGGGGTCTGCCTGGGAACAGTTATAGGCCCTTTGCTTCTGGTGCAGAGCAAGCTGCCCAGGAAAGTGTGCAGTAGGGTCTGCCTGCAGTGTGCCCATGCCACCAGAGGTCCCACCCAGGGGAAGGACATAGCAGAAGGACATTCCTGCTAGCTAACCTACCATGTCCTTACCCTGCCAGCAAAGAGCTTCAGTGAGGCTATGACTCTCTGAACCTACCTGATAGTTTCTTGGAGAGCTTTACCAGCTTTTGGGTTTTAGTCTAATTTGTTTCCTTTTCCTCTGCTTTACATAGCCAGAGAAAGTGTGTGAGCCATGTGTTTTGCTGGCATGGAAATAAGCTTCTGTTCCTTGGTCAATCCCTTTGACTAGTGCTATGTTTCTTCCTCTGGTCAAAGACCCCTTCTCTTTGCAGCCCACTGTAAAATTATTTACTCCATCTTCTAGGAAATCCATCATTGTGCCATAAACAAGATGAGTTTGCTATAAAGCTGACACTGGTCTAACCTGCAAAGACACAATTAGCATTAATGCCATGCATGACTTTTGCCAAATCCTTGCCTTGTGTCATCACTATGATTGGCATGTTTGCAGCACACATTGCAGGAGCTTGATTTGGTTCACAGCTCTCAGTCATTTTTATGTTCAGACATATAATCTAATGAGGTGAAAATGGAAAGCAGCCCCTGAGCATTTGGCTATTGCTGGGAAAGAATGCAAATTAAATATTTGAAAGAGAGAGTGGGGCACAGGGTGGCGTGTCATGGAGCTTCGGAGTTCCATCAGGTGCCTAGCCAGCTTGCACAGCCTTTGTGTCCACATTGTCTGCCTGCTGGACGGAGCTAAGAGACAGAAGAATGACAGTCTGGGGGAAAGAAAGAAAGACAGTAATTATGGGACGTATGTGATTAGCATGGTAGCCAGAGAAATTAAACCACTAGTCCCAGGAATCTTCCCTTCTATAAGATACCTGTGGTGGAATAGAAAAGCTCCTCACCACAGAGTTCAGCTGGAATCCACTCCCTGCTAGTTTAGCTTGATTGCTTTTTTGGATACCTACTGTGGGGGTTCAGTTCCTTGACCTTCCTTTCTATGGGACTACATTGTCCTGCCATGAAGAAAGGCAGATTAAGAATTTACAGGGATCCTTCCATCACTGGACTCTGACAGGAGTGCTCAGGGAGTTCATTTTTCATGGCTTAAATTGCTTCAGGCCAGCATTCTTATCAAAAAGGTTGGGTTTAATGTAAAACACAGACTTCTTTTACTTTCTTTTTAATTTTAGCTCTGTATAAAACAGCACTACAAATTTCCCTTTGAACAGCAAGTTCCTGAGCTGCCTTCCTTTGAATAACATATAAATTTCAGCTAAACTTTATTGTTCCTGAGTAAATCAGTCTACTTAAGAACTTTATAATTATTATTAGGGAAGCAAAATGTTTTGCATAACAGCTGAAAAGTCTGGAAAATTCTTGGTGATAATTAGACTGGGGATTCATTATTTGTTTGCTCTTTAAAAGGTACCAGCTTACAGAGTAGTTTCCAAACTTTGTCTTTTGGGTGCCTTATGATCTTGACAAGGTTGGAAAGAAAAAGAATTGAAAGTCTGGTAAGCATTAGCTGGCATCCAGGCCGTGCCTTCCAGCAGGATTTTCCCGCACACCTCCCAGCACACAGCGCTATTTCTCCACAGGCACGTTTCCTCCATAACTCCCTGAGGTTCTCGATACACACATGCTGCTCTTCAGTTTGTACCCACCTGCAGACGTGCTGTGCTCCTCTCTGCAAGGGGTCCTCCGGGCACCTGGGAGCATTGGGGAGCTGCTCTCCCCCAGTAGCACCACCAGTGTAGCTAGACTGGGAGCCAAAAGTTTATTCCCCACCCATCCCTTAGGCACTTTGAGCCCACACTTGGTTTGCAAAAAAGCCTGAAACATTAGCTGCCAAGCTTCTGGGTACTCAAAGACAGGAAGCTGTTTCACTTTACAGGGAATAATTAAATATAAATTTGGCAAGAAAGACGGAGTTGGTGTTAGTGTAATTCTGGAGCCTAGTGAGCACTCATTAGAGAGGATCAGACCAAGGTTCCTGACCCTGCTCCAAGGACAGTGTACATAATCTTACATTAAGCCTCCCTGAACAAAGCACATGCAGCAGAGCTAAGGGCGTACCCAGAGCCAGGTGTCCTTCCAACACCACACTTACATGTGCTCTTCCTCTGTTTCTCTGTCCTCTCTCCAGTCAGTCCACATAAAATCAGGCCCTCATGACACCTAGCGTAGTGCTGCCATTCTAGGAATATAAGAGCAAAGGCAACAGGGAACTGGAGCTACAGATGAGGAAAGGACCTTTATCCTCATGTGCACTGTCACTTCTACCAAACCTCAGCTGTTCCCTGAAGCTGTTACCAGACTGAGCACGTTGGGTAAGACAGTCCGGAGAACGCTTGTGTACGATTCTTTTTGAGGAGCAGGTCTAAAATAGGCACCAAATGGCTTAGTGCTCTCGAGGCACAGGTAATAGCCAGCTGGAGAATTTTATAGTCAGAGGGAGAGTTTTAACAACAGAAATGTAGGTGCCTAGAGAGTTTAGACACCAGCTGAGCAGAGATTTTGAGGATCTAAATTTTGGACCTAGAGTTAGATCCCGATTGGAATCCAGTCTTAAATTCCTAGGGTGAAATAAAGGCCAACTGAAGTATACAAGAATTTTACTATTGGCTTCAGTAAAGCCAAAAACTCCTTTTTGGAACTAGTATAGGCACACTCATAAAGTATAGTATACTTGGCAAATGACATGCCATTTGCTCTAGTGCTGTGATCATAAACAATACATACATGCCATAACCAATATTTAATACAGCAGTTATAATTTCCAAAGAAAAATGTCTAAAAACATCCATTTTTGCAAGCACCAATAATATGTTTGCAACCTTCTATGTGTAAACCTTCCTAAAATGTCTGTCAAGCATACTAAAAGTCTGGGGAATCAGTATCACAGTCAAATGGTGTAGATGGATTGTTTCATACTTTGTGGGAAAGACTTGTTTTTCAAATAAAAAGTTTTAAAACTTCAGAGATGTTGATGTATTTTCAGCTAACCAGATGCTGTATACTAACTGTGTGCCAGTATTCTCTCAGTGCTGGAAGAAAAATAGTTGAGACAACATATTTGATGGATTTGTTTAGGGATTTTCTATGCATATGGAAATCATTTGTTTCTCTACTGCAAAGTATGTTTGATTGTTCAGTATCAACATTTAACTAGAAAAAGTAGCTACAGTGCTCCCAGTTGTGTAAAGCGCAAGCTAAACTAAACAAAAACTGAAAAGCAGCTTCAGCATATCTCATGTTCATTAAGAGAATAAATGATGAAAAAATTAGCTGATGACAGGTATGCAGATTTTTGTAACTCAACAGTCCAATGTGAGAGTTTGCTTAGTTTAGCTACCCAAAGGGAAATCCTAAAAGACTGATTTGAGTCCACCTACCAATAAATAAATAAATAAATAAATGGGTTGGTGAGCACCAACACATTGTGATAGGAAGTTTCATTGAAGTGTTAGCTATACAATACAATCCCTAAAGAAAGAGATAATATCTTGTATGCATGTTCTCACCACAGAAAAATAACGCTGGTGTAAAAAGTTCCAGGCTTTCTGTTCCAGAGTTTCCCAGACTCAAGAGTCTCAGATGGAAACACAGCCACATGTGGCACACTCCCTGTTCAAGGTCATGCATTACAGGTGATCCAGGACACATTGCATTTATTATGCGCACACCACAGAGATGCATATGCACATCAATTAGGTGTATTCCAGACTGGTTAGATGAGTTTGCATGCATGGATAAATTCTGCACCCTGGCTTCTGCATGTTCAATGCAAATGGACAAATTCTTTATTCTTCACACAGACTTAATTTCCATGCTTGGATTGCCTTGCACGTGTCTTCCAATAGTCCTTTTTTATTATTTCCATAATCTGATGACGGTGAAGAAATTCTTATTTTAAAGAATAAGAATCAGATTTTGAATAAGATTTTGTCATCCTGTTTCACCATAATAGAAGCTGAAAGTTAAAATTACCTCATGATATTTTTTTCTTTCTCTGAGTAGGTTACATGTAACTAACTTTCTGATGCAAATTTCACAAAAGACAAATTCAGAATTCACTTTTTTTTTTTTTTCTAGTTATTTTTGCTTCACCATAAGATCTGTTTTCCTGAAAACATTCTCAATAACAAAAAGGCAAAAGCAAATTTCTTTCAGAATTCAGTATCCACACAAAACTGCATATTGCCCAGGTAACTTGTTTTTCATTATTCAAATGCAAGTAATTATTTGCAATTAGGCTATGTAATAATATTTCCTAATATTTCATAAAGCTTGGTCTTCATGAACCAAAAGACTTGTATATAACTGCTTTATGAAACTTCAGATGTAACAATTTTGCATATATCAAAATATAGCAAAATTAGAAAGAAACCACAACATTTTGATATACACTACAAACAAGTCTGTTTGAGTTTGTACAGAAGAAACAACTAGAAATGGGCTCAGACTACCTGCTAGAATGGGTCTTGAATTAAAATCTCATCACTGAAACTCTGGTTGTGCTCACCAAAACAAACATTTTTAGGATTTAAGACACCGATTGTGACTACATCTACAGCTGTACTGCTCCTGCCATGAGGTGTCTTTTGCCACCCAAGAGCATTGTTCTCACCCTACAGCAAATGTTCTCCTGTGAAGCAGGCAGTTGTCATAAGAAAACTGAACAACAATCAAAGACATCTTAAAGTAGGTATTAAACCACTATGGAATTCAGAGGAAACAACAATATGGATTCCCAGGAGTTTGTTACTAAAAGGGACACAATGGGTGGGAGGAAAGCTGTTGAGTCTGAATGATGCCCTTCAAATTATAGTCTTCTCATGTCACACGTTGAGGATTATATGTCATGGAAGGAAAACTTGTGACAAACAGAATGGACAAATATAACTCATTTATTGGGACCAAAACTCTGGGAAATGAATTTTCTGTCTACATTTTTTTCCTCTTTTCTCAACCCTAAGTCTGGGAATTGTGTTTGAACCCTCCTGCCTGGTCATGAAAGACACCCATAGCCTTCGTCTCCCCTCTCCTTAGATCCAGTAGTGATGAGGTGGGGAGTCCGGGGGCACAAATAATTGAAGAAAAGTGATGAATTTCTAAAAGATACAAAGGTCTGCACAGAGGAAGGCTGCATCTAGTGCAGGCAATTACTCAGACTTTTCTAATCAATTAAAACTAGGTTAAGACAGTCCCAGATAACCTCAGAGAGCAGCTAAATGAGACATTGTATAGACAGATTACCTTTCTGTTTCTACATTTTCCATCTGATATCATTTTCAAAGCCATTTGGGATGAAAAGAAAATTTTGTCATGCAGTCTATATACACATACACCCATCTCTGGTCACAATCATGTCTCACTAGCAACACAGAAAATACTCTCTCAGACATGGAAGAAAAATAACTGCCTTTCCTTTCAGTAAACACATATCTGCTTGAAGTCCGATAATTATTTTTATCCAGTTTGGCCACTTCTGAGAAGGGAAAATCCAAAAAAAAAAAAAAAAAAAAACAAGCTCCCAAGAGTTAATTTGAACTTTGAACTTACTTTTTTTCAAATATTAAGCAAAATATAGGGTACACCTATACAGCGAAGTACCAGCAGAAACAAGCTGCTTGGCCCAAAATGGATCCAACTAGACCAGGTGTATAATCATTTCAAGACAGAGGTAATTTAGTTACATTTCACAGTGCTATTCTCAAGCATTTGAAATCCTGGGATCCCTGACAGCTGTAGCTGGCTTGGCACTCAGGATACCCCCATCCCAGCCCTGGGGCAGCAGGCTCAGCGCTGAGGCCACGCCAGGCTGCTCAGAGCTGTAAACCCTGAGGACTGTGCTGGCATGGCCTTCTTGGGCAACTTGTCCCATGGGAGGAAAGTTTCTCCCTGTATCACACCTGAACCTCTCATTTTAATTTTCACCCATGGTCTCCCATATTCCTGCCATGTAGCATTGTGAGTGGCCTGGCCCTGTCTTCATGGAGTACAAAAGCATTGTGCACTGTAGGTCTCAAAAAGTCTCAAATAAATGTACCCATGCTGACATTGTCACCAGCAGGTTGGGTTAAATTACTTTTCGGGGTTGCATCATGAGCTGGCAGCTTCTTTAGGCTACAATGGCTTTCCTAGCTGCAGCTCAAGCTGGCCGTGGGTGTGTGCAGCACTCTGAAAGTTCTTACCTTTGCCTACAAATGTTGTTCCTGCCACATAAATAGGCCTCTGCCCAGTGTGTGAAGTGAAATGTGTGGAAATATTCATATGGTCAGGTTGAGATAATGCAGAAGGATCTTGCAAGACCGAGCAAGCAATAGAACAGCAAAAGAAATTCAATAGAGGTGCATGTAAAGCAATATGGGGAAAATAAACTCGACTTTACTTATAAAATACATGAGCTGACTGTTAGCACTCAGGAGAAAGATTCTGGAATATGTTCTATGAAAACAAATCTGTCCTAGAAATCAGAAAAGCAAATTGAATGTTAAGAACTAATAGGAAAGAAGTAGGGAACAAACATAGCTATGCAGCAGTACAAGCTCCTGGTGCACCTACAGCTTGAATGCTGCCTGCAGTTCTGAGTTCCACACTTCAGGAGCATAGTGGAAATGGCAAAAGGTTCAGGGGAGGCTGACAGAAGTGCCCAAAGGTTAGGTATGGCTTCCATAGCAGGGATGGCTGAGCAGAGCTGGCTCTGCAGCCTGGAAGGATGCAGAGTGGTCCACCACAGTCCACCAGAATTGTGAGTGGTGTAGGGTCTGTTGAGCACCATCTCTTCTACTGAGGATCGTCTGGCTAATGGGAGCCAGGTTCAAAATCAGCAAAAGATGACTTCTGATGTAAAAGGGAATAGATCTATGGAGCTTACTGTTGAAAGGTGAATCAGGGCAGGCAGTCTCAGGAAATCTTTCAACCTGAAACTAGTTGGAATCTGGGACAATAGTCAGGAAAACTGTGTTTGCCCTTTTGGGAGCATTTTCTTATGGTCACTGTTGGGAGGAATACATTGGGCTAGATCAGCTCTTGCTCTGACACAGTATGCGTTTTTATGTTCTTTTCAGGGTCATAGTGTGTTTGCACTGCTATTTTGATGCCATTATAAATTCACTTTCTGTGAGCATTATAAGGAAATAAACTTTTAAAAGAACAAAAAACAAACAAAAAATTCTACAGCTCAATAATCAAGTTTAAGAAATTAAGAAAAATATTATAGCTCAAAGACTTTCTTTGTAAACTAGTAAAGACAGGTTTAAAAAGAACCAGTGATGGCAGCTGAAGCCAGATTAGATGGACTCAATACAGGAGCAGTTAGGTAACATGCAATGGCCTGTGATACACAGAAGGTCAGGCTAGATGATCTAATGTCCCTTCTGGCCTAAATATCTCTGAGTATAGTACTCTGGCAGCCACACAAATGTTGAAAGCAAACTCCAACTCAGCATGTTTTCTGTCAGCCACACTATATCTAGATAGATTTTCATGCCAGGTTTTTAAAAACGTGTCCTGCTGATTGTATAACTGCACCTTATTTCTCTGCATAAAGGAGATAATACTGAAATTCTATGATATTTTAGAGCAATGATAGCTTGCAATCTTTGGTATGCATTTATTTATGAGAATATTTTAGTTTGAACAAATTTAACGTTTTCATCTCTGTCAGCTCCCCAGTAGTTTGCTTTCTGAGTGTAGAAAATATGTTTTTTCTTTCTCTGTGGAATTTTGATTCCTACATTTTATTTATTTAATTTTTTTTAATTTTTGACAGAACAGTAAGATCAACGAGCCCCATTGACCTGCAGACCAAGCAAAGATCTTAGTTTCTTTCCTCACAAAGGGGTGGACTGAAAAACGTTAAAAGCCGGTAAAACGGCTTCAATGTAGCGTGCAGTGCTAAGATGGGGACCTAGGATGATTTTAAAAATGGGGAGAAGAAACAATAATATGAGTAAACAAAGAACTTTTGTAACGAAATCAGAAAGAAAAATAATTCTCTGATAATTCGCTGGTCTTTCCTGATTTAATACAGACATTAATAGAAAGTGCTGTAAGGTTACTGGTTTTAGTCGCTCTTCTATACCCCATTTCCAGAGGAGCCCAGAAATCTTTCCCTTTCTCTCTCCTTCTCACGCTCTCTCTCCCTCTCTCTGAAACTAACGTTTCAAAATAATTTAAATCACATGTAAAAAGACCTTCCAGTTTCAAATTTCCTTTAGAGTAGCCTATTAACTCTAATCACCTCCGATTCATAATTTTGGGTGGCATTTACAGATTTCTGCAAGTATACACAAAATCCATTGAAGATTTTATTAGTCCTGTCTAATAAAAACACATGCTTGAAATAAAACTGCTACTTTATCTAGCCCATAAACTCTGTTTGTCTACTCAGAAGACAAATTGTTAGTAGAAGTCAGTGAAAGCAAAGGTTATATCTGAATAACTGGTACATCTCAAAAAACTCATAATTTCATCACAAAGCATGCAAAAGGGCAAAGGCTAGCTGTGGTATCCTGCTTGTTATACCATATGGATTTTCTTTTCAAAGCAATTCTGAGATAAAATATTTATAGGCATTAGTCTGTGGTATTAGATTAATACCTGCAATTACAGATAGCGAGACAAGACTGAACAATCTAGCAGGATTTTTTCCACTTCTAGTTACTAGGTATCCGTTAAAGAACTAATGAATAATAACAGAAACATAAACCTGTGCCCACCAATCAGTCTAGCATGCTGACTTAAGGGTTTCACTCATTTTCTCAATAACAATAAAATGTTTACTCCTCAACTTCTGTAGAAAATAAAGTCTCAAAATCAATAGCATATATGTGATGCATTAAGAATGAGTTAGCTGAGAGACTTCAAAATTTAGCTGCCAGTATGGTGTCACAATTACATGAAGTTGTTCTTAGTGAGGTTCCAGGGAGCTAATATTATTTCAGGTGATATTAAGAAAAATAAATAAATTATCATAAGTAAATAAAAACATATGTACATTTTTATAGTGATAGCAGAAAAACTTAAATGTCTAAAACCAACGCCCTTAAGTCAGACCCAGAAATTGCAGACAGGATCTCAGAAACAAGTGCCTGGAAAGAACTGATGAGTCAGCAGGTGGAAAACTGAGCCTGAACTCTGTGTGTGATCTGTAGCAAAAGGGCTAATGCAATTCTTGAGTGTATAAAGAGGGAACCAGTCCAGGACTGTGGAGATGCAGACTATCCCTGATGCAACATGGGCCCTATAAACTCTAAAGTGATGTACAATGCTCTACTGCACATTTTAGAAATGAGAGCAAAACAGTGGAGAGGGTGCAGGAAAGAATAGCAAACGCTATTAAAAGACTGGAAAAAAATGCTTTCATATAAAGTTGGTGAGGGAATAAAAAGTGAAGTTAACTGTAGCTTTGTCAGGATATACATTTGGGAGAGGAAAGACACAGCCATAAGGAAATAACTATTTAACATTGAATTAGGTATTAATGGGAAGGAGACCAGACTTCTCCCTCAAATAAATACTGATTTCAATGACCTGCATAGTTGTGCTTAAATTATCTTACTGACAGAGAGTGCAAGTGGAAGTGGTTTCCTGATCCATACCAAACTGTAAGAGAAGGGCATTGGACGTCCCAGTCCCAAAATATCCTCTAGTCTGTACAACATGAGGTTTCAGTGCAGTGAGAACTACCTGAGCCACTGGAGTGGAAAAAAGTGGTTACACCACTTTTGTTACACCAGATACAGGGCATAAGTTCTGCAAACCCAATCCAGAAGGTATGGTCAGAAAATAAACACCATTATGTGTGCTGCAACCAGGACATACATTCCTTGGCTTAGTTTCATTCCTGCTGTCTTCAGGAGCCCAGTTTAGCTTCAGCCAGTACATTGGCTCAGATGCCTCAGGTGGCAAAGAAGCTTGATTGGTGTTAACAAAACCAGCAACAGCTGTTATGGCTACAGAAATTGCATGGCACCAGAGTGTACACACTGAATTTAAAGGACAAAAGTAGGAATTAGGTGGGCTGTAAGCACCTGGGGGTGCAGGTGTACCATGCACTCCACTGTGCATAGTTACCAATAGTTACCCAGCTACCTCTGAGCAAAGTGATTTTCCTTCTCTGCAGGTTGCAGGGCTCCAGATGGGTGCCAGCAGCTAGTCCATGTTTTGGCACAGATTTGAACACTGAGAGGCCAACCAGAGTTCCCACCTGGCATGCCCAACAAGCTGAAGACAGTTGAACAACCATAGCTGTCCTACTGTGGATTGCACTTCACATTCTTCCTGACCAGATTCAGGTATGTCCTGACACCTCAGCACTCCGTGAGCTTCTCATGTGCTTGCTTTCTGTCCTTCCTCTGTTCTGGGTGTTGGGGCTGCAGGAGGCTCCCCCATGGAAAAGCTTGTCTTTGCTTGTTGGAATGTGCAGAGGATGAACCAATACAATGAACAAAGTCTCTAATTTAATTTTGGTATCCCCAGTGAAAGTAGACTGGCTTCACAGAGCCAGGTGAAGTAATTTCATATTGAATAGTAAAAAATTAGATAGCTTGGCTTAAAAAAAAAAAAAGTAATTTCAGTGCTTTTTAAATATTCAGAAAGTTAAATTATTTATTTGTTTGTTTGTTTGTTTTATGAGAAATATTAAGCCCAGGAACCTGCCTTCAACCCAGCAAAAAACTTTTGATACCATGGTAGAGTTGTCTATGAGGAAACTGCAGGACTGAATCCATAGTCTTAAATCAGACTGCTGAGTCTACCCGCAGTTGCAATCTCTAATTTTGCAATCACTAATTCCTTTATTTTTTCCTAGTTCAAACGCAATAGATAAATGAAAGTAGCACCTACCAATAGCGTTAAACTTAACAGTTGGTCATTGCTTTCATTAAAATTCCTTTTTTTCTAAATTTTAGACTGCAGAAAGAACTTGGCATAAAATCTTCTAGCCTGGAAACAATTTTTATGATTGCAGATTTTCAAAGGGAGATGTTTGGTTATTTTTAAGTTACAGAAACACAAGAAACACATACCTAGCATTTAAGAAGGGGCTTTTCTTGTTACTGTTGTGTTGATTCAACTTGTGCATGGATGGAAATACTGTAAAAGGTATGTAGTATATTCATTACAAGACCTAAGATTCCTTCTTTTTTTTTGACAGAGCACCTGTGTGTGTTTATAAGTGATGTGCAGACACCAGTGAGGGGCCCAACCAGCAGAGACTGAGTCTGGATTCGATCATTCCGTAAATTGAGTGGTTTTGGATCGAGAGATTTAATCTGAGCCCATTTCTTGTAATGTATTTTAAAGGTGAAAGGGCTTTTCTTCTGCCAAGATGAGAGTATAGGGCTGCAGGGATTTGTATTTCTCTTGCAGCTGTAGACATCGCTAACAAACATGGCCTCAATTCTGGAAGCATCCTAGCTGAAGCAGGTCTCTACCGTGACATAGTGCTCCATTACAGCTGGTCTTCAGAGGCAGAGTGAGCCCCACCAGCTGCAGCACGAGGTCAAAGATGACAAAGAGAGCATGTGCAGTAATGTTTCCACACTGGTTTCCTGAACATCCCTGCTGTACAAGCCTTTGTTATTAGTGCCCTCTGTGCCAGGGGGAGATTTTCAGGCTCCAGGGAGTTTGTTGGAAAAGGAAGGTACTCACTATGGTTCTTTAAAACTAGATTTTCAATAACATGATAAACATATTACAATAACATGAGCCTCCATGGTCATCAGTACCAAGAGCAGGTGCTCCCCTGAACCCTGTGCCTGCACAGAAGGTGGGGTGGTGGTGGAGGACATCAGAGGGGGATGAGGCAGGCTGTGCTGAGGGACAGAAGCACTCAGTTAAAGCTTATCTTCATATGATTGTTAATTAAGTATCATATTAATATCCTTAAAATCTTAAAATTTACCTTGCAAGCCCTCTGCCTCTGACTGTCACAAAGCTACATAAAGGATGCTTGCACTTTGTTCTGATCAACCAAAAAAGCTAAGGCAAAACCCACCTTCTCAGAAACATTTTCTTGCAAAAGCTTCAGAATGAAACCTGATGGAAAAATCACCAATTTTCTATTGTGGCATAGCCATGGGTTTCATTATATGATTTCTTATTCATTGTTGAATTTGAAATCTTCTTTTACCCTATTTTTTTCCCAAGAAAATGAGAAATCACTATGAAAGGATTCTATGCAATCAATTGAACAGCTGTCCCAGAGAAGTTGTTTTTTTTTTTTTCTTTTCAATATGTCTTATGAGGTAAGGAATGAGTTTCATGAAAGAAAAGCTTCTTAGGGACATTCTTATTACAAAAAAGAGGTTATTTCAACTCTGACGATTATATTACCAGTAGTTATATATACGTATAAATCTATTATCTACCTGTGTACAGACATACACATTTATACACATGCATATACATGCACTTCAAAAACTATACTTACTCATGTTTGCTCTTGAAAAAGAGATACGCTATGAAGGTAAGTTCATGTGTAACATTGATTGAAGTTTGCTCTCCCTGTAGTTAAAATGCAGGAAGCATGTGATGCAACATCCTACAGTCTGTGCTACTTCTGACTAGCTCATATTGAATACAAGCTCTGTTAAGTTGAAAGGATTTCTGGTTTGTTTCAACTTGAAAGTGATTTAATATGAGGCCCAGAGAGAAAATCTGTCTCAGTAATCAAATTATAACAAGTAAGGATTAAAAGTATTAAGAAGTTTAAGCAATCTTTTAGCTGCCCTGTGTTCTTGAGGTCATTTGAAGCTGGCTGTGGGAATAAGTAAAATAAAATAACAAGAGAGGGAAAAAACAAAGTATTATAGAAGTGAATCAAAGAGTGTCCTTCAGGATTAGATTATGGTACAAGAAAGGGACTGAAACATTTTCCAGGATCCTTAATTAATTTTCCTTAGGGAAACATAATTTTAAAAGGGTATTTTAACAGCAATCTTTCTTTTCTTTCTTTCTAAACTGGATATACTAATACTTAAAAATTGAATGCTTTTACTTTATATATATATGTGTGTGTGTGTGTACATATAAGCCATAAATGCTGATAAAGTCCACTAACTCATAAAATAAAGTGTTCTTCAAATAAGCAATGGTAGGGACTATGTACATGGTCTTATTTGATGTATACGTATGAAGATATATATACGAGCATATTCATCCTAAATCTTTGGTGGCAAATGCATCAACTTCAAACAACTTTATAGCAACTTATGTAAGTGTACTGGTGGTGCCTTGTTCCAAAGGACTGCCATGTCTACTTTCGCAGGTCTGTTTTTAACCTTAACAAAGAGACAAACTGAACCAACTCACTACTAAAGGTACTGAAGGCATTTCCAACTTGATGCAGGAAAGATCTGAGATGATGTTACAAGGAAATAAACAGAAGTTTTTCTTCTGTCTTTCTGAACCTGTTTTCCTTTCAGTTTGTAGCGCCTTTCCTGAGGCCTAAAATATCTTAATGTCCCTGCAAACATCTGGTGGATACTTTGAGGTGGATCCTGTTAACAACCTGCACCAGGGAAGCTAATGATGAGGTGGGAAAGGTGAGAACTTGCAAATACAATTAATTCCCTCAAATTAATTTTGTCAAGATAAAGAAGAAACATATAAAGTCGTTTTTGCTTTATTCTGATGTTCTGTATCCAAGATAATTATTTAAACAACTCATTCTGAATATCTGTCTATACATTATGTCCTCTCAAATGCATATGTATGGATAACTGTTGTGTATGCCAGAGATTTACTTTACACTAATGGATCAGGTCTAAACAATTGTGCTCAAAAGGTGCTGTCACCCCCTGACATCCCCATGTCCACCACTGTCCACCTTGCCATGCTGTCACCTGGTCTTCAGAAATGCTCTTCAGTCCCCTGAGGGACCTCCCTTGAACTGAAGGCTTATGACCTGCATGTTGCCTTGTCACTGTGCAAAAGGAGAGGAAAGGGAAGAGCAGGGCACTGTGCCCATTTATTAATAACTAAATATTCTAATTAGGTTGCGATGTGGGAATAGTGGACATCTGATCTTAGTTAGTGTTTTTAGAGCAAATGAGAACTTGTTTGCATGATTAAAAAGAAAACCCTTCAAATTAGGTAACACCAGCCAAAATACACTGTGCAAGCTGGTCTCTAGATTTGGTTGCTAAGTCTTCAAAAAGCAGCTGTGAATTGATATTATGTTGCCCAGAGAGGCTGTGGAGTCTCCCTCCCTGGAGATCTTAAAAAGCCACTTCAGCATGGTCCTCAGTGCCCTGCTCTGGTTGTCCCTGTTTGAGCTGGTGAGTGGGAGAAGGTGACCTCCAGAGGTCCCTTCCCACCTCAGCTGTTCTGTGATTCTCTATCTTTGCATTCTCTTCCTCAAGAAAACAATGAGTATATGCAGTACTACGCAGGTACATGGGTGAAAGACTGTTTCATAAAACAGGAGCAGATGAAATCAGTGTTGGATTGTGCAGACATCTCTGGACACAGCTGAGTCCATGGTCTCAGGAGAACTAGGTGCACCATCAAGCTGACGAGGCAGTACAGAAAGTCAGTTGTTTCCAAAGGCAGCAAGCTATGTTCTCCTGCTTTCCTCATTTTATTTATTTATTTATTTATTTATTTTTAATTCTTCTTCTTACAGGTTGAGCATATAACTGATTTAGCTTCTGACACATAAATCCAGCCAGTCATTTTCTTCCACAGTGGCTTTAACTCCATCATCCATGTATTTTAAATCAAGGTATTACTGCCTAGGCAAATTCCAAAAGAAAGTCTCCAAGGGATGGTGTCTGATGCACATGGCAAGTCTTTGACCAGCAAGCAACATTTTTCTTGGTCATAGCCCCAAAATCTGAAAATCATCAACCTGTTTCAGACAGACTTTTGCTAAATCATTTGTTATGGAAACTTTGCCCCATGTATTCCTCTGACTGGCAGAGATAATAGTGAATGTCTTTTCTAACAAATGTGTAGTGTTGACAGTATCTCTTTAAACTTATTATGTTAGATTGTGAAAATATGGTTACTTTAAACAAAAATAAAAATCACATTTGTTTCTTACCTAAACATTTTATCTTTAGTAGCTGTGTGGTTGATATGTTCCCAGTTTGGAAAATAAAGCTCAGCAGAGGCTGCTGTTAATGTTTGAGTAAATACATACACAAAACTTTATGTTGATGTGTTCCTCTAGAGCAACAAGAAATGCCCTGTCCTATCTAGGTTGCACATGACTACCTGAATTTCACAGTGTTTTCTCATTTTGATCAGCCTGAATTCCATTTTGGAAAGTCCTTGGTTGTGAAAGGGATTGGGTCCATGCCTGCTGAATTCAAGATGAAGTTGTCAGTAGATCTTTGTTAGACAATGACTTAGAGGAGTTTTCCATAAGTTAAATGTACTGATTGTTTAGTGCTCACAAGGAGTTACAAAGCATCCTCATTGCAGGGGAAATTGGCTGAGATAAAAGCTTTTGATTACATCTAAGGGATGTAGAGAAGGGAAAACATCTCAATTTTTAAACATACTGGGGGCATACCCTACAGATCTTTTTCATTCAGTTTTTACCAGTGATTTCAGGAAAACTGCTTTGGACAGCATGGGGCTTGGTTTACTCTACTTATCCAAAGAATAGAACTGAAATCCAAAGATATTCGGTCTATGGAAGAGGGTGTTTTCAAATGCCCTACAGTCTACCACCATAAGAAGAAAATACTCAATGGATGTCTAGCAGACATTCAATTCCTTTTCTTTCTAACCCCAATATCTATCACACCTTTCACACTCTGATCTGAGTGCAGTATAAACTGTGTACCCAGAGATTCTCACACACTTGCCACCACCTGCAATATGACTCCAACTGCAGATGTGTGAAATACTGTGTTTTAAACTGAGGCACTTCTCTCATTTCACTCCCAGACTATCACTGTGACACACAAAATTAAATTAAGATTAGATCAAAATCTGGGAGGATAACTTAAAATGAGAATCAAAAAGTTATAAAGCTAAATGCTTTTTCAGAGCCAGTGGTTGTTATGGTAATCACTTGGACAACTTTTTTTTTCTTGGAAATACAGAGTAAACACTTATTAAAGTGGGCCTCAGTGATACAGTAAATACATGAATTTATTACTATTTGCAGTCAGAGCTGGGTGAAGAAATCCAGGAGACACTGTTTCAGAATTTGTTTTCCTTCTCAAACCAAAGGTCCAATGATACAAAGTCACTCAAGCAACCAAGGAGCCAGAGATGCATGTTTATTGTCTGCTATGGCCCATCCCTGGGGCCCTGTGGCTGCAGCTAAGCAACCAGCTTCATCTGGGTCAAACTCAAAGACATGGATAGTACACATTAGGTTATCGTGTTATGAAGAATATTACATGATGTACAGCTGGCATGGAAATTTTTATTTAAAGAAACAGTTTCAAATTTCTCTTTTTTTCTTTACTTATTAAGTTGTGGGTTTTTTGTTTGCACACAAGCTGTATGAGTTAAAACTCTACTGGAAATAATAACACATAATGCAAGCTGCTTTCTCTCCCAGCTTTGGCTGTATGGAACAAACCAAAATCCTGTTATACAAGACACCATTAAAATTATATGCAAAGCATTCCAAGGTGAATGGTTTGGGTCTATTAACCCATGCATTTGAGCTGTCACAGACATCTACACTTTGAACTTTCAACATATCAGGTGCTTCGGATCAATTCAATACAAATTTTTAAAAACTGCAGTCTCAGGACAAATTTATTCAATACAGACATATGCAAATAGCAAATTCTTGATTGTGTGTGAAAACATGGTTAAGTTTAAGTCATGTGAAGTCCTAATTTAGTTTTTAAATTTCAAAAGTCTTAACTTCAGAGTCAAGTAAACAAATCTTTTTTAATAGAATATTAAGGTGGGAAATAGAATACAGGTAGGAAAATATACAAAATATGGGCCAGGCAGTTGGGTCTGACAAGTCAAAAGTCTTCAACCAGGATTCAGAGATTAAAATGTAGTTATATGTTTATATGATTAAATTTTACATAAACTGTAAAAATAAAATAAAATAAAATAAAATAAATAAAATAAAATAATAAAATAAAATAAAATAAAATAAATAAAATAAAATAAAATAAAATAAAATAAAATAAAATAAAATAAAATAAAATAAAATCATTCCTTTTAATGTAGATCATTGGTTTGCCAAGAATGGCCAGATTTACCTAAAAGGTAAATCTGTTTCTAACAATATTTGTAGGAGATACAATAACTGCCATTTGGGGTTGATCTTATGAAACTCAGTGACTTTGTAGTGCCTTAAGCCCTCAATCCTCATGTTGGTTTTAATCCTCCCATTGAGTTGAGTGGGAAGCAGCAGTACTGGGCACTTCTTCAAATGTACTATCAGTAGCTCCAGCTTTACCACTGATCTCTTGGTTCTTATATTTTTCATAGATTTCAACTTTCAGTGTCTTGGCAATCTGACCTTGGCATGCCTTATCCTGGCATCAAGCAAATTCCCTGTCAAGAAGCATTGGGTAGTCCTGTTGAAACCCAACTATAAATTTATAGTAATGTGCTAGGATATACAGACAATAAATCTGTGACATACACACTAGTGCTTTGCCTCACTTTTTCATCTACTCCCTTTTCTTGGAATGGAATCTGGTTAAGATCGCTCCCAATCAAGTGAAATACTGTCACTAAGGAGGATAATTCAGATACAAACTCCAAAGAAATGACCTTTGCCTCTGAAACCAGCTCCATAGGTGAGGAAGACATGGAGAACTTATTATATACAGTGTGCCTCCATGGTGCTTAGCTATGGATGGGTAAATTAATTGGATACCATAATGGAAGCAATCCCCAAACCACTAATATCAGAATGTAGTGGCTTTCAGCTTCTTCTTTTTTTTTTTTTTTCCTCTCAGTTTTTTAACCTTCATGTTGTTTAGCACTCTAGGATAGAAGGAGTTAAATTATGTTCAACATATCACATGTAATGTGGCAGGACATCAGCTTCTGTGTAAAATGTAATTAAATAAAGACTATAGGATTTGCCACATAAAGTATGGAAGGCCCATACTAATGATTCTGAGTTTTGTGTGTTCATTGGGAGAAGCTGTGAACCAAAGCTGTCAAAAGATGACTGTGGCATTCACCCTTACTTTATTAAGCAGTGGAAATTAATGATAACTTTGGATATAGACTCTATGGTAGGTAGAGATGGTCTCTACCTTAGACCAATGTAGATAAAGAAAACAAAGTCAACCCTGAGTAAATTGAATTTTAAAAGCAAGGATCCAATGTTGAGATCCCAGCCATAAATATTAGTAACATATAGCTGATACAAACTATTTAAAGATGACATCAGATCTACAAAACTATGTCCACATTGGAAATAGAATCATGGAATTAATTAGGTTGGAAAAGACCTCTAAGATCATCAAGTCCAACTGTATAATGCAAGGTAGAACAGCTCTACCCTGAAGCAGCTGTAGTGCTGGCTTATGGCTAGGAGGTTTGGGACATTTGACCTTACACTACTCTCCTCTTCCTGCCTCCTTCACAAGGAGACTTTTCTTTAGCAAAACAGAGATGGACATGGCTGCAAGTCAAATTCAGAGCCAGAGCTCCAAGGTTACTGAAAATTAACAGCATCTCCTATATGTTCAAGGTCTGTATTAGGGGAAGGAGATCTGAGCATCTGTCCTACTTTCCAGTGATTGTAAAAGTAGAGCAATAGTCTTGGAAGCAAGGCCTGGAACCCCAGTCTTCCCACCACAAAGTGATATTTTTCTTTGCCAGGCTATGTGTCAGGTTTCTGCTTACATGTCTTTATATTCTCACTTAGATGGAACAAATTCTTCTTTGCGCTGTGATGTTACTCCAAAAAAGCTGATTAAGACTGTCTCAGCTTCAGCTACCCAATTCCTTCCCCTAAAGGCTGGTTTAAGGGTTGCCTTGTGTAGTAACAGGTTGGCAGTGCAGATTCTCATTCCCTTAGGAGCTCAGTCTGGAGGCAGTGTTTCAAACCAGGATAACCTAGTGGGTATTATTTTTGTGGGAAAGGCAAAAATGGAACAATGTGTAAATACAGTGTCAACAATAACTTCATTTTCTGAAGATCCCAACCCTGTGAGGTGTTTAGTTTTTTCAACAACACCTACTAAACTAAGCACCTCCAGGAGGCAGATAGAAAACATGCTGGCTACATCTATGCTACTAAATCAAGTGTGCGTGGGACTGTTTTCTGTCACTGAGTCCAACTGGCATGGAGCAGCCTACTTCCATACTGCTAAATTCTCTTCTTCCAAAACATGCTGGCTGCAGCCAAATTGCCTATGATCTTTAATTGACCTTCAGCCTTTGCAAATCCTTACTGTACTCAGCAGTTGTTTAGGATAGTGCTAGCTGGTCCAGGTCAAAACCGTACTAGGGACCTTTCTAACAATTTAACAGTTAGATGACTGAGTTATCATGTCTGGGAACATTCCCAGCAGTCTAATATACAAACATAGATGCCATCATTTTAACTCTTCTCCAGACAGGCACAGATGTGAGTTAGGAATTAAGCTGACTATCAGGACTTGTGTAGTTCTTGAAATGTAGAGTTAAATTCGTTTAAATTTTCAGTTTGCAGTGGAGAATGTTGCGTGTCTTGACACCCAGATTTCACCTAAGACCTACGTAGGTGCTGAAATGCCTTGATCTGCCTCTATAATTTTAATGTAGCAAATGCTTTTAGAACAAACAAATGAAAGCTTCTAGGTTCACTTTCCTTCATAAATAACACAGTTTCCCTCTCATGAAGCAATCAGTTCTACCAAGATTCTCAGCTGCATGAAACACAATATAAAATTTCTGCGGGAAACCAGAATTTGTTCTGGTTTTTCACTCTACATAAATATTTCTACATGGCTTCATTTATAACAAAATTCTAGCTTAAAATATCCATTTCCCATTTATTGTTGGTTTGTGATATAATCATCTATAACTCCTTGCACTATTGCTTTTCATTATTTATCCAGCTTTTAAATGTCTGTAAAAGAAAACTTGCATTGTACTTGAATCATGACCTGCTAAAAGCACTCCCAATAAAAGTTACTTGATTTCTGATGGACACAGGAATCTACTGTTGCAGTCTCCACAGAGGATTCAGAAGTATGGAGCCTTAGGCTATGTAGTGAGCATGTTATAAAAACATATGGGTCTTTTCAAAAGTAACTGATGCATGAATATGTCATATCAATTCTTCAGTCTTGGGTTGAACAGCATGGGGAGTCCATCTGTATACTGTGGTGAAAAAGAGTAATACCTAATACCTTTCTTTGGAGAACTACAGCTGAGAAAAGCTGGTCCCTTCATATCGTAGCTTTTCTTCTTTGCCCGGGTGCTTTGCTGATGGATGCAGAAATATTCCAGCTTCATTCACTCAGTGGTGGACGTATAGTCCCTATCAAGTAATTTGTGGCATTTACTATATTGTGGGACTCTATAGAACCTGGGGTGCAAAATGTTTGTTTTCTTTCATTTCTAAGGCTGTGTACACTTAAATGTTTGCCCTACATAAAAATCAAAGTGTCACGGGATTTTAAATCAGGTAAAAAAGTGCAGGACTGGACAGCCCAAGTTCTTGTTGCAGAGAACCAGGGAACAAAAGACATCTTGATGCCTCAAACAGAAACAAACTAAGTCCAACAGACTCCACCAACACACTGGAAAGAGACAGGAGAGGGAGGAAGGAGCTGAGTTGCCCTGGATGGAGGGAATCAACAAAAGAAGGGAGAAAGTTGAGATCACTGAACCTCCTGCTGTATATATCACAGTTATCTAAACCAAAAGTGGAAGCTTCTGAAGTTTGTTCCTCACCTTTTGCCAGTTCTGCAAGCAACAGTATATTGTTTCCTTTCTTAATTCAGATGATAACCCTGATTGCTTCACCATTCAGTGCAAGACAAAGAAAAACTCGCATACCTCTTCCACTCAGAGAAAAGTCAGTGTCTGTACACTCTTACACAGCTGAAGTAAAATCAATTTGGCAGGAACCATGGGATAAACTAGAGCTTAGAAAAGAACCTAGATGTTCAAATTAGAGCTATTTAGGAATATTTATGACTAGACAATTTTTCTGCAGATGCATTGAAACATGCTTCTTTAGTTAAATCTGATTTTTTAGTGGAACTATTACAATATGAACTTATTTTTAGTGAAGAAAGAAAGATTCTCATCTGTTGAACAGTATTCCAGGTATGGACAAAGAAAGAGAGATACACAAAACCATATATAGCCAAATATATATCTATAGCCAAAACAGGGTGTGTGACAGATCTAATTCATGTTCCTGGTCAAAAACAGGCAAAAATTCATCTCAGGCAAGTGCCCTCATTCCCGGGATAGCCTACATTCTCTGTTCTTTTACTACTTATGAACTACATTGTTCTTAGGGTAGAAAAGAGGTTTTTATCTATATACTTCTTGCAAGACCAAAAAGAAAAAAAAAAAAAAGCAACAACACTTTTTCACACCTAGCTCCACTTTTGATCCCTAATTTTGCACTGCTGTACTGAACATTGTTACAACTGTCTGCACAGCAACTCCTGAGCCTACAGAGGCAAATCACTTCTGTGGCCAAGAGCTGATCAGTGCAGGAGAGAAAGTGAGTAGCCAGGAAGATCTGCTTACAACTCTTTGATTCTCTGCCAGCACTGGCCACAGAGTCAACGTGCATTAGAGCAGCCCTCAGGCTGGGCTAACCTACATCAGATGACAATGGTCTTAAGGTGGCAATCTGCCAGCTGAAATTATCTGCACAGTAGCACGCTGGTCTCATCCCCTTCAGCCTCTAGCTTTATTATTATATAGGCTAGGACCAGTAGGATTCAGAGCTATGCCAGTTTATGTATACTAAAAACTCCCTTCTGCTGGGAAATTTTCATTTGGCCAGATACAGCTGAAATCCTGAGGCACAAAGAGGCCAGCATATGGAACTGAATTTGCCCCAGTGTATTTTTGGTCTATCATCTTGTTAACTCATCAGTTAAGAAAAACTTCTCAGTTTTGAAAGAGCCTTGCTATGGTGTCACATTGTGGTGATCCCACAACTTAATGGTACTCTTTGCACTAGAACTCAATGTCACTGACGCATCTCAAAGTGAGAGGTCACATCAAGAGAGAATCAGCCAAGAAATCTGACAAGATACAGCTTTCTTGGTGCTAATGGAGCCAAGTTTTGCAGAAAAGGCTGTTTCTAATGGCTAAAATATATCAATACTACTGGTGATAACCACCATTTCTTATACAGTTGCTGCCATGGTTACAGAAAATCTTGTTCGGAAGAGAACATGGCAGAAGAAAACAGGGACTTAAATCAAGCTTTTATAAATATGTGTGTATGTCTGTCTGTTTATAAAATTATACGGTACAAGTCTTTCACTGAACTAATACCCTCCCAAAAAATCTTATTAAAAAAAAAATTCACACACACACAAAATCAACACTTCTATTTCTAGTCAGTGTAAATAGGCAGGTAGGATAAGCAAGACTGTAGGAATATGAATTAAATGAAATTAACATGCAGTTGCCACATGTCTTTTCCTAGGGAAGATAAGTATCTTTGATTACAGAGTTTTATCCTCAATGCTCTCAGTAAGGAGCATCAAAAAGACCATGCTGTCCAGGGCACTCCTCGTCGGAGCCCTGTGGCTCTATATTCCATGCTGGCATATAAAATGTCCTTCCTTGGGCAAGCCACCCTCCAGCATTGTTGGAGAACACTTGCATGTTTTCCTAGACCAAAAACCTTCATTCCACAGTCTAATTTTATATAGCAGAACCAAAGTGCTCACTTATCACAACAGGTTTAGGAGACTGCACTAAAATCATTAGGATAGTCAAAGGCAAAATAATTCTCATACTCTCTGTACATTAAGTGCAATTAGGCAACAATTTTTAGCTGGGGAAAAATAATAAAATCCTGGACAGATGTCAGTTCAGGATAATTTTCAGGTGACCTGCAACTCAAAACCTCCTTAGTTTCTTTCTGGCACATGCCTTTGTATTCAGAGTAAACATAATAAATACCCAAACTAATTCTTCCATCTTGGAGTTGGAGCACAGAACAGTAGGTAAATGGAGATTAAAACTTTAGTTTCTGCTATGCTTATATCTATCTCTTACTGCACTTCTCAAAAACAGCTGCTGATTGATCAGGGTTCTCCTAAAATTCAGCCAGCTTAAGGAAAAACATAAGCTCTTTCACAGAAAGGTGGATGGGTTTCTGTGTACTGTGTCTTCTAGAGGATGGTGGCTTTAAAGACAAAGCAACCTAATACCACCCTTCTCTGTGAGCAATGGACATCTTGTTGTAAGTTGCTGCTTTTACAAGGCTACTCTTTGTCATGAGCTTTCCTGTGGTGCTTATCATTGTGATATCTGTTCCCTAAATTACTAGAAAAGAGTTTACTTTCATGCAGGTGAGTCAGAGAAAAATAAATAAATAAAAAAGCCCATTAGTTTTTGATGTCAAAATTAAGACATCCATGGCCAAATTTTTCAACTATGAAATTAAGCTTAAAGCATGGCATTGTGCTTGATATGTTGAAAGTACAAACATCAGTGATTCCAATGACACGTATGAGAACTCTGATTTTCTGCAAATCAGAACTTACGTTCTCCAAACATGCAAGGAGAAAATGAGTAATATATAGTAATCACACAAAAAGGACTGGGAATAAATGAAATTTCAAGTATCTTATCCCGTTGTAGTAGATGAAAAATAGTAACTATTTTTTTGTAACAGCAGACAAACACTTTAATTTTGCAAATGTGCTTTTGGTTTTGGCAGCCCTTTCCATTGTCTGAGAAGACTGAACCTTTTAGACAGTCACTGCTCAAGCCTGATTCATTTCCAGAGCAGCTCCACTCAATGTTCTGAATGGAGAGAGAACTTCTGGAACCAGTACTGTGTACTCAGGTAAGTGAGGGTTATCATAAAACACAGAAGAATAATGGATTGAAGTTCCACAGGAGTGGGCTGGCATGCCGTTTTTAATGATAGTTTGCCTTTACAATGTTATTACACTAGGGTGTGTGGTTGCTGTTGGTGGTGGGTTTTATTGTTTGTTTGTTTTGTTTGTTTGATTGATTGATTTTGTTTCTATTTTGTTTAGCATTAGTTTCTTTTAAACCTGGACAAATATGAAGAAAAATAGATAAGATCCCCTCATAAAAGCCCACACAGGCTCTACAGCATGGACAGAATCTTTGGTTACTTGGCACAAATTTTTGCTACCTGAAGTAACTGGGAGTGAATAGAATAACTGGGAGAAACAGAAGACTGTTAATAATATTGTATGTGAATCAGCCTTTGGACATGAAAGAGAAACATGTTTTGCATTCAGCAAATATTCTTGAAATTTAATGACACAGTGTAGTAACAATGTCTCATAAGTCTACAAGACCAGGTTGGATGGGGCTTTGAGCAACATGGTCTAGTGGGAGAGGTCCCTGCCCATGGCAGGGGGGTTGGAACTGGATGGTATTTAAGGTCCCTTCCAACCCAAACCATTCTGTGATTCTACAAAGTGTTAGATCTGCATGGAGAACATTCATATCACCAAGCTTTGGGCATTTATCCCAGTCACCAGGTTGCTCTCTAGTCAGTGAAATAAGCTAGATCTATAGTTTGATTCAAAAATCTTATTCCTTGTCCTAGTGCAAGATCAACCTTTACTTGTTCCTTCCTGACAGAAAGTCTGATCCATCCTTATAAAACTCACAGTTCCATGAAAACTTCACAACCAACCAAGACAACCCAACAGTTCACATTTCTTAGTGTTAAAAGGTTTTTCTAATTCTTACATATATTGTCATCACTCCAATTCAAGTGTGTTTTTTTTTTTTTCAGTCTGTTTTTAAATAATCATTTTGGTCCTATCCACAGTGGACATAGGTGAACGGCTTTCTCAGAGAGTGACTAAGAAGAGAGTCTAACTAGAGAGTCTAACTAGAGAGTTTAGACAGTGGCTTTGCAATTTGGTCTGCTCAGATCAATGGCCAGCTCTATGGATAGCCCTAATTCATGTTTAAACAGCTATATTTCCCTTTAGGATAGAGCTGGTGGCTTGTCATGGCAAGAATGAGCATAAACAGTTTTTTTCTCATCACTGCATATATAAAACCCATGGCCAACTGAAAAGTGAAGGGTAGAGGGAAGCAGAAAATGAAAGAAAAGCCTGTGGCACACTATACTTTAATTAATAATAGATTGCTGGAATCAGGAAATCAGGAGAAAAGCCAATATCCTCTACCTCATAATAAAAGCTTTTAATGTTATTAAACTAACAGTTTCAAACCCTTTAAAATTATATTCCCCACTAGGCTGAAAATGTGAAAATTCAGAGAAGTCTCTCTCAGTAGTGGACTGGCTGATGTGACAAACAGAGTGATTTTATTTTTTTTTAATTCTCAAATTATGTTTTTAGTTGTTTTTTCTTTAATGGAAATCATGGCTAATGAGACACATATAGCCCTGGGGAGAATTTACTCACTCAATTCAGCAGGAGCACCTTCTCATTTAACTGAAATACGCTAACTTTGGTCAAAATGGTCTCAATACATACAGCAAAATTTGAAAACATTTCACAAATAATGGCATACTGGGACCACTAACTTACAAGGCTTTGAAAAAAAAAAATCTTGGTGGTCTTTTCCCTTCAGCAGAGAAGATACAAGGTCATGTTTTTGGTGGGGCTGAGCCCTATTTAAAAGGGCTAGGAAAGTCTAGGAAAGGAACAACAGCTGTTACCATCTAACTGTGACAGAAATGTAAAATATAAGCATCTCTAAGCTTCGTATGCCTAAATCAATAAAGGACTATTCTACTTTTAATCTTATCAAAAAATAATATAAGAGATGTTTTGACTTCCAAAGCACTTGCACAAACCATAGTTTTCATGAATATTCGTATCTTACCCTTATCAACAGTTCCTCCCACACTAAAAAGTTAACAATATATTTATTTTTATGATGTTTTGTAATTCCAGCCTTTCCTTCACTTAGCTTTTCTTGTTGAAAATAAACAAACATCATCACCAACAAAACCAGATTATATTACTAGAGACGGCCTTCATTAAATTCAGGATGTGTTCTGATCTCATTCTTCCACGCAGTGGCTGTCCTGTATGTCATCTAGATTGTTAAATGCTGTCTTTAGACTATTGAACAGTCCAAATACTGCTGAAATTCATGAGGTTTGTCCATTACATTGTAAAGAGAGAAAAAAAAATCTTTATCTCTGTATTCCAAAAGTGTTTTTATACTCATAAAGTAACATTGATTTTTTCAAGATAACCTTTTCCTTTGGTTGCTATTAAGAAACAAAACAAAACAAAACAAAAACATTTTACTAAATAAAGGACAAAAACATACATTCAAATAACAGCTGATGAATTCTCAGTTAAAAATATTTTTTATTTGTTCTCCTCAGATGATTGAGGAGAGTTTTATGTTACAGAAATATTTTTAATAGTTTTCACTTCCCACACTGGAACTGATTTATTGGCAACCAATTAGCACTTCCAGATAAATCTCTAGTGTTCACAGCAATATTTCAGTATCATTTAATTTTTTAACTATTTAGTTTTATGTTCTCATAGAGTTGCAGAACTTAATTATTAAAAAAGCTATTTGTTCATTTTTTCCATCTTGCAGGTCAGTGCCAGGTTTGTCCTTATTTATAATTTAAACTGCTTTGTTCAGGCTCTGTTTAAGCATTCCAAAGGATGGCTAGCCTACCACTTTTCTTGGAAAACTTTCTACAGCTTTATAAACTTAATTAGCAGGAAATTATATATATATATATATATATATATATATATATATATGTATATATATATCAGTGTAATATAAATGTATAAATGTATAAATATGTATATATAAATCAGTGTAATTTTCCTATGCTACATTTAAAACTGTTATTTTTAATTACAGTGTCCTGGACCAGTCTGCACAATTCAACATCCTGCCTCTCTTTTTAACACCTTTCAAAATTCTTTTCTTAATTTCCTGCCCCTAATAAGTGCTGTTAATACTCCTTGGATGAAACCCCTTATTTTTGGCAGCAGACATCCAGATAATGCTTGGTACGTCCTATTTATGGTCATCTGACAACTTTCAACGGCAGAGTTTTTTTGTTTGTTTGTTTGTTTGTTTGCTTTGTTTTGTTTTGTTTTAAGCGTTCGATGATATCATCTGATACTACATTGTAGTAATTGGATATAGATAGACATACAAAAAGTTCAGGTCTGCAGATTGCTTACCTACCAAAAGTGCTTTATCTTTTTACTTGTGCTAAGGATGCATATAGTTGTTCAATCAGACAACAAAAACTCTGTTATTAAAGCTGAGGTGCTACTTTTCCCTACTCTTTCTCCCAGGATTTTTCTCTCTGAATGAACAAAATTGAACACCATGAAGAGGAGTTAATTACAATTTTGTTTCTTTTCATGATGTGTGTTCGTAACATTTAAAGAACTGCTGTATAAAACCATCAGCAGTGCTGCCACTGAGCAGCCAGACAAGTGGGAGAAGTTTCCCATTGTGGAACTTCAGGCAGGACCATGAAGACATCATTTTTCTTCTCATCAGCAAAGCTGAGAGAGACAGTCTGCCACTTTGTGAAAGATAATTTCTCTCACAAAGAGAAAGGCAGGTGAAACTATCATCTCACCTTTAGAGATGGATATTGTAGATATCCATATCACATATTATATGTGAGATCAGAGGAAAACATCTTTCATAGCATCTCTACTCTTCTGTGTACCTCATAAGGCCAGCACAATCTCATTCCTGATAACTTACCTTTGGCCAGTTTCAGTAGAAAACATAACTCTGTAAAACAACAGCAGTTAAATTATTGTATGAAATGTATTAATTTGAAAGACAGAACATCTGAAAGAAATGAACATCTCTAATGATCTCTCTGAAGAGATGAGAGCTGGCAAATACAAATTTAAAAGGGAGGGGGAAAGGATGAACTCAGAAGTTCATGTGGTATAAATCATTTCTAAAAGAATCACGTTTCTATATGGACTTCCTAAGTCTAATTCCTCATACTTTAAAAGGTTTAGCCATGTTCTCTGAGAAAAAAAGTACATTTTGTTCTGCTTTTCCTAAGGTCAGAATTATTTTTCTTGTCTTCCTGAGCTTTAAAATCCTCCAAGACAAATGGTGATACCTGCTCTTTTTTGTCTTGCAAATACTGTTTGTGCAAATAAGATAAATATGCCACCCATAAGCATAACTGGGGGAAAGACTTGCAATAACACTCCATAGATTATTCCATATTCATAAAACTGGGACTCTACCCAACACTTATCATGGTGTTTTTCCTATAAATCTCCAAATCCTCATGTGGATGATGACTGTATATATACAGTATTTGTATGGAAAAACTGAGCAAAAAAGTACTATAACAAGCTGGAAACAATTCCTCAATGTGCTGTTTCTTCCAATAACACTACTTGTCTACAGTGCATTGTGGCAAAGATTGCAGATTATGATTCCATTAAATGCTTGGCTTACTGGATAGTTTTAAAACAAGTAGTTCTCTGGGATTATAAAATAGCAGTACAAAATGGAGGCAATAATGGACATAAAGTTTCACTTGGTTAATCAAGTACTTGGCTACATGCTTTTTTGCCAGACAGCAAACATTCATTTCTGAGGGTAGCTCAAGGGTAACTGCAGAGTTTGCAATGCCTTTCTGCTGAGGAGATTAAGCATTCAGCAAGGATTTAGATTTAGAGCCTCCAGGATACATGTGTGTCTGTACTCTGACTTACACATTTTGGCATCTTTGGAGTTCTTCAAGTACTCCAGTTATCCAGGCCAGATCTAAATTTCTGCAGGTCTGTGTATGTGAAGAGTTGTTTGAAGTTCCTGCCACTCTCCTAGTGGAACAGGAACTTGGTGCTAGGCTGCCCGGTCCCTAACTGGTCACTATTGGCCACTGAAGAGTGGACCTTTCTCGGTCTTTCCTGAAGAATTTGTTCCATTTGTAGAAATCCCATTTCCTTGGGGAGATGGATTGAATTCAGGTTTCGTACTACTAAGACACTCATTTATCACAGATGGGGAAGGTTACCTTTCTGCATGTCCAGCTACAAGAGAAGACAAAGACTCCCTGAAGGAAGATTCCCACCTCTATCCTCTCCATCCTTCCGGCAGCTCAGGAAACTCTGCTTGTTTCCCAAGACTGCTTCCTTGGGCACATAACTATAACAGAGCAATGACTAAAAATCTCAGACATCTAACCAGGGACTGAAACTTCTACAACATGCAATGCATTTAAGAGGTGTTTCACTAAGCTGTTTCACTGCATCACCTAGGTATTTTAAAGACTTGTAATAATCTCCTTAACCCACTAAATAAAATAAAATAAATAAATAAATAAATAAATAAAAATAATAAAACCATATTCAATATCTTCAAGAGTTCTAGCATCTGTGAAAGAGAGATGAGCAGCAGCATGCCACTTATATATTTAGCTTGAAATGCAGTCTCCAAGAATACTTTTAAGAAAGATCAGCGGAGACACCCTTCACAGCTCACTGTGTGGATCACAGCATTGCCTGACATTTGCCATCAGACTCAGATTCACAAATTCCTTTGGTAAAAAGGGTGGTAGTGTCTGCGCTTGTCACTTTTTTTCTGCTTTTTCCAGTCCTTTTGTCAAATCCTTTATTATCAAGGGCAAATTTTAACCCTATTACATTTACTGGCTGAACTGTTACAGCTCCAGAGCAGTGGACAAAAACTTTACTTGCTCAGGGTCAGCAGAGGTGAACAAGCAAGCATGTTGCAAAAGGCAACACCATGCTGTTTCCTCTTCCTCTAAATCCAAGACACAAAATCAAATAGTCATGGTTTTTAGTCATTTTATATTTCTTACAGCAACAAACAACTTGCAGAGCACCTAAACTGGCTAGAATCACAAATGAGGGAGTATTGCTCTTTTGAGATTAAGAGGCAGACTTTCCTGACTATGGAAAGGTAGTACGTGAACGAGCTCTCAAGAAGTACACAGCTGGCTGCTTTTTGCTCCCTCAATTGTGTGGAAAAATAAGTCCAGATTTTATGTCTGAACATGTACTGTTGTAACTGCATTGAATTCCACATAGTTTATCCTTCCAAATTAAAAGAAAAACAAAATAGGTTCCTGATTCTATGATTCCTGCCAGAGTCATGCGTTGATACTCCAAGTCCACCCCATTTCTAGGAGGGGCAGTTGGGGTCTACTGTTGGAATATATATCTTGTAAGCATTTAAATGAATGATTAGCCAGAAATGGCATCTTCAAAAGTGGGTGCTTACAGCATTACACTGTGAAATACGAATTTGGATATCTGTAATGCTGTTATACAAAAGTTCAAAATATACCTTTCATCCATTTTTTCCATTTCATCTAATTTTACTCTGCTTAATTCTTAAGAATTTGTGAGTCATTAATGTTTTGTTTGTTCTATAGTAAATGGAAGACTTTGATAAAAAACAGTTCTCTCTCTGTGGGTGTTGCTCAACTGTTTACTCTCCTAGTACTAAGCACTATCAAATAACACTACCAGTCCAAAAGGCTCACATAGAGTACTAATAGATAATAGAGTAATAATGCATAAGTTTGTTTTTCAAACTTATGTATTTTCAAACTTTTCATTTTCAAAAATAAGTATGACATTTTTAAGCAATGGAAGTTGGCAGACAAAATATATTTTGAATGAGAAGACAAAAACTGAATGACTTTACATGTTACCTTAGGAATCAAATTCTTAGAAAGGAAACTATAATAATAGTTCAAACATCATTTAGAAGAAAATAAAAGTTAATATGTGATATGGACTATCTGCTTGTTTGCCAGACAGTGCATCTCCTTGGTCTTTTATTTTTTACAAGGTGATGCTTTCCTCTCTACAGGAAACTATATTCATACATTCAATATATGTATAAATTTATAAAAATATGTATTAAAATGTATAAATATGTAAAAGAGTCATGACTATGAGATTTTTTTTTTTTTTTTTTTTTTTTTGGTCATGTGTTATAAAGTTGTGACATGGATTTAGTTCACTTGCATAGGAAATGAATATTCCTCCCATGCTTCTCCGTACTTTCTAGGAGACAAACTCAAAAACCTTAGAAACAAAAAGAACTCAATCTCTCTTGCAGAAAGCTGGCAAATCTTACCACCACCCAGACTAGACTATTCCAAGACAGGACCTTCTTTGTTTGTCTTCATGTGAGGGTGTCTATGGTGAGCTTTGTGATCACCACAGAGGCTAGAGACTTCTCAGCTGTATAGTGATGCACAGTGCAACACCCAAACTGTCTGTCCAAAAGATAACTCATACAACATAACACTAGAACAGGACTTCACCGTGATTAATTTGCTGCGCTTTATGTGCATTATGTGTCAATGTAGATTCACCAGTTTGGGCAGCAGTGATCATAGAATCATAGAATCATAGAATATCCTGAGTTGGAAGGGACCCTTAAGGATCATCAAGTCCAACTCTTGACACCGCACAGGTCTACCCAAAAGTTCAGACCATGTGACTAAGTGCACAGTCCAATCTCTTCTTAAATTCAGTCAGGCTCGGTGCAGTGACCACTTCCCTGGGGAGCCTGTTCCAGTGAAGATAGTGGAAGTAGCCTTTCTAAACTTTATTCCCTAGCCCTGCAAGTCTTTCTTATCTTTGCACTGCATAGACAACAGCAGATCAGATAACTGCTGAGCTTAAAAATAAATAAAAAGAGGTAATGACTCAAGTAGCCATCAAATTTACAGTTCAGCAGAGCTCCACACAGAGTGTCCAAGTGCATTTCTCCATGGCTGCCAAAATCAAACTACTAAACGTGGCTATGAGAAACCAAACCAACTCCTTGTCTGTGTGTGTGTATGTGCGAGTGTGTACACCCCAAAGACTGGAAATTCAATTTAAGCAACCAGGTGCTTTAAAGTTTGCAGTGGAACACCAAAAGAGAAATTCTGATAATTTCAAATGGAAAACAATGCAGCTTTTTAAAAGCTGGATGCTGGGGGTGGGTGGGAAGTTGTTGATGGTGGTGGGTTTTTTCCTAAAAGTTGTTAAATATCCTTATGGAGAGGAATTTCTCACTTTTTATTTTTTGACTAAAAAATAATTCATCATCTACTCTTTAGTGCACAGAAAATTGAATCTTATTTGGACCAGTTTGTTTTCTGTTGTTGAGAGAAAAGGCTATCATTTTACTTGTCAGAAGAAAGCTATAACTAGATGAGTAAAATGTGTGGAGGAAAAAGCAGCTTAAATACTAGCATGCTGATGAAATGATATCATCAGGATGAAATGATTATGTGGTCTCATTGAATAGGTGCGCACCCAGCCACTATGACTCTTGCCATTTCCTTAAATTGACCCAAAAGGCTCACATTGTTATGTCTGTGCTAATCGACATGATCCTCCCTTGCATGCTGACTTTGCAAGGACAGCTGAGTTTCTGCAATCAGTTCAAATGCTTCTTTTGAAAATGCGGTTATTCAATACATGATTTTTAATGAGGTATTACTATAAGGGCTGTACTGTGTATTCCCCCTAAGGATAAACTTACTCCAGATGAAAAGAATCATCTGTTTTAAAATGGTTAAAGTCAAACTTTTTCATGATTTACTTTCAGCTCAGTATAACAGGAGATAAGATACTTGCCCCTTTCAAAACAAGGCCTAAGTCTGCAGACTGCACCATCTGACTGAAAGGGTTACATGTAGCTGAAAAATATGCATTTGTGAACTGTACATAGAAATTCCAGAAAGGTAGCCTGAACATTAGAACAGAAAATTTGGAGACACCTCAACCAATCAAGTCCCTAAAAATCTTGGTGCTAATTAATACCATATTTATCAAACTCTCTAATATCTGAAAAATTGGAATGAAAATTTTAAGGGCAAGAACTTCCTTACAAGATTTCTCCTCAAAAATATCAAACAAATATAATTACCATCATAACGGTGTTATGATGTGCCTGCTTTTCTTGTAAAGCAGAACTGAGAATGTCAATCAAATGAAAAATAATGAGGGAAAATAACCCTCTCATTCAACCTGTATATAACGACTCACAGAATCACAGGATAGTTGAGAATGGCAGGGACCTCTGGAGATCATCTGGTCCAACCCTCCTGCTCAAGTAGGGACAACAAAAGCAGGTTGCTCAGGACAATGTCTGGGGAGAACATCTTTTAAATTTTAGATGAAAAATGAAGCAGAGCTATTCCTTCATTCCCCTGAACTTACAGAAAACCTCTGACATTAACACAGAGCAGCTTCCTCTTTTTGTGCTTTTCTGCTCCTAACTTCTTTCAGAAAGATTCAGAACTGGGATAGTTTCCTCCACTATATGTTTCTTTCTCTTATATCAAGTGTACTGCCTCTGAAACCAACAACATAAGTCTCATCCTTTTTTATTGGTTCCCATACCATCAATCCCTGGAATATATTTCAAATATTACCATTTCTTTGACTGTTCTCCTGCTACAGAACAGCTAAATACTTCTACAGAGAGAAGATTTATATCTCTTAAAGAATGCAGTGTCCAAGCAGCTCAATTATTTTCTTACACGTGTTTGGCAGAAAGGGTTTGCATTGTATTTGAAAGGTAATGACTAGTGTATAATCCAAAACTTTCCCTTGTCTCTGAAAAAAAAAAAAAAAAACAAAACACAACATACACAGTGCATTAGAAAGATATAGCTTGATTTTTTTGCTTCCGGAAAACTGCATTTGATTTGATTATGAAAGTTTTTCAGAGGTGGGAAAATTAAAAGCATTGTTTCAGCCTGCATTTATATGACCAGAGTTCCTGCCTCACATGTTTAAATAATTCTAAAACAACTCAATCATTATCTGAATTAAAAATCTGTAAAGATGGTTATATCCCAACATTTTATAATCCATTACTTTTGTATGCCCACTGAAAAGATGGGCATTTTTTCCTAAAGCAGATGCAACTGCTTTAGGAAAGGACACTACAGCATTTTCTACTTGCTTTCAGCAATGCTTTTAACACAGCTGTTCTTGCTATATCTAATATGTTTAGTTACAGTAGTCATGAAAACCTCAAAATGGGTATAAGGTTTTGCAGCTTCAGCAAGTTACAAGTCTAGCAGTCTCTGGGAATGATGAGCTATAACTAAGCCATCTACTTAATCTTTATGATAGTACACATAGCTGCCGGAGTCTAACATCAGAAAATTCTTTTGCTGGGTCAAACATAACTATTTTTATTAATATTTTTAAAACCAAAGAAACTGTATAGTACATTGCAAGTTTGGTACTGCTTTAATAATGCTAGATGATGGAATATTTTGCTTCACTTAAATGCCTATGATGAAAATATGCATTTCCTAATGGGACCTTTGCCTAAATAAGCCAGATCAGGTTCAGAATTAATATTTATTTCTTTCTTTTAATTTCCAGTGCCCCATAGAAGTCAAAGCAGATATATGAGCACAAAAAGAAAACTTTTAATGGGGATTATAAACCAATTTAATCTATTCTGACTTAATATTCATCTCAATATCCAGCTCTGATTAAAAGTTTTCAGGAATTCTAAATTGAGAAAATTTTAAAATCTCTCTAAAATTGAGATTTTTGAATAAAGCAAGATCCAGAGCTCAGCCCCAGCACTAATTACATCATACAACTCGCTTTTGCATATCTTAAGGAAAACAGAAAGAGAGCAAGAGAAAAAACTTTCATGTATGGAGATTTACTGAAAGGTATGCTTTTAAAGTTTCATTTCATTAGAACACTTTTGCAAAGTATTTAGTTTTGTGATTATCTCTTTCCTCTATCTTTATAGACAAAAGAAGTAATAAAATGAAAAGGATACAATAAAGAAATCCAATTATTTCATGACTTTGTAACTTTTGCTTCAAAAACAAGTACATTTACCCAACTCTAATGGACTGTCAGGTAAAATCTGAAAATTCTGGATCAACAAACCTACCAGTCCACCTAGGAAGAAATGGAAATCAAATGGGAATAATTCAGGTCAGTACAGAAAACCTTCCTTTTCCTTTAGAACAATATATTCCAAAAAAACTGATGTTTGGCAATACATCTTTTTGAAGAGATATTTAAATTCACAAAATGAATTAGAGCAGAATTAGAGGTAGTCCATGAAAGCTTAAAAACTGACTTCATGCTACAAGCTCAAGTGTGAATGTGAGATCTGTCAGAAGAAAGGTAAATTGCCTCACATTTGTAATAAGGTGAAAAAAAAATTGTAACATAATTTATGCCATTGTAAGTAATGTTTTGCTGTGTCTAGACCCACCTTTTCACCATTTATTTTCTATATGCCACACATATTTTACTTAAACAAACGGAGTCTAGACCCATCTTTAAAACGCTGTGTTTGGGAAAGTCCCACTTAACAAATCCAAACCTGACAGACATTTCTCTGTTTTAGGAGCTAAGGCTTGAAAGCACTGGCCTTTTAACCCAGTCTCTCAATACACATAGGACATGCTCCTCATGTTTCTTCATGCAATAAACAAAGTTTTTAGCACTTGTAGTATCTAGAAAGTGGAAAAGAAAAATTAAAAAAGACTAAATTATTTTTAACATATACGCTTAGATAAACAGGTGTTAATATGAAATATTTAACAACAACATCCTCTAAATGATTTTTTTTTTAAGTAATTCCTGATTATACAATCAACTTAAAATTTAGCATAAATCTGAAGCCCTATGTGTTCAGTGTAACAATTTGCTAAAAAATGAGTCTGAAAGGAAACTAAGAAGCAATGTTTTAGTCAGTTCATTATTTCAGAATCACAAGACTTCTCCAAACATTCTGGATATATAATGAAACAGAACCAGGAAAGCATGGGATTATATTTAAGAGAGGGACCTTAAAATAAAATTCAGCTGTATGTAACTGAACACAAGACAGCTTCCAGTGCCTCTTATTGAAACCAAATTAGCTTTTCCTTTCTTGGCTTCAGAATAACGCGTGTGAGTCCCTCTAGTTAATATATTCAGGTTATGTTCCTCAGAGGATCAGAGACAGATTCCAATGGAACTCACCTGTCTTCTAGACAGTATCTTACTTTAATTATGATCTGATTCAAAAGCATATCCGAGTAAAGTAGCTTCGCATAACAAAGATGTTTTACTACGAAGGACTGTAAAACCTCCTGACACTCAAAAAATGTACTTGTATCAGGAGATGAAAGGTTGGAAGTGTGAGAGTTGGAGTAAAGTCAGTCATCCTTTCCACTGAGTTTTTGATGATTCTCACTTGGACACATTCCACGTTTCCTTAATAATATGGGACAATAAATAATATGGAATACCACTCCTTTCTTCATGAATGGGCAGTTGGTAATTTAGAAAGGCCAAAGAAACCTGGTCATGCGTAATCTCTGCCTCTTCCCCTGAAAAGGTTAGGAAGAAAATGAGAACTATGAAGACTGTCCAGACTAATCTTTCTGGGGCAGCTAAAAACAGCCTTGAATCTGTTCTACCCTATTCTGGATGCCAACTGGACTCAAAATGCCACTCAGTAGATGACAATACCAACAGCAACAGCTATTTGTACTTCACTCTGCACTGGAAACTTTGATGCAGGAAAATTAAAAGAGATGACACAGATCTGGTTAGCCCTCATGACTTGAATTTAACCCTTTTTGGTCGATGGAGTGATGAATAAGGGTCAGAGTGAACCAGAGAAAGAGACCAAATATTTGTTACTTTACAGTGTATAGTAGTGCCTGGAACTTAGTACTCAAGAGCCTGCATTTGAAATCTGCTCTTGCTTTTCCATCAGTTCAAAAGGACTTTACAGTTCTCAGCTATAAGAATGAAAATACATGACTGGAATCTGAGGCTGTGTCTTGCCAGTACTGACATTCAGTGAGCTGACTAGATGTGTCCTCTTAGAAATACACATAAAAGGATATGTATATGCACTCTTCTGTATGTGTATATAAGTGAAAAAATAATCTGTCCTTTTCCATGTAGATTACAGTATTAATAGATTTTACAATATTTATAGATTTTACAATATTTATAGATTTTAAAATTGTGCTCTGGAAGAACTCTTCAGCATTTTTTCTTGCTAATAGCAGTTCTCTAAATATCTTGCTCTTGAGAAATTATTAAGGACTGTTATTCTAACATGCATTGAGACTGAATTGGTTTAAAAGGTTCTGCTGTAAACACTTATCAAATTAATGATAGAAGCTACTGCAAAATTGGCCATGTAAAGCCTCAGCAAATTCAAAACAACAATGAAACAAAACAAAAAAGTGTTTTTTACCTTGATATTAACTTGATTATTCTACATAACTCATGATATGCTCACATAAAACACAGTGAACAATCTTAAAATGCATTATTTTTGCTTTATATGAGAGAACAGTGTGATCTTGGACAATGCAATAGGTATAAAAACATTTAACTTACAACAGATAAGTTTCTGACAATTTGTGCTTGTTGAGGAATCCAGCAAAATGAGGATGGCACCCAAATGTATTTTTGCAGACTATGTCATTTTCAATTTATTAACAAGCAGGAAGCACAAGAAGCAGGATTATATGTTCTCCTTCCCCCAGCCTCTTTCAGGAAGGCAAACGCCCAAAAAGGTTGGAAAAGTTCCAGAAGAGGAGTTGAGTTTTGTGTCTCTCTGAATTTGGGATAAAGCAACTGGCACGGCTTTGTGCCAAAAAGGTGTTGGCTGCCATCACGACTATACCCAATGTGGGTTTAAAAGAACAGGAAAATGTTTCTGCTTATTTTTAGTTGTTTTGGTACTCCTTCTTCTTTTGAAGAAATTCTTATAAAAACGTTTATCTTGTCATTGTGTGTAAATTATGTAGTATATTTTCAGTATTAGAGGGTTATGTCCACCCTACTGTGGGTTATATATCAAGATTCCTGCAGCTGTTCTGAAAAGTATTTTACTCTGAAGATACTCCAAAGTTCTGGTTGACTTGAATTTGGAATAAGGATTTTGCCATTATATGCTTTATGAGAGGGAGACTGGTAAATGTCTGGACTTTGGAACGGACTTTGTGATATTTGGACTGCATATACACATCATGTGGTGAATTAGCATGTGGTGTTCTTATGCAAACAATAAAAACAAAACAAAGAAAGAATTAAAAGAGCATTTGAGAAAATGAGTTTCAGCATATGACTAAAACAATCCCATAATAGCAACAACTTTGTGGTAAAGGTACATACTTGCCAAAAATATCTGCTAGTGTAGAAGCCTAGTATTCAAAACTGAGTTTAGCAGTAGTGCAGATGCCGTTACTTAGTTAATATCCTGTATCACAGAGAAAATAAATGCAGTGTGAATATTATGCTTCAGAGCAAAATGCATAAGGCGGATCCAGGGGGGCAAAATCCTATTCCCACTTTCAGTAGAATGCATCATTTCATATGACTTCAGATTTACGCTAATCTACATAGGGAAAAATTGGCCCTGATTTTACCTAAAGACAATATACATATATTATATATATTATATATATATAATGTTATCGATCATAAAATAAAAATGATGGACATTATGAGAAGTTCACCTAGGCAGTTTCTTATCTCAGCCAATCAATAATTTGCCTTCAGTAACTGCAAAGTCCAGTCTGCTGAACCCCTAAGAAAATGTCTAAAGACAGTGACAAAAAGTGGTTCTTATTACTGGAGGCAATACACGTTACTCCACATTTTTACACTGATCTCTTGAATGTTAATAACTTCTGTTGTTAACCTCAGTTGAACTAAGTTTTGGATCCTACTGCAGGACAGATAAACAGAGAAAGTAGCTAGCCTGTCTAAATAATAACAGAGGGCATAATATGGTAAAGTTATTGTCTGCAAATTTTTAGTACTTGGCTTCCTTTCAAATCAAAAGGCTTCAGTTCTTAGAACCACTTATGTTGGAGACTACATTTGTTCTTCTTGGACTTCGCCTAAAAGAGGGGTTTTCCCCAATGCACTTGGTCAAATCTACTACTTATGCACTGAAAAAGTATAGCGTTTCACTCAAAAAAAAAAAAAAAAAAAAAAAAAAAAAAAAAAATTGAATTTCACCAAGGATGAATTATTTGTTTCTCTTACATATTTCTGCAACTAGTACTGATCAACTACAAATATTCACTGAGATCTTTAAAAAATGTGTATTTCAGCTTCGTTTTCCCAAGTTAATAAAAATAATAATAAAAAAAAGTCTATCATCAGGAATATGGATATAAGTAATTTAAGCACACTTTAGAAAGTGTTTACTGAGAAGCATGTTTACATCTATCTTCTACAAGCTTCCAGCTAAGAATTATTATATATGCTCAATCAGTACAAAGAAACATAGCATGCAAGCTAACTGGCTGATTACAGACTGTAACATTTCAAATGGCAATCAGCGAGGACAGCCCATCAATCAGCTCAAAAACAAGACTCACAAAGAATATTAAACAAACAATTCTGAACGGCAAACTTGAAGAAGCTGAATTATTCATCAACAATTTGTGGTAAATAAGGAATTTTTTATGAATTATCTGCTCAAAAAAAGTTTTACACTACTGCAGGCTGAAAGAAAATATTTAAATAACATACATTTGCTGTTTAACAGAAACACAAGTAAAATGGATGTCTAATAATATTTCAGAGATACTAGAAAATGTGATCGATCAACATGCCAGATAGTCTCATAGGCAAGTGCAACAAAGTGCAATTTCTTATTAGAGAAACAAAAAAAAGACACCTGAATCTGAAAAATAATAAAACAGCATAGAATGATTTTTAGTTGCTTACGATGTTCTGTTGTCATGCTCTTCTACTCAAGGGATATATTACAATGTATATGAGCCAATAATTCTAGCACATGTTTGAATAATAGATTTCTATGACCTAATAAGTATTATTTAAGCTGTTTTTGGCAATTCTCCATGGATTTGGTGTTGGATTTTTTTCCTTTTCTTAATAATAAGGAATACATTCAAACAAGGGCTCACACACAAAATTGGAACAGGGTTTTCAAACCCTAGCATTTAAAAACAACTTATTTGCAAGATTTAAAAAGGGTTAATAAAACTTCAGGTTGACTCATTTCCATTATTTCATTATGTCTGGAAAAATGTATTTACAGCTTTCAGTCAATGTTTCAAATCTATCAGCAAGCAACTGTTTTTGTTGTTGTTGTTTTTTAAATCATATGTAGAAAAACAAGTATTAAGGTAATACAAGTGCTGAGAGCTACAGAAGTCTATCATAGCAGCAGTTACATGATTGTGTGCAATGGATGGGTAGAACTATATTTTATTTGCCTGGTACTGGGATGTGAATCTTCAGAATTAATTTCTCTATGGGCTTCATACATGCTTGAGTAAAACTAGAGCAAAAACACACAAAGTAGTGTACATTTTCAAAAAGATTTAGGAATTTTGGGAGAGAAAAAAAAAATTTAAAAAAATTTGCTTTCCACTTAATCACTAACCTCCTGCGATGCTTCTGTTATTGGATTTCCACAATTAACAAGGTAGGGAGAATCTTGCTTCTTGCATGATGAAAATATGAGAATCACCTTCCACCCCAATTTAATCTTTAATTACAAATTTCTGAAGCACAAGTTGATTGCAACTTATAAGCCCAGTCTTACATTGAAGTTATTAGTGGGGAGGGGAAAAAGAATTAAAAACTCTGGAAACAGACAATAAATTTGATACAGGAATTCAGAAATATTCACATGCCTGCTGACCCACTTATATTCTGAACAGCTCTCATAGAAAATGTTTTAATTCATTGCTTTACATCCTCAAGAATGTTCTCCTCTAACAGTTCATGTCTCTGGTGTAGATTAGTTATGGACCTTTCATGCTGATGAGGTAATCGCCTAAATGTACTATACACCATAGGATATCCTCCTCCTCTATTTCATGTTCTGACATTGTTAAAGGTTAGCAAAGCGTTTCATCTGGTGCTAGACCCTGTTTAAATCAGAAATTACAAGAACAGACCGTTACTTATTTATTTATTTAGGGGGGGAATAGTTCAAGAAACCTAGGTGAAAAAGGACTGCAAGTATATCTTCTAATTAAAAGTACAGTTATAGTTTTACTCAAAATTTGATATTAACCTGTAAAGTTTTATTTCCAATACAGTGATTGGTAACACATTGGTACTGATATAGTAAGATGAGATCCACAGTATAACTACTAAGAAATTTACTCGCAGAAAAAGTAGAGTTCACATCAAACAGCTAGAACATAAAAATAATTTATGTTGAATGCAAAAATTACTGCTTTAAACACATGACTTTTATTAAAAGTATACTTCCTGTGTAACAGAGGCATGTAAAAATTAAATTAACTCAGAAATAAAGATATTTTGTTACACAAATTATGTCTCAAACATAGCCCGCATTTCTTTTCAAGAGGGACGCAGACAGGAATTTAACTTACTAAGCTCTAAAAATATTATACATAAGCTTTTTAACAATATTGTAATTTTACATGGACTTTGCAAGAAAAAAACTTGAAAAAACTTTGTATTTCAAATGTGTCCCTTTAGTGTTTAGAGTATTCTGCCTGTTTTCATGATAATTTCAAGTCATTTTTTAACAAACTGATATTGTTAAAATTTCTACAATTCCAATTGTTGTATAGCTTTAAACATTCAGCTTCTAATTTTTAAGTTTTTCTCAAAAAACTCAACACATATTCATCAGAGAAAAAGATAAAGAACAAGAAATGAAATGTTTTTCAATCAATAATTAACTCAGTAAAGAAAAAAAAATAGTCTTGGCTCATGTCTATGTTAGAGCTGATACTTCTTTCTTTTTTTTTGCTAACAAGGGGAAAGAAATTTTTTGAGAGAAACAAAACTTTTCCCAGCTTCTAAGAAAAATCAACAGCATTGCTAACAAAGGTTCACCTTGTCAGTTGTTTCCCAAAACACTAAGTATGCTAACATGGAGAATTTGCTTCATTATTTACACTAGTAAAGCATGTCACCCATTGGTACTATTGCTTACATTCCAGCATTGCTTACGTTCCTCTGCAATGCTGCAAGGGGGAAAATTAAAAATCTGCATTAAAAACAACCAGCACACAAGGTCTTTTAAATTGTGTCCTCAGGCATCCCCTTCTTTCCCCTCCACTTTTTACTTCTTGCCTTCCTTCCCCTCTTCTCTTTTTAATATTTAAGTTAGGGGTTTGTGAGAGAGTAGTAGAACATACTGGATTGAAATTCTGCTTAGTCTTCAAAAATAAAATAATACGGGCATGTTATGCAAACTGGAAGACTTTTCTGGGACATGAGTAGTAATTGGATTTTCATGCTTGAACGAAGGAAGAAGGTATCAAATACTTAGAAAAAAATAATTTATCTATTTAAATAATATAAATATACCTATAGTTATAAATAAATAAATAAATAAATAAAAGATCTAATATAAATCACCTCTATTCTCCACTAAAAGAAAACTTTGATATATTAAATTGATGGATTATTCAGAGAATAAAACAGCTCCAAGTGGTCTAAGTTTCACAAGGAGCTTTTTACAATATATAGGATCTATGGTTTCTAAATTAAAAAAAATAAATCCAAATTTCTTAAAAATTGTATATATTCCAGTATGTTCAGAAAAGGTCTTCAGAGAGCAGAACAGCAAATATTTTAAAATATAGGTAGCAAGATAAAATATATTATTGGTAAATCACCAAATTTCTAAGACATCATTTTAAATATATGTGGCCTTCTGCTTCATTGGGAACTTCACACACACATACATACACACACACACACACACACAAAAGCCATTAGAAGAGTTTTCTTTAGAATAATGAAGTATCTAGCTTATCCCAACCTCCTCCCTTGCGAGTGGAAGTGGGCAAACAAGAAGTAGGAAAAAACATGTTAGCAGAAATATCCAAGGCACAATTCAGGTCAACACACGGATGTTTGTTTTGGAGAAGTTCATTGTAATTAAGCATCCTTTCTACCCAAATAAAGATTATTTGGAAAGGTGTTTTCTTTCTATTTCCAGGAAAACTTTACAAAAGACGCTAGGTTCATAAAAATAATATGCCAAAGGAAAACTGCTGTGCTTTCATTCATCCTGTGTTTTTAATATTACCTATTCTTCCAACTCTTGGTTATAACTGCATTGCCAGATAGCGGTTTAGCAAATAAGAAAAATACTACATAAGGTATTGTTGTGAAAATTATAACAATCAATTTCATTGTGTTTGTAGGTACAAAATTACAGTACAAGTAATGCTTTCTTAAGCCAATACACTATTCCTTGCTTTGTTGAAACTAAACTTCAAAAGTTGCAGTCAACAAAATGCCATTAAACACTTGCTCCTATATCCACAACCTAAAAATGTTTGTGTCTATGCCCCATACGTATATAAGTATTAAAGTCAACAGGACACAGAAAGCTGGTGTTAGGGCTACTGGTTCCTGTGTTTGGTTCCTCCCTGAACACTTATGTTTTTGGGGAACATTTTGTATTTGGATTTTACTTGAAATTTAGGAAAAGTAAAGTAAACAAAATAAAATATACTAATGTCAATAGAAACACAGAAAAGCTACAAGTAAGTAATAAGTTTAATAATAATAATAATAATAATAATAATAATAATAATAATAATAATAATAATAATAATAAATTATCCAGGTTAGACCTACTGTAGAATTATGTGGAAAGGCACCAAGGTCCATTCCTAGCCAACTGTTCCATCTCTCTTTCTCATTTTATAAACTTCAGTCAAAGAGAGGAAAAGAAAGCTTCACCTGGCTGTTTATGGCTCTTTTAAAGCTCTTTCCTTAAATTCTCTTGAACTCAGTATACATTTCAAAGCCAACAGACTGCTGAAGGATTCTTGTACTAACTACAGTTAGTACAAGACTATTCATCAAGTTAACCATCTTTGGTAACTTTACCTTTCTTTCTTCTAAAAAAAAAAAACATGAGCAGTGGTGAATAGGGATTCTCATTCTGAATATCTGCAGACATTTATATATACACTAATCTACTTAAAACATTTATAGATGAACAACCTATTGCTCATCAATAGTATTCAAACACTTAAATGGGAAATGCATTTTTGCCCAAATTCCTATAAATAATGGGAATGTACCTTCAAATAAAATTGATAGCTATTTTATTAACTTGGCATTTTTAAATGCTGTAGCTGCCCTAATATAACACATCATTATGTTCTCCATTCTTATCAAGAAAAGGAAAACAATAAAGAAAATCAAGGTGAATTTCTGAAAATCATTTAAGTTAATTTTGATGTACTGTCATATATTTTTCAAAATTTTATTCATTATGGAAGAGTTTATGTTAAAGATCTTAAAGCACGCAAGATGAATTTCTTTTGTCCACTTCTGATTTGAATTTTCAATGTTTATTCAAATGATTTTGTGGAAAAACCGTCATAAAAAGGCAACAGGAAAAGTATTGTCAAAATTAATTACCATGTGGAACTCCAATGACAATTTAGGAAGATAACCCATATCCCAGAAAAACTTAGTTAAGCTGAAGTTAAGGTTGAACAGACATAGCATTAACTTTATTGGAAAAAGTTTTAGAAGAGCACTGTTACTTAGACTACACGCAGAACACTGGCACCCTTCCCCAAACCCAAACCCTTTAAATTTGGAGAACATGGTAACCCACAAGTAAGCTTCAACCTGAAAAAATAAACTAGGAAAAAACAAATACTGGAAGATAGAAAGTGCAGTTAATGTTGGACAGGCAATTGTTTACTATGCCATCTGCCACCTTTCCTTTTTCCCTAACTGCTCCCCTCTCTTTTTTTTAAATTAGGGTCTTTAATTTTTAGTTGCTATCCAACCTTCAGAAACTAATAAAATTTAAACAGTTCATAGATCTTGGAAACAACATTGTACACACAATTTTCTCTAAAGAGTAAAAAAGGAATAAAGAACATAGGTGTGTTTAAATAATCCATCATCAGTATGTAAACTTCAGCTTTTATCCTGAGTACCCTCAAACAGCTGGGACTAAAGGCTTCCTTGTAGTAATGTTTCTGCTTAGCTTATGCAATAAAATTTTAAAAACTGGTTTACATGTTCTGTAAATGTTTTCCTTGAGCTGGTTTATTTATAAAACTTGCTCAAATCTCATTATAACTGATTTCAGTTATATAACCTAATCTGTGTGTACTTACCTGATGAAGTTAAACAGATTAAAAATACACATTAGGCTGTCAACTTTAAAGATTAGTACAAATACAGTTAGACCAATTTAAACCTGATGTAAGGAGTTAAATGTGGCTAATCCAGCTGTATTCCTTATTACATTTATTTGGAAGTGTTTCCCCTTTATGATTTTTTATTCAGGATCTGTTCAATTGCCAAAATATGTATCTTTCTGTGCCTTCTGCACACATGAAACAAAATATGAGTCTGTTCCTGCAGAAGTTGAAAGAGCTTGACCTGTGCAGTGCTAGGAGGCTAAGAGCAAGCCATTCCTGTAGGAAGTGCCCCTGGTTTACTCTAACCACTGCAATCACAACAGCACTTACCTTGTAGTAAGGCTGTTGTCTACATTTGCTTTGTAAACCAGATGTAATTTTCAGAATGTCTTGGTGGCCTTACCTGTATACTTCTACACTCTGCCTATTTTCCATCCACTGAAACTATTCCTGCAGGAAAGACCCTCTCAGTAAGAAAACTGATCTTACAGATATCAAATGATCTGAACAGGTCTTTCAGCTGTTTGCTCAGGATAACATTAATATCCCAGTCCACAGCAGAATATTTTGTACCAAAACCTGTGTGGACTGCAAAGAAAACGTTGTATCCTCACCATTGTTAACCAAATAGCAAATGAATGAATTCCAACTGACCAAATACGCAGAATTGAGAGCTGTCAGGTGAAAAGGCTCCTCAGTGTCTTCCTCAAAGTTACAATTTTTTATTTAGTGCAACAAAAATGCTAGCAGGATCTTTTCACCCTAGATCTAAAACTACTCGGTCTGAAAGTCTGAGACAGTGTGAAGAACTTAAACTTGGCATAAAGTTTACAGCTGTGGAAAAAGGGGTTTTGTTTTACTGTAATCAGCATTTTTATGTGAAATACCAGTCACACCTTCTAAATATATACTTATAATCATGTCACCTCAAAAAACTATGTATTTAGTAGTTATGATGGCCTATCATTAGTTGTTCCAAGGTGATGAAAGGCTAATAGAAGGTTAACTGAATCAGCAACTTAACCAATACTAGCTATATGTTTAAATTTAAGGTTGCTATATGTATAATGTCCTTAAATACTTCCTGTATTAAACTGCCTATAAAACATGCCAGCTTCTAAAATGAAGCTGCTGTACAAATAACTATAGACCTGTAACTGAGTCAGAAAATGATCTAATGCTGCAACATTGAGCTTTGAGAATAATCTTCAAGATCCATTAAAGCCTTACATATATTTTACCCTCTGAGTACAAATCACCCTTTTCAGAAGTAAAAGAATTATTTATTTATTTAACTTTAATTGCCCTGCATGTGTCAGCAGTGCAGGATTGGTAGTATTTAAAAAAATATCAGGAAGCATCATAAATAAGTTTTTAGTAAGGATAAACACTTTATCTTAATGGGATGTTACTGCAAGGAAGAAAAAGACAATTTTTGCTCTATCCCCACCTTATGGCTAGAAAATGAATTTTCCTATTACAGTACACATTACTGTCTTGGGTTTATGCACCCTTTATTTTATTTTTATAGCCAGAGAATACTTACTATTTGTATTTTGCAACTTAATATTAGCAACCATGCACTCCTCTGTTTATAACAGTAATTATGGTCCAAGGCATGTGTGCTCTCCAGCACCTGTGATTTCCTGAATCAAAACAGCAGACGATGTTCCAACATAAGTTTGTGTTCAAATGGCAAGGTGATTATTTGGTCCCTCATCCACAAAAGTATAGAGGCTCATATATTGCCGTTGGTTCCATTGAGTCAAACAGCTAGATCTTAGCCTGGAGAAGAGGTTGCTCAGGGGAGACCTTACTGCTCTCCACAGCTATCTGAAAGGAAGCTGGGGGTTGGCCTCTTTTTGCAGGTAACTAGCAATAGGACAAAAGAGAATGGCCTCAAGTTGCACCAGGGATGTTGAGATTAGAAATCAAGAGGCATTTCCTCTCAGAAAAAGCAGTCAGGCTTTGGAACGGGTTCCCCAGGGAGGTGGTGGAGTTGGAGTCACCGTCCCTGGGGATGTTTAAGGAAGTGTTGGAAGTGGCGCTTAGGGGCATGGTTTAGTGGGTGACATTGGTGGTAGGGGGATGGTTGGACCAGATGACCTCTGAGGTCTTTTCCAACCTTAATGATTTTATGATCTCTCTACAGATCTAACCTTTGCTGATATACCATTCATGATACTCACACTTTTATATTCTTTATAATCAGGTGACTTACATGTTATGGTACTGCCTCATTCACTTGTGAATAAGCCCACCGGCTAAGGGGGCTACTTTAGCTGGTTTGTAACATGAAATAAAACACGCAAGCCACCAGAACCTCTGCCACATTCTTCCCTTGCTTCATTTTATCTTTTCCCTCTGTCAGCTGTCATAGTAATGGTGTGAGTATCTGTTATTTTTCTCCTTCCCAAAATACCTTGAATCCTACCTTTGAAATCACAGAAAATTCAAATAGTAAAGTCTCAAACACTGAATTTCTCAAGGAAATTTCATCACTCCTGAAAACTATTGAGTAGAAGAAATCCTAATAATATATCAACATAGCTCTTCACTTTTTCCTCCCAATGGCAGAGAAACCTCACAGGAACTCAAACAAGTACATGCAGAGCCCAATGTCATTAGACCTTCTACCACAAATCCAGTTGAAAAAGACACTTTCTAAAACTATGTTTTAATGCTTTGTAATTAGCCACCTGAGATTCGCTGACCCAAAAGATATATTACTTAACTATATCCCCCAAGGTTATAGTAATTGGAAGCGTCTGGGGGTATTCAAACACTGCTGTAAGGAGATTTTATTCTAAAATGAGGGATACACATGAAGGTGTAGAGAAATGCTGCCAAATACAAATACAATTAGACTTATAGGGAACATTGAAGAACTTACTAGGAAGACATAATAGTCGTCTGATTAAGCAGTCAGAAATATACGTCAACCGCCTTAATTTTCAGTGAGAATTTAAGAGATAAACATGAATACCTGCTGAGGTATACGTCTACTGAATACCTGACTGCTTCAGAGTACTACCAATCTAGTTTTGACCCAAATTTCTCAGGGCTTGTAGAAAAGCATCCCTCTCCCACAACAAAAAGAATTGTAGCCATGAACAGAGATCAAAAAAAAAGAAGAAGAAAAACAAACAAACAAAAAAAAAAAAAAACAACACTTAAATATTTAAAGAAAACACATATGGATGGCTAGTTTTAGGCCTTGTCTCCCTTCCCCGGTTGCAGCTTATCATCCATCTATTACTCAAGAATGAGAACATTAGACTAAGCCTGAGTGGATCTTTCTCCTATGCAAATCAAAGAAGAAGTTAAAGTCAAATCCAAACAAGTTCCAAAAGAAGCAAGACAGCACTCAGACATCTGTCCAATGAGGAAAGGTATGTGGTTATATAAGACTGTTGTAAGAAAATACTTCAGGGAAAAAAATAACTGAAAACAGCTCTAAGAAAATCTAGTGTTTCAAAAACTTAAGTTGCGGAGAGTAATTAAAAAGTAAAATATAAATACTTAATCAGATCTCTCATTCCTGAGAACGTACTTCAGATCATTAAATCAAAATATCCTCTATAACATGTATGTTTTCAGCTTTCTTTGTTGATTCCAGGGGAGTAAGAGAAGAAAAGGCAGAAAAAGGAATCGTCAACCTTCATAAGAAGCAGACTGAACTAAGCCGTATGAGTTAAGTAACGCAGAATACACATCTTTCCTTTCTGCATACCGTAAAAGGACTTTTCTTGGGTTGTACAGGATTTTAAGAAGGGCACAGACGTGATACAAAATTTGAAGTTCCGGCATTGTTATAAATTCTTTAGACTACAAAAAAAATTATGAAATACATTTTTTTGCTAAGTTTGTGGAATATATTCTGTAATGTGTAAAACAAACTACTCAATGCATAACATTGCAAAAAAATCTTTATTTAGAGAATAGCTCACTGTGCATATTATCTACAAAACAGTATTATCAGCTCAAACAGCAAGATTCAACTATCTTTATAAAAAGATTAACTAAGCAAAGTGTTCAGAAACTGCTTTAAAATATCAAATCAAGAATAGCACATGGATTTTAATTAAAATATATATTTTTATATAATGCACACTTCCAGACTTCTGACAAGTTAGGATGACATTTAAAATTGGGAAGGTGGTAGTTCAACATTCATGTCAATTTATCTTCACTGTTTGTACAGGGTCTAACTTCAAAAACATTAGCTCTGCCTGATACTTCCCTTACCCCCCCCCCAACATGCATCTGTCCACAGCAACCGTATCAGAGCCCAACTTGTCTCATGTAGCACATCAAAAAAATAGACCAGGTTTAACATTTCAAAGCACAATTTCTAAATACAAAGTGTATTCTTCCTGCAGAACCCAGAAGCATTACCCTACAATTCAGTCATTTAAAAATATTAAGACATTTATAAATAAAACAAAGCCAAGGTACTTTACTAGCTTCTAGAGCAGTTATTTTGAAAGCCAAGAGTTTGTTTAGCTAGTAGAATCTGCTGTGAATTGCATAACCTATAATGGACTTAGTGAAACTTGCATTTTTATTACTGCTCTCATTACAAAGTTTTACACTTCTGATTAAAAGTTACACACTGTACCTGAAGAGTGAGTATGGTAAGTATGGTATAGGCATTCTTCCATTATTATGGAGGAAATAAGCTACAAAAAAGGTCTTAAATGACAATTTACTATCATTTATAGGTGACATTTTAAAATTATGCATGAAGTGAGTGAATGCATTACACTGTGTGTGCATATAATAATTATTATTTTTTTAAAAGAAAAAAAAGAAGCAGCAAGATATTCAGAGTCAGGAGACAGACATCAGTAAAATGAAGTACTTCCAGAAGCTCAAAGCTGACTCATAGGATCTCAACAGTCAGTAAGAAAACACAGAGAAACATGCTTTGAAATTCCATTGCTGTTTTCTAGCCTCTGCTTCTCTTTAAAATAACCTGCAAAAAAAAAAAAACAAAAAACACAGAAGTATATTTATCACTGCTTATATACTGTATTAGGTATTACAATCCAGGCAGCACTACAAATTTCCAAAACACTAGGTACTCAGACCAACTACTCATTGTGCCAAACAATCTGTTTCCAACAGTAGAATGACCAACGCTAGTAGTCAAAGGAAAAGGACAGGAATAAAGCAAAGGCATACAGAAGTATGCTGTACCAGAAAACATTAAAAGAATGCTCATAACCAAGAACTTTGTAATATAAAATTATTTTTTTTTTTAAATTGACTGTCAAGAAATGGCAATAGCTCTCTCAGGCCCTCAGCAGACTCCTTGAAGCTCTTATTCCATTAGACGTAGACAAAAAGAAATAACTAAGACTTGCAATTACACAGCTACTATGCTCAGCTTTTGTTTGCAATGCCTTGCTTCTTTCTATATCGAGAGTGCCCAGACCCTTGGAAGGACATTTTTTGGTTTGGAGATTAAGTTGAAAAATGAAATTCAAAGCTCAAGTGGGACCATTTAAGTGTTAACATTATTAAAATAAAGACAGTTTTTCCTTTCTTCTCATCTTAAGAAAAAACAAATGGAACACAAAAATGTTCAAATAACGTTAAGATTACAGTTAAAAAGAAATTACAAATGCATGAGATTCCAACTGTAACATTAACTTGGCTACCCTACGCATCCTGTATATATCTCTGTTACTATAGTAATAGAAACTATCAAACTAAACATTTTGCCAGAGGAAAAAAAGAAAAGACTGAAGATAAACAGAAGCCACAGGACCAAAAAATCAGATACCACTGCGTTTTACTCTTCCAATTCACACAACAGTAGTGGGTGGTTGAACAGATAAGCCTGCACATTAGAGAGATCAAGTTCCCTCATGAAACAGAGGTAAAGCTGTCGTATCCCACCAAGTGAAATGAGCTGCAAGAATCTGCTTATGACTGTTATCAGACTAAGGTAAGAACTGAAGGCGCAAATATATGAACTATTCCTCACTTGCTCCATAAAGCTTCTTTTATGTTACTGCAGTTAAGATAGCCTGCTTCCTTGATAGGATATCATCTGAAGTAAGAATCCTCCAATTTTGGAACTTACTCCTATTCCCTGCCTGCCAGAGTCCAGACTCCTCTTACCCACCCCAAAGCCATGACACTGAATGGCAAAACAAATTTTAGTTTTGCTAGTCACAGGTGTTCATAGGCAAATGTAAACTCCTACTACCCATTCAAGTCAGACATGCTCACCAAAGCAGCAGGGAGCTATAGGACCACACAGTCCTATAACACAGAGTACTTAACTCATTGTCAGTGCCATGCTAGTCACAGCCACAGTTTTCAGCCCACATATGTGTGTTGGTACACCTCTGCATAGACAAACCCATGTATTGAACTATGAATTTAAACATGGAATAGCCAAGTAAAAATAGAACTATATTTAACAGGGCAAATAAAATTAATTTGATGCCTTGGTACCATTTTTACAAGTTTTAGATTGTAAGTGAAAACATTAACTATCTAGTTACTAACTAGTATGAAAACATACTACGACAGGAAACTTTTGTATATACTCTCATAATACATTTTGCATTGAACAGAAGAGAAAAATACTACAAATGCTTTATTACCTTTGCTGCAGCTATAGTATGCTCAGGTTTGATTGTTTTACTTTTGTTCTCAAAAGCATTTGTCCTGGCTTCTTCTGCAAGCCGATGGAGAAACATTAAGAAGTTCAAATGTACCTTTAAAAGAAGAAAAATAAAATCAGGGAGAATTCAGACTGCTCATGCACTGTTTTGTTAGAGATTCATTATTTGAGACAGAGGATTCCTATATTAGACTGCTTCCAAAATCATGAAGGGTGTTCCTAGGAAGACAGAGTATCATTTGGGTCAAATCCTAATAGATGCCCATGACATTCCGTACTGCAAGACTCTTGTAAATACTTAAGATTATTTAAATTGTAAGAGTGCTGTAGAAGTGATCATACAGACATCTTACAGAAATAAAAAATTTGATTTACATTATATTTTATTACAAAAGAAAAAAAAAAGCCTGCTAAACAAAAGTATCAAGCAGAGAATGAGAAAACATCTTGCTTACTAGCAGATACAATCAGCTTTCAGTGACTGAAACAGTCAGACTGTTAAAGAACAGCAAATTCATCCCTGCCTTATCACCAAATGGGCCATAGACAAGTTCAAGGACTCCTGCCCTTTTCTAGGGCAAAGGAGCATTGACATTAATTTCTCCGGCACAAGTAACTCCCCACTGTCAGGAGCTTCCTTTCTTTTTTTCCCAGCTCATCACTTACTTAACCTTCCTACATGAAAAGAGCTGGTAGGTCAATATGTTGGTTCAATACAAGATCCTGCTATGTTCAATACAGGAGTGGCAAGAATTTCAGCAGCCAAAAAACTGTTACAACTCGTACCAAAAACTGCCATCAAAAACACCCCCGTGTAGTAACAAATCTACAGTGCAAATCCCTAGCGTTATACAGCCATTATGTCAAGTATTTGAATAGTTCAACCTGAACATTGGAAACTGCACATTTTGTAAATTAAGCCTTCAAACAATATTAACTTTGCTATGTGAAGCATATTAAATACTTCTTCAATCAAGAGCTCAAGAATATTATTGAAACATGAAGATTTTATTTATATGAATTAGGTGATATATTTGTTTTGCCATCATATCTTTCTAGACTGTAGATCAGCTAACAAGGAAAGTTACAATTTAGAATTTATGGGAAACAGCTTGGCAGGGCGCTTACAGCAGAAGCAATCTGCAGGCATTTTAACGTTCATATGACAAAATTCAATTCATTTTAAAACTGCTGAACTAAAGGAATGTCACTGTGCAATACATACAACTATATTATTGTATTTGGAAGCACCTACTACACAAAACGCAGATGCTACTGCAGGTTTACTTAGCAAGATATCAAAACAAGTTTTAACCTATTAAATTCTGCATGAGGAAGTTATCTCTGAAGAAAATCTGTAGTGACACTGAGATAGTGTTAAACACTATACTTCTCATTATTAGACTTACAAACATAAAGGTTAGATTTCTGGGAACAACCTGGAGGAGGAGAGCTATGGGGAACAAAAACTTGCCAAAAACTAGTTTCATGTCCTCTTGCTGAGGCACCTAAATACAAAATTGCAAATTTTAAAACTGCCTTTAAAAAAATGCATCTTCTTAGACTCATTGCACCTATGTTTCCCTACTTTCAAAGGGAATTACTCTGTGTTCCCCAAACTCCTATCAACTTAAAAGAAACAGATTAGTAAAGTCAGAGCATTCTACAACAGAGCACGTTAATAAATATTTCAGATTATTCGATATTTATATAGCTTCCATTTAAGGAAATAGAGAAAGGATAATGAAAGGTGTAATAGTGGAATACCATCCATGTGACAGCTACTGACAAGTACTTATGTGTTGCCACAACTGTTTAAAGCTATTGCTTCACTACGGATCAGGTTATTGTCCCTTAGCATATGACTTCAATAGTTTTGAACTACTTACAAAAAAAAAAATCTTACACAACAGTATACTTATTTTCCATAACAGAAAGGTTGGAAACTTTTAAGAATAAAAGAAAAAACGTAACACTGCTTGCTGACCAACTTCCACACATCTGTTGGGCAGAACTACTGAATGATAGTGGCAATCTCCCTCATTTTGCTTTGCTGCCACATTAACAATTTATTAGATAAATAACTTGCCTTCAATTAGATATCTATGTCTACTCATTAGATTCTATGCCCATAACAAAAACAGAAGTGCTCATTCATACTTCAAGCCTGTTCTGCAATATAAAAACAAACCTGCACTTCTAGCATAAAAAAGCAGCCGAGTGCTTTCCTTCTGTAATTCCAAGCTAGAACACAGTTCACACTGCTCTTACATCTCAACCTCATCACTGAAGTCCTTCACCTATTTTCAAGAAGGTAAATTATTGATTTCTAGGCAAATTGGACAAACCTCTGCACTAGTCCTTTCTCTTCACTTAAAAACATTGTCACATTCCTTCTACAAAACAGCTTCTTGGGAAATTTATAAGCTACACTGTGTATAGAGAAGGATGTTAACACTTAGAAAATAGGTTCTGGCAAAGCTTCAAAGCGCAGAAGGAGACTTGAAGAAGAGAACCTGAAAGGGGAAAGAAGAGATTCAATTCAAATATTTAACAAAAATGTTTGTATTCTTATGACTGATCTTTCAAACTTCTTACGAACAATCATTGAAGATGACATTTGCTTACTGAAGAGCCAAGAAAAAAAGTAAATAACCAGATTATATCACAAAACAGGCAGGTACACCACCTCCTTGCTGGACTTAGTACTACAATGCATTCAAAGAAAGCCTTAACCATTCAGGAAACTACCCCTGAAAATGAAAAATAGCTGACTCTCTCATTTCCCTGCAGAAGACAAACAGCCTGTTCAAAATGTATATGGTTTAGTCTTGCTAAAAGAACTAGTATATAAATTTCCAAAGTATGCAGATGAATCACTCTTACAAAATTTGTAGGGAATGTGTAGGAGAGAAGCTAAAGCTTTGCTGGAGAAAGGCTGGAAAAAACTCTCATAACTTGTTGCTTTAACTACATCAGCTGAACTTTTTTTTTCCCCCAGAAAAAAAAAAAAAAAAAAAAAAAGATAAACACAGATAGGCAGATAGAGTTTTGCTTATTTATTCACAGAAATGGAGAATGAAAGAGCTGCTAGCTATATGCCTGGTTGAAGATCTTGCACAATTAGCACCCCTGAACATTCCTGTTCAGAAAAAGGTAAAACAAAAAGAAACCAAGCATCCTAACATTTAAAGGCCATTTAATTTCACATCACCAGAAGAGGTATTCTAAGCTTCCCCCACACTATTAACATTTGTTTTGATCTCATCCTTTGTATTGGGATGAGTACTTGCATAACCATATTTTAAGCCAGACAAGATTGATATTGCTTGTTAGTTTTGATCAATTCAATTTGCTGATGGCCTTTGCAGCCCACAAAATGCTAGTGCCAGGATGAGGCAGAGATAGGGACTGATGGCCAAGGCTTAGAGGGATGTCCCACTTACCTCTTTTCAGACAGCCATGCTTCCTTGAAGCCAAATTAACATGACCATGGAAACACAGACCAAGTGTTACTAACAACTATAAAAAATTATTAATGACTGCACGAGTTTGATTAGCTCCTACTGCATGATTAAGCTTTGAGTGGGTCTCAGCACGAGTAGAGAGTAGCCAGATCCATAAAATACCCCACAGATAGCAGAAGCGGAAGAAGAGATCCTTCCTTTTATTAGACAAATTAGAGAAAACATGGACCATTTGCATTCAAACGCAAACGCTGTCACGCAGTTACCACCTTCATTGAGCTGTGCAGACCTGGGTACCAACCTCCAAGCCACACAAACATACAGCATGCCCCCGTCACCGCCCTGAGCACCACATTACAGTAAATTCTTTAAAATAAATAAATAATTTACGCGCAGATACTGCCTCCCCCCCCCCCAGCAGGCCAGGCTCCCTTGCTGCCGCCGGGCCACTTCCGAGCCCCTCAGCCGTGTTTCCGCGCCCCCCTGGCCGCCCTCACCAGCAGGTCCCCGCCGGCGGCCAGGCGCAGCTGGGGCTTGTGGCTCTTGAGGAGGCCCCGCAGGGTGCCGCGGGGCGCGCCGCGCCTCATCCCGCCCGGCCCCGGTTCGAATCCGCCGCCCCAGCGCAGGCGCGCACCCGCCGTGACGCACTTCCCAACGGCCCGGCCCGCCCCGCCGCCAGGCAAAAAAAAACAAAAACAAAACAAAACAAAAAACCATGAGTTTGAAGCAGCCCTCTCACCAGCGTGACGGGATTTGCAGAGGAGGGGGGAGCCGTGGGGCGCTCGCTCGGTGCCTCAGCCGGATTCCCACCGTCACCCCCCACCGAAACGCGCCCGAGCGGCGGTCACCCACACCCAGGCAAAACGCTCAGAGAAGCGACCTCACAGCCCCAGGCACAAACACCCCGATTCCCCCGGCAGCCGCCCCTCCAAAGGGTCGCCCCGTCCCTCCCCAGGCTCGGCCGGCGGGTGCTGCCGGCTGGAGGTTTCCCCGCAGGTTTCCCCGCAGCGGGGCCCCTGCAGCTTGGCACTCCCGGTCTGTTTGGACTCGGTGTACTTAAGTTGGAGAAAGGGTCAGGATTTCAGACTGAGGTATGGAGCTTTTCAGCGTATTTATTAGTGTGGGTTTTTTTTTTGTTTGTTTGTTTTGTTTTGTTTTGTTTTCCTTGGCCTATGGGGTGTTTGCAAGTTTAAACGTTAAGTCAGTAGGATAAATAAATTGCCTTTATTTTAACATGCGCACAATTGTCAAGTACCCAGATACAAGCTGGTTTTATTAAAGTGTGTTATTAGATCTGTAGGATTTGGTATTTTAGCTAATTTTGCAACACACACAAATGTGGTCCAAATAGAAGTATGATATCTGACAGCAGGAGAGAATTCTAGATTTGCCATCTAAAATTCATCATACTCCGTTGGGTATCTGAAATCATGCTTGTTCTTTCAGCTTTGACTGTCACTTGTCATTAACCATCAACAGCAATGCAGATCCTAAAATCAGTCTTTTTTTTTTTTTTTTTTTCTCTGTAAATGGATAAGCACACTAAAACATAGCTTCTTTTATTTTCTGCAGTTTAGTAATGATCACAGTTACTGGCTCAGCAGAACTGACAGAAGTAAACATTTGTTTTGCCAGTTAACTAAATACATATGACTCAGGAGCTACACAGGCTCGTATTCTGTACGACGTACAGTCTACACATAGGAGCTTGCATTGGGATCGGCAATAATTCAGCATGTCAACAGATTCAGATCTACAGCTGGGATAAATCAGGAGTTCACCGGACCTTTCTTTAGCTGAGAATTGGGCCTTGCAATCTCGTAGAGTCTGTAGGAAACTGGTATGGACAGTCATTTTACAAACTGAATGAGATGCAAAACAACTCCACCGTAAGTGTAAAGCATACATCATATAAGTTTGCAACTCTGAAGTGACCTGCATAAAACGACAGATGCTGAGAATCAAGACTCATAATATCTCCAGTCATCTGTTAGCTATATGAACAATTTTGATTGAATAATAAAATCTATTATTAAGTCTAATACTGTTAGACTTTCATGGTTCTGATAGTTTTATATTTCTAATGGGCTATTCTTTGATTTTAGCTATATAAACAATGTTTTAAAATGCAGTCTCAAATCTATTTACATACCAGATTTTCTTTCTCCTTATGTTTTGAAAAGCTTGACATTAATTACTGCAATTGAGAACAAAGAGGTCCAATGTAAAAATACTAAATTATAGGTTCTGATCTATGGAAAGAACATAAGCTTCAACAGCTAAAATTTCTGCTTCCATATGTATTTTTAATTTATTCTCTTTATTGGTAAATATTTCTGTAAATATGATTTTTTGAATAGTTTAATAGGAAAATTTTAGTACAAGAAAAAATTATAGTGCTGAACATAATGTATTGCAATGGACAAAATGATTTTACAAATTAAATTCCATAACAATCACTAAAGTTCAGATTATTTGATTTGTCTTAACATATGGATTAATAGTAACATTGCAGTGAATCATAAAATAACTGTAAACTTACATTATGTTCCAATTTTGAACATAACTGTTTTCCTTTTTTATCTGATAGAATCTGTAATGTTTTGGTGTGATGCTATTATGAAGTACAATGTAAATGGCTAAAAGAATCATTCCAAATATATTTTAAATAAATTACTGAAATTGTGAAAATTGTTAATTTTGCCGTGCTCTTGCAGCCTTTAATAAAAGGCAATTCTGTACAAAATTGACATATTTTCATGCTTTGCGAGTTCAAAAATGTCGCAGTTTTGCATCCATTTACTACATGCAGCTACATTATTTTCAAGTAATATTTCAAGAATTTTAAGGATTTCACTTTTTAAACAATTGCAACTTTTAAACACGCTAGTTCATTTAATGAGCTGGACATGTTTCAGGGCTTCAGCTGCAGCGCTGGATCTTCCCAGTTTTCCAGGAATACTGAGCTGTATTTTATAACTAAATGCACCATCTGATACTGATGATGAGATTAGGAAAATTCAGCAGTTAAAATTCCACCATCCAGGTGTGACTTCTTCAAGAAAACAAACAGCCTTTGCAGCGTTTGAATCAAGACAATTTCAGTAACATAGTTTTGTCACTTTTGCTTCCAGATTATGTGTGTTTCTGGAAAACAGCTCGATACATTTCAGTGACTAAGAAGAGGCCTAACCTGGGACCATCACTACTGAACTGCAAACCAGTAAACATTTTATTCTCTGTCTCTGTAAAGAAACAGATGAATTTAAAAACTAATTTCTGAATATCATACTTGCTTCAATTTAGATGGTATTAACGGAGTGGGTAAAATTAAACTGAAGGGCAGTGTTTCCCTTCTGTTGTGAAGCTCTTATAAACCCATCTCAGCTTGCTAAAGTGGTTCTACCAACCTGTCCTTTATAACTATTAACTTAATTATTTTGTTTCTGGATCCTGACATTATCTTCAATCAGACTCTTCATCAGCCCTTCATCAATTCATTATTTTTGTCCCAAAGAATGCTGAAGAGCTCAATTTTAATTGTGTGGTATCTTGAAATTAAGTCACATTTTATAGATTCTTGCTAAGCCAAAGGTCCCTCAGTTTCTCCTCTAGCCAGATACTACCTGTTAGGTATTTTCTGGTGCTAATCCAGTTTCAGTGGCTGATGAAAGACTTTAAAAACATATCCTGGATATGAATGTCAGAACCTAAAATCTTTTGATGTTGTCTTCAGCGATGAAAAGATCTGTCCAAAACCAGAACATAACAATTCAGCAGAAGTAAACTCTTCTATAATGTAGTTGATAGGCTTGATCATAGTGGTTGGAGGTACACAGACCTACTCTCCTGTTACACCTATATATTCTTTCTTTTGAATGCAGGATAATTCAGGTGTGGTTGAACCCTTCATTAGAGAAACAGAAAAAGAGAAAATACAAAGGAGAAAATTGTATGTTTTCTTATCTTCCGTGGAACTTAAGCTGATCTCCTGCTTGAGAAAGAAGGATGGAAATGGCAATTTTGACAAGCGGCTTTTTTCTTCTGGCTGTCACTATTTGTAATGTGGCAGTAATTGGATTGCAGTGGTAAATACTAGCAGCTCAAAGAGAAAGACAGCTCTAGCATAATTTATTTTTTAAAAATACTGTTTATTTAGCCTTGTTTCTATTTGTTTTCAGGCACAATATTAAATAGTGAGAAATCAAAAAGGCACAAAACCATAAAATAAATTTGAGAGTCACACTATTTGCTTATTTTAGGTTATACAATTTAAGCTTCAGTTTTTCAGGACATTCTGTATATCAGATCTCCTAAGGCTGTGTAGAGCCTGCCTAAAGTCAGTTGACTTCTGCACAGGCGAGAGACTGTCCATCAACCTGTTGTAGCTAGGGACTATGTTCATTAAAAAAATAAATAAATAAATAAATAAGTAGTCACCTTTAGAATTTTCTAATGGAATTAGGGGAAAAAAAAAAAAAAAAAGATCTCCAGGTAGCCACTTTGATTGTGTTTTTGTAACTTCTGTTGTGACTTTTACAAATTTTAAGATTATTTATGTTTCACTCTCATATATACTCAGGCAGACCCACCTATTTTATGCCAGTCATCCATCCTCCACCAAATTCCAGAAGGAGCAGTGTTATCATCTTCAGATGTCGTGCTTTCAAGGGCTACATACAAGCCAGAAGGGTCTTCAGGCACCTGTAGTCTGATCAGCTAATCCAGATTTGCCAAGAAAAATACCACCTTCTCTGAGAAACTTTCACAAAGTAGCAAAATTCTGAAAAAAATACTTATCAGCCTTCCAAAAAAGATGTTTTATGCATATATATTATAAACAAAAAAGGAGAGCACAAAACTTAATGACATACCCTCAGATCTTTACTGAAAGCATGTCTAATTAACATAATTAATAGTAATGACCATCAATATAGAACTCAACGATTAATATCATTCAACTACCAACATTTCAATTACATTTATCATTTATCTTTTTCTTTTCTGTCAGAAAGGTTTGATATAAAACAGTTTTTTCCTACCTCTTTGTTGATTTCTTTCAGGTTATGTACCATTTCAAATGCAGAATGGTATGATACAGAAAGGCCTGCTTAGCAATGCATCTTTCCATCTCTCTTCTGGCTTTGACTGCAGAGGAAAATGGGTCATCCCAATTGGAGATATCAAACCCTACACCAAAAAATAATCTCCTCGCTGGTGTTCCTAATTGCCACTCATCCTCAGCCCCTCAATCCTAAAATAATGCAGGAACAAGTGATGAGGCTAGTGTAATGACAGATGTCCATTTCTTGCTTGGTACTGCGTGTGTCTTGTGAATGCCCTGACACAACAGCACATACACGCGAGTTTACTAACATTATAACCACTTAGCACCTAATCACAAAGTATATCTCAGGCCAAAAGTATAAATACAGTTAAATATTTATACTTTTTTAATCAGTAAACAGTAGGTGATAACCAGTGGGATGTGTGTGTAGCAGATAATTTGCTGCAATACCCCTGATGATAGATTACAGCAAACTAAATTCAAAGAGTACAAAAATAAAGTGAGAGATAGGTTAGATTTCAGATGAAGTCAGTTGATTTCTAATAACTTAAATCCTGCTTTGTGTGCCAGAAGCTAAGCCATAATGTTATCATTATATACAGACTTGATAGAAGAAAGAACAGCAGCAGTAGTGAAGCAAGAATTTGACTATCGACTTCCAGGTGCATGGAATAACTCTATGATACAATAGGAGTGGCCTTCAGTGCACAAAATACTCATGTACTATGCAGTCAATGAGACAGGGGAGGGAAAAAATAAATATTTTTCAGTTATTTCCATTGCCAATAAGGGAGTTTAAAAAAGAATGTTTCAAATAAAACAAATACTTCAGAGTAAATTGTAATCTGAATGTATTTTTTCAGGCAGATTTTCAGAAATGAAGAGGGTTTTATTGAATGCTAAAACTAACTTACAGTCACCTGAGAATAAGCAGTATAATTTACACAAAACAGTTTAGCACAAAAGGATCCTCGGTCAATGATCCAACTTCTTTAGTAAGCAGACATACAATCATTGGACTTCAAAATTATGTTAATAAATTAATGATCAAATATGAACTATCAAGATTGAGATAGATATAATTCAAGTTGTTTTTTTTTTCCTGGGAAAAAAAAAGGAATTGAAAATTTTAATGTCAGTTTTGTAATAGTAAAGAATAAGCACCCTGGAGAACAAGAGAACTACTGTTTAATTTCCTTTGTTACACTTGCATTCATTTTGAGTGCACAGAAATTTTCCTGAATATGACTATATGCCATGCCCTTTTCAGATTTGCAAACACACTTCTAAACAACAGCAAGAACTGAAAAATATAACACACACATACTAGAACTATTCCAGATTAGGATTGAGAATCAGTTCTTTTCTAAAGAATCTAAATGAAAAATCTACAGATTAAAAAAAAATAATATTTGCTGCTATATAAGCATAAATGAAGGGAAAATACTTTATCAGAGAGTGTGGTAGTATAGGAATTACTAAATAAGTTTTTCTTTCAGCTAGTTTTTTTTTTTTGTTCTCGTTGTTTTGTTCTGTGTTTTGTTGTTCATTTTTTTCAAACAGCCTGCTATATAGGGCATAGACAGGGGATTCAAACATTAATTATCCATTGAGATAAAAATTCTATTACTAGCTTAGAATCATTTTTACCTTGCGAGTACGATAACATTTGCAGATTCAAATTTGATTGGAAGTGGTAGTTTTCAGAGTGAAGGCTATTGTATAAACTTCATGAATGTAAAACAACACCAGTAAGTATTGCTTAAATAAATGTAACTTTGACCACAATTTTGTAAATAAACAACTGTTGATACGATCCTTTTCTTTTCCTACAGAACAAGCCTACTTTCTTCAAACAGTGCTTGACACAAAGAAAAACAGTGAGGGCGTAACGCTTCAGGTTAATAAAACTAAAAGATAGCAGCTGTAGCTGCCGCCTTGCACAGAGGCAAGATACTGCTCCCTGCTGTAAGAAACTGCTTTGGAGCCTTAATGTAAGAATAACCATTGTTTTCTGTGGAAAAGAGAAGCCATATCGATTTTTCTTCATTTACCCCAAACTGCTGTGTAAGCATGTTGTTACAACAGAAATGTACATTGAAGCACAGTAGCTATTAGAACTGTTTTAACAAATGGAAGTGACATACTATTTTTCTAGAAACAATGAGGCTGTCTACCTTGAGTATACATAGCATAACTTAACTACCACAAAGCCAAGAAAAAGTTCTGTTTGAAATTCACAACTCTTGCATCATCACAGATCAATTATAACAAAACTAACCCAATAAAAATGCAGTGAATCATAACACAAATGCAAGATTTTTTGAAAGAATGTATTTTAGAGTTAGCTGACAGAATGCAAGTCAGCTCTAATGTATAACTCTCACCTTATCCGAGGTATTGCAGATGTGCGTTTTGTATTTAGACTGCCTAGCATGAATGCTAGAAAATGTTATGCTTCATTTTGCAAAGTACAGTGATGTTTTAAATAGTGAATAAGGCTGCTGTGATGTTTCTTAAACAAGTCCATTCACTTGAGTGTGGGCTCTGGCTCCTTGATATCACCAGTAAAGTACCAGCTCCTAGATGTACTATGGAATAGTTCCCTTAGATCCTATGGAGGACGTAGGTAGCGTCAGACCGCTGTTATTTACCATCCTGATTTTACCTCTGTACAAACCATTTACTGAATGCTGCCACTAAGCAATGAAGTGGTAAACATAAAAATGCTGCTCGGAGGCAGCTCTGCCTAAAATGGTGGTGGGTGTGTGCTATTCCAGGGTTTTTTGGTGCTAATACATTGATATTGAACACTGTCCTGCTTTGAGCCAGGAATAACAATATGGTTATATTTAACATCCTGATTTTTTTTTTTTCTCTCAGCATGTTTTTCAAACTGGTTTAAACATACATGCTGTTTTGAAAGATGTGTTTACATCTCTCTGGAATTCTTCCCACCTTTTTCTGATGACGTGGTGATGTCGCTAGGTCTGTGTCTGCTGCATTGTGAAAAGTATCCAGGAAGTGAACCATCGGGAGAAAAAGAAAAAAAATTAATCTTGTACAAGAATATGGGAAGCTGTGACTAGGTGCTGTTGTTTTGGAGGTTTTTTACTGTAAATGTCATACAGTTGAAGGCCCATACTCATTGGTATGTTCAGCTGTTTTGTGCTGCTTCAAGTAAGCAAAACAGCTGTAAACCTAGTTTAGCTCTCCAATTAAGCTGAATTTATGGCATCTTTACAATACCAGTGCACAACAAAGCAGCTGGAGACATCAAGTAATTCTGATCCGAGCAATCCCTTTTTAGGGCTTTATTTGGCATTCTTTAGTCAGGCAAAACTTTGCCAGTTTGCCTAAGATTAAATTTAGAGGCCTCTGAGAGGCCTCTGAAGATTAAACAAAATTATACCATAGAACACATGTTCATAAATGCATAGACTTTAGATGTTTCAGTGTAACATTATATTTTGAGCAGATTAATCCAATTTGGGTGCCTAGTGAACTCAGAACTCTCACTAATTTCTGTAATTACCAGGATTGCATCTTCATTAGTCTGTCCTCTTAACGTTGTTGCGTTTCATTTTTTTTTCTGTTTTTGTTTGTTTGTTTGTTTTGTTTTTGTTTTTACAAAGAAGTAAATTGATTTTTCTTTCCAAAATAAATTTAATAATTGCATTCTGCCACAGTTCTTACACGTGTGAATTCTATGCGTGGATGACAAATCTCTTTTTGTCCTTAGCTACAGAAGTCCTGAAATACGGTCCTGAAATACCTGTCTAGAGAAAGCCACAGACATTAGTATGTTAATGTCAACTCCTTAGTGTTTTTATTTACGATTGTCTGCTCAGAGAACAATTTGAAATAACAATTACTTTCTCTTTGCATCTGTTCTGTATTACGAGTCAGCTGCCTTGACCCAAACAGCAGAGCCTGCTTGCTCATTCAGGGCGAGACTCCCCTTTTTGATCTCATAGGATCTCATAGGCATTTTAACAAATGTAACATTAGGGTTAGTCACAGGTCTGAGAGCAGGTACCTATGGCTAAACTCTCTTCACCCCCCGCCAAAAAAAAAAAAAAAAAAAAAGTGATCTGGTCAGTCCTGACTACTGGGAACAAAACCAACAAACCCTGCCATGTACCAATGTACCAGCCTCTGGACCATGTCCAGGAGCTGACTGGCAGAGTGTTGCCTAGCCCCAGAGTGTCTGGGGCCAGAGCTGTGCCTGCTAGTCTCATGCTGCAAAGCAGAATAGTTGCTGCTGTTATGTGCTGGTGTTTGTGCCTCTACCTTCCTCAGTGTAGCATGCTGCACCTGTAGCTGTGCAGTAATGCAGTTACAATTGCATGGTAGCAGTGCATTTTCCAGTGAGGCAGCTAGTACTAAACAAGAAGTTGCAAGTCAAAAATAAACAGGCTCATCAGTCCAACTCAGCAAAGAATCCATGTTGGGATTGTATCTGGGGCTTATTTCATGTTCCAATGTGCCAGGACCAGGGTCCAGCAAATGGATCTCCCCTGTGCTTGGGGACTACTCTAGTCACTGACCTACAGCATCAGCTTCATAAATTCATGGGAGAATGAGTTGTATGTATTTATATTGCTATACATGCAAAAGTCCTGAATTACTTTAGAAGCAGTGCCTTGGTCCAGAGATTTCGTTTTGAGTCTCTTCCTTTGGAGATGCTGTTCCATCCATATATAAACCTGAATTTAGCAATTAAACAAGTACTTCTGTTTCCTGGGTCCATAACAAGTACAAGACTAGGTTCAATCATACAAGTACAAGACTGGGTTTAGAAGTTCTCTCTTTGGCAAAATTTGATTTCAGAATTCCAGTTCTAACATTTCTCTGATAATCTGAAATCTGCTACATGAGTATGCTGTATTATGCATAAAAAAAATAAAAATGACTGAACACATGGGGAAAATGAATTACTATATGTAGCAATTAATGACTAATGCGGTTTTGTACAGCATTAACTTTATTCTGGCATATCATAAATCAGCGGTACCAAGTACATGCACTAGTACCACAAGTAATGTGCATGAATGCATGACATCTAATCTGGTGTTTTAGAGACATGGGCTTTTTCAGATGTTACAGTTCTATACAGCAACATGCTCAGAAGTTAGTGAAGCATTATAAGTTTGATATGCATTCTTATTTTGCATTTCTTCTTAATAAAATTCATTTTTTAAATATAAATAAACCTTCCTGTTATTCAAATTTAAGTCCACAAAAGAATCAGAATATTTTCTGAATTCTGTAGGATCAGCTGCAACCTCAGCCACTTTGTAAATCAATATCTATATTGTGTGATATGTTAAATAGGTACAGCTTGTCTTTTAAAGGTTATCTCCTCTCATTGACTGTCAAGTGAAACACAACAAAACACAACAAAAATGTTTAAAAAAAAAAGGACTTCTCTGTAGTAGTTGCATGAGTAGTCGTCTGCTTACTCCAAAGATCAGTAAAATGTTTGGCAAGAAAAGCACGAACTGAGCACGAGTACTCTTTCACATGTCAAAGCCAAAATTGAAAACATAGTTCAATGGAGTGCAAGGACGAGAGTGCCGGAAAGGCACTGCTGTAAATGTGTGCTACAAAACTGTACCACTCTCCACCTTCTCTATTGCTTTCATGTACAGCCCAACTACATTTCTGTAAAACAACGTGCATGAATGCAACTCAGGAATGCGTATGTCTTCTGCGAGCAGACACATAGCCAAACACCAACCCCTGTATCAAAGCACAGACATATTGCACAGAATGAAGAGCGATTGCAACTACTGAGAAAAAGCATGTTTTTCTCCCTCCCAGGTTATCTAAAAGCTTGATTTGTAGTGCAAAAGTGTGTTATAAACATGATTTTGACCACATTAAATCTTGCAAACTATATATATTATATATATATGTATATACAGTTTATATATAGTTCATACAACTGTATGAAGTTCAACAAGGCCAAGTGCTGGGTCCTGCACCTGGGGTGCAACAACCCCAAGCAGAGCTACGGGCTGGGAGATGAGTGGTTGGAAAGCTGCCTGGCGGAGAAGGACCTGGGAGTGATGGTTGATAGTCAGCTGAATATGAGCCAGCAGTGTGCTCAGGAGGCCAAGAAGGCCAACAGCATCCTGGCTTGTATAAGAAGCAGTGTGGCCAGCAGGGCTGGGGAAGTGATTGTCCCCCTGTACTCAGCTCTGGTGAGGCCGCACCGCGAGTACTGTGTTTAGTTTTGGGCCCCTCGCTACAAGAAGGACATCGAGGTGCTTGAACGAGTCCAGAGAAGGGCAACGAAGCTGGTGAGGGGCCTGGAGAACAAGTCCTACGAGGAGCGGCTGAGGGAGCTGGGCTTGTTCAGCCTGGAGAAAAGGAGTCTCAGGGGCAACCTTATCGCTCTCTACAGATACCTCAAAGGAGGCTGTAGCGAGGTGGGGGTTGGCCTGTTCTCCCACGTGCCTGGTAACAGGATGAGGGTGAATGGGCTAAAGTTGCGCCAGGGGAGTTTTAGGTTGGATGTTAGGAAGAACTGCTTTACCGAAAGGGTTGTTAGGCATTGGAATGGGCTGCCCAGGGAAGTGGTGGAGTCACCGTCCCTGGAGGTCTTTAAAAGACGTTTAGATGTAGAGCTTAGGGATATGGTTTAGTGGGGACTGTTAGTGTTAGGTCAGAGGTTGGACTCGATGATCTTGAGGTCTCTTCCAACCTAGAAGTTCTGTGATTCTGAGATTCTGTATTTATATGTTTAGTGGTGGAGTTTAAGCTTTCTGAAGTTGTAACATAATGCCATACTTGAGCAGTCGAAAGTAGGTGATTAGTTCAAAATCAAATTGTGTGAAGTTCAGTGTATTTAAGTCACTGCCTGGCACCTGCCCACACCTTCAGAATAAGCAGTGTGGGGACCCCAGAGTAATAAGCAGAGCTGTTAAGACCCTGTCTGGTGATAAGTGAACGTCAAGAGTGTCCTTCTTCATGTGGCTATTAGGTAAGTCAGGGCATACATGCTGGCATAATGCATATGCCTTAACGCTGGCCAGGCATTAAGAAAAAAGTGCCTCCATATAGATGTCTTTTTACACTGATGCTGAATAACTTGCAGTGCAAGACACAGTGACATGAAACAAGGAGGATGAGCGTCCAGGGATGAAACCTTATCTGAAACTTGTAGCATATATATGTTCTTGGGTATGTGTGTTTGAGAGAGAGAGACACTGTGATATTGTAACTTTTTAGCTGAGAAAGTGCTGGAGTATATATCTTGGGCAACACCCCACTGAGAGGGATTAGTTCTTATCTAGGTTTATATTAAAAAGAAAAACAAACAAACAAAACCAGAATGGTTCTTAATACCTTCTAAGATAAGCAAACTGGAAGGCGCTTCAACCCTTTAAAAAAATCTAGTCCTTTTTCCGCTCACACATACATTGACAGCTTTAGCCAATACTTAGCACTTAATAGACCTTTAAAAATGAATATTTCAACGTGACTAAACTACAGTAAAGTTGATACGGAAATCACAATCCGCGCTTTGGAGATAAGGTAACTGGTTCTAAGACATAAAGACCAAAGTGTAAAGCTTGTTACCCTAAATCAGAACATCTGCAGACAATATTTAATAACAAACAGGTGATGTAAGTGTTCTCAGGACTGAAAACATCAAAGTTCTTAAGGTCTGTGGAGATAGATGCCCAAGTCTGAAAACACTGTTTAAGTTCATGTTTAGCTTCCAAACACTCCAAAGTTGTGCAATTATATTTACTTATCTGCATGTGTTTACAGACAATTTTTTTTTTTTTTTAGAACTTCATGTTTGAGACAAGGCTACTTTTTTCAATAATTTGCTTTTCGCTTCTTCTAGAAGAGGAGTTACTTCTGGGCTAACAAATTTCCAGACCACTTAATAATGCATGAATTTTCCTCTTATGAAGCTAGATAGTTTTTCCATCACTTGTACTTCAGTATTTCTGAAACCAGGTGTTAATTTTCAGGGGGATAGGAGGTTTCCAAGCAGCTGCCAGGACCAATATAGCAGCCAGCAGTAAACGCTGAATAAGCTTAGGTACAAAATGTATACCATCTGGTTTCAGAAGCCTCTAGCCAAAAATGTGAGGCCAGTTCCTTTCATGTCCAGAAATCTTCCCGTTCACTGGGAATTGTGAAATGGATCTTACCTTTGCATTACCTTTTAATTCACAATTCAGAGGAAGATTTGAATAATGGTCTTAAGAAAATGTTGCATAACTATAAAATGGGAAAATAAGTAATATGCTCAGGTTTCATAATAAGAAAGATGAACACTATTTGACAGGCTGAGATCAAAGTCCTTGCTCAGCCTCACAGTAGTCCAGTTTGCCAAGCTGGTGTTTCTCAAAGTCAGTAATAGCTACCTATGCTCAACATGGAGACAAAGTCCCTCAGAGAAATTGACTCCCTAGACCAGTAAGTCAATAAGGAGATATAAAATGAAGCCCTGAAGGATGGATTTAAGACCAGGGAAGTGAAGAATGAGGTCTGTCTTGTCTTTCAGTAAGGAAATCCTTCTGGGTTCCTTAGGTGTCTGAAGAGAACAACTGTATATTTTATCTACATAAAATATAGCTTTACTGCAAAAATTGATAAAAGAGTAACTTAAGAGTGTTCTTGTCCACAGACACAAACATGAAGGCGTATATATGGTTTGGGCCAGTCTAGAGATACCTGAGGTGATCCAAGCAGCAGAAATTGCACTGGAGAAACATGGGAAAGGAGTGTTTCCTGCAAAAAGCCAAATCAGTCTGCCCCCTCTCTCTCAGGCAGTCATTTACAGCCACAAATTATCCATAATGTACCTTTCTTATCAAATCCCTGAAGATACCAACTGCCCTATTCAGAGAATGATTAATCTCTCTTGGATTTTCTTCTTAATTATCTACGGGTTATGTATTAAAAAAATAAATAAAATTGCATATAATTAAAAACCATGTAACCCTATTTTTCTCTTAATATCATTACTGCCTTCAACACGCTAATTAAATCATTGTTTTAACTGAATGATTAAACCCTCTTGAGAAGGGACTGCCATGTTACTGTGTTTGGCTAGACCAGAACATAATGATTCCCTAGTCTGCAGGGACTGTCACAACACAGCAAGGATCATGCTGTTACTTTCGTGGTAACTGTGGGGTTTTCTGCACTGTGGTGTAGCATAAAGGCAAGTGAGATTGTCCTGAGATTTGTACAGCAAATTAGAATAGCTCTATTATGTGATCTAGCGTCAGGTTTAACAGAAACATACATAAAGATGGGCAGATGAATACAGATCAGTCTAAACTAAGAGGGGAAAAATACAGTTTTAAAAGCTTGATGTTTTCATTCAGCAACCATATCCTGAAGAGTTAATGTTCAGAGGATTTGTTCTGACTTCTTTTGTGGCTAGTAATACTTTTTTTTATATCTATGTCTAGTGATAGTAAAGCAATAACCCTTCTGATTGTACCACAGTAAGGTTTCATGATACGTTCCATCCAAAGAGCATTCTGAATTAACCATTTCAGATAACCAGACTATTTTATAATGCACTCTTAATAATCATTTCAGCAAAGACAGTAATTTTACTGTGTTCAGACAGTGGAACAATAGTGGTAGTATAAATCCCAAGATAGCACTCAATGTACTTTAAGAGAGAACTTTTGTCGCCTTAAAAAAAATTTAAAGGCTGTGGTCCACATTTCCACATATCTCTGAGTGTATGATAAATTGTTGATTCACAGTCTTCTGTATTGCATCCATGTAGCATGAAGCATCTGTAAGTAATAACTTAGGCAACTGTAGCACACTGATACTTTTCAGAATGGTAACAAAATACACATCAAAATACTGACCAGTCACTGGTTAACCAACTGCTGTATTCCAGAACAGTTGCCTCACTCTGAAGCTGTAGGCTTTGCATACAAAAGGGAGGACTATTCCACAGACTGCAAAACCACTTAAAGAGCAGCCGTGCCACAAAGTTCAACCAGATCCAAAAGGCCTTCATGTTACTATTTTTCAGCTATTTCATTATTTAATGTATTTGTTAGGGTTTTCCTATTTGACTACTTCTGATATTATGAAAGACACAGGAACTAAATAACACTAAAACCCATGAATCTTTATTTCACATTATCTAGTATAGTTCCCAAAACGCACAAAACACTTTTAATACCAGAGAGAAAACATTTCAGTGAAAGTGAGTATATGCACAGCCTCTATCCAAGAAGCAACAGCAGAAATTTTATTACTCACTCTTCTTCAGTGTTAACAGCCAGAGGGAATACACTCTGGAAATCAATTTTCTCTTACGGGAACTTGATGTGGGTAGCTGCTTGATGTATTCAGCTTCTGTATGGCCCAGATTCAACAAGACACTTAAAAGCGTGTCTGACTATTCATGTGGGTATTTAGGTATGTGCTTAAGTACCTTCCTGAATTGGGACTTATGTTATGTCGTATGTATTTACTAGGCCAGGCATCCAGGCTAACAATTTTTCCGTTTTTCCTAGCTAGACCGCAGATACGTACTGTCACACTATACATTTGGAAGCACCTGCAGTGAATTTATCAGACAGCGTTACCCAAGGCAATGCAGAACACCCAAGGCAACAGAGAATGTTCTGTTGGAGAAACATTTTATTCTGCCTCCTTAGCACAGACACTGTAGACTGCTGAGAGGATCTGCATGGGCCAAACTTCAAACCTACAGGATAACAGAGCACTGTTTTATTTAAATATGCTGCCACAGTATCCAGCAGTTGCAGCCAGTCTCATGCCCTATTGTGTGAGGCGCCATAGAGAAGCATGAGGTCCCTGCTCCAAGAAATTTGCATTCTTAAGAAGCATCGCATGCCAGGACTGAGTAATTGGAGAGCCTACATTTGCCACAATGAAATGCTTACCAAGATAAATCAAAAAGCAGATAATTTAGGAAGGAAAAATTAAGTGCATGACTGCTCTTTCCCTCTTTAAACTCTGGCTATTAGCCCAGACATTAGCCTATCTAACCCACAAGTGAGTAAGTTGTTTAGGAAACACAGTGATTCCAAGCATTAAGGAAGTATCACTGAGCAATTTTTTTCTCTTTTCTTGGAAGACAACATGTGATTAAGCTTGCTCTCTAGTCTGCTCATCAGCCCTCTCTTACTGACTTCTAAAATGGTGGCACATTTTAAACACAATAGCCCAGAGGAATAACTGTGCCAAGGGGACAGAGTCCCCAGGTGTTCTTTGAGATCCAGTGTCTGAACAGAAGAGGGACCTTGCTGCTGTTAGCTGTTGCAAGCCCCATTTGTGAGGCACAGAGCCTGGCTGGAAAATCTGGTGCTTCACTTTAGTTGTAAGAGAGCTGGAAACTCATACTGACAGCAAATGAACCAGGTTCCTTTCCCTCTTCTACCACCACCTGGATTTTCTGATTAAACTGCAATGTCCACCTCATCACTTAGTTATCCTGCCAAAAATACTTACAACACCTTGAATTAGTGCTGTCTCTGAGGAGAAGACTACAACTCAATTAAGGTGTCTAATCAATATGTGCATGTAGAAGAGCCAGTCAGTGCATGCATGGCCATAAGAGAGCCTGAGCACATGGGAAATAATGAGTAGGAGAACTTGAGAGGAAGTTGTAGTCCCCAAGGGGCATAGGAGAGAACATAGGACACAAATCCAGGATTCGCTGGTTCCACTGCTCACTTATTTTGTAATTATCTTCCCTAACTTGCTTTCTGTCAGCTGTAAATGACAACAGTGATTCTCAGTATCTCCATTTTGCCTCAAGATCAATACTTCAGTCATTCTCCTGTTCAAGTGCAAATTATTTTCAGACTGATTGCTTCTACATAATTTAGCAGGATTGAACATTGGTCTTGGGAGTAGTGGCATTGTTTTTCTGTTACTGACACCACACAACACTAATATGCTGATGCCAACTTTGTGAACTGAAATGTCACCCTTCTGATTTTCATTCAGGCTTTCTGTGAAGTTTGACAGAGTTTCAGGTCATATTATAAGGTTGATTCATATCTTAGCAGTATGAAAATTCTTTGCTATTTTCAAAAAGGCACAGATATATTGTCATGGATTTTAACAGTGGAAATATGCTGTTAGCATTGACAAAAGGAACTAGTGGAAACTGCTCGAGCCATATTTCTTTCCTAGTGCAAATTGGATACAATGCTGAAGAACTTTAGTGTGCATCAGAGTTAATGGGAAATCATCATTAAGTTTGCAGAAGTTCTGCCTTACATCTCACCCATCTTCACTGTTTTGTTTTGTTTTGTTTTGTTTTTTTCTCCAATTTGCAAGTATTTTCAGGGCTAAGACTGGTATAAACTTCAAGCTGAGGAGGTAGAAACACATAAATGAAATGACAGAAGAGAAAAAGAATGAAGCTGAAAATTAGGTCAGAAGACTGAAATCATGATGAATTTAAATCATTTGTTGCTATTTTATTCATCGTGGTTGCCTGATAAACTACCAAGCAGGACGAAGTTCAGGAGACTTGATATACTGCATGTTAAGTCTTTGTTGTTTTAAGGTGAACTCCCTTACTCCAGCTTGTTCTCCTCATCTCCCACACTTGTTGTTTTAATACAGAGGAAAGTTCAACTCCCCCTGCTTAGCTCCAGTACCTCTTAATGAGGGAACTGTAACACTATCCAGTCATCTCACCACACAGCAATCAGAATTTCACTGCTTCACACAGCTTGACTTATGTCAAATAGAATGGTTAAAATTCACCCAAGTCCTGGAAACCCCCTGTTGAGTTAAGCAGATCACATCTTAGCTACAGGAGGATTTTTTGTTTGTTTTGATTTTTAAATGGTCAAAGGGCAAGAGGTATTATTTGTGAAAGCTCTTTCACATACATGGTTCTTAGGATGCTGGCATCAGTAAGATGATTTATATATCATATATTTAGAGACAGCAATGATAGAGCTACACATGCCAATAAAAAGAAACATTTACAAAAACACAGTCTGATCATACAAACTGAATCCTCTAGCCTATTGTGGTTAAGAAAATCTCTTAGACTATCCTAATAGATTATCTTTGACAGTATGCGCCCTTACATTTACAAAAGAGCAAAAATCAGAAGCAGGAGGTTCAAGGCCAGTAAACTTGAACCACAGGAGGTAATGTTATTTATGTGCAGCAGCACTTGAACAAGCATTCCTGGAGCCTTCAGGACAAGCCTTCTTGAAGGCTTACATGCACATCATGTGGTTATTGTGACTGCTGCAAGAAGAAAAAATACAAGCAAGCATTTGCAGGCACTTGACTTACGCTTGCTATAGCTCAGGTTGTACCTTCCAAGAGTTTTCAGACATGCTTTCTTTTTTAGTGTGCTGCCTCAATTAAACTGCAAACCAGACACAAGAGAATTGTCTATTAAGCTGTGAAATTATTGTATTGCATTACAGGAAGCCTCCAAGTTTATAAAAATAGGAATGTCTTTGTGGTATAGGGGTAAAATATTCCTTTTACCCCAGTTACAAGACAGTTCAAAGGATATCATAAACAATTACCACTGAAATGATAATGCTGTGGATATTTTTTCTGTGTTTGCGGAGTCAGCAGAAGGAGATGACCTTTAACAGTGGCGGCTCTACATCCATGAAAAATTAATTATCCAGAGAAAATCTGAATTGCCTCTGAACAACAGCCTTGGAACCAACAAATCAAATCATAGTTTTAAATGGTGGCTCATTTAAAGATAGTTTAAAGATATGAGGAATGACTGAGCATGTCAGCATCCTTTATTCTGGTAAAAACCCACTGAGGGAAAATACAGAGAGTTTATAGAATCATAAGTGACATGGAGGTAGATAGGCATCAGCTGTTCACTATTCTCTCCACTGCAAAACTGGGAAGGTATTAAGTGAATAATATAAATCCTGATCCAAACAAATTTGAGAACATGCTTCTTCATACATTGGTGGCAGTAGTGGATGACATCGAGAGGACACTAAACAAGTTAATGGAAGAAAAATACATAATAGCTTACTAAATACGAAGAAACTACAGCTGATTCAGAATATCCCTCACCTAGAGATAGCATAAAACTGGGAATCCTCAGGGTATACTCATATCTGCTTGATCTGTCCTTACTTTTCTGTTGGCAACTGCTTACAGCCATTGTTCTCACTAGATCTCCCCTTAAAGACAGACTTCAGTCCATTCCTATACCAGCTATCCAGCCAGGGTAAAGGATGATGAAATAAACAAATAAAGAGCCACAAACAGCCAGCATAGCCAGGGCCAGGAGTAGGTTGACAATGAGATCTCCTGGCTTTATGAGGCCTCAGGTGAGGAGGGTGTAAATGAAAATCTGAGGAGAGAAATGCTGCCACAGTCTCAAGGACTTTTCAGTCCTTAAGCCAGAAGATTTGCAGAGTCAAGCACTCAACACACTGCATGTCAGAGCCTCTCACTCACTTCAAGTCAGGAACCTTTTGAGCCACTTTACACAACATGAATCAACATCCTTATCACAGAATCACGGAATTGTAGGGGTTGGAAGGGACCTCAAGAGATCATCGGGTCCAACCCCCAATGCTAGTTCCATCTTCTTCCTGAAAACAACATAGTCTGTATTCATTGTCTGCTTTAGTATTTACCAACAGTTCTTTCAGCTGAAAAATGTAAGCACAGGTTGGGGCCAGACCATGCTGGGGACCATGTTGGAGTACAGGCTTTATGGACAGGCTGCCCAACAGCCATCCGAATTCTGGTTATCTTGGCACATTTATCTCTCCAAAGCTCTCATAAGGCAGGGCTCACAGTTTCTGAGATGAGTGAAGATAGTGGTAGGCACTGGAACAGGCTGCCCAGGGAGGTGGTGGAGTCACCATCCCTGGAGGTCTTTAAAAGACATTTAGAAGTAGAGCTTAGGGATATGGTTTAGTGGGGACTGTTAGTGTTAGGTCAGAGGTTGGACTCGATGATCTTGAGGTCTCTTCCAACCTAGAAATTCTGTGATTCTGTGATTCTGTGATTCATTAGCATGGCCAATGGTGTCTGTGTGCAGAGGAGGAAGAGGTTGTATTTGTACCACAATGCACACTGCTGTTATGCTGCAAAAAAACAGACCAATCCTTCAAAAGGGCCCAGATACTTAAACACTACAGCCACAAGCCAAGCTGCCTCATTTGGTCAGGAAACACTTTTTGGTGTGAATATCACCAGCAAAATCAATGTAGTCGACATACAAGAAGAGTGCAGCAATGTGGTCCCAGGACCTCAGAGTTCACAACACAACATCTGACAAAGGAGCCAGAATAAATGGACTGCAGATAACCTAGGTGAGTCCAAACAATGCCTTCCAAACATCTGATGCTTTTATCACTTACCCTAAATGCAAGTTCTTCCATATCATTACCATGATTAAGTGTGATAAGGAAGAAAAACACAGCACACTGTCTGAGAAAATTTGGACTTCTGTTATTTATTTATTTATTTATTTATAGGGAGAAAGAATGATGAATTTCTCTGAGAGGAATCAGGCTTCATGTTGAAAGTATTAACGACTTATGAGGAGCAAATACTGAAAGCATGTTATGTTTTGGGTTGTTAGTCTTTGGATATGATCTACGCTATACGGATTTGTGACCCACAAAACACAATGGTCTTAAACCAGGACCTATTGTGCTTTCAAAGTCAGGATGATGTAAGATAAGAAACTTTACCACATATATGCTGTGCTAAATTCTCCAAGAGCAGTGCAAACATTCACAAACCTGCTTGCAGAATGGATCATGTCACACAACAGTAACACAAGCAGCTAGGTTTGCCAGACAAGGGAGACAGCATTCCTTGACTGAAGTGCTCTGTGGCCAGATCTATATTGTACAATAGCTTACATACAGCTACCTCCAAGGGAAAGGTTACACATCTTGTCAGGGCCCTGAGTACAACCTCTGTCTTCCCTGCCTCTTTCCAAAGACTGGCTGCCTGGTCTCATGGCCAGTTTTTGATGCAGTCTTCAGTCAGAGAGCCATGAGCAAAGAGTTGTAAGAAGCAGATTTCTACCGTTTGTTCCTGAGGAGCTGCTTTTAATTTCAGACCTCACCCTTGATTTCTGCCTAAGCAACATTTGCAGCTCTATCTGTACCTGACCATTACCAGCTGACTGAACTTCCCAGCTTGGCCCTGAACCTGTCTCCTCAGTATGGATGTTTCTGGTGAGCTGGACTCTTGCTGGACCCTGGTTACCATCTCCAGACTTTGCTGGTCCTGGTACAGCTTGGAGAACCATCCGATGGCTGATCTTGGCACCAGCTTCACAGCTGCTGCAGACAGAGCCAGACTGCAGGGTTGGGCCCAGGTGATGTCAGAGACCATCCCAACAGGTGGCATCCCACAGCCTTGATCACACCACCTGGTTAGCCCCAACAGGCTGTCTGTGAGCCGCCTGGGAGGCAGCTGTGTCAGGGTGCATGCCATGATCATGGTTTCATGTCAAAGGTTGTATAGACATAGGCAAAGTGATTTACAAAGCTAAGTGGAGAGAGAGCTAAGTCTATTCAAATATCAGATACCATAATTCATCCTGATTAGCCTGGGATGATTCAACAGCTGTAACCATTTAGGCTGCAATTCAGAAAGGCAAATACTTTAATCTAATGCTAGCAGGGGACGGCCAAGGAAAGGGAGGAACTGAAAAGAAAATATATCAAAATTTCAAACTTTGTCCTGGAAACAGAATTCCAAAACTTCATTAAAATGCTTATGCTGAAAGTATCAAAATATAACTCAGTTATACTAAAAAAATTACCTCAAATTTGTTGAGAAGGATCCAGAGCACCCAAGATGCAGTGTAAACAGAACTTAGGTCCAAGAAAAGTGATGAAGAAAGCTTTTATTCAACAGTGCTTTATCATGAGATCATATAAAATGTAGTGGGCACATCTATTGTGCCTTTTCATGGCCTTAAAGTTCTCTAAGTACCTGCACATCCACAGTTGGGCCTCAGCTATGAAGCACGTTATCATGTACACTCCACCATGATTCAGAGATAAGGATGTCTGTCTACAGCTGCAGTCCATTACAACCTGCTTAACAAACACACGGGGCACTGAGGTCAGCACGTAACACACAGCACGGCCACCTTCTCCCAAAAAATCTAACCAGTGCTGGCAGCAACCTTTCCTCTAATGGCCCTACCAAGGGACAGAAAGATTGATGTGGTCTGGAGGAATCTGGCTCTGCAAGAGAAGCAGAAGACATGAGCCTGTTTTTAAAAGTGTGTGCCTTACTCCGTGAGATGCCTCAGTCCTTAGTGCCCTGAGACTCAGCTTTCAGCCCTGAGCTGTTGCCCAGGTTGCAGAGAGGAGCTGGAGGTCAGACCCACTGCCCCTCTCCAGCTAACACCAAGCAATGTCCTGCTCAGTGCTTCCCACCCAACCTTTCTGAGGGCCACCATGCCCTGCACTGGGCCCAAGCCCACGTGGCTCTGGCCACAGAGCACCTCAGTCAAGGAATGGTGTCTCCCTTGTCTGGCAAACCTAGCTGCTTGTGTCACTGTTGTGTGACATGGTCCAGCTTTCACTACCGTTTCTTTTAAGTGGGAGGGTAGGCTTTTTTCACCTAGGTGCGTCAGACCTCCAGCCCAGGGAACAACCTCCTGAACAGTGGAGGGGGAAGCAGACTCTGTAGAAGGGAGGAACAGGTGCCAAAACTTGGAAATGGGAACCTCTGCTTTGGGATTTCACATCTCCAGTCTCTCTCCCTGATTGATGTGTTCTGATGTTTGCTTGTACTCCTTGCCATACCTCATGTTGCAGGTAGGATATGGAGTCTAATCTCCACTGACTGACCAGTGCTCAGGAACCCACATCTGCCAGTGTAGCCCCACACACCTCATGTTGGCTGGGCATTGTGCAAGACTACCCCTTTGGTGAGAGGAGGGAAAAGGCACTAAGCACCATGAAACTGAACCTGGGCATGTAGCATGCTGTGAATGTATTATTATTTTCCTCCAGCGTAGGCACACTGTGAAATAACATTCATTCTTCACCATCTAAATGTCAGTGTAGTGCAGCTGAGTCATTGATATATTAGGGTTAACTACACATTGCCTTCAGTGTGTAGTGCCCTTTTCAACTACTAGCACTATTAAAAAAAAAAAAAAAAAAAAAAAAAAAAGTGGTTAGGTAGTGTCTTCCTCCTCCTTCAGCTCTCAAGATTAATTACTTGTCTTCAATAAAGACCAAAGGAAGAGGCTCATGTAGCTCTGGATTACAGCTAGGATGGAGACTTTTCCCAGAACAGCAAAGATGTCAGTAACTGCAACACAGTGTTAAGACACTGTCACTAAGCAAGGGTGCACTGATAAGGTCAGTTTATGAGAAAAAGAGGTTAGGTCCTCTTTCAGCCAATTTGTTCTTATAAATTGTTTACTATTGTTAAAGTAAACAGCAGTTAAGATAAGCTTTCTTCTAAAACACTCTTTCTGTCAAAAGGAAAATGGGTAGGCCTGGGATGCAAATGTTTTTTCAAGGCAATTTGATATATACTGCCTTTCCTGCAAGACAGTTTTTAGTGGTTAAGGAAAAATTGACTGTCACCTTGTACCTAGTCAAGTAACATGTAGGTCACAAATGCCTAAATGTTCACGTTTTGGCAGTAATCGATATGGCCAAATGTAATGGCCATCCTTACACTGTCTGTCATATACAGGGGGAAAAAAAAAGTATGAAAAAAAATAATGGTTCAGAATTCTGACCAGTCTACCAACAAGAGACAAGCTTGTGGGCTCAGAGGACAGCTGAGGTTGGAAGGGACTTCTCACAAACATCTAGTCCACCTACTTGCTCAGAGTGTCAGTTAGAACAGGTTAGACCTGGAGCATCATAGTCATATTTTGAATATATTGAAGGATGGAGACTCCACAGCCTCTCGGGGCAACCTGTTCCAGTGTTTAATCATCCTTATCATAAAAAGATTTTTTTTCCTATGTTTAAATGGATTTTTTTTGTACTTCACTTTACACACATTGCCTGTTGTCCTTTCAGTACTGCCTTTGGGCAGTACTGAGAATTGTCTAGCTCCTGGAATATGCTACCTGGTTCCCATACTCTACCCTCCTAGTCTAAAAGTTTTTTTTCTGATATCATGTCCTTACAAGCCATAATTTGTGACCATTAACCCTTCTTATATTATCTGCCAAAAAGGAGAAGAGCTTGGCTCTGTCATCTTTGTAGCTCTACTTCTACTGCTGTTAAATCATCCTTTAGGCTACTCTTTGCTAGGAATAAACAAGCCCAGCTCCTTCAGGCTTTCCTCAGAGGTGATGTAGTTCAGCCCCTACAGAGGGGCTTCCAACCAGCTTGGTAGTCCCTCTGGTCCCTCTCCAGTTTCTTCTTCTGGAACAAAACTTTCTATCCCATGTGTGGCTTCACAAGCACCAAGTAAAGGGGAACTATAGCAATTATAACTTCCCTTAAACAAGCCATGGTCCTCCTAATGTAGTCCCATATGCAGCTTGCCTTATTCACTCATTTATTTTTCTGCCACATCCTACATTCATGCTCTGAAACATAAATATGTAATCATTGTTTGAAATGAATCCATAGATTTAATGATATTGTTAAAACAACCTATGCTGCTCTTGAAAGATATACCCCAAAGTTCTTGGTTTCATGTTCTGGTGACAAACCATTTGACTACAATAAATTAACATTGCAGCAAAAAAAAAAAAGAAATTGTTCAACCAAACTGAGCATTTCTTAGCAATCTGATACTTGGCACACCTTCAGAGTTTGCAGACTTATTCTTCTGCTGGTGTTTGTGATGGGAGAAAGCAGACTTTTGCTGCAAGAATGCAACCCATCTGAAAATCAAAGATTTCTTAGTCAAGGAGGCCAGACAGTATCACAAATTCCAGAATTAATGTGTGGTATATGCAGAATCTGATTGTATCTGGGAAAATACTTCAAAGTCAGAGCATGACATTCAGAAGTATTGACATGCACCTCCACCCATCCCTTGAAAAACTCTCACTTAAAACGCAAAGCTTCCATCCTGGCCTAGATGAGCGATCTTGGCTGAATTCCCAGTAGACCTTGCAGTCTGCCTAAACCAGGCTTGGGTGGACCCTGAAATGAGATATAGTCTCTCTTATTTCATTATAAAGGCAGTGGCATTGAAAGAAAAAGAAAACGTAGAGAATTGTATTCAAGCCAACTAATAGTAACTTCAAGAAAAGGTTAAGAGTTGGGAAGAAAAAAAAAAAAAAAGTCTCTTTACAATAATGAAGAAGCAGTAGACTGATATTGCTGTTATTATTATTATTATTATTAACACCCAGTGCAAGGCATTTAACAGCTTCCACTCCCAGTAGCTTCAGTGGGAGAGGTTGTACGTTGTCAACTGCTTCCCTCTTCTTTAGCAAAACCTTGAACCATCTGAGACACTTAGCTCATGCTAAATGATCATATGCCAAGTATTGTGATGATGACTGATCTTGCTGCCTGAGTGGAGTTACACAATGAGCAAGAGTGGAAATAAGTAGGTGATTAAAAGCACTTGTGCTCTTAAGAACGCGCTTGTGTGAGTCCCTGACATCTTGAGCTACAGCACTGTCTTAGAAAACACTGCTGCCCAGTGACACCCATCCACTTGACTGCCTCCACAGACATACAACCAGCAACCAGTAGAGCTTGAGCCAAAGGACACAGACAGTGCTCCCAATGAAGGGACATATACCTCTCAGAGGGTTACAGTCAGGGAGCAGCAAGAACAAGACTGACCCACAGAGGGGGACAAGCCAAGAGTGATCCCAATGCAGGCTGTGCCTTCATCAGCAAGGTATTATCCCATGAACATAGCAGGCAGAGTAAGGAGCTACAGTAGGCACTACCAACAGCCCCCAGAACAGAAATTGATGAGCCAGGGCCCACCCTGGGGCCCCAATCAGGAGCAAGAGAAGACAAGGCTGGAAACAAGCTACAACATATAATCAAGGGGTCCATCTAGGATACAAGCTACCTACAGCACAAGTCTAAGGTCCATCTGGGAGGCAGGGATGGAGACAGGCATGCCTACAGTATGGCTCATGACAGGACTGTATGTCCAGTACTGAATGTAAATTGAGCCCCTGAGCTGAAAATGGGGGGTTGGGGCCATTAAGGACTATCAGTGCTCTCAGGGCAGTGCTTTTATGTCACATAGCCCTTATGTTTGTGTGAGGCATTTCTCTGTATTATAGAAAGATGCCACATCACAGAGTAAGAGCAAACAGGAAGCAACTTATGCAGGAAGCACAAGCAATCAACCTGGATCTCCTCATTCACAGGGACTAAGCACATGAGCCCAGAAAGACTGAATCCCATTTACAAGAAATCATTAAATGTTGTACTAGACCAGCTGATATTAGTAAGGCCACACAATCCCTGTTGTCGACAGCTTATTCGCATAATTCATGGCTGCCTCCAATTATCTGTGGGAGATTTGCAAGTCGGACTCTCAGCCTGTAAAGGAGGTTCCACATGGGCAAGCGCTTAATGAACAGATTGGATTATAAACACTGGCTAATCTTTCCCACATGTACACCTGAAGAATATCACAAGTGACAGCTGTTTAAATTTCCAAGGAAATTAATGATTCCTAAAGAGGCAAGGCTTATCAAGGCTTTGACTGGGACTGATAACGGACAACCGCCAAGGGGCAAATTGTTTATAATAGTCTATAAGTGCCTCATTCTATGGGTTCATCTTGGAAACTTTTATTGATGTGGTCCCTTTTATTAACGTTTGTGCTGGCAAAGAGTAAAACAGCTTTGTTCAATCTACTGATGATATTGGGCTACTAAGGCCTCTAATGAGCATCTCGTATCTTCAGGTCGCAGTCAGTTTAAAATGATTGGTACTGAGGCCAGGATGCCCTGTGCTCAGCTGAGCCTTACTAGATGGCTATATTGTGCTTACCCCATCCAGAACTCACATCCTTGCAGGACTGATTTGTGTGACTGCTGAAACATTAACTAGCATATGGTAGGTCATTTAATTCATTCACTATCTAGAGAATTGAGAGTGGGAGGTAGGAAGAGAGTAATCCAGGTTTACCGTAAGATTATAACCAACCTCTTCTAATAGACCACAGATGGAAAGAGCAAGCAACTTTTTCTGCCCTCTTTTGCAGAAAATCTGTACCTTTACAACAGGACACAAAACCTGTGTCAGTTTCTTCCCCAGTATTCCTCCTTCCCCATGGAGCACATGTCAGGAAATACTCCATGAGGACTTTCCACAGTCTAGTTCCATTTTAAAGAGGGTGTCATGAAGAAAGGGCACCTATGCCCTCCAGTAAAATTGGCCAAGTGGAAAGAGCTTTGTGGAACTCAGGGGTCAAGAAAAAATGGGTTGACAGCTACAGCAAGCCATTTAGCACAAGCTACAAGTACTGCAATTCCCTTGCAGGATTGGGTAGCTAAGGGATTTTTTTTTCCTGCTGGGCAATGAGCGTTTCACAAAGGAGCATGGAACTAATTTAAATTCAAGACTACAGACAAATCAAGCAGCCCACAAACATTTTCAGCTTTTTCTTGCATAAGAATAACTCTGTAATCCATCACTGAGATCACTGCTGAAGTATCTGGCCACAGCAAGGGACGTATTCCTTCTACCGTGCTGGTGTAAACCAGAACTGACTCAAATGAAACAAGTGGATGAAGGTCATGGTTACAGTCAGGCTAAAACCAATGGAACTGGAAAGAGTCTGGTATGTGTTTTATCTACATGTAAACCCATTCTAGTATTACTTTCTGACCCATTGCACTCAATTAGACCAATTTTGGATGCATGTTGTATATTCTACAATATTTATTTAATTACACTGATAGAGCTCTGCTTGGTGAAGGTCTGGTCCTCTATCTGCTAGCTTAATTTCTCTGTCATTCATCATCAAAATTATTTGGGGGTTTCATTTAAAGAGTATTGAAGCTTCTGATGACTGGATACACTATTTCTGCTTGAATCATTTCTTGTTCTTTCTCAAGCTAGGATGGTATTTTTCCCAAGCATAAATATGAAAAAGAAGTAAATCAGTGATCTTACAATTGGATTAATAAATAATGTATATTTTAAAAAACAGCTTTCAGGAAGAAATGATCTATGTCCTCCCAGCATTGATGCGTGTGCTCACACAAACACACACACATATTTCCTCAGTTTTATTTTAGGATCTTGCATAATTGAGCTTTTTATTCAGATGCTGAATATCTGCCACAGAGAATGTTTTCTTATAACCATAACAATATGATGCTATATTAGGATAGGAACTCAATTTGTAGGACATTTGGAATCTTTGTTACTTATGATTCAAGCCTGTTTGCTGTCATGAGGCAAAGAAACCAAGAACAGCTAGCCTAAGCAGATGTTGCTAGCAGGTAATAGGACTGCTTTGGTTAAATTAACTGTTTACTATCTTTCTGCTGGATTTCCAACACAATCAGATTTTTAATAATGTGAACAAGGACAGTTGTTCTCTTTGCTTCACTGGTTTGTTTGGATATTTCTGCTACTGCATACACATCCTTCAGTAGCTAATAGAGTGCTATTTAATCAACATTTAACGGCCTCTTCCTTCTTAGCTAACAAAGGGAATGTAAAGAACACGTACAGAATGAATGTACAGCATGATGGCAATTGGTGTAAAGCAGGCGAGGGCAGTGCTGAAGCCATGTAGAACAAATCACAGAAGTCTTTTCCTGATGTCCATCTTTTATTTTATCTCCCTTGTTTCTTTGTTTATCTTCATCTTCTTTCATTGTCTAGTATGAAGACTCTGCCCCATCTCCTGGCCCAGGAAGGCCAGGTCCACAGAAATCTGGAGATAACCAGCTGACCAGTGGGAAATGTATGATGGAGGCCCCTCTGCACAGCAGGCAAGAGAGGCAGAAGTAGGGAAAGGAAGATTACTTTCCATTTCTCTATGGCTCTGCACCTCTGCTTCTGTTATCACTGTATACCAGTCCCATCCTAATGCAACTAATTTTATAATACACCTATACACCACTTCAGGATTTTTTTCTGCTCTGAAAGACCACTGTTCAAATGCTTATGCTGGATTCTCAAGGTCAGCTAGCTCTATCTGATGAAAGACTCTCTATGGCAGGAAAAAAAAAAAGTCTCAACAAAACCCTTTTCTTACAGGACTAAAAATTTGCTCATATGTGTTGAGAGATTTTAGAAGATGATGTGCAACAGTGCCATCTGATGGGCTTATTCAAAAGGGTAAACGAGGTGACTAAACTGGAGACCTGTCAAACTTCTGCCCTCCGTCCTAAGCAAAATGCTATGACTAATACTGGATTTGATTAAAAGAAGGTGCTGTCCAATTGATTGTTATTAACATAGCCTTTTCCCATGAACCTGTGTCAAACTACTTTTTGAAATACAATTTTTTCTTTTTTTTTTTTTTCCTTTTTTTTTTTTTTGATAAAGGTAATAGAGTTAGAATAGTTTCTATGGTGGGATATTTAATTTAGCATTGCAGAATGTTTTGATTAAAACACTATGGCAAATAAAACATGATTCTCATGTTAAATGAATTAATTACTGGGTAAAAAGCCCTCAAGAGAAATGTCAAAGCAAGAAGCAGTACAGGAGAGATGAGGGTCCAGAGGTCTCTCGGGAAAAGCTGGTGTGTCACATGGACAGAATATAGAGCTTCCTAGGATGACAGAAAAAGAGAGGAAGTATTATGTAATTGATCAATATCTATATGTTTTCTTTACCTCTTTCACAATGTGAACAGCTGTGGATTTTATCCTTGGAGAATATATTGTTCTTAAATAGTTTTTAGGAATTTTGGGGACCAAAATCAACATAGCTTTTTATTAAAACCTAATTAATTCTTCTGTAAGACTCCAGTGAACTGACTTGTTTAAGGAACGAGACAAAAAAAAGATCATGGAATATTTTAATTGATTTACATCTTCATTATTGTATTACAGTATAGGTAAAACAAACAAATTTCTCCAGGTCTGAGCTCCTGTGAACATATAGACTTGGAGAGCAACATTTATTTCTTGCTGCAATGAAATAGAAAGAGCCATCCCTGGCCACAAAAATCAGTTCAAGGCCCTGCAGTGTAAACAACTTTTATCGATGAGCAAAGAGAAAACCTTGAATACAATCTCTAAATAACAAATATACTGCATATATGTAAATAATGTAAAGAAATGATTTTTGAAACCTCGACAATTTGGTTAGTAGGGTTGAGATCAGAGTTATATTGTTCAGCATGGGAAAATGAAAATCTTAAGGAAAACATAATACATCTTTTGGGGACTCACTTTATCTTCAGTAAGAAGTCTGCTAAAAAAAAAAAAAATCTATGATGGATAACTGGTTGAATATTAACTGGCTTCTGTTGTGTGTCTGTTTTCAACTTCCTTCCTAACTAATAACTTTCACAAACAAAAATCCCTACATTTTTTCCCCACAAATTGATTAGTCTTGGAAACAAAAGCAATGCTAGACCATTGTCAAGCAAAATTAATTTTTTACAGACTGAAAGTAATAAGAACAATTTTACTTTAACTCTTGATTTTCCTTGGAGTTCTAACCCCTGGCTAGGGGCTGCTTGTGAAGGAAAGCTCTGTACAAAAGTCTTTCTTAAAGGGGGATTAAGTTTGTGGGATATGGAAGGCAAGGATACAAAGAAAGATCTATGTAGATTCAGGAAAACGTTGTTTCATTTGTGGTTATTTGGAGTGAGAGAAGGAAAGGGAGAATTACATGTGTTGGGTGTGTGTGTGGAGAGAGGGGGTTGGTGAGAGATAGGCATCTCATACCTAAAGAAAGCATCATTGCTGCTTTTGAAAAACTGAAAATAAATATGCAAACACTATGGATGAAACATCTTATTGTACTTGACATTTCCTGGATCTACTCACAACAGCCTTTGATATTAAAAGAAGAACAAACAGTCCTGTGCCAAAAGCTGTTAATAACCTGTTTCATAGCAAAGCTCACTTCATAGTGGTACCCACAGATAACTTCAGCTTTAAAACAAGCAACCTGTGGGATAACAGAAGAAAAGAGAAGACTATGTCTGTCTGGACATACTGTTCTCCCAGAAAGGGTATTTAGATCCTATAATTGGTTCTTGTTAAATACAGGAGCTATTTTGCAGTAAAGGCATAATTGAAAAACTCAGGTAATCAGGCTTTTCTTTCATGTGTGTATATGTGTGTGATTCAATTATGCAGCTAAAAAGGACCAAATCCAGATGTTCTTTGCTTACACAGCAGAGATCATGTCTAAGAAACACCAAAGCTTGCTGTGAGCAGCACTGCATTGCTGTAACAGGACATGGCTATAACGCTTCGTGATCTGAGGAAAAGATAAGAAGCAAATATGCAGTGCCATATCTGTGCTTTCATCTACTTTTGTTATTGATTCACAAATCCCCTGGGAGTCATTCTACAAAGAATTTTTTATATTTAGATTGGTATTTACCAACTAATCTTCTTCTTCTGCCTCATACCACCTTTGTCAGTAAGTCTCATTCTGGTTATGGGCTCTAAGAATGCGTGATGAAAAGGTGTACAGCCAGAAGCCAGTAACATTGCCAGAGGTGAAGGCACATAAACCTCTGTGAGTGAGTGAGTGTGGGTGTGTACATAGCTGCCATGATCCAGCTGCTTCTGGCCCCCAGATAGAGTTCCTGGAAGTTCATCTGTCTGGTCTAGAGGTACTTCTGTGATAAAGCAGATTTAATGCAGAAGAGCTCAACATGCAATAACATAAGCTGTATGTTTTCTTTCTTCCCTCTCACCAAAAGCTAGTATTCAGTTTCTCTCCTGTCCAAGTCAGATTAGCTTCCCATAACACCATTCACTCACGACAGTCCCACTATTTGATTTCATGACAAATTGAGCTTCAAACTAATACACTTGCTTTTGGAGCTGAATGAAGAGGATGCTGAAAGAGCCCTGGGCAGTTGTATGTGGGAAGGGGCAAAGCTGTGTATTTATATCCTGTCTTTCTGCCTTTGTGTCTGAGAGTATATGAGATCTCATGCTGAACGAGAAAGTTCATCTATGAATTGCAACATAATGTAATGTGCAGCACATGTGGAAAGGAACAATTTCATTTACAGACCATGAACAGGTGTGGCATATGCAGTTGTTTAGTTATTTTTTGTTTTCCAAGAGGAAAACAAATCTTGTGATTTGTTTATTTATTTATTTAATGAAGAATCAATATTTTTAGAAGTTTCTCAGTAGAAATATTATCCTTGTACTTCATTAACACTGAGTGACCACAAAAAGACTATAGAGATAGTTCACTGGTTTAAAGAGAAGCCGTTAGCTTATTATTTCTTTTTAAGTTAGTGCCACTTTTTTAGTTTTTATTAGTTACAAATGTAATGTTTCACTGCATATTTAACATAAATTCTATAGTTTTATGAGAGCATTTAAAATATGAAGAATTCTCATGAAATAAAGGAAGGAATTAAACAAAAATTAACAAGGTTTCAAATGCAGCAGAAACAAGAAACATGGCAAAGAGTCTGTAGAGACAATAGACAATTCAGCTGTAATAGTTTTCCAGAAAGATAAGTCCATGAAAGAAAAGCTAAATCAAGTACTTACTTATTAAGGGATGTTTCCACCACAGCTCCTCTTTACAGAGGGCTGTTTCAAATTGCCATGTCAGAAGAGATTTTTGAATAAAATTTATAAAATGAGAAGTAGCAAACCACAAGGACCAGATGGTATTCACCCACCCATTCTGAAGGAATGCACGTATCAATGTGAAAATGTTATGTGTAATCTGTCACTTGGAATCAATCTCATTCCTAGAGAAACAGAAAACAATGAATGTGACAAAATTTTTAAGCAGTCAGGAAAGATTTGGGGAACTATAGATCAAAAAATCTCACTTCCATACAGGGGAAACTATGAAGGCTGTAATAAAATCTAGAATTAGTAGCAACATGGAAAAATTTTATATAAAATGAAAGAGTCAAAATTGCTTCTCTAGACGGAAGTCACAACTGTCATATTAAATATTTCTTCAAATTAATTAGTGAGAATATTGCTATGATATTCTAGTTGACTACACCCAAAAAGCTTTCAACCACTTCCTTAACTAAGCCTCTTCAAGAAGCTGTCATGGAATAGTAAGGTGGACAGGCTTCACATGGATTAAAAAGATAAGAAACAAGGCAGAAATAACCGGTCATTTTGCACCAGGGTGACTTTACCAATGGAGCTCCACAGGAATCTGTACAACCTGAGCTTTCTGAGAATACAGAATTACTCAGAGCTATGAAACTAATCCTGTCTGCAGAGACTTTGAGAATGAAATTCTGATGGTTTGAACAGTGAAGCAGCAATCGACATTAATAAACAGAAAGCAAAAGAGATGGGGAAATCAATGACAGTTACCCATACATTTATGCCTCTAAATTTAATATTAATACTGACATTCAGGAAATAGTTCCACATCATTAAGCCACTGTATGAATCCATGTTGAGGGCTGCATGTAAGTCTAACCCTTGTGTATCAAAGTGTATAGGAACCTTAACAAATACACAGAGAAAGAAGTCATTAGCATAGCAAAACTGTTAAGAAAGGACAGCTAACTTCTGACACTGCAACACCACTGAAAAACATGTTATTTGAAAAAAAAAAAATATCTGATTACCAAAGGAAAAAAAATTCTTAAAAGAAAAAAGCTTTTAAAATCTTAGAAATATCATAGACTTGTAGATTCATTTAGGTTGAAAAAGACCTTCAAGATCACAGAATCACAGAATTTCTAGGTTGGAAGAGACCTCAAGATCATCAAGTCCAACCTCTGACCTAACACTAACAGTCCCCACTAAACCATATCACTAAGCTCTACATCTAAACGTCTTTTAAAGACGTCCAGGGATGGAAGATCATCAAGTCTACTGTATTACAATCCCAGATTTACCTATCCATTTATTTTCCCTCCAGGTGAGACTGGCATTTACTAAGATGTTGATCATTCTTCAATGATGAAAACATCTCTATATTATGTCATGTCCAAAAATATATTTTTTTTCTAGAGACATCAGTATGGACCTTTTATTTTTAGCCTGCATTGGCTTCTGTTTTGTTGGTTGGATTTGTATTTTTTTGTTTGGTTGGTTGGTTGTTGTTTTTATTGGCATGTGGAGCTGGGGAGATGGAGGAAGACAAAGACTTATGCCAAAGTTAGGGCTTAGGGCTTTGTTTTGAACATACATGCAACACTTAGAAATCAAATGCCAGTTATATCTTTTCTCGTGATTGCATTTAAAGTGGAGTCATCCAAATAAAAAAGATGTCCCCAGGATCTCTTAAGCAATAAACAGGGAATGAGTTTCCTGAGCATAGCAAAAAGGTTAATGTTAAATGGAGATTGAAGACAGTTACTGAAAACCTATTCTGGAAGCAAAAGACAACATTTCTCCAAACAGAGAGGAAATAAAAGCCTAAAGTAAGGCTCTGAAGTTTAGAAGAGTTAAATTCCAGTGAGAATGGGTGGTTTAACCAGAACTTTTATCCTGCTCCACTCTTAGCACTTTTTTCCAATATTTCCCTTCCCTTCCTTCAAGATTATCTTCTGCAAAATCTGGTTCTTGCAGCCACAAGGAACTGCCTGTGAGGATTTTGAAGGAGATGCTAAGCAAGGGAAAAAGGAAGGGAATGGGTGGATCCTGGTGAGCACAAAGGAATTGATCCCATGTGTGGAAGAAATGCTTTTCTGCAGTGTAGGCAGTATCTGGGCAAGCCCAAAATTCCTAGGCCTGTTTCTCCAGCATTGAAAGATAGTGACACTCATGGCCACATTTTCTGAGATACTAAGATCCTGTGATCAATTTTTGTGAAACTCAAAAATGTTTCTAATGTCCAAGGTAATGGAATTACAGCACCTGCATTAAAAAAAAAAATAAAAATTAAATTTTCAGCAACAGCAGGTATATTCATTCTTTCTTTCTTTTGGCCTTTCTTTAGATTTATGTGTATGGATAAGGATCTATCTGTATTGCATAGGGGATTTTTTTTAATGTCATTTTAACAAATATTTATAAATAATACCGTAACAGGCAATTTCAGAACCTCAACCTGTCCTCCCCTTCCAGCATTTCCTCTGGCCTCTTTTACAAGTGGATATTTTAGTCTGTCCCAAGGCTAGTGACTATGACAATCACTTGAAAAACTCATATACACATAGACACACAAGCACTGATAACACCACAGGTCATGTTTCAACAAGAAAATACTTTTTTCCTCACTTTCAGTAGAGCAGAAAACTCCTCTTTATATGTATCCCATTCCTCCCAACACCTACAGCTGCTATACACACAAGAGGCACATGTCCCAATAATATTTCCAAATCTCTCTTTCACTTAACAGAAGGAGTGTTTTCTTAGCAAAAAGCGAAGCAAGTAGCCTCTCTTCTTGATTAAAACTCTCTGACTTTTGGAATCTCCTACTAAATTATATTTGTGATACAGGAAGGGTGTAGAAGGGAGGAAAAGAATTGAAAAACTCCAGCCTTGTGTCAATTATCAAGTGTTTTAAATATAGAGATTTTCCCATCAACTAGAAACTAAATCCACTTGTTTGTTGCCAGGGAAAATGGGTGAAGATGCCATTTCTAAAGTGTGTAAAGACTTCGTGGTTCATTTCACAATAATATTTGTTGAACTTTTGTGGCATGCTTTCAGAGGAAACAAGATGGGGCTGCGTTAGTCATGATTTGCTAAATAGTACATCCTAATCCTTCCTAGTTTTTGTTTATTCATGCCTTGCTGTGGGATTTACAGTATTAGCTCATGGAAAGAAAAAGAAAATCCCAGCACATAGAGGAATGCAGCCTTCCACTCCTCTGCTTAGAGGCAGGTTTGGATATTTGTTTAAGGATGATTTTCTTCACTTCTGACAGAAACACAAATGCACAGAGAATGGGCAAAGGGGATAGAAATAGGTAGTCTGTTTCTCAGGCACCACTTTGCTACACCTGTGAGACTACGTTCCACATATGAGATGTCCTGGAAATCTTGAGCTGTCCGGCAAGGAAATGTAGGGTGAGCTGCACCTTTCTCCTGAGAGCACACCATCACATCGTGCCTCTGCCCGCTGCCTCTCATGGTCAAGGCTCTTATCAAGTAGACACTATCTGACTTCAGATACCCCAGGGCACCCTCTTCAGTCCCAGCACCCTGGCCTCTGTTTTGTCCTCTCTGGGCTCCTTCCTGAGCAATGACACACTGAGAATTTGGCCACAGAGGACAGAGGAACAGCGGTAAGGAGGATGCAAGTTATGGTAGAAATGTTCCCACCAGCTCTCCCCTGCCTCATTAGGTATTTTCAAAGCTTGCTCTCACTATCCATCTCTCCAGACTGAAGTCGCTGATAAAGGAGCTCTTCTTACTTTTTCTCACCTGCTCTGAAACAGGATCTGTTTGGTGTGATAGGCCCTTTTGTCAGAGGGGAGAATGTCACTTTTTTGTGTTGTTCTGTTTCCTCTTGACTCTTGTTGGCCATAACCTTGGCAGAACCAAGGACGGTGCTGCGGGTCATGGAGTGCCATCCCACTGGCAGGGAGCAGGCACGGTGGGGTGGTAAGCAAGGCAGCAAACGTGATGAAATCCTTCCTGTGCTTTTCTGGTCCAGGTGATCCTCTCGGTGATAGATCTGGTCTGAAACTCTGCCATGGCTGAGGAGGGCAGGTGCAAAGGGAAACCAAAGCCTGTGGTGCATAACGCAGTCCTTATGAGCTGAAAAGGAGCATTCGATATGCCATGGATGGAGATGCTGACAGCAATGACCTGTGTTTTGCAGGAGAATGTTTCAAAGAGTAAACGCACTTCCTTTGAAAATCCCAGCACAGAGCCAGCATGGGCCTGGAGAGCAATAGGTCTGCTCAGTGATGACTACCATCAGAGAACTAAGGAAGAAATAGTTTAATTTTATTATACCTTAGTATGTTCCTCAGCTGCCTAGCATATGGAGCAAGGACCATGGCATTCAGGAAGACTGGATTTCTGTTCCTTGGCCTGTTGAGATCTCTAAGGATGAACTTATACAAGTCTACTCTGCTCTGGGCACCTCAACTTTTTTCATCTCAAGTCTTTGCAGCTCTTGAGAAGCTGAATATCAAATATTATCTAAAATTTTTTGAAACTATTTTTAGACTTCATCAGTCTATCAGTCCTCACATCAGTTTCTGTAAACCTCTCCTTTCCAGTAAAAATATATTTTCCTACACAAATTACTGTGAAAATAATGCTGTGAAACTCCATAAACAGGATGAATGTGTGTTGTGTGACTGATTTGTAACACATAAAAGACTGGGCTATGAAGTGATTGGGATAACAGGAACAAAAGTATACATAATTCATTAGTTTAAATCTGACTGTACCTTGCAAATTTTATTATGATTTGTTAATGAGTCATATATTCTTCTTTGTAACACAGGATTTTAACATGCTTTTTCAATTGCAGTAAAAATTCCTTTTGGCTAGACTGCTCCAGTACTTTGTGTTTCTTGTTCACCCATATTTAACAGTAGTCATTGATAAGGTTATCTCACTTCATTATTTTTCTTCATTTATTCTTATAAAGTTGAGGGTATATTTGTAGGACCCAAACTGTGAGCATAGTTGCACAATCTCTCTCTAGCTGGCGTGATTTGAAGCAGCTATACTGCCCCAAATCATGCTTAGCATTCAGATTAACATTCACACAAAGAGTGGCCATTTCATACTTGAATAATTTTACCCCTCTTGCTTGCTTGCAGGTTGACAATCACTCACACCTCCCACACATGGTAGAAAGAGCTCACATCTAGCTCTGGGTTGGCCATGGCACACACATCCCACTAACAAGCCAGTAGCTTGGCTATATCAGCTTGGATATATACACAGCTACAGCAGTATCTCTCATGAGAGGAGCTGTGTCAGCTCACTGTTGCAGATCTGCACCCCTGCTATAGTTAAGTATGTATTCCTAATGCAGTACTTGCCTTTTACTTTTTCAGTTTCACAAAATAATCTATGTCTCTGTCAATGATTCCTTTGTCTAGGCCTTTCTCTCTTTCTTTCTCTCTCTTTCTTTCTTTCTTTCTTTCTTTCTTTCTTTCTTTCTTTCTTTCTTTCTTTCTTTCTTTCTTTCTTTCTTTCTTTCTTTCTTTCTTTCTTATTATCTCAATAAAGCACAAGATTTTCAAATTAAACAAGATCCATGATGAAAGACATAACACGACTTTGTACTTTGGCATGAGGAGAAAGTTGAAATTATGCTTTTATTAAAGCTAGATCTCATTTCTGGTTGCTTAAACCACTCTTACAATTTTTGCAACATTACAAAAAAAAAATAGAAAATGAAATTTGGCACTGTCTTCATTTAATGAAGTTTTTGTTCTGCATACTAGTCTGAACATCACTTTTAATTCAGAAGATCAGAAATAAGCAATAGAAATCATTTGTTTTCAGCTTGTCTTTGAAGTGTTGCTGCTTTTGTGTCACTGGAACAGAGTTTTCTTTTACCCACATCATAATTTTACAACATAAAGGTCTAGATTCAGAGTAAACACTAACTGCACAACAATCCAGATTAAATCATGAAGTGAATGTAACAAAAAAATCTCCTCTCAGCACTGCAACTTCATTTTATACTCTGCAAAACATCATCTTGCACAAATTATATGCCAGTTTATGCTCTCTTCAGCTTCATTGCTTCCATGACAAAACCCAGGGCAACCTCCAAAACCATGATCTCGTCTAATAAGACCATGATGCTGAAGTCCATCATAATTTCTACTGTGAAGCCACTGATGGCCTGACAGGCAAAACAGACTGCTCAGTTCTAGTTCAATGCCATTTATTTCAACAGTTTATTTCCAATTTTCTCTTGTGTACAAAACAAATTAGATGCACTTATATAATAATATTATGTTTCTGGCTGAAAGCAGCATTTCTGGTGGTTTTAGGGTTACCATTGTCATGCTTGATTCAGGGTGGTAGAGAAATATGCATAAAAACATTTGGGTAAGCATTCTTGAGTCTTTTCTTACAACAAAACAAAACCTGAAGTGTTTTTGGGTAGCAGAAACTTGCACAGACCCACATTCAGTTTTGGAAATGTCTGTATTACATGTTGGCTTGGCCTGTGGAGCTTAGGAAACTGCATTAACTTTCTGTTCCCCTCTTCAAAATTCAGATGCTTTTAGCCATGTCTTTTCTTTTCAAAACTATCTCCCATTAGTACTTTGCCCTTTTCCTACTGACCTGTGATCTCATGAGGGTAAAGAATGGATTTAGTTGGATAAGAACTACCTTGTACTTCTGTAGATAGTATGCAATTTTTATTTATGTTTTACCTTCTCCATTATACAAAGTGTGCATAAAAATACCATAGCAAAGTAAAATAGCATCCAAAATCATATCTCACTCTTCACTCGGACATCATGGGGCAGCCACTGCTCCCTTCAGTTCAGCTGGTCTGCTCTACAAAATATCCCACCCCACTGGGAATGAATGTCCATGGACATTTTCAAATCAAGCCCTGACTTCAGAAATATGAATATGGGAGAAATGAGGTCAGAATATCAGATTCATGTCTACGGTTGAGACAATATGATGTTGCACAAAGTTTTCATTCTGTAGAGAAGGCAAGCAGTTGCCAAGCTGCAAAGAGGGACAGAACACAGCAACAAAATATGTCTTTATTGTCTTCAAGTTTCTTGAAGTGTCCCTACCACCCAGTTATTTCTGATAACATCTGTCTTTGCTCAGGGGGTGCATGTTATTGCACAGCCCCATCACCTATGCTGAGTAACTGGAAAAAAAAAAAAAAAAAAAAAAAAAAAAAAAAAAAAAAAAAAAACAGCTCAGCAACACCCTGTTTACAGAAGAAAAGCTTTAATTTCAGCACTTTCAACTTGGAGTGCTATTTGGAAATATTTAGCTCATAAAAAGTCTTACAGTTCATGCTTTGACCTCATCATGACCTGAACATTTTGTTAACAAAGTACCCTGTTAATGTTTTGACCAAAAGAACTAATGTACTTGGGGCTGGTTATGTTGCCAAAGTGGTGCTTCCTCCTAAAAAGGGAAAGTTTTAATTCTATTTTCAAAACCAATGTCTTACTCTTAACTATATATGGAAATGTCATCAATTAGTCCTGGAAACTGTGTGCACTGAAATGCATTATAATAGCTTGTGTTTCTGCATTCAGTGTAACAAATCTCACCATACCATAGCTTGTAGTGGAAGTCTTTTGCTGTGTCTATTTTTTCTCTGCTATCTTGAATAGATGTGAATATCTCTCTGTATATAGAGAGATATTTTTAATCACCAGCAGTACGAGAGTCCTTCTCTTTACTGGTCAATATTTTTAATCACCAGCAGTACGAGAGTCCTTCTCTTTACTGGTCAAACCATAATGTGTAAAGTAACAAGCTAATCAGGAAAGGAGATAATAAAACACATAGCCACTGCCAGCTACATTTACAACAGAGTTCTTTGAATAAGGTTTCTTTGCTTGTGTGTTCCTTTAAATAATTTGTACCTGCCTGAACCCTACAGCAGGCTACACCCTAGTTACCCTGCTATGCTGCCATCACATTGTCTTTCATGTGATGATTTTCTATATTTGCTCTTTTGTGGAACTAGCCTAGGCATCTCATATTAAAGAAGAAAAATGGAAAATAAGCACACACAAATCACATGCTTCTTCACCTCCAAGTACCTGGATACCATTAACTCTTACTCAACTTGTAAAAGCAACACCATTGGAACAAATATCTCTGTGAATATTTTTATATTACAATGTTTCATAAAATATATACAAACCTTTGAGTTAGAAAGAAAGAGAATTGTATTCTTACAATATTTAAGTACTCAAAGTCTGCAAGGTATCTGCCTAATATGTATTACAGTTCGCAGGTATTCTCGTAAGATACAGAGTGTTTGTAAGCTGTAGAACTCACAGGAAACAAAGAATTTTTAAGTTAATCTGGAAACTACTTCTGGCTGGTGGCTCTTCTTTAATGTAATAAAGCAATAATTTAGTTAAAACTGGATTCTAAACATTTTTATCATTGCTTTATTAATACTTACCAAAGGACTTCAGCAACTAAAGCAACTGATTTCCTTACTTAAAGGAGAACACTATTTGATCATTTGCTCTACCATGAATGAAGAAAAATAGGTGTTTCTGAATAAGACAATGAGTTTAGACTATGTAGTCTTCATCTTTATAAGTCAAATTCCATGAAATTCCTGCGTGATAAATTAAGTATCAAAACCAGGAATAAACACATAGAAAAACTATGGTAATAAAGAGAGTTACTAAGAAAGGTCATATTTGACAGAGGTGAACCCTGTTAAAAACAGTGCATTGGGAAGTAGTGTGTGTGCAGTTATCATTTACTAGCTACCCAGCTGCATACCATCTGTGTATTTTGAGTTTTTGGTAAGTCTCGGTAAAGATCATGAAGTAATATATACTGCGTATACTTTAAAACATCCTTATTGGTTCCCTTTTCTGTTTGTTTGTTTGTTTGTTTGTTTGTTGTATGGGGCACTTCAAACATTTGGTATTCATTTTTTTCATTGTCAATCATATAACTTACTACTGTCTCCATATGGGAATAACATGCATTTCTAGGTTCTTTCAGACGTGTTTTAGAGACGCAAAAAAAGGAGAAGAGGAGAGGAGAGGAGAGGAGAGGAGAGGAGAGGAGAGGAGAGGAGAGGAGAGGAGAGGAGAGGAGAGGAGAGGAGAGGAGAGGAGAGGAGAGGAGAGGAGAGGAGAGGAGAGGAGAGGAGAGGAGAGGAGAGGAGAGGAGAGGAGAGGAGAGGAGAGGAGAGGAGAGGAGAGGAGAGGAGAGGAGAGGAGAGGAGAGGAGAGGAGAGGAGAGAAAAGAAAAGAAAAGAAAAGAAAAGAAAAGAAAAGAAAAGAAAAGAAAAGAAAAGAAAAGAAAAGAAAAGAAAAGAAAAGAAAAGAAAAGAAAAGAAAAGAAAAGAAAAGAAAAGAAAAGAAAAGAAAAGAAAAGAAAAGAAAAGAAAAGAAAAGAAAAGAAAAGAAAAGAAAAGAAAAGAAAAGAAAAGAAAAAAGAGAAGAGAAGAGAAGAGAAGAGAAGAGAAGAGAAGAGAAGAGAAGAGAAGAGAAGAGAAGAGAAGAGAAGAGAAGAGAAGAGAAGAGAAGAGAAGAGAAGAGAAGAGAAGAGAAGAGAAGAGAAGAGAAGAGAAGAGAAGAGAAGAGAAGAGAAGAGAAGAGAAGAGAAGAGAAGAGAAGAGAAGAGAAGAGAAGAGAAGAGAAGAGAAGAGAAGAGAAGAGAAGAGAAGAGAAGAGAAGAGAAGAGAAGAGAAGAGAAGAGAAGAGAAGAGAAGGAAAGGAAAGGAAAGGAAAGGAAAGGAAAGGAAAGGAAAGGAAAGGAAAGGAAAGGAAAGGAAAGGAAAGGAAAGGAAAGGAAAGGAAAGGAAAGGAAAGGAAAGGAAAGGAAAGGAAAGGAAAGGAAAGGAAAGGAAAGGAAAGGAAAGGAAAGGAAAGGAAAGGAAAGGAAAGGAAAGGAAAGGAAAGGAAAGGAAGAAAGAAAAGAAAAGAAAAGAAAAGAAAAGAAAAGAAAAGAAAAGAAAAGAAAAGAAAAGAAAAGAAAAGAAAAGAAAAGAAAAGAAAAGAAAAGAAAAGAAAAGAAAAGAAAAGAAAAGAAAAGAAAAGAAAAGAAAAGAAAAGAAAAGAAAAGAAAAGAAAAGAAAAGAAAAGAAAGCAGTGAAAGCTGATTGGATTAATATGCAAAAGTGGGTTCAGCAACACCCTGGTAGAAAAGTTCTCATGGATGAAAATACTGGCTAAGCGGACAAGATACAGAAGAAAAAAAAAAAAAAGAAAAAAAAAAAGAAAAAAAAAGTGTGAGGTTCTGTGACTTCCTAAACTATTGCCAGCTAAATGTAGGACAGCAGAGACCTTCTCAAAATTAGCAGTCAACATGATGTAAGTGTGTAGGATAACATCTATTTTATTGGTGAGGAAAAGCAGACTATTGTAACTTATTAGCTACAGGATATTGTTACTGACACGTCATCATGTTCTAATTAATATGGAGGCTGAGCCTTATTTGTGTCAAAGCTGTCACTCAGAAGCCTCACTTCCAAGAGACTTCCATTTCTTAGCAATCTGCACTCATACAGGTATTTTTGGTTTTGGTGTTCAAACTTAATTTGATGCCAGAGTAAAAATGGCAGACAAACAGAAAGAGACAGAAACTCACCAGAGTTCAAACTATTGAGCAGATTATGAAATCTAGAGTATTTTAGGTAGGAAGCCTGATGATCTATAAGGGCTTTGAAAAAAAGTCAAGGCTTCAACTTGCTGATTTCATGTCCCCGATTAACTGAATTTCGATGACATGCAGAAGAGAGAGAATTTTCTTGTTCAGAAGTGTTTTTGTGCTGTGAGAATGCTTTAATTTCTTCATCCATTTCTTTCCTGATAGTCCTTGCCTTACCAGAAAACAGGATGCAGTTGCAATGATTTTGGAAAATCCTGTGTTTTCCCACTTTTGCAGTGCCCCATTTTTTGGAGAGACTATACAACATATTTCAAAAAGTTCATCTAATTAAAATACGTTAAATACAGAAGGCTATATTAAGTTATAGTAAGCAGATACAAAACTTTAGGAAAACAATTAAATCTGGTTTAGATTTAAGCTAAACTCTGTTAACCAAGGGTTGGGAGAGATCTCCTTCAGTGAGTATATGAGTATTTTCATGAGCAATCTAGGTGATGGAAAACAGAAAGACCTTATTAAGTTTGCAGACAATAGGAAGGGTGGAGCTTCAGACATGATGAAGAGGTCAGAAGGATCCTGAAAACTGAAAGTTACACACAAAAACAGGATGGTATTCAACAAGGAAGAATGCAAAGTGCTACAGTAAGCCAGATTGGAAAAAAAAAAAAAAAAAGAAGACTCAGATATCAGAACATGGGGAACAACTGGTTAGGTGGACAAGTATAGAAGAAGGTCCCAGGGTTATAAAGCACTGCTGTCTGCCTATAAATCAGCAATGTTATCTCTCTTTGAAAGGCCAAACACTAAGATAAACAGGAGAAAAGAAAAGCAGCATCTTCTGTTCTACTGGGAACACAAAGCCTTGTGTTCTGCTTTAGCCAGTTGTGGGCTCTCCACTTCTCAGTCCTCCCCAGTGCTGTTCTCTGGTGTCATTATTACTACTCCAGGCTTCATGATATTTTCATCAGGGGATGCAGAACGAGCCATGCTACTGACCGTGAGCAGGTGAGCAGGGCTGCAGCAGTGCCTCTTTCCTACATAGCTCTGCCATACACAGCACCCCAAACTGAGGATGGGGCTGCTCATTTTGCACAGCTATTTTTTTCCATTTTCACTGGAGGATATTGGCCCAAATACCCAGTTCTGACAACAGCTCTGAGATGTTTCAGTTTTTAATTTCCCCCAAACTCTAGGCTTACCTCTAAGTCCTTCAGATGAGAAAACGTTGAATGACATTTGTATTGTCTTTACCTCAGCCACTCTGCAGCACCGCCAGGCCAAACATCCATGGGACTGAAGGGGAGACAGAGAAAGGGCTAGAAGGTCAGGTCTCTGAATATTAGACATAACTCACTGAGGGAGGGACTGCAAAAATTTTTGCATTCATAATTTTACTTGAGTTCAGGCCAGTGGATAAACATCCTTACTCTAAAAAATATGTTTCATAGCTATTGTAATCCTGCATTTTGTTCTGTTGTCTCTTAAAATCCTTTCTTAGATTTTACTTTTTCCTTCATTTCTGGTGAGAATGAAGACATTTACTTGGCCCAGCTTTGTTCTTCTGTATTCTGTGAAAACTATGCCCTTCAGAGAGCAGAAATTGGCTAATCACAAGTGAATTATCATAGACAGCATGGGGAATGGCTTCATGAGGAAAAACAGTCACTGCTGAAGTCCACTATTCCCTTCTGCCTACAAAAGATTTAAAACTCTGATATTTCTATTGCAAGCAAGTAAGGACACTGGTTTCAGTTCCACCACCCAGACAACACACCACCTCCCTCAAGTGGTCAGTGAGATGAGAGTTTGTTGTTGTTGTTTTGGGATTTGTTTTGTTTTGTTTTGCTTCGAGGGCCAATTTTTGGCACTGCCCACAAAATGTGTTGAAGAACACACTTTTTAAAAACGTTAATAGAATACCTTTAAACTGTTCTGCACAAAAATGCATTTTGAATGGTAGAAACAGATAGCACTCCCACAGAAACAAGTATGTAGCTGGCATCACTTGGTCACTGTAGACTTTTGATGAGAAGAAAACCGAAATAGTTGTCTTCTTGTGGATGGGCTCTAATAGCTGTCTGCCTGCAGTTGCAGGCATTCAGTTATGGTCACTGCCACAGCGGGGACTATATAAGCACATAAGCTAATCAAAACAGTGGCCCATTTGGAAAAGCAGCACTGTTAACTCTGATGGGTTGCTCGAATCCTCATTGGAATAATTACAGTTTTCTCCTTTTGTTCAAAATATTCCCCATTTAGAAACAGTTCTTTTGTAATTTGTTGTCTAATATGTGCTTGTGGAACAAGCTGGAACAGCTCTGGGGAAGAGCACACAGGAACTCAGAACAGAATTACATAAATTACAAAACAGCGATAATGATGGTAAGATAGAAACACAGAGGAAATAGAAAACTTCAAACTTTGGGAAGCAACCCAGACACTTACTGCCAGGGTTTGTGATAAAATTTTCTCATGGAACAACGTGCTATACAAATCCCTTGCAAAGTGCTGTACATCCCATACATGGAGGAATGCCTTTGTATTTATGCTGACAATATACATCACAGCAATGGCTGAAGAAACTCCTTCTCGTGCAGCCAGCTCTTGCTCTTCTACACATCACTGGACACCTGCAAAATTCTGTGGGTGTTAGAATACCCATGATGAAACAGAATATTCACACAGACCACTACCCCATCAATGCCCAAACACTGTGTTTTTCAGCATTACTTCATATGAGCAAAGACTGATAGCAAACATAAAAGGAAAGCATTTTCAGTAGAACTGGGTGACCAATGAAATATCAGGACTGCTACAAAACTGACTTCACCATAGAGACAGACAACAAATCTGATACACTTATTTAACAAAAGACTACACACCATGTAGGTTGGAGAGTAAGAGGGGGACATAAAAACAGTGATGCCAAGCCACCAAGCAGTTAAATTAGTTAGTACAGGAAACACAATCCTCATGTTTCAAGGCCTAAGTCAGTCCCCAGCAGGAGTCACGAATAAAATTGTGAAGTGTGACACATATAGCCAAATATATTATAAGCATTGCTCTTGCTAGAGGCAATGTTCTGTTCTAGGATGTAATTTTTGTGTTTCTTTAGCTCGGTAAAACTGCAATCAGGTATTTCCAACCAGTGCTTTTAACAAAAGCCTGCTAATTAAAGCAACACTACCCAGCCTCCTTCTTGGCATTAATGAAGTGCCAGAGGAAGGAAGCCTTAAGCATTTATTTTCCTTTCTGAACATCTAATATCCCACACTACAGCTGGTGGAGAAATGGTAACACATTTCCTGACCAAAAAGTAAAAATAGAAAAATATTAAAAATAAATATATATATATAGAGAGAGCATTTATCACAGAAGTTTGAAGTATGAAGCTTCTTTCGCAGGTCTCTCTGAAAGCTATTGGAAGGATAATGTCCCCTGTATATTTGAAAGAAACATGAGTGATATGCAGAAAAGTCATTTTTGCCTTACTACAGCATCAGGGTGGTTTAGCTTGGCATTTGCAGACCTCTTAAAAGTACAACAAAAGCAGATTGTACACAACCTGCAGGTGTTGCAAAAGATGCATGGGGAAGGACATCAGCCCTTGACTTGTAGTACAAATGTGAAGAGGTGCAGAGCAAGAAGATAGCTTCAAATAACTTGCAAGGTCATCATTGTTAACTTTTAATTAATCTACAGCTACAACCTCCATCTAGTTGTCTACTATTTTCCCTTACCCTACAGCTCCCACCTAAGAGCTGTCTTTCATTCACTCTGGCATCTGAGAAGCCTTTAAAAAGAAAAGCAATTTCTTGATACCAGATGCAAGCCGAATCAAACTCCCACCTCTAAATATCCTTGAAGTTTAGAGTTGCTTGAAATTTAAACTCATATCTAGATCCAAATGTGGCTCTTTGAGGTCATCTTTACACATTTTGTTTAAAAAGTAGCATTGTCTGATTGTCCCAACCTTTCTACTTTGGTCTTTTGTGTCATGTTCTGATTGACTTACCAAAGACTCCGGTAACCATACACATCCCATTCCCTCCCCCCTCCACTTCATAATCTTCCAGAGATGAAATTCAAGATTGCCTGTTAATTGTAACAGGACAGCTTCTCAGACAGATGACTTTCCAAGTAACCTTCTCATTCCACTCATATTCGGGGAATGAAAAAGTATGCCAGAGCGTTATGTGATGACGGATAAGGGCCAATGTTACAATTTATGTTTGTGACCTGGCACACAGATGGAAACACAGAGTATGATTCAGTGGTTTTTGCAGCCTTAATCCCTACTAAAGAGTGGCTTTGCCAAGGTAAACCTGACATTTTAAATGAAACTGCTTTGCATACACTGCATGGAACCTGAGATCCCACTTTTGTGCTGCGGTTTCCTTCTAAAATGTAGCTACTGCCTGACAGGGCAGAGTAAGTGTGCAGTCTGGGCTCTCTCATGCTAACGTTATTTGGTCTACTTCAGCAAATGGCAGTGGCCAGCAGGTTGTGCAAACAGAATGAGACAAATGTTATTTGAACACGTACGTTCCCAAGGCTGAGAAGAGGAGCACAAATAAGGGCTGGATCCCGCTTTCCTTCCCCACCCAGGCAACTCCCAAGAACCAAAATCCAAATTAGGCCCCACATTTGCAATAACATTACATTTCCTGGTAAATCAATCATTAATCTGCAGAATGAGAAAAGGCAATACATCTCATTATTATGTCCACAATTCAAAACAAGTTTTAACACTGGGAGCAGTTTCCTCTTTCCCCTTGCCATTGCTTTCTTTGTGTTCTTTCTAAAAATAAAATATTGACAGCTTTTAAAAAAGGAGGAGGAAGGGAAGGAATTCAGGCTACTTAGTGATCATTATAGTGCCAACCAACCCAGCACCAAAAGCTAGCCCCTGCTTAAATACACAAGTAGACAAAATCAGTGAGGTCTATCAGAGCTTAAAGGTACTGCACCAAAGCCTAAATGCATCCAGATGAGCCTCTCTGCACCACTGTGGCAGGAACAGCACTGGTTTTCCTCAGGCAAACCCCACCAAAACACCTCAAATGCAGAGAGCCCTACCCCAAGCACAAATACAGCTTATCTCCACACTCCCTTGCTCTCCCAAAGACCCTGTATTGGGTAAGCAGTGAGGAGAGGTTGGACTCGATGATCTTGAGGTCTCTTCCAACCTAGATAATTCTGTGGTTCTGTGAGAGTTGTGTAGCCCGAGAGCAAGTTGTTTCACCTGGACACCCCATGGTCATAAGTTGTCATCAAGGCCACTGTGATCTCTGCCTGCCACTGCCCAGACCCAGAGTCAAAGGACCAGACTGTGCAGTAAATGAATTACACCTCTCCAAGCACTGCATGAGCCTGGGAAATGAAGAGCATGGAGATAAGTGAGGGCAGTCAGCTAATACAGACTTCCTCAGCCTGTCCATCTCTGCCCTGGAGAGAACAGAAGCAGGTAAGTGTCCCCTGTCTTGCCTCTCCTCCACCCCAAGCCACCTGCTGCTTTCCTTCACCCTGACACAGCTCATATGTTAACAAGTGATGATTCAAAACCGCAGCAAAGACAGTGCCTTGGGCCCCAGGACTGAGAAGTACAAAATGCTGTTCGAGACCTTGCAGGTAGCACTCCCACCAGAAGGGTTACCCACACCTACGGCCATCTTTTCAAGCACCGTCCTCCTTCCCAGGAGCTCCCCCTGTGACTCATCTCCCAAGGCCTACCAGAAAGGAAAGGAGAGATTCCTACTTGCTTTGTGGCTGTCCCACAGATAAAACACAGGAAGATCATTTGACTTTGAAGCCAGCTTGAAACCTTAGGCTCCACTGAATGTGTACAAGTAGGGCTGGAAGTAGCTTCAGTGGTAATTTCTATATTTCTCTAGTTAATTCTAACCAGAACATGGGTATTTCCAGACATCTATTTGATCTAAGCCTACTAGTGAAAGTGCTACCACCCAACCAGCTCAATCTCTTAGCACTGCATTATGTGAGAGAAACATTTAAAATTTCATCTTCTTTCACAACATAACAATGGGAAATGGCAAAGCAGTTCCTGAAGAAATAAAAAATCAAAAACATTTGAAAAACATGATATTCCATCCAGCTCTCTAAAATTTTGAAAGGCAAAAAGGTATAATCTGATAGATTTTCTACTGAGGTGAAACAGGTGTGAAATGGGCCCTTCCTAACCTCCCACAGGTGCCAAGGAGATTGGAAATCTGCCTTTAGCATCCTAAATGTTTTAGCTTAGGCACCACTGCTCCCCCAGTACATCTGTCCCTTTGTCCTAGTCAGTACATCTGACCACCTTTATCCTAGTCAGGTCCTGTCCCTGACCATGTAGGTGAGACAGCAGATTTCTGATCCTTCCAGCAGGGTCATTTTGGACTTCAACCACATTTCTAGACAGCTAGACACAGACTCTCTCACACAGCTATAAGTTTTTTCCTAATGCAGTGGAATCTTCTACTATTTAAATAATTTTTTCCAGAATATAATTTAAACAGGATTTGCCATAATTATATATGTTTTGGAAATTGGAAAAAAACGTATGATAGGAATGTATGTTTCCTGTTTTCCATCACTGACTTTGAGGTCCTCTAAGGAGCACTCAGAAAGCTTGAAAACTTATCTTCTGCTTTTACTAATCAAATCTTTTTTATTTTAACAGTTAAAATGCAGCAGTTTACTAGTCCACAAGTCCAATGTGTTTTCTTCACTATTCAACAGCACAGTATTGCTTTGCAGAAGCACTTGTCTTTAGAACAGAAGCACAGACAAAAAATGAGATGCAATGCAACTCCTAAGAATGGAGAGGAAAAGGTAGTGAGGGATGGATCCAGAAAAGAGGAAAAAAAACAGAGGGGTGCAGAAGCCCATCTTTGTGTCTCTCTCTAACTACCAGCAAATCAGAGTAACTTAAGAATGCTCCACATTGGAGGGAAGCAACAAAGAAAACCATCTTTGAAATATTATTAGCTGTAAAGGATACCCAGGTGCAAAGATATCTAACTGTATTAGGACAGCCTCGTTTCATTACTTCCTAAACATTTCTGCAAAGATAACAAAAAATAAAATAAATTGTAACATAGGAGGATGATTTGAGCTGGCTAAGATGGAACATAAACTTCCTAAACACTATGACAGAAGATGTTAAAAATCTTTTTCTTACATTAGCATTTCTTTTAACTGACAAGAGTAACAGTAACTTTAGAAGCATATCACACGTTGTAATATTTAGGAGCATATTTAGCCTTTTTTTGTTTGTTTGTTTGTTTGTTTTTTTACTAAGAACCAATAAGATTCATGGGTCATTTGAAATTTTTACTCCCAAGAAAAGAAAAACAAAAAAGTTGCAAAGAAAAGCCCTGTCAGTAGTCACACAAGGAGAAGTGTAACCAAAGTAGTGGAAATCGGAAACCGCAGAAAACACGTGCCTGGTTCTGTGAGGGTGCTGGCGTACAGAAATAGGTCTCCAAAGGATGCTCTGCCTCCTTTTAAACCAAGAAGAATTCTTGGTTTCCTGAATAGAAATCCAGGAAATCCAGGTCCTATGGATTCCTGAAGGGCCAAAACAGAGTCAGCTACTCCCAAGAACTGGAGCACTTCAGGTTCACATCCTGAGCAGCACCGCAAGTGAAATTCTGTGGACAATTGAGGTGCCATTCTTTCCTCTAAATGTTACCTACAGGCATGAGTAGGTTTGCACAAACAGTAATCTAATCCTCCTTCCACTATTTAACACAGATTAATTTGCTCTTCAGATATAAATCTTCCTTGGGCATTTCCATCTTCATTCATTTTATGTCTGTAAGTGCATGTTTTGCAGAGACAGAGACATAAAAATCTGCTGCTGAGTCATTTTGGGGCATGAACACCACACTGAAACACCACACAAGTCTCTAGGAAAAGCGTGAAGAGTTAAAGACAGTCAGAATTAGTGCTGGTCTCTGCTTTTTGGGTAGCAAAGGCTTAGAGCAGGAAGCAAAAGGGACTGATCAGCCTAAGAGGGATTAAGCCCACTCACTCCCCCAAAGTGCTCTAACCACCAGATCATAGGGTACGCCGGGCAGGAGCATTCCTCGCTCTCCCTCTTGAAACTGAGCCACAGTGCAGCCGGGCATAGAAGAGCTACGGAGGCAGCCAGAGAAAAGGCAACAAGGAACAGGACTGCAGATAATGTTTAGGGCATGCATCTTGGAAGGAGGGGGTTGAGCCCCTTCTCCCAGGTCTGCTCAGGATTCTCTTTAATCCACATCTAATGCAGTGACAAACTGAAGGGAAATGTATGCCCATCCCAAGAAGCACGTTCTAACACCCAGCTTCCTCCCCTCCCAGCCAAGCATCCAGCTAATAATCAGCTTAGGTCAACATGTCTCCTGCTGCTTTTTCCTGTGGTCACCCCATACCGCAGTACCTCTCCGGAGGTCTCCTATAGTCCTGGTGGAAGAGGAAGACACTTAAATTAGGTGAACTGACTGACCATGAGAGATGGCACTGCTCACACTACTGGCAATGAATGACGTGAGGAGGCTAAGCAAGTAAGAATCCACCTAATGCTGGTTAGTGTGCGCACAAACGTGTGTGTTTGAAGAAACGGGAGCATCTTCCTGTCCAGTGATCTCTCAGGTAACATCAGGAGGAGTCAAGACACACACACACAGACACCGTGTAATGATCCAGCCAGACTGCTATAAGCTTTTGGTTTCTGCTGATGCAGACCAGATGTTGGCAAGATCTGAATTTCTGAGTTTGCTTAACTCCTAGCAGCATCATTTTAGCATCATAACACAAGAGACATCTTTTCTCACTGCTCTCGCAGCTTTTTTTCTCTCCCATAAAACCTACCTTAGTTGAATAGGTTATTTATTGTCCACTGGGAAGTGTCAAGTACACGGCAGCATTTGAAAACTTGGAGGGAGGAGGGAAAGAAAATCACGATGAAAATTTCCAGGCAAAACTGCCTTTTTACCCATCATTTGATCTGATACAGCGGTTTGCTACTGTCAGCTATAGATCCGTTGACATGTTTAAGCAGACCAGAGAAAAACCTCACACTATTCAGCATACTAAGATAAATGCAAATTTAACCTACAGCTCATTGAAAACTCATTTAGGATTTTAGTCAGAGTATAATATAATTCTCTACTTCCACAAAATTTGTTTAGTGCACAAAGAGCAGGTGCTTGGAGACATAATGGTTTCAGAGAGAGTGTACCCAGATAAAATAGACTAACATCTCTCCTGTTCCACTAGTGTAAGGTAGTACATGACAAAAATCCAGAATTTCAATACCACCTAGAGAAACTCTGTACAGTTTCACCCCTAGCATAACGTGCCTTGAATTATGCCAGCACAAACGCAGCACTACTGCCTTACCATGACATTTGGGGAGGGGCTGGTCATGAAAGGGAAGTTTCCAAGCTGTATCTCACTGCCTTGTTCTTTGTGCCCATGTGGCAACGCTACCCCTAAGAGCCCTGTGGGACTCAGGAGCCAACAAGGGGAGGGAGCATGATCCTGGCACTGCTGCTGGGGACAGAAAGAATAAAGTCTCCCCTAGGCCTGTCCCCTCTGACTCTTTACCACTGAGAGGCACAAATGAACACTGATCCCCATGTAGAGCTGCATGGCACTTCCCAGCACTCCTTAAACATCACAGTCCCAAAAGTGGGGAGGAGGAGCAGGGGCGGGTGGGACCCCTCCTGTGCCAACCCTCTCTTTCAGAGTAGCTGCCCCAAATCTGCTCTGCCTCCCGGATGTCCACAGTCTGCGGCTCTGGCTCACAGGCAGGAAAAGCCACCTTCTTTCCTGAAGGAAAATTGCTTCAAACATGGAAATTGTGGGAAGAGGCAGCAGACCAAACTATATGGCATGGCAAGGTCTCTGACCAAAATAGCCTAAATTGCACTTATAAGAGGGACCGAAATAGCATAAACTGCATTTATAAAATGAACAGAAGTTCAGAAAAAAAGAACAGATGGGTGACCTACAGCAAACTTTTCATCCAGGAGCTACAGTATTTTCTTTGCAGTTTACAGATATTACTGAGAAAATGTCACTCTGCAATGCATCTACATTTGCAAATGTGTGCAGATGTTTAGTGCAGTACTCTGAAACAGTGCACTGCTGCCTAGCTCACCAGAAATACATGTGCTGGGGATTTGGCAGAACTGACTTAATTATTTTCACTTGAACTGATCAGTAGGATCACAAGTTCATGGGGAATTGCAACTGTCTATGCTGCAAGGATTTCTTATAATGTATAATTTGACTGTGCAGCTATCTGAAAATGAAAATCAATTTAATTTTATGAGTAGAAAAGACATTCCCCATTGCAAAATATATGATTTGTTTTTTATATGAACCATCTTTCTCCCCTTCTCCCAGATCAACAATGGTGATCCATGCATTCCAGAGAGAAGATTTAGACGTAGCATGGTAGAAAGCTAAATAGCTGGAGAAGCCACTTTAAGACTGGGAGGTGCAAAAGCATGCAGCGAGGCTTTAGACTGGCTTTCAAAGCTGTGGAGGACTCCACTGTAAGTGGATGTGAAAGACATGATGTTTGCAGTGCTTCAGATGTTGAATCAATTCAGTGGGTAAACAATAGTAAAATCAGTCTAGTGGTCTGATGAGTCTGCGGGGATACATACACATGTGCAAGAAACACCCTCCTTTTATTAGGATCAGAGAAGAGGAATGCCAAAACTCCTTCTTTTTGTGACTTGGGGTCGCAGTCTGGAAGAGATTGAGAACCACTGTGTTAGAGATCCTCAGTCTCTGGCACTAATCAATCCAACATCTTTCCCAAGTGGTGGAAGAGGTGAAGACCCACCTACACTGCCCATAGATCACTGATAGTTTGAGCAAGCTCACTGATCATCCAGGCCTCCGAGTAATATGCAAAATGAGACCAAAATGAGACAAAATAATGAACTCCAGCTGTAGATTTTGAACATACATCTAACTAAAGCATCTCTCTCTTTAGAAAATGTCCTCCTTCTGTCAGTGTTGCAAAGGCTTTGCTAGACAGGCCTGGTCTCCCTGCTCTCTGTGAGTCTGACAGCCCTGGTACTGCCAGCTGCTCTGCAAACGTTCCCATTTATTAGCCAGAGGCTGACAAGTCTATTGAATTCCACTCAGCAATAAAGCATGTAAGGAGTGACACTGTCTTCTGCTTCTGGCATTACTCACTTGCTTTCTTTCTGAGGCAGTGCTTAAGTGCTTTGCTGGATCAAACCAAGCCACTCAGCACCACCCAGGATCTGGCACTGCAACCCTAGTTGTATATCCAGCATGCTACATAGAGATGCTTTTAGGGTAGAAAAACCTGATAAATATTCATAGAAGGATAGGGAAATCATGAAAGTTTTTAAGGAATGCGATCAGAAGCAGGGCGACAGTGGTGTCATCTTTATAGCAAACAAAGAAAACCTTCAGATCAGATGTTTTAAGAAATCTTGCTCTACACAGAATAGGGAAAATAAACAAAGAGAAATAGTCCTAATTTGACAAGGTACAGGACGTGCTGGAACAGCCTAACACAATGAGATGACAAATCTAGGCTAAACATCAGAGGTTAACTATAAAATCAGTTAGCCAGAGAAGCAGGCTCCCAAAAGAGGCAGATGAAGCCACAAGACCTGCAGCCATGCAGGAACCAGTAATGTAAGGTACCAGACAGAGGACACAAACCAGGGCATGGTGTCCCAAATGTCCCATTCAGATAGTCCTTTTCTGGATCACCCAGGCTGATGTTGTATTTTTCCCTACCCATTGATAGACCAAGTCTGCTTCTGTTGAAGTCAATGGGAATTTTGCCACTGACTTCCAAGGGAGTAGCAGCCCTATGATTTGGCTGTGTACAATTTCAATTAAAAAGTCTATGAATCACATCGTTCTCCTCTTGGCAGCTGAGAGACGAAGACAGCGGGATAGGAAAAGAGCAGCTCAAGCAAATGGAAATAATTTTTCTATTAGACTTCTTTTTTTAAAAAAAAAAAAAGGAAGATACTCAGAATAACTTATTCCTTTTTCCTTTTGTTCTGTTACTAATAACTGCCTGGTGTGATTAAAGTGGATTGCTAACATCTTGTTTATTTTTCACTATCTATGGGTTTGATCCTGTAAGATTTATTCAGCATGGATAAAACATTCCTGTACAGAAAATGCTGTCTTGTTCAGGGATCATTCAAGTCCTCACGTTGCTCAGTTTTGACATTTAATTTGGAGCTTAGGTAATGGCATACCCTTGAAAGAGGGCACTGGAAAGACTGTCAGAAGTATTCCTGTGAGCTTCAGTGGTGCCAATGGAGACAACTAATTGTTCAGGTTGTAAACAGCCCGCTGCTCACTGCCTGTATGCTTCCTCTGTGTCACAAGCACCCAGCTGAGTTAAAATATACCACTGCATGTGCATGTTTGCATTATACGCGGTGTATAATTAAGTACATTTTAAAACAAAGCCATCCTGTGAACATAACTGCAGTTACATAAAGAACCTCCACATGCCAATTTTATTGTAAGCTGACACGGACCTTGAAATAAAACTTCCCTATGCCTTCGGGTGCAGTAGGTTGCTAGCTTCAGATGAGTACCACCACATGACTCCAGACATAGCCAGGATCACTGTCAGTTGGGTTGATTCAAACAGACTGCATAGACCTGTTTCAAAAGTGTTTTCCTAGAGATAAAATACTACTTTCTGCCTCTTTATCCCACTAGCATCTGTATTACATAGCACTGTGACCTTGTCATTACACAGTATATTATTAGTGCTACTTAGATAACTCTTTCTCTAGTAAGAACAAAAGCATCAGAGCAACAGCAAGATTCAGCCTGAATGACACCCACTGATCCAAAGCTGAACCAAGAGAAAGAGAGATAAAGCACTGAGTGCAGCAATACCAAACAACATGTTTTGGAAGAGTAATTTTATTTATTTATTTATTTATTTTAATGAAGGCATCAAGCCACAAAAGGTAGATGAAAAATCTTCCACTCTGTAAATCGCTTTATCCGCAAGGTCTTCTTCATGTGTGTGCCATGTATCCCCTGGTAATCTCCCTATTTAATACGCCTAATCCACAGTCTCTTTCCATAACACCCATAATCCTTTGATACTGCACAGAGCAAGGTTCAGAAGCTTTGCGAGCCAAGGCATTTTTTAGTGATTTATACACTGAAATAGAATTTCCTTTGCCCACCTGCAAAAGCTGAAACATTTCTGTGATTGTAGTTCATTTTCAAGAGTTTCCATTCATGTCGTTTTTTATTATTATTATTATTAAAAAAAGAAACACATTAAAGGGATTCGTGTATATGTGTCTGCTACTTAAATCTTCAACAGATCTGACAGTGTGCCACTTGGAAGAACAAATGTGATTTCATTTGAAACAGTCTGCTTGCCACACGCAATTGTTTTAGCTGTAAATTGTTTTGCTACACTATAAACAAATAAAATATAGGAAAGGAAAATATCAATTACACATGAAGAATTTTTCCTCTAATAACATCACCACACAGGCTTGTTTTTATTGTAGAGTGAAATGGCAATCTGTTCATTTTCATTAGCAATGTCACACTCTAACAGCTATTAAAAATCACTTCTTGAGGATCAAATTAGAGCAATCAAATGTATAAATAAATAAGTAAATAGATGAAAGAAAAAAAAAAATAACCTTCTCATACAGTTACATTCTTTTAACTTTCTTAGTCCAGACATGTAGAAGCAAGATAGTGGCAAACATTTTCATATCCCATTACCTACTCCCTGAGATGTTAACGGAAAATAATCTCAGATTAATCAAAAGAATACATATCAGAGAATATTTCATTTATAACAAAAGGAGAAATGGTTAGCAATGTCATGAAATCATAACTAGTAACTTAAATCTTCAAGGATTGCAGACAAAGAAGCTACACTCAAATCTCTAAATTAATAGCACATAAAAGACTTTGTGGAAAATTAAGAAAAAGACCCCTATATTTAAAACAGAATGTATGGAATATGTTGTAGAAGAAACTAGCAAAAGCAGCAGCCATGGAAGAAAAATTATTACAGGGTACATAAACACCAGTTAGAGGAATAGCATGGCCTTCTTCCATCTTGGAAGGCTGTTATGTTACTAAAAGGCAGCAATAAAAGATCAGAGCATTGTTAATCAGCATGAAAGGAGAAGATCAGCCAAGAACAGCAAAAAATAAATATATTTTTAATGGCTATTAAAAATCACAGGTCTTCTAGCCAAGTAGGGAGTCTGGGATGTCTGGTTACCTCACCCTAGCAGGAGACACAGTAATTGAATTTACCTGGTGCTCAGAGAGAGGAGGCCAGCCTCAGCAGCACCTGAGGTGTACGGAAGCAGACAGCATCGGGAATCCCAGGAGGTGGCTTTGACTGCCCTCCTAGTGTGGGCTTTAGGAGTCAATGGCTTCAGCTGTGCATACAGAGCAGCACAATAACCCCTGAGAAACTGTGGCACTGAATCACCGTTAAGTCCATGAAGGCTAAATTCCACCTCAGTTTAATATAGTAGGTAGTATTTCTCACAATATATGGAATTTCCTACTTAATTCCCATGCACAAAATACCCTGCCTACAGGTTTCCAGCCTTTGGAGGTGCTTAGGCAGTAGAAAACACTAGGAACCTGTGTTAAATGTGGGGACATTTTCTCAGGATGTTTTTCAGCATGTTCCAGACACAGCCTTGTGGGAAGGGCAAGGAAAATACCACAAAGAGCTTGAATAGGCTTGAGCAGCAAAGAGCAGGGCTTTATGGAAAGGTCTGCAAAGTACGAACTTAGACTAAGGCAGAGGCTCCTTTATCTAAAAAGCAAATATGCTCTGGGCTGGCCTGGGAAGACTGTAGTTCAGTAAATGAGCAATATAAAAAGCAACACATCAGTGTTCTGATAACTGCAAGCCTCTCAGAGCAATGATGTGCCCACTCAAGGAGCAGGACACAGAGTCACCCCTCCAAAGGACTGTGAGAAAGTATTACCTAAACCTTACCCTCATGGAGGAGGATCTCACTGCTGGAGTTTTGATATCACTTGTGGTCTTTCAGGAACTCCAGGCCTCTCTCCAACAAACCTTCAGACCAGACTCAGATGCAGACTTAATCTCCCTAAACGTTTCTGGCAGGAGGGCATACAGAATGAGATCAGACTTTTAGCTCAAAGCTATTGGGTGCTGTCCACATACCCAAGAGCTTTGTTCTGCACATTGTGACTTTCCTCACTCACTTCCTAATGCAAAAGTGGATCCATGTTTCACAAGAGAACTTATCTCAAGAAACAGAGATAAAAGGCTTATTTCATAGGACTATTCAGAAAATAACACTGAAGCACGTTACACCAGATGCCTGCTATTGCTGCTGTGGGACTAATTGCTGTACGTACGACACAGTCCGTGGGGCATTGCACAGTGCTGATCATGCCCTGCTTTGGGGAAACCAAGGTCTGAAAAATAAAGAGCATCCAAAGAGCATGGTACTTCTACCGAGACACATGGCAACAAGCAGTCTCACCCTTGGGTTACTTAATATGAAATTTCAAGTGCCGGGTCCTGCACCTGGGGCGCAATAACCCCAAGCAGAACTACAGGCTGGGAGAGGAATGGTTGGAGAGCTGCCAGGCAGAGAAGGACCTGGGAGTGATGGTGGACAGTCGGCTGAATATGAGCCAGCAGTGTGCTCAGGTGGTCAAGAAGGCCAACGGCATCCTGGCTTGTATCAGAAACACTGTGACCAGCAGGGCTAGGGAGGTGATCGTCCCCCTGTACTCGGCTCTGGTGAGGCCGCACCTCGAGTACTGTGTTCAGTTTTGGGCCCCTCGCTACAAGAAGGACATCGAGGTGCTTGAGCGGGTCCAAAGAAGGGCGACGAAGCTGGTGAGGGGCCTGGAGAGCAAGTCCTATGAGGAGCGGCTGAAGGAGCTGGGCTTGTTCAGCCTAGAGAAGAGGAGGCTCAGGGGTGACCTTATTGCTCTGTATAAGTACATTAAAGGAGGCTGTAGCGAGGTGGGGGTTGGCCTGTTCTCCCATGTGCCTGGTGACAGGATGAGGGGGAATGGGCTAAAGTTATGCCAGGGGAGTTTTAGGTTAGATGTTAGGAAGAATTTCTTTACTGAAAGGGTTGTGAGGCACTGGAACGGGCTGCCCAGGGAGGTGGTGGAGTCACCATCCCTGGAAGTCTTCAAAAGACGTTTAGATGTGGAGCTTAGGGATATGGTTTAGTGGGGACTGTTAGTGTTAGGTTAGAGGTTGGACTCGATGATCTTGAGGTCTCTTCCAACCTAGAAATTCTGTGATTCTGTGATTCAAAGCAGATATGTTTTTCCTGATGCTATTTACAGATCTCTCAAACTGCAAGGACAACTCTTTTGTTGCTCAGATTTTTTCCCAGCTGAAATATAACATTGATACCAGCCTGAATGCTATTTTAAGATTCCTCTAAACTTTTTATCTTTCACTATTTGTTAACGTTTCTTTGGCTCCCATTTAGACATCTGTAGAAAATACAAGTGCATTTACCTTTCAACAAGAAATTTTCACTGATTTTTTTCTCTCTTGGATGAAATCCCTCCTCCTGTTTTCATGTTTTAATGGGAGGAAATATAGTTTTCTTCTGCAATTCCTTATTTTTATTTAGTTCTTTCTGAGATCTTTAACTTACTTCTTACTCTTCAGCTGGTAGGGAGAAAGGAAGAAGGATCTCTAAAGGCATCTCATGCTTTGGCTGTTCATTCTTAGTAGGATCTCAGAATTATATTGATTATATTCTCAAGTAATATATCATAGTATTTTACTCAGCAAATTGCTGACACAGCCTTGGATTTTTAAATTTTTGTCTGCTTTTCATGTAAAAATTATCTGTTCACAGGCAATGACTGCACTGATCTATGTGAAAAGCAGCATACTCCAACCAAAGGCAGTTCAAGAAAGCAGCATTTAAGATCCATGGCACATTTCAGCTGGGGTTCAGGGTCTGGATTTGAAACTGAATCAAAGCCAAGCATAATGCTCCATTTATTTCCATGGCTTTATTTCTCATTTAGATTAAAAAGAAAATGAAAGAAAACACAGAATAACCTTAAATCTCACAGATCAAGTACAGTCAGAACTGTAGGGTACAATCCCACAAGTCTAAATTCAGGGATTGGAGCTTTAATTTCCAGATGTGGGGGACTTAAATTTGATGGTGCACCTAAGATGGTCCAATCTAACACTATAATATGTTACTTTATCTTATTTTCTACCTTAAATTAATATAAGCCATAGGCCAAATGCTCTTGCCTAAAACAAACTGTATGGCTGCACAATGTTAAAATCAGAATAACTTTTCTGGTACAAGTCATTTTGGTAATCTCTGTTAGATGTCATATAGGCTACAAGGACCTGCTTTTAACATTGCTGTAATTCATTGTACCAGCAACAGGCTACTCTTTGAAAAGTCTAATTTCAGTTTCAATTTTGAGTAATTTTCAAAGCTAGTCCTATCCAAGCCATAAAATTCACTGCATGAGATTACAGATCTTTTAGAAGTGGCCTTTGCCACCTGTTTCTAGGACTTCATGTAGTCCAGGATTTTAGAATTTTAGGATTTTAGAATTTTTTTTTTTAGAATTGATTGAGCATTGTACTGCTCTATTCAGCCTTAACTCTGGAAGCAATCTGTGTCTTGCAGACAGAGGCACAGAAGGTATTCCAGACCAGCTCATAGCTCATCTGTCTGTGGTTTCACCCGAGTCCAGTGCATATATTACATGTACTGTTAGAGGTGACAATGAAAAATCTTACCGCTGTAGGTCAGCTTGGGCTCCCCTCATCCCTCCTCTGCAGGATGACAGCAAAGATTTCACCTCCTCCTGCTTTCTGTGGTCACCTGCAAACTTGAAAAGCAGCTGTAGGACAATGGAGAAGAGAGACGAGGTTAAGAATCCTGATAATAAAAGACTATAAAATAGAAAATTGGTCCAGTGGGGGTGGGGAAGAAAGTGATAGAAAAATTTAGATATTCTTCTCTGTGTTTTTTGTTTTGTTTTGTTTTTCCTGCAGAAGGCTATAAAGGGGCTAACGGCACACAGAGAAGTACAGAAAATCAAACAAAACTTATGAACTCAAAAAGAAAACAAACTTCTGGAGAATCCTGTTTGAGACAGGAGTAAATGGGAGCACCCATCTGCCATTGACAAGAGCATTTTGTGTGCTTCCTCAGGTTTCTTTATTTGCTATGATCTGAAAACAGAGACAAGACTTCAAGGCTTTTGGTTCAAAAACATAAGTATGGGAAATCTAAAAAGAGATGGTAGATCCTGTGGGAAAATAAACCTTTACCATCTTGCTGTTCTGCTGCTTTAAAGACTTTCACCCATTTTATTGTAATTGTTTGACTCATAAATTGAGGACAAGATCTACAACATGTAGTAAATTAATGCAGCAAAAGTCAAGCTCATTTACAGGAGTTCAAAACTGAATCCTCCATTGCCTTTGGGTATGTCTTCTGCAGCAAGCAATTCCCCAATCTTTTTAAACACTTTGGAGTCTTAGGATATTTTTGCACTCTATTAATAAGATTAGTTTTGTTAGATTTATCTCAAGTTTCAAAAGATGATGCCATTTTGAATTACTAAAGCAATAAAGCCAAGGACTTTAAAAATAAAAAATAAAATTAAAAAAATCCTAACAAGTTTGCCAGCATCGTAAAGTTAAAAAGAAGCAGTCAGAAATGGCAAATAAAAAAATCAGTATAGAGGAGGCAGGTTATGCCTGGGAAATATGGAAAATCATTTGTCCAACTGCATAATGACTTAATAAGTATATGTATTTTATGCAGTGCAGGCTACTATATCACTATTTTTACTTGTAAAAACAATCTCCTTTTATCTTTCCGGGCTGTGGAACATCTGGTAAGCAGCTTCCACTCCACATTCTTTGTTGCCCACTAAAACCTTAAGGCTTGAGGAAAACCCATTACCCAACTTGCCCCTAAAAAATAAATATTTTAAGAGATCCACCAGAAAGTCTGATGATAATTCACTTATTTATGGACATGCTATTAACTTTATAGCTCAAGCCAGTCCTGCCTCAAATGTTCTGCATCTGATAGCAGGGAACCTGTTTTTCATGGCAGATGTAGAGGAGGAAGGATAGCCCTTCTCAGAAGGAACGCTTTAACAGCTTTTGAGAACTGAGCTGCACAGTGCAACTCAATCAAATGCCATAAGTGGGTCTGAAGACTTGGCTTCTGGACAATATTCCAACAACTAGTGTCTTTGGAAGGGAATTTTCTCACAAGAGTCTTCTTTCTAGCTCTTTTTTCCTCCTCCCTCTCAGGGAAAAACTCAACACCCAAACTCTCAACCTATACCTCTCTGACCTTCCTTGTTCTCTTTCTCACTTTCCTCACAGGTGGGGCTTCCTTTCAGCTCCTCCCTGCTCACACCTACAAGCAATGCCAGGAGAGCCAAGGGGCAGCCGTGGAGCTGAGTTGCAGGTCAGATTCAAGGGGTCTCCTTTGGAGCTGTGCCTGATCTTGTGAAAAAGCAGAGGGCACAGGAGTGGAGAAATCATACCCAGCTTGTTTTAAACCAAACCGGCATATTTAGCGCACTCTCTTATACAACCTCCACAGTATTTCCATGTTTCTTTCACACCAGAGCAGTGAGTTTTGAAATGTGGTTTGCCATTTGTCCAACTTACTCCCAGCTCACCAAGAGCAGCTCAACAGCAAGCGACAGCTCTGCAGCTCCTCTCCCTCGCAGCACACTGCCGTGGCCATCGCGTGAGCTGTCCTCGCCGTGCTCAGCCAGGGCTGAGCGCAGGGACCTGCTGCTTGAGCAACAGGATGCTCAGACCTGCGCACACCCAGCCCTTCCAAAGGGGACTTACAAAGGCCCATACAAGGCATCTCAATGGCTTTAGGCTCCATGAACTTCTAGGGTTGGGTCTGGCTCCACACAAGTGCAAATTTCTAGCAACAGCCTGAAAAAACTTACGTGGCAGTCATTGTTCTGGTTGGAAAATATCTGAATTGCTAACTGTAGTTTTGTGCTAGTTTTGTTCTACTTAGTTTATCCTGGGCATGGTCGTAAGGTCAAAGGGCAATGGAGTTATATCATTTCTAGACATCGCAAAAGGACACTGAAGTATGAATCTGAAAAGGTTTGCTTCAAATGTGCATTGAAAACACATCCACAGGTCCTAAATTGAGCTCTTACAGTTCGTACAATTTGTTATACTGGCACTTCCCGCCCCTGGCTTTGTTTAATGTTACCCAGATGTGCAGTACCGCAGAGATCCAGACATGAGGCATGCACATTTACTGCTCCACCCCAGTGCTGCAAACTGTCCAACAGGTGTGATTGCTGCACAGGGACATACTCCAGCGGTGCCAAATGCAGACTGGAAGGGAGATGATCTGGGCCAACAGGAAGATATGAAGCAAAGGAAGGAAGTTTTCTTTGTTTTAACAGCTAAGTGGTGAGATTCTGTGGAGGGAGCCCATAATGCCAAAGGGAAGGTACACCCCTCTCCCGTGACCTCCCTCCATACTCCTACTCCCAGCCTGACTACCTTCTCCTTCCTGACTTTGAAGAGGAGAAAGGAAGAAGATTCCTCACTTGCTCTTCTCATGAAACAGAACTCTCCTTCTTCCTCCTGCCCTGCACTCTGGAAGAAAAGAGAGGATGAACCCACAGCATCCCCTCCCCTGGGGCTCCTGGACAGCGTAAGGAGGCACTGCTGGCATGGGTTTCGTTGTTTAACTTTAGGAGTGCATTTTTGTCCTTCGCTTTTAGCCTGTTTCTTTTTAAGAGAACATACTGGATAAAAGTCATTGCTCAGGGCGAAAAAAAAAAAAAAGACACTGGGCTTTGAGTTTCATTCAACTTATTAGTCCAAGCTGACTTGTGGTATAACTGTAATTGTGCCAGCTATCTGGTTAAATGTCCAGCTTGCTCCAGTTCTGGGACTGTTTCTCCTCAGAGTAACTTGTAGCTGTACAGAAACAGTACAAGTATAAGCACTTGAAGTAAACACTAAAAACTGTTATTGACAAGTCACAGGTTTGGGTATTTAAAGGGTAGGCTTTATTAATCTGTCTGTGCTGTTCTCAGAAATCTCTTCTTTGCCATGATTCCTTCTAAATGGCCTACTGAAATCCACACATAAATAAAAACAACAAATCAACAGGGGTTGGCATCAACAGCAAAACACTAACGGAGAAGAAGCAACAATTTACTTGTAAGAAACAAGCAAAATATCAGAAATCGGGACCCAGATAAATAAATGAAGTGAAGCATTAGCTTAAATTTAGCATGCAGCTGTCCTACAAACCTAGAAAAAGGATTCTTGGTTTGTTAGCATAGCTACTGGGAAAACAGCTGGTCCTCAGGCAGGAGAGAGCTGGACCGGTCTGCCTCCTTAGGGAGCCAGGGTGGAGCTGGCTTCTCAGCAGCACTGATCTCCCTTCCCAGATCTCCAGGAGAGCTGTCTGTGAACGCTGATGGTGGTTTTCAGGCGTCTCTCTATTTGCAGACCCCCTAAAACGTTACGCTGGAAAGGCAGAGGACATGATATTGCCTTAAATCCTTTGCCACTAGGCTTGATTTACTTACTTGCCATTCACTGACCCTTTTTAATAGTCTACAGACAGTCCAGAGGTTGGAAAGTACTGCCCTTGGACCCTTGCTTGTGGCAGTGTGGGAACGCAGAAACAGTGCCAAAGCTAAGAAAGCATGCATCCATCAAAAGCAAAAATCTAGGATACACTAAGTCCTTAGGAGAAAGGCCTTAGAAAGTCCTTAGGAGAACTGGCTATATCCCTGCACAAGCAGGTTTTCATGACTGTCCTAGGAGCTGCATCAACTGCTTTTATGCCAGGAGTCACTGTCTTAGGAAGAGCAAATTGTGGTACAGTCTATCAGAGATGATAGAAGATGACATAGAGGAGACCCTGTTTCTTATGGAACCAGACTTCTTGAGTGAAAAATCTTATTCAATAAAACAAACAAACAAACAAACCAAAACTGGCATTTTCTGATGATGGGAACATGTACAATTCTGCTCTACTTCAACCTCTCCTGCAATAGAAGAAATCTGATAACCTGTACATACCTGGGATAATGAAGTACCCAAAAAATACAAGCGAGGATTAATCGTTAAGGCTGGAAGAGACCTCCAAAATCATCTGGTCCAACCACCCCCCTACCATCAATATCATCCCACTAAACCATGTCCCTAAGTACCACGTCCAACCTTTCCTTAAAACTTTCCTTAAGAGTACATATTGCTCTCGAATTCAATGAAAGTTAATTCCATATTTTCAATGAAAGCAGCAACAGCCCTCTTCAAAGCAGAAGTCTCTCTTCAAGTGCCCACAAGGATAGTCTGATGAGGTGAGAGGGCTTTGTGATTTCAGGATCAGGCCCTTTGGGAACAGATAAAATAAAAGGTTCTGTTATGCTGATAATATTCCTCTGTACATTTCTGTCTCCATAATGCTCTGGACACAAAGCATTTAATTTAATTAGGGATGGAACAAGAAGGCCGTGTTATGGTTTTGGTTTTGAAGAACTACATTAGTCAGGTTATGATTTGCACAACCCAGATCAGAGATGGTTTAAATCCAGGTTCCATTTTTAGCCAAACCACTGAAGTCCAGAGGGGATAGAGAGCCCAGATAAAAGGTTTTGAGTTTAGTCTCATGCCTATAATGGACAAACTGGAGTGGTTTGGGTTTGAATTTTGCAAAACCTCATCACTCAGGTTTTGGTTTTGCAAAAACAAAAACAACTTGGTTTGGATGTCACTCTGTTTTATCTGAATCATTAAATTTGGGGGAGGGGATGGGGTTGGATAAAGGCTCCATTTATGTACCATCTCCAGCTGTAACAGCATTTTTGTGATTTTTCCTGTGATTTTTCAGGAGATAGTCAGCCAAAAAAAAAAAAAGTAGATTATGAAGTCAGTTTACGAGTCAGTCTTTCCAGATGCTAAGCGAGATTCTACAAGATATCGAGATAACATAGGTGCAAACAACTTCACAAGACATTGAGGGCACAAAGCATTTTGTAGGGGACTTAGACACTGGCACTTTACAGGCCAAACCCTTGACTGGCAGAGCTGTCACCATGTCTTTGAGGCTATGATAGCCAAGGATCTGCTACACTGTTTCACTGTTGTAATCAAGCATTATTCAAGAAGTTAGTCCACTTGGACAGAAGTCATTGGAACCCGAAAAGGTTAGAGATTTAGGAATTCAGATGACATTTGAAACAGAATTAATATTCTTTGAGCTTAAAGGTTAACATTGTCCAGTACAGGACTTGTGTTGGGAACGATTAGAAAAAGAACATCTGATTCACAGTTATGAAACAAGGATTCTTCAAGAACTGGGAGCAGAGAATTGGACACACTGTCCTGTCTCATTTAAACAATGCTATTCATAGTGTAATTCAATTAGATTTTATTATTCTCTCTTCTTCTTACCCTGACTGTTGATTTTTCTCAAATCCAAATTCACATATAAAGCCAGTTGCTAATATTTTCAGAAACCAAACCTGGTTGCATAGCCTAGAACAATTTTTCTTCCCCATTTTTGATCTCTCTATTTTCAGCAAATGAGAAGGATATATATATATATATATATATATGAAAATGCACATATCTATAAATATAGATATTGTCAATGTTATTAACAATCAGATCTAAGTTGTAAATCTAAGTACTCTTTCATTGGGAAAAGAAAAAATGTCAATTGAAGCTATCTCCATCACTCAAATAAATTTTGGATCAGTTCTGTAGTCAACAATTACATTTCTGTAGAGTAGTATGGGATAAACAAGTGGGAAGATGTTAGCGAATGGTAAAGTATTTCTGTCATCTTCTTACCCATGCTTGACCACCACTTTGACCTTCCTGGACTGCTCCATCCAAACACTTCTTCCACTCTCAAGCCCTGCCTCTTCATTTTCCCAAAACAACCATTCATTTTCCTGATTTCACAACTTGGCGATTAATGCACAAAGTATAGGGCAGACCTGGGCCAGTGGAGACACTTGCTCTCCATAGTTTTCTTTCCAACCTCCTCAATACATCCTGGTTTCTGAAATTCCAGGGTCCAAAAAGAAGCACTCTAGAAGACAATGCAGATTGGAGGCAGCTGTGCTCAGTGTCATCTTATTATCATTCTTGGTAATTGCTAATGTCATGTTGTCATGTTGTGTAATTTATTAATCAGTCTTATTCTAAGTCGTTTTATCCATTATTCAGGATCTCTCTTGTTTAAACTTTCTTTTCTTCCTTGTCTGTCTTGTCTTTTTTACCCCCTTTTTCACTTTGTCTTTTTCACATTCTCAGATCTCTTTCACTAACTTCAGACCTTTTACTAGCATGCATACTGAAGATATAATACTGAGCTGTCCCATTAAACAAGAGGAGGATGCTGATGAATGCCAGGCAATATGCTCTAGTGGGAAAGGGTGGGAGAAACAGCGCTTGAAAACAAAAATACTGTGGCACCACACTAGGGGAAAAAATCTCCTTTTGTAATTTCCCAAACAGACCTGATGTTTACATATATCTGGCATAACTGAAGTCAGACAGAAAATTTTTCAGTCAACGTAGAATAAGTTTTAACCTGGATTTTTTAGACTCCTACGTCAATGTCATCCAGACTTCCAATAGCACTCTAGACTCATTTACTAAGTAGACCCAGCAAACAAAAAACAAAAAAAAAAACAAAAAAAAAAAAAAAAAAAAAAAGAGAAAAAAAAAAAGTGGATAGGCTATAAAAGTTTCTTTTTACAGATGGCAAAATCAAAAACAAACAAACAATGACAACAACAGAACTACCTGACCAGTAGTCAGGTTTGCTGCTCAAGATTGCCTAAGACAAGAAATAAATTCCACATTTCAGGGCTCTCCCTGAACACAATTTCACCTTTCCAAAACTCATGTTGAACCAACATCAGTTGTAAAATAATAGTAGTAGGAAGGGTATTGCATTACCCCATACCTACCCAAAAAAAACTTTTTGCTCTCATTGTAGGAAAGAGTCATACAAAAGAGATTTGTTGGAAAAAAGGTTAAACAGAGCTTTAACATGAAAGGGTGTTAGTTTGGCAAATTTTGTCACAAAGGGTTGTGGGAATTATTTTCTCTGAATTTAACTAAGGAAATTAAATGCAAACAAGTCTCTTTTATAACTCATTTGAGATTTTTAAGCACTGAGAAATCAAAAATTTCATTACTAACATTCCCATGGCAACTGTAACTTGTCCATACTGCAAATGTATATGGCACCATAAAAACTAACACTCCAGACAGTAATAGAAAAAAATCTGAACAATGCTTTTGCACTGTGGTGGTTATTGCAGAAATTAAAATGCTGATTTCCATCATACATGTTGTAGCAAAATATCAGCCAGAAGGCTGAACTAACATTGGAGAGGTTTCATTTAGCCATTAAGGCACTCTCTTAACTTCCTCAGAGAAGTTCCCTTCACGTCTGCATTGTCTTTGAGCCCTCCCTACCTCCATCCTTGAAGAACACATAGTCCTTGGCTGCACACCACCATAGCCATTGAGATGAGAAATGCTGCAGATCTGTTGCATGCATTGGAAGAAGAAAAAGGCTAGTAGATTACCCTCAGGGATTCATCAAAAGGACCTGCCACTGGCCAGAGACGAGCCAGTGAGCAATGTTGGCTGGGCCTCTGGGAGAGCAGACTGAAGAAAAAGGAAAGAACAGAACTGCTGTGCAACAGCAGCTGGGAGAGAGAAGTGAGAAGCATCCTGCAGACCCCCAGGTCAGTGCAGAGCAAGGACAGGAGGTGCTCCAGGCAGGCAGCAGCAGTTCCCCTGTGGCCTGTGGAGAGGCCCCTGGTGGAGCAGGCTGTCCCCCTGCAGCCCATGGGTCCCACATGGAGCAGATCTCCACGCTGCAGCCTGTGGAGGAGCCCACAGTGGAGCAGGTGGATGTGGCCTGGAGAAGGCTGCGGCCCACAGAGAGCCCCCACAGGATCAGGCCCCGGGCCGGAGCTGCAGTCCGTGGAGAGAAGCCCATGCAGGAGCAGGGGCAGAGAATGACCATGAGGGAGTGGTGGAGAAGAAGTGTTACGGACTGACCGCAGCCCCCATTCCCTGTTCCCCTGCTCTGCTTGGGGGAAGGAGGTAGAAAGGGTGGATGGGGGGAAGGTGTTTGTAGTTTGCTTTTAGTTTCTCACTGCTCTAGCTTGTTAGTAGTAGGTAATAAATTACATTAATCTCCCTATGCTGAGTCTGTTTTGCCCATGACGATAATTGGTGAGTGATCTCCCTGTCCTTATCACAACCCTTGAGCCCTTTCCATCCTATTTTCTCCTCCTTTCTCTTTGAGGAGGGAGAGTCAGAGAGCAGTTGTGGTGAAGCTCAGCTGCAGCTGAGTAAAACCACCACAGCAAGTTGTATGATACTGTCTTTCACCTTTGTGATAGCAGCTGAGCTTATGGAAGCCTAGCTGAGTCAGGAAAAAGTTGACAATTTGTCCAAGAAGCACCATCTGGCGTCCACAGTTAGAGAACCACTGCAAAGCTTGTCTTGGTATCACCATCTGCCATCTGGAGCCCAAACAGCCACATAAGGCGTTCAGGTGACTGGTTGCTTTGAGTGAAGAAGGGGAACTGGCAGGACTGAGGACTGTGAGCAATACAGAGGTACCAACAACTTCAGAGGTAGGCATGGTGCTGGAGCAGGCTGGCATACAACTAACAGCAGTCAAGAAGATCACACCTCCTGCGTATGTGTTCCCACTTTTTTTTTTTTCTCCTCATCTTTTCCAAAACATCTTTGCTCTCTTTTGTTTCTATGCTCCCTCCTGCACTGCACATCTGGCTCCCCCCTCTCCTCGGTTCCCATCAGATAAAAGGAGCAGACTGTCAGTAACCATGACCCCATACAAAGCAAACCAGAGAGCACTTTGCTGCTTACAGGGCACCTCCTCGTTCTGGCCTGCTGCTGCAGAAGGGGGCTGAGGACAGGCAGCAGGACACTACGCGGGCCGAGCAGCACGAGGGAGCTGGTGGTTTAAAGGGAAGCTGAGGATGTTGGCTGGGAAGCAAGTGGAAAGATCAAAAATATGGGAGACTCCTGCTTCAACTGCGTTTTTGGCAGTTCTGTGACTGTCGTTGGCTCAGAGCGCAGTACATGACTGGCACAAATAGCTATTTGGAGGAACAAGGGAAAGGGAACACTGTATATTTCACATACAATTTGACCCACCATAATCAAATTTGTTAATAATAACCAGCAAATAGCTGAGCGGTAATGAAATGATACAGAACATGTTCTTTGGAAATTTCTAGACAGCACCAAAACTCTCATGCTGAGTTCTGTAATACACCACCCTTTTAAGGAGGAAAGGAGCCATTTGAAAAACAGCCTTCCCATCCTCCCATCAGTCAGATGCAGCAGATGGATTCAGTTATAGCAAAATCAGTAGAACAAAGAAAGAAATAAAAAAGAATCAGGTAGCTGAGCATGAATACGCTTAAGCAATAGAGTCATGGCAGCAGAGGAGGACATATAGCTGATGATAGGGAAATGAACAGGGAAAATGTCAGGGGGAGGAGGTGAAGAAGGAGAGGAATCTGGGGGAGAAAAAGAGCAAAGCAGACAGGCTCCCATTCTTGGAGTTTCCCAAAGCAGCACAGTGCTATGTCAAGTGGCAACAAATAGGTATGGTGTAGCTCCTACAGAGGACCTAGCTTAGTTTGCACTGGTTATGAAACACAGTTACGCAGGTCCATCTTGCAGATGCTGTCCTGCATGGTACTGGGCAGGCAGAAGAGCTTGGTCTGAATGTTCATCTATGCACAGAGACCTAGCAGGAATATATGGAAAAGTTTAATAAAGACAAGTCCGCTGAAGCCAAATGAAGATTGTAAGTGGTGAGGGGGAAGAGCCTAGCACAAGCCTCTGCTGTGTCCAGCAAGGCACCCTGTGGCTTCATTCGTACTTCAATAGTAAACCAAGTGGGAGCCACATGAGGAGACTAACACTATGAACCACCAGGCAGTGGGGCTATTGTAACCACTTTTTATGCTACTATATAGGGAAGATCTTAAAGACCTCACAATATATTTTCCATATGCGAACAAAATAGCTGCGAGACGTATGGCTCAGCACAACCACCAGCACACAAGCCTGCCTGGGGAGGTGCTGCTCTGCAGCTGCTCTGTGAGCGCTGCTGGTCCCGCAGCCACCGTGCAGGTTTGTCAGCACAGCACTGCTTCCTGACTAGCGCGCTCCATGAATCTCACCCGCTGTCAGTGCATCGTGCAGAGAGGACTTTGTTTATATACGCCCCTGCATATGTGACACAGAGTTCACTGGAGCTGCATGCAGCGTAACCTGTGCTTTGACCTTTCCCTGCTGCTGGCTTTAATCAGGATGTGAGATTTCTGTTGAGGACTTGCTATATGCAAAGTAGATTTTGGACAACGTGGGAAGGATAAAGCAGTTGGATGCTAGCTGAACAAACAAACAAACAAACAAAAAAACGAAACCGCTTCTAAAAATTGCTATCACATGGTTCTGTTTTGGCTTCTGTCTGCAGCATTTAATGATAACCACACTGGTGCTGACCTTGAAGTGTCCAGCTGCAGATCCCCCTCTCTCTCTCGTGCTGCCGTGCTCCTCCAGGTCATCCTATGACTTTCTTTTCCCTCCCTCACATTCTCCCACAGGGATCATTGCATTGGTGATCACAATGCTCAAAACTGCCAGCACTGACTTGTTTGGTGAAGTCTCAGAAGCGTAAGGGAGCAGCCCAGGGCAGGCACCCTGATGGAGGGAGGTTCCCCAGTGCAGGGCCCTGGTGATGCCCCTGTAACAGAGGGGTTTCAGGAGAGGCCGGTGCCCTGCGTTACAAGCCCTAGCTAATTAGTCTTATTCATTCCTGATGGTTATTTTTGAAGGTAACTAAGGAGATGCCGGTCCCGCAGGGAGCTGTTCTGGCACTGGCTGGGGTCTTCAGGGTGCCCAGAGAACCTATGGCAGGCCACAGGCATGTCCCAGCACTCACCTGGCAGGAAAAACCCTGGCAAAAGAGGAAATCAAGGTCTCTCCATCTGACCTGGTGTGTCCTTGTTATTAGCTTTGGTATGTATTTTTGTTTCATTTGATATTCCAGGTCAGAAATCAGCTGAGGTGTTGACAAGGGGACATGCAAGTAAACATGAGGGTCCTCAGCTGCTTGCCTCTGAGGCTTTTTGTACAGAAATGCTTTCTACAGCCACCAAAGCTCCACTTGAATACAAACATCAAATTAGATCTACTCAGACCCAGCAATCCTTATGCCTTCAAATAATTTTGCAACTAGAAACTGACCATACTGTTCCCTTAAGATTTTACTTGGCACATCTGAACAAGCAGTGGCCTTCACACCTTTCTACAAATTGCTCATCTTCAGTTTAATTCTCAAACTATCATACGTTGAAAGTGAAGAATGGAGGTAAGGGAGCACAGGGTTACGACCTGACAGGCCGGTGGCTGCCTGCCCTGAGGTGACGCTCCATCAGCCATGAGGCTGGTTTCCAGCTGGACACTCCTGCCCGCACACAGGACTGTATCACCAACAGGGATCTTGCTTCTGAGTGAAAATCTTAGCATAAGAGGTCCTACAGCTCACCCTTAAAAACTATAGCTCTTAGAAGGGTAGGTCCCAGAAAGTTTGCTTTCTTAAATCTGTTACATTCCTAGCCCTTACACAATGACCATTTCCTGAGAGGAGTGGATTTTCTGTCTTTAGGTCAGAATAGTTTTTGGTTTTCAAGAGTGATCGTTCCCATGTGCTGTGATTTTTATAAGGCCAATGAAGCTTTGTGATGTTTCTAGCATATGGCGTAAGTGCCTTTACTTGACAGCTCACTTTATATTTCATCTATAAGCTTGGGCTAGAAGTTGGGAAGCACAAAACTGTGGTTAGAAACTCCTTTGCTTTCACCCTACTCTTCTTATTGACTCCCTGTGAGGCACAGGGCATGGGACTGTTGCAATTCTTAACAGCAGCCTCTGAGCAGGACTGCACAGTTTCTGGATAGCAGGAGACACTGTAGGCCTCCTCCTCACTTTTCAGTTGACTATAAAAATCAAATGTTTGTTTTCCGTTAAGGTGTTCACATAAGAACTTAGCCACCTAAAAGTTACTGGGCGTAAATATCTGCATCAGTTTCCCTGTTTCTAAATATGGGTCCTAATATTAATCTGCATCATTCACATGGACTGAGAATCAGTTATTTAAAATCTATGCAAACCTTTGAATCAGTTCATATCCAGTCTCTCTCATTTCATTACAGAATTAAAGCCAATTTGAACTAGGATGTACCTTTGCTATATAGCATAATGTTTATATATATAATAATAGTTAGCATAATGCTTAATAGTTGTATAATGTTTATATATATAAGCATTCTTCAGGTGACTTTTACTTGCATGAAGCACAGGCACTCAGGGTTTTTTTTTCTGCTATTGTTTCTCTGTTGACCCCAGAGAAAATGGCAGGCTTGTGAAAAGACTGGGCAACTTTCTTAAAGCAAAAAGTATCCAGAATGAGAGCACTTCAGAAGAAAATGTATCATAAAAACAATCAGCAACTCAAAAGGGACCAGCCACACGGAAACATTTGCTGCTCTAAAATATCTCAGGTACTCCCCAAAGCCTTCTTATCAGGGTCCTTGTCTTACACCTGTCAGTTCCCTGGTGAAGAATGTTATGCCCTCTCTAGCTCAGGGCTTGTTGTTGAATAAGTAGAAATATTTTTTTGCTGAGGCCTCTAAGCCAGTTCATTTAAGCAAATTTTCCAAGGTGTGTAGGAAGAACAAAAGTCTGAGGAAAGTTCAAGGACTCATGGATTTAGATTGGTTTAACACTGTGAGTTTGTGTTCCTTTTAGCTCCTGGCGAAAGCACCGCTTGCCTCATTTTGTGAACATGATCACTAACAAAACCAAGGTACTCATACCACCCATGTGGTAGTTTCTGGATATTGGCCTGCTATGTAAAAGAGAGCACACCTTGTGGCACAATTTGTCTCAGCCCCTAAGCTTAAAATAAAGTCCAGCTTCTCTGCAATGACTATAGCACTGATGGTTTTGACCTTCTACAACCAGCCTTATAACGTACCTGTGTCACAATGTGTACATGCAGTTGCAACCCTCTCTGCCATACTCAGCCTGTTTTGGCACCTCACCCAGCCACCCATGCCAGTCCTATCACACACACTGCCTGCCATTGTCATCCAGTGCCCAAAACAGCAGGCAGACTGGGAGACCCCCAGGTCTGAGGTCTCCTTACAATCTTGGGCTCTGCCTTGACTGGGATTTTTGGTGGGCCTGTGATCAGTGAAATTATCCAAAGCATACACTTTCCACAGAGAAAATATTAAAGTAAATTTAAGCAGTAAACCTGTATATGAGGACAATTCATGGTATAACTTGGCATAAAAACCTATTGATGCCAGACTGACTGTCTGACAATAAACAGCTCCTTTAAAAAGTGTTTTATGGGTTGCCTATTGTTGTATTTCTAAAATTGGTAGGATCTCTTTAAATCAATCAGACATGAGTGCTTCACACACAAATGCCCATTTCTGAGTAAAACTTTCAGAAGTGCCTTTGTTACAAACCACTGTTGACTTCAGATGGTACTTAAGAGATCAAACACATGGTCAGGTTACTAGAACTTGTCCAGCCTGGATTTACCAGAGGTTGTGCATAAGCTGAATGGCAGTAAATATCTGTGTGCATACAAATGCAATGTAATTTGACCTAATTTAAACCTCTTATATTATGAGGTAAGTTCAGAGCTGCCACAGACTGAAAGCAGACACACAGAGGTATTGCTATTTAGCTGACACGTGGTAACCCATGTGGGCTGGGTGGTTGAGCTGTGCTCCTAGGTTCTTAAATTCCTTTCAGACATGGAACTTAGACACTTCAAAAAAATTGCACAATTCTCACTTGTATGTTGACAACCCAAACTCAGCACTGTAGCTTTGGAGGCACTTTCAGAGAAGGTTGCTACTAATAATAATAGCACTCTGGGCAAAATAAAAAGAAAATAAAGCTTTCAAAAATAAAAAGCAACTCTAACAAAGCTCCTGCTCCCCTCAGCTGAAGGGACTATGGGACCTTACAACTAACAATGATTTCTGACTCCCATGCAGAACACAACAATTTCCCTCCACTCATCACAGTCAGGAGATAACTCGATAGTGGAAAACTGAATTACTATGTACTTAGCTTTATTCTCAAAGAGGTTTCTAATGAACTTATCATGTAATTTCCATAACAAAGTGTGTAATTATTCCTCATTTTTTATTGTGGAGATTTAATATTGAATAGTAGCCTCAGGTCTATTGCTGAACCACATGCTACTATAAAGCTGCTGTTTTGTTTGATTTTAATCCTTAGACCTAACAAAAGGACACCCTAGCAGAGCTTTTTTAAGGCGGAAAATTGCCTACATCCCTTGAAGCTCAAAGAAAACAAAATTTATTATACAGGCTTCTCAATGTCTTCATAAGCATTGTCCATTTTCTGGAAAATTATGTCAATAAATCAGCTGCTAATTGTTGTTTGAAGTCCAAGCTAAGGGTTTTGTTTTTCTTGCAGTTGACTTCTCTAGGTGAAAAAACATTTGGCTTTATGGCTAGGCATCCTCATTCTTGGAATTAATTTTCCACAAGTTCTTGTGCTACTGAATGTCAAATATTTCTACCCTTTAAACTGTCACATCATTCTGAGTAGCTAAATCTAATTGCCACCTCTTTGAAATATTTCTTTGAGCATTTCTGTGGCTTTTTAATTTTCATCTGTATTCTTTTCTTCTCTGCCTTTGGCACTTTTTTGTGTGTGTGGATCCAAAGACCCTTCTGAATCCAAGTGCCTCGTTAGGAGACAGGCTAAATACAAAAATTACATGTGATGCTTCACTGCTCTCTGCTGACTTCCTCAGTGCTCTAGGAAAGTGTTTCACCTGCCCCCTTGGGCTGAGAGACGCTGGCTGCATGGAGAGACAACCATGAGAGAGTTTGCTTCACAGATGCAAAAGTCTGCATGGGAATAGATGTAACAGATGAATAGAGAGAACAAATTGTTGATGTGGCTAATGAGTGGGGTGCAAAGGAGAGAGAAACCATGGAAAGCTGGTTGGCTGAGGGTCTCCAAGCTCTAGCTGGGAGTGCTGTGGGAAGGGCTGTTGAAGACAACAAAGGCAAGAGTCCACCATGAGAGTCCAGCAGGCCACGTGGACTAGAGTCTGAATGCCTTGAAAATGTGCAAGGTCAATTACAAGGATGCATCTCTCCCCTGATTTCATCTCACACAAGTAAATAATGCACCATCCCAAGGAGCTGCTGGAGGGAGCTGTTGTACATAGAGTGTCATCATGAAGTTCCTTTCCTATTGTGTGTTGAACTATCATATACCATTTGGCAGCAGTCCCAGGGGACTGCTCCACCAACATGGGTGAAGCTCTGACTATGCAGCCCACTAACCTTGCTCTCCACAGTGAGTCGTGGTGGAAGCACAGTGGAAGCACGTTACTCCCAGCACAGTGTGCATTGCAGCATCCTCTCTGCTACAAGGCTCATCTCACCTACTATTAGATGCCAGTAGATATCTACACCTGGACTAATTGAGTAGACTCACTGCATGGTTTACTGGCAAAAACTGACACTTCAAAACTGTAGTTCACCTTTTCTTAAAGCAGACGTATCAGGGCAGATCAAGTGCTCTCCCAACATACCTATTTCTTTTCTTTGACTATTATAAGTCTCTAAAGTTAGTTTAGATGAATTGGACTCTGCATATCCATAAGAATTACTTCTAATTTTGCAAAGTGCATTTGCGCAATATTTCTTGGATTTTTGCTTCTTTCCATTCTGTTGTTTTCCACACCACTATCTCTTTTTCATATTTTAATCTCTTTGCCTTTTTTTTTTTACATGTATGATGCCTAACTGCTGTGATGTCTATTCCTTCTCTGTTGCCTTGCTTGTTTACCAGGTATCAGCAGCATGATTAGGTGCCAGTTGCATCACTAAATATTCACTCTGACTGAGCAAAGGTCTTTCAATGTATATGTTGATGTTTGGCACAATGAATCTCACCCTAGGTGAGATTCTTAACATGCAGAGCCTGGCTGTGTCCCAATGCTTTAGAAACAGACAGCAACTCCTCATCTTTTCCTGAAGAATTAGTCTTCCAGCTGAGAGAAGCAATCAAAATAGTAAAGACTATACAGCAGATTGGGAACAGATGATTTCAGAACAAAACTGAATTTTGGGCAGGAGTGCTTGGAGATGTTGAATGGAAAAGAAAAACTGGGTCCATTTTTCTAAGAAAGGAAATTAAATTGTTGCACATAGGCAGGAGAGAAGAGTAAAATGGGAGAAGGAGAGGATTAAGAATATAAGAAATGAGTGAGGGTGTTTTGGGGCGGGTGCCTATAAATCTCTCTTATCTGCTCTGCTACAGTCAGACCCAAAATGCCTCATCGATCTGACCTTCCTCATGCCATCTCTGCCTGCAGGCAGCTTGTGGGGGCACAGTGCTGCCCCTGCCCACAGCTCTGAGGAGATAGCCTAGCCTCCAACAGCAGCCGAGGTGAAGGGCTAGGAGGGAAGGACTGCACGGAGAGATGTGAGGAGGCTGTACTACCCTGTTCTGATGGGAGGGGCTTGTACCCTACTGAGATCTAGAAAAACGAGTGGAAATTGTAGCCATGAGTTTTGAATAAATAAAATAAAATAAAAATAGTTCTGCAGTTCTAAGGAGAAAATAATATTTGATTAAAAGACAAAACATGTATGGGGTAACTTTTTCATTTCCTGTTCATGATGAAGGTATTACTGACATTATTTAAGCTCTGTTGAAGACATATAACGAGAGTCTAAGCAGATATAAATGTTCTTCTGGAATGTTATTTATAGTTCCTTGGTACCCAGTGCCAAATGTTAATAAGGTTTATGAGAAACCAGTGGAGACTGTAAATTGTTAGACTTCTGATTTAAATCACGTTGCTGACTCCATTTGTTTCCTACACATTGATCTGACAGTCAGAGATAAATCTGATAACATTCTCGGAGTTGGAGAGGGATTTGTTTTCTGTCAGTGGGAATCCAACTATTAGACAGACAAGGAGTGAGGTTATTGGGAACAAAGCCACAGGCAGTAATATACCACACTTGAATACTTCTTTTTTATTTATTTAAATGTTATGGTATTTGATAAATTGCTTATGCAGCCATTTAACTGACTCTTCTGGAAAGTGTTTATTTGCAGTCACCTCAATGTCAGCAGTGAAATGAGCTGGGACTGAAATTTCATTAAGAAAGTCATATTTCATTATTATGGCCCCAGAGATCATCACTCTGTGTACATTAAGTACAAAACCCATAGAATGTTTAAGTAATAATACAGCTATGGCAAAAAATGGGCATGAGCCAGACAGGATATTCACTGTTAATGCACTAACCATACCAACAGCTCGGGCTCTTGTGCTCAGACAAATAGCTGAAAGAATATGTGGGTCTTAATCTTTGACTTTCCTTTGATTTGCCCATTTGAAACTACAGCCTTAATTTCCTTCAGTGCAAAGAAAACCTCAGAGTATCCGCTCTGTGCCAAATTAAGCCCTCCTGTTATAAAACCCAAAGGAGAAGGCCAAAAAGAGAGAAAAAAAGTTAAGAGGGTCTTCCGTAGGATGTCTCCTCTGGATGCTTCCCTCAGGACAGAGGGTGGATTTCCTCCTGTTACAAGTCAGGCCTCAGAGGTGGGTGAGCCCCCCATCCCCTGGACAACCTGACAGACACGAGTCTAGGCCGGGGCCTGGTGCCCCCCTGCTCAAAGCGCTGCATCTGCAGCCTCGTGGATTTTTGCTGGAGCTTCCTGCCTCCCCCTTCTGTTCACCTCAAAACCTTCTTCTGGAAAAGGATTCCGCTGTAGAGAAAGGAGACAGAAAGAATGCACTGTGGTCCAATAGCAAGCGCAGCTTGGAGGGAGGCGGCTTATGTCTTTAGGAGGTTCAAATTCAGTGCCTCAATCTATCAAAGCATCCTTGAGTCGCTGAGCAACTTCAGTGGCCCTCCTGTGTCCCTGTGTCCTATACTCAAAACAGAAATCATTCTGGTTTCCTACCTCGCAGCCAAAGAGACATTCTAATGCTTAGGGATATGGTTTAGTGGGTGACATTGGTAGTAGGGTGATGGTTGGAGCAGATGATCTTGAAGGTTTCCCCTCAGGCGTGGGAACCTGCCCCAGCAAAGGAACAAACCTGCCAGTAGCACAAGTGATTTTGAAATTTCCTGCCACATTATTCACATTTCAGAGCAGCTAAATTTAGCCTTATTCCAAACAACACTGTAGTGCATGTCTACAAACTTGCTGTTTGCCTCAGTTCTACTAAATCAGCTTAAACATTTCTTCTCCCACTCACTACACGTCTCACTGCAAACTGTGCTGTAAGAGTTTGGTATTCGTATGAAGGGAGCATGATTCAGAGCCTGTGAAGCCAACAGACAGTGTAATAGACAGACAGACACATGGGCAGGGCTGCAGGCAAGTGTCGACAGCAGAAAGCTCTGGGCAGGAGGGCCTGCTGGGAGGGATGTTTTGCCTAGGTATAGCCTTGCACTATAATTTTTCTTCCCATCACATACCCTGTCACATAAGTAGTCTGGGGCACCCCAAAGTGTCACTCACTAACTCAGAAGATGCAAGATTTGCATATAGCTGTGTAATGAGTGTCACCGTAGATTTAGAAGTCTCATCCTGAGGAAACAAGTCCCGTTCTGTGTGTGTGTATTAAGAGAGCATCAAGAAGCCCAGTCAAGAATCAAGACATGAAGCACTTTGTGGCACTTTATGCTTTAAAGAGATTGATGATACATTGCATTTTATTCTTATTTTCTGTCAATCAGAAAAATCCTCAAGGAATTGAGGAACAAGTGTACAGAAATGAGTACTATTTAGATGAAGTAAATAAATCATGGTTGGTTGGTTGCTGGGTTGAGGTGTGGTGTTTTTATTTTTTTCTTTGTGCCTTTGAATATACTAGATTGAACCAAATGAAAATCAAGGAAAGTGGAACTAAAGGGGACCTTGAAACATAAGCAGCTTTTAGACAGTTTATCTACATCTTCCCTCCCAATGGTGCAATTCAAACCCTGTGGAAGTCAATGTGTGTCATAGGCTTCAGTGGCTTTAGCTCAGCTCCGCAATGCTTTACAGTCCCTTCGGAGCAAGAGAAATCTAGCTTGCCTTCTCCCATACACCAAATAAAGTTTCCAAAATGGCACCTCTGCCTTGCTGACTACACTCTTTTCTTTTTTAATTGTACACGTGTATCCCTGAGAAACCTCGTTCCAAGTTCAGGATAAACTCATGTTTCCTCTGCTTGCCAGAAGAAAATGAAAAGTAAAGCCCCATCAATTTTATTGCTCATAATTGTGGATAAAATGCAATATATTTGGCTCATATAAATTTGCTAGCAAATTATATTCAATAAAACCCTGGTGAGCAATTTAAAAGCATAAATCCCCCCATGCTGAAAAAAAGCTCATAAATTATACAAGAAAAAGGAGTGATTTCATCAAAGAGCTAAGCTCTGCCCATGGAATGTTTCAATAGTACTGGATTTATAGTTTTCTGAGAGACGATTTATGATCCCTAATTTTCTGCAATAAAAAGCTCAGCAGGGATTCTCTGAATGAAATATCTTTTAACAAAGAAATAAATAAAAAATCCATCCAAGAGTGAATGCAGACAATGCCATTCTTGGAGATCTGCCTCTTTCGTATTCCTGTTTCAGAATTAATCATGGAAGACCATAATAAAGATTGCATAGTGAGGAAGGAAAGGAAGACCATTAGACTGAAATAAATGCACTGCACAGTTGGAGAGGGCATTTCTAGCAATAAATGTTCACCTGTGACACTTCAGAGCCATTGTCTTTCAGTAAGAACAAAATGATCAGACTGATTTAAAGGAAAGGTTAAACACTTCCAAAACACATGAATGGCTATATTATATAAACAGCCTGGGGGAGGATGTGTGTGAAGCCTGTGCATGTAAGTGAGGCGTAACCACAGCTAGATGCACTGAGAGATTCACTCACCTCTCCTAATTTTAGGGCTCTGAATCACAGTCCTTGCCAAATTTAGAAGCAGTGGCTGAAGATGTGACTGTTCCCACGGGTCATCAGTCACCATGCAGCAAGGACCATGAATCAGAGCATGCATTTGTCACAGGTCATGGACCAGAGTAGGAAGGTGAAGTGAGAACTACAAGTTTTAAGTTAATATACCAGGCTGTGAATTATGACAACCGAGGAGGAGACCAAATGTCTCTCTGACTGCTAAAAGAATGGGATAGAAAAAGTCCTAAATCACCTTTTAAAACTCTCACATAAATCACCAAGGTTGTGACCAAGAACTCCTGTTTTAAGGATCAGCTACTGGGTGTTATCAGGGAGAAGATAATGGGCTGGATGGGCAGTGCTCTAGAACACTATGGCTGTTTCTCAGGATAAGATGCCATTATTCCCGCTTTATGGATACGAAGCTGAGGTATGTAACAATGTAAAGACCTATGTGAATGATCACACAAGCAGACTGGCAGTGGTGGTAAGTGAGAGAATTATCTTACAAGTCAGACTGGGGACCATCCCACCTCCGTCATAGCAGCCCTCTGTACATCGTCCACGTAGGGATGTCTGCCACGAAAGCTGGGAGCAGTGGAAGTACCCACATTGCTGGGCTCAGTACCAAGCACTCAAAAGTTCTCTCTCTCTACAGATTTCCAGACTTCAAGAAGCAGAAAAAGGGTGAAAGTGTTGTTCAAGTAGCTTTCCCATTTCTATCCACTGTATTTTCCCTGTTCTTCATTTCCCCTCTGTGAGGGCTCGAACCAAGGCTCCCAAACTTTCAGATTCCATGGCAAAAAATAAAGACACAGGCAGTTACAGGCTGATCCAACGCCTACACAACCCTGTAGATGAAAGGATTCTATTTCCTTTGCTAAGCATAAGATTGAGCCCTTGCCTAAACCCACGTAATACAAATGAGAAGAAAATTCTCAAAAACATTATGTTTTGACAGCAAACAATGGGCAGAAAAGGTTAGTGAAGATATTTGTCTGACCAGTCTTTTTCTCATCAAGTTTTATTATGAAATAGAACAAGGATTGCTGAAAATAACCTTGGTTCAGCTAACTTATAAAGCACAGCAGACTCAGTTAACAATGTTTCAGAAAAGAGGGCTAAGAAAACTGTAGCAAGGAACAAGACTTTTCAAGAAGTTAATTTAAACTCACATTGCAGCTCTGGAAGACTTTCAGCTAAGAGTGCTGAGGCAGAACAGCTGGCTAAAAGGAAGGAAGTGTGTCTTTGGAAAGGTAATTTGTAAGTATTAAGCATGTAAGATTTGCTATCTATCATCTATCCCTGCTCCAAAACATTTTACAAGCACTGGGCATTTTGCCCATGTCTATCCAGAAGGACCTGGGAGTATTTCCTATCCCCTCTGACTAGATATTCATGCCAACTACATCCTATGGTATCTGGGGAGCAGACCCAGTTACAGACAGGTCCCCCCCCCCATCTTATGCAGTGGAAACCCAGGAGGCAATTACAAAGTGATCCTGATCTGGACAAAGAGTGTGGGTCTGGAGCTGACTTAGCCCATGCTATGCAGATATTTGTGGCTGAAGCAGAAGAGGAGATGACATTCATCAACACCTCATTCATTTTTCCTATAATAAATAATAATAATAATAAAAATCCGCAGCTCAATCATTCAGTGATCTTACAGAGTTTCATTTTGTTTTGTTTTCTGAGAATACAGTGTGTTTCAGATTGATCAAGGATTCAAATCAAGACTTTGTTACCAGGTATAATTGTTCTATTTATCTACAACTATTCCAATGAAGTTATCTATATTCTTTTCATCCAAAGATGATACCAGAAGAGACTTCAGGGAACATATATATATGTAGCCATATATTAACACATCTACTTGGCCTCCCATTGTACCAAAAAAGCAGCATTTTCTTATGCAGACAGTGGTATCTGGCTTCCATACCAAATAGTAATAACATTTATTTGACATAAGTAGAAACATCCCTACAAAACAACATCTCCCCACAAAATAAAGGCATTCAAAACTAAAGCTCTGTGATCCATTCAGTCATCTGACTAGATTAAATTTCAGGGACAAAATGAAATCTCTTTTTAATATATTTTGGAGATAATGCCAACATTGCATGAAATGAGACTTATCACTGATGATGCAGTGTCCTCATGTGTCTCCTGAAGTACATCACCTGTCTGACCTACGCAGGAGCTATCTGTGATTGGGAACAGCTGTTTCTGATAGGGCCTTTAAAAAAATTCCTTCTGGGGGTCTGTCAAGTAATTTGGCACAAACAAACAAATAAGAAACAAGGAAAAGGAAAAGGAAAAGGAAAAGGAAAAGGAAAAGGAAAAGGAAAAGGAAAAGGAAAAGGAAAAGGAAAAGGAAAAGGAAAAAAGAAATATCATCTCTTCTCTTAGTTTTTTATCTTGATCCACAGAATAGACCTGAACTAACCTTCCAAACTTTTACTTGATCCCATATGGAAACTCAGCTCAATAAGTATGGTAATTATTCATGTCATTGTTGAGCCTTACTGCATTAGTACCAGCTCCCAATGATCCGCAACAATAAAAACAGGATTTTTAAACAACCGCCCATTATTAGTGCCTAAAACAGCAAGCTGGATCTCCAGAATAGGTTATGTTCAGAGAAGTAAAGGAACCCTGCCTGAAAGCTTTTTAATCTTATTCAGCACAATCTAACCAACCTATAATAGATATCTTGCAGCTACTAAAATAGCAACTAAGCAAATATTCCTCAAATCAAAATACATAAGAGGACATCCAAAAGAAAACAAAACAAGTAAAAGCAAAATTTACAGTAGGTACAACAAAAGTATCCTGAGCTGCAGAAGTCAGTGTATATTGACTGAAAACAACCAAAGAATTACCACTCAGGAAGGGGTTCAGCTTGAATAAACAGCCTCCCAGACAGTATATGTAAAATGCAAGATAACATTTTTGGGTAGTATGTTCATTCTATCAAAGTAAGAATGCTAGAATCAAGGCTGGGAGGGATCTCAAGAAGTCATTTACTCTATCCTTTTGAAGCAAGGAAGGCTATACACAGCTGAGAGTGATATGTCCGATCTGTTCTCAACAACTCCTAGTGAAGGTCAAACAGAAGACATACATGGAGACTAAGGGAACAAAATTAATTCCAAACACAATACCTGCCTTGCAAAGGGCCAGATTCCCAAATCGGATCTACTACAGATTCCCAGAGTTACAGGCCATGGCACTGACCAGCCACAAAGCATAAGTTATGGTGCTGATGTCAGCCTCAGCGTGGTCAAGGTGTTCCAACATCATTCAGTTAGACTTATTGCAAATGGATTTTAGTTTGTTTGTTTGTGACAGAGAGCTAAAGACATAGTAGGCTTTTCCCAAATTTTTTGAAGTTATGAGCCAATATCCAAATGGCATACATGCAAAATTCAACTACATCCAGCCACGAAGGTTTAGGAGTGGAAAGGATCAAAAGCAAAGGAAAGGAAAAAAATGTTCAACAGTACAAACAGGTACTTACTAAATAAGCCATGAGTGAGCCAGGGGACCTCCAGCCTAAATAATACGGTGTAGCTATTTTTTCTCCACTTAATTTTTGACATAAGAAGGATGAAAATGGCTCAAAAGGAAGACAGAGCAAGAGGAAACTGTGTGCTTTATTAAGGATCAGCTCTAGGATGCTTGTGAAAGTGAATCAATAGAAAGCAAGAGAAAAATACCTGGAAGGAGTACAGTAACCTGCCTACATGCCCACTGCGGTGATCAGATATCTCACGATGCTTCTGGGTTACAATGAGACAAATCAGTGCTGATGCTTATGCCAAGCCACAGATACCACAGTCAATTTGTTAGGGAATAACCCTAGGTCTTTCCAGCATAATATTCACTCCTTCCATATCCTGTCAGTGAGCAATATGGAAAAACTTCATTCTAATGGGTGAGTACTGTGTCCTAAAGCAAGACTTGTAAATCATAGTTTGTACTTCGTGCATGAAAGTACTGGAGAACTAGAAACTCAGCTGAACCATCCGGTTTGTATGGTGATGAGGGTGGAAGCTTATTAAAAAAGTGTGGAGGAATTTATTCTTTGAAGTTTACAGCTGTTGTCATTTCAACCACAAGGGCAAATTTACATCCATGACAGTTGTAAAACACAGTGCAAAATCTAGCTTAAAAATTACATGACTATTTTCCACCTTTTTGTGTGAGGCTTTTGTTTCCTTCTATTTTTAACGGCTTTGTCATGGCAAAAATATTCTGTTTGGTACCCCAGAAAAGTGAAGGTGGGGTAGCTGGGAAAGGAGGAGGATCTCAGAGTAGTTTCTACCTAATCTGTGTGGAGGTCAGGCTGTTTTCAGTAAGAGTGGGATTTCTAATCTCACTTCTCTATAATGCCTTCCTCCCTCCGTGCTCCCCATAGAACTACCTCTACCAAAACTGTGCTTCTCTCCCAGAGGTGGGTTGGCATGGGACTCAGCTAGAGATGGAAGAGCACATTAGAATCCATGCTTTTTTTTTTTTTTTTTTTTTTTTTGTGGGCTGACCAGTTAAATCCAGCAGAGGCTCTGGAGATGTGTGGAGATTTGTTTTGTTTTGTTTTGTTTTGTTTTGTTTTGTTTTTTGTCATCTGGATAAAAAGCTTATGCTCTATAGCCACTGCAATGAGACCCTGGTGCAATGTATTTTGCATAGTCTATTCAATAAATGATAACGATCTTTCACTACCTTGATTTTGTATCCTTGTTTAAACGAGCTGGTATTTATGTTTTACCTCAGAAATGGGTGATCTCTTCACTGTTGTTCCAAATTCAGTGAAACAAGATGAAAATCATCCAAGAATAAACCTTAATATCACTACGTGTGCCCAGTTCAAACCTTCTTTGCAAGGCTTTTTTGTAAATATCCCTGAACATGTAGAATGCTTAGTCTGACCATAAGAGCACAGGTGTTGGGGCAGGTGTTCCTCTCCATTACTCATGCTGTGTAACTCTCAGGCTGATGTGCTGGGTCCATCTGTATGTGTGATGGGCCAGGAGCAGCCTGTTGCATATTTGGCTAGGTAGTGTGTGGTGTGATGGACACAGAGCTACTCTGCAATAATGTTAACAGTGTGCGTTGGACCAACAACTGTTGCAAAAATTGCACAAATATTTTGGTTAAGTTTAATAGCAGACTGCAAAGAGAACAATCAGAAAGGATGAAAAATGTCTTGAACTCAGCCAGCCCTGCAGTTAGCACAGGACAATGGGAAAGTCATGGGCTTGCAGGAGTCTAGTTCAGCTTCCTGCAGGGCCTACTGAACTGGTTGGGAAAATCAGAGCCAAAAGTCTGACAACCGAGAAGCACAAATGAACTCTGGCAGCATCAGCAGGACTGTCTTTTCAGTGCCAGGGAGATCTTGGGGAGCTGTTCAAGGGCACTAGACCGAGACCCATGCACTCGCTCTAGTGTCTGCAGAAGTGAGACCTGCCTCAGTTGTCAAAAGGACAGAGCTTTGGATAACTTGGAGGATGGGGAAGAATTGCTTATTTTATAAATGCTGTTTGGAAAAGGAAACAATACTACAGTTTTGAGAAAGGAGTTTTGTCATTTTGTGGGCATCTTTGTTACACTGTCCTTGAGGGAAAGCCCACGGATATCCAAAGATTGCTGGACTTGCTGGTGAAACCTTTCCTTCCTGTACTGCAGCCCCTGGCAACTCAAGGAGAGAAGAGACTCAAACTCCTGAAATCTCCCCAGCTGGGCAAGGCTCAATGCCCAAAGTGAGGTCAACATCCAAATTTCAGTAGCAAACTTTGGTGGGGCTATGGATGTAGAGGCCACCCTGCATGCTCCACAGCCCAGCTGGTCCTGGATCACTGTGTTTCAGCACTGGCAGTTGGTTCAACCACATTTCTACTGCCAAGAAGAGAATTAGATAGCCCCTGATGTCTGAGCCAAACTGTTGTCCTTCCCTCTTGTGAGCCTTGCAGCCCATCAGAGTCTCAACACCAGAAGGGCAGAAGCACTGGTAGCTCTGCTTTCAGGATGAAAGGGATTATATAAACTCAAACAGATGCACAGGGCAAGCTTGTACCATCAGGAGAAAGTGTTGCCTACATGGAAGGTGCCACCTCTTGCTAGGAGCAGTTATCCTTTGCTCCACTACAAATAAATAAGCCAGACTCATTTAAGTTACCCAAAATCATGCTTAACCTGTTTTCATATTTATCATTTTGCATTACAATTGCAGTGTAGCAGGCATGAGGCTGGCCCAGTTCCTTCCTTCCAGATCAGGGCTGTGACAAGATGTGCTAATGCATGTGCCTCTTACGATTGTTTGAAGATATCCTCAAAGCAGAGCTTTGCCATACTGCATTTCAGGACTAGCAGTTCCTCTCTTCCAAAACCAAACTGCTTATTTAGATGAAATTTCATTGAGATTTCTATGGGCCGTATAGACATACTTCAGTAAGAAAGGGCACAGCCCTTGCCGGACAACAGTGAACAGTCACTGGCTTATGTATATGAGGACAAGTGACTGCTGGGTCATATTTAATTTAACCTTACCACACTGGCCATAATTCTGTCTAACCAGAAGAAAACATTGCATGATAGGGAAAACAGGCAGACCACAAAATAAGTATACACCACAGAATCCAGTACAGCATGTTGAGTAAGCAGATGCCGCTGGAAAGAAAGTACAATACTATAAGGTATTGAAAAGCTTCAACTGACATCTGCATTTCTTTATTTCTGTCTAAAGGTCTCCTTTAATAGCTGGCTTCGTGATCTCATTCTTATTCTTTCAAATGTAAAATGCTGGAAGTTTACATCTGTGATTCTTTGAAATATGTTTTTTTCTCCTCAAGAAACTCAGATAGCTTCTCGTTACAGGTGAGTTAATGTTTGCCTGATGGGTCATTTCTGAGCAGCACTGGTGGGTTACTGAGAAGTGGTCATATTTTTTGATCACTCATAAAGAAAATGGCATTTATCTGGATAAAGAATCAGCAACAAAAACAAAAGGTTTGTCAACCTCAGATAACCTAAGTGGCACCTTTGTCCTTTAGTAGGGAGCTAGTCTTGAAGACCAGTAATAACAAGGGAAGAACTGGCACACAGGTGTGGCTACTTCTCTTCTGTCCACAATTCCTCTTAGAAACTATAGCTCAAATACCTCAGGAGGGACTTGGATGCTGAGTACTTCATACATTGAATGCACAACTGAGAAATATTAAAGAGGCCCAATTTTAAGGAGGTGTCTCAAAACTCAGGCTTTGTTTTGGATACCATAGACGATTCGGTACCATCAGACAGTTGTTGAGATCTTGGCTGGAAAGTACATCCTCCCAGTTGCAGTGTGCACATCTTCACAACAGGAACCCAGTCTGCTGTTTGTAATGTTTGGCATTCTAACCTCAAGTAAATACACCAAGTAATCTGCAGAATATGTCTCCAAGCATGCTTACATGGTAATAATGATGTTAAAGTAGAATGTCCGTATGATTTATTACGCCTTGTGAAATAAAGCAAAGCCAATCTCTTCCCACCATGGGAAGTACCATCACAGTAGAAAATGGAAAGAAGAAAAAATGAAATACCACCCAGGCCTGGTTCAAACATGCAAACTTTCTAATAAAATATCAGAACCAGATGCTGCTAAAGATGAGTGATAATTAAAGAAGATAAATTAAAGAAATGTTTTTCCAGGGAATGACTCTACTGCACACAAATTGTTTCAGCATGGGGAAAAATATAATAAAATTACTGCTGCTGTCTGTTTTCAAAAGTTTCCATTAATGAGTCAAGGCAGGTTCCCTGCTAAATTCCCTCACATCCAGGCTCCCTCTTTGCCTCTGTTGGTCTAATCTCCATGTGGTTTAGCAGAGTGAACAGAGGACTGAGCGCCAGGAGCTCGGTTCCAGCACTGACTCACTGTGTGGGCTCTGTGATGTCATCCTTGGGGCAGGTCAGCCCTGGAAAGCAGAGCTCTAAAAACGGTGCTGAGGGGTCCAGAGCCTGATGGTCACCCCCTTCTCCCCACCAGATGTGGGTGGTTCACTGCGGGTTTTCCCCTGAGTGCCAACCCAGCGAGCTGCTCGCGGGCTAAGCTGGTGGCATGTGATTTTTTCAGTCTGGAGTCCCATCGCAAGAAATGAGCACCTCCAAAGCCAAGTTGTGCAGGCACCTGTGCAAACTTCCAGCAGGAAACATCGCTGCAGATGAAGAGCGGATGCAGCAGCCCCTCTAAGACCACCCTGGAGCATCATGCTCCCGTGTATAAACTCATCTAAATCCAGGCTGTTGTTAAGCTTCATCTTAGCTAAACATGAGATCGTGTTTAAGCCCCTTGAAGACTTTTAATTTCTATAGGTTTTTTGCACACTGAAAGTTCCTATCCAATTGCCATAAGCATTTTCATAGCAAATAAAGTAACGTGCTACACAGGGAAAGAAAAAGAATAAAATGAAACCATGTAAATACATGGCCTGGTTCCCTTTTAACCACATGTTCCCCAGGCTCATAACCTCTGTAAGGAACATTGCCTGTGAGGAACAATGTGGTTTGCAGTGTGCCTTTCAGGTCAGCAGATCTGGCCTGTGTCAGCCCGAACAAGGGCTCAGACACAGGATCAGGTTCCCATTGCTCAATGAATTACTATGTGGTGAGTGTCTGTGCTAGCACACATTGCACACGGCAGAGGCAAGGTACAAGGCAGCAGGTCTCACTGGCCTAGCTGAGGACGAAATCTCAGGACCCTTGCTTCACTTGTCTGACAAGCTGGGAGCACAAGCACTCAGCCATGGTACCCCAACCATGTGCCTCAGGTTCAAGTGTTGAAGCCCAGAGAGCTTCACGAAGGACATGGGGCCTGCAGCTCTTTCTCCTGGACAGAAAGGCCAAGCTGAATAGACACACACACACACAGGGAGCCAAGAGCAGGGACAGGCCTCTTGAGCATCTACGCTCCAAGCTACTGCAGATGTTTTAAGCTAAAACTGAGAATTTATACTACAGTCGAGACTCTACACAAGCTGAATCTGTCCACAGGTCATGAGTCTATCTGCCTTCCATGTGGTAACACCAGCTGCTCTCTGCACCTTCTGTCCCAACACCTCCAAGCCGCCCAATCCTGGGAGCACTCCACAGCAATCTGAGCACAAGGGGACAAAGGCACAGACGGCAGTAGCCAGGGCTTCTTCCAAACCAACATAAGCCATGGTCTGATAGCCAGGCCTAGAGAGAAAAGAGCGGTGCTGACCACAGCTCTCACTTGATCATCTAAAAAGTACATTTATTAAGACCCTCTGCCCACTGCAGAGCTTTGAACTTGAAATAAGGTTTGGTTATATGTCTCATAGGGAGCTTGGCAATCTCTCCTCAGTCTCTGCTTTACTCCTGCATGCTACCAGCACTGCAGTGTGTCTGCCCTGGAGTCATGCATCCCATTCAGGAAAGGTTTCCCAGAGACATCAGATGCAGGACTGGGGAAGGGAAGGGAAGGGAAGGGAAGGGAAGGGAAGGGAAGGGAAGGGAAGGGAAGGGAAGGGAAGGGAAGGGAAGGGAAGGGAAGGGAAGGGAAGGGAAGGGAAGGGAAGGGAAGGGAAGGGAAGGGAAGGGAAGGGAAGGGAAGGGAAGGGAAGGGAAGGGAAGGGAAGGGAAGGGAAGGGAAAAGAAAAGAAAAGAAAAGAAAAGAAAAGAAAAGAAAAGAAAAGAAAAGAAAAGAAAAGAAAAGAAAAGAAAAGAAAAGAAAAGAAAAGAAAAGAAAAGAAAAGAAAAGAAAAGAAAAGAAAAGAAAAGAAAAGAAAAGAAAAGAAAAGAAAAGAAAAAAGGAAAAAGAGACATGAATCTGGGTGTGTAATTTATATATGAGGGAAAGTTTAAACCAGTGTGATTGGCAAGAATACAATGTTACTAAAAGCCACAGACATGCTAATTGGTAAGTCATTTTAAGTAAACCCTATTGATCTTGTAAGTTTTCCAGCTTTCAATTTTCACTTTTGCTTGAAAACAGCTCAGAAAATAAGACCTAACCAGAAACTCATGATTGGTGACTTTTTAATCCAATTTTTTAGCAATTGTAAGCTATCTGTCTTGAAGGGAGCCTTTGTCTGAACAAGGAAACAGCTACAGAAGCTTCTCTGTAGATACCTAAGCCTCTCTCAGAGTGGGCTGGAGATGCACACTTGGGGTAGGCCAAGTCCTCTGTGCCACAGGTGATGTGGTACCACCTCTGGAAGTCACCTGCTCCAACCCCCAGCTCAAGCAGGGCCACCTAGAGCAGCTTGCTCAGGACCATGTCCCAGCAGATTTTGGAGGTCTCCAAGAGACTCCACAGCCTCTCTGAGCAACCTCTGCCAGTGACACTTTGGCCATGCCACTGCTGAAGTGAGGTGAAGCCAAGTGGTCCAGCTTGGCTCAGCACAGCTCCATTTCCATTGTTCAGTGAGGGAGCTCTGAGCTCTTCCTCACAGTGCCCTCAGAAGTGTGGCAGGCATCGCCTTCTGGCAGACAGTAATGGAATAGGTGGAGTACCTGCTGTATTTTCTCTGCAAGTTAAAAAAAAAAAAAAAAAAAAAAAAAAAAAAAGTGGAAGTGGCAGAACAAGATATGTAAAGGAACAGAAGAACAAGAACAGGAAGAAGAAGAGAGAAAAAAACTTGAATCATATTATCCCAGTCCTCCTTTATTATTTCAACTGTAAAGGCAAACTTTGCAGAAATGTCCAGGGCAGGTACCCCTGCTGTCCAGGCTGCTCCTCTGCCACAGTTAAGGAGGTCTGGTCCTCCCCGAAGGCAGCATTGGCTCCCGCATAATCCCAAACCACCGTGATAGAGGGACTGGCTCCTGCTCCCCCTCTGAGGCAGCATCATTAAGAAGGCACAGACTTCCCACATTCTTAAGCAAAATATTTACTTTATACGTGCTGAAACAAAATTTGGAAAAGTGAAGAATAATATTTATTTTGACAATGTTAAATTGCATTAAAGTTTAAAGTGAAAATTAGATGCATGCATATATACTGAGGGCATTATCCACTAATCACAGGAACATAAAAGAACTGGAAAATGCCCTCCTCCACTGCCACTAGGAAAGTTGGTCTGGACTAAATTACAGACGAAATGTATAATTAAGCAAGCTATTATTATCCAGTGTCTTAGCAGATGCTGACCCCATTTGTGATGATTGGGATGCAAATTCAGCTGAGGTTTGACTTCACAGCTGTGTCCATAATGTCTTGGACCTGCTGGACTGCCCCAGAAACTCCCCTCATGTTAGCACTGGTGTCCAAAAGCAGTGCTTACAGTTTCCTCATCTGCTGGTTGGGGAGCTTTCCTTCAGCTACTCAGGAAGAGAAAATGGTTTTACTGATCTGCCAGCCAGGCTTAATACTTGAAATCTGTGTTTAATTCCTTTGAAGAATCTTTAATATTCCACTAGTACAAGGAGGGGGGACCTTCCACTGCTGTGTTATTCTCTTATTTTTATTTTTTGCAGGTGTATGTTTGTGGCTTAGTTACTGAAATAAAAATTCTGCTGGAAATAGCATTGGCATGAGAGATGAGCTGCCAAAGTGTTATGGGCTTAGTAATTTGTACATGGAAATGAGGATCCAGGGGACGTCATGAACATCAGTGGCCCGAGGAGATTATGATTAAAACATGATGCTGAGCTTTTATGATTTCTACAGCTAATTAGCAAGATTTATATGCATCTAACAAAAAAACAAGGCTGAACATAGAGATTATCCTTATTTTCCACATGGAGCAGTAAACTACTGGGTTCTAAAACAGAAGGAAAAAGGGGAGAGGAACACACTTCTATCTCTTCTCTTCTTAGCCTAGTTGTCCCTGTCTTTTCCATTGGTTGAGTGAATGCTTCTTAGGTAGCAAGCATGAAGCCTCTGTCTTATTCACATTGATGGCAATCCCTCATAGATTTAATACAGAGAAAAAAATCTGATGTTTCTGTATAGTTTCAGACCAACATAGGTTTTGTTTGCCAGCAGCGTGCTGGGGCAATGTGAGATGTCCACAAAACCCCTTCCACCAACGTATACTTGGTTGATTCTGTTCCCCAGAGGTGCAGAAGGAAAAGGAGAAAATAAAAAAGAAGAAATTCAAGGCTGGTATTCCCTACAGAAACAAACTCCTCAGTCTGCAATCAGGGCCCCCTGTTCCCAGGAGGGTTTCCAGCCAGCAGTGCATGTGCGACCTGCCCAGATGCTGCCAGTGTGCACCAGGCTCTGCATGACCTGAGCCCCTGCATTTCCAGAAGCTCAAACATCCTCACAGAGTCCACACTGGAAAACCTTAACCAGTGTGCAAAATGTCTGAAATTCTGCCTGCTCTTCTCCAGCTAGAAAAGGAGACATGTTCCGGAAACTTGGTTGTGTGGAAATCTGGTTGCATAGGGTAACTCTTGCTCAGAGTATGGATGAAAAAAAAAATATATATTATTATTATTGAAGCCACTGGCAAAGGAATTTCTCCAATGCACACCCACAGCAACTAGAGTCAGATGGGGTGATGGTTCTGCTTTGAACAGAGCCAGCTAATGTGTATGGCAGAGCTGAGATTTCTGACAGAAAGGCTGTTTTGTCCAGGGTTTCCTTCGCCCAGTGTTGCCTTTGGGAAGAAGCTCTCCAGCTGCAGGAGGCACTGCCCTTCCTCAGCAGCTGTGGCAGGCACCTCGCCCATGTCCAGCCAGGAACACAAGGACCTCAGGTGGCTCTGTGCTTTCCCGGATGGGACTCATGGGGCTCTCAGCTGCATGGGCAGCAGCTCTCCTGGTATGGATGAGCTCATCTCCATCATGAGGAAGAGGAAGGAGCAGACACCCCAGGGTTAACCTCAGAGGAAGGTTCTTTGCTTTTTCACAGTTGCAAACTTCTAGCAGCAGGCACAGCATCTTCCCACCTCCACAGAAAGTACTTTACCTGTTCTGCATGCCACCACAATGTAATAATAAAAAAAAACACTGCCTTATTGCACTGTTTGTGTGGCTGCAGAAGTCCATTCATAAAGCTCCACCTATTTGTACTGGAGCTATGTTTGCTCAGCTCACAGATATACAAATACTGGTACACCATGGTTAATAGCATCCTAGCATTTTATTATTTTTTAATGAACCACTGTCATCACCTCCTCTAGTATTTTTTTTTTATTCTTGTTCCTGTATTCCTAGACAGTTGGCCTAAGTTGGGAATAACAGGATAATTTCCACTCCAGCAATGGTTTGGCGCTAATATCAGTATCTGGTAGCTGGCGCACCCTTAGGACACAGAGTTTGCTGTCGTTTATGGTGAGAGCCATGCTGGCCACATGCCACACTCTCCATTTTCACCTCCCAAACCAGTCCATTTCTTAGTGAAATGGAGTGGGAACAACTGTACAGACACATTTTTGGAGAGTTTCTACTCTAACATTAGATAGAGAGGTTTAGGCAGCAAATTTCCACTGAAGTGGCACGTAGGGTCCTGCTTTGTTGGAGATGCTGGAGATGCTTCAGACCATGAGCAGACCACGTCAGCATCTCCAGCAGCAGAGACACAGCCAGCGAGAGCAGCATCAGCAGCGCTTGCCCCCATCGTACACACCCTGTGTGCCCAAAGCAGGGCTGCACAGGGCCACGAGGCTTTAAAAACACGGCTGTGCACGAAGGGACCTGTCTCAAAGAGGAAGCAGGGTGGTGAGGACCCCGTGTCAGGTCAGCACCCATGCCCCTGAGTGCAAGGAGCAGGGTCCCCCTTTTACAGGTGTGGAGGAAAACAGGGGAGCAACGTGCGGCCAGTGCTCCCATCCCAAGCATGTGTGCTCCAGATGTGCCCAGAGTGAGACCCAGCCAGTGAGGAATATTATTTATAATAATAATAATAACAATATTAATAACACAAGAACATCTGGTAATGTTTTTTTTCCATCTACTATTTGGCTGAAAGCAGAGCATCCGGGTGACATGACAATTGGTATTTCTGTTTCCAATTTAGCCCGAGTCCAGCTGCTGCAGCGACTCAGAGACAGGCACTGCCAGGGACATGTCCCTGGCTCCTGGGCTCGGCTGGCCCCGCAGGTGCTGCTCGTGCCAGCACTGCCTGCAGAATCACCTAAAATCATCTGGGCTTGGGTTTTCTCTATCAGCTATTTCATAAGAGACTGTGAGGAGCTTTTGCACTTTGGTGGCTCCTTTCCATCCTGCCCCATGAGAAAGTTATCGAGCTCTACCGGTGTATGGTTTCAGAGTGAAAACAAAGGCTGGCTATTTTGTAATCAAAACAAAAGGGCTGTGCTACATATTTCACGCTATTGAAAGTGTATTTGACTAAATACACATTTAAACCGTTTTGGTGTTGCTTTCAATTTTAAGGCTTTCAGACGTGTCCAGTAAATATATCACTTCCACCTACAAAGACTTCAGCCTTGACACGCAACTAGCATGTGGCCTAAAAAGTTAAGAGACGGCACTCCAGCTTTTCTCTCCTCGTTATACTGACTGAAAGCTAAAAGCAGAATTACCGTGGCAGCTGCAGCCGCTGCTCCCAAACCACAGGTAGGTGTAGTGGAAATCATTTCACCTGCACTGCTCCCCATTCATTCCTCCCAGCACGCTATAAGCCAAGGAGTTCGCTCCTCTGGGCAAGAGGGTTGACTCCACAGCCATGGAAGAGGCGATCGTTTCGAAGCAGAAACGCACGATGCGCAGTCTCTCATCTGCTATAAATTTATACAGGTTGATGATAAACTTAAAATGTGCACTATTAAAACTTCACGTTCAAGAATAATGTTCATTTAAGTATTTGAACATTCTCCCTTAAGTCATTAAAGACCGAGATTTATGTTGAGCAAATGAAGAGGCCCCCGTACGCCTTTGGAGACATATATCCTGTTCCTGCCCTTGGGGCCCACCACAACTGCACGTACGCTCAAGGACAAGCCAGGCTCCAACACTCATTATATTATCACATTTGCATATGAAGCAGCAAAATTTGCTGATAGACAGAAAATTTAGGCCTTTGGCTCAGCACTTGTCCAATTATTAAAATCAGATGCTTTAGATCACATGTTATTATAAATAAATCAATTTCTTCTAATGCGCTTTACACACCACTTTGTAAATTATAGGTTAGATTAAATCTAATTATGCAGCTTGAACTCCTGGTTTATGCAGCTGAATTTATGGGACAATGTTAGTTGCAGGACTGTTCCCATTGCTTCTAGTTCTAGTGTAACGATTCTTAAATACACAAGGTGAAATCTGTAATAGCGCACCTCTGTCTGTAACTAGCGGGAGCCAGGAATTAGAGTTAATTCCACCTCCAGCCTTAATTTAATCCCCACACAGGCTCCCTGTTGTCACAAATATTATTTGTACACGAAACCTGCCAACTGCTAAAGTTTGGGGAATTCCAATAACTAAAGAATTTCCATAGCCTTAAATCTGGCCTATTTTCTGTAGCAGATACCCAGCTGGTGTGTGTCCTACATACAGGTTCCTCAGTTTTGGGACCAACTCCCACTAGCTGGCAATGCAATGCCACCTCCACCAGGGGCCTGAGCTCCGGCACGTGAAGCCTGCAGAGCATGACCATGGTCCCTTTTCCCCAGGGAGGTCCAGGCTCTCTGCTGGGGTGACAAGGTGCTTCTCAAAGCCAGCAGGCAGCACCAGCTTCCATGGGACACTTGCAGAGGAAGCACTAAAAGTCAGCTTGCTTGTGGTGCTTGTGGATCAGAGGCGAGGAGCTCAGCACGGATATACGAGTGAAGATTTGGCAGCTGAACAGCCAGAAGAAAAGGAGAAGAAGCAGCGTGGACATGAGCACACATGGGAAAAAAAAAAAAAAAAAAAAAAAGAAGAAAAAAAGAAAAAAAAAATAAAAGAAACTGGGAAGGAAAAAAGAGAGAGATATAATCAGAAATAATATAATCTGAAGCAATCCTGTTAATATGTTATGCATAACAACGTCCTTGATGACAGTCCAGGAGTCTGAGCTTGGGCCAGGGAACTGTCAGCTAGAAAGGAGTGAGTTGTTACGTAGGCTCATGCAATTAATAATGACAGTGCTCAGTAAATCTTACCTTGTGCACTGTAAACAAGTTTTTATTCCTGCAGCTCACGAGGAGTCCTTCAAAGTCCAGAATTTATTTGTCTCCCCGCTACACAGATCAGAGGTCCAGCTTCACAGGCACAACTGAAACTGAGCATTGCACTGGTTGCATGTATTTTTTACTGTTAAAAGGTGTGATTCATCTTCTTGCAAGATGCTGAGCCCCTCGTTCACTTGCTTTTCCCAAGAGGGAAATGGAGCCTTCCTGTTTCCTTAAGAAATCTCTTTTGCTTAATGGGAACTAAAGTATTTTCTGAGGAGCAGTCATCAAAGTGGGTTTTTGGCTGTACCTGAAAGACTTGGTACAGTGGGAGAGTGGGAACCAGTTCTCTACAGTCTCCAGAGAGGTCTAAGAGCCTGCTGAGTGATCCCGGTTTCTTCTGGTGTTTCCTGTGAATGTGAAAATTACATCCTTCCATGCAAACATGACGGCTTGGACAGGGAGACTGGGTGCCTCACCACAAATCCTTTTAACTATTTTCTCCTACAAGGTGGGACAAACAGCCCTGGATACTCATCGCAAAGGCAGGGTCTCACACTGGGAGCCCCACAAACCAGGTGAGCAGCTAAAGCTGGAAGTGCCAAAACCAACCTGGAAGTGGTTTTGGGGTCTGTCTTGTGTTTCCATTAAAGGTAAGCAGGGAGCCAGACATTCTTTGAATACCAGCAGCTGATGACTGTATGCCTTCACGCAGAGGTGCTCTTCTCCCAGATGCAGGATGTCAATAGGCCATTGCTAAGAAATCCTGAATATCAGCATTGATTTTCCGGTAAGATTTTCATTATTTTTTAGAATGCAAGTGTAGAAGGCTGATGAAAGATCCCCAGAACAATGTGTGTTATGGTGTTAACATCACTAACCCAGAGAGAACATCACCAGTTCATATTTCTGCAGGCAGGTCATCTGAAAGAAAAGCTTATTAAATGCTGAGTATAATACGATTACGGAAGGACACAGAAATCAAATAGGAGAGGGCACACACACTTCTGAACACACTAAAATATAACCCTAGGAATGAATACTGCAATTCATTAGACATTTCTGCTGTTTTATGCTTTCTTCCAAAGGCTGCCTTTGATCATCAGTCAGAGGCAAAGCACCTTCCTCTCCTGTTGGCCAAGGAAAGAAAAACCTCTCTACCAAAAAGGGCCTGGAGAGGAGTAGATGCAGTCTACCTGGCAATTGCAATCTGGAAGTCCCCAAGGAGTTCAAAATCTCCCAAGTATCAATGCCCACAAATTTCCTTGAACATTCAGATCTCTCTTTCTGTGGAGACAAACTGTCACCTCAAAAACAAGTCTGCTAGCAGGGGAGCTGCCTCTTGACTCCCGGCTGGCATTGCTGCTTATGAGCTGTGGGCTGCCTCTCCACAGAGTAACTCTGGAGGTCATAGAGATGGCACTGGAGAGGTCAATAAGTGGCAGGCAGAAATGAGGACAAGTAGTGCCGTACTGACTGCTATCAGCAAGCACCTCTGAGCACAGTCCCTTCCACCCTCTTTATTTGGAAGGAAAACAGGGCTGAGGAAAAGGAGAAGCTGTCCAGCCCAGTGACTCAGGATGGAGAGTCCATCTCTGCAATGGGCAAATGACCTGCTCCAGCTCCTACCACAACATATCAGAAGCTGAAGGTCTAAACCCTCTTAACTTTCACCAACTTTTGCTAATGTGGGACCTTAAACCACACATTTTGGGGGATCAAGAAACAAGAGTGCTACTGGCTGAGTTACAGTGAACTAAATGAGCAGCAAAGTGACTGCACATGGGCAATAAAAGCAATAGCTGGTGGGAAGAATGAGGAACCATTTGAGTGATGCAAGAGAAAGGATATATATCTGAGTCTATTTTTCATAGGCAAACAGATGAAAACTGGTCCACCAGCAAAGCTGGGGTACAGCCAGGGACTTAGATGTTGCAATGTTTTAATTTGTAGATTTCCTGTTGCCTAGCAGACTCCTCGGCCAGGAATTAGACAGTCAGGATACAATTCCCAGGGAGAATTAGGTAGTTTTGAATAGTATTCCTAGAAACCAGCACATTGAGCGTGAAGTTATTCACATTGGCCTGGAGAAACCACAGAAGGAAAGAGCAGGACCACAGTCAGAGACAGCAGGACCCTCTGTGCTCAGTCTGCTTCTGGAGGTAGGTGTTCAATCCCCGTTAACCCTTTGTCACAAAGACACTGCACTCTTTTCTTCCTCCCACTGCACTAGTGCAGTAGCTACATTGCTCCCCGCAGAGGAGGGAAACCTGCTTCAAACCTTCATGCAGCCTGACCTGTGGCAAGGATGTGCTCAAGTCCAGCACACCGCTCATGAGCACGCACATCAGTCCTGCTCACCCGCTGTCCCCGCAGCAACTATGTGAGGTAAAATATCTTCAAAAAGAGAAACTGGGAGAGGGTCATCATAAAACACCAGGTGAAGCAGTAAGCAGCATGCTGACAGAGGATACAAAGGTACGGCATTCAAATATTTGTTCAAAATGAACTGGAGAGTGTGAGTTTGCAAAAATACCCCACTTCCCGGGTCAGCCTTCTGTCTACTACATCTGTCTGCTACTACATCTGTCTACTACTACATCTGTCTGCCACATCCTTAAAAGCCTGATCAGTGGCTGCTCGCAAAAGCAGGACATGGTTCGAGAAGAATCACGAAGACCATCCTAGAGGTGTGGCAAGAGAAACCTTGCTGCACTTGAGAATCAACGCAAGGACCCAGGGGCAAGTGGGGCTCACAAAATATCAGCCATACCAAAGCTGAAGCTGTGGCAGGCTTGACAAGAGGCAGAGGTTTGGGCAGACAGCAAGGGCTTTCATTTGTGCCAAGAAATCAAGTTGTAGGTGCCTGGAGGTAATACCCCTCTGATACTCACATACCCATAGCTGCCTATATTACTCAATGTGAAGATGCAGATGAACTTTGCAAAAGCTTAATGTAGAAGGATTTCACAGCCAGCTCTTCGTCAGCATTTTCTCACTGCTAATGGACAGACTTTTGTTATCTTCCCTCCTTCATGCTACCTTGTGAAAGAAGGTTCTGCTCTCCCTGAGGAAGAGGAGTGCAGCTGTGTATTTCTTTTATATTGGATGCAGTATCTGTTGAACCCTGCCAAAATTTTCACTCCTCCTTAGGCTTCCTTGTTAAGTGTATAACAGTAATATTTATGTGAAATCAGCTGAGAGTTATACATTCAAAAGACAACTATCCCAAAGAATATTTATATGATTGCATTCAGCTAACAGTAAAATGCTACAGATTTGCCTTCACAGAATCTATTTACACAATGCTATAACATGCACAGCTGCTGGAAACCTCTCAATTGATTTCAGTAGGTTACTGTACCTTAAGGTAATGATGAAACCTGCTTTAAAATGATTAACTGTACATTTCTCATTGTCCTATATTCTTGAATATATAATAATATTCTTGAAAGTCTCGTCTAGGAACATCATTCTAAAATCTGTGTGTGTTATATATGCTTCAGACTTGTATTGTGGACTTTATTAAATTTAAGCTTACTGAAATGTGCACTAAGTAATTTTCACAATGTTTGCACTATGGCACCATTCCCAGTCTTCAATTCCATGGATTTCTGTCTCTATGGCTGCCAGTGAAATTCTTATTTCCTTCTATAGGCAAAAAATAAAAATAAGATAATTCAATAGTGTCTTTGTGAGCTCTTTAAGGTAGGCTTCCCTGCTAGATAAACCATAGCAATATGAAACCACGGTAAAGCCAACTGAAAACCCTTTTGCTCAGACCAAATGTAAATGTACAAGTAAACATGCTCTTGAATAAATGACAGAGCCCTTGGGTTAATGTTGATGCATGCCAATATCCAACCTGTTTTCTGCTAAGAGAATATTCTAGACTAAAAGGATAGAGATCAGCAGGACTTGAACAGTGCTCTTGGTGTAGATGTTTTATTTGACCAGTTAATGAATTGTGCTACAGAAAATGTAGTCTGAGTCTAGTCTTAGTAAGAAGAGTCAAAAAACAGATAATTTTTCTGACCATACAAGGCCATCTCCCACCTCTCAACAATAGCCCAGACTACACCATTGTTATAATTAAGGTTATGTGGGGTATTATTGGTGGCATAGCTTTGTCCAATAAACAGAGTCTATTTAGCAATCGACTGGACAAAACAATAGGAAATAGACCATGCAAACAATAATCCTGTGCTGGCAGCAATGGACACTGGATGATCTAACTGTCCTTCTGCATTTGAACCTTCTCATCTGTCACTGGCTACGGGTTGCAGAAGAATGAAAAATGTGTGAGATGAAAACAGGTTTAACAATAGAAAAAGAAAACACAACTGCAAATGCAGAATGCAATACGATTGCTCAAGATGCAAATTATAACCAGACCCAGGGACAGATTAAGAAATGATGAGTATACTCAGAGCGCCAGACTCTAAATAGTAGGTTACTGTAATGTCTCCTTTTTAACCCCACTCAGTCACTAAGCCAGCAGTGAGTTTCCTTTGCAGGACTAGCATCTCTGCGTGTTCAAGAAGTGGGTAGAAATGCACATTCAAAGTTCCAGTTCTACTTCCTAGGTCTATAGCACGGTAGCGGCAACTACCTAGACTTCATTCTACAACTAGAAGAGTCACAGAAAGTAACTCATCTAATCTGATGTAGCCCAAGGCTGGAAAAAAAAGATCTGTGGAAGATGATGCAATTGACACATCACCTCTGAATACAGTTCTATAAACTCTGATTTCCTAGAGTTTATGCTAAATGTACTGCTGCAATTGCATTAAAAAAAAAAAAAAAAAAAAAAAAAAAAAAAAAAAGCCTTGGATTTTTACTATAATCAGCCTGAAAATCTTTGTTTTGTAGAATATGTCAATCTGCATTGTTTCCATGTCTGTGGATTTATCACTTTGTGCACATATTGCAAACCAGCCCCATTAAGCTAGCCACTGCCAAAGGACAACAGCATGTTAAGTGCCTCTCAACACCTTCTCTCTGCTTCAAGATGTAACATGAAAGGATGCTCCATCCACTTATATAGGTTCGGGTCCATCACCCCACCAGACAAAATACAGGAGAAGAGACTTTTCCTGCTCTAGAGGTGGTCTCCTTCTTTCCTTTGAGAAATGCTATATTTGCTTCATAGTTCCTGGTGAAGAAGTAATTGTAATGAATCCCCCCAGTTGTCCAGCTGGAGCTCAAAAGCAGAAATTTTATAAAACAGAGGAATGAAGGAAAAGTGCCTGCTAGGAGCCACAGCTCTGCTCTCTCACTTTTGCTGCTCAGCTTGAGGTCCACAGACCACCAGGAAGATGTGGTTGTTAAAATGACCGTACCTTGCTTTAAACACACCTGCAGTCTCCAAGGTGGTTTGCAGAGAAGTGTCACTGCCTGATGGAGAAAACAGTGGGAGCCAGTCACCCAGCCATCAGGTCCTGCAGGCTGGCAGCCCCTCCTGGCAGATGTAAAGACATTTTTGTTGTCAACATTTCTAATCAAAATGTTTGACTACAAGATCAAATTACAAATATGCCAAATTTTTAGCCCAGATGCCGTAGATTCTATGATCGTATGAATTTTCTTACTTACTACTGACCCTTTTATTCCACAAATAGTGGGACACAAAAAGGTTCATAGGTTTTTATAAGGCTACATCCTTCTTCAAATAAGAAAAGATGAGAAATACTAGCTTTATTCAAAATAGTCAAATCGAATCCCTCTGCTCTTTGCCACATGTTTTTCAAAGCTAGATTAAGAAGGGAAAAATATAACCTTAGAATAGGCAGATCAACCTCTCCCAAATTCTGAGTTGCAATAGAAATAGAGTTGGAAATTTCCATATGAGCGATCCCCCCCACTTTTTTTTTTTTTTTTCCTCCGTTTTCCTCTACTGCAAGCACAATTAATAATAAGTTTAAGTTCATTCTACACCTCAGACTCTCTCAGGGAACCAATATTGCTGTTCTCCATCTTTAACAAAAGGTCCTCAATCCCAGCATTAGCCCAACAGCTCTAATAAACAGTTACAGGTTGCCACTGAACAATTTATTTGCAAATCAGATTGACACAGAACAATTTCCTTGGCCAAGAAAACCAAGAATTCAGCCAAAAAAAAGACAAAAAATCCTTTTTCCTCTCAACTTTCAGGCAAACACACAACTGTAATAATATTTGAGCATATTTTATCATCAAAATCAACTACTTCACTCTTAAACAACTTACACTCTTTAGCCAACCATCCAACTATAATGCTGCCCTGTCCAAACAATTAGTCATATTTTAAACCAATGATAACAGGCAAGACCATGGTTTCCATAATAAATAAAGTGATCATTTTTAGTAGAAACCATACTTTGTGTCTGTTTCTCCAATATATATGTTATTGCATATGTATTGATGTAGTTAATGTGCAGATGGTAACTGATGGAGAATTGACAAGGAACTGAGGCTGGCATAGATCCTACCTCATCCTGAGTTTCTGCTTCTGGGATAGGAGTCAGGAAGAAGAAAGGTCTTCAAAAACTTTGTTCTGTCACAACTAATGCATAAGAAAGAGATAGGTGAACCCAAAAAAAGAATGAGAACAAGAAAATACCTTGGGATTTCAAACTCTCTTCCAATTTGTATAAACACGGTATTTCCTTTGTGATTTAGATCCCCACCCCACTCTATTGAACATTATAAATAGAGGTCCCAACCATTGAACTCACTGAGTTACCACAATACAATCCCAGAACTGCAATCCCATGAGGTTGTCTGGTGTGCCACCTGCAAACTGGTGGGCTCTTCCACCAGGATGAAGCAGCCACGTTGGAGCCCAAGTGCATGGCACATTTTGGTCCTCTAAGCCCTATGCCCCCAGGCACAAAGCAGTGCTTCAACAGAAAGGGTACCAACAGCACAAAACAAAGCCACTCAGCACACCAACACTGGCTGTCCTGTCAGAGAATAGGTGTCTTTTTTGGCCTGCAACACCCAGGCAAAGACTCCTTTCCTCTTTACCAGCCTGTCTAGGCAGTGCTATGCCCATCACCCCTTCCAGGCTGCTGATTCTTCACATTGGCAGGGGCTGGTCACATCAGAACCCCCTTTTTCATAAGGACCAGCAGAACCAAAGTCTTGGGACATTCAGAACACCACAAAGCTAGGGTTTCCTTTGTTTTTCTTTCTTTCTTTCTTTCTTTCTTTCTTTCTTTCTTTCTTTCTTTCTTTCTTTCTTTCTCTCTCTCTCTCTCTCTCTCTCTCTTTCTCTCTCTCTTTCTCTCTCTCTTTCTCTCTCTCTCTCTTTCTTTCTTTCTTTCTTTCTTTCTTTTTCTTTCTCTTTTTTTTTTTTTTTTTCCAGGCAGACATTTATGCAATAGGCACCTGAACTAAATAATGATGGATGTGAGGTAGAGGGGGATGAATGGGGAAAGGAGTGGAAAAGCTTGGTCATCAGTAGTTTCCTTACCTATAATAATTTCTGAACCTAGCTAAGCACATAAGCATGTGCAAAACTGCATACACTGAAGCCTTCCTCTGGATCACTTCCAAGACACTAATTAGAGTATCCAGAACTAAAATACAAATAAATAAATATATATATACATGATTACAATTAATGAGATTATAGATTTTGTGAGATCGCATAGTTTCCAGCTCAATGTAAGAACAGCAGTTTTTTGGGGGTCAGTTGCCCTTTCTATCCAAAGGACTTGCGCCAATGTAAAATTACTAAGTGGGAGGAGAATTAAAGCATGTCCCTGGAAACTAGACAATTTAAATCTCTGGAGATATACATCTGGTTTTATAGTTCATTCTTTGATATTTTTATTTAAAAGACTGAAAAGCACAAGCAATTGAATACCAATTAAACTGTTACAGTGTCTGCAGGCTTTTTTCTTTTTTTTTTTCCATTACAGGTTCAATAGCCTAAATGAGGCATTTTAGTTACTTCTGCACAATCAAGAAAAGAAAAGAAAAGAAAAGAAAAGAAAAGAAAAGAAAAGAAAAGAAAAGAAAAGAAAAGAAAAGAAAAGAAAAGAAAAGAAAAGAAAAGAAAAGAAAAGAAAAGAAAAGAAAAGAAAAGAAAAGAAAAGAAAAGAAAAGAAAAGAAAAGAAAAGAAAAGAAAAGAAAAGAAAAGCCTGGTTTATACAATCACATTAAGATTAGTTCTGAAAGAACTCAGAAGCAAGAGTCCAGTTATGTACCTGACAGGACAGCCAGCAGATAGTGATCACTTGGAAGAAATACACCCTTTTGTCCCACTCAGAACAGTTACATTTCTGGTGGTGAGTCGAAGTGAAGTACACGAAGCCATTGTAACAACAAAGGCGTCCTAGAGTTACAGCAGAGTTTACTACAAAATTACAGCACTTGGGCTTTGAGCTAAAAATAGAGCAACCAGGTGCTTAGTGTCTGAGATTCAACAAATCTTCTTTACCCCCTTTTCAGAACTGTGGGTACTGACACAACAGATGCATTGGGCACTGTAGAAACAGCCATGTCCAACTTTCCAGACACTCCAAACCTACAGAGGAAAAGGCAACTGGTACCAAAATAAAGTCTTTGGGTACCAAGCGTACAGACTGGCAAAATCTTAAGCCAAGAAGCGGTTAGGTTTCCTGCTCTCTCTGCTCTCTGCCCAGACTATAAAAAGGATGTAATATTTCATGGTAAAAGATTGCCATGGAGGATATTAGCCTGCACTATTATTTTTTTTTTTATTTTTTTTTAATGAAGTCTATTTGGCAGCTATAGGGGAATGGGCCATTAGGTATTTTTCCATCTCAAAGGTCTATTATTGTAAATTCATCTAGGAATAGCAATGCAGTATCCATCTGTAGCAGTGCAGCTAGAAAGGTAGAGCTAAGCACAGACATAAAAACACAGGCTGCTGAAACAGCCAATGCGATCAGTTGTCCATATCTGGTAGCCAGTAACCTGATAGTCCAACCTTTTACCTTTAAGACTGAAACTATCCATCATCATGGAATGGGAATTCATTTATAGAAGAACGAACAAAAAAACTTTGAAAATAATCTTCTAGGCATATGCTGGAGATACCTCACCACCCTCTTCTCTCTTTTTGTGCTGATGTGTAGCATCCTGTGAAGAAGGCTAAGCCAGACTCTCTGAAATGTTGTCATGTTTTTCTCTTCGCCTTGTCACCGCTCTGCTGAGTGATGGAAGAGGATTTGAAGGGTCTATTGTCTCTGGAGTGAGAGAATAGTGTCAACACTGCTCTAGATTTCAGATCTGGCAAAATGTGCCTGAAGGTGACTTGGAAGAACAGTAAGTTTTAAATGACATCTCCGTTCTCATATGACTCCTGTGAAGATCTGCCATTAATAAGACAAAGCTTTCTTAAAAATTAAATGTTATTCTTGTGTCTCTCATACTGTGTGTTTCAGCATGATGCTGAGTTAAATAAAGCAGTTACTTTTCTATTTCAGATGTGGAGTGATAAGCACCAATGACTTACCAGTTTAAATGAAATTCCATGAGTACATTTTAGTCCCACCACTACCGGAGCTCAGAGACTAGCAGTGCTCCATAGATGAGTTACTCTTTCTTGACATTAGCAATCACAAACACAGTTTTTCCTTTGGAAAACCTAGCACATGAGGGTCTCTTTTGGAAAAAGTCTTGCAGGTAGGCTTTGAAAGTAACCACTACAATGAAGTCTCTCTTAGTTTCTTAGGTCTCAATCTGTTTGCTGTAATCCAGTATAAAATAAAGAGCATTTTCCTTGCAAACGACAGATTAAAGTGAACAATACCAGTTGTGCAGATTACAACCTTTGAAGTTTTTCTTGAAGAGTACACTAACTGACAGAAAAAATTAACAACCAATCATTTACAAATCTGCTTGACTTGTTGTTAATGGTACCAGTTTACATAACCTGTCCAACGTATTTTGTTGAACAGAATGTGCAGTACATTGTGAGTAATTATTTTATAATTCCTCATGAATTTCCCCTCTAATTTAAAAAACATTTCATGTATTTTCAATACACCCTTAAGGATCATTGGTTCTCTTCAGTTAAAAAGAAAATGAATGTCAACGTTGCCCACAAGCATTAAAATATTAAATGCTACAACAGAACACTACAAAATGACTAGCTTCACAGCTGGATTCAGATTTAGATCTACAGGTCCAGAACATTTTGCTTCCTCTATCTCCCAGCATGGAAAAATAACCCAGTCAATGTACCGCATTGTGAGCTGGTTGTGGTCAACCTTAGCAGAAAAGATGGAGTGGTTTGGGAGCTAGCCTGCGACTTGGAAGATCTTCATTTTCCTGCTCTACCACAGGCGTCATATGTGACCTTGGGAAAAGATGGGAATAATATCTCTTTCGTAAGGATCTTGTGCAGACAAATGCATTCAAGAATGAGAGACGGTCAAACATTATAGTTGTACGGTTTATATAAATGCATAGAATAATTGTGCAAGAGCTGTGGCTGGGAGCTTTGCAGTGCAAGGAGTCCTAGGTTCCCATACATCTGTAGAAGGAATTGTTCAGTGCTGGGTAGAGTCTTCGGCCTGAATCCCCGAAGGCAGGTGTTCCATGGGGAAAGATGTTCTCAGCCTCAGCAATGAGCGCCCACTTGCATTTCAGATAGAAAATCCCTTCAGGCTTCAGGCAAGATATAAAATCTGGGGTACCCACTGCAGTCATAACTGCTGCTCTGTTACTCTTCCACCACTTCATCATCTCAGCGTGTGGGGTATAAACATCCCCAAAAGTACACACATAATGTCTCATTCCAAACAGCACTCAAAACTCCTCTGGGTACTGCAGTTTGCCTGGTAACTGACAACAAGCTACACAACACCACTGTTCCCCTGTACTTTTCCTGGTGGAATTAACAAGTCAATGCTTTTCCACGTCAAGTCTGATCTATGTCCTGATCCTCAGACCATCACAGACCAGGACTGTCCCACCAAAAAAAGAGAGCACTAGAGCTATAATCACCCCCCAAAAAGGAAGAATTTGCTGCTGTGACACACACTATGCTTCTAAACTTTTCTACACCTTAAAAGCCTCCAGAATCTGAAGAGAGGCTGCCAATGACCCTTGGCTGCAAATCTCTTCACGCCCCTCCAAGGTGCCCATGGACCAAAAGCTCAGCTGTGGCTCCACTGCTCATGCTCATGGTTCCTCTTGGTTAACTTCAGCACACCCTGTCCCCAGACCACAACAGAAAATAAAGCTGTCCACAGCCACAACATAGCTCTTCACTGAGAAGAAAAACACAATAAAGCGTAACTCACAAGTGAGGAAATAACCCCCAGATGCAGTCCTTCTCAAAGGATTCTCCTTCTCTTTCTGTTTCTTGAAGACATGGTCAATCTATGTTTAGAAAGGCAGCTAATGACTTTTTCTACTTTCTATTATGTTACATTTCAACAAAGCCCACTATGACACCAAAACCCATCAGTTGCTTTCCTTTTCCTGGCAGGACGTCCTTGGATGATTGAGCAAGGAGCTGCATGGTCTCTGCAGTTAGCCTCTGGCCTAAGAGTGATGTGGCAGAGACCACAGCTTCATGAGCACAGTCTGCTGATCCAACAGCTCACCTCTGATGGAAGAAAAGACGCTTCCTGGTCATAATCTTTTTTCATCAAAAGCAGTTTTCTGCTGGCTTTGTAAGTCAAAATGATCCAAGACTGTGTCCAATAAAAAAACAGAGCTGGTGCACGAGCAGGCAACTTTCCTGAGCACAGTGTGAGAAAAGCCAGGAATGGGGAACAGGGGAAAGGCACAAAAAGTCCTTTCAGCAACATTGAACTGTCACATTAGCTCCCCTGCTTGTGTAACTGCAGGCTGAGGACTTGTTACGGAGTAATAACTCATCTGCAGAACCCTTCATGAAATGTAATCTGGCACTCCCAAGCAGAATTCATATCTCACCCACCATCTCCCAAAAGCATCCTATGTATTAAGAAACAGGCAAGTGAAGGGGAAGCAAAATCTGCTGTTAAAAATAAATATTTAGATTACTAGCAAAAAAAGGAAAAGTACGCAACAACTCCTAGAAATGATAAACCAGAAAACTGATAAGGCAGGCAAATGGATGAAGGAAAATAAATTCTGTGATGTGACTAAGAAAGGATTTTGATATTTGGGTGTTTGCACTCTGGTGGTTTGTTGTTTCTTGTTTGTATGTTTCTTTCTTTCTTTGCTTGGTTAGTTGGCTGGTTGGTTGGTTGGACTCTTGTTTTCTTGCTGTATATTAAGAACAACACTGATTCATTTTTGGATGGACAAGTAGAAGAAAATGAAGAAGCAGAACTATTTCATAAATATTCTTATCCGTCATTATAGAATAAGCTGATGTGCATCTATGGAATGAAAGTGAATTAACCGGCCTCACTGTAAAGAAAGAGTCTGAGTAAAAGATTGACATTATCAACTAGAGATGTTCTTAAACAAGTCATGCATATCCAAGAGCTCTAAAAGAGCAGACTGACAAGTACTCTTTTTCCTCTCCGTTGACTAGAAGGAGGCTAACAAAACTCTTTTAGATGATGCTGACTCAGCATCTGTAGACTGGGTCAAAGCTTAGTCTAAACACTGATTGTCAGTAGGATGCAGAAACTTGAGATGTTTGGAATAAAGCTCATGTTGAGCTCATCTCATAAAAGACAAAGTACTGGCTTGCCAACTTGGTGGTACCAACCTTGGCATAAGATCCAATTAACAACAAGAAAACAAAAATATTAAAACAATTAACACCAGTCAAAATCAGTATTTGGAAAGTAAGCTTTAACAAACTAGCACTGCAAGATTCCATACTGGTGATAAAAGATTTCTCAGGAAAGCACTTGACGTGAGATATTGCATAATCTGTATTAAGAGCAATGGAAAAACAAGCTGGGGAAAAAAAAAAAAAAAAAGCCTTAAAGAGAAGGCATAAAGCACAATCATGAATAAGAAATCAGTATGCTTCTATGTATGTAATCCCACAGGCATTAACTCTTGTTCCTCTGCTACTTGACCTTTTACTGAGCAGCACATGGTTCACACACCCAGAAAAGAAGCATTCCACTGGAGACAGCAAGTGCCGGTGGTAGAAATACAAACAAAAACAACCTCCTTAGCACAGCCAGAGTTGTTGCACTTAAAGCAGGAATTAAAGCAGGGAAATCCTGTGGCAAGCACCGTGTACAAGGGCAAACCAGACACCCACAGCAGTCCACTCCATATCTAACATCAACAGATTAATGCCTTAGATAACAAATTGCCATGCTGAAGCTAGATGAAAAACTATGCTTAAATTTTTGATAAAACTATTAGTAGTTACTTGAAGGCATGGAGAAGTTCCTAATAAGATTTTCCAAATGTCTTTCAAGAGCTAGGACCCTAAATCTAGTTAAGTCTTCCATGATTAACATGCTCGCACTTCCGAGAAGCTTACTAGTTGCTTTTTTTGGCACCATGCAATTCCTGAAAGCCTGCTATTGGAAATTCTAAAAAATCACAGCACTCTATGGTTGGTTTAAACAATGAAAATTTTGGAAGTTTCATTCCCAAAACATGGTTTCCATAAATCAAGATCAAATGAAGTATCACAGGAAACAGTGAATCATTTTGTCCAGTTCATTGGTAGTGAATTAAATGGCCAGCTCTTTTAATTAGGTATACATTCCTAAGATGTGATCCAAATCATGCCTAATCAATTCAAATGATTTAGTGAGATGAAAATTCAGAGGTAGGATTCAAAAGTCTTCCTTCTCTTGTTGTTCTTGCAGGGTTGAATGAGTTAAAAACTTTAGTAACATTCAACTGAAGTTGTATAAAATTCTTAATTAATTAGGTTATCTTGTTAAAAGCTTTTTCAGGTATTTCATTTCAATCTGTTATCACTGTAAGGTTCACATAGACCTTAACGTCATCAAGGAACTTCTATACTATCTTTTACCTAAATTCTCTTCTCTGATAAGTAAGCATTATTACCACTGAATTCAGTAGGAATTGTTCACACAAAAATGTGTGCTCCTTGTAGCTTACGTTGTGTGCTCTTAGCTTCTAATGCGCCAGCCTAAGAGTCAGAATTTGATGGAAAAACAGAGCAAATTGTTAAAATATGCATTTTTATTTCAAAAGTGGGATTCCACACTTGCTGATTGTTGATAATTAGAAGATGATTAAATAAGCTATCTTTAAAATAAAGGGTGTCCAAATTCATGCCTTGTTTATGCACTAAGACTGTAAACAGGGGAACCGTGGCAGAATTTTTCAGGGACACAGTCTGAAGGTAGCAGCTTCATATGGATTTTGTTAGGAGGATAATTTATCCTGAATGACTCTCTCATAATAGCAGAAAGGTGGAGTGGGCACCCTTTTACAAAGCCACCAGAACAGGCTGCTGTTGTCACAGGGCCAGGATTTAGGGCACTGCCTTGTCTCTTGCGTGGCCATGGAGAGAGAAACACAGCGAGCAGGGTCTTGGTAAGCACACAGGGTTCCAGAAAGCTCTCCTGGAGAGAGGCAGGAGGGGAAGGAGCACGGGCTGTGCGCCAGAGATTGATCTGTCCAATTTGAAGAAATTAATTTAATCTCTTGTTGCAGGAGGAGAGCTTGCAGCTGCTGCCTGCACAGGCAGAAGGCCTGGACAGAGCAAAAACGCAGTGCCAGCTCCAGTGCCTTCGCCGTGTCAGACAGGCAGCCCTCAGCACGGCAAGCCTCCTGAAACGCAGGCTGGGCGTCGCGGCCTTGGGCAGTTGGCACAGGAGAGCCCTGATGGCCTCCACCTTCACCCGACGGTCTCCTCCACCTCCACCCGACGGCCTCCTCCACCTCCACCCAATGGCCTCCACCTCCACCATGCCCTCACAACCTCAGAGCCCAGCCTTGTGGAGGGCCTTGCCGCAGAGCCCCGCAGCCCCCAAAGGGGGAAGGCACAGGGAGCGCTAACAACTGTGTAATTGCAAAATTATGCTTGCTTGTTTTTCCTTTTCCTTTTTTTTTTTTTTTTTTTTTTATTGCCTCAGAAGATAAGAACAGTTGGAGAGGTCTATGCTGTGGGGCCTCAGCAGATCGACTGCCAGGATTTGCTGTTTGAGGCTTTCATCCATCCAGTTTTAATCCAAATTAGTAGGAGCTTCAGAAAAGGATTCTGGCAAAGTCACAGCTGGAAAGATTTTCATCATTAATTCTGCCAAGCATATAAAAATACAATTAAAAAAAAAAAAAAAAGAGAGAGAGAGAGAGAAAGGGGGGAGGGGTGTAAAAGTTCTTGGCACAAACATGTTTTGGTTTGCTTTTAGAGTAAAAACATTAATAAAAAGAAATCCGTATTTAATTAAGAAAAATGCCATACCTTTGTTGTCTTTGCCATCTTTACATAAGACTAGAAATGCTATTCTGTGATTATTATATAATTTATTTTTTTATGAAGATTTTTTATGAACATTTGCCTTGCTTTACAAGGAGGAAAGTCGGCCTGGAGGTCCCACCTCCCTTGCCCCATGGGCACGGGGCCTCTGCAGGTTTTTGGCAGGTCCCTGCAGCAAACAGCAGTAGTTTATCAAGTTCAAGCTGCAGCTGGTCACGTTGCCCTAGGGAGCACCAGAAATACCAGGCAGAGCAAACGTATGGAGTATTTGGGAGCTTGTGGATATTCACCCACTGCTGTACGGTGCCATCGTTCAGGCAAACAAAACCCAGACACCAAACACTGTCTGCACCAGCTCCTTGAAGTTATGGGGCTGAGGACATTCATCTTGTTGCTGAATAAGCTGCTTTCCAGCAACCACTGCCAGCCCACAGGTGCTGATACACCTCTGCGACAACAAATAAAACATGAACTGCAGCCAAAGAGGCATCATCCTGTCCTGTCACACACAGACGCACAGAGAGCAGGACCACAGCTCTGTGAAGAACACTGCCTGTGCGGAAGGACCTATATTTCCAATAATCCAACTGATCACCAGATTTTGTCCACATAAACAAAAGTTGTTTCACTTCTAGCTAAAAAAATAAAAAGATAAAACAGTATTTTAAATGAACCTTCCCAATTGGTTGTTAAGAACTTTCACACCTAAATTTATCTTGTACTGAAATTATGCGCTTGCGTTTCTCCTTGTGCTGCACACAACAGAAAAAACAAACAAACAAACAAACAAAAAAAACACAAACAAGGATTCGTCTTGCTCCAAAATGCAGTATGGTGGAAATCTCTGGCATCGGTCTCAGGATAAAGCAAGCAGACTTGCCAGATGTCCAGTCCTGGCATTAAATATCCATCCTGAGTCATCACTCAGAGACATCACATCTTTTGGGGCAGACTTTTATAGAAGGAAGTATTATGATTAATTGCAATATAACAAGTTTGCAAATGGTATCTCCTTGTGCAGATGAGATTAAGAGTTGTGTGTTTATTTAGAATTTATTAATAATCCCATAACATAAAGTAACATGACCAGTTATTTTGCACTGTACACTAGTGAAATTTATTAGAACGAATCCATGAAGAACAAACTTTAAATTAAAATTTTATACCGTAAATGGCATTTGCATTGAAATAAAAGCTTGAAAAAAAGTTTTTAAATAAAACTTAGTTTTGGAAAGAATTAAACCAGAAAAGAAAGAATTTAAACAAAAAGAATTAAAATTAAAAATACAACATTGCTTTGATATCATTAGAAGGGAAGACTATTTATTTTAACCATTTTATTTAATGCAACATACATTTTCAATTAGATTCCTAGATCATTATTGGCAATCAATATTTCCTTGTACAAAATAATCTCTTCATCCCGCACCCCAAAACTGAATTAAAAAATAACTTTTGTGGAATTTTAAATAAAACAAAATGTCCTGTTCCTAACCATTTGTACCCAAAATACTCCTTGTCAAACTTGACATGCAGGAAGCCTCCTGTGCCTAGGTCTGCTGTGGTTTGTCAGAAATCTGTAATGTATCTCCCAGGCATCTTACTGAGACATACCTAAAATCACGACAGTGGCAATGAAGACAATAAGATCTACCATCAATGGATTGTATTTTTGGCTGCCTACCTCATTTTAATTGACCTACAGGAATTTAAAAAGATCTAACTTGGCAACCTTGTCTTGAGGTCCAATACCTTTAGCCTAGCCAGGCAGCTTGTCATTTCTCCAGGACCTTGAGTTTGATTAGACTTTTAGCTGAAAGAGAGCTGACATCTCTTTTGAGAGGTATCCTCCACATCCGTAGGCTTAGGAAAGCTGTAACTGATTAGAGACACTGTATTGAATAGCAGCAGCAATGATAGAAACCCATGATGAAAACGGTTGTGAGCATACATACATAAACAGAGATTTTTACAAACCAAGAGGCCAATAAAAGAACACCAGAGAAATGCATTTTAAAAGGCAGCATAGAGGCAGGTGATATACATTTAGTTGTTTTAAATGATGCGATGACCAAAATCAGCAGCATACGCAAACGCGGTTAAAAAAATATTTTTTCCAAATAGCAGACAAAGGAAAAAGGGATGCTGGCCCCTTCCTTCTCCTGATTACCCAAATCTCTGTTCTTTTTAGGAGCGAGGAAGGAATTTCCAAACTGAAAAGACAGCCTTGTTCAACTCTGGACCTCAGTTTAGACTGCAGACCAAACTAAACAGCAAAGAAAGAATGTTTTTAAATTTTCTTCTCAGCTTCGGTGAAGGGGTAGAAAGAAGAGTCCGAAATGAAATGTGGTGGTGACGGGAGCTGAGCCAGCCTTTGCTTTTTGGAGCCTTTATCAGTCTCCCGGCAGCTAACCCCAGAGCCGCTTGTGCTGACGGGGAAACTGGTAACCCCTGCGGGTCATCTGCTCCGTCAGGTCTTGCCCTCTCCCAGAGGACATCTTCGTCTCTGGAAGACTGGTGGCCGGAGGACAGTGCAAAGTCACAGGGTCACCTTCTATGGATGGTGGCCCTAAGTCTGGGAAGCTCTTCTGGGGATGGTAGAAGTAACCATTAACAAAGAGACCTTAAAAAGTACTGAAGGAAGAGAAGGTTCAGAATTATTAAGGTGCTTCAGCCTGTTAACAGCTCTGTAGTTAACTGGTGTATCAGAACAGCCTGAGAGAAAGCCTGTACTTATCTTCTTAGTAGTGTTTTGCAGTATTTTTGGACAGGTGAGATTTGACTGAGAACTCAAAAAAATTTAACTGTCTTCTGCCAACTTCCACATGTACGGGTACAAATGACCCTCTCAAAGTCACAGCTCTGAGCTAAAATACTGCACTTAAGGCTGGTGAAAAAAGGAGAAGAGAGGCCAAGCAATTAAGGACTTCCACCACAGCCTACCTGCCTTGTTGAAAAAGTAAAGAGAAAGGAAGGCTCCACCAAAAGCTGCCTTCAAGAGCTCAAGTGCCCCTATCCAGCGAGTGGAAGTTGCTGTAGCACGTGGTACCAGCACAACGTCCAGTGCACGTCCTGTGGAAACAAGAAGCTTGCTCTGTTAGCAGAGACCGAGCTCTAGATGTCCCAGCAACAGACACAGGTTTCTTGGGGTGGTTTAAAGGGAGGACTGCACCGTCACTGAAACGTTCAGCAAGATGGCACATCTGCTTGACTCCTTTCAGCAGACCGATGATGGGAAACCACTGAGCCGCAGCCTTCGCAAGGTGGTGTCATGTCATAGCGTTAGTAGGCCTCCACGTTCCCCCCAAAAAATGCCCTTTGTATACTTTTATTTGGGTCTTTTAGTTTTAAAGAGACGTTCAAGTAGCAGCAGGACCAGCACTGTTTGTGGCAGCAGGAACAAAAATGGTTGTTGGCATTTTTGTCTCAAGGTCTTGTTTCCACGTGAGTTCTCTGATGTTGAACGAGAGCTGAACTCTCATTACAGCCTTTCTTCTTGGAAGAGATAATTAACTAGGTCTTTTTCTTCAACACTTCTGCTCATTTAAAAAAAAAAAAAGTAGATTCTTGTCATCTGCAAGACCCCATCAAACCTTGATCTTCTGTCAAACCTGTTAAAACTAGCCAGGAATTAACGAAGATTATCAGAGAGAGATAAGCAGGCAGGGCACACAATTAACATGGAGGAAATCTATTTCCGCTGCTTTTCCGCTACTTTTCCTGTAGATACATGGAGGCGTTGCAGCCAGAAACACCACCTCCAAGCAATGGGACTCTGGGACGGGACGGGGACCCCTTCCCTTTGCTGACTCCACAAAACGCTCCCCCCGGCAGGAGAGGGCCTCTCCCCACATGACCTCTCAGCCGCTTTCAGCTCCTCCCTCCCTCCATTTGCTGCAGCACAACCAGGCGCTCCAAAAATAACGTTTATTTTTCAAAACTGGAAAATGGCACCAAACCACCCCAAAGGAGAGAATGACAACGGAATGAGTTCAGCGCGGGCTCCCGAACTGACCCTCCCTGCCAGGGACAGGAAGCTGGAACTTCACGGAAAGAGACTCAATGGAACCGGATCGAGGGCAGACGCCAGGAACCGCGGCCACCGGTGGCCAAGTCCTGTCGAAAGGATAACTCACCCGCTTGTCAGCCCTCTGCTAGAGGCAGTGCGAGGGCTGCGTCACGGCTCTGCAGCTGTAAACGCCTCTGCTCGGCAAGCCTGCACGCACAATTGTCTGGAGCACGCACGCGAAATGAGGAGGAGTTCAGGGATCAGAAATATTTGCCATTGATGGCTTTAATGTTGGGGATCAGCAGAGCTGGAACATCTGATTTCAATTCTAAGCTCTTTTTGATTAGTGGGTGTTTATGGAGTACCCCAAACACACTCCCAGCTCCTGTTCAAAAGGGTATTCTTCAGTAGTGATAGAGCTGTTATGTATGAACTGCTACACAGAGGCCGCACCACCACTGCTGAATGGACTAAAAATTGGACCAAGAAGAGGAGAAATAAACTAAATCATTCTCTTTTAATAGACAGGGCCAGATTTGCCACTACCTTACATCTTGTATAACCATTTAGATCATGTCTATGTAGAGTAACATTTACAAAAGTGAAGTTATAAATGTATAATAAATCCATCTACAAAAATTCCTTGACTCTGAAGAACAGAAAGTAATTTTAATTTGTAAAGTAATAAAGACTGAATGCCAAATTGTAATGCTAAAATTGAAGTCAGAAGTTATATGAAGACAGGTTTTCAGAAGCAGTTATTTTTTGATGTAATATTTGAAAACGATCAATTCAAATTCTGCTTTTGAAAAATTTTCTGGGCTTTGATCTTGCTCCAAGTTTAGCCCAGAACAACTCTTAGATGGCTGACATTAAGAGTCTCAAAACAAAGTGATTTATAATGGAAACAGAGAAAATAAATCACTGTTTCAGAACTACCTAAGACACCACAGATTAGATCCAGAAGGTCAGACAAAGTTGTCATCGAATATTTGAGCTCTCCCTGTTGCAGCTGAGGACCACAACACAGAGAAGAGCAAATTGAATTAATGAGCTCAACCAGATACACAACGATTCATACTTGCCTAGGTATGACTGTTTTTTTGGAGAGATTCTTAAAGATCATAATCTACAAAGATCGCAATGTGACCACAGTCAGTAGCTTGCAGCAAATTAAGAAGTGAGGCTTTCCCTGGCTGGAGCTAGCAGATACATTCACCAACGCCCTGCTGAAGAGTATCTGGCCATATTTGACCACCAAAAGGAGAAGAACCATTAACATCCTGAATTAATGGGCTTAGTGGTTTTCAAATGAGGTATTTTCATGATGGACATGGTACAGATTCAGCAAAGTTTTCCCTTTAACAAATACATCTTCAATTTCAAAGATTTGATTAGGCTTAATACCATTAGGGAACCATTACTGATTTTATGCTGTTGTTGTTACTGCTTTAACTATCAGTTTCTGAACCAAAAATTGCAGACAGTTGGCTTGACCAAGAGTCAAGGTTTAGGAATGCAAGAGCAAATCCAAGGTACAGATGAGCTTCAGATGTGGACAGGCTTCACAGGGTTTAATAGGCTCTCCAGAGTTTGTCAGGTCACAGAGGCTTGTGTGCCTGTGTGTGCACACACACGTGCACACGCACACACATCTGTTTCTTTGTGGATTGTGTTGTTTTTTCTTTTTTTAAACACTGCTGGCCTCAGCCAGAACAAATCAGAATACATATGAAGAGTCACTGCATACAACAATTAAAAATAAAAACTCACTACAAACTTTTCTGGTTTACTGTATATCATTTAGAAAAAAATGATCTTCACAATAAGCAATCCTTGATCACCACCACGTGTTTCTAAAAGAGCCAGATGTTCACAGTTTAAGAAGCCAAATAATACTACTACTTTTTGTAAACGTTAATGGTGAAAGAACAATAATAATGGTTTTAGTCAATCATCATTATAACTTGAAAGTACAAATATAAATTAAATAAGACTCAAAAAAACTTGTACAATAAAATCTGCTATAAACAAAGCTAATTAAAAAGAACTGCTCTCAACCTGTGTTGTGGGCTTCATCTTGCTTTAAAATTAAAAGCAGTATTTATTTTTCTGAAGCATCCAAATGAATGTTCATATCCAGATGTCCTTACAAAGAAACACAATCTTCATTCTTTCCTCATTTTTTAATCTGTTTATATTGTATTTTACTTCTGGTTGTCTTTTTCTTCCTTGGCAATTCTCTTTGTCACTCCACTGAAATACTTCTCACGAAAAGAATTGTGTCCCCTGTACGGCATGTATTGATCATCCAAGTAAGAGTTCTGATCTTGATCCTGCATGGCATCAAAATGCAAGTGTTAGTTTTTATGGCAGTCTGTTCAGTGTGCGTTGACATTGTTTTTCCTTCAGACTTTTTCAGATGATTACAAGCAAGAGTAAAGTATTATTTAAAATTTAATGGCAACCATTTAAATCATAAAACAACGCAAAAAAAATACAACGCTAAAGTTTTCGTTCAGATTAACGAGAACACACACATCCTACTGAAAAAACTCTTAACATTTAACATTGGCATTGATCAAAAACAAGCTGTAAGCAAATAAGTTTTTGTTTTGTGGTGCTTTTGTTTGTTTGTTTGTTTGTTTTAAATGCACTCATTTAAGTTTTCATTACTGTACTCTGTATAGCAAACTGGGGCAAGTTGTCAATACCAGACATTCGAAGCTTGAACTGTGCAGAATCACTGGAAGTATCTCACTAACATCACCAGAACTCAACCCTTGCATGAATCAATGAGAGCAGAGTACCATGCCACACACACTTTTATAAATGGAAATATAAAGATGAGTTTCCAGAAGAAATACCATCTGGAGAATTCAATCACTCATTTTGCGGAAAGCAGATAGAAACAGAAGGGGAATACGAATGATTAAAGCGAGTTCATGCAGAAACTGAAGTGCTATCAGAGGATTTTTTTTCTTGTGCAGAATTCGTGTACTTCTGAAAATTAAAATTGACATAGTAAATCCCTATACATGACACTAGCCAAGAAAACAGTTTAGAAAATTGGCCCATTATATGGGCCACTACATATAAATGTTTAGTTCATCACGTACTGTGGCTTTACTCAATTAAGATACTTGTCAACTGATGGTATCAATACTCTAAAATAAACAATACACCAACATTTTTTTTTTCTGAGCACTAAAAACCAATGGCAACTTGCAAAAAGAGTTTAACACTTATGGTTGATGGCAGTTTATCACAATGCCAAGATGAAACTGAGCTAAACAGCCTCACAAGCACAACTGAAGTGTGCAAAGAGAAAATAAAAACAAGCACACAACAGAACTAAACTTCTCTTCTACTAAATGTTTCTTCTTAATGCATCCTCACAGTTTACTGTAAATTCTTTAAGCAATGCTTCAGCATACAGATTGGTTCATTACTTCAGTATGCAGTTCAGGTTATTTTTTCACATTTGAAAATAAAATTACTCTAGAATGCCTTAGTAACATGGCAGTAGATTTAAGTCAGTATTTTCACGTTACCAAATGCTACCAACACTAAATGAACTAAATTCTAGTAGACATTCCTCTTTTCAGCTATTTTGGAGCCCTTCTGGGCTTTCACCTAGCAGGATCAATGCCACATCTTGCTTTGAATATCCTAATATGCATTCTGAAGCTGCAAGATAAAGATTTTTCAACACAAGACATTTGTCTGCATGTACAAGTGCCCTCTTCTGGACACAATGAGCTACTCCTACGAAGCAATTCCCAGCTGCTATCCTAGCAGATACCAGTGGAATGCCACTGGTTTAAATTAACTTCTTAAATGTTCATATGCATATATGTGCATATGTAACACTTAAAGCACATCTACCATCAGCATCCAGTTAGTTCTTTTAAAATATTGCGATGTTTAAAAATAGCAGGAGAAAAATGACCTCAGTAAAGCCACTGTACTATTGTCTTGTGGTCATCTGTGAGAGACAGGCATTTCTAAGACCATCCTCAGGGTCATAATCAATGCCTTTTAACGTGGCCACGAAAAAAAAATTACTACTGGGAGACAGGAAAAAAGGAGGATTTAAGACACTTTCATCTTACAGTCAGCCTGTAGCCACTTGTCCAGGTCTCCCATACAGTACCATGCTGAGGAAAGGAGCACTTGTTTTTCACCTGAATTTACAGGCCAGTAAACCCTCTTTGACCACAACGTGTAATGTATTTTCATACCTCTGGGAAGTGTTTTAATGATGATTTTACTTTCTTTTAAGAAATTATTTTAAGAAATGGATGGGATATTCGACCCTGAAAGATAATGATACATGGGTCAACAGTATTTTTGACATAAAAATGAATCCCTATAACCTCTAAGAGGTCACACACCTGTACTCCATTCATCTTGATTTCTTAAGTAACAAATTGCTAATTCAGGCTGAAGGGAAGGAGGAAAAAATGAACTACCTCCCTCTACCCCCAAGCTGATGAGGACAAAGAGAGGATATATCTGAGAGAAGAAACTTCAAAAGGAGCATCCGCATTCAGATGGAAACAGGCTTGGTGCTTCACACCACAGCACAATCCATTTTGTAAATCCAGGCTTCATCAAAAGCTACGCAAATCTTTGCTTGCTAGATGGGAGGAGACCTGCAGTCAGGCACTGGTTTCTTGGAACAGCTTACTAAGAAAGCTCCTGGCCCACATCATAACTCCAGCTTAAGAGCTTCCACTCCCTATCTCTTCCCTACACAGACATGACTACCCAGTAAAGATGTTAATGGCTTTAAAGAAGAAGAATGGATTGGGAATGACTTAAAAAACTAAAAGAAAATAAGAAACCCTCAATTATCTGCAGATGCCACTCACTGTTGACATTTACTAATCATAATAGTTTTACAGGGAATATGAGAACTGAACAAACTAAAAGAAAGTCTTGGATTTCAGAGATTAAGCATTTCTGAATGGATTCTAAATTAGGGTATTTTCTATCTACACAGGGAGCCAAACAGGTATAATCTGAGCACTAGGAAAAGTCTGCATTTAGCTCCACAAAGATAAAAACACATCAAAATCATCTTCAGAAAAGCATTCTGACTATCTGGATTGGAATTCACCTAGGCATCGAGCACCAGTTCATTTCAGTAAGGAAACCAGCCAAACATCCTCAGGTGAGCTCTAGTTTGAGTAGTACAACTGGCCAAACATGCACCCTGAAGTTCTGGCAGGAATGCTATGCAGTTAGAGAAGATCTCTTACAGAGGGTGGATGGGACACAGTAATGAAGAAAGCACTGGACCAAATCCTGGGAATTGTTTCAGTCATTGATCTGTCAGCTCTCCCTGGAATGCATTAACAGTCCAGCCCAGTTAGCATACATGTTTCTCCTTTCACTTGCCCCCCTCTCCAATCCCCCCTTTTGTGTTAAAGTTTAAATTGGGGGAATAGAGTTGAACCATTGTGTTTTAACACACATAGTCCCTCTCCTCCTCTTAACATGACACACTGGAAGAATCAGGAGTACTGCTTGTGATACAACGCTGCACCTAGGGATGAATAGCTTTTGCCACATTTGTTTTGGAGGAAAAAAAAAAGAGTATGCATAGTTTTCAAGGCATAGAGTCTGTAATTGGTTATTTGGCACAACCTACTGAGACTTCCTGAGAAAGCATTTCCTTAGGCCACGTGCCAAGATTGATCAGCAATGATCAGCCCACTTGGCAGTAAGCCAGCTCCTTCCCCAGTCTACTGGTCCTACCACCAAGACAAAGCCTTCTTCCTTTATTTGTAGGACTGAAGATGTTGATTAGCCACTGCTCATTCTTTTTAAATCCTCCTTGGTTCTCACTTTGAATTATTCAAGTTCTCAAAACAGCAGACTAATTGCAAACAGCAGTTATCACATAAAACTTCTGCTCTCAAATGTTTTACGATGACTTCTGTGACAACTGAAAACCAACAAAGCTCTTGCAAAGTAGATGCTACCGAACTGCTTTTGATAATTTGTGTTTTTAACTTAACACTGAATTGTTCTAAAGACAACAACAACAAAAAATAAAGGTATCATGTCCCTGATAAATAATGAGAGGTGGAAGAAAGAGGAGGGGGCTTGAAGGTAACAAGAAAGCTGTGTCTTTAAGTTTTTGCAGACACTACATGCAAGTTTACAGATTTTTATGAATCTGGCACACCTCATTTCAGCCTTAGGGTAATAACCCACATTCGCTTTTTGTTTAAAAGATCTTCCTAGCCTTATCACAGCTTCCTACCACTCTACATCTGGTGCTGAACGGTAGCTACAGAAACCACTTACACTAATGTTATACAGCTATAAACAGCACCGAGCAGTTCCCAAATCACAGATGCAGGGTCATATCCAGGGACACAGCTAAATTCAGAAGGAAAAGTGCTACGCTAGTAAAGACTCTGGAGTGACCCCATGACATGGAAATGCTGGACACATTCAGTGTTGTGGATTTGCATGCCCAATGCTCCAGGGCCTTTTCATGGGCAGTCATATGCTCAGAGTTCATTCTTAAGTTTTCTGTTTCATCTCTCCCTGTAATTTCTAGGTGTCTCTCTTAACCCTTGACAACTACAGATCTCTCCTTTTATATATATATATCTATATATAATATCCATGTATATATTTAAGAAGTACTAATGAGAAACATTAAAACTAAGTAGCATTTACTAGCCAAATAGATGTGGTCTATTTCTTTAAGACAGCCAGCCAAGGAATGAAACAAACAATTCTGCAATGGCTGAAACAAACGTGGAAATCAACAAGCCTCTGAAGACAGAAAGCTAGACACACTGTAGCAAAGAAGGGGAACACCAAGCCACCCTACAGTTAAACACCATTCATAAATCCATCCCCTTCTGAGATAGTTGGTTGATCACCAGATACAGACTCCCAAGAACTCTTGTGATAATAATGCTTGTTCTTAAGTTGTAAGTTGTTGTATTCCAATTTTCCTGCTGATTATTTACCAGTTATTTGATGTTTAAATTTAAAAAAAAAAAAAGGAGTAACAATTCAAATATAGATAGTAGACATGAAGATCTTTCAGTCTTATACGCATATATTTTTAAAGGCTTTTGAAAAATAAACCAGGACAGCGGAAGATATATTTTCACTTGACTCAGCGTGGAAGAATTAGTTCAAACCCCCCTCTGACTTAAAGCAGAAGACTGGACTCCTAGAAGATTAGAGTCAACAGACATTACAACACAGATCTATTCAGCCAACACAACAGGTTCTCGTTCTTCCACTACCACAGTATTTCAGTTCTTATATGTGAATGGTTCAGTCTTTGGAGAGTGGAATTTGTTTTTACTGCTCCAAAAAACCTCTCTCAATAGTTCGATAAGGCTTGACTCACAGTCCTGACCACTGTAGTATCAGTTAGGAAGCTTTATTTCAGGTTTAGAAAGATATTTAGGTGATCCATGCCTCTTTAATATGAGCAGAAAGGCCACTTATATTTATAAAAAAAGTGGCAGATCACAGGCTAGTGAGGTCTTATCTCATACCACTTCCATTTTGCTCCTCTCCCATTCTACTCATTCCTTGTTTTTCCTTGTTTCTCTAGCTCTGTAACTGATCAAATTTATCTTCAGTTAAGAAGTTAGAGTGTTAATAATGGAATTGGATTTGCTGTGAAATTTCCAATTCATTATTGGTGGCAAAATACTGGGAAAACTAAAGGACTGCATAACAGCACTACATAATATGTAAAATTTCTTAGTCACTTGCGAGTACTCCACTAAGCTGAACTAAAAGAAATATGTAAGTTCCCATTACAAACCAGTTTACTGAAGAGAATGGGAACTGTCTAGAGATGTAAATGCCTGTATATTCAGAATAACTCACTTTCATATGGGGAAAAAGAAAAACTGCCAAAGCTCCAAATACTGAATTTTATGATCATATCTGGTGAGTCATAAGCATCCAACTCAAAAGGATTTTTGAGACATTAGGACAGGAAAAAACCATTTCCCAGAGAGCCAAGAGAATATGAAGAGTGTCTGGTAGAACTGGGGTGGGAAGATCTTCAGTAGTTAGATGCCAAACAAGACCCCAAACCAAGGAGGTACTAGTTAAGGTGTCAATCTGTGTATTGTTATTTGTACAAGTTTTTGCATTATTATAAACAATACACAGGGCTTAGCATCTTTAAGTTACCTAAGAAGACATCTGGAGTCCACAACAGAAGCACCTGCACAGTTTTACCTAGGCAGTAAGCCTGCCAAGTAGCATCAGGTGCTCAAAGCTAAGTGCTTCCAGACATGAACCTGTCAAAGCACGTCCTGAAGAATACGTGATGCACAAAACAAGAATAACAAATGATGAAAGTCTATTCGTAGGAGGGTGAACATATTTTCAAAGTTAGGACATCTTATCCTACAGCACTGGCAGCCGCATACCAGCTGGCATATAAAAAAAAATTCTGCAGAAAACCTCTGTGGACACCCTGAGACATGCATGCCAAAAAGTGTCAAAATTTACCCTTGTGGTTTGCTACTGACAAAGTTGGCAGCTCTGGCTCTGAACTCCACATACAGTGTTTTACAAAAATTCAGGTGTTGCTTGAAAATTCCAGTCATTATTAGCATTATGAATGCAGTGCTGAAATCCTGCTTTGTTATTTCTGCAAGCACCATGCAGACACAGCAGTCTGACAGCATCTCCTGTCATTTTAAATAGCTCTTCCAGCTGAAAAGGAATATACCTAAGACACCTGCTCACCTCTTGCTTGTGTTTTCATTAAGAGTTTGCTTCACACTGGTTTAGCATCTTTTTAAACAGTCTTTGCAGGTAAGAGAAGCAGCAAGAACAGAAAGGAGACCTAAATGTATTATTTACTAGTCTCAGTGACTCAGGATAGGAACTTAGTGTGTCCCCCCTCAAGAATAAATTTAAGCAAAAAAATAAATAAATCCTTGCTTCATTGTAATTATGTAACAGACACAATATTATTTCCAAAAGCTATATTGTTTAGTCCCTTGTTTAAGGGGATTTAAAGATCACTCTAAAATTTGAATATTGTTTACCAGTACTGGCAGATACACAAAGTATCTGGCATTTAGTACATACTTGGGCACCAAATTACACTTGGGATCAATGGGAATTTAGGCATCTAAACTTCTATGTGGATCTGATTCACAGAGTTCAGTTTTCTAAGAAAAGAGTATGCAATTTCCATAAGCAAGCACAGTTTCATGCTATTAAGGGACTTGCTCGGGACAAAAAGTTTATCAGAAGCTGAGGAGAACAAGGAAAACAACAAAACCAGTAGAGTCCCTTAAATCACTACTCAATTTACTTTGAAGAAATGTGTGACAATTTTACAAAAGCTCTCATAAAAAACTCAACCATGAGAGAAATGAAGATCAAATGCTGAACAGCACAAACATCTCATGAATGCAACAGCTACCACTTTACACAATATAATCAAGAATTCAAGCTTACCTTGAATTCTTTCACCTTTTCCATGGTTATCAGGCGCCTTGACGTGTGGCTGGAAAGCATCTGCTCGCAGTTGCTAATAAGTTTCAGGCATGGGTGGCGGGGAATGATCTCTTCTGTATATCTGGAAGAAATAAACATTCAGAGTTGTAAGCTCATGAACTGCAACGTTTGCATCTGAAACAAAATTCATACAGATTTTCACAAAATGGCTCACACTAGAAAGTTGCTATGCATTTTAAATTAAGTTACCAGAAGCTCAGGTATTGGTGCTCAGAGTTCTCCCAATCATACATTCCAACCATCTTGTGACATTAAAAGTGCAGAAGAAATGGAAATATTACCGTAAAGAGGTCCCCACCCATATTTTATAAATGTATTTGTACTACGTTAATGTATGCATGCCTATATCATTTCAAAGGGAAAACATCTTGCCCAATCAGAAGTAATAACCTATCCAATCAGGAGCTGTGATAAAAAAAAAAAAAAAGTATTCCACAGTCAACATAAATAAAGATACAGCAACAAGAGACTTAACTCTAGCTCCCTAAAAGGAGACCATTACACTTGAATTCCGACTGATATTAAACTAGCTCCTATAGCAATGACATTCCTGGAGTTCAGAAGATGATGCTGCAGATGTATCACATTGTAGTTGTCTTGTCAAATGATGGAAGATTTTTCTAAATGGAGAAAAATCAACTAGCTTTTAACATCAGATGGTAGCAACATGGCTTACAATAAAGCCTCGTCTATAGAGCCAAGTAGGTGTTTTACATGCCTTCCATCTCATAAGCATACTATTTCCCTGTGGAAAAAGGGAATTTCCCTCCTCCTATTTCTCCAAATGCTGAAAAGAGGAATTTAAAATTTAAGAGCTTTGCATGAGACTGGAGCATTAACCTAGCTTAATAATATAAAATGAGATGTGACATGATTCCGATATACTAGAGTATAAATCAGCCATGTAGTCCTCATTTTTGTAATAAGCTCTCCTATAACTGTTACTGTAACATAATACAGAAAATGGTATATGGGGTATTGTCAGTGACTAGGATTTTATATAAAATGCTTGCTCTCATGATTCCCCTGTGGTTGGGGGTCAACAGAAGTAAGACATTAAAAATCAGAACTGAACAATTTTGGAACCAGTCCCTGGAACTTAAAAGATACAATAGAGGAGCTTAGTATTTTTCTTGTAAAGAAGTGGATTTTCTGCACTTTACCAAGTAGATGTATTGTTATAGGTGAAAGAGAAGTCAAATCCAACACAACTAAAAATGGGTTGTTCTGTATATATGGCATAGGCTTGTGCACGACAGCAGGCAAGTCCCAAACTGACAGACATGCAAGCCTATTAAGACACACAAACCAGAGATGCATTGAAAAGACCATGCCAAAGAACAACAAAAAAAGCAGTATAAAAATCAAATTCCATTTATCTAGCCCTACTGACAAGACAGGATGGTGATAGGAACTTCTCTGGACCATAGTTTTGTGTTCACTAACAGTAGCTGGTGGAAAAAGAACTCATTGGACAACCATGCTAACCCAGGATTTGGTAGAATAAGTTTCATGCAAGCTCTAGTATTACAATTACTTAACACTAATTTCAGATGCTCAGTTGTTGACAAAGTATTTGTAGAAAAGAAGAAAAAAAAGTCATTCTTCACAAAGTCCTGCCACAAACTTTTCACTTAAGAGAATAAAAACATTAGTTCTGAAGCTTGAGCAGCCTTGCAAATTCACAAAGCACAAGCTGATAAAAGTATCCCTCGAAGAGCTGAGGGAAATCTTGACATTTCTTAATTTAAAGACAATAGTGAGCTGTTAAATTAGTAAGACAATACCAAATGCAGACTTGTACATACATAAAAAAAAACTAACAGTACCACATCTCTGCATCATTCCAAAATTTCCAGATAGCCAAACAAGCTTTCAGTCCCTTCCTGTGTCCAAAATCAAGGCATAACCTGCTAGGTAAAGTCAGAACATGCTTCTGACAAGGGAGAATCAAATGAATTCTCAGGTTTTTTTTCTACTACACAAGACTTTTGATGCATCCACTACCACCAAACTGCCTGTCACGCTTACAAAGGTAGGCACTCTGCCACAGTATCCTAAAAGTTTCTCTTCATAACCATAATAAAGCCTGGCTGCAGAGGAATTAAAAGAATTCAGACTCAATAACGATTTCAATGTCAGATTGAAAGAGTAAACTTTGGAGTGAGATGCTATCTTGCAGAGTGAGAGATCATTATCGGTTTGTTAAAAAACCTTGTCTGTTAGCATTAATGCATATGTATCTTTCTGCACTCAGGTGAAACTCAGAACATTATCAAAAGAGTAATACAGTAGCAGTGCTTTTAACAGAAACCCGTTTTAATTTAGTTCTGCTTTTAATTTAAGGTAATACACAAGGATCTCAAATACCACATGAACCCGATGGCAGGTGTTGCCTAAGCATAGTTGATAGCACAATAAATTAGTAGCCAGCAGCTTATCTTTCCTCTACATTCCTGTTTTTTAACAGCTTCTCTTGTGTTCATCTTTACAACTGAAATTACAACAAAGTGATGATACTGTGCTGATACAGTAACTTCCATATTTCAAACTTCATTGCATGAAGTCAACTCACACTCATCTGTACAAATGTACTGTTTAAGAGGCAATACAACTAGAGTTTGAGAGCCGACGTCCCAAAACAGGAGCTAAAGTAGAACGAGAATGTGTAGCTCGTGGTTATCTAAACACTGTATTCTGCTGTACAGAGGATGCACGCTTTTACCAATGTTCAAAGACTAGACAAAAAGCTCTGTTAAAACAGAAAAAAACACAGTAATTCCAAACAGAGTTCATTGACATGGAAATCTAAGACCCTGTGTACTTGTGAATTCTATCAGGGTTAAAAGACAGTATAGAAAGACATTTTGAGCAAGGAGTATAATACTGTTAATGGCATTCTTTGCTTTGCCTGTGAACAGTAGTATAAAAAAAGGCCTAAAATATCAATTATAGCATTAAAAAACAAACAAAAACCCCACAAGCTATTAAGCACACTCTTCTGTTACTAAAGAGCCCACAGAAATCTGATGTAATAGAATTGGCTTTTTTCATTTTCCAGATTTTCAAAACAGCATGTGATAATTACACAAAGGACTGTTACATGGCTTTTTTGCATGGTGAAGTTAGGGACAACACCCACTTTGTTTATCGGTATAGCTTGGCCATACATAGGAACATATGACAGTGCAGAAGCTGCATTCAGTACACACCTCCTTCTGGGAGATGCTCAGAAACAGTTACTGTACATCATCTCCCCACTTTACTATAATACAGTTTTCAGGAAAAACAACAACAGCAAAAAAAGCCCAAAACCTTATCTAAGAGACGCTTAACTCAGGTATGCAAACAGATGTCTTTTCTTTTAAACTCAATCCAAAGATGCACTCCTGAGCAGACAGCATCCTGCAGTCTCTGCTGGCCTCTCTCGTCCTTAACAGGGCTGCTTCTCTGTACTGCAAGAAGTGTACTTCTTGCTTCTCACTGCCATCTCTCGGCCACTTGACTTTCCATTTCTCAGAAGAAAGCTAAATTAGTGGTGCCAAACCCCAAACGTCCAAGAATGTTCACTTACCGGACCCTGTCATACACATCTACCAACTACTTTAATACAAACACATATTAGTGTTTTGCCTTTCTACTACTACCTTAGGAATTTATCTGCACCTTAAAAGCCTAATTTTCTAAGCTTAAACCTCAAGCCATTAGACATGCATTTACAAGGAGGCATGATAGCTTTTTTCTTTTTGGTAAGTTGGAATTATCTCCATACCTTATTTCGAAATGCACTTGCCCTCATACGAAGTTCTAACAATACGATGCCTGAGCATTACTTTTCAGTGCTAGTGCTATGGAAGTTCCAGCTGTATTATGCCCAAATAATCACAGTTAGAATTTTGCGTTCATTCTGACATGCTACATACCAGAAATCAAGGATACATACTCAGGCCTGTATATCGGCAGCCAGTAAACTAATCTTCCTCCCATCACCAGATATTCTGCGGCAAACTTCAGAAGGTCAAAAAAGATGTCACTCAGATGGTAGCTGGATGAAATGAAGACGGGATTTTCTGTGCTAAACAAAAAAATCACAAGTGTAAACATAAAAGCACAAGTAAATCTTGCATTTTTTCATTATAAAAAAGTAGCACTACTTGATATTTGCAAAACTGCCTAGGTAAATTCAGACGTGCAACTTCTACTTTGAGGAATAAGACTTCCCAAATTCCCTTACTGGCTATTTACACTCATCTTTAGTACTTCTGAAAGTCACTGAAACACAAGCACGTTGGAAATAATTATTTTGCATAGCATCTTCCCTAAGGGCAATTTATAGTAAAAGACAGAAGACAAGGAAGGCCAAGCAAGTGCCAAAAGCCATGTGTTATCTGTAGAGAAAGAAGCAGTAGAAAACTAAGAGGGAAGGTTAAGCTGAAATAGAGGTACTCCATTTTAAACTTATTCTGCAACTTGCAGGGCTTGAAGAGAACACTGAGAATAGGAAACAAGGTACTGCTGGTTCACAGAGGTGAGATGCAGGATTTGAAATCCGGACACATGCAAGTTATAAGCAGGTAGAGCAAAACCAAAAGGATTTCAGGAGGTGACGTATTGGTTTTGCAAACAGTACAAAAGGGGCTTTTCTTCTTTAATTATTAACTTTTTTAAAGAGCTGACAGTCAACCAAGAAAAAATAAAGATTCTAAAACTGTAACTGGCTTCCCATTGAAACATTTATATTCTACAGCAGACAAAACAGCTTGCTTACCTTCCTTCAGCTGACTTAACTGATTCCTTCTGTGAACCTGTTCTGCGAGTAGCTTCTCTGATACCGTATGGTGCTATACAAAGCAAAAGCATAGTGCAGGGATGAGAAGTTCACTCTTTGCGCACATAACATGATACAATTATATTATACATATAAACAGTGCATAATCTATAGCTTATACAAAGTTTTGGGAAAAAATTTACAAAGGAAGTTGGTAAGGGTAAGATCCAAATAATTGCTTAAAAACTGTTTCAAAGAAAGCCTTTCAGCTGTAAGAGGCTTCTAGCATACTAGATGTTTGCTACACTATAGAAAATGCTTTTCTGTTTTGTTAACAGATTTGTCCATAAAAAAAATAAGCCTTACATTTTCAACATGTGACAAATAATCCCATCCTCTTGTTTGATAGAAACAAACACCTCTGCTATAGCACTTAGCTGATCTTTTTCAAAATGATATCGTATAATTGGAATTTCTTGCCAGCACATTCTGCAAATGGTAATTCTTATACAGATAAGAGCAGCCAGAGTTCACTTTTCTTAGAAATTTGCAGAAACATATAATAGCATAACGTGCTTGTTTCATGTTCAACACATTTGTTTTTGTAAGACTCATGTCAGTATTTCAGCATGGAAGCACTAATGTCACCATGTTGTAAATACAGAAGTTTCAACACAACTTACAAACTCAGTTCTAAGTAATGTTAATATACTGCATTGTCTTATTTTCAAACAGGCCAAATACAAATCAAGGAGCAACCCACGGAGAAAAGTCACCCTCCCTGTTCTTAACTAATATGAATGTATCATAGCATGAGCCAGTACTAGACATCAGGAATTACTGTATCAAAGTCTTCTCTTTATTCCCTTCGCCTCTACTCCTCTCAGGCAAGACAAATGGTGTTAAGCACACAGGTTTCTAGAAGAGCAGAGGATCCTTTCAAACTTTTGGTGCTTCCAGCAGTTAAGTGTATCATAAATGCATTAAACTCTCTCTTTGGAAGCACTCCAATAAGTACTTAATGTAAGTCTTCAGAGTCCATCAGACTCCAGTGTGCTGCAGACCAAGTCCTAAAAGCAACACAGACCATTCTGGTAAGAAGGCTCCACGCATCAGTAACATTATACCTTTACTGAATGAGACACCTTCAAAGGATGATTTTCAGCCATATTGATTTTCACTGTCAGTCATAATATTGTCTCCATGGAAGACAGCATTATCTGCAGCTTTGTTACACATTTATAACTATCCTTAAAATAAATGCAGAGATGTCAAAATGCAGATCCAGTTTCCACAGTGTTGAACTCAAAGCTCATTTTTTGTAATATGGAAACTGCAGATCTGAGCATTCACTGAGACATTAAATCAATATACATATGCATATATCTAGGCAATAATATTTTAGTCATTGTAATTGGGCAACAGAAAGCATTAACAAACTTACGATCTGTGATGATTGCATCAAACAGCATCCCTTTTCGCCATACTGGTCGTGAAGAATCAGAAACTAGGGCATCAAGGTAATACTTCTCTAAACCGTACTGTCGGAGATTAGCTCTGATATTTTCATCTGGCCCTCTCCACTTCTGGTTCTTTCTGCTTGCCTTGCCTGAGAGAGAAAGGAAAAAAATGCATCCTCAACAGCAAAATCTTTCATATAAATGTCACACAAAACAATAGTTTATCTCCTGCCTTATTCTACTCACCAACAGAAGTATATGTGATAAAATAAGCTTTGTAACTAACAATACATAATGAAAACAGATGAAAAATAGTCCCACTGTACCATCTGTATTGGGAACATACATACATACAGAACACATTTTTTTTTTAAATGTTAGTTTACTAGATGTTAACTTTGGAGAAGCACTATCCATCAGTCATAATCCTATGCAGAAAATACGTTCTAATTTGCACAGCAATTTTTCAGAGAAGTAAAAAAGGGACTAGGCTTGCTAGGTTTGGTTATGTAAAAATGTTCCTACAGCACAGAATCAGAAAGCACATAGCTATTGACATTACTATTTTGAATTATGTTTTGGTTTTCATTGTTCCTTTTCTTAAATATTTAATGCTTAAAAATTAAAAGAATAACTCAGCTAAGACACGCATAAATCAATCAATAAAATTATACATGAACGAATTAATTCTGTGAAAATTAACATTGCTTTAAGATGCACAACCTTCTATCAACAGAATTCGTAAATTCCAAAGAGTAAGAATTCAATGGCTTAGAAATATGTAACATACCTAATCCATGGATTGTGTTGTAGTCAATATCAGTACCACAGACATATGCTCCAAAGTGTGCCGAGGAGATAAGGAGGCCACCTACAAAGGGCAAAAAAGGGGAAAGGTGTAAATTGTTGTTATGAATGTCATCTGCGTTAGGATTTTTTCCTCAGGAGTGTCAGGAGTTTACAGAAGCAGAACACTAGACTCAAAGCTAAACCCAATAAAAAAAATAAAATACAACTATAAAAGAGTTAAAATCTCTATACAATTATAATCAGAGATGTTAATACTAAATCCCTTCTCTCTTATATGTGAACTTCCTATGCCACTCATCTCTGGAGACTTTCTGAGGAGTTTGTTTGTAGTTTTCTGTATTTAAAGCAATTAGACCCTCTGAGCATTACAAGAATCAGAACTGTTAATTCTTTAATAAGCACTTCTGGCAAACAATCTAAGAAATTACCGCAAAAAAAAAAAAAAAGGCAATTTTACAGTGCCTATTCTCAAAGTTAGTCTCCTTAACTACATCAAAAATTAAACTTGTTGTGTACGTGGGCATTCAGTCCCTTATTAGGAAGCAATGGTCAAGAACCTCACAAATACAAATATCCCCATTATAAATGTCAGTATCAAAAAAGTTTCCTTCATTGTTTTGCTAGTTGAGAGCTATATACAGATGTCTTCTTTTGTGTATGGTGCTATTTTGTCAACACATTTGTTAGTTTACTAATCCAGCAATAAAACTAAATTTATTTACTGTTTTTGTTATTTACTACTGCGATCTGCATTTCTAATTAAAAAACTGCTAAAAAAAAAAAAAAGCATGTGTGATTTCCCCTTGAAACTGGGCAACAGCAGAATAGCCCACAAAAAAAGAGCACTTCCACCAGGTCTTTAACAACTTCCAAAAGAAAAAACAATGGATGGCAGAAGATTATCAAAGAATTGTGCTGTTAATCAGAAAGTATACAGCTAACAGAACAGTTTAAAACTGTACCGTAACCAAGAACTTGGCTGTGAACCCCACATTACTGATGCCATCTGCTTATAGGTAGAAGCAATACCACTAAAATGAGGGGGACAACTGCTGCAAGACAAGAGCTCACCAGCACCAGGAGCACACAAGCTGCCTGCGTGGATGACGCCAATTCTTGCATTCACTGGCAGCCTGAAAAGGAGCATCTCAGGCAGCTGCATTGCCCCACACCAACCACTCAGCACCAGCAAATCTGCAACACATTCTGCATGTACAGGCTAAAGGTCCTACATGGGGCACTAGAAAATTCCTGCACTGTATGCTAATAAACTACCAAAACTGAAGGTGAGGGAGAAAAAAAATATATATCTTTTTTTTTTTCCTTGTGAAATGGATCAGGGAAAAGCAAGGTTACTCACCCCATAGGAGTCACCCATTTCCCTTCTCGGCTGTAATCCCTCAGAACAGATGGGCAGTACCTCCAGAGGGTCAAGACAAACTTAGCTATCCCTGACCCCAAGTATGGCATACCACCCAGTCCTATAAAAAAAGTAAGAAGAAAGTACTTTGCCCATCTAAGAGTATTTTTAATCACATAAAAAAAATAAGATAGGAAAGCATGAACTTAGAGCTTTTAAATCTCAGCTGATACTAGTTCAATTTTGTTCACAGAAACCTACATAGATACTTAAATATCCTAACTGGGCCAGCCCTTTGACCTACCCTATATTAAACAGATGTATGTTAAGGGTTAAACAGATAATCATTGGGTCCACTGACAGCTATTAACCAAATGACAATGGCACAGCACTTCATGCCTTTCTATTGGATAGTGTCTGTTCTTCCTATCTCTTGAGCACAAATGAGGGTCTGGTCATATCACTGTCCTCCACGATGTCAAGGAACAAAATTGTGTTACTTGCAATTACACAGCATCATGAATTGGCAAAGGGAAAGTAGGGACAAACATCTTCCTGAAGAACAAGCAATAGGCTTACTGGAGTATCAAGAACAAATTGTCAAACAGGACAATACAAAATATTCAGATAAAAGACTTGATTTCTTCCTCCAGAAACCTCCGGTGGGTCTTAAATCAGCCTAGTCAAAAGCACTTTTCATTCCAAGGACAAATTCCCCTTGTCCACTACTACACTGATCTGGAAGGCTTGTTTGGCTCACGTAGCAAAACCAGATTGCTTCCAGAAAGCAAGCACCATTTTGCAAGGCTGTTCTAACCTGGTAAATAGAGCATTAAAAAAAAAAAAAAAAAAAAATCAATCCAGGTATTCAAGCTGCATCAGTGAAGAAATCTGAACTATGGTTTTTTCAAAGTACTCCTCAAGTACCAAAGGCACGTTCTTTCCAAATTCATAAGCTCAAATTTACTGCTTTACTCTCAACTCTAAACTACCTTCCAAAAGTACATGATAGCTCACTACTGCACCTGACAATGTTGAAAATCCTATAAAGGACCTCATTAAACTATTGAAATTCCTGGGTGCTATTCACCAAGAGTAGGTGCAAAAGAAAAGACACTGTTTGGTTATAAATGCAGTTTTCTGACTGTCTTACCCAGCATCTCTCATGTCCCTGTGTACTGTTAATCTCAAGTCTGCACATTACAGATGTTTAGTGCAGTAAAGCCATAAAATTTTTAATTCAAATCACTGGGCAGTTTGAGGAGAATTTTGTGTACGTTATACTTTTGAACTGAATCACTTAAGCTTAACATTCATCATTAATTTCTATAGCTTCACCATCTCTATGCAATTTTTCCTCATTCTGTCTTTACCCCTTCATTTTTTTCTTCATTTTTACTCCCAAGAAAATAATTGCTTTCAGAGAACTTTTTGTGCTGTAGGTTTAGCAGATAAAGAAACAAAACTACTAACACCAAAGCATAACTGCTTACAGATGAACTAGGGGAATTTCATCACCCTTTCAAAGGTTACTCCCCAAACACAAGAACAAGGAGGATGACTAAATGTCGTTAAGAGATTATTATGCATGCAAAAAAATCAGGTTGTATATGAATACAAATACTGAAAACAGAAACATAGTTTACTGAAGTCCTGTGTTTCTGAAAATACGATATTCCTGATGTATTTTCTGTGTTACAGAGAATCCACATGCTAATAAAAATTCGTCCTGCTACTGATGCTCTAGTGTTGCCTTCTCTCTCCCTAGCACCTTTGTAATACTTTCTGCAGTGAATTCTCTTCACCCTCCTAATAAGGATTTTTAATTTCATGTGGCTCACGTGCTCTTAACACATGGCCAAACTTTAGCGAAATCCAGGTCAGCAATAAAGCCTTTGCTTTTCTTTGCAATAAACTAATAAAGGCTAAAGGTGGCTTAATGCAATATACTCTTGTATGATTAAATGCTACAACCTGACACCATGGATCTTCTTTTTCAACTACAAAAAAGTTGAGTTTCCCTCAGGTACAAGGTACTTCTATGGCATGCAGATCAATATGTGGAATAAAAGCTCCCCCTCCTGGTTTAACTAAGACAAATCGTAACTGGAGTGAATACATGCTGTGAACTGCGCTGTCCTAAAGATGCAACAGCACAAGGAGCCCATCACTGTTGAATGCTATAACCTAATATTTGCTACAGTGTGTTCAGGCTCAAAAGTGCCCTCAACACTTCTCAAAAGAGCCACCTCCATCATGATGCTACTCCACACAACATTCTGAAAGTTGCTGCAGGGAATGTTGCAACCAAATTTCAGTTCTTAGTGACTTTGGATCCTAAGTAGTCCACAATACACCTGAACTGGTGTTTAAACCATGCTACATATAAATAAATAAAACTAGATAAGATTATTTTACAGTTCTGAGAAGTCTGTTCGCATCTTCTGAAATTGGTCTCCTTCCCCTAAAATCCTTTTCAAGAATCATTTTATGATCCCCATTTTGCTTTTGGTACAATCTCAAATGTCAGTTCAGCACCTGAAGCCACTGTATCAGGCAGAAGGGTGGCGTAACACCACAGTAACACAATCCCCCAGTTTTTCCCTCCAGTAGAAAGGAACATACCTGTTCCAACAAAGGGGTCATATACAATATCGTTGGGTTTCACTCTTCCATGATTTGCCATAATGAAAGACAGGCAGGCATCCATGCTGGTATTTCCAATAAAGTGTCTCTTTTTTACACTGTAGGACTCAATGAGTTCTCTTTGGCCATCTGCAATCTGTTGAAAGATTTGAAATCACTGTCAGGTCTTAGATACAAGAGATAAGCAGACTGACAGACTTGTTTAAGTGACGCTATCCAACAAACAGCAAACTCGTCATTCCATAATGCATCATTTTGCCTTCTGCAGGTATGAAAGACTTCTTTCCAAGCAACAGGTGCAATATCTATGCAATACATAGATAAATACTTCAAGATAGAGATCACAAATATACGAACAATTTGTAGTGAAAATTGTTCTAAATAAATAAATAAATAAATATTAGAGCAACTTTGCTATTATTCTAGGTGTCAGAATAACAACTCCTGGCAATTTAGAGTCAAAAGAACTTCAAAACATTAATAAATAAAGTACATGTAAACAAGTGCATGTGCGCAGGTTAAGGTCACACAGAAGTTTGATCTTCACCAGCTTTTCTGTCATGCTCAAAATCTAAATTTTGCACTGACAAATTAAAATTTACTGGTAAAGCAGACAAGGCCCAAATGCTTTTTTTTTTTTTCCATCAGACTTCCAAAATATACTGAAGATGACCAGAAAAGTCCAGAATTAAACATGTCCAAAAGCTCTTCCAACACAATTCTCTGACTCCGACCACCACCAGTTTTACTGGGTAAATAAAACACATTTGTCTATGCTTTCCAGGTTGTTTTCCCTGTCTCTGAACACTTCAGGAATCCAGCAGAGGTGGGACAACAGCTGCACCATTTTGCAGTATTGCCACAACACAGGCTGTTATCAAGTTAATCACAGGCATGGAGAGTATTCAGAGGCACTAACAGGTAATGCAGTCCTCTAACTTCCCAGGTAGTTATTGTTATAAAACCCCTGACCACAGCTGTGCATTCTCAACAGGGATTCTCCTCCCTTCTAACTGCTCTTGACCCAGGGCATTCCAGAACACAGTTTTCAATCAGTCACTGGTGTCATTCTGTAAGACGTCCTCTGGGGACCCACTTTTTCCTCACAAGATACAAAAGACCAGATCCAATTTCCTCAAAATATCCCAATCATGCAGCAGGTTTGGAGTGCATACACCCAACAGACGAGAACATTTGCAATAAGTACCTCAGATGACAAGCTCTAGACAGTTTTTGAAAATGACCCTTACTGTGTGTGAGCAGCACAGCACTGTCAGTGTCCTCTCACTCACACATCCACTTGTGGGCTGGACCCACTGTGGTCCAAAGTCTCAGTCCATGATAACTCACAGCTACAGGATAACTACTGAGTCAAAGGCTCAGTCCATACCTTTCTACTGAGGTGCTCATCAGGACGCCTGAAGCACGTGCAGAATGCTCCAGCAGGGCTGATGCAAGTCACCATGGTAGCAAACCATCTATTGTTCCTGTAAATGTTTCTTCATGTTTGAAACAAGCTGCTGGTGCTTTTAGCTTCACCTGGATTTATAATACCACAGCTATGCAGACATTGGCGCTGTTTAACACCAGTTTTTTCCACCTGTTTTTCAATTGCTAAAGTAAACTGCTTTTTCTTAGTCACAGTACGGATTTTCAAGACTTGTATCACTGTTTTATGCAGTGATATATTCAGTTATAGTTATACTGTATGCTTCCATTAAAGCTCAAGGCAACTTTTACATTTTAAATTGAAGAACAGTTCTGAACATACAAGTTCAAAAATTGAAGCAACTGTACTTACGCACCCATCTACCAAAATACAGATCAAAGGGCTCTTCTGGAACATTATTAGGGTCCATTCCATAATCTTCCAAAATCCAGAATACATGTTCTGGATTCTTTAAATTTACTTTTCCATTGAATGGCAGAAATTCAAGAGCCTACACAAAAAAAGAAAAACAGTCTACACATTCTAGGTCACGTTTTTAAAATACGTGTTCCCCCCCCCCCCCCCCCCCCCCCCCAGAAAAGAAAACCTAACCCCCCTAAAAATCTACAGAATCAACAGCGACTAAAAATAGAGCATAATTAAATAAGCAAAAGCAGTAACTTAGAAAAAAATCTTAATTAAAATAGTGATAAAACCAGCAGGAGAACATAAGCACAGACAGAAACATAAGGACAGAACAGAAAATTGGCAAACAATCCACAGCTTGCAACTAAAGTCAGCGGACTGGCTGTTCCACATACTCCAACAATTGATATCTAATATGGAGATAAGACATTTTCTTAAAACTGGCATCTACTCTATATGAAACTTATAGTTCCAGGCCATAAGCCTAAACGTCTGCATCTATGAAATCAGCACTGTGATCGTTGTTTATCTTTGTATATGCCTCACGTGATCTGCTTAGGAAAAGAAAACCACAAAGGCAGGAATTCATGGGGAACGTTAAGTCGGACAGAAAGATCTCATTTACAGGTGACAAGACATAAGCTGTAAACTGTTTTAAGATATTCAGGAAACCCCAAATTCAATGCATCTTAGAAAACACTGATAGTATTGAATACGAACAATGTAAATAGATAAAAATAAATGTTGATGGTATCTTAAACATCTACTTACATCTATCTTTTTTATTTTCTGTGCTTGGGTCAGTGTTTTATTGAAAGTATGAATACGTATCTTGTACGTAGAGTCAGGCTGTAGATATGGAAGCTGAAAACATGGCAAAGATTCTCATTAGTACAGCTGCAGTGTTAACTACTGCGATGAAGAAAACACTTTTAAGTTCTTCACATGCATACCATCCTGTCCATTGGGTAGTTCTTCAAAGATGCGTAGAGCTCCTCTGCAGATCTGCCATGACCCCACAGTTCAAATATAGACCTGAAAATACCAATATTTTTAGAGTGCAGTAAGACAGAAGTGGCAAAGGGGAAGGGAAGAGGGAAATGCCTTACAGACACTCCTCACTAATCCTTCTTGGCCAACATGCTTAGGCTTCATGGGGTATAGGAGGATGTTGTTTGTGTCTTAGCACACATTTAAGTTTTGTTCTGAACAGGGAGATACTTTTTCTTTTATCCTAAGCTGATGTATCAAAGACGCTTTTTTGTTTGGTCTGTCTTATGTAGCCAGAGATATAACCAGTGGTTCTATCCCATTTGAAGATTCGTCTAAGACATTTGACATTTTAAGATTTTTAAGCACTACACTGTTTCCCACACTTTTGTTGTTGTTTCCATATTGCTGGCTACAATGAGAGCATTGCCTTGGAAGATGACAGAACTGATGCTCCTGCAGTGAAGGCACACCACCACACACCACATCACAGGCCTTCCCTCCAGCATTCAGATATCCCAAGTGCCATATCCATATCAAAGAAAAAAAATTCTCCAACAGGAACCCTCATGACACTGCACATTGTTAGACATTCCTATGCGTATTTGTAACACACCATACACAGAGACAATCTTTAAAGATCAGCAGTGGCATGCAGTACTTTTACAAGGATGGTGGTTGACTCCCTAAGGAAAAACTTGCCAGAGTTCAAAGGTTTAGCTCACTCACACAAATGTAAGAGAACTACACTTTACTAAGTGACAAGGGTCAGTGGTAGGCCATTTAGTTGCAGTATTCCTTTCCTGAAAAATATTTAGGGCTACACGTCTAACCTGCATTTACCCTGAAAAGAGAGTAAATTTTAACGGTGTGCCATTTCTTCTTAAAGCATCTGTTTCTATTTACTTTAAGAATTTAAACTATATTTATAGATGGAGCTATGGAAAAGCTAATAACATAGGGTATACTAGGGACAAACAAATACTCGTCTTTGAGTTTTATTTTGCTGTTGGAGAAGCAATTCAGACTCACTTCTTACCTTTACACTTAATTATCTAACAACAACAACAAAAAAGCCCTAAACATTCTGCTGAGAGTTTATTTAGATAAGTATATGCTTCAGAGCTTTTAATTTTCATTAGCAGTGCAATTGAGATGCTCCAGCAATCTTATGCTAACATAACTCCCCATAGGACATAAAAGGGCAGGAAAAAACAATGGGCAAGTCGTGCTTTCTACGTAAAATAAGCCTATGAGAGTTGTATGTATTGTTTGAAAGAGCATGCCATATAGAACACCTGTAGGCTGTCCTGTTGTGCTTTAATTCACATCACATATGACAAGGAATATGTATCTTCTCGTATCATTCCCTTCTAAACTTGATTTTCAGTTTTTACCTTTCATTGTTCTTATATTTTAATTCCATGTGTGTTTTAAAATGAGCCACTACCTAAGCAGTACTCAAGTCAACTGGGAAGTCACTGACACTACAAGATGAGCACTGGCTCTACAGTGAAAAACAGTGCTTCAAGACCTGGTGCTGACTGTAAATTAAGTAAGAAGGACAGGCATGATATGTAATCAGTCCTATAGGGTCCAACAATACTTCCTCATTTCTAGGGGTAAGCAGCGACTTAGGACTCCATAAGTCTTAAGACTCCATTCAAAATTAGTATTTCCCCTCTTATAGTGAAAGCTTTTTACAGCCTACTTTATCATTTTGAAGATTTTTCACCTCTTACTTTGCACATACTGTCCGTTTCATTATTCCCCTTGCCATCTCTTCTGAAGGAATATTGAGAATCCAAAAAGGAGACTGAAATAGAAAGAAAATGAGTGATGCGAATGTCTACCTGGAGGATGTTACATGTATTACACAATTACACAATTCTGTTGTATCAAAACAGAACACGCATGCTGAAGAAAAAAACACGTTAACAGTACAGAAAACGTGAGGATAAAACATTTAATTTAAGGTAAAATTAATTCTTGGTTGAACAGCCAAGAACCTTTACTACAAATTCCATTTTCCTGCCGTATCTTTGATTTGGTAAAATATTATTTGTTTGTTTATAATTCTCTAGATTATTCACCCACTAAGGAATCATAACACCTACTTATACAAAACTAATAACAAAAGGCTAGTGATGTTTTCTGACTAAGCATTAAGACCAGAATTATACAGCTTGCCAGCTTCACTTTTTTGGATATAGTGTCTCACCAAATTAGAGGTAAACACTAAATTCACACAGCCTACTAAAATGTTTTCATGGTTCAGCTGTTCTGAAAGGAAACAAGCCTCCCAGTAGATGGCACAATTTCTTTCTATATAGCTAAATGAAGACATCCTGATGTGCTTTTTGTGCATCTTTTCCTAAACCCAAAATCTGAGCTGAAATTGAGAATTGCTCATTTTTGGAAGACAACTTATTTTCCTAAGAAACTTCAAAATGTATTCAGTTACACACTTTAAATAAAAATATCGTAAAGGACGTATTTGTATATCATACATGCACTCAAGGAAAATATTTGGTCCTCACTTACATTTACACGAATTTCCTGTTGATTGCTAAATTGTCCGCCATAGAGCGAGAGCAACGATGTTATTTCCTAAAGGGAAAATAAAAAGGTCAGGCTTTGGGAGCATTCACCAATGTGTTAAATTTATATATATGTATGTATGTATCAGAGACAGAACAGCATACTATAAGTTTTAATGCAGACTGTGACCTCCACAGGGATTACAAACAAAAACTTACAATAGAGGAAAGAATGGCATTTACTAAGGATTTATTGTGAGAAGCAACAATGAAAAACTCTTAACGCAACTGTGTGGGTAGGGCAGAGGTTTAGAGTTAAATTCAGCTTGTATGGAGTATGTATGAGATGAAAAAATAGACTCTTCTGTAAAAGTAGTTGATTGTCACAACTCGAGTTACTGACAGGTTATGAAGAGCTGTACATTGTAGGGTACAGCAGGATCAAAGGCTTCAGTAGGGAAATCCCAGCGTTTTCCATTCTTGCACTCATTTCTCAGTGCCTAAAGGCAAGCTGCAAGGCGCAGAAAGCACGGCCTGCGAGGGCAGGCTCTGCATGTGCCGGGGCTGCCGTGCCGCAGGCAGGCGGTGCCGGGGCTCGGTGCAGAGGTGCTGGGCAGCTCGCTGGGCACAGCCGTCCCAGGGGAAGGGCAGCGACGCGCCTGCAGCGCTCCCTCTCCCCCCAGCGCCCCAGCGTCCCCCTGCAGGCCCTGGGGGAAGAGGAAGGGGCCGGGGCTGGGGCCGGGACACGCCGCCTGCCCCCGGGCCGTCCCCGGCTGCCCCCGGGGAGAGCCCCCGAGGGCAGCGCCCCCCTCACAGCCCCCTCCCGTCCCGTCCCGTCCCGTCCCCGGCCGCGGGGCGCTCACCGGCAGGCGGAACTCCAGGTGCTCCTGCGCCAGCAGCAGCAGGAACCGCCCCGCCGGCACCCGCCGCGCCGCCGCCATCTCGGGACAGCGCCCGCCTCCCCGCCCCGCATGCGCCGCCGGGCGGGCATGGCCGGCACGGCTCGGCCCGACCCGGGAAGGGAAGGGAGGGAAAGGAAGGGAAGGGAAGGGCTGGGAGCTGCCCCTCAGCCCCCCGCCAGGGCCCTGAGGTGGTGGAGGTGTTTGTGGTGGTTTGTGGCTGTGCCCGGTCCCTGCCTGCCGGAGCTGCCCCGCTAGGTGAGGGGTGAGCGGCGTTTGTCCCGGCTTCGCCTCAGCCTTCTGCGGTTTGCGTGTGTAATTGGTGACTAATTAAACGTGCGCCTAATTGCCTGCTCGTGCTTTATTTATTTATTTATTTATTTTTGCTTTTTCCGTGTGACATGGGTGTAGAAGCAGAGAGCTCCTAACAGACCGTCAGGAAAGGGGCAGAGATAAGGCTGCCTGGAGAATAATAAAACAATGATTTCTGTGTTCTCAGTTATCCTTCGTTACATTTTAACATCTGAACTTGATGTTCATTATACCAAAAGCTGGCAGGCCCGGCGCCCCCAGCCTTCAGCGACCCTCTGGCAGGAGCAGCCGTGCCCGGCAGCCGCCCCATGTCCCGGCCCCCTGCGTGCTCTGCGCGGGTTTCTGGGCGGCATTTTCCCTGCGCCTCAGGGCAAGGCTCTGCCCGTGCCCTGCTGCTTACAGGCACGGGCTGCGGTCTTGGTGCGTGCCCACAGCCTCCTGCGGGCGCTTCTCGCCCTGCAGCACTCAGGCTGGAGCCGGTGTGAAGACGAGGAGACTCTCCTGGTGCTGCCTCCCCAGTGCCCGGCTCAGCGCCGCAGCCTGTGGGAGGATCCATGTGGGGGGGGCGGGCGCTGTGGGGCGGCACCGCGGGGCTGGGGCTGAGCCCCGGGGGCTGTTTGAGCGGCTCCTCCTCGGCAGCCCGGCCCCAGCCGCGTCCCGCAGGGGTCCCGCAGGGCCGTCGGGGCCCGCCGCGGGGCATGGAGCGCGGTGTGGGCGAGGGGCAGGGCGAGGAGAGCGGCGGGGCGGTGGGCGATCTGCGGCGGAGCTGGCAGAGCTGGGCGGAGGGCCACGGCGAGTACCAGAGGAGGAACCCGTTCAGCAGCGAGGGCGGGCTGCCCGGCAAGCCTGCGCTGGCTGCCAGAGGGGACCCGGCCTACGGGAGGCCCCCCGAGGGCTCCAGGACGGAGCAGCGGGGCAAGGATGCCCACTCGCACGTGGGGCGGGAGGTGGAGGAGCTGTGCCTGGTCATCAGGAGCACGGGGCGCAGGGGGGACGACGGGCGCGTGAGCGTGACCTTCGGGCAGCTCTTCGAGACCTACGAGACCATCTCCAACAAGGTGGTGGGCATCCTGCTGAGGGCCAGGAAGCACGGCCTGGTCGGCTTCGAGGGCGAGATGCTCTGGCAAGGAAAAGACGACGACGTGGTCATCACGCTGCTGGAATGAGAGCCGGAGCGGTGGTGGTGCTGCCCGCCTCCACCTGGAAAAGCGCCTGGACGCCGCCTGGGAAGAGGTTTTCGCTGTGGAGCTTCAGCTCGGCAAGTTAGCGGGACGCTCGCAGGAGAGAGAACAGGTGAGGATTGTCAAATAAAGCTTTCGTAAAAACAATAGCTGTTCTGAACAGAAATCGTGGATAATCAGCTAATCCATCACGTTGCCATTGGATTGTCCCCTCATTGTCATCATCACTACAATGTCCTGCGGCTCTTCCAGCATCCCTGCTGACTTAGGGCTTTAGGCTGCTGAAAGCAAATTGCTAACTTGCTGCCATACAGCGCCGATTCTTACAGGTTGTGAAAGACTCACCGTGGGGGGGGGTTTGGTTTGCAACACATGGAATTGAAAACTTCTTTGGGAATTCATATACTTTTTCAAACAGGAGCTTGGTATGTAGCAAAAGTTGAGGTTATTTTCACATGGTGAAACTAACTAGGTGGAAGTTATGTTGACTTTCGTGAAGTATATGCAAATACCCAAGTATACTGAAGTACCACTTGCTTAATGGTTTACGGTACATACAGCAAGGATGTTTCATGATTCCTAAATACGTTGCATGTTGCGTGTATTCTGGAGAGCTGCACTAGTCCTGGTGTTTAATAGTCTGTTCTCCAAACCATCTGTGCGTCTTATCCTTTTCCTCTCTGTATCTCACACCATTTTCACCTGTTCTTTCTTCTGATGCTACGTCATACTCCAGGTCACAAAGTTCTGCAGCCTTTTTGGTGAACTTAACCATACCCCTTCATAGCGAGCAGGGTGCTACAGCATAAAGACATGAAAGACAGCAGGACCTGCACACTGAGACACTGTGCTTATATAAAAAGAAGAAAAAAAAAAGTCTCTTCTTTCAGCAGAGTGTAGCAATGCTGTTTACAACAGAGAGTTGAGATCCTGCAGTGCCAAATGCATAAATACAAGTGTAGTGGTGCGCTCACATGCCTCACTGAGCTGTGCTTTCAGAGCACAGTTGTGAGTTTTCCAAACTGGGAGAAAAAATGATCTGCTAGTTAAAACTAGGGACTGAGAGATGAGTGATAAGGATTTTCGTCATGGTTATTCTGGAGGAACTTTTTCAGTGCTCAGAGTTGGTTATATATGATAGCTGTTATAGCTGTGCTTACAATACTTCCCAGCAAGAAAACTATATACATTGGGAACAAAAAATTCTACTTTTTACCAGGGCAAACAAAAGCTTTTATGTGCTGTTAACTTGATGAGTCTTTAATATAAGAATATTCTCTTGCCTCAAAAGGAAATTGAGGCTTATTATAAGTTATTAACTTGATTTAAATGATAATTATTTTATGCTATTTATATGTTGTTTGTTTGTTTGTTTTTCAGAGAGTGTAAGAAAAGAATGATTTTTGTTTGACATTTTCACCTAATGGGGATTTGCATCAAAATAATGCAAAAATGCACTTTTCAATAGCATCCTAATGAAAAGATAGTGAAAATATGGAGGGGGGGAAGGATGAAATGAATGTGGTGAAGTAAGTATTTTGTAGAACAGGACAGCCAGATGCAGGTGCAGCATGGAGGGGGAAACAATGGATGGGTTTCAATCACCGTGTGTTCAATTTTACCCTGTTGGAAGCTGGGGAATATGTACTGTGCCACACACTGCTGGTTGGTGTTCCCATAGCTCTCAAAACCACTCCTCTGTAAAATTATTTATGGCTTGCACTTTAAAACAAGACACATAACTTGTCATTATAGCACGCTTAAGATGCTTTGCCTGTTGGAAAAGCATTCCTTGAGAGATGAGATGAGCACACATGGAAGGATTCAGCTGCCGTTAGGTAAAGCCTGGGGATACATTTTGATTTCGGAATGCATCAAACTTCTTGTAATACAGCCGTGGCCTGTGGTTTGCGTAATTCTAACAATTTGTGTATCCAATTGATTCAGCAGCAGCAATAATTGGTAACTTCTAGGAGGCAGGATTGGGCAGTTCAGGTATCGCCAGCTGACTAACGGGGTATCAGGAAAAATAATACAGGACTCTCCAAAGACACAGAGCTGGGGCAGTGCGTAACCTGAGCACCCTAAGGTGCAGGTCCAGCTCGTACAGACTCACACGCTCTTAATTAAGACTGGGGCAGGTAGTTAAACGAGAACAGAGGCTTCCACAGCCGTGTATGTAGTTAGTGTCAGATAATAACATGGCCTCAGCTGCACTCCTGCTGCTGCTGGCTGGTGTAAGTGTCACTGGAGTACATCTGCAAAAGCTCTAAGCGTACTTCTGACCAAATCAGACAGAAGCAGAGTAAGCCCTAACGAAACGGGCCTTCCAACTTTGTGACTATGAAAACATGCCCCATCGTATTTTGAACAAAACCAAGGATTGTTATTTAAAACATAATTTATAGAGGGATGTATTATTATTTTTTTTTTATTAACCATTTATAGGGCCAAATTTCCTGCCTGCCATGTTTAGATGAACATTCTCTATCAAGAGTGACACGTCTTTTTGTTTTATGTGCCCATGCAATGGTTACCAACACCAGAAAGCTGCCAAACTGGGCCAGCACACAGGTTGTCTCATTTCCTGCTTTCAGCAATAGCCAGAATTTCAAAAGAAGTCTAAGAGACAATACAGTTGGTCAGTTTGTCCACTGATACACTCAAGAATAAAAAATTAGGCCTGAACTCTGTACAGACAGGACTGCACGGTGTCTCATGGACATGACGGAATGTAGCTACTAGTTTACAAGTGCTATAAAATTCTGTTTCCTCATCTGCAACGTAGAGTTTCAATGAACATCTACAGATGAGTTTTTAAAACCTTTTTTTCTATGCAACAGGCTCCCGTTAGCGTAAATGGAACAATGGAACAAATTTAGTGTTATTTTCACAAAAATGTAGGATGTGAGGTTTAAGTATTGCAAATATACTGCAAATACTTAAGTGCACTCTGACCTTCTGAAAGGTGCTCTTGTCCTACCAAGCAAATTTCAGCTCTTCCAGTCTCTCTTAGAACTTCATGTTTTTTGTAGCAAGCCTCTCAGCTCCCTCTGTAGTCCTTCCTTTTCTTCTGGTGGAAGCATGTGAATTTTGCACCTGTTTGAGAGTGTTCATTTTACAGGAAATATCTGTATCTTCTCTTGTCAAACACTGAAAGCACTTTCAGCACTTCAATAAATATTGCACAATAGTTGAAATGTCAGCAAGTGAGATTTTGTGTAGATTTTTTACTGTTTCCAAGTTTGTCAAATTTCAGGTATGATTTTTACCAGTTTGCTCCCATTTTTATATATTTAATTTCAACTCACGCTTAAGACCTCAGCATACCTTGAAGAGCTATTACCAATGTAATCACATTAAAAATGCTGTCCTTAGTCAAAACACCTGAAACTTTTTTTTTTTTCCTTATTCCACCTTGAACAGCATTGTATGTGCGTGTTTCACCCCTTTTGAAGGGGGCAATTAATACTTCAGCATAGCAGTATTATTCTCTGGGCTCGCATTAGGTTGGGAGTTTATGTAAATCAATTGAGCAAAAAAGTACAAATAAAGCTTTGTTGTTCCTAAAGAAGTAGTCAAAAAAGCAGCTTTTCTCGGGATGTCTAATACTGGATCAAAGAACAGAGCCAGGGGCAGCGGGTAAACAACTTTCCTTTGGGCCTTGTACACTGAGGAGTAAAAGCTGCCAAGTTCTCCCTCCAAGAGCTTTGCAGCTATCTTTGCTCCCTGGAGTCAGACGACTGGGTAAGTTGGAAAATGGTGTTACAATGCTGCTGTTGAAGAGGGTGACACAACGAATGGGGCCTGCCTGCTGCCTTTCCAGAGGGTAGCCAGCGCTCCTGAAACATAGCCAAAGCATTAGAACAGACTTCTCAGAAAATCACAGAATGGTTTGGGTTGGAGGGACATAGAGATCATCTAATTCCAGCTCCCCTGCCATGGGCAGGGACACACTTAAGAAAGTATTTCTCAACCCGATTAAAAAACATCTGCCAAGCCTGAGAGCAATGCTTGTCCATACAGAAGGAAAACGGACCACACACAGGTCTGTGCTGAAAAACGCTACGGAGACACTGAGCATTCCTCTTGGTAACGAATGGGTCTCCATTTATACACCTTGTGTGAGGAACTGTCATTCCTGTGACCCTCCTCAAATGTAAGACATAAAAGCACATCTTCATGTTTCCTGCTGCATCCATTTGACAGTGCACTGGGTCTTGCTGGGATGGTGCTCATTTTCTTCATAGTAGCTGACGCAGTGCTGTTTGGGATCTGTGACTAAAGCAGCACTGTTAACACACCCATCTTCTGCCTATTGCACAAAACCAAGCAGCAGGGGGACACAGCCTGCACAGCTGGCACACAGCCTGCACAGCTGGCACACACTGACCTGCCGGGCTATTCCCTGCCAGATGTCGTGCTCAGCATTAAGAACCGCCGGGAGGATTTCTGGGGGGCTGAGGCAGTCACTACTACTAGGCTGCTTATGGGAGATGGTGAGCGATCATCTATCTCTACATTACTTGTCTTGGTTTTTCCTCTTCTTTTCTTCATGTATTAAAATGTGTTTATCTTGACCCATTCTCTGCCCCATCCTGCGGAGAGCAGGGGCGAGGAGTGAGTGCTCTGCTGCTGACCATAATCAGCACAACTCCTTGGCTGCATGGTTAGATCACTCCACAATTAGCATTTGTTCTATTTATTAATCCCTTCTGATAACAGTTCATATGTTGGTACTTTAAATATTACATATTACAGTTAGATATAGTTACATAGATTAATTACAAATCAGAACACACAGAGTATTAACTCTTGAAAAATCTTAACATTCAAATATTTCATATGGTTAGGAACCAACTCAAGCCTCCTAATCTATTGCACAGAATTAACCAAAGTTCAGTGCCTTTAATTCATACTCCTCCTAGCTAACGCTACAAATTAAAACTGCAAAGTACGTGAGTGCCCAGTAGTAAGAATAACGTGACATTAGGAACAAGCTCTTGCAGAAGAGACTGATGTTTCCTCTTCTGGGTAGAAAACACTTGTTTAGAAGGGTGTGAATCTTCTCAAGTACGGTGTATAGCCTGCTGTAAGAATATTACAATGCATTGTCCCGCTAAGGCAAGAGGTGCTGGATCAGTGGAAAACATTGAGAAGATTATGCTCGGGGAATCTTGCAGGCACAACAGACCATCACTGCCTCAGCTGCATCCAAGTGCACCAGCCAAGGACACTTGATTAGTTAAGCACCAAGTCGGGGAACAAGGAAGATCCACTCCATGGTTTCGGGAGTGTGAACTTTCCAAACAGTCTGCCTTAACATGGTATTGAAAAACAGAGCTCTAACATTACTGATTAGAGTCACACAGTGAAGGCAAGTGTTCAGCAGGGTCCATAACCAATTCCGAACACAATCCCTGCATGTTCCAATTTTAGGCTGAGTCCCTGCTCTTCCAAATCCAAATCAGGCTGCTGTTATGCAAGCCTGCCACATACTGCACTAAAGACCCACTTCTCTCGTGACCTCATTTAGAAATCAAATTTAGCCAAGGCATTAGTAATCTCCAAATGGCTTCATGTCAGAACAGTATCAGAATAATCTCAAAACGTCTTTTCTACCATGATGCAGAACAGCAGCGTGCTAAGTTAATTCTTCTGAACTCTTCACGTTTTTGTAAACATATAATAACTAATTAAAAATATTGTGCACGTAAGAGGGAAACAATCTTCCAGTCCAACATACAATCACTTACACATACAATTAAACTATATTCTATGTTTTATAGCATTATCACATCTTGGGCACATATTGTATTAACATGTACTATGTCACTGTCATGCAAGTAAGACAGGTAATATATTAAAGTGGTTTAGCACCAGAAAAGTTAGTAGTGTACTTTCTGCAAGGTACCTACTACTAACTAGGCATAGGTAATATATCATACAAGTACAGATGGAAACTGAAATGTTTTGGATGTCCTTTGCAATTCCAGAACAATGGAGCTTTAAAACAAAAGCTAGATTCCACAACAAATATTACCTTTGGTACCACGTGCATGCTGTTACTACTAACTTATTTCCTTAGGACAGGATGCAGTTAGGATACATTCTGCTGCTATACCCTGCATTTTACTGGGAGAACTTGTTTGCATATGTGGATGTGTCTATGTATAATGTATGTGTCTATTATATATGCATACACATACCTAAAATTAGCATTAAAATACACTGCCTTATTGTCAGAGCAGTACACAGACTTCTGGAGTACCCAAATGTGAGGATTAGGTTGACAGCTATGAATTCTGTATTTCCTCATCAGGAACTAAGCCTTCTTACCCAGGTATATTGTTGGCAACAAACTGTGCAACCTGAAATCAGAGTTCAAAACCAAAGAACAAACGGGCTAGTTAGTCATCTGAGGCTAGGAGGGCTTTCAACTGGCAGCGTTTTCAGTTTGCAGTCGCTCAATCAGTTGTTCAGCCTATGAAAGAGAGAAAGCAATGCATTAACTATGCAGTGAACCTTCAGTTTACTGAAAAAAAAAAAGCCAAAACATTTTATAAACAGCAACAGTGTGATGCTGACGAACACAGCATATACTTTTCACTTCTACGGATAAAGCATACAACAGCAGGAGTAAAATACGATTGTTTTAAACAGCAGGCTTTTTCACATTTGCATCACCCATTAAGTGATCAGAAAAGGAAAAAGAAACTCTGCCAGTCAGAGGATGTTTGAGCGAAGAAACAGCATTGGCGGCAGCATGTTTTAAGGACCTTGGAAGACAGCTGTGCTCAGAACAACCAGGCTCTGAGGAAGGGAATTCTCCGGGAGACGCTCCAGAGCAGCATCTTGTGGCCTCTCATCACCCACAAACCGCACGCCAGTCGTACACGACTGAGAGATGGAGAGCACTCACATGCTGCTCGTGTCATTAGGCAAGTATTCATTCTTCGGTTAGGTCACTATGCTCACACATACTTTTCTCTCCATATGGCCATATTTACACATCTACCACACAGCTGGGGCAGCAATATTTTCTGTGTGTGACAGCACCAGCCCTCGGAAAGGAACGGGGTAGAAGGAGGTCTGCCACCGTTGTTCTAGCAGGCCACATTAAGGATGTGGAGACTCACTTGGGCACTTCTGAAATCAGTTTACATTACTGTCACTTTTTTGTTTGTTTTGTTTTAGGTGTTTTTTATTTATTTAAACACCAGTCCCCACTGGATTCATCTTTTAATTTGAACGTGTGCTTGAGGTCTTACTAAGATCTCCAAAGGAACCAAGTTAAAAGGTGAAAAGCCAGTATGTTTTAATACACACAGTAAATATGCCATCAGCTACTTCAGATGGCAACAACTTAATAGGTGTTAAGAAGCTACTACATGTTTTCCTTTGCAAATAAAGCTAGATAAGCATGAAGTTAAACTGAAAATGAAGTTATCTGAATCTTGTTTTACATTCTTAAATATGTATCACGTTCAAGTCCTTATAACTAAACAAAAAAAAACATTTTCCAACTTGACAACAGGGCAAAATACCTTTTGAATTGCATCTGTATCAGATAGCTAAACTTGGTATGGATACCTCTGAGCTAATCCAAACCAGTAAGCAGTATAACTAGACAGCTACAGGTTTTTTGAGGCCCAAATATCTCTGTGATGCTCTGCTACACAGCAGAGAAATCTGCGTGTTTTGAGATAGCCAAGAGCCCCAGCCAAGTTTTCCTCTTTAAGAGGCTTTTTATACTCTTCTTTAGAAGAGAGACTTTTTCTCAGCAACTTTGTTTTGGGGTTGTCCAATGACTCTGGGATGCTGAAGCTACACTACAAGGATAGTTTCCTGATGAGTCAAAGCTGAGCGAGTTCGCATTAGTCCTCCAGAGAGATTTTCAAGCAGGATTTAGTCAATGCCAGTTCCATCTCATTCCTGATCTCTACCGACAGAGGTCAGTACAAAGACTAGTTGTGTAAGCAGACACTTGTTTCAGTCTAAGAAACTAATAATAAACAAAATAAGAAAAAAATATATGAACTGACAAAAGCAGCCATTAGGTGGCCATGTTTTGCACCTATGCTGGATAAACCAAGGCATGGACAATACACAGCCCCTCACATTCTAATATAACCCTTTCACATAAAAGAATAAATACTTACAAAGTGTAGTCAGAGGCACATCACATCAACTAAGTGATGCATTAAATCCAGAACTACTGTTTTGTTTGCTGCTAATGTTACTGTTGCTCTATTTCCCCTATTAATGATAAACATTAATATTAAATTTTACTATTGTATTCTCTCAAAAAGTTAATGCAAAACGTAATCAGTTATTTCTGTCATTGCTACAATTATTACTCAAAGACTTTTTAGACACAGTTAAAGTGTTGGAAAGACATCACATTTTCAGCTTGCAATTGAAAACCTAATGAAAAGTTCACGTGCATTACACTCACCGTGATAAACCAGTAAGAGTTGATTCTGTAAATCAGTCTGGATAAGAATCCTAGCTGACTGGCTGGGGCCAGGACATGAAGATGCAAGTGCGATATTGAGCAGAAGGGAGGCCAGTGAAAACCCATTCTTCAGAAAAGAAAAACAGGTTAGAAACACTGGTGATGTTAAGTCAGGAAGTGGAACATATTAAGTTTTTTAACAAGATCAACTGAATTAAGAAATTAACTCAAAACGTTTTCCTTTTACATAAAAGCATGAACAAAAGATACGTCCTTTCCTTTCATTATGCTCTCAAGGTTTTTTTTTCAGAAGATCATTAACCTCTTCTTTCACATCTCTCTATTTCAGATGCACTGTGTTAAAAAGAAGAGTAGGAAACAGGCTATTCCTTAGATGTGTCATATCTAGTTTTCAGCTGGAAAGTCAACTGCCGCTAGATTATTGTAGTTTCTACCTATTTTAAACAGGAAGACCCATCTCCCTCTACTCTACACTATTTAAACTACGTTACATTTCACTTCATTTTGGCAACCAAACACATTGGCTTATAGCAAAGGCAGCAGCACTGAAATTAAGTGAGTGCAGGTGTGACTGAAACATAGTGCTGCAGTGCCCTGATTAAAACGACAAAGTTTACCTCTCCTGGAAGCTGAAATTAGAGAATATGCTCAGCACGTAATGGAGAAGCAGGCCTTTAGATAAGCAGTATGAAGTGCCCTCCCAACCCCACAAGGAAGGGAGAATCTGAGTTGGAATGCAGTCTGCGCCAGGCATTGATCAGAAAGAAGTCAACATTCAGTGCCAGCACATGTGACTTGACAAGTCATGTGGTAAGTCAGTGCAACCCCAGTTTCTCCAATAAATCATACTGCAGTCATTAACATTATCTCTAAACCAGCATTTTGAAGAGTCAAGAACATATTCAACAAACACGGAAAGCTTCCATTACATACCTTATATCATTTAAGTCATTAAAATTATTTCTCTGGAGTACAGATTTTCCAACTTCCATCATTCTCTTCACTATGAGATACAAATACATTTAATTTAAGTAATATTTTACACATTGTGTATCTTTGAGTCAAGTAATTTGAAGCAGGTATTTTTCACAAACAAAAACTAACTTCAACAACAATTACATTGAGATCACAAACTCGTGTTTGTGTTTTTTTTCCCCCCAAAGAATAAATACTAAAACTCAACTCATGCACAAAGATTGTCAAAGATAGTGTCATGCAAAGTTTGGTATGAAAAATCACTACTGTACTCATTTCCAGACTAACAACAACTTGAAGTGTGGTACTATTCTAACAACTTTGGCCAAAGCCATGGTATCACCATATTTTTATTAAAAAAGAAAAGAAACCACCACCACCAAAACCAGAGCACTACCACCAAACACTGAGACTTGTTAGAATGATGCAGACTAATTCCCACGTTATGCCTCTACACAGCAAAAGTTTCAGAGGTAAAACAAGATTTAAAAATAAAATCAAACACTCAGTCCTACTTATTACTGGGACAAAGCTTTCATCACTGTAAAAATAAATAAATTTAAAAAAAAATCCTAATACAGAAACTTCAAAGGCAAAAGAATTTCCTTGAAGCCAAACACATACAGAAGCTGTTTCTGGAGAAAACTACCCTACATTTAGAAGACAAATACAATGATTCAAAATGTGCAGCACGCAAATATAATGATTTTTTTGCATCATCGGTAATAAATTTTTGTTTGTTTGTTTAAATAGTCTCTCAACACTAAGTTCTAATATTTCAGAATCTTGTCTATTAAAAATGATGGAAGTTTATTGTAACACCGTTTCTTTCTTCGCTATCCCTTTTCCTGAAAAATGATGTAGCGTGTTATAAAATACGTATTTCAGAGAATTCTCTTTTTTCTCCATATAATTTAAACCCACATATGTACTGAGGAAAACGCAATGGAGCAGCACGTTAATAATGTAAAAAGCAGAGTGGCGTTTCCCACAAAGCGCAGAGGCACCTGCTCTGCATGCACACAGACAGCAGAGGCTTCGTGCACTGGCGCTGTGTTACTCTGGAACAGCTCAGCCAGCGCCGTGCCAGGTGCCAGCAAGGGCACGTCCCTACCCACGCTCACTGGCACCACCTGTTTCGGTGTTTCACAGCCACAGCCAGTGCTCAGGGCTGTGACTACCTGACAGCACACCGCCTAAGCCTGTGGAAAGCGATGTTCCCCCAAGTTCCACGCAGCAGCCTTACCGATAGGGATGTGCTCGGACTTGAGCGTCTTGCAGTTCCCCATGTGCTCCACGGGCACCACCAGGTAGTGGTGGGGGGCCCCGGGCCTGATGTCTCTGAAGCACACGAGGTCTTCGTACTGAAAGAGAGCACGCACAGGTGAGGCCGATCGGGATGCAGACACTGGGTAACACAGGCGAATTTCCCCTTGGCGCTGTGACATTCAATATTATGTCTGAAACACCTGGCAGGAAGGTGAGGGATACATTTATTTTTTTTCCCACAGCTACATCGAAGTACCTCGGGAGCCTGCAGGGAGGCTCACAGGCACACTCTGCCTTCCCAGCTGGCTTTCTGCAGCCAGGATTTCTCAACACCCGGCAGCAGGGACAGCAGCGCCTGGTTTCAGACCTCCACCTCTGCCACCACCGCGTGCACACGAGGGCCTCGCCCCTGCGACCAGCGCTTCAGGGCCGCCTGCCCAGCAGCAGCGCTGCCCCCACCCCGCGCCCAGGCGCTTCCCCTCACAACGCGGCTCCCCCCGCGGGCACGGCCACCAGGGCGATCCCCCCCCGCCCCGGGGACCCACCTGGCAGGGCAGCAGCGCGGTGCCCGGCTCCTCCCGCCGGGCGATCCTGCAGAAGATGCACTGCTGCCCCTCGGCGCCGCCGCCGCCCGGCTCCTTCCCCTCGGCCCCGAGCTGCCCGGCCCCGGCCCCGGCCCCGGCCGCGGCCTCCTCCCCCGCCATAGCTGCTCGGCCGCCGCCGGGCGCCTCCCCACGGCCGAGGCGGGGCCTCCCCGCAGGGCCCGCGGCCTCCCCCTGGCGGGCACGCGGTGCGCTGAGGCAGCTTTGGGCCTCGGTCTGGCTTGGAAGGAAAAATACACAAGCACTGGGGCAGAGTAAAAAGGGCACGTACAAAAATGTACAGCAGGGCGTGCAGAGCTCTGATTCCAGCTCACAGGGTGGTCAGGAGGAAGAGGAGAGGCTCAATCGCCCCAGCTGAGAGCCACCAGGGCTGCTGGGCACCCACACCTCTCCCTGCAGCCTGCCCCTGAGGGAACACAACCCCTGAGGGAACACAACACAGCCCCATCCGAGGAGGTGCCACCCAACAGAAAACTAACAAAGAACACAAAAGCTTCTTACCACACTTCTGAAATAGGATGTTGCTGGAATGCTCTTTCTGAGGGGAGAGGCTTCAATATTCGTCAGCACACCCTGTAACTTAAGCTAGATCCTTTCATCTTTAAAACGTACTCAGGGCTGTGAATAAAGGAAAGGATCAATAAAGGAAGGGGCCTGCCACGCGTTTCTGAATGCATAAATTCCTTTATTGAAAATATTGTGATAGCACTGCATTACATATATTCAATATTCATAGCTTCAAGGGTCACAGAATTCCGATCGAACAACACTGCTTTGAATACAGAACACAGCATCTAGATATGCTCTGACAAGTATAATATAATGGAGTACATTGGAGGAGCAATAGTGAAATGTATGGCAAATGTTCAACTTGGGCATGGGGTTGTTGGGGTTTTATTAGTTTTTCTTGGTTGTTTTCTGTGTTTTGTTTAAACTAGTAAGTGGTCTGCCACCATAAAAAGAGCAAACTATTAGATATTTCTGGTATCTTCAAAGCATTATGCTACTAGCAACTTGGAAAATATTTTACAGCATCACCAGTACGTTGATTTACAGCTGTAGTAGACCACGTAGATGGGAACTGTGAAAAGCTTGCGTGCAGCGTGGTACAGACTTGCTGTATCTAGCATTGGTTGTAGGCTGTGAAATTTCTGTGCAGAGTTAAGATTTGTTAACACTCTTGAAAGAAAACCACTGGCTTTTTCTTTTTTAAATACATTTAAAAAAAAGGGAGAGCAGTAACTAGAGTTGTATTACTTCATTAACGATATTCTAGAATTAGGCTGTACTGTTTAATGCACGGAAGCACACTACCACTTCTAAAACCTGCCTTTCTCCAGACAACCCCGCATTCGAGACTAACGGCAGGAGAGTGTTCTAGTGTAGCCACAAAGTCTGTTTCGATCAGATTTGGATTGTGTAAATAAAAGCATAGCTTAACCGGAAAGCAGAATTCTTTAGAAAGCAGTGAAGATGGCCAGTCCTCTGTCATACTTTCCCTACTTGCCAAAAGTATGTACTTTTAGTAGTACTGACCTTTTTAGAGTTTAGCCTAATTTTGTAACCCAGAGTCTTTTTGGTGTTGACGGGAGAAAGAAGAAAATTATCCAATTATTTCATGGAAACGAAGACAACAATTTCTTTGCATGTCAAATCCTAAGCCAGACAGTTTCTTCAAGACTTTTTCAGGTAGGAAGTCATATATTAATTACTAAGAAAACAACTATTATACTAACATGACCTGGCCTGTTAGGGAAATATCATTGTTCTCCAAATCTTAAGATTGCATTTTCTCCTTTACAAAGCAGTTATTCAATTTGTAAAGAAATGCTCAAAAAAAAAAAAAAAGCACAGTGGGTGGTTTATTTTGAATCATTTGGTGGTGATACAGAAAAACAATTCTCTCTTAGAAACGTCCTTCATGAACAGTCACATAGCACTAGGACAGATGCTCAGAGCATGCTGTCCCAATTCTGTTGACTGCACCAGAGCTGATACAGTCTATACTAGGTGGCGGTTTGCCCAATGTCTCCACACGCTGCCAAAACAGTGATCTGTTAACAGGAACGTGGCAGCAGAGTTAATGAGAAGCACTAACCACCTTCTCCCTCATCTCCGAGAAATCCAGAATTATGCACTCAAGTGTTTCTGCCAGAAAACAAACCCTCTTATTAGGGTAAAATGAAAACCAAATCTCATGTACAAAATAAAAATATAAAAATTAACTCCAGAAATCAAATAAATTGATTCAGAATAAATGCCAATGCCTAAGAAACCTACCTGAATAGAAATTATTTATTAAATTGAGGTCTGAAACATTAAAGAAAAAAAACATACCTAATACATTTACAAAAAAAAATCTGCTATACAACAACAATAAATAAAAAAGACTTTAAAAACATGTTCCCTTAAGTGCTGTGTACACCTACTTCTGATTCTTTTCCATGGCAAACAGTATGCTGTAGATTTTGGTGAAGTAACCTTTTATTTTTGGTTAGCTTTTGTACACTGAACATAAATACACATGGAATGTACTAGACACTTATAGTTTTCCCACAGTATCTTTTTCACAGTTACAGAAGTTTTCAATTTATACACCATGAACGTTATCATAAGCATCACATCTCTGATGGAGGAATGTTGGAGGAGGGAGTAAAAAACGCCTCTGGTCTTTTAATGTTCTGTCTCCTACTGCCTCTCAGAACCAGCTCTGTTTTTCCTTGGTTATTTTTTGCGTCGTCATGCTCTGGTACAACTTGAGAAAAAAGCGTGTAACGTGAGGCAGCCCGCACCTTCTATTTTTTAAGTGCCTAATGGATCCAGTCCTTAAGGCAGTCAGTAAGTACTTCATTCAAATGTCCATACTTCTACATCCTGTATTATGAAATCTTCTTTCTTAGATAAGATGTCATTATTGAAGGTGCTGCAGGAGTTGCTTCGCCCGTGATACAAATCTGCATCTAACCATAAGCCAAAGCGGCCACTAGAAAGGAAGCACACATCAGGTTTCAGGTCATACGCCACAGTTACAGACAACTGGAAGCTACAGGATATGGAGGAACCAAGGCAATTCTGAAAACTGCTGTGACTGAGCATGAGGGGCTTAACCCTGGCAAAGACTTGCAAGCAAGCTTGTTTTTGTTCATACCAGCTATCGCAGCAGAACAGAGCCTTGAGCGCACACCTTCGGCGCCACTGGCTCTGGCTGCTGCTGGTGAGCAGCCTCTTGGGCACGGCCGGGGCCCAACCGTCCCAGGGCGCAGGCATCAGGGACATTTCCCTGGCACCTTGGCTGTGGATGTGGCTCCTTCCTAGCTCAGGAGGAGAGGTGTTTATGCACCCCCACTGCAAACCATGGCCAGATGTCGCATGGTGCAGCCTGGTGGCAGCTTCAGTTAGTTGCACAGCCTTAGTTTTCATACCCACTGACTTCTGAAATTTAGGACCTGGTTGATCACTGTCTGCATCCTTGTTCTATGGAGCAACGGACTAAACCATTTAACAATGGTTGTTACTCCATGTGAGAAACCCTAGAAGTTTATGGCAAAACTGCCATTACAGATTATGTTCCAGAGGCAAACCTCTTCAGCAATGAGCAGTGTTATCTATCCAAACCATCTGGTTTTGTCAACCTCCCTCCTCCCCAAGATTACTTGCCCAACATCAGTTGCTCTCTAAGCAATGGAGATTGTCCTAAGTCTGTAACAGAAATCAGATTGCTGAGATATCTGTCCTAAACAGTTTACTAGAATTAAGTTCAGCCATTTTACTCATTAGTTTTTCCTGCAACTACCGTTGTCTCTGTTCTCATTAAAAGATAAAATAAAGCTAGCTATGCAATTTGAAAACCAAACTTTTGCTCACCCTCCACCTCCAAGTTCCAGGGAGGTCATGTCTCCATTGATGAAGTAGGTATTCTCCCCGCTCCATTTGAATACCTGGGGGTGGGAAGAAATAAATATACTTGAATTGTGAGGATACTGGCACTCTAAAACTACTGAGTGCTGACTGCTTAGCAGGTATTTAAAAAAAAATAATAATTTTTCTTTTCTTTTTGATGGGGGAGAAAGAAGAGGTAGAAAGAAAAGGAACAACAGGTATTTAAATTAGGAACAAGGTACCCTGGTAATTTTTAAAATTCTACTTGTATCTTTAAAGCAACAGGCATTCTGTTGAAAAGAGCCAATGTATTCAATACTGAAAAATACAAGCTACGGATGTGAAGGAGTATTTCAGTGGCACTCTTATCTCTAGCTTGTCATCACTGTGATCCTAAGCATGCATGAAATTATATGCTGTTCTTGATATCACTGCCTTCCAAGGTGAGTCTTTGACTTCTTACTTCTCCCTACTTCAGCCCCTCAATCAACTTGAAGCCCTCTGCTCACCCTCACAGACTGTCCTCTCAGCACTTAGATAATTACATCCATTTTTGTTTAAAGGATTGCACTGAGACAATGAATGATTAGCTGCATTCATCAACAGCTGGCACATCTTCTAAACTCAAATATGCTGTCTTCATAAAATTTTCTCATAAATGTTTCAGATGTAGAATCCAACAAAATAATTTGAGAAATTGAACACCACTTACCTTGAAAGTTGGACTGAATGTGTAGAGGAATGTTTCACCAGTGCCATAGTAGTGGTCACTAAACCTGAAGGGATGTGTAGCATATGCTCCAAAAATCTGTCAGAATAAAAGGATTAAACTGTTTCTGAGAACTGCGAAATTCAAGAAAAAAATTCAAAATACTTTCTGATATTTCATTCTGAGCTGGTGTTTCATGTTGAAAGAACCAACTACTGCAATACACCAACTGAGCAAGTAGTCCTGGAAATCTTCTGTATCCTTCAATTTAAAAGACACATTGCAAGAGGAACAGTGACTCTAGGAGCTAGTGAAGTACTAGACCTCCACAGAGGTGTTATTTGTGAGAGCTTGTTAACTGAGTTACTTAGGGAAGATACTTCCATGGGCACTGTTAAAAGGAACACCTGTAGTTACGAAACTACAGAGTTTTATTTATATTAGTGCTGATTCCTGCCTGGAAGTTTAGTATAAGCAGTAGAAAATATAAATAGAATAAAAGAAAACACCAAGGCCTTCTTGCAGTATGACCTTACTTAGTAACACAGCATGGTTAGCACCTCATCATGTTTTGTTTTAAACAATGTTGCCCTTTCAGTCCAATCCCTGCACCACAAGCACTCCTTACCTGGTTATCCATGTCCTTGATGACAAGGAGAACTGGACTGTCAAGAGATGCTGATTTACGGTACAGAGTCTTCAGGCTAGTTCCATGCTCCAGTGTGCTATATGCAAGCCGCCAGGGATATCCCTGCACTCTTGCAGGCAAGCGCTGGGCAAGCTGGGCAGTGAACAGGGAGAAATGGTTACGTATTTAACAGGTTAGGTCATGGGTAGTGTCTTACAGATAATTCCCTCTCTGCTGTGGCTTCTGAACCAAAAAAATTGCTGCCGAGGTAGCAGCTGATGCCATCAGGTTAACACCTCCACGACATGCACGTGGCCTTGTACTCCAAGCTCAGCTGACTGCACTCATATCACTTGTGAAAGAGTTTTCAAAACTGGTGCCCCCTCTCCAAGCACTCAAAAAGCTACCAGCCCTCAGTATCACAACTCAAACTCCACATAAGTCTTTTTAGGTGAGCCAGTGCTGCAGCAAGCAGGACCTTGCACAAATCTTCCAAACTCTTAAAAAGCATCGATACTACCTCCAGAAAGTAGAATGACCCACACACTGCACGGACAGCACCAGACCTAGTAAGGAAACCTGCTTTTTTTTTTCCAGCCGTACCTGCTCTATGTGCATATTCTCCAGGAGTGCACTGTGATGCTTTAAGACAGGTAAAGTATCATCTTCTTCTTCTTCATAGTAGCTGCAAACACTCTTGCGCCGTTTTGCTTCTTCTACAGTAATGATCTAAGGCGAAAGAACAGGTGTCCAGAATGAAAAACAGCTCTTATTCTGTCAGTCCTCCACTGAAGCAAATTAATTAATTAATACTCATTTTCTGTCACACTGCGTGAAGCAAGACCACTGTATAGCATGGTTACATCCAGCACAGGCAACCTTAGTAAGGAAATTCTCAAATGGCAGGGTACAGGACAGCATGGCTAGCATGGTCAGAATGTCCTCGCACCCCAGGGACCGCCCACTGCTGTAGGGTCCTTTGGGATTAATAAACACGGAGGTGAGCAGGTGGCAGCACGTGGTCGGTCTCAGCCGTACTTGGTCCTGAGTCAGGAGGCCAAAGCACACTGACTTCCAAGGCACAATGCACACATCTTCTCCTTCTGGGAATCTACATGAGGACACAAGCTTCTTTGTTTTCTCTCACGCAGCTACTTGAAAATATGGATTATTTTCTCAGGTGTTAATGCATGAGAATATGAAAAAGTTTAAAATTTCACTTCCCTTTTTTCCACTTTTTTTTTCTCTTTTGTATATGCAAGCTCAAGCAGAAGCAATATCGCAAAGAACTACAAACATAAATCAACTTTAACAGATATTTTGCGGTTATATCACGTCAGAAATGTACTAAGTAATGAGCATCTAGTTTTTGCAAGTTTTTTAAAATACTCATTTTTGGAATAGTCAAGGCTTTTATAACATTCTTTGTTGAAAATAAACAACTCTTAGAAAACTATTTACTCATTTTCTTAACAATTTATGTGGAGAACACATGATAATACTTTAAAAGGTGCGTCAATATTTACGCTTCTCAGTCAGGTGTGAATCCGAATACTTGTGAGACAGAAGCACAGGCTTCTCTCCCACAGCTAGAGGTAGACCACATGCCACCTTTCCCTATAAAGCTGAAAACAAAACGAGAAGGCAAGCCCATACACCTAACCCCTGTCTGTAGCAGTATGCAGCAGCCTACAATGTGCTGAGAGACGGGGACACGCTCTGAGCCACGTGCAGCCTGGGCAGGCCACAGGTGCCAAAATGAGTCCTGAGGCAGGAGGGAAAGCTGCTGGTCCCCCAGCGCGCCTCACAGGGCTCCAGGCGAGGTGAGACAAGGCACGCTGCACACAGCCATGGGGTTTTGGCTGGGCTTAGGGCCCGGTGCCACCATGGCAAACAGGAAGCAGCAGCAAGGGCTGAGATGGGGCTGATGAGGAAGAAAAGGGGAAGGAAGGAGTCTCAGCTACAAAACAACCGGGAACCCTTAAATCACCCTCCTTCAGCGAGCTTATTACCACAGCAGTTATCTCGGAATAGCAACCTCAAAATGTGGCTGCGGAGCACTCAGCGGGGCTTCCCCACACCTTCCTACTAACCCCATTTTTAAACATCTTTTGCTGCACCCGAGGATTGAGCTTGCACAGCCCCCCCCAACGCCTCCACTACCACTGCTGGAACTTGCAGGAGCTGCCAACTGCCAAAAACACCCTGAGGCCCTATGCACGCCTGCCCCATGGCAGGGGGAAGGAAATGTACCCGACAAACCCTGGGTGCAGGGTTAGCCACACCACAAAACACAGACAGGGCTTTCCTGTAGGAGCAGGACTCGCTGTGGGGAGGACAAAGCCCTGGTCCTGCCAGCCACGCAGAGCAGCTCCACTGGGACGGGAGCGACACCTCCGCTGCGCTCGCTCCATCCAGCCTGCATTCATCCACCGGTGCCTCCCCTGAGCAGGGACAGCGGTGCCCCAACATCTACATCAGGGGTTCAGAAAAGAGGACAAAACCCAGCCTGCACGATTAAAGTTACATGCCCCAGTGAAGGCAGGCAGCACTGGAATTGCTGCCCGGGGTGCTGGAAGAGCCGTGCAGCTGCACCCTGACCTCCAGCACAGGCTCAGCCAGTCCTGGGCCCTTCAGAGACAAAAGGAAACCCTCTGTTAGAGCATTTCTCACATGGACAATTTCACCAAGGCTTGCACTGTAAAATTAGGCCAACTTCAAACAAACAAGCAAAGAAACAAACAAACCACCATAAAATGACCCCCCCCTCCTCAAACTGTTAAAGGAACATGGGTCTTTCTGCTTTTACCCCTGTTCTTTCTCCACCTCCCGAATGTTTTATCTTCTCTCCAAATCTCCCAGGCCATTAATATTTTTAAATTGAATATATATATTTTTTTCATTTTAAATCAGAAGTGCCTAAACTCCTCTTACAAAGACTGTTCTCTAGGCTTCCCGGTGGCTAGGGGGTGGAGCATCACAGTAAATCAACAGCAACAGGTACCTGGGGGAAAACGTAACCAACCTTATGGATACTGGCAACCACAGAACTACTCATTTGTAAACTGAAAACCAGCTCCAAATACACACAAAGCTCCCTCTTCCCTGCAGATGCCTGTTTAGTCTCTAAATGCAGCTCTTTTCACTGTACTGAAGCACACATTTGAAGCAACTTCACACTAAAGAATTCCAAAAAGAGTGAGATGCAAAATCAGGTATTTACAGACCACACAAAAGCAAATGAAAAGAATCAACAACTACAGAAACTGGATTGACAGCATCTTTTAAAGATTTTATGGGAAGGAGAAAGCAAGCTACCTTAGGCAGAAACAGTCTGTGTAAAGTCCATCTGAAAACAGCGTATGTGTTTTACTAGGATAGAAGTGCTGGAGCAGATCCATGCTGTTTAAATAGGGACATAGTTCAACATACCTTCACTGAGGGTTCCTCCTGGTCAGGTCTAGCACAGTAAAGAATTTGAATATTCAATAACATTTGTTGCCTTTTCATCATCTACCAGTTTATTTTGAGTATCTACTGTACTTCTGTGCTCCAGCAGCAAGAGCTCCTGCCCACGAGTATGACAGACAGCAACTGCCCATGACACGCTTTGATAAGATTGCTTATATGCTTCTCTACAATTACACTTTCTGTTTCCCCACGAGGGAGAGTGAAAGTATCACAGTAATCATGCCCAAATTTGGGCTTTCACCAGGGATTTCCTGGCAGTCCTACGTTAAATTTGTGAAGCCTGAATATATTGCAAACAAAAGAGACACACCTTAAAACGATTCCCAGCCAATTCTTTCCCCACTACATATTTAAATAAAACAATAAGGGACAGGCTCCCGGTGCAGCTGGATCCCTCCCACATTTGTTCTTTGGATCATTGGTCCTCCTCCTTCATTTTGAATTTAAGGGCATACAAATAGCAACTGATGAGTGAAATCAAATGTAATGTATGACTGCACTCAGCTCTGAACAAAGCAAGGACTGAAGACTTTTTTTTTTTCCTCCATCCTGCAGTTCACAAAGCACCATCAAGAAACCACAAAACTGTAAAAATAAAAGCTATTTAGGATCAGAGGTGCTGCTGCTACATTTCAAATGACAAGCTCCATTCCTGAGTTCTGTTTTTTAGCATACTTTGGAAATAGAAACGCTTAAAAAGCAGGGCAGTAAAATTTTTTGAACCAGATCAAGACTAGTAATCAGATAACTTTAAAAATCACCATTAAGCTACTTCCCATTTAGGAAATTATATTTATATATATATTTAATTTATCACATAACTGCAGCACAGAAAGTGCTTCAGGGTTCATAAATATCATTAGAAAAACACACACAAGCTTATTTTCTCTAGAAACTAGATTTTATATGCATGACAGACAGGTAGCAAACACATGCACACCAAGTTATTAAAACAGACAGCAAAAGCTCCCAGAAGAAAAAGCCAAAAAGTCTGAGTATAAAACCTATCCCTCTTACAGCTAACACGTAAACTTCTGTGTGCACCTAAGAAGCAAGGGTCTGGTATAACAACATCACACACCAATCCATTTCAACTAGCACAAAGTTGCTGGTGTTCACACATATATGTATGCTTTTTGGACAATTTATTAGTAGCATATAAATACTGTATGAATTTAGCAACACCAACAACATATGCCTGTTTAGCTTTGCAAATGGCTAACATAACATAACCAAAATATTTACATAACTTGTACTAGTTGCAAGCCAGAAAACTGTTAGCTGTTTGCCTGCCATTTCTGGGGAGAAAAAGGAGTACTGAAGGAAGATGAGTACATTTGTGAGACAGCTGCCTGGAGAAGGCTTCTATCAGAAGCAACAAACATTATAAAGAAACATCATAAAATCATTAAGAGAGCAAGTGCTAAGATTTGTAACAGGATGCACACTTGATGCAAACACGCTTCACGAAGTGGCAGAAAGCACTCACCTCCCAGCTTTTAGTAGTGGGCTCACTGAAGAAGTTGTCTATCATATCAAGCTCTTCCTTTTCTACCACAACAAAACCTTGCTCTTTGGCATCCTTCCCATATATTTCTGGTGACCACTGAACAAAAAACGTGTACAGGTGATCCACCCTGTAAACAGAAAAGGAGAAAACATCCATTTTTCAGTGATCCATAAACAATGTATTGTCATGTAGTACTGAGATGTTGCCGAAGGACAAAAGGGGTGAGCCAGACACACAGGATACCCACACACTTCCACCCTAGCAAACCACACAGAGCAATAGCTCCTTCTACCTAACAGCCTGAAGCACTTGAAGGTTTCTCTGCTTTCTCTCCCTACAATATATTTTTCTTTCTTTTGCTATGCACACAACCAAAGCAGCATGGAAAGACTAACTAGCTAAGACTAAGCAATTCCCCTACAACTCATATTAAGAAGCCCACTGGTTCAGTGTTAGATCATGCTCACAAAAGTTAAATCGAGAAAAAAAATCACTTTAATAGTTTGACCTCCCACATAAAACGAGTCATAAAGTATCATCAATGAAGCCTACACCACATTTCTAGCTGCCCTCTAAAACTTACAGAGGCTAACCACACCACAATTCTTCATTCTGCTATCGTAAGGAAAACAAACCACTACTGACAGCTTGCTTAACGACATAAGGCCAGCAGCGAATGCATTTTCATAAATGTAGTCAGGTCTCAGCTGCTTTCTTTAAAGAGATGTTCTCTGACAAAATCCACAACGAATGGTGAACACATTATAAAGTAATTTAACATCATTTCATGTTACTTGGATTTATAGTATATGCACAAACTTAGTATGAGTAATCTTAAAACACCATTCCAAAACTGTTGGATTCTGTTCACAAATATAATTTCAGGTATTTTTACAATTAAGTCTATGGGTTTTGTTCTACACTCCTAGCAGTAAGGGCTGAGTCTGACGTCAGTTCTAACTGCAGAAGTGATAGTCCTAAAATTGTTGCCAGATCAGGATGGCTACATTAATTCCTAGTAAAAGTGATATCTGGGGACTTAACTCACTTTGGCCTTGGGAGATTTTATGCCCATTTCCACTACCCTCAAAGAATAAAAGATTGACTTTGCTGCCTCATGTCCTCCTAACCACAAAAAAAAAAAAAAAAAAAAAAAAAAAAGGAACAAATCAGCATTGCCATCAGCTTTTTCTCTTCTCCTTTGCACATTCACCAACGCTTCTGTGGTGCCTGGCTACTAGATGTCCCAGCTGAATTTAAATTTTTGTTATCAAATAAGAACTGTACCTGTGAAACATTTGTAAGACACCCAAGCACACATAGCTGCAGTATGTGAACACCCGGTACTAGCTCCTCAGGCATCAAGAGCCTCTCTTCACCAAGAAGGAGCAACATGCTTAGCGCTGGGATACAAAGCCAAAATTTAATCTGCTGTTCATAACTCTGCACAACTCCCAGCTATGAGAGTGCTCAAGGCAGCAATGCACAAGCAATCAGCCTTCTGGATCACTCCAGCCAGTAACTGCCTGGAAGAGGCTGAAGGAGGGTCTCGCTCCGCACTGTCCGGGGTTCCCCCGCTTTGTAAGAAGCCGTGTGGCTGCTTGCAGACTCGCATAGATCTAACATTAGTGAAAAGTGGAACATTTCTGAAAGCTGTATCATCTAATTTTAGTTAAGATCTTTTCCTCTCATCGCAGTTTTCCCACGTCCATAGCTGACACAGCATGCCCCATTCCTCTTTGTCATCCTGCTCTTCCTGAAGCTTCTGCAGAGCAAGCAATCTTCTCACTAATTTGAGTTTTAACTGAAAAAGGCATTAACTTGAGTACTGTGTATTCCATGTGTGGTAATCCTACTCTGCAAAGTTAGTTACTTAATTCCTACAAACACTAACACAACAGCAATAAAACTAATGGCTGCTGCTGCCTTGCTAAGACCGTTTGGAAAGCATCCTCATGCAGGTGGTTGTAGGAGAGCAGCATTCATTCTCCCATCCCAGAATCGCATAACAAATTTAGGCAGTAAGGCACCTCTGGAGAGCATCTAGTTCAATTTCTGCTCAGAGCAGAACTAACTTCCAAGATAGAGCAGCTTGCTCAATTTTGTCCACCTGCATTTTTGAAAATTTCTGACAGAGTTTACACAGCCTCTCTCTGCAACCTGCTCCATGCATAACCAATACCATGTTGTTTTTTGCTTCCTTTTACATCTAATCAGAATTTCCCCCGATGCAGGCAGCATCCGCAAAAGGTCTAGCTCATTTTTATTTTATGTTTAAATTTTAAAGCAGGTACCCAAAAGAAGAGGGGCACAGCCACTTTTCCCAAGCTGCTTACTGTGCTCTGCCTTACGTGAGCCAGCCTTCATTAATGCAAAGAGCCATGATGACTTATGTTGAGGTTGCTCTCAACTTCCCCAGCTCCTTTTCTAGAGAGATGCTCCCAGGCCATCTGTCCCCAGACACTGCAGGGGCTGCCCCACTCCAGGTGTGTAGCTTTGCATTTGCCTTCTCTGAATTTCCTGACTTCTGATGTGGAGTCACCACATTCTGCCTCTTCGTTGAGGTGCCTCTGACTGGCAGCCCTGCTCTCCAGCGTATGAACACATCCCAGATTTAGTATCATCCCCCCAAATGACAAGGATGTGCTCTATCCCATTGTCCACACCCTAGATGAAGACATTGAACAGCATCAATCCCAAAGGAAAACCACTTGCACCTGGCTGCCACTTTGATTACCTATTGACTTTCAGAGCCCCACAGTCCAGTTTTTCATCCACCTTGTTGCCCACCTGTCCAGACATTTTTTTTTTATTTTTTTTTTTTCAAATTTGGCTATGAGAATACTCTAGATTACTAATTTCACTAACACCACCCTTTGCTCTTTCCCTGTTTTCAGAGCTCTCCATTTCATGAAAACAGCTGTCTGTTTAGGAAAGCACAATTTGCCCTTGGTAAATCTACGACAGCCATCCCTTGCCCTCCCTGTGCCTGGGAACAGCTTCCACAAGGACTTGCTCCATAATCTTCCCAGTGGCTGAGGTGAGACAACTGGCCCGTGTTCCCACAGGTTCTTGATTTTTCAGAAGATGGTTGCAGCATTTATCTTCCTACTTATTAAGGCCCTCTCCCAATTATCATTACCTTTCAGAGTAAGACAGAAAGCAGCCCTGCAATAACGTCAGCCATCTGCCTCAGTACACTCAGAAGATTTCCTGTCAGGGCCCATGGACCTGTGCGTGCTCAGTTTCTCTAAGTAGTCTGTAACTCAGTTTTCCTCTACCATGGGCAGATGGTAAATAAATCCAGACTCTCCAGATTTAAGAAGCAGCAACACAAAATGAGAAACAGGTCATTGGAGAAGGGAGGCCGTTCTGAAATGGGATGCAGAGCATCCCTTCCGTGTTAATAAAACTCTGACATTATGTTAGGCTGGTATTTCCAAGCTACCAAATGGCTAAAAAAAAATAAAATAAATAAAATAGCCACTGCTTGAGAAACTCTTACAGCCAACCTGAGAGCTGCAAAGAAATGTATCATAGATTTCAGTAGCTGTTCTGGTGATCACATGTGTATGAGCGTGTCACGTACTAACAAGAAAAACCAATAGAACAAAGTGCTTGGAAAGGCCCAAGATCAGAAACCTGAAGTTAATCACTCCAGAAAGAAATTATTCAAAAGTGTAAGATGATAATGAGAAACATTCAAATAAATACCTAGGAGATGCAAATCAAAAATGAAAGATGGGATAGTGTTTAAAGAAAGAGGAAAAAAGGGGGGGGGAACACACTTGCTGCAGACAGTTGAGTATCAACGTAAAGGTGCTTACAAATATCCCCATAGTAATGTACACACAGAGGGAACAAAACAAACACGAAGCAAGTTTATGGTGAAGGTTATAAATTCAGTAGAAAACTCATTCTGGAGAGTAAAGAACATAACTTAAAAACCATGACAGCAAAGTCAGAGTTATTATTTTTACGCACTTTGTGAGCAACCTGAATCCTAAAAATTGTATTTGCCATGCTCAATGCTCATTAATAAAAGAGCACATTACCAACAGTCATCTGCAAGAGACAAATTTCTCAATAAATGTTTTGATTTTATATTTGAGCAACCACCGCATGAAATTTCTCAATAATGGTGATGATGAAATACTTCATGTTCCTTTAGTAGCTACAAACTATATTAAAGAGTAAAGAGAAGATATTGCCTTTTTTTTTAAAAACAAACAAACAAACAAACAACAAAAAAAAAACCTATCCCTATGCGTGTAGTCTATGTTTAAAAGTTTTAAGAGAGCTGGGAATCAAGTCTAGGTAGGTGATGCTGATTTTTGATAAAACTTAAAATACTGGGGCAGCTCTAAAAGTTTGGGAGAAAACTAGCATTAGGTAAACACTGTGCAAGAACAACAGTAACTAAAGAGATAACTATTGCAATCATAACGTGCTAATTATCACAGAATAGCTGAGATATCCCTTGATTAAACAGAACAGGAATCTCAAAACTAATTCAAGAACTAATTGTTTAAATGAGATCCTTGTTTTGCTGACAGATTTGACATGTAGCAATACCATGTGCTTAGGCTTCCATACAATATCTGATCTGACATCACATGATGATTTAATCCACAGAAGTAGCACAACGCGGAAAATAGTGACTTCAAGTAAATCACAAGTGCTGCTGACAAAGATTTCCAGCAGGGGCTTGTGTGGTCTTAACACACATCCAATTTTCTTCATCCTCAGATGAACATCTGGGATCATTAGTGCCTAAAGTGTTTTTAAAAATCTCCAGGTGTGGAGACTGACAGCCTCTGTTACAGGAAGGGCTTTTCCACACCCCTACCAGAACTTCGTAACACTCAGCAAACTCATTCTCTGCTTTGTTTCTCTCCTGTGCTGATCAGGCGATGCCACAGAGCACCAGAGCCAGCAGCATAACATGCCTGAGCCATGGGGAGCTCCCAGGGAGGGACCCTTAATGTGATCTACTCCAGTGCTTCAGTAGCCTCACTAGTAGAAGGACCAAAATACATAATAAAAATCAAGATCTGCATTTTTATTAATTTAATTTTATATTATTTTCATGTAACAGGTAACTCAGAAATGGCACTGTAGCCATTCTAAATAAATCAAGAAGACTTCTATACAGAGACATTTCACATCAGAACAGATTGTTTTCCCTACTGCTGGAATTGCAGTCCAAAACAAAACAAAATTCAATTTGTTTCTTATCAAAAGAAAGCGTAAACAGCTCAATATTCTTCAATCAGAAAAATATTCTCCCTGAAAAAAAATTCTGGCAGAAACAATACAAATATTGCTGATAAATCAGTGTAAGACAAAAGCTTGGTGGAGTATTTATGCCACTGCACTGTTCAGTAAACTGGGCACAATCAGGTACAGATGTCAACGCAGCCAAGCATAGGAGGATGTATTTAATAACCAAAAGCAGAGGGCTTGGTGGATGGGTGCTTTGTCTTTGGCAGAATGACCCTAAAGATCTGGGATAACAGTTCTGAATTTTGGAGCCGGAGCTCTGCATTAACACACTGATGGCAATACTTGGTGCAATCCTTGAACATACAAACAAAGCACTGGTGGTTGGGTTTCTGACACTTGGGTGAGAACTGCTGGAGTACTCTGCCCACGGTACTCAACTGCAGGTGTTGTGGCCTAGATAAAGAGCCACAAAACCAAGAGCAAAAAGAGTCACTTAGTTTACAGGAGCAATACCCTGGTGATAGCCCACATTAAGAGGAACTGAATCCTGGTAATAGCTACAACCACATCCAGGAACCAGAGGCCAGAAGAAATAGGTACGCAGAGCGCTGAAAAAGAACTTCTTTAAATGGCAAAGGCAATTTTCAATAAAACATATTAATCAACTTTTCAAGCTACTGTTGATTCCTGAGAGGGAACTGTAAATGATTTTTCTTCTAAAAGCTGTGCTTCAGTTCAGGACTTTCAAAGTGACATCACCACCATAATATGACAACATCTGACTTCTCTGGGGTAGAGGCAAAGAAGTTTCCCAAAAATGAATGATTTCTTGTTAACCATGGGTGAGAAGGGTTGTGTATCCTGATGACACATGTACAAGGGCTCCAAGTCCACTCACAGCTCCTGGCCTCAAAACACAGAATAGCTGAGGTTGGAAGGGACCCCTGGAGGCCATCTGTTAAACTCCTGATAAATAAGAAATCAAAGTACTACTTCGTAGTAGACTATAAGATATCAAAGAGTACTCATACAAGGATAATTCAAAAGGAGTCTAAGTCTAAGCTTTATGTTACCTATTCCTCTCCATTAACAAGGGCACAGAAGAGTTACTTCACCATCAGGATCTTTTTAATCATCATCTCTTTATGCAAATCTCTGCGTAAATGGACGGAGAGCATCACACAAGTATTGACTGTAGGTAGTTACGCTGTAAGTTCTTCAAGATCTCAATTCCAACCCTATTAAATCCAATGTTTTATGCACAAGATATGAAGAAGAGTCACAACAAAGCAAAATCATGCTCTACCAAAAGAAATAGAAATATTAAAAACAAACAAAAACCTCATCTGACTCCCCAAAACCAAACCAAAAATCAGTGGGGAGGAGGCCAAGACTGAAAAACAAAACGAAGCAAGGCTCAAACCCTGCTATTTTTCCTCTGAGAATCCTGCCTGCTCTCACAAAAAGTAACCTCCAAGAAAGCGGATGCCCTCCCAGCAGCATAATTTTAATGCGATGCATTTTAAAGCAACACAATATATATATATTCATTAACCAAATCTGTCCGCTAAATTTCTATTATAGACAACCAACAAATTTACTTCTTGACCGAGGAACTTGTCAATGCAAAGTGAGGAAATTATTTGCTAGGATGCACGTTTGTAAAGAAAAATTATTCATTAGTATCTCTGTCCCAGCACAAGACATCCTCCTCTGCAACAGCCTGAGGAAGTCTGCGAGTGACAGAATTACTCACCTACTGCCACTCAAAATCCACAAAGTTAGAAAAAATCTACATCCCATTTCAATATCCTTAAGCATAAAACCACAGAGCACACAGACTCACCCTCTGATACTGTAAGCTACACCCATTGCAAGGCTTCTCAGCAAAAGACTCGATCTTTTCATTACTGTCCAAAACCTTGAGTGCCTCTCTGCTCAGATAGTTACCCTGATGAGAAGCTGCCTGAGACTGTGAGATCCTTCTATAGGACAACAGAGATGTCCATCTCCCCCATTACGTGCTAAAACAAATGCTTCTGGGATTAAGCAAAGCTACACCGGAGTCGCTGATTAACTCAGCTGCACTGCTCGGGGTCAGCAGTGATGCCGGGCCACCCGCAGCACCCTGTGAAGTCACGTATAAGCAGCAGATCACAGGGCTCAGGGTGAAAATGGAGTCATTTTGGCAATCGGTTACCTAAGCTGTTTCAACACCAAACAGTAATAAGCCACAGAAAAATACAGTTAAATGACCTTATAGAGGCCTTCCAGTGCCTGAAGGGGGCCTACAGGGAAGCTGGGGAGGGACTCTTTGTCAGGGAGTGTGGTGGCAGAACAAGGAGCAATGGACTAAAACCAAAAGAGGGGAGATTTAGATTACACATATGGAAGAAATTCTTTACTCTGAGAGTGGTGAGGCCCTGGCACAGGTTGCCCAGAGAAGCTGTGGATGCCCCATCCCTGGAGGTGTTCAAGGCCAGGCTGGATGGGGCTTTGGGCAACCTGGTCTGCTGGGAGGTGTCCCTGCCCATGGCAGGGGGGGTGGTGGAATTAGGTGGTCTTTGAGGTCCCTACCAACCCAAACCATTCTGTGATTCTGTGATTTAACTTACACAGTGATTATAGACATGCATGCTAATTTCTTCACAATCTCACTTTTTTTTTTATTGTTAGGAAACATGAAGATGCTGTACAAGCTACAGAGACAGAAAGTGTTTTATTTATGCTGCTTTACAGCCAATGGGACAAGAGAGGTATTTCTGAAATTTTCAAACATAACTTACTAAATTTAAAAATATTTTGAAAGCAGAGTATATTTATTTTGATATGTGGCATCAAAAATACATCGCAGAACCATCCCAAATAGCATATTGTCCATGACCCTCTCAAGATGCAAAACCGGTAATCACATACTTTGTAATACCGGTAACAAATAATTTCCATCAGTGAGCAGGAAACTACACCGTTTGCTTTCACACATGTCTGAGACTTTAAAGAAAACACTGACTTATTGGGCAAATATCTTGCATTAAAATGATGAAGTGGGTCTCAAGTTTAATTTTTGCCCCAGGTTCTGTGCAACCTTTTACACACCTACGTGTTATTTAAACAGGCATGTGTGAACAGCACCGGAGTGACCCAATCTTGCAACATTCATCACTATTTTGATAAAGATCCAAACAGCGGATGGGCCGGACAAGATTTGCCTTGTCAGCCAACATAACCAAACACTGCAATAGTTCACTTCAGAAATTAATGTTACTGTTCTAAAAACTGAAGTATAAACCAATTGTCAGTGCTTAAGTTTGTGTATTAGTGAGATCCCCCCACTAAGAATAATTTTTCTGCTTTTAAAACAAGACATACAGAAGCTACTTTCCCACTTTCTTTAGCAGATTCAGCTGTTACACAATGATCAGAGACAGCCTCAGTCCCAGTAGCTTTATTCAACACCAGACATGCTATCTCCAAAGCAATAACCGACCTTGCGTTGTGTTGCAGCATTACTCTAACCCCTTGAAGTCTTTACTCGCACGCCAAACCAGAATTTTCTGAACCCACACTTTTGCAATCCCTGAGAAGCCAAGGACCAGGTTCAGCAGATAACATGCAAACCAAAAGCTACCTCCAGCTACACTCCCGATGGCCACATTCCAGCTGGATTAAACCTCTCCCCCTCCTCCTATGTCAGCAACTTCCACACTACTGGTCTGCTTAAAGCATTTGTTTCTAAAATATACGACATAAACACTAACTGAACGCATATACTACAAATTTGAAAATAAAATGAAATACTCTGAGAAATTATTTAAAAAGATATAAACTAACTGCATCTTAAAGACACACCACTTAAATTTATCACAGATTCAGATTTGTTCTTTCTACTATCTGTTCACTGGAAGTGTGATCACTACTTTCCCTATTTTGGTTCATCAGCAGAGATGAGAGTTGCTCTTGCTGCCTTCTAGCACGAGAAAGATCAGGGACGTGATTCCTCACAGCCAGGGAAAAATCCTGGGTGATTTATGTGGAAAAATCACAGGCCTTACTTGTTTTTTCTATAGTACTACTCTTTATACACATATACATAAGGGCACAGACCATTTAAGTGGATTTTATCACAAAGGGATGCATGAGTTTTTTTGTTTTCATGGGCACGAAGTCAGAAGCAGCCACACCCATTCAGTTAGAAGTCTCCCTTTTCCACTTCTTGTCCTTTGCTCACGTGAGGTACCCAGTTTTAACACTGGCACCTTTGTGGATTCCCTGGGACTTTTGCAACTGTTCCACCTTGCCCTCACCTCCTACACTATGGCCAAAACCGTGATGATTCCCCAGTGCTTTTACCATAAGCTAGCAACAGGTGTATCATCCTTTTCATCTTCTGTGTGACACTGACTTCTTCCTTCCCTCTGGAAACTGTAACTGGACCAGCAACAAACATTCCTTCCTCTCTCTGGCATGCAATATAATGAGGGCAACCCTCTACTCATCTCAGCATCCTTGTTGCATGTGACACCTTGGACCACACAGGGGAAGACACACACAGCTCTAGAAAGCACTACACGTTTACAAATAAAGTGCTGTAGCTTACCTTTCCCGAGGAACAGCAAACCAGTACTCTGGTTGCTTTATCTTTTTACTGTACTGTTGAGACATGGTGGTGCTCTGAGACACAAAGGACTTTCTCATGGGTTTGCCTACTTTAATGCACAGAAACATTGGAGGAGTTTTGCTCTTCTCCTCTTTTGAAGGAAGCATATCTGAACAAGAGACAGAAGAAACGGACTGTTTACAGGACAGTACAACTACGGCAACTGATAAAGTATCAGCACAGAAGACTCGAATTATCATACAGGGAATTAAACCTAATGTCATTAAATAGCAAAAATGATTTAAGAAATCCTTGCTCATTCTGAACTGTGGCTATCTATTCCCATTTCATCAGGGCTGTATTCCCCTTCAGCTGTACAGCAGCGTACAGAATAGCACTGTAACTCAGATCACTAAGACGATTGGGCTGGGTGCAAACAGCAACATGAAGCAGGCAAGGAAGGGGGACAACAGAAGGGAAGACCTTGACTACCTCGGTCATCACTGACAGCTCAACAAACCCCCATGGCAAAGGGTAATGCCACTGCTGTCCCCTCATTCCTACTCAGTGTTTGAGTGGGTCCAGGAAACTGACCCAGCTAAAGAGCGACTGTGAGCACACACCAAGCCCAATCAGCTCCTGTACTATGGTCAAACAGCTATACCAACACCTTTTGTCTGTACGGGGTAAAGCATAAGATTGGTTTAAGTACCTTAAATTGCCAGTTTGACAGAAAAAATGTTAATTAAACCATAACCTCAATCACACTGATTTTGCTACAGAAGTTATAGGAGTACACATACAGCCATCTTCTGGTTTTGCTGTTGTTTTCCAATGAGAACAATCAACAAACACAACTAGAAAGACCTAAACCCTTCCAAAAGAAAGGTAAAATTATGTTAAGAAAAAGTGTTTTTAAAATGAAGACCTCCACTCTAATTGCCCTCCACCACCTGATGTAGATCAGGGGTTTGCCCATTAAGCTCACTGGGCTAACGCTCTGGGATGGACTAGTGCTCACATGTCCTGGGTGGTAGCAGAAACAGCAGTATGTGGATGTGCTACCTGAAGTGAGATTTCAGGTTGTTATATGCTTTCCAGTAACTTCCTGAATTTTATTTACAATAAACCAATGACTAATCAAAACTAAACTATCTGTAGAAGACTCTACATATACTCCTATTTACCACTTCTTTAGGCATTTCCTTAGCATCAAAGACACCAGAAGGAGGCGGTGACAGGAATACTAAAGGAGCCACTTCACAGCAAAGCGCTGCTACGCACACCGTGATGGATTCTATCAGAAATATGCTGACCAACATCACTGAAGAAAGAAGTTATGAATATGGAGTGACAGTTCCTATGCCATGATGCGTCCCTGTCAATATGCCAGCGGGGTGACATTTTATTGTCCTTCTTAAAGCTGGTAACCAGCAGTGAGGTTTATATGAGGTGAAGTTTATATAAACAGTGATCACTGAATATGGAAAGAGCATGCAAGCTATTTATTAAACTAGAAGCTTAGGGAGTTTAAAGGTGTGTTTTTTCCTTGTAAATATAAATATATATAATTATAATATACAAGATTAAAAACAACAAAAAAGACCAGTACTATACATAGAAAGAGGAAATTCAGAGCAGAAGGATATTAATTCAAGAGGTTACCGTCATAATGCTGTCCAAGTCTCAGAGGAAACAAGGATAACCAGAGACCTACCTTCAATTGGCACTTGAATTTTCTGCAGCAGCCACAGTCTGATCTCTGATTGATTGTCTAACTGTGTTTCTTGACAGGTCTTGTCTACAGCTGGTACTAATGAAGAGTCCACAGACTCTTTCAGATCCTTTTCCTCTGCTGCTGCTGAGCTGATTTCTAATGAAGGTGCTTTCCTCTCAATGCAGCAGGAATCAAGCTCCATACTTTTAACTGTATGGACTTCATTAGCTTGGGACTTTGAACAGCTAAGTGTAAGGTCTATGCCAATTGCTTTATTGTTTTCACCTTTCTGGATTTCAGCCTTGTGTAAGTCTTCAGATGACTGAGACCCATTCCCATCTTTATTGAGGTAAAATTCAATAAGTTTATCTTTCTCTAGCTCTTTCTTAGTGTCCAATGCAGTCTCCACCTTACCTGTCGGGGAACTGACACATTTGTTTACTTCTGGAATAACATCTTGCTTTTCACACAGCTCTAAGTCTAAGTCAGCTTTAGGTTCAACACTGTCCTTTTTTTCCAAGGAATCAACAGTCAAGTGCTCCTGGACTTCTGTAGTGGGTTTGGTTACCTGCTGCTTAGTTCTCCCCAAGTCCTTGGGGTCAGCCAGCAAGCCTTCCATTACTGAGATTTTCCTGTCCAACCCTCTATCCACACGAGATGATGTTTTTTCCAGTTCTACAAAATCATCCCCTCCTCCTCCCAAAAGGGAGTTGTCTTTGGTTCTGATGTCTGAAACTTTTTCTCCAGAAGGCTCCTTGGTATGTGGATCCACAGCAAACTTTTCCAAATGCTCAGTGGCAGTGATATTGTTGGCAAACTCCAGTGACTTTGATTTGATTGAACCTGTACTCTCAGATGACTGAAGAACTTCAAAATCAGCAGACTTTTCCTTATCTGAAGGTTTTATCTGTTTGGCACCTGGCACAATGGATGAATCCCCATTCTGTTGCCTCTTTTCCTTGCTAAGGGATTTGAATTTGCTGAAAGGATTGATATCTTTCTCAGAGGAAAGGTCTTCCCATTCTCCTGGCCTGTACAGAGGACAAAGATCCTTTGGTATGTCACTGCCAGGGGAAATGGCGGATGTACATAGGATGTTAAAAGCAAAATGGAAACAAAAAAAAAATGGAAAAGAAAAATGAATAATATAGCAACTTAAAGTCTGAAACTCAACTCAAAATTACTTTCTCCAAAAGAAACATACATCAGTGGAAATAAATGACTTTAAAGAAAACAGAAAAATGTGGAAAGGATAATAACAAAATAAAACGAGTAAATTACTTTACAGACTATGAGACACAGGTGAAGAAATGGTACAGATGTCATAAGAATGTGCAAGTCATCAGAAATTCAGTGACCAAAAGAAAACACGGGACATGTATTTAGCTGCTGGAATTTAATTCATATCACATTAATATTGTTACTTCCCACACCTGACAACATGTCAGGCTATACTGATTGGTAGTTCAATGGTTTTTCATGCCTTCCTAGTCAGTAAAAATGCATTTTTGAGAAGAAAGCAAATCAGAGAGAAGCTGTACCCTGTTTAAACATGTTTACTGCAAAGTGGTAACTGTCAACACATCTTTTTTCCTTTTGCTTTTATCCAACACTAAAAGATTTATTTTTAATGCAAGATAATCATGAAACATTTTTAAAAGGAAAATTCTTAAAAACTTAACAGCACACAGCAAACTGTGTAAGCTCTTTCTTACTGCTGAAAAGTCTGAGGTGAATAAGAATGCAAGACTTTCAACACTTAGGAGTTACTGACAAGTTACTAGACACTCTAGTGACGAGCATAACACAAGTTATCTAGAACATTTTTCTTGAAATAAGAAAATGGTGGGAAGTAGATGAGTTTCCATCTTGCTTAGAACAAATTAAGCTTACACTACACTTAAACATACTTACGCTACACTTAAATAAAACTAAGCTCTCTCCCACTCCCCAAGACCATTAACTATTACAAATTCTAACTACCAAAGCTTCTCTGGTTCTGAATTGGAAGAATTCTACAAAATGATATTTTTGTAAGCCTTGAAGACAGCAGTTATGGTCTTATCTTCAAAGGTTTCAAATAATACTCTCAGAATGGTCCTGGAAACAGCAAATGCATTCAGAAGCAACCGCCTTCACTTCCACTGCAATAACCTTAGAGACCAGATAGTACAAGAGCCCAACCAAGGCTTGTCATTGTTTTTTTTTTTTGTTTTGTTTTTTTTTTACTGGTCTCCTTTGCACTGCAATTCCCATAGTCATGACCCATTTCTCTCTGACACTGAATTCCTCTAAGCATTAAGCAAAAGAACAACATCATTCCACTGAATCATTCCTTAGTTGGCATTTTCATCGCCTGATTTCTTATATTCTACTGCATTCTGTGATTAAAGCCCTTTCCCCACCACGTCCCTCCATATCCATGACCCTCAGGGAAAATATGTAAACATAAGTTCAGGAAAGAACAAAATAATACTCCTTACGATGGCAATGCATCTTTAATCTTCATGTGAGAGATGTCATTGTAGAGAGCTATAGAGACAACCTCCTCCATGGGGCAGATTAGCCCATATTCTTCACAGCCATTCTCAATTACCAGAGGATCAGATTTATGTGGGTCAAACATGATGTTATTTGGAGTTACTATCATCACTCCTCCAACTACACCCTGCAACAGAAGAAGGAAAGAGTTAACATATCACATGCAATTAACTTAGTAGCATTTAGGCTACTAGACTAAAAATAAAAAATAAAATCACCAAACTCTCACCTGCCTTTTCAAATCCCCATCACACAATGCTTAGTAACAAAACATTTTTTCCAATTGCATCAAGTCAGACATTGTAAGGACAGTAAAGAAAAAGACATCCAAGTTTCTGGCTAGTAAGGAGGAATAGCTGAACTACTCAACTTTCAGCGTTGGCTGCTACAAGCAAGAACTGCAGACTGATAAGCAACCTCAGACAAAATTGGGTAGTGGATTTAAAAAACAAACAAGCAAATTTATCCTAGATACAGCCACCCTCACACAATATATGAATTTATACGCAACTAGCATACCTGAAGGTAGTCTTCATCATGGAAATGCCAAGGTTATCATGCTAAGCTAAATTCAAAATCCTCTTGATTTGGAATTGCAAGTGGTACACACAAAAAGCTTTTATATATAGTACCTAATATGAAGCAGTTTTTCCTGGTTGGTACCTCTGATTCAAGCATATTTTGCACAGCTGTAGAAGATGCATTTAATTCACAGAAACATGATCTAGCCATCTACTCAATAAAAGACTGCATCAGCCATCATTTAACCTGTGACATCTGACCATATTTCAAGGTTTACAAAGGAGATTTCTATTATTTTGGTCCTGCATCCTCTCTTCCAGACAAGCTACAAACTTCACAAGACCAACTCTTTTTGTGCTGTGCTCGAATCATCACGTATGACAAATAGGAGCCACAGCTTAACAGGAATGACCAACACTGTGCATAATACCAATTATTCAAGGTTATCTGCAAAGCAGGCCATGGAAGATGAACAAATAGGCAGGTAAAGAACCACAGTTTGTGTTTGTTTGTTTGTTTGGTGTGTGTGTGTGTGTGCTTTGTTTGTTTTTGTTTTGTTTTTAACTGGGGAGACAAAGTTGATGGCTTGGCACTGGCAAATGAGTGCATGTGTGCCTGCTCCCTTGTAAAGCAGGGTCTGTAAATCTCTCCCATATGCTTCTCCTATATGACAAGTACACAAGGTACACACATTTGTCTTTGGATAAAAGAATCAGAATCAAGCGCAGAAGCTTCTTCCCCAGCTATATACTCTATCTGTCCAGATGAGTAACACACCAGTAGGCCGTACTGCCCCCCACTCACTTCAGGAAGCAAGGCAACAAGGGATTCTAGTTACACTGACAAAGATGGTGTCCCACATTCCACTGCTTTGACTGCAAACAAATTACTTTTTCAGCCCTGGAGCAAAAAAGAAAAAAAAAAGGCAATCTGCATTCTCTACCTCTACCAGCATGTAACAAAACAATCGTGTTGCCCTAACCTACATGCAAGGCATCAAGTAGCCCTCCATTACTTCCTACAAAATAAGAGCCTATGGAAATCGCAAAGCAGTTCAATGCTGTCTTCATCCATTCCATGTGCAAAAATAAACCAAAAACTCTAAACACATTCATCGTACAGAATTCACAGGATTAAGGAGGAAAATATATCTTTAAACCACAGTGGTTACTATGTCCATTGTTATAAATTCCAGAAACAAAAGAGTCCAAACATGCAGACATCTAACTAAAAACAGAGTCAACAAGAGAAGACGTGTTAAAGAGCAGGTATATGAAAGCAGACAGTTCAAGAACATGAAGTATTGCAACCTTGAGAAGAGAATAGGGTCAAGATACTGCATAAGTGTTGTGCCTTCACTTCTAAAACTGCTGCTGTAAAATTTAGGGTTGCATTCCTACCGGGAACATGTATGTCACAAGAATGCTTCTAAGGAAAAGAAAGAAAAGGTCTTCTCATGCAATATTTATATCTTTATTGGAGTTTTTGTGACATTCATTAGAAAATGCACAACTAATACAAACATATTTGGAAACAATCTGGAAAGAGTTAAACAAGTTAATTTTTAGCTTAAAGCCATAAATGAAATAGATAGGGATGTGTTCATCTTATAAAGCTGTTGCACAACTTGATGCAACTAGACAACTAATCCTGAATTGTCTGAACTCTGAAGTGCAGTTTTCTGTGTCAAACTCTGAAGCAGATATTTCTGGTTAAGTCATGCTAAGGGAATGAAGGTGGTCAGAAGAGCTGTTCCTCCATAAAGCAGTTATCGTAACATTAAAAAAAATAGAAACCAAAATCATGCTGCATGTCACCATGGCAGCAATAAACATAGCAGTGACAGATAAAGCCACAACATTCATGTTCTTTACAAACCTAGAATACGTCTGGCTCCCACAGCGCTCATTTCTCATGTTATGCTTTTAAAGTATCTTAGACAATGCTGAAAAAGCTGAAGTTCCACCTACCTTACCATCTGTGAAGTAACGACAATTCATTTTTAAAAATTTGACAACCACGGGCTCATCCTCTTCGGAGGTGGAAGACAGGACTCTCTCAACTGGTTTGAAGGCCTTTCTTGCCAAATCAGCATCCTTAAACAAGAAAAAGCTCAGTGCAAAGCAACAGAACCAGAACAATCTACTTTTAGACTATGGGCAACTGAAAAAGCAAGTTTAAGCAAAAAAGAAGGTAGTTGGTTAAGGAAGAAAAATGATGGCCATGAATGCATAGGTATGTATGTACATTTAACACAGTATGCTCTAAGGAAGAAAAACCTTGTAACATTACAAAAAATCCCTCCATACAAATAACAGGCAAGAAATTCAGAAACGTCAAGCTCTGCATGCAGCTCACAGTATTTCAGTGAGGTAGTCTCATTAAGAGAGGGCCAGTCCTACCGCCCCATCCACACCCAGTGCAGCCTCACTGGCACTGGTGTTGATTCCCATGCAGGTGGCACAGAGGGGCAGGACTAACATTAAATCCAATAATTCACTCCAGGCTTCTCTACACTCTCTCTCTTAATTAGTTATGGATTTGAAGTGTCTAACTGCTTTGATATCAGCAGAGGGACAGATAAACTCCCTGAAAATGCTACCTTCAACCACCCTTCTGTGTAAAATGAAAGTTGAACTATGTCAGTGCGTTTCACAAAGATTAAATCCAGCAGTCTTGGGTACAACCATAATACACTTGCTAGAAACATACTGGCTGCTCAGACAAACTAATATTCCCATGCTAAGGAATTCCCATGCAGCATCAGGGCTGAAGACCAGCAGAAAAAGACTGCACAAAAAGCATAGAAATCTCAGCGGTGAAAAAGTAAGTATTTCTTCAGTTCTAACTTTCTATTCTTTAGAAACCACACACTACACTATTTCCAATTGCTCTGATATACTTTGGTCCCAACTGATCTTTTATGGGGCTTCTCTGCTCAGACAGAACCCTTGATTTGGATTATTTTAAGTGGTGGCAGTATTTGTAGTACAACAAATTAAAATTAATGTTACTCAGCACTATACATGAGGCCTGAATTGCAACTTCAAAACCAAGCTATTTACATAGGCCTGAATCTCAGCTTCAGAATCAGAAATAGTTTTGTGAGCACAAGATCAGTGAAACAACGTTTGACTTACAGGGAGTTTATCGTATTCAGCATCTGATGATGAAGGAGAAACGGGAGCACCAGGACTGAAAGACGACAGCCTGGCAGCACTTGTTTCTGGCACAAAGAGAATCTAAATACAAAAACATGTCAAAATGTTAGGAAAAAAGTTTTTAAAAAGTTATTTGCTACAAATACTACTTTCTACTAGAAAGAAAAACCAATATTGATTGCTTGTGATTGCAAAGCAATCCTTAACTACTACTTATTCTAGAATCCATCTTCATTAATGGTGATGGTGGGGTATGTGCAGGTCTAATTACAGAATCTATTTCTATGTGTTTGTTTTTTTTTTTTTCCCCCAGAACAGGCAAGAAAATAACACATTTTCCACACAAAGAGACCCTCTCCGCCCCCCCCAAGCTGCAATACCAATTTCTCTTGCAACTACCACAGCTACAAAACTAGTAACTGTAAAATGACTCTTAGCAGTTAACTTGTAGTAGCAAACTCTAGCCCAAAGAGAAGGTCATTGTGGAAGATTTGGGATTTTTAGTGCTAGAAATTCATAACACATTACTCGAGGCTGCCTGTTTCAGAAAACATACTCGTACCTCCAAATTTAAGAAAATAGTCTTCATATGACCCAGCATTTTAGCAACATGCACTGCATTTAAAAGGGAAAAAAAGCTTTACACTAACACGAGTGTACATAAAAACGTAATCCTTTGAATTTCTACATTCTCTCACAGTTTGAGAATTGCAGTACGGCTTTGGTCCTCCACCCCAAATAAAAACATACTAATTTGTTGCAAATGTTGGAGCAAAGGAAGATATTTCTAAAGCTAAAAAATTTTGAGGTTTAGTTTTAAACTAAGCATGCTGAGAAATGTAAAGCAATTTAGCTTATCCCAGCTTTTGTCTGCTTGCTAATGCTATCTCTGTGCCTCCATTTTCCTACGTGCAAAGCAGGACACTTCAGTTTCATGTCTGTAAAGCAGGAATAGAGATCTGCTCTTCATGAACCAGGTGTCAGCCTTCATATTTCCATTTCCATTATGTGACTCCCCTAAAAACAGTCTCCAAAACTGACTCATCTCCAAAATAATGGCAAAGAGCCATTTCAATTACTGTATCTAATTCTCTAATTCTTTAATGTATTATAGAGAAAATTCACGTAGGTTTTCCAAGAATTTTACTCTCTTACATCAGCTCCATTCCCCTCTTGAGCTTCAGAGCTCAAGCTTTATTGACAGCAAATAAGTAACAGAAGTCAGATATGGCAATTACAAAACTGCCCCCCACACACCTCCATGTAATGATCTCTTAAGTTGACCTTTGAGGAGATTTAGATTACCAGCCATTATCCTTGCATCCACGTACCCAAAAGGTATGTGAAAGCAGTAAAAAGCCTCTAAATACATAGCAAATAATCATGTTTCAGGAATAGAATACAAAAAGATTTACCTGGCCTGGAACAATTGTCTGCGTGAAAAGCTTATTGAGTTCCACAAGCTTGTTTGGGGTGATGTTAAATTTTAATGCTATGCTGTTTATGGTGTCCTGATTTCCAGCCTGAAGAAAAATTTAAAGTTTAAAATATTGTGGTGATCACATACAGCATAACAGATGAACTATAACCATCTAGCAGACTGTTTGCACGGAATAGATTTGATGATCCAACACACCCCCTGTTTAACAGCTTATGTGATAAGCCAATGTCAATACAAAGAAAAAAATATTCTCTCACACTATTCAGTAGATAAAATGGTAGATGAGTTACAAATATCCCTCTCATTTTGTCATAAACTTTAAAGCAGCAGCATCTTAATCAGATGTGGTATGGCAAGTGGGGAAAAGGGACACACACTGGAAAGTTCATGATCCCTTCAGCAGTCCCATGAAGTCGGACACTTGTTCTGTTCCCAGCTAGAATACTGGCCTTCTACAGTCACATTGGGTGTGGGAGGGTTGGGTACAACTTCTATCCAGGGTCCCTGAACAACACAGGGGCCTTCTGTACAGAGCCAGTCCTCTGAGCTGTAGTGGCAGCGGTGTTTTCTCAGTGCTCCAGATTAGAGAAAGGTCACACAGTCATCTCAGGACCAAGCAGAGGCTTGCAATCCCTGAGAAACACTGTGGAAGTATTTTTCAGAATAACAAAACTGATTATTCTATTAAAGGGTCATGTTGCAGAAGTAAAAACAGGACTCGCAGCTGTGAGGGAGAGGCAGAGCACCTGGGCTGAACAGCAGCTCTGGATGTGAGCCCGGCTCCCCCTACACAACAGTAATTGGAACAAACCCTCCTGATATACAAGCAAACATTATCGGTTAGCATTCATTCCCTGCTTTCTGTTTTGTGTCACTGGCTCACTGTCAATCTCAATAACTCTGCTTTCAAAAAGCAGATGTGAGCAAACCACACAGTAATACTTACAGTATATTCTACAGTACCAAGGGGTTTCTGAGAAACCATCTTCTTCTCTTTCTTTTCATTGGTTTTGTTTTGATTGTCATCTAAAGAGGAAAAAGCAGAGACTGTCATTGGTTTTTGTATCATTTGTTATCAACATGTTTTGTTACCAACATGTTTCCGAATAGACTCAAAAGAAGCGTAGACTGAAGCTACCATCGGGAACAAGACATTGAATTATCTATTAATTACTAGGCATTGCAAGGCAGGCAACACTTCAAGTACAGCAGGTTTAGTAATCCCTCAGGAACTCTGGAAGAATAACGTACACGATACTGTATCAATACTGAGCCGCTCCCATGCTTTTCTCCATGATTACCGCACAATTCAGCTGCTGGATATGAGCACTTTGTGTGACGAGCTGCTATCAAGGCTGAGAATATACGCACTGCTACTGCATCGTTATGACCACGGCAAATACTGGTTCAACACCATTTCATCACCAGTACCTCATACTTAAAAGCTATTTTAGACTCTGAGGCTTGAAGTACACCAATAGCCCTGCGCAACAAGTGTGCACACAGCAGTGTAAGACAGCACAAGGCAGCATAAGCACAAAGCTTGTTCAGAAGACATTTTCCACCAGCACGACGAAAGGGCTGCACCTGCCCAAGCACCAGTGAGGCCCACGCAGCACTAGCAGGGCGGCTCCTCTTCTCCCTTACCCAGGCAAAGGGGCAGCAAAGCCAAGGATGAGGGAAGCCACCCGCTGCCCACCCGTCCCGCTGCCTGCGGCCGTCCCAGCCCCACAGGCTCACCCCACACCCAAGCCCACGCTCGCCTACCTGCTGCTGGTGGTGGGGGCGAGGGCGGCGGGCAGCCCCAGCTCCAGGAGCGGGGCCGGGGTGCAGAGAGGCCGCGCATGGCTGCCCCGTGTGCCCCAGGGCCTGGGCACGGGCAGGAGAGGTGAAAAGGCAGGGCCAGGCCCAGCACACCCGGCAGCAGGACCAGGGGGACCCCAGGGAAGGGAGGCCGGGGGACGGCGAGGCGAGGCACCTGGCTGGCGTTCAGGCTGCACCGCAACCTTTGCTATTTCCACAGAGCGAGAGGTAGATAGTAAAAAGGAGGGCGAGGACTCATATAGAGACTGTAATGTACACAAAAAGAAAGGAGGGGCCCACAACGTGTCACACCTGGCCCTTCTGCCTGCTGGTTTCCACAGTGACACTAATGCTGGGAACTGACCCAGCGCTTTCTGAGGACTGAACCCACACACACTGGGACCCTCTCCCTCAGCCACCAGAGGCCAACACAAGCACCTCATGGCATGCCCAGCTGGCACACGTGGGCAGAGAGCATTTTGGAGCAGAACATCCCTCAGTTATCTCAGCAATTTCATCTCCGAGACTGGAGACCCACAGTGAAACTTTCAGAATAAGCACTCCTGCTGCCTTTTTCTGATATTGGCATTTTCATCGTTGCCACTGTCTTAATCAGATCAAAGTCAATGGTGAAGGATGGACAGAAGCAGCAAACAGTGAATACTCCCCATAACCAGTATTTAAGTACAACTGCCAATATGGCACAATCTTGTTTGATTAAATTCCCCCAACTAACAATAAGCTCGATCCCACCCTTTCTTGTTACTCAGGAGACACCACTTCAATTACTTCGGGATAGTTAAAATTACATAACACAAACATAAAGGCAAACTATATAAGCTGCCTGCGACCTATCAGTACAGGCAAGGAAAGGTTTACAGGTAAACTAGATCTTCTGTTAAATCATTTGGTATAGCAGGAAAAGTAGACAAATATTCAAATAAAGTCTTTCTTAGCTTGAAACAGCACACATTTATTAAGAAAAATTATTACATATTAACAGGACATGCGCCAGTAAGACCATAGGGGGAAAAATAAAGCAGTCCAGATAGATGTGGGAAGGGAGAAAGAATTTATACCTGTTGAATATGAAATTGATTTTGTATGTGAATGAGAAGAACAGCAATACACAGCAGCAGCAGCAGTTTCCCCGTGGAGCTTGTGCTATATGCCACTAGCTAACCAGTTTTAGTTCCAAGACTTTGTCTTTGGAAGGTGGGAGAGGTGACAGAGAACTGACTGTGTCAGCAACCTCTCTGTAGCATCAGGGGAATACAAAACACTACGCCAACACAGTTAACTTTCTCCTCTACAGCTTCATGCCAAGGTTCATGCTACCAAGAGACATGCTTTGTCTCAAAAGTAGTAGTAAAAGCTGCTCCTTTCCACCCTTCCCCTTCTCATGAAAAGATCCCTTACGTACCTTAAACACCTGAAGGCAGGATGCCTGCAGCTGCTGCTCTCTCAGGAAACTCCCTACAGACTACCTGCATAGGCTAAAAGAAGCCAGAGTCTGCGTATCCACCTGCCTTTCAAAACCAAAATCTGAGACTTCTTGTTCAGATTTTATATTTTTATTTATAAAGTCTTCTGCAACAAGGATTCCAGATACCATTCTTATACTAGCCCTAACCACTTGACAGACTTTGGCAATTCCGAACCCCATCATATAATTCTCAACAATGAAAAGTCTTCATTGTTGTCTGTGGTTTTGATTTTGCATCTAAAGCTTTGTAATGATAAATAAATAAATAAATAAATAAATAAATATCAGCCCTTCAGAAGAAATCATTCCGATGAATCCATTAAATCTGACAGGTACTGCTCACTTCCCTTATACATATAGCTAGACCGAGGTGACAAACCGTACTCTGCAATGAATCAATATAACAGGGTGGGAGGGGGGAACAGGACTGGCAAAGAAAGCAGAACAACAATACACTGTTTTTCCAGTGCTCTTATCCTCTCTCATTTCGTCTTCAGGAAGCCAAATGTTTTCTGACATTATCCAAAGGCAGTAGTCCTACAGGCATCCACAGCACATGAAGGCATGACAGAAGCTATTCAGGCTGACCGTCAGTAACCACATTTCTTTCAGCCAGAACTGGATGGAAGAGATGCACCTCTTCACGGGCATTAAAATAAAAGCCACTGGCTACTTTTTGTACTTGGAAATCCGCTTAGTGGTGGAGTGAATCAGTTCTGCCTCCCAAGTGTTCCTGCACTGCACATACACTGAACGCGGCATTGTACAAATGTGAGCGCTGGCTGCGTGTTAACACAAGTGGAGTCACACTGCACTTGAAGGAAAAGGGTGGAGTGGGTGGACTGCACCTCTCTGCCATTTCAGGAAACTTGTAAAATAGGAACTGTGTAAAAACAGTAAAAGTAATGAGCAATGAGAAAAAGAATGCTGAGTGAGATCAGGCAAGAAAATACAGGCCCATTAAAACTGACAGGTTTAAAATGGAAATCTTTCTGCCCTTGATATATTTATACCTAGTTCATTTTCCTAGCAGACTGTTCGTACTTAATTTTGCAATTCTGTGGGAAACATTGCAAAAAAAGCAATAACTCAGAAAGCAACTCCTGAAGGGGGTAAGAAAGAGGTCAGTTAGCATCCAGAAGACCTTGACACATGATAGGAGAATTACACCTTTGCAACTATGTAAATAGCTGTACAAATAGATAGAATAGGTCAAGCAGCATCAGCAGAACCCTGGGCTGCTCACACTGGTGCGTGACGTGCCAGAGCAAGGCGATATCGTCACCACCACCGTTGCAGACCAACCTGCTACTGGCTGAAATCAGCGTGAGGCTTTTTAGCACCAGCAATTAGGGCTGAACTGGCCTGACAGCTCGGCTGATGACCAGTGATGCTGTCAGGAATGCAGAAGTAAACAAGGGGCTGAAGGACTGATCACTTCCCACAGCACGTAAATAAACTCAGTAGCCTAAGAGAACAGAGGCAATAGCATAGTTAGACCAAAAGTCCATTTTACTCATTAATCTGTGTCTTAACAAATCCTTAGGCAGCATGCAAACAGCACAATCTTTTCCCTGAGTAGCCCCCAGAGCAGCTAGATATAATGGATTTTGCCAGGTAGAAGACAGCAGAAGCCACTGGACTGCGGCCCAGTCCCTTTGCACTCCCAAGATCCCCACGCTAGTCCTATGACAGTGAATCCCACAATACCATTATGCACTATATAACCATTGCCTCCTTTCTTCCACTTAAAGTTTAAAACTTGGTTAAGTTCACTGAGCATCCTATTTAATATCATCTTAAGGCTAAACAAATTAACAATCCTTATTCACCTTCTACATACGTCGTCACAGATTTCTCTACATTTTCCCTCAGTCGTATCATTTTTTGAGGTCAACTACTACTAGTGCCCTGTAAGCTTTCCTATTCCTCTCATCACACACTCTGCGCTTCTCTTTACTACTTCTTTTTCTAATATGCTTTTTTTTGAGATAGAGCAAGGAAAATCACATGCTGTTTTCAGGATGCAAAAGAGCTATTAACTGATACAATAACACAACAAGGGTTTCCTTAGAACTGTAAGATGTCACTGAGAACTTCACCGCTGTTTCGGGACACTCCAGACCGACATCTCTATGATGGATTTGTTAGAAGAAATAGAAGTATACTAGTTACAGTCTAAACAAGCACCAGAGTCAAGGAGTGAATAATCTAAATGGCAATGCATTCAGAGGACAGTTATCACTTGGAGTAAACTAATCAGAGTGCTGATAAGAAATTACGCACACAAGGCTTCCTGAGGGTCTCTTATCAGCAAACGAGGCCCAACACGAACTATCTTGGCAGAGATGTAGCACAGTAAGTGTCACTTAAGTCATTATAGACAGACTTCAAGAACACAAAAGCCCTCCTCGGGCAGGGCAAGGAAGGAGGAGAAAGATGAATCAGTTTATCTGAACAATTTTTTCTATCTCTGCTTTTTAGACTGACGTTTTAATAACTTTCAGAAGTGCCATATACACAGAGCAGTTGAGTACAGGATGATTTAGTTTTGCCTCCACAAGCACTTTTCAAAGGCAGCAAGGTGGATGGAAAAAATTCTCAGCTCAGATTTGGGTAGTGGACTGCGACCATGCTACATGAAGAGAATTTAAAAGACAACACACCAATGACCCCCACACACCACCTTTAGTGTCTGTTCTTCAGTTCTGCTCCCGACTTCTCTAACATCCTCCTGCCAAGCCCTCACCTTTACTTCTATTTTTCCTCGACTGAATCATTTCATCATTCAGCTTCCTTTTCTTCTGAAATCACTGGAACAACAAGTCAGCTGTCACCCTCCATGAGCTCCTGTGTGCTTATCAGTCAGTGAAACTTCTGCCATAGGGGAATAACAACTCCCAGACCAATAACAAATCCTGCCACATCAATTCTGAAATATCTACAGCCTGAAAATGATTTTTCTCTGTTTTCATTAGCAATTGATCACGGTTGTGCACTAGCTACTTTCCAGGCATGTCTTTTAAAGGAGTGAAGAGATCACCTGAAAATACACAGCCCCAAAACAAAGTCACAACAGTTCCAGGAACTGATATAGCAAAGGTAGTACCTCCTTCTGCAATAAATGGAGACGGTATTTTAAGGCATATTTAAATAAGAATTTGGACACGAGACTCATGCAATATTCATATACTGCAGCTTCTACATGGAAAACTGGAAATATTGTCAAGGAACTTAAACTCCTTTTCTATCTATTCATCGACTCCTTCCTTCACAAACTGAGTTTTTAGGTGCTCTGGTTTAATCTGCAGAGGCACAAAGCAATGCTGTATGTTACACTTTTAACAGGTTATTACAATCCAAACATGCTGTGCTAAAATGCAAAGCAAAAGGAGATGTGGCACAGGGCAGCATCATTGTCACTCTTCTGCTGGCACACACGTATCAGGCAGGATGGATGGGGCACAGCAGGAGATACAAACCCTACAAGGAAAGTGTGAGGGGCACGAGAGCCTCCCACAGCTCACCATGCACCCGGCAACTAAGCGGCTCTGAAGGTTAAGATGGCAAGATGCACACCACAGCAGTCAAAGTTTCCTTTACTAGCATCTGTTAGAAAAGTGAGAGGAGGAGCAATGATCTAGTTAAAAAGGTCACTGAATTTTAGGTGAAGGGAAAAAAAAAAGTATTTCAGAGGGAGGCAGTTCATGCAGTGCAACTGCCAAGAGAATTATTTAGCACGTTGTTGTAAAGAAATGTCGAGAGGCAGCCAGCAGTCCGGTGCTCCAGCTTTAAACCTCACCTGGAAAACAACAGGGCAGTAGCTGAAATGTGCTGAGCCTGAAAAACATGTCAGAGTGCTGACTAGAAGAGTCTTTATATCGAACATTACAGTCAGAAGGGAAGCTTAAAAGAGAGGCTGTGCAGTAGCATGAGCAGCAAGGATGTGCAGAGGATGGCCACCAAAGGCAGGGGTGGCGGTGGGCTGCTGGCGCTCTGGGCACCGGATGAAGATACAGGGAGGGTTCAGGTAAAAGAAAAATCTCATTTCTGCCTGTCATGTTTTGGGTAACAGTTCATAGAGCCTGACTGAATTTAAGAAGAGATTGGACTGTGCACTTAGTCACATGGTCTGAACTTTTGGGTAGACCTGTGCGGTGTCAAGAGTTGGACTTGATGATCCTTAAGGGTCCCTTCCAACTCAGGATATTCTATGATTCTATGATTCTATAATTTCTTTTTAAACCAAGCATGAATGCCACAAGGGGAACACATCCATTAGCAAAGTTCTTGCAGGCATTAATAAGTACCTCCTTATACAAGGCTGAAATATGTGCTGAGGCTGAGGAAAAAACTAAGAGTTGTGAACAGTGCTTTTAAACCATATTCAGCCTTGTTCTTGGAGATGTAACTGATACTGAGGTACCAGTCGCTGCTTCATTTTGGGTAGGATTTGCCTAAGTGTCTGGATCAAGTTTTCCAAGAGCAATTTGGGGCTCTGAAGTAACTGCATCCCTCATGAAGCTTTTATACCGGGGCATCTTGAACTTTTTCTTAATTCTTGGAAGTGGCAGTTCATACTACCATACTGGAAAATATTTGCCAGATCGCAAAACGCAGGCAAAGAGCAGTGTCAGAAACAAGAGGGACCTCTCAGGTGCCTAAAATTCAACCCCAGCTGTCCATCTGTAGGCCTCTATGGCTTGTCCAAGACTTCAGGTTGGTAACAGGACAAGAGTTCTCTGCAGAGGAAGTCTTCACAGTATAAATCAAGTTAGTATTTTTAAATGTTTAGGAGATGAACAAATAAAAATCTGTGAACGATATATTGCAGCTAAATATATGAAGGGCAGAAATAAAAATGGTAGATGGATTAAAAAACAAAACTGGGTGAAGTAATTTTTTCTACAAAAAAGGTGAATACTTTGGAGAACACCAAAAAAAAAAAAATGAAAACAGCTCTTAAACTATATGGCATTTAGAGCATGTAAACTGTAGAAATTACTATACAACACCCTGAGCCCAAGGCAAAGTCAACACTGCTTACGTAGAGAAAAGTATTTACGGGATGAACTGTAATATGCACCCCTCTACACACAAATACCATACAGAAAAGGAAAGGCTCAGACATCAAGAACCATTTGAATTGCATTAAGAGAATGTAACAGAAGCAAAATCCACACAGCTACCAAACTGATCTCAGCAAGGGTACAGCGGCCTAGATGATCAATAGCTTCAATAGCTTACTTGAACATGAGGCAGAAAAGTGTTTGTGGAACACAGTACAACTATACAAAGCTACACAGGACTGAAGTTTCAGAGGATTTATATAAAGTTTAACCACAGAGACGTATATGACTTCTGCTCTGGATTCCTTCAGTCTCACATTATTTAGCAGTGACACTCAATTCTCCTCCAGAAGAATCTGCCCATAAGACAAAACAATGGCTTCTTAGGGGAGAGCTGTTCTCTCCTTGCATGCTTTTACCTTGGACTCTGGCTCTCACCTGATCCCAAAAAGAGCCAATTCAACTGATTAAAACAAAAAACTAACTCAATATTTTTTGTTGGTGAAGCGAATTGACTTATCTTACCTTATGATCAGATGGAGCACGGGCAGGAAGCACAGGGCCTCCCCTCTCAGTCACAGCAAGGCGTTAATTCATGCACAAACATCAGGCTGTTTGTATCACTTATCTGTACTTATGAAACCATTGCTTATGAAAACTGTAGTCACCAGGCATATGGAGCTTGTCTAAATCTATACTGAACCTCTTTTAAAAGAATTTTTAAAGAGAAAACCAATTTGCACCTATAAAACTTGTTTATTGCTCTTAAAGACTGAGGAACAGCCAGAAAGAATCGGATGGCATAAAATCAGCAAGTTTTAGCAGCAAATAGATGGCTGACAGGAGAGCAGTAAGGAGTAACAGATTTCATGAGGGAAAGAAGCCCTCCTTAGTTTCAAAACTGTGTTTGCGCAATTCGGTCTCTATGAGGAGTTAATGAGAATTGCTATCTCTGCGGAGCTAAGTGACAGTTACCATAGCAAAGAGCGAGCAGCTCCTCGAATACCATGAATAAACTGCTGGCACAAGCTAATACACGCTGCTAATATCCTGCTAATACATGATGCAGAGCCAATCCATCAACATAAAATGGCAGAATCAATCTCGCTCTTATTACCTTTCCTTATATTTTATGGAGTGCTCTAAACCATGAGTCAGTCTTATTTGAGATTTTAGTATGAGGAACACTATTTCAAAATGCAACCCTGTACAAATTTGAGATATCCACACTATTGTATAAAACAAGTTTTCAGTTCCTCTCTTGGGGAGCTTAATTTTTTGGCCTATGCTTTAAAAAAAATGTAAATAGTTTCCTAGTACTAGTTTCTGCTCATCCTATACCAATCTATTAGTTCTTACTGCATCCCAACCTGTCTAATCCTTCCAGGGCAAGGTGGCATTTAAACAAGTGTGGTGTCACCTCTGAGGATGGCGGAGGAAAAGAGTGGGGAAGAGAAGAGAGGCGTGGGAAAGGGGAGGACAGGAATATCTGAAAATACAACAGCCCTACCACAGCCGAAGCACTTGGATCACAGAATCACAGAGTGTTTTGTGTTGGAAGGGACCTTAAAGCCCAACCAGTCCCAAACCCCCTGCCATGGGCAGGGACACCTCCCAGCAGATCAGGTTGCCCAAAGCCCCATGCAGCCTGGCCTTGGACACCTCCAGGGATGGGGCATCCACAGCTCCTCTGGGCAGCCTGCACCAGAGCCTCACCACACTCAGAGTAAAGAATTTCTTCCCAATATCTAATCTAAACCTACCCTTCTTTTAGTCTAAAGCCATTCCCCCTTGTCCTATCACTATGCTCCCTCATAGAGCGTCCCTTCCAGCTTTCCTATAGGATGATAGTGCCAGTTCCTACCTCTGTTATTTCCTTTGGAAAATGACAATCAATAGCTTTCTTTCTTCATTATCACTCCTATATCTGATATATATAGATTTTTATATTTTTTTCCTGAAGCTTGTCTTTAGTTCAAACTGATGCTGTCTGGATACATGAAAGCACACTAATTTTAGCCTCCCATTCCACAGCCAGATGTCTTTCTGTGCATTCCTACATATAGAGGAAGCAGTGGTGAAATAAAAGATGATCTTTTTACAGAAATCTTTAAGTGTGACCATTCAAAAGGAAATCCAGGGAAATCCACAGCCCGTGAGCAGTGGATGTCCACCACCTAAGGGCAGGTTAAACAGCTACTGTCTGCAGCTCTACAGCCACCAGCTGTAGAACTACGTGGTGTGCAGGTACACACGTTATCTTCAACCTAGAGGTGTGAATAACAGGAAAAGCAAAGATACAGCAATAAAAACTTCAGCATGGGCTGTTGCAGGCTTGCTGGTTATGCTGGGCACGCACACAGCAGGAACCCCACTACCACATTATTATATCCTCAGCACTGTTTGGCAGCAGTAAGGTCAGGTTCCCCACTAGCAACATCAGCATTATACTATACACAATGTTAAATCAATCTTCCACTGCAATATTGACTTGCATGATGCTTGCAAACTCAGCATCCAGAAGCCTCTTCCCCACCCAAAGTTCAGTTTTACCAACATAAAAGAAATGCACAGACTCGAGACTAGAACCTGTTCACATCTTCTGTCATCACTTCTTCCAGCTCCTAGTTCAAGACCATTCAACCTAAGATCCCTGTGTTTGACACTGCCTTTAAAACACCCTGCCCCCATATTTGCGTAGGAAAAAAGGCCCTCTTGTATGCACTGATACAGCCAGGCAGAGCTGCGGGACAAATTTAATTTTGTGCTTTGCACAATTTAGCAGACAGAAGGGTATCAGCTGTCTTACTGTATTGCAACTGTAACCCCAGGCTTAAAGGAGAAGTCTGTACCCAAAAACTAGCCAGGTCAATCATATTAAAAAAAAAAAAAAAAAGACTATGATTAAAACACTTTTTCTGCATGCAAGTTCTAACTTTCCTGAAAATCAGGGAAAAATCCTCTATGTTTTCAGTTTAATAAAGGCAGTAACAAAGTGTCTGGTGAGTGTTGCCCTGGATAGCCGGCACTCTTAGGCACCTTTTCCCCTTTATTCATGGCGCATTAAAGAGCTTTTCTGGCAAAGTTGGTCACCTGCAGATGCACACTCCCTGCAGAGCTCTGTGGTATCAGAGCAAACTGCACAGAGCAGACTAAGTGTGTCAGTCTCTGAACACACTACAGAAATACACACTGTGTTACTGGCAACCCCAAGAAGAAAGCTCCACACATTCTTAGATCAATCAGATCAGGTCGTTCTCGCTTTCTCTCACTTAACTGAGCAGCTCCACAGACAGTCGGTATCTACAGGGCTAGGGACCCAACTCTTATGCAAATTTTACATCCTGTTTTCTGTTACCGAAGAAAACCCTGATTGGTACAGGAAGGAAAGATTTCATACTGCCATGTCTGGCCACCACTGGATGAGTTCATTCAGGTTAAGTTAGGAAACAAAACACTAGAAATCAGAAAAGGCAGAGACTTCCATTAAGAAACACTCTTCATGTACATACCTTACTCTAAAAATAAATAATAAATTGCAACATACAATTGAAACTGCAAGTCAATAAGGTGGTTTTTTTTAATACCTAATACACTTTTCAGACTAAGCAATGATTAAGAACAAACCCTTTCACGTAAATTGACTTTAATTTCTTTAATGTATTTACCTTGGCAATGACAGAGCCTTAATGCACACGACTGCACAGCTGTTCCCTGAAAGGAGATCTAAGATCAGTCATTTTGGAGCACTATTGGATTTGGGCACAGCTCCACAAGCAGTTTAAAGCAATCGATGATGAAGCTGTTGTCAAAAGCGTGCATAAAATCTCTAACTGTTGTATCGGGGCCCAAAGAAAATACGTGAGGAGAATTAGTCTGCCAGCAGAACAGGGCTGAAGGAACATATGCACAGGCATTCCCCCCAAAAGATGGGCATTTTAGAAGACCTGAGAATACAAAACTTACATTACGTAGAGCTTCCAAGCATGGCCCCTCACACCTGCCCGAAGGCTGTAAGGAGCTCACTCACCAGGCACCGCACACCCGGGCTTCCCGGCAGCCAGAAACACCCATGCAGAATAAGAAGCCTGAAAGCACCTCCAGGAATGCCTGCTGTTCCTGGACTGATGGAAAAAAATGGGGAAGTGTGGTTCTTCTCCCCAGGACCAGACTAAAAAGGACGCCCATCCCAGCAGCAGCACAGGGCACATGCACCCGGAGCACTCCTGGGGCTCGGGCTGCCCCACAGGCACCCTGCTGGCTGTGCTCACACCACTAACCCATACACCCTGACAGCAAAGGCCTTGCTAACCACGCAGGTGTCTCTCTCCCTTCGTTATCCCCGCCAGAAATACAACAGCCCCGTTCATTAACTCTCCCAACACACTCCCCGTTCCAGCACACGTCCAGCTGCCACAGCCCCACAGCACGCAGCGTGCCCAGTTGCCGCACAGCTTTCCTCCCATCCTCCAGGGGCTGATTTTCAGCGAAGTTAATTGCTTTTAAATGCAGAAGCCCTCCAGAATGCAAGCGCTGACTCCTCTTGAAAACGCTGGCCTGGGGTAAGTAGGCAGCCCTTGGAGGTGTGCCTGGTTCCTTCAGCCATGAGACCAGGTTTAGCTGATGTAACGCTAGCCATACTGCGATCTGACCTTTGTGGGGCACGTCACAAGACTTCACCGTGCTAAATCTTGCTTTGAGTAACCGCTGTAGGAGAATGTAATCTTTAGAAAGTACCAAATCCTGGTATTTCCCCTCCAGCGATGGAAATTCCACCGCAACCATTCAGAATTTCCTCAGTAATGAGCACCGCTGTTTGAAGGGCATGCCAGATTTCTGATCTGCACATCTCTCTCCAACTCCGAGCCTGCTTGTCCTGCCAAAGCTCTTTGCTATGAAATTTCAATTACATACAAAGGAAATTTGGGTTAAGGCTCTGCTTCCCTCCTCCCCAAGGAGGGTTATAACCAAAGGACTATCTTATAACCCCCTCTTTTCCCCCAAATGTTTGCTTCCTCCCCCAGCTGGGCTGGACAGTACCCAGTAAATCAAGTCAGCAAATCTGAGTTAAAAGCAAAAACAGCCCCCGACCCAGCACCCTGGTCATGGAGGTTTGGAGAGGGATGATGAGGATGAGCAAAGCCATGGAGGATTTCACATGTAAGGACTGCCCAAATCCTTCAGCCTGGAAAGGAAATGATGGAGGAGAGGTATTTTAGAAAGAAAAGGCTACTAAATCATAGGAGGCTTGGGGATGGTGAGTAGAGATTGACTGTTCACAGGCCCCCACCTGCTGAAAATGGCCAGAGGATGGGAGAACACAGAGGAAATAATTATACAAAATTCAATGAGCTCTTCATCTTCCCCAGACACCCAGGTGTGGCCTCTGTGGGAGAACAAATGCTGAACTGAATGGGTCCTGGTCTGCAGAAGCATGGCCATTGCTACGACCCCGCTAGCACTTCTTCATCCTAGAATCATGGACACCAAGCTTGGACATTGTGGTTCAACAGCAGGCACACCACAATTCCCATTATTCCTGTGCATAAAACTTGCAAGTACTGTTACTGTTCATTTCTTCCAAGTGACCCTCCGCAAGCTTACACTAAAATATGCACATTACGTGCCCCAGTAATTTTTCAGACCCCTGTTTCTGGAAATCTGTTCTGGAAATTTGTTCTAAACCTACTCTTAGAACACAATTTGCTTGTGCTCAAATCACAAAACAATTCACACAACGCAGCACTGGTAACTTGCTTTGTTACAACTCATGCAACCTTGGACAAATTTGACAGTTGCATTTTTTTCCACCTAAGAGAAGTGTAAAACACACACAGCAAGCAACAGATACCTTCACGTGTTCAGTCTTCCTACCAAAGTGAGATATTCTCCAAGTTGGAAACTTGTGATGTTCCAGAATTTAAGCTCAAAGACCTCACAAAACACTGGTATGTAACATCAGCAACATAACTCTTATAAACACAACTGGCCTTGACTGACTGACTGACAACTACAGAAAGGAATATCAAAATGTTATAACAACCCTTTTCAAACACTTACATTTATTTATATATAAATAAATAAATATATATATATATATATATATATATATTTAGTATCTGTGAACAGGAAGGTTTTTTTATTAATAGACTCTTATGACTCCTACATAGAAAGAAGCTCTGCCAATTAAAAAAAAAAAAGCATCATTTAAGTTACATTTTGCTGTAATTTCTAAGTGCCCGAGTGAAGAGAATCATACCAAAGGATACAAAAATACATCAATTTTCCTTCTATTTCTCTTCCTCCTCCCTGTTTCCCAGATGCAGACCAGAAAAATATTGAAAATTCAACCACCAGCATCACAGAATGAGCCACAATTATAACTAGCTTTTCTTTTCCTCTTAACACGGTTAGGAAATCTCTATTTTTATGCTACTGGACACATTTTTCATGTTCTGTTCTTTACTTTCCCATTTCAATTCCCCCACTTCTCACTTAAAATTTACAGTAGTTTCATTACTATCAACAGCCTATTTTACGCTTTGCTTTTATATATTCATAAAGGTTTGCTTCCATGTAACTGTAGCCTTTCAAGCAGATCAACCTTCTGTCTGAACTACAGCTTTTGAGGCAGCTTGTAGCATGCTGACAGGCAATACCTAAGGACTACATTCATAGCAACAAGTTTCCCTCGTATATCTTTTACTCAGCTTTACAATAAGCAGGAACTTACCCATCAAGGTGAGGATTAAAAGAGGATTCCATACATAGAGAACTCAAGAAACCTTAGATGTTTCCATTTGATTTTGTTGGAAATTTAGTGCTAGCAGCATTATTTCAGGTGCCTACCCCTCCAGCCAAATTCAGCTGCCTGCAGAAAAGGCATTCCTTCTGCAGGTGACAGCTTCTTGTAAACACCAATTAACAACTCAGCTCGAACATAACCTGTTAGTCTTAACACCAATCCCCTGGGATTCAAGATCATTTGTTCTCTATTCCCAAACAAGTGCTCTGAAACCTGCTGTCTTTCAGTCAGTTGTCCACCTCGTTCTTTCTACATGGTTTCAACAAGTAATGTAATATATCAGCTGTGTGAAGCTTCCCATCCAGCCCACTGCCAGCCGTGTTCAGTTCACACTCATAAATTATCCCAAACTCCTTGTTATTCTACCCAGGCGATTATAACAAAAAAAAAAAAATAAGTTATTCCTCTGCTGCTTTAATTTTGAGCCTATTTAATAAATGGCCTGACAATTAGAAATCACTGTGAAAAGTGGGCTCAGTAAGTGTCCCGCGTTTTAATCAATTTAAACTCTCCAATAATTGTCACTTCATTGCAAGCAGCCATCAGCTTTGGAAGTGGCAGTAAGTTTAGCTGTATGAGGGGAGCTCCTCTGCTGATTTGGTGCCAATCAGGGCAAATCTCACCACACTGCAAGTGCTTAAAATTGCTACATCCTCACTGTTTTACTGACCAACAACTGCTCTTGGCCAGCTACCCAGAAGGTTCAGAGGCTCTGTAACTGCACGCATGCCATGCTGCTCCCATACCACCCCTGCCCAAATCATGTCAGGGATAACAAACCATAAAGGAATCCACTGCCCGCCTCTGGGGACCTGCTTTGGCACCCCCTGCTCAATGTGTGCTATCTTGTCTGATTATGTGGGCACAGATCATTTTTCCTTCTCAGGACTCCTGTCACGGTATTGAGGACTCCTGCTTGCTTTGGACAGAAATCAGACACACAACAAGATGAAGATCTATTAGTGTGACCTCCCACTCGCTGCAGGAATTGAATGGCATGCACTGAGTAAGAACAGGAGGCTGCACGAAAAGAAAGGATGGGTTTATGAGTAGAGGGCAGGATAATAAGCTAGCAAACTAGACTTTGTTTTGCTGATAAAACAGTGTGATGTGGGGCAAGTAACCTAAACCAAGCTTTTCTTCACGATGCTTTCTTTAACAGTGACTAACTCCTCACATATGCTGATCACAATTTCAAGCAAAATCAGTGTAACCTGGGAATACACTGCACATCTTGATATTGTCATATGACAATATCAACATGTCACGTGATATTGTTTTGGAGTAAATATACAAATGAAATTCAGAAGGCTGCCCTCAGCCCTAATTTACAGCACTACCACACTGCTTTCAGAATGTCACATTGTTTTCAGTCTTCGGTGGCAAAGCACCATCACCTTCACCTGCTTTAGCAATTCCTGACAGAAATGCTGGTTTCCCAGTCTCACAGCACCCTACCCATGTAGTCTGTCCCAGAGATGTGGACTCTGCCCTAGAGACACTGAAGTGGTGCCTCCAGGCTGTTACAGGTCCAGCACTGGGATCCTGCAACTCACCCTCATATTTGTGGGAGTGTTTTAGAGCCTGTGACATTTACCAAAAAAAAGAAAAACAAAGGAAAAATAATTTATATACTTATATACATATATGCATATATTCAGATATATATTACACATATGTCTTGAAGCTCGGGAAGTCAACATCTTCCAACAAAACAGGCTTCCCACAGAAAGTGTGTCTGAACTAAGCAGCCAAGCTGCAGAAGCAGTTCTCCTGGGTTATCCCAGGAAGGGCAGAGCATCCTGGGCACTAGGGATAGCAGCTGGGGTGCCAAAGCAGAAAGTGCATTGTGCTGAACAAATACTTCCGTAGAAGTCTGACAGAAGATTACCTCAGCAATAATAGCAGAAAACATAAGATGAAGTTAAGAAGCCAGTTGCCACATAAGCTAAGAGACAAGGGAAAAAATAAGGAGAACATTGTTTCCATTGGTCCTCAGAAAAGAAAGAGCAGCAGTACTGGTGCCTCTGTCATTTTAAGGTAAGAAAACAAGGGCTATATCTGCAAAGCAATGTCTTAGAGTGTGAGATTTGGAGACTGAATGGTACAAACATATTGCAGAACCAATATAAAGGCACTAAATAACACAAGTGCTAATAGAGACCAAAAGCATGAGGTTACACAGGAGAAACTTTGTGGTGCGATCTGTTCAGCCATTCAGCAGTGTCTCGAGAGAGGTTATCGGTAGTGCAGTACCCCTGGGTTACTTGTGACGGTGCCACCACTGTGCCAAAAGCCATGCTGAGCAGAACAATCCTGGATGGGGAGATGGATGCTGGAGGGATCCTTTTTGCAGGGTGCTGAACTCCTCCTGCCCGGCTCTGCGATGCCACCCACCGGCTGCGGACAGCACCACACCACGGCTCTTGGCCAGGAGCTTCTCGCCCCACAGCTGCACACCGTCTGCTTCAGAGAATAAGCCTTTAAGCATTCTGTTTTCTACAAAATGTGGCAGGGAGCACCACCACCTCCAGCTCTCCGCAGCCTTCAGAAGCTGCACTGCAGCCACCCTACTGGAGAGGGATTGACCTAATCAACAGAATCCTTCTCACATATTAACAGCTCTTGCATAAATCAATTAAAAGGAAAAATTCAAGGTGCAAAAAGTAAGGTTGCCACCACCAGCATTTGCAAGTTTATAAAGGCAAATGTTCACCAGCTTCTAAGGAAGGGACACAGTGCGTGAGGAACAAATTACAGTCGGATGCCATGTTCCTTCCCTGTTTCTCTAACAACAATAACAAAGCATTTGTGGTCCTGAAAAATATGAAAGGGAGATTATTCAGACGGCTGAGGTCTTCATTTGTTTAGATGGAGAGACACGACCTTGCTGGGCTCAAAGCAGCTTATGGCAGGACCTCCATGAAGCCACAAAATAAATTATGCATGCATCATCGTATCAACACGCAGATCTGACAAACTACACAACTGTTGCTGCATTTAATGCGTTTTTCTTTAGACTAGAAAAATTAGGCATTTTGGTCAAGTGCAGAAAAAAATTAGGAAAAAATATTAGTAATTGCCATATTAGATTTCCTTAAAGCTCTAAGCATTAAGTTAAAGCTGGATAATTAGAAAACAAAACAAAACAAAAAAAACACTTCAGGCAAGCAAACCCAGAAAAATGGTTAACCATAGGAATGAGAGGGAGATCACTTCAATCTCAGAAATATCAGTGAAGGGAAAACTCAGAAGATATCACATGGAAAAAAAAAAAAAACAACTTTCAGGAGGGCTGCAGTGACAAGTGGCTGAGCACAGTAACCACGTTAACAGGTACAGCTGCAGGGGAAGGAGGCCGGTGTAACACAGGCAGGCTAATACTGCAGCAACTAATGTCTCACCTGAAATTACCGCATTTTGAGACTTGCATAAGGAACACAGAGATATTCTATTTATTTCACAATCAACCATTTTCCACCTCTCTCTAAGCTTTCACTTCTACAACTTTGATGCTCCAATTGGGTAAAAATCTTTATTTTTCAGGACCAAAAGCATGAGATTATATAACAAAGGGGTTTCTCTATGGGTTTTGTCAGCAGGGTCTGTGCTCAGGTCAACAGTAGAATTGAATTCTTGTATTTCTCAGTGCACTGCAGAACCTTGCACATCTGCCTGACAGCGAGCAGTGTGACGAGTCACCCCCACAACCACAGCAGTCCACACAAAACACCAGCGTGCTTATCAAACATTAGTAAAACCTGATTTTGTATTGACTGCTGGATCATTAGCCAAGGAAGACCTGGAGGGCTTTCTATTCTCCCACGTCAGCCAGAAGGACCCGTGACAGAGGCACGCCATCCCCCATCTCTCTATAGCAAGCACCAACTGGCAGAAAGCTTCTCACAAGACTCCTGACACACTAGAGAAACAGACCCCAGCTACCTCACGCAGCCCTGAATTCCTTTAGGTACAAACCAACAATAAATTGACGCCTTAGGAGAAGCACTTTGTTAGCGATACAACAGGACTTCACACTTCGGGGTGTGTGTGGTGGTCTTTGTGTCTAAAACCAGCATTCTAATTCATTCCTTAATAATTATTCAGTTTTCCTTCTACTTGTTTTATTTCAAGAACAGCATGGTAAGAACTTCTTAAGACAACACTGAAGCAACTTTTCTTTTACTTCCCAAATCACTGAACTTATTAGATTCAAACCTGCCAAAACTTACAGTCAGTATATCACTGCAAACTCTTCTGCTTGCTAGGAAACATTGCTCCACGATTTACCTTATTTTTGGGAAGGCCCATATTGCCTCATAAAAAAATCTTTTGATGCAGCCTAGTCTGCATGTGGCAGTCAATGCGTAACAGCACTTTTACTGCTGATTCATTTCCTTCTCCTAGCGAGGAATCCTCCTCAGGAATCAGCTGTCTGTGCACACTGCGTGAGCAGGAAAGAAGTCTGTTTGCACGATATCTGCAGTATTTTGTTGCCTTTCTTCTTTAAAAAGAAAGAAAAAGCGCTCTCTTAAGCTAAGAGTTCATTCCTATAAAATATCCTTTCAAATTCCCTCTCGATAAGTAATTTTAGATAGAATTTATGAAATACTTTGAGTACTTCACAAATTACAATCCAGAACTGCAAACATCTGTAAATGGTTTGTATCACATATATTTATGCACAAACTTTATTTTCTCTGAATTAATTGCAAGAATAAATGTAAAGAAATGTATTTATGACTGACTGAGGTACTGACGATACAGTGGGAGGGAAGGAAGAGAACACGATGTGTATTTCAGCACATGAAACTTTTGACATTTTGTTTAAAAACATGTAGTTAATTTCCTTACTTGTTCACACTTCAACGGACAAACTGGGATGAATTAAGACTGAAGTCTTATAATAATGTACATCATTTAAGAAACAACCCAATGGAAAAAAATGAACTCCAATTTCATAAAACATTGGAGAAAGTCTAGAAAAACAAATGCAATAATAGACTTAACTGTTGCCTGTAACACTGTATTTTAGAACTGAGAAACAAGAAATGCTTTTTCTTTAAGAACTGGAAGGGTAAAGTTAAAAATAGAGGATACGTAGAACACAATTTTGTTTGCTTTTACAGACAAGATATCCAGAGTCAACTAACCTTTGAAGGAAAGACCGTAAAAACAAAGAAAAATACATTAACAAGCTATCAAAGCAAACACATTTAAAATTACTCTACTGATAACTCACCAGTACTATAGTATCTTTTAAGTTCTGTGCGCCTGATGTCCTTCAGTTGATTGTATTTTTTCTTTTTCTTTTCTTTGTCCGGAGCAGTTTCCTTTTCCCCAGAAAATTTACAGTTGTCTTCAGAGGAACTGATTTGGTCCAAAATAACTTTACTTCCATCATCTTTCTCAGCAGGAGTTTTGGAAACAGGAGATCCAGGTGAATTGGCAGAGACAGTCTCAGCGTTTTGCTTGGCTTGCCTCTTCTTTTTCAAACTGTGCATATAAAAAAGAAAACAAAACACAAGATGAAGACATAGCTAACCTCTGCAAACAAGTTAACTCATTTGCTACCTTGATTTTTAAAATGAATTGAACATCAAAATTGCTTGTAGCTTTGTAAAAGCCAGATTTTGCACGTGTATCTCGTATTATTCTAGGGCATGCTCTTCAATCACTGTATCACCACATGTAGGTTATCTTTTCAAGAACAATTTTTATTTATTTATTTTTTTTTAAAAGATAATGCTTTTACTGTTGTTTCCCCTGTTCCTCTTCCCTAGTAAAAGAAACAAAGAACAGTCAAAAAATTGTTTTGTTTTTAAGCAAATACATCTACCTTTAGAAAACAGAACCATGTTTTCAGGATGAAACTTAAAATAAAACTTCAGATCCTAATGTATAATAATACAACACCTAACAGTAATTTCATGGTCAACTGCTCTTGCTTTATAGAAAGCTGCTTGTTTTGATATAAACTTGTTATTTATTTCTATTTTGTCCAAGGTTATCTACCAGTGGCCACCCACACTAACCGACACGTGCTCTTGCACAGCTCACGTCACCTTGCATCTCAGGTGTCACCAGCAGCTCATTCAGCAGCGTGACCCATGTGGTTGCAAACTATTTGCACAGAAACATTTTCCAGACCTTTGATCTCTTTTGAGAAAAATGTTAATGCCCTGCCAATAAATCTGACAAATTACCACCAACAAGAATATTTCCTTTTTAGAAGAAGCCTTAAAACACAAGCTCAAGCGAGAAAGATGCTGCAGGAATCCTAAAACCATTTTCTGCTAATTCATCATCTTTGCCATGGACTTTCAGGAAGAACAACGCTTGCTTTCTGGGCTGAGGGTCAGGGTCACTAAAATACCCTCAGTTACCACTTGTGTAAGAACCACTGATGCATTCCACATGGAACAAAAACCTAATGCTTTGCCCTAACACATTCACTTCTTAGTTACAAGGTACCTAAGGGAGGGAGTGGTAAATTAAGTTTGTTGCGGCTAAAAAATCAGCTACATGCACAGTAAGAGATACAGACAGAAAATACAGACATCCAAAGATTCACCACAAATGTGGAAAGATTACGTGACCTCCAGGAGCAGTTTAGGGAAGTATGGAAAAACTTTATGGTTATGCAGGAATCTGAGAGATGGTTCTTTCCACCACTTCCATATTCTAACAATATATTTGTTTCAGGCTACAATATAAAAATAAATACACAGAACAGTGAAAATTGTATTAAGACATTTTAGGCTACAAACCACTTTTGTTTACTTTTTGGTGATTTTTTGTTGTTAGTTTGTTTTTAAAACCATTAAATCCAGTTCCCAAGTTTGAGACTCCTAAGCAGGGTCAGTCTGACAGGCCACACGTAACCAGCGTTTCCCAGCGAAGCATTCCAAAAGACAGTCTCACAAAAGCAGTGTCTGTCTCACACATCTGCATGCACATTTCTTAAATGCTTTCCACTACCTGCAGCCAACTCAGTAGGGACGGGTCCTACTCATGCAGCTGTTTCTTAATTGCTCAAACCACAGATCTGGGAGGCAGGCAGTAGAAGCTCACGCTCTGCACAGCAAAACAGGTTCTGTATGTGTGAAATTTTACGGACCAGGTCCTGACTACATATATATATATGAAAACAGCCTACAGAGACTTCTGAAAGATAAAAGTGAATACATCTATGTATCAGATGAAGTGCTTTGTTTAGATTAGAGAAAATTTGGGTATGCAAAGGAAGCTTATCTTTGACTAATAAGGCACAAACCCGATCAAAGGCTGCTCTAACAGCTGCAAAACATTGCAGTCGCATTGCTTATACAATGTCTATAATTAGCCCTGGTAGAAGTCTCTACAGAGCAGCCTGCTCCACTAAAACAACACATCCTTACCTCATGGCTGAACTTGGTTGCTGCCTTGTAAATGAGACATGCCCCTGAGTTTTTACTCCGGTGCCACAATGACCGTCCTGCATGCATGTGCCGACCCCACACTGCACATACCACGCACCCTCCAGCAGCCCCAGCACACCACTGCTGCTGCAGATGGGCAGGGGTGCCCGTAAATCATATCCTGTCTTCAAGATGTACACCAGATTTTCAGCTAATGCCGAGCCTGCTCGTCCTGCCCACTCCTCCATTTCAAGGCAATGAGCACCCAACTCCCAGAGCGGTGACCCTGAAAAAGCACTGGATGAGGACTGAGTACCCGTGATGTTCACCACAGGAGCAGGAGTCACCGCAGCTCTGCCTGGGGTTATGATCTGTGCTGACAAGATACTGCTTTTTAAGGTTTCTAAAGCCTGGCCAAAATTACCCCCCAATTTACTCACTTTTCAAAGACCTCAGCTGAATTCCCTAAGGAACCAAAAACAAGCCTTCAACACCATTTAACCCTGTAAAACCAGCCTCATATTCACTACGTGTTTTGCCTTTATTAAGTACACCCTCTTAGAACAGCAAAACCAAAGTCCTGTACGTGCACAAGGCAATTCATTACCAACATGCACTGGCAGAGCGCTGCAGAGATTGGGCTCCATGGCAGGAGAGCCACTGCATATTAAACAAAACTCCATCCCCTTGGGCACCCCTTCAGCATCTCCCACACCAGACGGCAACCCCAGGAGGGCTGAAGCACTGACTCAACTGAAATGCCCAACAGACGGTCAAATGGGAACTGTGTATTGCTCAATAATTGACCACAGGCAAAGAGCAGCAGGTCCACATCGCAGCAAGGCTCACGAGCAATCCTGCTCATGCTAAGGTTTTAAACTCTTCCTCTCTTGAACAAGATACTGAGGGTCTCACCTGCTCTTCTCCCAGCTCTCTGTTATTTCCTACACTTCCTGGCAAGAATGGTCATGGAAAACTTATTTAAGAATATAATTTGTCAAACTATTCTTTTTTTGACTGCTTTGGAAGATTTCTAGTGGTTTTGCTCTGAACAAAAGCGTTGTTGCTTCTGAGAGAGGTGGCTGATGCCCCATGCCTGTAGGTGTTCAGGAGGGATTTGGATACTGCCCTCATTGACATGCTTTACCTTTGGGCTAGCCCTAAAGAGGTTGGGCAGTCGGAGTGGATGATCTCTGAAGGCCCCTTCCAGCCGAACTATTTTTTACCTTACAAGAGCCAGAGCTGAAGGCCACATAAATAAAGTCCTTCAGTTTGACAACAATGTCAGGTTTTGCAATTAAAACAGCCTTTCAGACAAAACAATGTGCATCTGGACAAAGTATTACTGCAGATGATGTTTGTTTTTCAGTATCACAGTTGAGGAATATGCCGTGCTTCACCAGGAAAGTTGCTGGGGAAGGAAGAGGGGGAGAGAAAAAGGGAGGGCTGGAGACAGTTTATCTGCAAAACCACTGCTGTTTCTGAAGAGTCTTACACATCTGCAAATTCATTTAGACAACAGATAGAGCTTTTCACACTAATTGGTTCTGACAGGCAAAGCACCTCTTCGGTATTTACACAGAGGCATCGTTTTAGTGCTCCTCAAAGCATTTTCTGAGCAACAACTGATACTCCATTTTCTAAATTTGTCCAAATATGGTTTTCCAGTAAAAGCTTTCAGTCTATTACCATGAAAAATGGATGGCATGGGAGCTTTACTACCAAATCCCATGAAAATCAGGGGGAACTAGTTTTTAATGGACACTGGGAGCTGGCTGCAGAGATTTCTGGCACCTGCTCTTTAGCCTGAACATGGAACAAGAGCATTTTGCAACACAAAGACTGTTCTCATATGATTAAATAAGGACTAGTGAGCTGAAAGGCATAGCATTTCAGAGTGGGCAGGTAAAAGTACAATGTCAGCAGGGCTTGCTTAAATTAATTTGCAACTGATTTAGAAAAAAAGAGTCTGGGCACTGACTTACAGGAGAAGAGCCAGGAAACATTAAGAAATTACCTAGTTCGTCTTCCAGATCAAAGTCTATTTGATTGCCTACAAGAAGCAAATAAATATGCATTTTTAGAATAAAACGGATGGAGTTTCCCATATCACCAAGATAGGTCATTAGTGTAAAAAGCAAACTGATCAGACAAAGGAGAGGTGATGCAATCTGCAAAACTTTCACTAGAAGACTACAAGCAATCAAGAAAACAATGCATCCCTGATATGAGAAAATAAAGAAACAAATCTAACAGTAAGATAACTTTTTTTTTTCTAGAAAATGCATTTGGTTTCAATTCACACTTATTCATCTGAAAGGCCCAACTAGTAATTGAATTGGAACTCATTTTGTGTGTATTCAATAAGTAATCACAGACAAAGAGCACGAGGTCCCCATCAATGGTTGTCCTAAAAACCTCCCAGGTTATTAAGACAAGGCTGGTTTTTGTGTGTGTATCTGGCATACCATCAGCATAACACCCTGCAGAGCACAAACAGATCAGGTTCCACAAACACGTTTCTTTTAATTCCTTATTCGTGCATACATGCAATAAGGTTAAACAGAAATTGCGAAACTCTTCAACTATTTTAATCCCCTTTGTTCCCATCAAGATTCCTGTAAATTTGCCCTGTGCACAAAATCATATACACATTTTTTTCCTTCAGAATTAATCATTTTCATCTACATTTTACAACTCTTCACTCAATAGCTGTACTAATTTCTTTGTATGCTACATGCCTTTCTCCACCCATCCAGAACAGCTGAATAAATCAAATTCATTGTGTTCAACAATTACGTACAGAAACCTTGCAGCATGACTGTGCTGCGATCTGATCTGATGTAGCCTGATGAATAAGTGATCTCAGGCAAAGCAAACCATTACTGCTTGCAGAGCCAAAGGAAGTCAGCCTGCTTGCCAAACTGTAACGCCTTCTCCCGACTTCCTCAGTGCAGCTACTTTCACTTCACAACAGCACGGAGAAGTGTTCATCCCCAGTGAGAGATCTCAGTAAATAGTGGCCACCCTGCAAGAAAGCACGCTCCAGCAAACAGCCGCCGCCTCAGGCTGGTGTGCATCCTGTTCTGGAAATGAGTAAGCCACAAGGCTGTATGTTTACAACTGAAACAGACTGGTAGGGGAAAAATAAGGGAAGGCACGCATTTTTGTTAATTTCAGTAATTAACTGGAGGGGGGAAAAACCTATGATAAAAGTAGCTCTGAATAAGCTATCAAGGACATCACGCACGGCTGCAATGAACTGAGAAGTGCCCACGCTCTGGCCATACTCTGCCAGGTCTTCCCAATGACAACGCACACAGCAGCTACAGAAACCTCTGGTATTGGTACCACAGGTCAAAGCTGGAAAATTCTACCTTTATTGGAACTCCTGTTACTAATTGACAACAAATACCAGCTCTGGGTTTTACACATGGTCAGCCATCAGCAATGCTCAAGGAAGGAACCATGCTTCAAGGAGTAAAGTGCTGTACTGACAGTTCAGGTATGTCCATTTCTTCCTGATATTGCCAGTAACTTACATTCACATGTCCCTTTACCTTTCCCTTTACCTTTTTTTCATCATCTGTAACATGGAGGAAATGATTTGTAGCCATACTATTCCGGAATCCAAGAAAGGCTGTACCTTCGGATAGGAAACTGTTCTGAGATTAAATGAGAAAATGTTATTTTTTCCCCAAGTCTTCTGCTGAATCTTAAATAATCTACTTAAGCTCTCTCTTATGTTAATTTTAGATGGGGGGGGGTTCACAGTTTCCCAGGGTAAAACTCAAGGGAGTTTTGAGCTCTCCGAAAGGTTTAATTTTCTTAAATTTAGGAATACAGTGCTCCCACAAATAAACTCTGTTTTCCAAGCCATGAAGTATCCCCATCTTTTCTGTTTACTTAGTGAAAGAGGTTATGAAGCATTCAGCACTCCATTGCCATGACAACAACTTAATGAAAACCTTTCCATAGGGACAGGATTTTGGAAAGCTGTTTTAGTCTGATTTAGACATCTATTTAATTCCGTCTTTTAGAGCCTCAGTTACTGCATGCTCTTGAAGAGGAGCTTTAGACAGAATGTAAAATGAAGAGATCTCTCCCTTAAGAGTTACTCCTTTAACTTTGCCTTAAATTCATTGAACAGCATTGTTCGATTAAATCCACACCACAAATCTATCTCGCCGCAAATACCAACCTGACTTTTATCATAATCCCATCCTGCTCCCCCTCTTCTCCTTTGCTAACAACACCAGACACTTCTCATACCATAGTGCTCATGAATCATCCCAAACCCTCTCCTACACATGCAGTGAATTCCTCCCAGGCTGGCTCAGTGAGACACTTTTGCTCCATTGGAGCCTCTTGCTGGGGAGGAACGGCCTTGACTGGTCCCCTCCGGCTGGTGCACGCCGCTCCATCCGCTCCCCGCTTGCTGAAGCTCTGCTCCCGCTGACAGCCACGTGCTGGAGCCACAGAAACCACAGCTGTGCTCACACGGCTGAGCTGGACAGTACAGGGAGGCTGCACGGCTTCTGCACAGGACAGTCACACTGTACTGAACTGCGAAGATTATTTGATGAAGACAACAAGCACGTGGTCATCAGGCTTGCTGAAGTATGTTTGATCCCCAGAAGTTTCATCAATTCCTCCTTCTTTGCTTCAGTTACGGGTTCTTCAATAAACCCAACTTCCATGAGACCAAAAGGAAGGATCTTTTAGATTACTAATTGATTAAATAGGGAAATAAATGCAAGAATTGAGAACTTCAGAAAAAAAAATAGAGAAGCCTACAGGATATTAGTAGTCCTACAGGAATGTGTATTGCTCAATGCAGTCAGCACTACTCACCCACTTTCTTAGATAAGTGCCATATTTTCTTGCAAATATACTCAGTTTTAGTTTTGATTAAACCGAAAAGTCAGAAGGAAGTTTAATGCTCAGTGACTAAAATAGCAATAAACATTTACAGTGAAGCAATAAAATAGCAAATGAAATTCAATGGTCAAAGCAAAATCCAGGGGAAAGAGAATCCTAACGCAACACGCATCGTGCAGCAATAACGTAGCTGGGACCCACCTCCAAAAGAAAAACCTAGGGAATGGTATTTCAGTATTGTACCTACAACGTGTATTGGGGTCATAACGATAAATTGTTTCATGTAATACTGCCAGACAAAGTGATAAGCAGCTAAAAATAAATAGCTTAGGCATGCTGTGTTTGCTAAAGACATAAACAGATACAAAAAGCAGCCGTGAACATTCATTGTGACTGTTCCTTCACGCAGCAGTGCCAGTTCAAAGGCACTTTGCTGAGACTGCAGGGCTGGTCAAACTACAGCCTTCTTTGCATTATCAGGCTGAGATCCTCACACAGAGGAAGCCAGAAAGCCAAACCAGACACGGGCTACACGATGTCCACCCAGCCCTTGGACAAGAGCACTGAAGTAATTGTGGGATCTTCTTCCCACTTGTCCAGAAAAGGCACTTTGACGATGGAAATGTTTCAGTAGGGTTTGAGTTGTGAGAGCTGGGAGGAGTGTAGCTGTCCCTACTGCAGAAAGCAGGGAAACAGTGGCACTGCTTCCCCAGCAGCGGTAGGGAAGAGAAGAAAACGCGTTTTTCTTCTTAAAGTAGATCCTTAACTTGATAAATGAAGTCATCTGGCTGACTTTGCCACCAAGGTAAGGGGAATTAGAAAGTAACCATGGCTAAGTCAGAAACCATAGTACAGTCAAAAGTTTTCATTATTTATTTAAATGACCCTTAAAAGGGACATCCTAAGGAAGGGAGGGGACTGAGACTGAAATCACTTATCTGTGCGTTAGCTTTTGCTTTTATTTAAAAAGTTACTTTGAAAATCACCATTCAAATGTCAGGGCTACCTGCACTATTGCACTATTCTGCACGGCACGCCCGCCAAGGCAGCTCAACACCAGGACGCCAGGCGGCACTGGAGCTATCCAGCTGCCACCAGCATTTCCCTGGGGTTCTGCTGATCACATCTGGGGCTCATAAGGGATACGGTGCACACGCCCACAAGCTGGTTGCAAACTCATCTGTTCAGGAACAAATTTACAGCACGAAGCACTGTGACACAAGCGGAAAAAGCTTCTATTTAAAGCATTTCAGAGGAGTTATTAAAAACACGTCTCACTACGTGTCTCGGCTCTCCAGCTCACTGTGTGTCTCAGTTCTACGTTTGCATTCATTGCTCCCAAACAACCTACAGGCTATTTACAGGCTGAGAAGTTTAATTGGCTTCTGAAAAGAGCTCCAATTAAGTGACACTCAGCACAGGAGAAGAAACACGCATGTATGTGGAAGATCCTGTGATTTGGCTTAAAGTTCAGAGAAACACCCAGCAATGCTGATAATGGCTGGGGAAAAAGAAGAAGCTGCAGCTTTTGTGTTTGGATAATGATGTTGTTTCATACAATGCATATTTCATACCTGAGAACAATAATCCTCCTCAGGAAGCATTTGTATCCGTGCTTCTATACCAAATAGCAAGGCACCACCTGGATCAAAAGGTCACTAATCATAAGTATGAAGTTGAGAGGACAGGGCAGGGCTTGCCTACACGGGGCAGTTACATGTACACAGCACGCATGTGTCAGTGCAGCTTGTTGTATGGACATGCCTTATTGTGAAGGGATGTGGCATGGCCTGACGCTGCTCGGTAGCCACACCACTATGCTAGTGGGGCAGGTGCTCCGTTACGTTTACAATTTCTCTGTGGTTCTTCTATCATAATAATAAATTACTGTGCTTTCACTTTTAAATGAAAAATGGTTGGGATTTACCACAGGGGGAAAGCAACAGCAGAAAGCAGATCCTGACCACTGGCAGCACGAAGGAAAAGGGGACACGAGTGGTTCTGCTCCACCTCCATGTTCTCCGGACTCTAGGAGCCTAGAGGGCCAGAGTAACAGCTTGGGAAAAAGAGAAGGTTAAAGTGCTCCTGAATTTAACTGATCCACTGCATGGACATGCTCCTCAGCCAGGACATGATCCACCACCCTGGTCACAGCTCTGTTCCTGCACATGGCTCCCACAAACCTCGGCTTCAGAAGATTTGATTGTGAGAGATCAGCTGATTTAAACATGCAACGGACACCTTGAAGCCATGTATTTATAGAAGCATTACCGAAAGCAAAAATCCAGCAGCTGACAACACAGAAACATGATGTTAAATCAAAACCATCAAATACAAGCTAAGTTCAGTGTCTATGCGATTGGCTAGATGCTAAGTCTAAGCCTGCTGAATTAAATACAGGCACTCCAGAAAAAAAAAAAAAGAGGTAAAAGCCTGAATTTATTACCAGTAGATGAAGTGCTACACAAGTCACATTCTCCATGCCAAAGAGACTGCTGCCCGACAGGAAAGTGCTCAGTGCATTAAGACACTCAGAGCCAGCTGCCTGATTTATGGCTCATTTGCATTACAAAGGGCAATTCTCTTCCTACCCCCTGAATTCCTAACCAATTTTGCTGCTCTCCCTGGGATTTCCTCCCACACAAATCAACAAGAAAAATCCCACAGACCTCAGTGGTGGAGCATCACAGACTCAGAGCACAGTTAACATACATCCTCAAATTTCAGCTGATCCTAGGCAACAGGCCCTGCCCAAACTACAGAGTAAGGCAGAAAAAAAACACAAACCTACACTTAGAACCCACTCCTTGTAACCGGATTGGCAGGAGCAAGACAGGGCTTGGAGGAATTGTTCCCAAATCCAATCTGGAGGCTGGGTTAATGCCGAGGGCATGGGAACACACCAGCCTGGCACCACAGAGAGCCTAATGCCATGAAGAATTGCAGCACAGGCTCCTACGCTGCTCCAATTCCTCCGAAGCCCCATAGAAGAGGAAAAATAAAGAGCCTGCCTCTCTCCAAAAGCACACTCCTGCAGGCATCATTCACTGGGTACACCACCTTCCACTCCAGACGTGCAGCACCATTATCAGAAGCGGACCCTCTCACCAGCCAAGCCAGCACAGACAACATAGCACACAGCAGAAACAAAAGGGCAGGAGCCCTCAGTCACAGGAGCAGACTTCACCTGTGGGCTAAAAATGCCAGCAACTTTTCCTGAAGGTGGATGCTTAGCACCTTATCAAACCAGGGATTCTCCCAAGAAAATTGTGACAGACCTCCAGACGCTGACTCTGCTCCTTCTAAAAATACTCTGTGCCCCACCAGCCACGAGGCACAAGGCACGTGAGAGCTCAGCGGGGCTGCTGTCACAAGGTGGTGGGACAGCCAGGATTTCCTGGAGCACAAACAAGGGATGATCAACAGCACCATGGCAGAAATCAGCCCTGCCAGGCATCTCCTCAGGTGCGAGCATCAGCGTGGCTGCTCCTGAAAGGGGCCCCCGCTCCCAGCAGCTCCCAGCCAGCAGCACTGCTGCCCACAGGAGACCTGGCAAAAATAAGTCTGTGTGGGACCACCTCTTGTGTTAGGTGCATGCTCTCAGCATCAGCGTAAGGCACGGATCTGCCAGGCATTAGTGCTAGATCTCCACCAGCTTTAAGCAGGCTTAGTTGCTGGGAACAGGGAGAACTGTCTGTATTCCTAAGAGCAGAAGAGAAAACACTGCTGCGAGGCTGACCCGTGGGCACTACAGCAACGCAGCGCCGTCCATAAAGGTAACTGTGAGTCTCACCTATGCAGAAGGCCATCCTTTGAAGCTCCCACGTTTTTACAGCCTTTGAGATGCAATGTCTTTAAATCTCTCTGAGAGCACAGAGAGAAGTTGCAGGCTGTGCCTGAAGCAGACCTGGCTGCAGGCAGCGTGGGGAGAGGAGAAGAGGAAGACAAAATACATTTGGCTACGTGAGCAGCAAGTCTTATCGACACCGCACAGACTCCTACATCAAAAGGCCTATCGTGTAACTATTTATGTTCGAGAAAAGAGGAGGCTAAATCGGTTTCTTTTCTTACAATTTCTTTTTAAAAGCTGATAAGAGACACCCGAAGGTCCCTCTGGGAAAAGCAGATATAAGGTCACCGTACACTTGCTGCCTAACAAACCAGCTGGGCACCGATCTTGCAAGTTAACCAGTGAAGATTCTGAAATTGCTGCTATAAGACAGCACGCTTGAAGACTGAAAAAAATGGATCTCTTTTCTCTGCATGTTCTGTGATATGGCCCTCAAGGAAATCAGGAGCATAATGGAACTCTCCCTTTCTTCTCTTCCCTAAAAAAAAGGAAAAAAAAAACCCACACACTACCACACCCCTTTATACAGAACCCACACTGTTACCGAGTCCCATCACATGCAGAGAGGAAGAAAAGAACGGGTGAGGAGATTAACCATGTATCCAGCCTTACGCAAGCTCTGAATCTCCATAAATAGCATTTCTCGTATTAGAAAACTGCAGAAAACCCTGTCTCAGGGCCCTATTCCATCCTTCCACTGAACTCTGTTACCCAGTAGCAGCATTCTCCTTCAACCATAGGTGACTCCACTACTCTTGAGGACAAAGCACTGCCCAGGACCGGCACTGCACAAGCCACTGTCTTGTTTGTATTTCCCAGAGGAAGCACTGAAATTGAGAATAATTCACGGGCTAAGTAGAGGGTGATAATTCAGGCCGCTCTTCCGCTCTCACCTTGCATCAGAGGATTTCAAGACTGCTAATACAAAACAACAGCAGTGTGAGATGAGGAAACAGTTCCTAAGCAGCAATCTGACATTCTGCTGCAAAACATCACATCTACAGCACGCTTCAGAAACAGCAGGTGCAATTTTCCCCCAACCCTCCCTTTTCAGGTTTTACATCTATCATAAAAAGAAAGCTTTCATTTTTTATATACATACACTACAGTAAGTTTATGAGCAACGTACAGCAAATGTCTCTCAAGCATCGAGGGGATCTCACCACCCTCCCAAAAAAGCTCTATTCAAAATCTTCCCATGCTGCTGTGAAATTCTAGATAGTCTTTAATGCCTGAAAACTGGAGCAGCTGCAGAAGACAGCTGTAGTACTAACCTACACAGCAGCAGGCAGAAAGTCTGCTAAAAACATTGAAACCCTTCCATTTTAAGTAAGTGGAAGTCAAATAGCAACACTGCATGCTTCAGAAAGTCATTTTTATGGCTTCTCTCAGCAGCCAACGTATCAAATCGATCCCGTGCATACACACATAAATAACAGAGCAAATAATATGCTTGCACCTATAAATCTGACAGACTGATATCTGCAGCCTTTTCTTAGAAAATAGAACACCTCAGGCATACGCATTATTGGTCAAAACAATGGAAATAAACTGCAACACCATTTTTAGTTCCAATAACAGCACTATGAGGTAATGTTTATGCATCTGGAAGCAGAGCTCGGGAACTTCCATTATACAGATGAGCTGAAATGAAGTATTATTTCCTCAAGTCATTTAAAAAAAAATTATGCATCTCCAGGATCTTGGCTTGAATATTCTTCACACCCAAGATAAACCTCCACGACGGTTTGTTTTAAAAACAATGTGTGGAAATTTTTCCTTCTGAAAGCAAAAAATAAACCATGGGTGCTACAGGAAACCTGCATAAACATCAGCACTTTGGCTCAGCAGAGCAAGAACAATTGCGAGGAGACAACTGCTGGCGAAACTGTAATGCAAGGAGCACTCAATGTCTGAAGATGCTGTATGGATGTAATGAGCCTGGCCGACAAGAAAAGCACCTGAAATAAAGATTTATGATCAAGTCTCACGTATAGGAAATGCTTTCAGGGAAGTACATTGGTGTGTTTATTACTTATCTGGGATTCCCTCCTTCCTAGCCACCACTGATACCCTCTCATTCCACACATTCCCTCTGTGCTCATCATATTTTTCTCATTTCACCACTCTCCTATGTCTTAATAGCCACAGGAATGAAAAATATGAAGCATACAAGTACTGAACGAGGCAATAAGAGAGAATAAACCCAGAAGGATTCCAGATGGGTCCGCTTACAGCCTTACTGGTTTGCAACATGCAGCAAACTGACCCAAGGAGTGACGGTGCTGCCCCAGAGCAAGGGTCTGCGTGAGCTAGCCCCTGCCTCCAGCAGCATGGAAGGAGTGCAGCAGCGAGATGGCTGCAGGTGGCTCCTTCGCCCACTCTTCAGACTCCAGCTGTTGAGAGCTCCTCAGCTAGGTACTGCTGGCTCCTACTGCAACCAACTGCAAGTGTTTACAGGTTAGGGTAAAGTTAGGTTGTAAACAGCTAACGTTACTGCAACGCTGTGTATGATTTACTGTATTAAATTATTTTTAATAGCTAAAAAGAAGTAGAGAAGAAGTAGAAGAGCTGCAAATGAGAGCCAAGTAACACGTAAACGATAACTGTACTCAACACTCACACACAATCTCTGTACGCCTTGGTTTGAATGTGCAAATCTCAATCTGCATGGATGCAAATTTAGCCATCTAAACCAAGAATCTAAACAAAATTAAAACAAGTTGTGAATTTCATCACTTTCCTTAAATATTCATATCACAAGGCAACATGAGGTGAGTATCAGGCTGTACAACTGGCTTCAGCCTCTGACTGCGTATTAGCAATCTGGAGCTAAATGGAGCCTCTGCCTACTCAGATGGGCTTTGGAGCATGTCCCAGACATTTACATAGGGTTTTTTTTTCCAGAAGAATGATGCTAACAAGACAACTGTAAACTCAACAAACACAAAGGCACCCAATTCCCCATGAGAACGTTTTCCCTAATAGAAGTACTTCATCTTTGACTTCAGAAAACTCTCAGTAGTGACCAAAAAATTGGGAAATAAAATTCATAGGTCCCTTGGAAACCATAAAAAAAAAAAAATAAAATCATTCAAAGTAAATATCAGTCTTAAGGTACATCTCTATAATGCATTCTTCAGATTAAGATCATTACAGATTAGAGACAACTATTAATAAGATTAACGTAAGCAACTTGTTCTAGTTGTTGAAAAACAACTTTTTTTTCCCCCCAAATAAAGGATGTATTTGTTGTTCTCTGCTAAGGAAATAGTTGAAAGTTTCTTCACGTAGCAATGACAGATCATGTAAGGCATGGAAAATGCTAGTTCACAGCAATGAGAGCTAAGAAATACAGAAAACTTAAAACTAAAAAAGCCTATTTTGTCACTTGTTCAGAGAGCTGCTCAAACTCTTCCCTTGTGATCTGCCATCTCCTAGAACTTCTTGTCCAAATATATCCAGTAACACAGCACTTTGCAAGCAAAGCAACTCCAGCTTCGAGCTGCACGTTCAGTCTTCCAGATTATCAACCTATACTCAATTCTTTTCATGACATGTGTCACTCATTTCAATAATTTCTTTGTGAAATTTAGTGAAATTTATAATAGCTATTCATTTTTTAATTGTCTTAAAAACCATTCCTGACAGAAATGGAACGAGGTTTCTATAAGCAACAATGATAATGAATATACCAAGAGAGACCAAGTTAGCCAGGGTGGGGGTATCTGCTCTTTGTACTAATGGAAATATTCCCTTCCTGGGGGCATGAGAATAGTCTTGGTACCGTAACAGCTACTGTGTTAACTTACTGCTTTCAGACTGCACCTCAGCACAACAAAATTTGGATTATCTGAAGTTTATGCATTTGTATCACATGCAAATACCATAAGTGAGTGAAATAACTCTGAACTCGATCATATGCGGCAGGCAGAGGAAAACTGAGAGGCTTTCTGCAAGAGCAGAGGAAAGGCAAGAGAAGCACAGCACAGAGGAAAACTGCACGTTGTATCAGGACTCAAGAGCCCATAACCACAGTAAAAAGAACCAAATGTCACAGGCAAGCAACAGCAGAGCACAGACCCAATACACACAGATGTACCATTGTTCATCCATATCACATTGTACCATTTATTTCTGACTGGCTGGATACCAGGAGAGCCTTCAGGGCAAGAGGAGACAGAGCTCTGTTCAAGAGCTGGAGTGACATTGGTCCATTTGGGAGCTATCGGCACAGAAGTAAACAGAAAAGCCTGGAAACGAGGTTAAAAAAAAAAAGGCAAGGAAACCTAACTATGCAGGACAGTCTTTAAGTAGGAGTAGCAGTGTTAAATAAGGACCCATTGCTTAAGAGAAATCTATGCATGCATGTTACTCTTCTACTTCTTGCCTGTTAAACTCCCACGAGCTGTAACATCTTATCTGCATAAGGAATCTAAATTGATCTTTGAGAAGTTTCCTAGCGATTGCTATTTCACTTGAAAAAGTGACTTGTTACAGCTCTTGACAACCAAGTCCTTTACCACAACACATGCTGGGTGAAAGGAGCACTTGGTAAGCAGAAGCAATGGATGGGAAGAGCTTTGTATTAGCTTCACTTCCCATGAGAAGGGGTAGGAACCTATTATAAGTGCAGTTTGTCAGCAGGGAAAAATTGCAGCACTGAAGAGCATGAAGACCTGCAGAACAAAGATGCAATGGCTGAGTACATCTCTTCAGTACAGGAAATTTACATATTTTATAGGATTTATGTTGAAACCAGCTTACTTGAAACACTGATCTGGGGCAGAGAGATGCAGACAGTTGGTTCTTGTTAACTTTCACACTTCTAGGAGGGCCAGGACTACACGAGCATGTAGACAAGAAGCTGCCTCCTGGTGGGAAGTCAGACCCTTTGGGGTGCTGGCAGGGCCGCGAGGCCAGTGCTTGCTCTGCTGCTCGTGCCCACACACTGCCTCGCGCTGCCAACACAGAGCTCAGGTTTCAGGTAGCAAGCATTTAAGACTGATACTGGTTTAAAGTAAAATTCCCTAAGATGCAATCTTTTACATCTCCCCTTTTAGCTAGTGCTTTTGTCCTTGTTAATACCATAACAACCTTTCCCCTTGTATTATCAAGGGAAGTTTTCTGTTTAAATCCATATATTTTCACGCATATAGCCCACAAGCCTGCTGTGAAACAGTTTATTTCAGCAGCACCGCATATATAAGTTTTTTCCTTTCTAAGCAGAACCCTTCTCTTCAGCCCACGGTAGAGCAGAGCCCTTTCCCCCACCCTCCAGACATGGAGCACAGTTTTTCCTTTCGATGGCAGAGGGTCTAATGTGTTTTCCATTCTCTGCTTTGGCAAGTGGTAGTCCTCTCCCTTGAATATTTGATCTCATGCAGACATAACAAGATTACAGTAAATGGGGGGAGGGCAGTCCTTGCCCCATAAGAATGTTTACTGTACACATACCCACTGTACATATAATTACTTTTTGCAAATACTGTTATTACCCTGGTAGAGGGATGCATGTGTTGGGGTATCACCCGAAGTTGCTCTTGGCCTAATAAGCATGAGCTCAAGCTAGCAGGAAAAGCAGGATATTTCACGTAGAACACAAACCAATCTGAACCTAGGGCCAAAACTATTAAGCTTAGGTGCTCAAATACAAGGACAGAGCAGGTGTCTGCAGTCTACGCTACTAAACCAAAACTGAGAGCAACATCAAAGTACACGCCTGAGTAAATTATCTAGGCATGCCAATACTGGGTACCTAATGTAGACAAAAGTTTCCAACTTAAGTTAAAACTAACGCTTTAAAATCAAACAAACAGAACCAAAAACAAACCAACAGACAGTTACTGGCCTTGCCAGGACTGCCTTTGCACTAAAGGCAATACAAACCAGCTAACTGTTCAGGTACTTCTGTGACACTTCCATGGGCCATCGTGTAAAGCATTTATCTGCGAGATGCTCTGACAGCTGCTTGCTGGAGGAAGCACACCAGACTAAAACTGTGGGCATGTAAATTCTGTTCTGCTTCTGTCCCTGACTGCTCACCCAGACGATGCATGTGAATGTGAGCTGGGCACAACACCTTCTGACCTGTGTCAGTGTCTATTAAACATGACCCGAGGGTCTGTGATAGCATTCGTGTAGAAACCATACATGGTTTGCTTAGAGTGGAGTGGAACTTCCACTTAAGGGCCTAAGACCTACACAAAGGAAAAGGATGCAATCCAGGAGGGAAAAAGATAGATGACCTCCCCAGTGCTACACAGCAGGTAAGTGCTACAGCTCCAAACTGATTTCAGGTCTTTTTGACCCTTACTTAATGTCCTGTGCCCATTTAGGAAACGCTGCCCCCGTGAGCACTTGTAAGAGAATAGCGACAGGTGACATAGAAAAGCTGCAAAACAAATTAAATAAAATGTCAAGGAGGACTTTGCTGAAAGCTTCTCATGGCAGTTGCAATTTGTTTAGCAGACAGCATTCAGAAAGGACTCAGAACATTCTCTTCAATGCTACAGCTCCTTACTCAGACACCTCTTGAAGATCATGTCTTCCTTAACAAGTTACTTTTTCCTTTATGAAATCTCTTCAGATATGTTTTCCCCTATTTGATATATCTTCTGCCTACAGCTGCCACTGTTTATTTCCACTTCTCAGAATCATAAATCACAACATTTCTTTCTGACAATATCGACATAATTGCATTTCTCCAAATGAAAAGCAAGTTACCTGACCTTAACAGGCATCCTTCACCACAAAACCTTCACAAGTCTTTAGTTATCATTACATGCCACACGAAGAACGATTTAATCAATACTGCAACTTTTCTTCACACTACTTCTTCAAGGTGGCGTGACAGGGATGTCTCTAGGTGTCTGTAACATACTTAGGCTGGTGTTTTAGCACAGTTTCAGTAACATTTATCACAGAGTAGAAAGAGTACAGGCTTTTCCATTTCAGTGGTGCAGGAGGTTCCTCAGAATCAAAAATGTTTTTTATACTGGTTTTCTCCCTCCTCCTATCCCTACAAAAGTAAATGAGCTTTGGTTCTTCTTTTACATCAGAGCTCAGAGATTACTACAGACATACTAAATTATCAAATAAAAGTTATCAGGAAATCTATGTCACTTTGTTTAACAATCAATTCCAAATGATAAAAAAGGAATGACTGAAAAAATGTAGCTTGTATTCATATAGATGATAAAGTCCAGGCAGCTTAACCCATCAGCATATAACTACCTTTTCTTAGCTCACCTTAACCTACAAGATAATACTACTTAATCTGTGCTTTATTTGAGTCAGATAAGCTTTAGGTTTAGACATTTTTGTTTTAGATGTGTTTATTTTTACAAACACTCTCTAGAATGCAATGCTGGAAGCTCAGCTTCTGTGCTCTGTGCAACTGAGTACCCAGGGACAGTTTTCTGTTATAAATAACAATTACAATTCAAGTTTGTCTTCACTACCCAAAGAGAACAAATCACCACTCCAACAGTAGGGACAGGGCAAGAAAGCACTCTTTGGACACATAACGCAGCTCGGGGTTTATTTTTATGCATGATTTTAAAATTGTAAAGCCTTGTGAAAAAGGCAGAGTGGGGAGTTTGATATTTTAATCAGCACTGAAATAAAACCCATAACCTTACCGAGCGAAATAGCCTTGTCTTCGTTCCTTCTTCTCTTCCTTGGTCTCCATTATGTGCACTCAAATGGGCAAGGTGAGCGGCCGGGCGTGATGCTCTTCTTCCCCTCAGTACCTCATATCCAGGTAGAGCTCCCTGTATATAACATTTACAAACAGGAAGTTCATAAATCACCACGTCAACAACACCTGACACAGCAACAAAGCAAAGTAAAACTTTAACTAGTCAATGCTTGTCATGCAGCATCAATTCAGTACACAGTATGACAAAATACAATAAATGCACTCAGGCCAGTTTCCCCAGCACAGAAGGAGGCATACTACAAAGCAGGTAATCCAAAGAGCAAGTTGTAAAACCCTGGAAGGATTCAAGTCTTCTGCAAGTTTACACCAAAACATCTTCTTGTGTGTAGGAAGACTGAGACTGCTCAAAAACATCCCATAGAAACAGTAAAACCAGACTTTGTAATAGTTCTTTAAAACAGTGAAAAATCAGAAGGTTTAAGAACAATGGAGAAAAGAAAAGAGTAACCGAGCTTCTTTATACAAGTTTTACTGTTGGGAACAAGACACACGTTCAAACAGGCATACAGGGAGAAGGCACGGGACCGACCTCCTGCTCTGCAGAGAAATTGCAGAAGCGCTGTCAGACCTGTACACCAGGAGGTGGGAGTTGTAGAACGGCTCGGCGCTGTCTGCAGTTAGTGACATGCCACAGCAACTGCTTTCAGACAATCCTGCCAGCAAGGTTCATCCCCTTCCCCTCCCCAATATACATTCAGGCCACCCTGATGGCTTGTACACATGCATACCTTAAGTTAACTTCTTCAAAGTTATTATTTTTTTTAATCAGTACCCCAGATTAAAGTTTAAACCAGAAGTTACTACTGAACATTTGAGTCTAATGGACTGTACAACAAAGAAATGGAAATCACGTAACTGATGATTCACAGAATAACAATTCCTCCAGACCTAATCAGCTCCCATTATTTTTTTTCCCTGCATTAGAAGACCACAAGCTACAAGCCACCAGATGTCAACAACAGAGATCACATAGTAACAATGGATTAATCTATTTGAAAACCCAAAGAGCATATCGTGCTACATTCTTTCAGAAATACTTGCCACAACATTTTCTCCTCATTCATGGAGCCTCGGACCACGGCAATTAAAGTCCATTGCTTCAAAACGCACATCCCTCACTCATTAATTTTGCACACAGCCAGGAGACCACAAGGAATCTGATTTCTCTGATCTCTGTGCATCAGGCAGGGCCTTATTCTAATGGTCAGTATGTGACAGCACTCTTTGCATGGCAAATTTGCCTATGACATCTTCGGTTTATAAATAGAAGATTCCTTTATCTCCGCAAGTTAACGCATGCTGCGGGCTCCAGCAGAACACAGACGTCTAGCAGACAGCAGCCTGCTCTGCCGGCCAGCCTACGTAAGGGCATCGCACACCTCCCCAGAATTTAGGCACATCCCCACCCTCCCTGGTGAGAGAGAGGTAGGCTCTCAGGCCTTCAGAACGTCAAAAACCATTTCTGTTAGCACTGCAAGGAGAGTTACAAAAATCTTCCAAAAGCACACAATTGCCACCTCCATGGCAAACTACATGAAGCTCAAAGAAAGCAGCAGCTTTCCCCTTTCTCCTACCCTCCCCCTACCACACGCTGTGTGTGCACAGGAGCACTGAGCGGTCATGTCCGAGTCTCACGTTGTTATCAAGAACTACCAAATGACCAGAGCAGTGAGACAGTACTGATACCACAAACAGAAGGAGCACAGAGGGACCCACGGGGATGGGAACAGGGAAGTGTCAAGGGTCCCTCAAACAGGACAGCTGGAAAGCACCGCATGAATGGCGGGATGCCAGATCTCTCCCTGGGGCCTCACCCTGTGCAAGAGGCACACTCCATCCATCCCTTCTCTTCCTCTCCCATGGTTTACTGATCCCACCCCACAGAATATCTGCTCCAGCACGTCGCTTCCAGATGAAGGGAGCATCACTGACCAGGGAGCCAGGAGGAGAAAACCCTGCCTGCCCACAGCCCTGCCCTGCCAGTGCAGGAGCAGCACCCCCTGCTGCAAAAGGGGGGCGAGGAGAGGGGCAGGCTGCTGGGAGGGCTTCTGCCTGGAGCTGCAGCAGGTGCCAGCACGAAGCAACCTGCCCACCCTGAGGTCTGCTGAACTCAGAACAGATCAGAGCAGGGCGCTCAGCAAACAGGAGCCTTGTCCATGGACCAGAGGGAACAAAGGAATTCAGGGGAAAATGGCTTATTTTGGGACTTATTTATTTCCTTTGGAAATAAAAATACACAGGGGTCTTGTATCCTGTAATCAATTACTAGAAATTCTCACAATAAAATAATTTAACATCAGTCCCAGTCCGTTGACTTAAAACTTATTTAGCTTACCTTCTTAAAAGAAACAAAGGAATTATTCTAGGAAGGTCTATTTAAAGTTGAAAATTATACTTTGAAAATGTTTTCTTTCAGTACCAGGAAGAGCAAAACGATTTGTACAGCCTTCATGACCTCTGAGTTTATTTTTGTTCTTTGTAACCTTTCATGTACTAGTTAGCTTTAAGGAAAAAAAAATGCAAGCGAGGACCACAGAGTAGCACGCAGTGATTGCTACTAAAAGCAGTGTTTTTGAAATGCCCTTTTCAATTTTTAGTTAAGTAGGAGTACAAAAGCAGCATCTACTTCGTAGGTTTTCAGTGGTATTTTAAAGTCAATCAGAAAAAGCAAACCAATTCCACGCTTCACCCCTACCTGTCCTTCATAATCTCCCAATTAAAAAAAAAAAAAAAAAACAAAACACAACACGGGTACTCTTTATTGATATTAACTGCTTAAAATGTTATTATGGATACATGATTAAAACGAATCTTGGCTTCCTAGTAGCTGTTCTGTGTTAGAGATGAAGATCGAATTGGGCAGACTATTAAACATGTATATATTTGGGGAATGTTTCTACGCTGGGAGACAGCCATGTTACTCATAGATCGTGAGTACAGTCCAAGCCCAAATGATGACAAAGCTGATTTTATGGAAATTTCAGGCTCCCTTTAACCCTCTCTACACTGAAGCAGAAATAGATAGAGACTATTTTCTTTTATGTGTCTACAGCAATGCTAATTCTTTTACTAGATAACTTCAAAAGGAAAGATATTCCTGATGCACAATGTATTTATGTAAGCATCCTGTTAGAAATCTACTGCTCTCCAAATTGAGCAGTCAGGTACCATCTCACCTAACAATTACAGGAAGAAAAGAACAAAACACTTACAAATACACTATGTTTTGCCGTTAGTCCTAGTGCTTTGGACTTTCTCGTTTAAATTAGCATATTTTTGGATCCTTGCTCCTTTGCCTGTTTAGGCATGCTGCTAGGGCTCTGCTGAGGACGCCGCTTGCTCTGCTCAGGGGTTAAGAGCCCAGAACTCCTGTTTGCTGGCTCTGAAGCAGCAATCGCCAGTCCTGCAATTGTGAGCATTATTTTCCAAAACCACGCACATGAACCACAGCACATTCCGCAGCACCAGCAACGCAGGAGCCAATGAAGTATCTGATTAATTTGAGAACATTCAATGGGCCTGATAGCACATTGTTGGCCATCTGTGTCGACTGCAAGTCCTGGAAAGACGCACAGAGGAAAAAAAGGAAAGCATAAAACTATTAGAGAGTGCCCAAAGGAGGGCTATGAAGATGGTGAAGGCTCTAGAGAACAAGACGTATGAGGAGCAGCTGAGGCACCTTGGTTTGTTCAGCCCCGAGCAGAGCAGGCTGAGGTGAGGCCTCATGGCGGCCTGCAGCTCCCTCACGAGGGGAGCGGAGGGGCAGGTGCTGAGCTATGCTCTCTGGGGACAGCGACAGGACCCTAGGGGACGGCATGGAGCTGGGACAGGGGAGGGTCAGGCTGGGGGTTAGGGAAAGGGTCTGCACCCAGAGGGGGGTTGGGTACTGGGACAGGCTCCCCAGGGCAGCGGTCACAGCATCAAGCCCACTGGAGTTCACAGGTGTTTGGACAACACTCAGACACATGGTCTGATTTTTGGGTGGTCCTGTGTGCAGCCAGGAGTTGGACTCGATGATCCTCGTGGTCCCTTCCAACTCAGGATATTCTGTACTGTAAGATCATGCAAGTCTCTTTCTGTCTCTCTCTCTGACCCTGCTGTGCCAGTCTCTCTCAACCTTTTACCAGGTAACAAAACGCAGCAGTTCCCTATTCTGCAAATGGAGAACCGAGATACAAGAAGTACCCTCTACACGCTCACACGAGCCCAGAAGAGCAATGTGCACAAGTATCCTCCCACTACCTTTAATCCAAGCAGCCCCAATAACAAACAGCAATGAGCACAAAGGAGGAGACCAACCTGACAAGGAACCAGCTATTATCGTCACTATAAAATTTGAACCGACAAGCTACAGAAACCCATAGCACAGTCTCATCTTTATTTGGCTCTGTGGCAACTACGGCTCAGGTCCACAGGAGGAAGTAAAAAGCCCCAGTTCCTCTGTGGATCTAGGTTCAAATGGTTCTTCTAACTCCTTCATGTAGAATTGAACCAAACTTACGAAAACCAAATCAAAGGCAGGTAGCATCCTGTACCTTAGCAGGGGCTCCACACGGCAAGAGTGATGGCAGCAATCACACCGTGAAAAGATGACATAGGCGGCGAGAGGCCTAAGCACAGGTTTTCCATCACCAGAGAAGCCGAGCTGACACGGCAGAAAGCTCCCGTCAGGCTGAGGACATAGCAAGGACAGCCCGCTGTGCAGAGGAGCAGCACGTGTCCCGCGGGCACGCACCACAGCCCACACCTGCTCTCTGCTGCTGCGTCCCTCGCACAACCTGCTTCTTATTTCTGCTTTCTTGCTTTACCTCTGACCCTGAGACTACAGGCAAACAGCACGCAGCCACTCAGGCAACTACATGTTTCCTTACTGTGGTCTGCTGCCACACAAACATCCCAGCGCTGCCTCCCGTCAGTCTGGGGCATGAACCATCACCGATGACTCTGCCCAGCCCCACAGCACAGCGTCTTCTTACACCACTTCTGGGTAGGGGTGGCCCTTCTGGCCCCTAAAAGAGTGCACCATGAGAGGTGATGAGGATTACACCAACAGGTCAGTTTTAAGACCAAAAAAAGGAAAGATATCTATGAAGTACTTTAAGTGCAATATTAAAAACTTCCATCAAGCTGACAGAGTAAAATATCGTACAACAAACCACAGATAGAGGGAAGTATTTTAGTGTTAGCTCTCAAACTGAACGCCTGGGGTTGCTGTCTGCACCTCTGGTCAGCCCAAAGCAGTTACCAGGGCACTGTGCAGATGCACACTGATACAGCTACAGCATAGGGTCACACACAACCCACTGAAGTATATGGCAGTGGAAACAGGGTATCACAGGACAGGTGACATTCCCATTTGCTACCGGGCCGTATATAATGCACACAATTAAGATTCACCAGCCAAAGCACAAACATCAGCTCAATCTAATAATCCAATATCAACTAATATCAACATTAATTCCAGCATACATCACATTTTCATAAACAGGAAGGGGAAAGCACATTAGCACCTTAGAAGACGTGCTAAACTTTGCAGTATTTCATTAACGTCTCACTGATTGAACTAACCAGGTTGAGTTTTACTGCTTTTACATTCTGCTAAGGCATTTCACTTGGTGTTATCATAAAGATAAAGGCTTCAGAATAAACACTACCACATCTTAAGATGAAAGAATAACAGAAATGCACATCCAACAAAGATGAAAGTAGCCACAATTTTTTTAGTCTTTGCTTCAGGCAGAATGACTTTGCTAAAATGAGACTGAAGTTTTCAGGAAAGTGCTAGCACACACCAGCAAAACACAGCAGAGACTAGTTATGTTAATTAAGATTCAGCAGAGCAAACAAAAAAAAAGAAAGTTAATTTTAAAACTATCTTAAAATAAATACAAGTTTTACTACAATTACCATGTAAAATATAATGTTACTTCTAAAACATTAATAAACTCTATTCTCATAAAGTACCACCAGTCCATTATATTTAATTGAAGGGTACTAAACTAAACTAGGAGAGCTTCCTCGCTTCAGTGAAGTTAGGGCTGATCACACAACTCCTGCTAAGGAGTAAAAGCCTTATTTATGTACGCAACTCCACTGACCTTTAAAAGTGTTCAGCCTGTCATGTTCCTTGGAACAAGGCTGCACTCTCAGAAGCCCCAAATGCAAGAATTAAAAGACTGAAAATGAATTTGTACGCAGAAACAATTTCTATAGTCCCTGTTCAGGTTGAACACAGACCAGCATCATGATTTCTCCAAATGGAGAGCCCGACAGTGATTTGATGTGGTTGTTGCACCCCATAGACTCACAACAGCACATTCAGAAACCCAGGACAGTAAAGATGAGATCTGGAGATGAGATACACAAAGCAAAAACACACCTGCTCATAAGGAACTGGCTGCAGTGGTTTAGGAGGTGGTTATCCCCACGGCAGAGGAGTAACAAGCTAATGAGCTGACCATTTTCATTCTGTACTAATGCAATAGAAGCAGGCTATGCTTAGATCACCTTCAACTTGCCAACTAGGTCTGCAAGAGCCTGTCCAAACAAAGAGTTCAAATAAAATAAACTCAACAGGTCAATACAACAGACACGTCTGATGCAGAAGCAGAACGATAACAAAGACTTGATTCAGTTCCAATGGACTTTCCAGCTGAATCATTCCTAGCCTACTTGGGAGGAAAATTTTACCACTAACTCAGGCTATCACATTTCACACAGAATAAGGGAAGCAAAGGAGTTGCCAGAAAGCCCAGCCCATGAGTGAGAGCTGTCGAGAGAAAATCATCCAGATGTTATCTTCCCTGACTGGCAGCTGAACATCACCAGATGCATTTTCTGTAAGGATCAACGCACTCTACTACACACTTTAGCTGTGAAATGAAACAAAACACAGTGTAAGCCAGTGACAAGCAGTCTGCTATGCCACACTGAACGTAAAAGTGCAGCACTGTTTGAAATAGAGCCACTTCTTTCATTTTTAAATCACCAATAAAGTTCCTATAGAATTTATTGCCCACTGGAGTTTTAAAAGAATTAACCTCTTCCTTTTCTTGTATCCCCTGTATTAACTCACTCCTGTTCAAGTAAACATCAAGGCCAAGCCCTCTGAACCCAGCCACCTTTCACGCTCACATTGTACAGGCATACACGGTACACTGAGACAACACGGCAAGTCCTGCATACTTTATGGAGTGTTGACAGAAAACACTGGTGTCTTCCCACCAAATACCGTAACAAAAGATAAAAGGCAGCAGGAAAAACATTATCATTTGGATAAGGAGAATTAACTCCATAGCCACTAAAGCACAGACAACCTCATACATGTGAAGAATAGAAGCACCCAAGAATTTGCAGGGTACTGGTTCCAGTTATTTGTAAGAGTCCAATAATTTTTAGAAACCTTGTGAAATAAACTAAGCCTCTCAACATTCTTTGTCAAAAACATTGCTTTCAGTTCACAGGCAAGAGGCTGAGATCCAGAAGGATGTTGTGGTCATTCTGCAAAGTTATTACAAAACCACAGCTCCTTCAACTGCAAGCAAAATGCTTTGTCCATTGTGCCTTTCTTTCCCAGGACACCTTTTGAATGAAATGAAGCCTGTGCTTACACCACGTACTGAGGTATTTCTACCACTGTTTATATGGCATTTCTGCATCAGATCCTAGATGCCTGATGTATGGCAACACAGTTCCACCACTTCTGAACAATAGGAGGATGTGGTATACCATATCCAGAGATGAGAAGACAGATGTACTCGTTTCTTACCTTTCCCTAGAGCATGCAGGGAACATACACAAAGGGCTTGTAGGTATGTACACAGCAGCATACAACTAAAAAACTAAGTGCTTCTAATTTTATAAAAAACAAAAATTCATGAACACTCTGTAGACACATCACCTCACATTCAGAAAACTCCCTTGGGACTACTTTGCTATTTGACAGTTGACACCAGCAGGTTCCTTGCTTGTAACAACTGCTAGATTTATGACCTGTTTATAAACATTTAAAGGAAAGCCTGCACAGGTATGTTTTGACAAGGTTTTGACACACACATACACAAATCAATGCCACTCCCAGAGCAGATGATTTACAGGTTCTCTGCTCTTTTTCTTTTTTTTTTTTTTTTTTAGAAAAAAAAAAAAAAAAAAAAAAAACAAACAGATGTGACCAAGTCCTCCCTCAATTCCCTGCACTGAACCAAGCAAAGGGACAGCAGCAGCACACAGACAGTCACTCCATCTTCACAACCCCTAAGCAGCACAGTGTTACAAACCAGTATGAGGTTGCAAAGGGGCTTTGAACAATCTAATCTAGCTTGGCAGGGAGGTTGAACTAGATAATCTTTAAGGTCCCTTCTAACCCAACCCATTCTGTGATTCTCTGAAAATCATCCAGCTGCCTGGTGCCACCTCTGAGCCAGCTGAGCCATCAGAACAGTCCCATATGCAGGATGCTGTTAAGGGACACTGGATCACAGCATCACATACCCTAGGCCTGGCCACAGCTCACAGCTGCTCCTGTAGCACTCAAGTGGGATTTGCATTAGCAAAAAATGCAGAGTTCCTGACACAGCAGCACCACTGCTGAGAGGTACAGCAAACGTCCTTTACCAATTGAGTGGACCTCAGCCAGCAAAAGTGCCGAGCCAAAGAAATTGGGCTTTCTGAAGCCATTAAAACACGCCCCTGCAGCAAGCAGTTCCCGCGACTTGAAGTACTGCTGCCCTTCGCCTTTCTCCCTTTCACCTACTGCAACTCTTTATCACTCTTACTCCAGAAGTTACCAGACCAATTACCTGTGTGTAACAGTCATCAGAAGAGACTGTATCTGCAGCTCAGTTGTCTCCTGCCATACCAGCTCACACCTATTTCCATGGGCTGACCTACTGAAAGCAGAACCAGGCTTTGCACCACACAGATAAACTGCACGCATGGATGTGTTTTTTTTTCTGCCGACTCTGCTATAAAAGACAGAACTGCAGCAGAAAGCCAGGACAGATGTCTGTAGATGTAACTCTGGTGCAGTCACCCAGCACGGTGAACGTACTGTTTGACACCTGGGAAGAGGAGCCCTGCTGATGAAGCCTACAGCCAGCAAGCTCAAGGTGAGAGGCACAGCCTACAAGAGATAAATGCATACTCACAGTTTCACAAATTTACTCTCTTCTCAGTTCCTGCCCCACCAACCCAATAAAGGATTATACCGAAGATAAATCAAGTAGAGGTAGGTTTGAAAGCGACCAATGTTCTTACTTTGAAGAGTCACATCAAGAAAAACAAAGATGCAGCTCAATGTTTGGCACAAATACACGTACTGTAAATTCCCTTCTAATTACTTCAGGTCCCAAAACACTTAAGCATAACATTAGGTTTCTATTTACAAATAGCCCTGCTGTATTCAGTGAGACTTGGTTAGCATGTTCTCAGTGCTCTACAGAACAAGGCCAAGAAACAAGAAAGTATAAAAATATGCAGAAATCCATCAGGTTAATGGGAAGTGTTGCAATCAGCCAGGTACATTTCCCACAAAATTAATAATTGTGCTGTGAATATTACCATAAACTTTTATTTAGAAAGCCCCTATTATTTTCAAGTTTTAAGGAAAAAAAAAATATCAAATTTTAACAGCCTAGTGACACTACAATATTAAAGATCAGCATTTAAATACTCAAACACTTACAAAACAAGACAGAAGAGGTACTCAAAAGGAAAAGGCTCATTTCCAAGCTCCCCCTCAGCATCCCTTTTCCAGTCAAGCCTGCTCCAAGGACCCGTGCACATCCTAGGTCACGGCCGTTCCTCCCTCACCTACCTCCCAGCCAAGAAGCAGAAGGGGCTGAGAGGAGGAGCTGGAGGGAAAAGGGAGTCTCAGCCTAGTGCAATGGAAATGTTTTCCGATCTGAAACACGGATAACAGAACCAAAAAGCCAGGTCTCCATAGCAACCCCAACTCTGTCACACTGCATACGCTGTATATTAAGTAACATACTGAAGGATTTAATTGTGACAGAAAATCCTGTGTGTTTGTAACACACAAGATTAAGGCTGAAAACCTTGACTGGTTATTTCTGAGCTGCTCAGCCCCCAACATTTACTGCATTATAGGGCTGTGAGCACGGCCCTGCATGCCAGCATGCAGGCTGCGGCCCAGGGCGCATTCCTGTCACAGCGCTCCCACAGCCCCTCGCACCCCTACTGCCACACGGTTAAACGCAGCACTGTTTCTAATTATTTCCTTATTTCTTACTGAACTCCTTCAGGTATTGCATAACAAAGAATGATTCAGTTCTCTTGCTCTTCTGAAATATCCTCAAAACCTTTATCATCTTTCTGTTTTCCCTTTCTCCAGCTCCTACACAACGCTGCAGAGACTTAGCTTCTGGCCCTGTACTGAGAGCCAGCTTGCACTTACATACAAGACAAAAACTTCTGTGTGAAACCAAATTCACCTTGGTATTTGACAACACGCTCACATTTACCCACCTAATTAATTAGACAGCCTCTCTGATTAGCTACTTGCTTCTTCACTTGTTTACAGCGACATCGAAGTAATTGCTTGGCCTAGCTCAAGTAGAAGTCAGCCAGAACAGGTAACATTTTTTTTCTCCATGTTAAAGACTTTTTTTTTTGGAGGATCTATATCCCATCCAGTTTTGGTGTCAAAAACATAAGATTTGGCAAACCGCAATTCAGACATTTTCAAGGGCCCTCTGGAAATCTGTCCAAACTGGATAAAAACATACACCTTTAAAAAAAAAAAAAAAAAAGGGAAAATGCAGCTTACACCTACCCCATCTGGGTATGTGAGTAATCTAGTTAAAAAGCACTGACACATTACCCGTAGGAAGCCCATTATCCCAGAGCTAGATACGTGTTCTTATCAATAACCACTACAAGATTTGGGATTAAAACGTACACTCCAAGCCCAGAGAGCACTGCTGGGTTAACCTAATGAGCAGGCGGTACGTGCCACGAGCTTTCCACAGGTCAACACAGCTTTTCTGAGCTATCTGCTCGCTGAATTCAGTGAAGCAGAAAGATAAAAAGTGAAGAGAAACAGGAAGAAAGATACATTTCAGGGCCAGATAGAGTAAATTTCAATTTATAACGCAGTATGCTGTCATCCTAAAGCCTTCCAGTGAGACGATAATCATCTGCAGCTCTTTCATCACTGAATGCCAAACAAACAGCATGTGGGATGAAGAAAAAAATCAAAACAAACATCAGTTATAAAAGTTTTAGATGGTACAGTGTTTTAAGTGCAATACAATGTTGACTGCAAAGCAGTTAAGGGTTGAAAACTGTGCTCAGCACTGAAGGTAAAGTCCAGATTTCAATGACATCCATAGAAATTTGGGTAGATAGAGACAGAAAGATGCTCACAGGCAGAAGAGACACTTTTCAAGGCCAATTTCCTTTTACGAAGGGATGACAAACATTTTGCCTATGAAACATATTTTCTAAATTGAAACCCTCACAGAAGGAAAATGAAAAATAGCATCCAGAAATCCTATCCTGGTCCACATAACAAAACAACCACATTACAGTTAACGAGCACAGAGAAAAACCCTCTTCATCAGAAGCACCCTGAAATCACATTTATTGCTATAGGTGGCCTCTTCAGCTCTGACAGCCTGCAAACCTCATTGGCTTTCTCATACCATTTACACAGATTGCCCACAGCACTTCTGAGCCTCGCTCCTGATGGAGCTGGGCTGGATTCTGCAAGGAGCAGAGCAATCCTGCTCAACAGAGTCTGGGCATTTCCTTCCCAGAAGTGAGAACAAGGAACATAATGCACCTTTCTTTCTTTTCTCATAATCTGAAACGTGCTTCACAGACAAGAAGGACTAGGACCAATTCTTCTGGGTAATATATTTTCTCCATAACTCACTATTCACTGCCTAAAAGCAGCTCACCAACATCCATCACTGCATCAGTCTGGTAGTCTCCTTGCTACCCATACCCTTAGTAGAAGTATCTGGATTTCTTGTATTTATTATCCCAGTAGATTTCCAGGAGAGAGCACCCACTGAGAGCATCTAAGTTGTAAAAGCTGATGTTATCTGCCAGGGACTGAGAGCTACCACAACTGTATTCAGGAAAGGACACTACCAGTTGACAAAACACTGAAACTTGCCACTTGACACAGTGTCATCTGAGTGGGAAACTCACAAGTAAACTAATCTCTGGCTCCTTAATCTTTTTTCATGACAATGTGCTACTTGTACCAACAGAAACCAAGCGATACACTGTGATTTTCAAAACAAATAACCCACTTTTAAATGTATCCACTGACTGATCAGTTCACAGCAGGGCTCCATTTGAAGGAACACAGAATGCTTGCGTTTAAGGAAACAAATATGCCCCAGCAAACAACCACATGGCATTAGCTCCACATGAGAGATTTCATTTTCAGTCCTGTGTGACTGCACCAGGACACAAACACAGATGACACCGCAGGCTCCTGCCTAGCCTCTGTACAGTGATATAATGATATAATGATGCCAGCCTCCTCTCACCATTTATTCACCCTAGCAATAAGAAGCTATGCCTACCCAGCAGAGCTCAGCATCATATCCTTAAAAAAAAAAAAAAAAAAAAGGTAAATCAAACAAAATTTCCTCAGCTGATCCCTAAGCACAAGGGCTGGAGAACAGAGAAAGCCACCCTTGTTGTTCCTTTGCAACTCACAGCTCATCTCTTAGCCTCTCAGATGACTGCTCAGACTGCGTGCTACTTGACCCCTGGTACTTGGGCAGCAAGGGGGCCTCCCGTGCCCGTCAGCTGTCACACAGCTGTTAAACATTCGACCCGTATCTGCACAAGTGACTGGCTTACTGCAGGCAAAGTCAATCTTTCACCACACACCTGGACGTGTTTCAGCACACAGGGCACGCTGCCCCATAACAAAGTAGAAGTCCAAGATTTGTCCACTTGGTTTGCCACCCACTGTCACCAGGATGTCACCACTCGCACCACACGCCTACTGGACAACTCCTGCAGGCTGGAAGCCCTACGAGCTGGGACAGATGGGACTGGCTGGATTTTACGGCATGCGTTATCAGAGCTGCTACCTTTAGCCATCAGTCTTCAGCAGCTTCACCGCAGGCGGCTTGGTAAGAAACCAGGATGGAAAAAAAGGGAGCATGGAAAGTCAAACATTGCTTGTAGATTACAAGAAAAGTTATATATATTTATATATATTCTAAATAACATACAAACCATTGTGAGGAACTATCAGGAGAAACTCAAGCCATTTTCCAGCCTACCAAGCTTCACCGTGTTTGGTGCAGCTACCGAAACCTGCATGCAGTATCACACTCTGCTTTACCAGAATAACTCAGAATTTCTTTGGAATCGCTACAGCTATTGAAAAGCCTTATAGAAATGCCACTTTTTAAGCTGATGGTAAAATAAAGCCCCTGCCATCAAATTGGGGCATTACTTGACCAAGAGACTGTCAATTACAATACACTAATACTACCTACTATGTTCTTTAACTTACATTTTGCACACTGACAGCTGACACAACATGCGAGCACTGCTGAGCTGCTGATACTGAATCATCCCATGTAACATCCCATACAAGCCACAATCCAGGCAGATCCCAACTAGTTTCTGAAATCACAGAATCACCTGAGCTGGCAGGAGGCCATCCACGCCTCTTCCCCGCAAAAGTGATGGTTCACAAACATGCATACTTCTTTTCTATTTGTGGTGTTACAAAGAAAACAAAACAGAAAACCAGACAGATGGCATGTGGGACAGAAAACAGAAAAAAAAGGAGAGAAAAAACAACAGACAAGTGTAGCTGCAGAGAAGGAGCACTGTTAGAAAGGTTAAATTACTTGAAAAATGACTCAGGGAATAAATTACCTTTTCTTAAGACAAGTGTGAGTTCAAGGTAGTAGTAGCTGTCACTGTGAATTTCTGCAAAACAAAGCTGTGATTTCCTCTAACTGGTGCACTGGGACAGCTCCTTGTCTGCCCTAAGTCTTAGATTTTGGGGAAACTGCTCTCAGGTATCTACAGAAACACTGAAGGGAGATTCCCCAAATCAGTCACTAATAGGTGAAACTACTGTAAGAAAACTTGCTTTCTAGAAATGTATAATTCCTATTAACAAAAGTTTTTTAAAACCTGCTATATAGAGAGGGAATCAAACAAACAATCTGAATTTGATCCTGTAAAGAGGAAGGTAAACACAAATCTTGCCTGTATAGAGATATATTCTGATGCTTTCTATTCTTGTGAACTTGGTCGGTTTTCAGAAGGAACTACGTTTAGCTTATCAAACAGGAGGCCTGATGCTCAATCACAACACATGCTGCAGGAAACAACAACGGAAAGCTGGGAACGGCTTCATCCAGCTGACAAGGTCACAGGACCACACAAGACATGGAGTCTGGGGCATGCAACTGAAAGCTCAGCACATGTTTTAAAAGCAAGATAAGTGATGATCAGAAAGGTTCGTTAGGATTGTGATGTATACTGTATCCATTAAAAGCCTCAAGTCCAAGCCAAAATTCTTCCTAGAAGATAAAAACTTGTCAAGAAATCTTAGCTTAAGTTGTGAGTGAGCATAAGCTCGTTGCTAGCTCACAATGTGGTACCGAGCTGAAACACTGGTATGAGCTCTGCGAGCTTGGTCAGAGACTGGGAGCAGCACAGGTGAGGGAGCAGAGCACCACACAAGTAACTCACCCTTTCCCAGCACCCTTCTACCAGCTTCTGTACTGCAGCCCATCACGAAGCCCTGGCACACCCTACAAAGCCTGCCTGCACACCGTCCTACAGTCAAGAACAGAAATTGCAGATTCATAACTAAGGGCCCCTGGACCGCTGCAGAGTGCTGCCGACTTCACAACAGAACAAACAGTTCCTCATCAGCATCTTTCGGTTGCAGCTCTGCTGCTTACACCTGCTTGGTATTTTGATCAAGAACAAAGAAGTATGGCTTTCCACCCACAATCAGAAGAGTTTGCAAAGACAAGGGGGAAAAATACCCCCATAGATGTGTTTAATGTGTCAATCTGAAACAATGTGTTTGCAGCGGGAATATAATCCCTCTGGTCTGCTGTGAACCTCGTCACTGCCTCACTGTTTCATGAATCAGGCTAGGGAGAAATGACTCGGGGATAAGTAAACAAGTCAGATCTCAAAGCATGAAAAATCTGAAAACTTGGTTATCCTACCCTTGTATTTTCTTCCTTGTCAATGAAGCCCCTAAGTGAGTTCTCTCAGTGTTGACTTCACTCCTCAGCTGTTTCCTCTTTTAAGAAGAATACTACTAACCCACACGGAGTCCCTGAAGCAGCAGCAGGATTTGTGTGTTTTCCTCTTCCACGACAGAGCTGACCCTGAGGCTGAGCTCCCACACAGCAGGGAGCAAGAAACGAGGAGCTCAGAGGTCGGCTGGCACCCTTAGCATTGTACCAGCAGGCAGATGCTCCATCAAAATAAGAGCCGAGCCGGTAAAGCCTCAGACATATTTGGCTTATTGACCATGGGGAGGAAGAGATTTGCCCCTCTGTCACTCCTTGGACAGCCACAGCAGATTCACTCAGCCTGCAGAGCCGAGGTAACACAACCGACTGCTGAACAGCCCCTCGATGTGAAGAGCACAAGCCAGGTGCAAGATAAAGAGTTTTACCATTTCTGTTGCTGGTGGTGGTTATATTCCAACTTTCCTGAGCTGCCTACTAGAAAGCACAGGGCAAACGAGACCCTTCATCTTCCACCTAAATCATAGCTGCCTTCTGTAAAAATCTCCAGCTGCCTGGAGCAGCAGTTCCTTGCATCAGATTGTGCTCCAGAGGATTACGCTAATTTCTGCCTTTGGCACGCTCACCCAGATAGGTGACTGCACAGAGCCCCTGCAGCTGCCATACCTATCTATAGGATGCTCACAGCTTTATTCGTAACCTTTTTAAAGAAGTGTTATTCTCCAAGACAAACTACTTCCCAACGATTTCAACTTTATTTAAACGAGCAGGGAGACGTATTCCCTAATACTGTAAAACATTTGCAAGTCGTCCACTGAGGAGAAGTCAGGATCCTGAGCTAGGCAAATATTTACAGAAGCAATCCCCAGCCAACCTGAGTCTTCCCTTCTAAAATCCCAGATACACAGAGCAACAAAGCAGTGCTCCTATCCAACAGGACAAGGACCAGTCCAATCAATCCTGAGGAAATCATTTATCATTTCAGCAGCAGATGTGGCAAATCAAAACCAGGACGTGGCTGCTGATACAGTGAAAGCACAGGAGAGCAGCCCACTGGGCAAAGGCAAGGCCTGAGCCTCGCAGGGCTGACTCTACCACTTGGATACATCAGGCTTTCTGGAAGCGTGCCTTTTTATAGTATAACATGCAACAACAGTACTGAATTTAACTGAAGTACAGAATTTCCTTCAAACTCAAGATTTTGCTTCACTTTAAAAAAAAATAACTAACTAAGGAAAGCCTTTAGGAAGCATTTTGTGTCTCCAGGCAGTCCCACCAGCTTCAGTAGAGCTCTCCACAGGACCCAAGCTACTTAGGGGCTTAGATCCTCACAGCCGTGAGTTTATATTTACGGCCATCGCCCAGGTAAAAGGATGAAAGGGAGCACAGCCCACACCCCACGAAACGTGCATAATTTTAACCACGACTTACGCTTACAGACACCCACTCCTGATAAAGTCGCCTTCATTCGGGAGCCGTAGAAGCGCAAGCATTTCCTTGGCTTTTCCTATTGCGTTCCCCACCGATTTCTCAGACCCTGCGGGCGCACACACAGACTCGCACCCCCGCACCCCAAACCCCAGCCCCTGCACGCCGCAGCACCCCCCCGTGTAGGTACCTGCTGACACACCAGGCTGCAGGGGCTGTCCCACAGGCGCTCTGAGCATCACCCGGCCGGGGCGGCAGCGCCCCGCACCCCGCAGCCCGCCCCCCGCTCCCCCGCACCATGCCCCGGCCCCGCCGCCCCCCGCAGCCCCGCGGCCGAGCCGGGAGGGGCCCGAGGGGAGCGCGGAACCTTCCAGCAAGGCGCGCGGGGCTCGCGGCACGGCTGGCGGCAGGGGCACGCCGCAGGCCCGGCTCCCGGCCCGGCCCTCCCCGCCCCAGCTCCGCCCGGCCCGGCCCGGCGCTGCCCGCCCCGTGTCTCCTCCTCCGGCCGCCCCCCGCACCTGCAGGCCGGCGGCATGGCGGCTGGGCCCGGCCCGGCTCGGCTCGGCCCGGCCAGCGGCTCCGCCCCGCCGCAGCTCAGCGCCCAGGGCAGGGGGCGCGGCCCGGCCGAGGCCAAGGGAGGGGAGCGGGGCCGGTGTCCCGTGGGGAAGGGCGAGCTCCCCTTCCCCCTTCCATTCCCTTCCCTTCCCTTCCCCCTTCCCATCCTCTCCCTCCGTCAGGATCCAGCCGTAAAGGCTGGGAAGCCCAGGGAAGGGCCCTCAGTGTTACAGCACGGGTAAATCCCAAATTCTACGAGACAGGCAATCGGCAACATTTAAAGCAACCCTGATTGTATACATGCACGTACAGACAATAAAAAGACGTGCAAAAATAAAACAGCAAGCGCTGGGCACGGGTCTGAAAAACAACTGCTGTGCTGTGCACCCATCTGAGAAATCATTATCCTTATTAGTTACGGTGTTAGTATTAGAACTTGTTGGATATATAAGAGGAATTTGTCACATGCTTTTCTTTTCCCTGAAACATTTTGCAAGATACCGATTTTCTTTAACACACAGTCTCCGCCTTAGAGGATATGTTTTTATAGCATACTGAACTTACTACATCTTATACCTGCGTTATTACCCAGGCAAAAGATGGCCAATCCCAAAGTTACATCAGCTAAGAACACAAAGCTCTCTAACACAACATAGAAGAATGGGCCTGTGCTCCCAGGTACCCTTCAGGTACTGTGTAGATAACAAAATTTGGGAGAAAAAAAAAAAAAAAAAGAGAGAAATAAAAGTGCAGGCCTAAAATAGTACCACTTACCTGACTTCTTTTGGGTTTGCTGAGTTGCAATAACAGATAGGCAGCCCTAAGCATCAAAGTTGGGGAAAGCCTACTTAATCTTCTAGCTGAACTTAAGTGACAATGACAGTGACTAACAGCTTATTTTAGCTGCAGGAAAAGTTGTCTCTGTCCTGTCCATCGTCATTCCAAGCACATCACCTGTATTGTCTTGTGTAGGAGACTCTGTGAGAGTGATGCTTAGATTCCATACAGCAGACAAAGTAACTACACATTTCTTTTCGGTATTTACATTGCCCCAAGCATTTTAAATGTATATTTCAGCTACAGGTATTCGGAAGAAATCACTCAAGCTCCTGTCACAGCAGCAGAACGAGCATGCTGAGGCTGGAACAGAAGCATGTCACAAGTTCTGGTTACAGCACTGTGGGATATCGCCTGGGGTTCAAGGCAGAGTGTGTGTCGTTGGAAGAAACTGCGTGACTGGATCTAACACACCATTTAATTTTACTGCGTCTGGAAGTAAGCGATAGTGTCTGACTACCTGTTACAATGATGAACATGATACATAGATATAGGTAGAGATACAAATACACATCACCTTTGGAACAAAATTTAGTTTTGATCTCTGTATAGCACAGATGATAGAAGACAGTCTGAATGATTTGCTCTCTCCCATGGTAATATATCCCTGTGGCAATTACTTTGAACAAAAATTATCTAATATTGCTTAATTCATGGTCTTTGTGATATTAAAATTTAGAATATCCTTACCCCAAGAAAACCTTAAATTTGGGTTGCTCATTCATTTCAGGATCAGACAAATTTGTTTTATCGCTGATTGTGCTACTCTGAAGGCGATGAAAATGCAAGTTTGCTTTTTAATCACTTCCAAATTGAGAATTTTTACCCCAGGAAAAGCTTTTTACACAAACTCACATGCATAATAACACGTGGAAGACAGAATAGATGTGGGATATTTCAGTACAATATGTGAATGGGTTTCGATCTCCCAGTGAATACCCACAGCAGCGTATATCGATAGAACTGCACACACTGCAGAGAATAAAACCGCCACAGATACTGACAGTAAGTTTGTGGCCTGCACTCAGATCAGCTTAGCCAGTATCAGAAAAAAGAAGCAATTGCTCATGCATGGTTCATGTCCTCTTTTTTTAAACATCTGCATCTGTTAGCTTTTGCTCATTTGTTTAAGGAAGATAACCTGCAGTAAAGAGTTACGGCGATGAGCCTGAATACCATTAACAGCCCTGTTTTGAAAAGGTATAAAAATAAATGTAGACGGATGTTTTCTGTTCCCATTAATCCTGGTCTTTCCTGATAATTCTTATAATCTTTCACTATGAAATAGTCACAAAATTTGTTTCATACAGGAAAACTTTTATGCCTAATTGAGGTTCTGCTTGATACTACCATGCACTGGGGGCCGACTTCCGTAACAACAACTTGCTATATTTAGCTTGGTTTCAGTTGATGCAAAGAGGAATTTTGCAAGTCTCCCCAGCTAACCCTGTAGTTTTGAACCAATTGCCTAGATTTAAAACAATTTAACAGACAGGGGTGTTGATTTTTTTTTTTTTTTACGACTTTCACAAAAGAGAAACAGAGAAAGACCAGAGCTTGAAAATCTGTGAGAAGTTCCCCCCAAGTAATTGATACTTTTCACCAGTTTCTACTGTCTAGTAGAGCAAACCAGCAGATGATTCCAAAATGCTCCCCAGAAGAGACTGAGAAAGAAAAAGGATTTGTTCACATACACAAAGAGATAATAAAAGTCTTATTTGTTTCAGCTAAGGTAATTTGTCGAGCTCAGTAAGAACACTTGATGAAGCACCCCACTGCCATAGCGTATCCCAGACCCAGGGATCACATACATTATAACACAGGCTGCGAGGAAAAGCTGACACAGATCTCCCTGGATCAAGAACGGTGTCAGGGGAAGAATGGAAGATCAAAGGAGGCAGAAGGAGAACTTGAAAAAATATTTAGAAAAATATTGTTGGTGAGTTACTTCTCTATTTTTCTTCAGAGTCTTTAAAATGTTTTCTGTAAATAGTAAATAACTAGTCCACACAGTACTAAGACATGACACTGCAAATTCTCACATACTGCCCCCTACCTCTGTTGAAATTAAACTGCAAGAAGATAGAGCAAGTCACCTTAGAGCTTCTAAAATGATCTTGGAGCTAGGAATATCAGAATTGATGTAAAATTTGTAAAACTTCTTTCAAGATTCTCCTTAGATTCATTCCATAAAAAAATATTATGATGAAAATAGCTATAAGAAACCCAAACTACAATGGCATTTTTTTTCCCCCAGAATATGTGTATGATCTATCAGTTAGGTAACCATTCTGAACATACATAGAATTAAGCATAAAATAGCAAAAGACAGTACAGCATTTTTCCTTCACTCTCCTCTCCATCTCCCTAAAACTGCACATTTGAAGCCAGGATAACTTAAAGAAGAAAAACTGATGCCAAGACTTTCCAGATCAAATATACAGCTGGGGAAAGAGAGGAGTGATAAACGCACACATTACACATAATTATAAATAATGTTTACAGTGCCTGTGCACATCAAGGATTTTCCCTGCTACTGAAGTGGGTACCCCAGGTACTAAAGACAATTTGTACTTACCATTGTATAGCAGAAACATATGCAAATAAAAGACTTTCAGTAAATTAACACATTACTTTGATGTCATTCATTTTTTACCTAGTAAGCCTGCTGTCATGCATCAATTAACAAGGCAAATTAGAGCAGTAACAATGCGTAATACATTCATATGGAACAGACAAGTTAATCGCATGCTGCTTTGCCGCTTGCAGGTAAAGTAAGGGCTCTGATTTTTCATCTTTAAATACCCAGCTATGAAGGCGCCTCTGACACGGTGCTACTCACTTCGCATCACAGACACACAGCCATCCCGTCGCGTTAGGTGGCAAGGAGCATCGGTCTCTGACACCCCTCCCCGGGGGCTCCCAGGACGATCATTCTTCTCCAGCTGGCATCACAGGGACGCAGGCACAGGCAGCGGCTGCTGCTGCGCGGGCAGGAGGCTGAATCGCTGACAGCTTCACCGATGGGTTTCTCTATCGCATGCAGGGAGCCAGAGGAGAGGCACAAGCTTTTGTCAGTGCACATGACTTGCACGGAAAAGAAAGCTTTCTCTAAAAATAACCACGTACCCTGTGACGCTCCGTGTTATTTTCCTGGTGGTCATGGGGTCTGTCCCCTCACCACTACAGCCTGGGTTCACACCCTGGAAAAGATTTCTTATTTCGGTGAAGCTTCTCTTGTACATACATTCGAGTTTTCAGTAATGTTACAGCTGCAATCAAGGATTCTTCCACTGGTAAATAGAAATTTCATCATGTTATTGCACATTCATGTGGACCTACCCTAGTTTTAAAGTGTCTGCCTTGAGTGCTGTTAGTGTCATAGCCACTCTGTAGCTCTGAATCCCATACCCCTCCAAAAGCCTCTGTTGGGGTGAAGGTAAGTGCTCGGGGTGGAGGAGACTGTGCTGCTAACAGACACTGTGGAGCTGGTTAAGCACACAAATGCATTCAAACCAGCTCGGTTCCTGTGGTTCAGAACTACCTTAATATTCAGTTGGTGCTCCTGGCAGGCTCTGGGATCAAAATACTCACTGTGTTTACAATGGCACATTTACCCTCGGCTCACACTGGCGTGAAACCAGGTCCCACATGGTCTTTCTCTTCACCAAGGGGCACTGGTGACCTGCTGGGACCAGGGACTTTATCACCTTGCCACGTCTCTGTCTTTGTATATATTTCAGGCCACAGTGGCACCTTGGTCTCTGCCTCCAGCACTCCTCAGCATTGTCCCCTCGAGGATGAAAATGCCTTGGTCTTACCAAAGAAGCTGCTATCAACATACGCACGTGAACTGCAGTTCTTGCAGTGTGTAAGGTAACTGACTCTGTCCAACGGGGCCTAATCCTACCGTTACAGTTTTATAAGTTACTTACATCATTGCATACTAAAATCGATCAGTTTGGACAAAAGCAAGCTCCATCTCAATCCAAATGCACACCGTGTTCAAGCCTGCTAACTGAGAGAGGTTTGGTTTGGGCTGAAACGAACCATCTGGGACTCGGTAAGGCAGAAACCAAACACCCCAAGCCCCTGAGCACACCCCAAGGACGCGGGAGTCCACGTTTGCTTTCTGACTGAGACTGTTGGAGATAAGCTAAGGCATATTTGCAGAATCCACAAGCGTAAAGTCTGAAGCTTATCTCTCTTAATGTGGGAAAGGTTTCTTGTATAACGAATTTCAGAGGCAGAGGGTTTGAGAACTAGCGATTTGCTCGTACAGAGCAAACCCTCTCGTATTATGGACACGGCTTGCGTAGAGGAAACTACTTTGTTATTATAGCTTACAGCTCTGCGTTGCTTATGAAATCACCACTCCTGAGGGAGAACCAGATGCAGTCTGCATCTATGGACAAGTTTTCACTCATCTCATGGAAACATTACCAAAACCAGAGGAGTCACCCGTCACCCGTTCTTATCTATCACATCGGGGTGTCCTGAAATAGTACAGAGGACAGCACATCTCCTTTCTCCCCCACCCCAGGCCCAGATTTGGGGCCCAGGCCACTCTGCTGACGAGGCCTTCCCTCGTCTTTTTGGGAGGGGCACGAGTAGGCAACACGAAGTAAGGGAACCCGAACAGTGATGTGCTTTGCACAAGGTATGCTGAAGCCTTTTTATTTTTATTGTTAAACATATTTTTAACAAATACTCTTGTGATGCTTTCCCCTAGACAGAGGAGGAGAAAGAGAAGGAATAAGAGGAGGAGGAAGAGGAGGAGGAGGAGGCCCGGCCCACGGCTCCCTCCTCCCTCAGACGCTGCCTGGGGGGGGGGGAACGGGGCCCCCCCACAGCGCCCTGGGGCCGCCGCCATCCCGCCCCGCCCCGCCCCGCCGAGCGCCCTCCCCGCACCCCCTCCCGCGGGGCGCAGTGGAACGTCCCTGCCTTGTGCACAGCGGCCGCCGGGCCTTGGTACGGTCCAGGAGGGGGGTAACAGGGGAGATCTTAGCAAGGCGGGTGTGGTCTTGTGAGTAAGGTCTTAGTAAAGGAGTTGAAAACTACTCGCAGAGTTCCCTGGTGGTCTAGTGGTTAGGATTCGGCGCTCTCACCGCCGCGGCCCGGGTTCGATTCCCGGTCAGGGAAGAGATGTTTTTCAATGGCATGTTATTAATTCTCAGAGTTCTCCATATACCTTTACTTTTGCTTTCACAGTTCAAGGAGCATCTAGTCCTGCCTTCACAAAAATGTCTCTGCGATACTATACGATATTCCCACATGCAGAGTTTCTAGTACCCAATGGGCAGTGCTGTTGGCCAGCACGCACAAATACAGTATTGTCCTTTATTTTTGCCTGCTCTGGCACCTAAGGGTGCTCCCGCACCCACACAGGTGAGTGGTCACTTGGTGCCATCATGGGCTGTGGCAGTGGGGACCCAGCTGAAACGTGGGGCGCTGTCCCCGCCATGCACAGGCCTTGCGTTTTGGAGGAGCTTTGTCCCCTGCTCCTCTGCTGGCCATGCCTCTCCCTGCTGCCTCATGCCTGAAGAACAGGCGTGCAGGGTAAAAAAGGGGCAGGACCTTTTCAGTTGTGGTGGGGCAGTGCCTGTCGCAGGTAAGAGTGCCTGTCACAGCCCAGAGAGGCTGTGGAGCCACCCTCCTCGGAGATCAGGCTGCCTGGACATGGTCCTGGGCACCCTGCTCTGGGTGTCCCTTCTTGGCAGGGGGTTGGACAAGACAGCCTCCAGAGGGCCCTTCCAACCTCTGCCATTCTTCAATACATTCATCAATAGTTAAGCACTGGGACTGAAGGATATAAGCTAAGGAATTATATCATCCCCATGACTGGAGGCTGTTAAGAGCATGCTCTGTGAGCACCTCATCAAGGGTCTTTCACAGGCTCAGTGGGTCTCCTGAGGCCTCAGTTTTATTATTTCATCTTGGACTTTCCTCTATAAATAACAGTTTACTTGAATTGCTCTGAGATATCCATGTGGGAGCTCTTAGTCTTCTCCCTCTTTCTTTGGTCTCAGTGAAATGTGTTACCAAGCTGGTGGAAGAAGTTGCTGTTTTCTGTTTCAGAAAATTATAGGCCACTTTAGAAGCAGGTAAAGTGAATTTCAGGTAATGACTGTCTTCCAGAAAAGGTAAGGCATGGTTTTACAGAGTAATTACAAAAAAAAAATCATTCATTTGCTCTTACCTCAGTTTTTGTAGTGGTATGTTTGAATGCTCTTAGCAGCATGAGCCCTGCTTTAAAGTAATTTGAGAAAGGTTAATCATATGCAAGATTTTAGACACTTGGAAAAAATCACCAAAATAGCTCTTGCAGACAAAGAAAGAGTACAGTTTCCAGTGTTTTACTATAAATGGAAACATAACTTTTCCAAAGCCTTTTCAGTCCAGTGCCAGACCTGAAACTTGCCACTGAAGTCAGAGGATGAACATCCACCTTGCAACAAGTGGAAACCAGTCCTCTTTCTGGTTTCCTAATGCTTTGGGTTTGAATTGAAAAGACTCCAAGATAAGTGTTCATCTCCATCACGGGCCAAACTGTTGTGGTGGTAAAATCATAAATTTTTAAGATTTGAGAGGTCTGGCCAAGAAGTTTGCCCTAACTAAGAGAATATTCCTTTCAGCTGAGGGCTGGAAGCCTGTGATCATTTCCAGGCCCACTTCTAAGATGAGCTAGCACTGGCTGTGCCACTCCAACAGGCTCCTTCCTCCAAGAGCTGTCTCGCCATACGCCACACCACCACATCTTCACTGCTTCATCCCCTCATAACTACTCCTAGGGATGAGTGCTTGGCCTTGCTAACATTGGAACAGTTGTTTTTCATCATCTTTTATTTTCTTTCTTTCTTTTTTTTTTTTTTTTTTTTTTTTTTTTTTTCCCTGAAGAAGAATATAGATCAGATCTATGTAATCCCTGAGTAGAGAATAGGGGAGTAGAGGGGTGAGATGCTGCCTGGGTGTGATCTCACTATGGTCATAGTTCATAAAGCTTCTGTCTGATCTGTCTTAAATTGCACTTGCATTATTACACACTTGAATTAATGATATTCTTTGACACAGTTATGGGGGTTTTAAGATTGTCTCCCTGTTTCATGTGCTTCAGATTAACATGATAGAGAGAAGGAGAGGGGTACTCATTTTAAGAGATGGAAGAAGAATCTTTCTCATGTTCTTTGTTGCTGTTTTTCTAAATAACAGGTAATTCATGACACTGGAATGCAGAATTCCCAGAGAAAGTGGACTCTTTTGCAGAGGGCAGGCAGTGCAATGAAAGACACTTTACAGAAGCAACCTGGCACGTATCTGCAGAGGCTAACAAATTGGTGTTTCAAAATACAAGATCAATATGTGTTTTTGTTGTTGTTGTTTTATTATTATTTGAAATGTCACATTCTCAAAGTGTAGCTGAATTTGCTCCCAACTGTGATACATTCTGAGATACTGGATCTCAAGTATTTTAGCTTTTTTCTTCCTCTCACTTATTTTCTTCCTCAAAAGCTTGACCAATTACTTTCTATCTTGCAGCAAAGGTCACTGGCACTACACGACAGTAGAAATAAGGAAGATAAGGAGAACAATACCTTAAATATAGATCATTTTAACCAGCAGCTGAGTATCTAGTTAAGACTCTCACTTCTTAGTTTTTATATCTTATTAGAAAATTCGGAAAATAGGAGTTTTCAGATCCAGACTTGATCTTTTATCTCTGACATTAACTTTTCTTTTTGCCTACCTATTTTAAGTTATAGCACTATATTAATTCAGCTTAAGTTTTTTCAATCTTACATTAAATATTTTGCCTGTGTTGAGCATATAACTTCGCACAACTGACTATTTAGAAAATGAAAGGTCCCAGTTTTTTTCTAAAGGCGTGTTTTCTACTTGTCCTCATATTGCACTTTTGTTTGAAGGATACATGGTCATATACTTATTGGGTTTATTCTGTTCCCATGACATTCAGATGGCAACTTATCCCCCTTTTTTTTTTTAGTGTGGAAATAAATGATGAAGTAAAACGTCATGCTGCGCTCTTAAGGGAAAACGATCCTCTGCTTATTGATAAAAACCTCCTTTTAATATGCCACGAGGTGGCACCCTAGTCGCATGTCTTCCACGTCTCCCACCCAGCCTCCCAACACAGCTGCAGTTCAGATTTCAAACAATTTCATAAGTTAACAATACACCCATTCAATTGTAGTAAGCTGCGAGGTAATGAAGGCTTTGTATCTGCTGATAAAGCAACTTCATGTGCAGGTGAAGCTGTCATTAAGTGAAATCCTAAGCAACACAGTCCTCTTCCAGGTTCTTTCCATCGCGTCTTTCTACCTGGAGATTTGGAACAGAAGGGTGTGCAGAAAGTCTGCGCCAAGGCAGAGGAGGGAACCAGCATTTCTGCATCCTGGGTCGGTGAGCATCGTGATCAGCTGCCTGGGGAGATGAGGAGGGTCTGGGTCTGGTTCGGTTCCTTCTGCACTGATCCACCAGTCCAGGAGCTGGCTGTGCTGTGACACGAGTGCTGTTGTCACCATGGCAGTCAATGGACACAAACAAGGCAAAGTGCTTATTAGATAAGCTGCTGGAGATGGAAGGAAGAGAAAAACAGAAAAACACAAAAGATATTGTCAGGCACACAACCTCTTCTCCAGACTTTTTTTTTTTTTTTTTTTTTTTTTCCCTCACAACATAATTTCTGTAATATACTACTGGCTTGCAAGTGTAAATCTCTCTCCTAGATACAGATCTGATATGTAACACTTTTTGGTCAGTAAGATTAGCTAAAAAAGCATAGCAATCTCATTTCAAATACTACTATGATTGTCACTGCAGAACTACAGTTGGAAAACCTACTCTGAATCATAACTTAAAAGAAATGGTTTTATCCGAAAGAAGGTGTCTTATTTAAGGTGATGTTAATGAAAGTCCAATGCAGATTTAATTTCCACAGGCAGCTCTAGATAATGCTATCCAAGGGCCATTTTCCAAGAAGTGTTTTCACAGGAGCAATTGCCATGTCCTATTAAGAAGTGCTCTGATCATGAAATTATGAAAGCTCTGACCCTTTTAAATGCCTGAACTTTTTCAGTTGCTCACTGAAAATCTGCTTTCTAGACCTGTTTTATGACTGCCTTGTGGCTACAGTCAATCATTACCTTCTGCTTTTCCATGCTTTGTTTCCCATGTGGTCTTTTGATTAATCACAGTTTAGTAAACTGTATTGACAATGTATTGTGCTGAGCCTAATCTTTGTCTAGCTGGCAGGAAAACAGAGCTGGGAGGTGCCAGCTTCCCCCGAAAGCTGGAAAATAATAACAGGCTATAAATTGATATTGCAACACATGCTCTGCCCTGCGCTGCTGCCTGCTGCGTGGGACAGGGGATAGCAGTGACCCAGGCGAGGCCGGCAGGGCTGGCGGAGCGTGGCCACGGCAGGGAGCCTTCTGCAGCTCCGCCACTGAGAGGCCAAACGCCCAGGCTGGCCCCGCATCCTGTGCAAGGGATTTTTTGTCAGAGACTACAACTCCGCGTTGCAGAAACTGTGTGAGTTGTACTGCATAAGCTGTGGTTCTGCACAAGTGGTCTGGCAAAATAAATGAAAGAAATGGGAATGAGTTTCCCTCTGTTCAGAGAAGGGACTGCCTGGCAAAAAGCAGGGTGAAGTTTTGCATAAACTTCCATTTGCTTGTCCTGTGCCCCGAGCTGGGCAGAAAGTCCCAGCTCCCAGTTTGTTTGGACAAAGGTCTTGGCTCAATGGAAGTGGAGCATCCTGCTGCATCCTGCCAGGTGGTTTCCATGCCCCCAGCCATACCACGTGCATCTCCTGGTAAGGAAGCGGGCTGAGGCTGAGCGTGAAGCACGTGTGCTGATAACAAGCTCATACCACCGTCAGTCCTCCGCCTGCTGTGAGGTCGCAGAGTGCCTGCATGCATGCAAACCCCAGCTTGGAAGGGCTGACGTGTGGGCACCCCACCGTGACCTGCCCAAGGTCGTGTTTTGAAGAGCAAAGCACGGATGGAGCTGCTGGTGGCTCCAGCTGTGCACACTGGCTGTTTTCTTGGTGGCTGCATGCAGGTGATGGTAGTCTGCACTTTTGAAAACCAGGTATCTTAACTTCTTTAGCACCTACAGTCTGTCACAGTTTGCTGATCTTGTTTTAAGACTGAAAAATAATAATAATAAATCAATGGTTAAAAATTTTTAATAAATTCTGCTTCTCTTCTGGTCTTGTGATTTCAAGGAGATTTTTCTTCCATGTCATCCCTTGTATCATCAGAAATTTGGCTCCCTCACAAGCAGCTTGGCTCTAGGACAGCTATGGTCTTCTGTTATCGGGAGGCTCGCAGTGAGACACAGAAACTCCAGTTAGGGGTGCTGATGCTATGAACATGGGTTTGAAGGAAATCTCTTCGCTGGAGTCTGACATCTAATTTGACAAGATCAAGGACAAGAAACTAAATAACATTATCCCTACTGTACCGCAGGGCAGCCAGGAAGCAGACAAACAGTTGCATTTCTGACATGTTTAAACATTCAAAAGGAGCTTGGAACCTAAATATTTTTGCAAATTAGACAAATGAGAATGCATCCTCTAAAGTTTTGGTCCTGCAAGGGCTTAAAAGCACAACTAACTTTATTTATATGAATAGTCCCGTTGAAGTGGAATAGTTCCTCTGAGTGGGGCTACTTACGTCCTAATTTCCTCTGCAGGATCAGTCCTTAAGTGCGTATTGGTTCTGAATATCAGACTGCTTTTGAAAAGCATCAGGGGCCCCCCTCAGCTAAAAAAGTCATGCACATCTGTGGTAGCTGAAGTTGTCTCTGTGAAACACCCAGCTTTTCTTCCTTTAAAGGGTTATGTACAGAAAAAAGGGGAGGAATTTATTTCTCTCTCTTTTTTTTTTTTTTTTTTCCCTCCCATTGCAACCACAGGCACAGAAATATCCCACTGCAAAAGCTGGGCATATGGGGAACCAGGTTTTACATATTTATATTGAATTATTACTTCTCCATTGTTTCGCTGGTGGCTACCGCTATTGGGCATCCTTGGATTTTGACGGTCACATCAAAGGAGCTGCTCTGGCATGAGAACCGGTCAAAGTGAGCCAGATAATTCATGGATTTATTACTGAGGTCGGTTCCCATGATTGTCAGTGGGCAGCAGGCACGGCTGTGTCGTAATCTTCATTCTCTCAGTAAAGCACATAGTGCCTTAAAAAGGTTTAATGATCCAATAGTGATTTACTAATGGGAATCTTTCTTGTGGGTTTAGCAGGCCTTGGAGGAGGACAGGGCAGCACATAAAGGTCATTTTTCAGCGGTATCATTTGGCAGAAATATGTGTATTTATTTCATTTTCAGATTCCAGTTTAGAGCATTTTCAGAGTCCTGTTTCAAGCAGTTTTATCTGCTAACTGCACAGGGCTATGAGCTGAAGGGGGAAAATTGCAGCTGAGCAGGTGTCAGACTCCTCGTAACATGGGGAGGCAAGGAGGCAGGCACTGAGGATGGCAGATCCCGGCTGAGTATCGAGGTAGTTAATAAAAAGCACACACTCCAGCCTTTGAGATCAGTGGAGTAAAAGTGAGTAGAGACCTGGGGCAGCCCCGTGAAGCTGCCGCTGTGCTGAAGGTGCTTGCCTCCAGCTATGTGTTAGAAGGCTGGTTGGCAGGGCCATTTTACTGCTGTTTCACCCCATTTGCCTTTCCTTTTTGTTGGGAGGGAAGGGAGGGGGCTGTCCTGTGGGACAGCTGCCCAGAAAGGAGTCAGGGGAGGGTGAGAAGGAGAGGAAAGGATTTTGCTTTGCCCAGCTGAAGGCGATGCTCCCTGTGCAGACGAAGAGCCGCTGGCCTGGCTGCTGCTGCTCTGCATGGTGCCTCTGCAGAACAACAAAACCAAGCAAATCCAAACAAAATACACTCCCTCCTCCCTCACCAAAATACCTCCAAAAGAGGGAGATGGTGTGGGGAGAGGAACGATGTTGTTTTATTTTAAGGCTTGTGTATTAAACCCAAGTGTTGTGCTGGGAAGTGTCATTAAAAACTATTTGAACTATCCGCACACAATAGATGTCATCTTGTTAAGCCAGTTGCAAAAGCGTACCTTGAATGCGTAACTCTTTGTTTTAAAATCCCTGAGGGAGAGTCCTTCTCCTAAAGCAAAATAAAATTACTTGGCTCTCCAGTATAGTAGAAAAAAAAAAAAAAAGAAAAAAAGAGAGAGAAAAAGAAAACAGTATTCAGAGTTAAATCAAAACTGAGAAAAAAGAAAAAAGCGTAGGGTGTTCAGTAATTGTAACCCTGCCTCCTCAGGTTTATGGATTGCCTTGTAGTCATTTATTAGATTTTCACATACCACACAGTAATACAGAATGCTATTTATGGGTATTCTTTGCAGGTAAAACACTTTTCTTTACACTTACCAGTGACTTACTGCTTCCTGGAGCAGGGTGCTGATTTAATAGAAGGAGGTCTTGTAGTGTAATTTGTATGAAGACGTGGGCAGGGTTAGAAATTTCCAAACTGCTGATGATCGCAACCACAATTTCAGTGTTGCATCAAGGTATTTTTTCTGTCCTGGAGACTTTCCTTTGTAGAAGAGAGAAATGCTGAATATGGACTACGTGGAAAGCAGAATGAAACAGCCCAAAAGGACTTTCCTGTAGAATAGGTATCAGCACTGTTCAGATAAGCACAGTCTAAAGCATTTAGTGTTGCTTAAATTCAGTATTGGCAGCTGTAGCTGTAAAAAAGGAGCCTGCCTCTCGAGAGCTTCAAACTCATTTAAGCAGGCACATTTCCTTTTATTTCCCACATTAATTTCCTTTTCCTTCTGATTTTGATCTTCTAGGGTTCCACACTACCTTGTGTTGCCCAGCATTGCACTGCCGGCATGAATGCAGAAAAACATCCCTTTAAAAGAAATCGTGTTGAGATCACCTTGTAATCAGCGCCACCGCTGCAGCCAGAGCACTAGGAGAAGTTCAGAAGTTTGCGCTGAATGAGCTCATTGCAGGCGTTGACTGGTCTTACTTCTACAAGATCAGCAACCTCACGTTATCATCAAATGGTTTTGATAAGCTGTTATATCTTCAGTAGGCAATGAGGCAGCTAAATCTTTGGAAAAAAACAGATTGCATTTGAAAATACTGTTAAGATTCAAATCCCATCTCTTCACAGGTGATGCAAGATACAAAAGGAGAATTTGGAGCCTGGCATATTCAATTAGTGCTACTCGAGCAGCCAGGGGCTTCCCAGGCATCTGCCTGGGGCTGCCGGAGGTGATGGGACATGAGGGAGACCCGTGGCTTCCAGTGTGCAGAATGAAAGCCCTTTTCTTGAAGTTGGACAAAGTACCTGTAGCTATTACAGTAAGTTACCTGTAAATTACATCCTCATTTGTGTAATCTCAGGCTATCTGTGCCTACAGAAGTGGATGACTGAGGACACTGGTGACTATAGAGCTGGTTGGTAACAGTCCACTTTAAACTTCAGTAGTAATTTCTGATGTAGTATCTCCTGATGAAAAGATGCACATGACCTTTTGCTGTTATGAGGAAGAAATTTCTCATTTACAGTACCTTTAAGAATTTGCCAGTATGTCCTGAGCTTTGGTCAATGCCCTTTACTGATCTCATGACAGCCTGACAGAGGGAGGGCCCATCTTTCAGAGCAGCTGCAAACAAACATTTTGAAGGATGCCACCAAGGAGGCAGCAGCACGACCCCTGGCTGCTGCTCGGGCAGATGTAGTCACAGCCAGGATACGATTATTCTGCTCTGAAGACACATGCTCGGCCCTCCGCCACAACAGCCAGTTTTTCTTCTGTGGCAACACCTAATGCAGGTTTTCCTCCACTTGCAATTAGAGCAGAGGGATGGCAGGCAGCATCTCCTCTCCAGGGTAATAATTTTCTCCTGGTGCCATGTGACGTAGTGAGCCCCAACGCTACAGCACCCAAAGTGCCTTTTATTTGTGGTGCTGAGGGCTAAGGTTTCCAGGCTCCTAATGCTGAGTGACAGAATTGTTTTTTAGCTTTTTCCTCTTAAGAAAAACATCCCAGGAAATTGCATAACCTCCTTTGATCCTCTTGATAACTGAAATTTAAGGTTGCAAACCCACACATGGAAAATTTAGTCAAAGCCAGATATACTGTGGAGTAAGCAGTCTCATTGGCTTTCTTGTGCCATGTGCTGTGACCTAGCCTTATATTATATAAATTACAGGTTCTCTTCCTCCTTCTCCAGGTCCATTCTTCAACTGAACACAGAACAAAGATAGAAAAGGGCTGAAGTAAGCATGTGTGCACAACCTCATGTTGTACCTTTTGGAGCTCACTTACATGTGTGCCAAGTGGCCAGCTTTCCCTTGCTCTGTTTTAACACTCACATGGAGTCCTTCAGCTCTGACCTGTTAGAACAGCTACAGCCCCAATCATCTGAAGCTATTACCCTCTGGTGTCTTTCCAAGAGCACGTGTATAATATGCTTCTTCTCCACTGATTTCTCACTTGGGAAATCTTCATCCACCATTACAGGAGTGACATCCCCAACAGGAGCTCAGAACTAAATGGGAGTGAAGGCTGAGCTCCTGCGTTGCCTAGTGCTGGTCCTTTTGGATGAATCAGATAAAAAAAAAAAAAAAAAAAAAAAAAAAAGGGACATCAGCAACTCAGTGTACAAGAACTTGAACTTGGCCTGGATAAATGGAGTGAGAACAGCATAACCCCAGATAAAAAGGCTGCAAAATCCACCTGTGATGCCTCATATCAAAATGCTAAAAAAACAAACCAAACCAAACCAAAACACTTTCATCTGATCAGTCTCAGAAATACTTTCCAAACTACCTTTCTTCAGAACGAGGCAATATGTTGCATTTGGGGCAACAAATTGTAATGATTTGGGGCACACCAAATGGATTGAAGCTTTTAGCTGGAACCAAGTCAGTGACTGCCCATTTTTTCCGTAGTATGAAGCAGGGGAGACCTCCTACCAGGCTCTTAGAGAGCAGGTTAATAGTTAACAGCTTAAAGTCAAGTAGGGTTGCAATCTGCTCTTTTTCATGTAAATAAAGCCCACTTTTTATCTACTTGCCAGTTCATTAATGTGATCTTTCTTTTTGAAGCTGCTCATAGAGAAAAAATGAATAACTCAACTGGATGCTGCTCAACATGCCAGTAGAGCCACACAGCATTTATGTCCCCAAACTAAAAATGTAAAATTCCCCCAGAAACAGCAAAACTTCATGTAAGTTTTCATCAGCCGTGATTTATGGCACTGGGGTGGAGACCCCTTCCTCCCCATCTTTTGTCTGTTTTCTCCACAGGGCAGGCAAATCAAAGCTCCTCCTTGCCCAAGCACTGGAGACCAGTTTATGCAGGCCGGGATCAGCTACATGTTTAATATTTGGGAGACAGGGATGATGGGGGCGAGGCTGAGGCTGCATTTTGGCAACAGATGCTGTCTCTGGCAGGCTGTAAGGTTGTCACCCCATTTCTGCGCCTCAGTCTTGTCACCTGTTGCGTGGGTGTAATACACCTTTTAGTAGTGCTTATCCTTATGGCCAGAGCTTTACACACCTTCTACTGATGTTCTTTGCAGACCTAAAATGAAACAAAAGCTCTTGTCTCAGGGAGAACTGGTAAATTAGAAGACCTGGACAGGGGGTAAAAACTTCCCTCTCTCATCTAGATGATAAAGGATGTCATTGTGTTAAAATTTTCCCCTTCTGAACACAGGCCTTTAGTGAGGATCTGAATGAAAGCTGGATCTAGAAACCTCAATGCTTTGAGGAGCTCTCCAGGATGGACAGATGTGTCCATTTTATTAAGTGCCCCACCAGTGCAGAACCAGTTTACAAGCCTAAAAATCAATGCTGTTTTACTGTTTGTTTGTTTGTTTGTTTGTTTTTCTGCCTATTTCAAAACATCCCATAAGAGATGGGCTTTCTGAATGAGAGAGGAGCAGGAGAGGGGGGAGGAGCTGACAGACGCGTTTCGAGCAATAGAGTTCACGAGTATTCCTGAAGAGCAAACAAAATCTGCAACAAATCATCCATAAAACGCAGTCAAAAAGGACTTCGTTTAATTAGTGATATGTAAAGACTTTTGCATAGAAAAAAAGGTTAACAAAGTAATGCATAAAAGACCGACTAGGTACAGTATTTTTAAAACAAATATTTTAAAGTATATTTTGCATAATGTTTAACATTCTCAATGCTTACTGCTTTCTCCACACAGCAGAGAAATCAAGTGCATAATAATACATGCTGTGTTTTATTTTTACTTTTTTTTTTTTTTACATAAAATCTCTAGTTTTTGACTCGATGTATTAAAATACTTAGGTTATTTTAAGTCACTGTAATAAAAAATGAAAGCAAAACATTTTATGCAGCACTAGTTGTCTGGGTATTGACAAAATAATTTACTGCCATCCCCTTTAATACATTCATTTTGGTTTGGAATCAAACCCACATTACAATGTTGGCATGTTAATAGCCAATTTAAGAATTGTCCCTACCGTAACTTCATTCATACCCAGAGCGATCGTTATCCCAGAAGTTGATAGTGAAAAGAAGAGGGATCTTGCACAGAGTCGGCTGACAGTAAATGTCCCATTGCAGCTAAATAAGTTAATTTAAACTCTCACAGCACCGAGTCTCTCGCATTGACATGAGCCGGCCATATGGAAGTGTGCACGCTGTAAGTAGGTGGTTACTCCTGGGTGCATGACAGACGCGCTGTTTGTGCAGATATGAGCTAGCACCGTATTTAAGCCATAAAAAAGGGTGCCTCAAGGCTCACAGGCAGTGCTGAAACGTTCATTAATCCGAGCACTGATAAGATAATCGCTCTTACCGACGCTATGCTAGATGTCACAATTTGGCAAGTCTGTACAAAGGAAGGAGACTAAGCAAGCGAAAACCAGGCCTGTCAGACTGAACGTTCTTTCTTGGCAGTCTTTGGGCTAAGCGAACCTGGCTGCTAAAAGAGCACACTCCTTCCTGGAAAGATACCAACGTCCTGAAGCCGCACGCAGGACTCTCCCTCTCTCCCAGACCATTCCCATACCTGTGCAATGTTATTTGTTTTAGCAGAACACACATATATATATATATATAAAATTTTCTTTTTATTATCATTTAAATGTCAGGCACTTAGGAAAGCTGAACTCGTTTTCGAGCCCCAGGAGACCTGATAGGTACGATCCCTCGCCTCTCCGCCAAATACGGAGGCATAGCCGCAGGATTATTCTTAGTCCTAGTGCCTACACATCTCCCAGGAAACATCCGCGTGCCGAGGCAGTCGTGACGTTTCCGAAAGCCGCTGCCTCGAGGTGCCCTCGGCGAGACCCTCCGGGAGGAGCGGGGTGCCCCACGTCCCCTCCGGCACCTGCGGCGACAGCAGCACCGCTGCCATGCCCCGGGGTGATGGCATCCCCTCTGCCCTCAGCGAGGACAGGCCACCGCAGGAGCCTCACAAGTGTGCACGTGTGCACGCACGCGTGTGCATGTGTGTGTGTGCGCAGGGAGAGGAGGGAGCAGGCTGTGGAAAGGAGAGGGGGCGCTTAAAAGGCTCCCACCTCCGTCCCCCAGGGCCGGTAGGGCTTGCTGCTCCCCGCACTGCCAGCCTGCTGGGGGCTGGCAGAGGCCGATACGGCCAACGGCGGGGTGATGGCCGTAGCTGCTGCCACGGCGGCGGCAGCTGCGCTCGGGGGCAGCATGGGGAAGGCGCCGGTGAAGGAGAGGGGGAAGCTCTGGGCAGCAGCGGTGGCAGCGGCAGCGGCGGCGTGAACGGTGGCTGAGAGGGAGAGGAGAGAGGTAGAGAGCGGGGGGACGCAGGGAGCCACGCTGCCCGCGGAGGGGACCCTGAGGGCGGCGTCGGCGTGGGCGAAGGTGGCGGTGAGCAGCGCGGAGCCGTGGGGAGGCACATCCGAGGAGAGTCTGCACGGGGCGGCCTCGGGGGCGTGGAGTCCATTGGGCTGCAGCAGGGCGGCCGGGAGGTGGTGGAAGGCGGCTGCCCAGTGGTGGGGGTGCAGGGGGTGGTGGTGGTGGGCCATGGAGGAGGTCATGGCGGCGGCTTCCCTCTGCGAGGCGCAGGTGCTGAGGTGGGACACCAGCCTGACGCGCAGCGGGTCGGAGGTGTCGAGGCCTTCCACGGACGTCAGGTACCTGGCGACTTCGGTCAAGCACTCCCGGAAGCCGATGCTCATGAAATCCATGGCCAGGGAGTGAGCATCGAAATAACCTGCAAGGGGAGGGCAAAAGACGCGCTGAGTGCCAAGCCGAGCTCCCAGGCAACATCGGGCGGCACGCCTAACTTCCCTCAGCCCCTGGGCTTGCCACTTAACGGGTTAAGGTCAGCCAGGAGAAAAGTGTGTTCTCCGGTCTGTAAATGATTTGTGTGACCATTCCTGTAATGCAATAGGCTATGGCTTGTTTTTTTTTTTTTTTTTTTTTGCATTCTGTATAAATGGAAAGAATTAAGACCATAAGTACTCGTGGCTCTTGAGAAGATACACGACGCCCCTCCTGCAATACCTCAGGAAGCCTCTGCAGTGTGGTGCTGACCCCGCATGTGAGTGAGGGAGACGTTTCTACGCACAAAGACGATCAGACAGCTCGTGAGCACTGTGCTGCCTTTTCTTCCCTACACCCACATTCACATCAACGCTCTTGAGCTATTTCTTGATGTTGTGAGATACTTGTGACTGCTGCTGGGGTCCCATCTACTTCACAGAGTCATTAGGACAATGTGGCATACGGTGTTATTTAACTACAAACTAAAAACATCTTGTCATGACTCTGCACACACACAATAAAAAGCTTTACTGAGAAAACGTTTTATGTAATGCCATTGCTAATTTGGAGATGGAAGACTGACGGTCATATGGCCCATGAGGCATTTCAGCAAACAGCAACTGGAGCTCCACAAGCTTGGGACAAAAAGCGTTTGAAAAAAAAATGTTTTATTAAATGCACATGAGAAGATACTCCCTTTCTAAAGGGTTTAGTATCAAATCCAGTGGTTAAGCTGCACCCCTTCAACTACAGAAAACAATTCCGCTTCAGTTTAAAGTTATTCTCCTTGGGAAAATAAAATCCTATCCACTCTCAAGCTATCATGGTGTTTTTTTCCTCTTGCTTTCAGTGAAACTTTTTAGGTATATGTGACTGTGATGTGTGTTAGTCTAGAAAGATCAAATGCCCTTATTACGGAGGACGTTGGCAGCAATACCTCGCACACTCTGGCATGAAATAATCTATGTATTTCTGAAAAATTCAAGCCACTTAGATGGCTGCTTTCACTTTTGCCAACTTTCAGGCTAGAGAAAAGCCTTTCTGTGGCTGTACATCCGCATCGTAGAACAAACGCAGGCACATTTACAGATGTCAGCCCTAATCCCCAGCCTTCTATACACCACCAAATTTCAGCGGTGCTTTTGACTCAGGCTACTTTGTCTACCTGACGCTGTACAAGACCCCAGAAAAACCCTTGCCAACTAGCAGATTGGTGAGTACAACAGGTTGGGGGTTTTTGTCAGGACACAGACTCCTCTGTCACAACCATTCTGAAAACACAGCGATTTCAGTGCACTTCTGACAAAACAAAAACAGGCAGGCAGGCAGTGAGTGAGCTAGTGGGTGCCTGCCTGGTGGCCAGCAGCTTGGCTTGGGGACTGCCTCCGCGCCACAGGCCCCAAGGCCTCCCTCCCTCCCTCCCTCCCTCTGGACTGCAGACATGAGGGACGTGGCTGTCCCCAGCTCCCCCCAAGCCTGAGCTGGCTCTGTGATGAGCCCTGGCCATGCCAGCTCCTTGTCAGTCTCCTACGAGGTGGCCAAGACATGGGAACGGGAGTACACCAGCCAAGTGACTCGGCACTCCCAGCCCATGAGGAGATGGGGCTCCAGGCACTCAAGTGACGGGGCAGAGCCGTGCACCCGTCCTGCACAGCCGCCAACGGCTCCGACCCAGGTGTCAGTCACCTGAGCTCAATTTGCACTGAAGCTGCAATAAAACGACACCAAGGTCCCAGCCAGCTACTTGCTGTTGGCTAATTGCTCTTCCCCTTTGCTTGCTTGTGCTGTCAGCAAAAAGCGCTGGCCCCAGGCCAAGCAACAACTCGACACAACCACGAGACCATCGCCTGCACCTGCGTCAAAACACACCGAGTCCACGCAGGGCTGCAGGAGCAGCAGCTCCCTGCCTGACTCCCTGCCTCCCTCCCTGCCTGCTGCAGAGGCTCCAAAAAGCCGAGGCCACATCAGCCTTTCTGCTGCCGTGCCCACCTCAGATTTAGCATGCTGAGCAGCTGCCAGCACCACCCAGCCTCGGGCATCCTCAGTTTGTGTGCCAGGAAGAGGAGAACAGGCTGTCCCCAGCTCTCAACTCAGGGCAGCGTAAGGGTACCGGCACCCATTTCTCCCCCCCGATAACAGCTTTTGTCCATAGACAAAATGATGGAACTCATGTTTTTTTTCTGATCCAAGGAAGTTTCTGGCTCAGAAGATGAGTTATGAAGTGGGAATAGCTACACTTGCAAATTAAACAAATGTCAGCCTTAAAAAACACCCTAAGAAATTGTATTTAAAGCTGTTACTTAGGGTGCAAAGTAAAACATTAAGCGAGCAGGAAACATAGGCTTAAACTTTGCCCGGTACTAACTTGCAGACCTCTTTTCTTAAAGTTTGTTAATCTGCGCAGTGAGATTACCCTTATCTCTGGGTCAGAAGGAGAAGATAAAGCCGCAGCATTTGTGAAACAGCTAAGTGTTAGTCCAACATGCCACCCACTACGGGCCCCGGGGCAGCAAGGAAGGCTTCGCCAGGCTTCGAAGGCGGCTTTGGTTGCCCACGGGTGGCAGTGGGCTTAAGCGGGCACCTCTCCCTGCACCCTGACAGCCCTCACTCTCTGCCTGACAGCTCCCATCCCCAGCACCTCCACCCCTGACATATTATCTGGGCCACCCGACCTGAGCCGGTTATAAAACAACCGCCCACACTGCTTGCTTTGGGTGGGGAGGAAGCGCAGAAGGAGGGCTCCTGTTAAATCCCATGGGGTTCACCTCCTGGCCCTACCGCTGTCGGTACAGATTCTGGAGAGGGGAAACTGCTGCAGCTTTTACGAGGAATGGTGCAGCATGATGCACAGCTCAGGCTGCAATAGCCGGGCTCCGTGTTGCATGGGGAGGATGCAACGAAGCAACAACCACCGCCCTCAGCATATGAGCCTTGCTCGCTCTGGGCACCAAACGAGACGGACCTTGTGGAGCAGCAGCGTGCAATCATGTAATTAAAGGCTGCACCACCACGTCGGCACACGAGATGATCTGGATTCAAATTGCATAAGCACGATAAATTCTGGTGTTTCGTAACTTTCAAGAGCGTCGCTTTGCCAACTAAATAGTGGCCTTTAGAGGACATTTTTCCCTGCATGCAGTGACATAAAATTAACATTTTTGTTAGGGTTTATTTTGCACATTTGCCTAGAATATGTGTCTGTTATATGAAGGGCAATAAAATCCCTTTCACCTCTAACAGAATGTGCTATCCTTAAATTTTAAGCTTAGATGAACTCCTAACAAAAGTCTCTTAACACCTAGAAAATACACATATCAGCTCGGTGTTAATTTTTAACAAATAACAGAACACCAGCCTCCAACAGGCTTTCCTGTAGGAAACCATTTGTTGTCATGCACGTGCTGACTTTAAGTCGACTCCTGTAATCACTGCAAGAAGGTGCAGAGAGATGCAATAACCCAATCCCGTGTAAAAAAAATTTAGTTTAATTAAAAAGAAAAAAAAAAAAAGGAGAAAGTAGAAGCGGTAGCCTGTTTTGTAGCCGGTACCTACACGGCACAATGGGTCAATGAAAAATTGTCTGGTTTGCATCACAGCAGTTTGAACCATAACCACGACTAATGGCACGTGAGACGGTGCTTGCAGAAGGCAAGCAAGTTTTCTGCTCCCAGTAACTTCCAAAATCACGACTCCGGAGAGTACCTCATGGGTGGCTGAAATCGCTTGGCCTCCAGCCTCGGGACTGTCAGCTTGCACAAGCGAGGCGCGCTCGGCTCACGGCAGCCGGCTGATCGAATGGGTCAGCCAGTGCGGCCCCTGCGTCACGCCAGCCCTGGCTGAGGAGGAACTACCCAGACCTCTGACAAACAAATAGAGCACGTAAATAGGAGCGCAGATAGCACCACTATCAGTCTGCCCGCCGGCCCGTCTGATACCTAGAGCTGCGTATCCCGAGGCTGGATTTTGTTCTGGGGGATGAGGCTGTCTAACCTCGCATTTTACAAGTCTCTCCAGAACAAAGCAAATGCACCAACAATAACGAAAGCTCCTCTCCATCCACTTCCTTTGGTATAGCTGCTGTATAATGAGCCTTAACATTGGTTTTGCGCTCCACAATTGTTGCCACAAACCTCCTGTTTATGTTTGGTGTTTGTGTATTTGTTTTGTCTCCCTGTGCAGATTTCAGTGCTCTTTGGAAACCCCAAACAAATCTCTGACTGGGCTGCCTGTGAATGAAGCCTTTACTCCCACAGTGTTATGAAAGCAAACACAAGCCCAGGGTCAAGTGCTTCTTTTGTCCCAGTAGTTCTTTCCCACGAGTTCAATCCTGCCATTAGCATTGATTTCCACTCCTTTAATCTGGAAACGCCTATCACAGCTCGTCAAAGCGCTTTTTGCTGAGATTTCCCCAAGTATCAGAAAAGAAACTGTCCTCTCCTTACCTTTACCTCCGGTCGCCTGAAGCATCTTCAGATGATCCACTGTCATTTGCAGTATTTCCGCTTTTTCTAATTTGGCAGATCCCTTTGAGATAAGAGACTCGTGTAAATAAAGGCTTATGAGCACTAGAAACTTGAATTTGATATACTTTCCACTGCGCTCAGCCTTACGGTTTCAATTTCCCCTATCACTAGGACATTCTCAGCTTAATTCTTTCATGAGCATCTGCATCCCAGACATGGTCTGAGGACTAATGCTGTCTCCTGCCTAGCAATACAACCATCAGCAGCAGCACAACTTGGCTTTATTGAGGCTACAGTTCAGTGTAACTGGCCTTGAAGCTGGTGCAGAGGTAACATCTTCATGAAACGAGAGCAGCACACTACTTCCAGCATGTTCTCTTTAACCAAACAACCGCCAAAAATGAATGGAAACCCATCAGAACAGGTCTGCAGAGTTAGTGATGAGGACCCTGCTGCAGCATTTTTTTTTTCTGCTTTTACCAGTAGGTGTCCCTGTGGACACACACCGAAAAGTATCCCTCTTCCTTAATAGCCTATTAATTTTTGACATGTCATTTGGCTGCTGGATATTCTATTCTCATTCTCTACTGAAAAAAGAAACAATCACACAGCCCACGGCTTTTAAAGTTATTGAGAGGCCTCATTTGCGGGGACATGAAGCTGAGTGCCATGAAAAAGAAAGAGCTCAGCTCCTCTGTCAGTGGAGCTTTCCTGTTACTGGGGATGGCTCGCACTGCTATGGGTGCTGGAAAAGTCTAAGACGCAAACCCAAAGGTAGTGATAATACATTAATCTACCAAATAAATAAATAAATACATTTCCCTGGAATATCTGGAGCATGACCCTGCAGCACGGGCAGGGAGCTCGGCCGCGGGCCTCGCAGCGGGCCGGGAGCTGGGCAGGAGGCAGGCAGAGAGGGCAGGCGGAAGCGCAGCAGCCCCCGCTCGGACACTTCAGTGAGCTGAATGTCAAGGAGCTGACAAAGGGCCGATGACTTTGTCCTTGGCATATCGCAGAGGAATGGCAGGGGTTTCTGAACAAAAAGTGTCGCACGCTTATTTTTACCCCCATCCATGTTTTTTTTTTTTTAAGATTCTCTTCCTGCTTTCGGCATTTCCTTATAAAATTTCGGTGCCCTGGTGAATTTTTGACCAGAATTCTGCATTTTACATGCGGCTACATCCTGTGCTTTTCTCAGACTTCATCTTTTCCATAGACACAGTACAAGCCGTCTCAGTGAGAGTGACTAATAGCTAAAAACTGCATGTTGCTGGGTAATTTCCAAAGGCTCTGTAGGACTTGTTTTATAATGTTTGTGGTTTTCAAGAAGTAAACAATAAAATGGGACAAACAACTGTTGTCTCTTGCCCCTGTTTATCTAGCTGGAAATGCCTCTGTCGCTCCATTTTGCCAGAGCCTACAGAAGGGCTCGGCTACCACTGCAAGTTATTAAAAACATATTGCAGGTGACACAAGGGATGCTCTTACTATCATTGCAATACTCCAAATTTCTTTCTAGCTGTCTTTTGTTCTTGTAAGAAGAGATGTAACAGGCCTCGTACAGGGGGGTGCTAGCTGCTCTTAGCTACTCCAGAAATTCAGCGCCCCACGGGCCTGGTCTCAAAGTTTACTTTCTGTTTTTTATCTTTGATTACGAGGAAGTCAGCCTCGTTATTCTCAGCTGGTGCCTCTCGCTCAGGCTCAGTATCACTTGCACAGATCCACAGATCTGATATAATCCATAAAACAGGAACAATGTTAAATACTGAACCAAGACCCCCCCAGAATAAAAAAAAATCAAGATATGGAAAAGTAACTAAATAATTTAATTTGAATGGCAGAAGCAAAGTTCACTTTTTGCAGCACTGATTGTATTCTAAACTTTTGGCCTGCAACTTCACAACCTAGGAGCTGAACCCAAGTTCGCCGAAGTCAGCTGCATCCTTCCAGCCGTCCCATTGAACACTTTCTCACCAAAAATCCTTGCAAATACCGCTGACTTCCCCTGCTCACACTGCCTGGGCCTGGTCCTAAGGCACTGGTTCTAACCAGCCATTTTAAAACCTGAATCATCCAAACAGCCTGTTCGCTTCTTGGGAAACCAGACCCATTAGTTTGCCACTGAAATTGCAGATTAAAAATGAAGGCTCCCTAGCGAAGGGACAAAGGAGACTAAAGATTTATAAGGAAAGCTAATCAACATACAGGTTTGGAGGGCTTGCTTGTTGTTGTTGTTGTTGTGTGTTTTTGTTTTTTTTTCTTTTACTATGAAGTAAAGTGCATTTTTAACAAAACCACTACTGGAATTCATCGAAAGAACAGAGGCAACACGAACACTGTTACCCTTAAGGGAAAACAAGCCAAAGAATGGAAATGTTTTTCAGCTTTATGATGAATTATGTTCCTAATAGTTTCGCCACAACAAAGCATTTTATTGAAATGCCTGCTTTGTGCCAGATCAGGACACATACAATATTATTTTAATGAGCTTTACAAGAGAACTAACATTGCCAGATGAGATACAGAATAAAAAAAAAAAAAAAGGGCTTACTTGTTTTTCAAAAGCAGTTGGCACAAGCCGCCTCAGCTCAGATAAACTGTTATTTATACGATCACGGCGCCTTTTCTCTATAATCTAGTCCCAAAAACAAAACACATTAAGTTTATAAATACGTTGAAGGGCAAAATCTCACAGCACACATGCAAATTGTCACACGGGAAAAGAATGAAGCAAAACATACCCCTCTTCTTTTCTTTCGGGCCATGATCTGAGACGTTGTTGTTGGGGAGTTCGATCGGATCACAGAACTATTGCTTTGCCTGCAGGACAAGAAAAGCATGTCAGGTGCTGCACGGCTTGCCACCGCTCTTTGGAGATACTTTTGGTCACCGCATTAAGCATTCCCAGTCCCCTCTCTGCTGTTTTAAATGCTGGGAGGAGAGGCTTTGCACCGCACGGTGCTGTTGCAGAAAGAGACATTGCAGTTTTGCTTGCTCTACTGCCAGAACCTCCGCTGGAAATAAAGTCCCTGTCTGAAGACAGCTCGCTGTCCAGCTCAGCCCACTTCGTCTTCACTGTATATAGCCATGCCTATAAAATACAGTCTGGAGAACCGAGTCCAAAGGAAAACACGGGTATTATCCGCCCGTGCTGGCAGCAGTAGGTGCATGCAATGTCACAGCTCCCCCCGGCCAGCCAGGTTTTGTCGCTCCCGTCCATCACCTCCATGTCCATGGGTGCCCGCGCAGGAAGCCGGGATCCCTGCCCACGTCCGCGGCTGGCCCAGCACCAGGAGCAGGATGCAAAACCCGCTTTTAAAACTGCACTGCCCGCAAGTATGGAAAGGTTTTTCCTTCTCCACGAGGGAGCAACAAGCGCGGTGGCCGTCTGGCTGTCATTCATCCCCCGATGCGGACAAGACGGCACCGGTGGGGTGCCTCCGAGGTGGCCACAGCAACCCCAGCCCCGCGCAGCTCCCCCCGGCCCCATGGCAGTGAGCACCCCGGCCCCGGCCACCTCGGGCTCGCCTTATTTCCAGCCTCGGACCCCAAGCACCCGGCTGCAGGGCAGCGGGACGGGGGGCTCGGGGGCGGCCCCGACGGGGCGGCCCCGCGTTGAGCCCATCGGGGGGGCTCAGCCCGCTGCCCCCCGGGCACAGCAGCCTCCCCCCCGGGGTGGGGAGCACTCACCCGGAGTAGTTGTTCTCGCTCCCCACGTCTATAGTCTCGTCCATGTCGCTGTCTGAGGTAGTTTCCTCGCAAGGTCGCTTCATGGCGGGCAGGGGACGCAGCTCGGAGCCGGGCCGGGGGCAGAGATAAATAAATCCGGGAGCTTCGGGCCGTGGAGAGGGGGATTGGGGGGGGGGGAGGAAGAACGGCTCCGGCTCGGCTCGGCACGGCTCGGCACGGCTCCGCACCGCCAGCAGAGCAAACCCTCTGTGAGGCGCTTTCCCACGCCGCGGCACAGCCTCAAGCCCGACGGCCCGCCCCCGGCGAGGCCCGCCCCGTCGGGGGGCACGGGGACGAAGGGAGGGGGCCGCCCACCGGGGGGGCGAGGGCACGGCGGGGACCGGACCCCGGCCCCGGAGGGCGGGGGGCGAGGGGAGAGGTAAGGCGGGGATGGGGCGCGGGGGAGATGGGGTTGGGGGGGGCATTTTCCCACTGGCATTTGGGGGATCCGGCCCGCCCCGTCCTGCGAAGCCCCCCCCGGGCACCTGGAGGGGGGAGCCGAGCCTGGGAACAATCCTGCTAGGAGCGGGCCGGGGGATGCTCGGCTCGCAGGAGGACCCGCAGCTGCCGGCTTTTATCCTGCTTCGCTCTGGGATTTATTTTCTTTCCCCCCTGTTTGTTTGCCTCGCGTTTTCTTAATCCCGGCTCCCTGACAGAGCCCGCTCGGGGCGCCCTGTGCCCCGCTGCCTCCCTCCCGGACCCCCCCCCCCGCCTTCCCCGGGCCCTTCGCAGCCTGCCCGGGAGCCTCGTCCCGGACCGGGGGAGCCGGGGGTGACCCGGGAGGGAGCGGGGGGACGGGGGGCGAGGCGGCGCCGGGCTGAGGCTGGGGCTGAGATTGGAGCTGGGGCTGGGGCTGAGGCTGCCCGGCCCCGGAGAGGGCGAGCACCTGCCGGAGGGCGACGGAAACTGGAAGGCAGCTCGTGTTCGGCCTCCGCTGGAGCCGGCGAGGCCGTGTTCCCGGCCGGCTCCCCCCGCTGGAGGTACAGGTGGCTGGGGTGGCTTGCGGGCGGCGAGGGGCGATGCTGAAGGAGGAGGCAGGGCCGGCTCTGCCGTGCCCTCCTGCCCTCCGTGCATGCGGTTGCGTTTTGGTGGCACGCCGGCTGTTTTGGTGTTTCGTGCGGGTGTCGCTGCTCTGTAAGGAGCAGGGGATTGCGTGCCCCGTCGCCCTGCGGGACATCCTGGTGGTGCTCGCAGTCCCCGAGAGCCCCGCCGCTGCTACACACAGCCCGCAGGACGGGCAGGGGCAGCTCCCGGGGACTCAGGGCACAGCCCCGCATTGGTCCCTTTTGATGGTAGCTGGCCAAAAAAACCCACCCCAAAACCCAAGGGCAAACCAAAGCAGAAGAGGATGGGGACCTTTGGGGAGGGAAAGTCCTGCTCTAGCAGGAGCAGCCTGCGGCGTGCGGCTCCGACTTGCAGCACAGCCCGGGAGCAGCCTCAGCGTGTACCGGCCGCCGGCAGCTCTCCGGGATGAAACAAATCAATAAAAACGTAAATACCAAAAATTGCCTGCTTTTTCTGCTCCTAAAGGCTCGGGGGGCCTGCGAGGGCCGGGACGGCGGCCGGGGAAACGGGCTGTGGCCGGCGGAGGACGGGACAATCTTGAATCCCCCCAAAATATTGCGGCCACCCTGAGCTCTCGGGGTTTTACACGGGAATCTTGAACGTGCCGCTAGATGTGTAATTTCTGCTCGCCCTGGAAGTAGCTCCCTGCTCCCTTACGATTTTTTATTTTTTCTTCCCCCCCGGGGCACAAGCCTCCCGTGCCTGTGTCTTACAGAAACCTGAGCTCTCCTGTGTTTACTTCCCCAGGCAGGGCTTATGTCAGCCTTGGTTGTCGTGGATCCGGCCGCTAAATCCTCCTGACAACCTTGCTGAAATCCCTCCTCCGGGAAACTCCTGATGTTAACAGGCAACTACTATTTCCATTTTAACCAGATTAACTTTCTTGTCCTTTTCTCCTTTTCTCCTTTTCTTCTTTCATCCTTTCATCGTTTCCTCTTTTTTTTCTCTTTTTCTTTTTTTTTTCTTTTCTTTTTCTTTTCTTTTTCTTTTTCTTTTTTCTTTTTCTTTTTCTTTTTCTTTTTCTTTTTCTTTTTCTTTTTCTTTTTCTTTTTCTTTTTCTTTTTCTTTTCCTTTTCCTTTTCCTTTTCCTTTTCCTTTTCCTTTTCCTTTTCCTTTTTCTTTTTCTTTTCCTTTTCCTTTTCCTTTTCCTTTTTCTTTTTCTTTTTCTTTTTCTTTTTCTTTTTCTTTTTCTTTTTCTTTTTCTTTTTCTTTTTCTTTTTCTCTTTTTCTCTTTTTTTTTCTTCTTCTTCTCCTTCCTTTTTTTCCCCCCTTTTCCCCTTTTATTTTTTTTCCTTTTTTTTTCCTTTTTTTTTTTCCTTTTCCCCTTCTTCCCTCTCTTTCTCCTTATTTCTTTTTCTGTTTCTCTTTCTTTTTCTTTTTCTTTTTCCTTTTTCTTTCTTTTTCTTTTTCTCTCTCTCTTTTTTTTCTTCTTCCTCTTTTGCTTTTTCTCCCTACCTTCTCCTCGGCGGAGGACTCCCGGGCTTTTCCGGGAGGCAGCGGGGAAGGCAGGCCCCCGGGCTCCCTGCCAGCCCCCCGCCCGGCCCGGGGCTCTCCCGGCGGCAGGTGCGTGGCACCCAAGGGGGCTCTGAGGGGCTCCTCTCCCCCGGGGTCAGCAGCAGCAGCGGCGGGGCCGGGCAGGAGCTGCGGGATTTCAGCTCCCAGGGAGCCGCCGTCGCGGGATGAAGCCCCGCTAGGACTGCTGCTGAGCGGGGTGAGAGCCGCTCTGCCTTTCCCGTCCCGGTGCCCCGCAGCGGGGCCCTGGGGCTGCTTGCTGCGGAGGAGCCGCCCGCCCCGCCAGCAGCAGGCAGCCCGCAGCTCGCTGCTCTGAGATCCCGGGCGAGAGCATCCCCCGGCCTTCCCCGGCGCTCGTACCCCGACGGTAACAGCCGGGCTGCCCCCACTGGGAGCCCCGGACCCCAGTCCCCGGCATCTCCCCCGGCAGGCCAGGCAGCCCTACAGGACCACAGGACCGACAGCGACCCCCGGCCCCGCCGCCGTCGGGGGGACGGTGCCCTGCGACTCTCCGGCTTTTGCTCTGCTTCTTCTATTTTATTTTTTTTCCCCCATTTTGTGCTGTTTTTCCTCTCGAGAACCGCGGTGCGTTGGCGGCTGCGGGCTCCCCGCCGCGGGTGAGCCGGGGCCGCATCCTGCCCGCCGGGAGCCGCTGCGGCGCTGCTGGAGGGGGTTTGGGAAAGGAGGAAATCGGGGCACCTCTCCCTGCCTCCCCTGAGCCGCCCCCCCGGCGGGGACCGCTCTTCTGGCCCCCTTTCCCCCCCAGGAGGATCTGCCCGAGGTGTTGGGGGTGCCCCTTGCAGGCGGCAGCGAGGTGCTGGAGGTGCTGGAGGTGGCAGCTCTAAAGGACATCCGAAAAATGAGCGTGGGCTCCTCACTGAGTGGCTGCTTTCACCCAACTGCTCTCTTCCAGGGGCCCCAAGGCTCTCCCCAGCTGCTTTTCTGGATGCAAACGGCACGTAAACTTTTAGTCCTAGAGCTGTTTTTATACTTTACTATCTCACTTTTAAACAAATACTTACACCCCATTCCCTTCCCCCAGTAAGCAGCCCCTTACGGGTAACTGTTATGCTGCTTTTAATTTGCTTTCTCTTTTTAGGAAGCTTTAAGAGTGGTAAAGAAAGACAAACAGCATTGCTATCGACAGCGAGGCTGTATTTTCTTCTTGACAGACTCGTCATTGACTTCCAGGGAATGCTGAAAAACGAGAAAAAGATTTCTCGCCCTCTTCTCTCCCCTCCCCAGTCTGAATGTAACTAAAAGCTTGAGATGACTTCTAGCCATATTCATACCAACGCGGTATAGGCAGAAGGAGCAGAGAACTGCAGAAACCCTGTGCTATAAATCCAAGGGAAATAATGCTCAAAAAAGGTGAAGAGACCATCAGGCACATGTCTGTGCCCAACAGGCAGCATTCCAGGTGTTTCGGCATCAGGGAAGGGGATTTGATGGGGTGTTTGGGGGTTGTAGGCCTCCAGCTGATGGGTCAGGGAAGGGGCTGAGCACTAGGGAAGTGCACTGCCCCGCGTACTTCCCTTCATTTCACTTCAGTGCTGGGAGGTATAAAAATTGCATGGAGATTTGCAATTACAAACTATGATTTAGAGCCAGTTATAAGTTAAAAAAAAAAATAAAAAAAATAATAAAAAGGTATCGGATTGAGGAAGGGAAATAGAGCGGTTATTTATAGCTCCTTCGCAGTGACATCTTTCAATGGTTCTTATTCAGTTACACCTCCACCAATCTGATCATGGTGAAGCAGTGAAGCAGACTATCAGGTTTTACGCTGTCCACTGAAAACACAGGTCCGTGTGCCCTGTGATGTGCACTTCCCTGCTGTCAGTGCCTACAGAGGTCAATGAATGCACTCTCCTGGGTCGAGTGCTTCCTCCTGGCCCCTCGTCGATATGTGCTGCATGTCTGTGCGGTCCTCCCGTTAAATGCATGAAATGCTTGAGCTGTCACTGCTTCATAGGTGACAGGGAAAGACAGGAACACCTCCTCCGGCTCAGGCAGAACCGAGCACCCAGGGCTGTGCCATCTGGTGGTAACGAGGACAGTGGAGCAGCACCCCAAGGAGGCTGGGCTGCTGGCAGGTTAAAAAGCCTACAGATGAGAGCATCACGCTTTACTCTTCGCACCTTTGCATGATTCCTATGTGAGCTCAGGCAGTCTGGACAATTAATTCCATTAGCAAAGGGTGTAAATTAAAAGTGGCTGTGAACTGCATTGAACCTCAATTTGCATGGTCTTATTCACAACAAAAGTGGCTGCAATTTGATTTAAATTAATTCACTTTCGGAATAAAATAACATTGAATAGAATAAAAGCAGTTTTAATTTTGAATGGATGTCTACATAGAATAGTTTGTGGTTTAACTAATCCATTTTAAAAATTAACTCTATTAATTTTCCTGGGCATTTCCATCTTGTTTAGCTTGCTTTTTCTCTCTGTTTTAGTCCCCTATCAGTAAAATTGAAATAGCAATCGCCTGCTAACATTTTAAACTCACTGTATCGAAAACTCCAGGCAATTGCTGCATTTTACCTTATACTCAGGGCGTACGTTCCTCAAAAGCCAGGTCTTGATTTTCTACACATGTGCACAATTCTTGCCTGGCAGTATATCACGGGCTCTGTACACAGCTGTGCACGGCCACACAAGACATAGAGCAGTGGGGAGTGAGGGCTTTGCTCTGCGTTTCAAACTCACCGAACATCTCCTTGGCTTTGGCTCTGTGTTTTCTTCAGACACTATGGGCCAAGATTTGAGAGCTCTCTAACTTTTGTCGTCTTAATGAACGGCCTCAGTGGTGTTAATGGGAACTGGGGCACTTTCTTTATTAATGGAAATCAGGTCACTTAATTACCTAACAAAAATATACAGAGCTTAATCTCACTGTTTTCTGCACAACCTGAATTACTAGCTTTACTTTAGGGAGAGTTCTACTAAAATTGATACAGCTGTAGCGAGGATAAGATTATATATTCATAACAGACATAAAATACTTATTGTTAACATGAGCACATAAGCATAGCCCTCTTACTGAAAGTCATTTCTGTCTAAACACATTTTCACAGCGGTGTGGCATAGTTTGATTAGCCCATGACACGCAACTATGGAAAGGCTAGATGAACACGTCCTGCGCAAAAACGGGGAACTTCTATTTTTTTTTTAATCAAAGCTTGGTGGCTTTTGGACTAAAGAAATTCTTTAATTCAACACCCCCCCGCCCCCTGCCCCCCGCTTTCTTCACCATTTTCCTTTCTTTCTTGAATGTTTTCACTCCAAATGGGACTTCTTTTGTGCATTTCAGTTGCCAAAAACTGAAGAATTGTCATTACTTGAGTTTTGTTGTTGGTTGTTCTTTTAAAATAAAAACCAAGATGTTTTCCAGAGAGTTAGGAAGGAACCAATTTTCAGAGAGTGTTAAGGAAACAGCAGTGGCTTTAGCTGAGCTTTTCTTCATGAGAGAAAATTGTATATCATCTTTAGGCTTCAAATCTAGCTGTTAATAATAAAGCACATCACCTAATGTCCTAAAAATACTCCTGTATATAGACTAGGCATATAACAAAAATAAGCAACCCTAGATATTCTGGCAAGATCTGCAGTATTTTATTTCACTTCCTCAGTAACAGTGGGCATTGTTGGCACCTGGAAGTGACTGTGAAAATACAGATCCCTGTAAAGCTAGGCAAATAAAAGGACACACTAAACTTCTGCTTGTCAGTGGAAGAAGCTATGATGTCTGACAAAACAAAATTTTGAATGAAAACATTTTCTAAATCTCTGCTCTAAAATGTGTAAGGACAAAATAAATCCTCGGCTGGTAAAAATTGTCCCCCAAATAAGCAGGCATAAATCCATTAAAGAACCAGACTCTTCTACCACCAAAGAATTTGGATCAGGATCTTAGGCCAAAAAGGTAACAAAAGGTAACCTGTTTTTCCACAAACTGAAAGTTTTAAATGCTGGCACGAATGTGTGTCTGTGAAGAGAACAGCTATCTTAAGCTGCAGATAGTTCCCTCTTGTCAATCACTCACGTTGTCTGAGGGAGAGAAATTGCCGCTGCCTTGGTCTCTTACAACTGCCTGCACTGAAACAAGAATTTCTGTGATTCTTAAGTTAATATTGCGTTTGATCCTGCTGAGCTTAATCAGGAAAACCTGTGTTGACCAAATATGGCTTTTGCTTGAATAAAGAAATTGAAGAGCTTTCTGTAAGTGCTGGGCCTAATTCCAATTTTCTTCTCGCTTCTAAAATAAAAGGATACTGTCAAGGTATATTTGATTTATGGAGACAAGCATTTTTCTCTCCTTCAAAATCTTGAAAATGTTGCTTTGGTAGTATTTTAGTTTAACATCTTTCTGATTAAGTTTATTCCATATATCTTTGTTGTATATTCAGGGTTGAAAATAAACGTGTAATTTATATTACAGGAAAAGAGATAAAACTTTCTCTCTGAGAGGAAAGCTCTCTCTCTCTCACTGAAGCTCTGAGGACACATCAGACTAATTGTTGGTGACTTTAAAACTGTTCACTGTTCTTTGTGGTGCAAGAGATGAAAAAATCTGTGCAGACTGAAGGCTTTCCAAAATGCTAAATGCTTTCTTTTGCTTGGCAAGTTGTTTCCTCATGTGTTTTATTTTTGTGGCAGATGTTAACCGAGGGACACGTAAAATTCCTGTGAGAGAACACGCTGGTTTTGGTGCTCACCTGGGTGCTGGTGCTGCCTTCAAAACGTGCCGAGGTTCCATGCTGGGACCCAGAGTGTTCCCGTTTTGGGGCTCAGTGACAGGAGCCACCTCCTCCCCAGCCCCATGGCTGTGCTGGAAATGCAGCAGACAAGCACTTCCACCACACCATGAGGCCCACAGCTGTTTTTCTCCTGGTGTTGGGGGTATAATAGAAGCTCATATTCCATGTTTCTTCCACTCAGCACCCACTTTAGTTGCTGTTGCTTTGTTTTTCACCATGGAATGCATTTTTACTGAAGATTTTAGCTGCTTTTTCTGAAACATGTCAAGTCTCTGAAATTTTCTCTTCTGTCTGCTTCTTTCAGGCCATCACTCCAATGTAGAAAGCTGGCCTCACTGAGTGTCTGTAGGACCTGCTCCTTAGCTTGTTTTTCTGCTTTTGATTATCCCTTAATATTCCACTGCTCTTTGTGGGGCATGCTCCTACCTTCAGCTTTGGTCCCTTTCTTCTCCCCACATCCATCTTTGGGTCAGGCCTGAGGACATCCTGGAGGCAACACCTGAGAACTTGCTTTCTAGTAATAATTTTCGCCCAGCTACATGTATGTTGCACTGCATCTTTACTTGGTAGCCTCTCCCTCTCCCCCTCTCCTTCTCCTATCTTTGGCCTTTACACAGCCAGTGTTGAGCTTCTCTTCTTCCTCCTTATACGTCTTTTCTCCTCAGCTTCTTCAGACATGGCTGACAGCATATGTTCTTCTAGTCTTGGTGAGAACGGCTTATAATGCAGGTGCCCTCTCTGTCCTTGTGTTTGGCTGGACAGGAATGCTGTGTCCAGATACGGCTATCATGTCTTCCTTTAAGAGCAGGGAGTAATCCGACTTTTCTGCTAAATAGACAAAACTATGTTGAGGCTTCTGTCTGGCTCCCAAAATACGTCTCCCATATCTGCCTCAGGACAGTCAGAAAGCTGAAGTTCCACCCTTCTGGTTAATAGCTCCAGCCACATCACTCCTGCTGCTACCCCCAAACACCCTGCCTTCCCCACCTCGGCCCTCCCAGCCCTCCCTCACCCCTGCCTTTTCCCTTACCTCACTCTGGCCTCCTTTAGTCCTCTGGTCAGCAGAAGCCAGACCTATCTGCCCTCCCTGCCTCCCTGTTAGTTTATCTCTTGTATTACCTGCATATTGTTTCCGTGCCTAACAATAGCCACTGCAAAAAACGGGTGCTCCCATGGCTATTAGGTGTGTCTGTATCTATAAGATGGCAAATTTTCCCTCAGCCTTGGAGATTCTGGTGGCCAGGACCCCCACACCGAGATACTTCATCATACGTGGTTTTCCTGTGAGGTGACCCCCCAGAGCAGCAGCGCTGAAACTCGATCAGTTGTCCACCTCTGCAGGTGACTTGGGTTGACACAATCAGTGGGGACTTCTCTCTCTTGATAGGGGGCTTACAACCACCAGATGCAGCCCCCCGTCTGTCAGGGAGGAGAGAGGTGAGAAGGACAGGCTCCAGAGACCTCCCTGCCACTTGTGGGGAAGGGGAGAGCAAGCAGAGGCTTTCCTACACAGACTTCACAGTCTTCACTACACAGACACAGGGTTTCCTACACAGACTGTGCTGAGAAGCTGGGCTGGAGACCTTCCTGCTCTGAGGCAGCCTGGCGGCAGTGAGGACAAAGGAAGATCTTGCTGGTATTCACTGTGGAGATGGGATTGTCACTCGCAGCCAGTGGTGTGCCTACCTGAAGTAAGTTAGTACCCATGTGATGGGCACAAACCACTTGGATGCCATGCTTCCAAAGCCAGGTCCCCAGCAGTGCTCAGGTCCATCTACTGTGCTGCTTTTGCTGTGGTTTCAAAAATGCCAGAGCTCTCATGCTCCATGACTCCACAGACTCACCTAGAGTAGCCCACCTGGAGCCCTTTTGTTATTAACAGACCAGTAGTTCAATTGTTCCATACAGCAGAATGTAAAATAACATAAAATAATATGTGTTTAGACTTTCAGCACCACTCTTCCAAATAGGGTCTGTCCAGGAATCTTAACTTTCTGCGAGTTTAAATGATCTCAGATAAAATCACAGCTATAAAGAGAAAAACAGCTAACAAACTGGATGCAATGAGGAAATGTTAGCAATGTGTTATGGTCTAACGAGAAGTTCCTGAATGAACTGGTGTTTGGGCCATTGATTTCTTCTGCATTGATCTTAAATGACAAGTAAGCAGACTACTGTAGAGATGCTAAAGAGAGCATATAAGATTATTTATAATTTATAAGGCTTTGCAGTAGCAGTAAGGACATGGACAAGACAGAAAGGAACCTGGAAAGCTCAGGTTAAACTGCGAGACAATACAGAATAGTATCTGGTGAAACAGACAGAGGTAAAAAGTGAGACATGAGAAGTGGGAGGCACATTCTGGTGGTCAGAGGGCCATGGAATATTACTCACGTGGCAAACATATAAAGTGGCTGGTGCAGCTCAGTGGGTCAAATGGCTGTGCACCTTGGGGCAGGCCTGTGCAGATACCAGGGGAATAAATCCTCGTGGTGCATCCACTCACTGTCACATCAAAAAGAAAGAGAACAGTGCAGATTGCCTTCTATTGTGTTTCATGTTGTTCTCTTCTCCTCTTTAAAGTCACAGTTTTTTGTTTCAAAATATTCCTTGTTTCAGTGATCAGATTCAAAACGGGAACACTTTGAGAGGGGAACTCTGTGTAGAGAGTGGAGTTTCATTGCTGTGAGCAGTGGCCGTGCAAAGAGGACATGTCCACACACCGTTTTGTTAACTGCTTCTTGTTTTTTCCCTGTGGACATAGAGAGCATTTCCTTTCACATGCATTCATGTAGATTCAGTCTGTTTGGTGGGTGGAGAATTTAAACTCCTGGGTGGAGAATTTAAGCCCTTCAAAATCAATGGAAGGACCTGTTAATTTTTAGTGTAGTCAGTTTTGCAGTTTTGGGTTGGCTGAACTTATGATGTTTTGCCGGGGTTTCATGGTTACTGGCAAAGTGACCAAGGAAGTATTTCACAGAGTCATCTAAGGAAGAAAAGAAAACATCCTAACAGAACACATTCCAGCAGATGACTAACTTTTAAAAATACGTTTTGATATTTCTGCATATTGGTCTACATTGTACACAAAATCATAACAGAAAACATACCACTGACATCTCTTTTCGTAAATCATTAAATATATTGTCCAGTAAAAAGATGTTCAAATATCTTTTGTAAGAGCCATTATAACCCTAAGAGCACAAGGAGTGATAAACACTTGTTCTCAAAAAATGGTGTAACTGTTCTGATGTTACTTTATAGTTCAGGAAGTCGGATTAGTCCCTGCAATGCCTTATCCACATTTTAGTAACAGGATTCTTTTCATTGACTTCTGTATAAGTACGCCTGCATAGCCTAGTTATTAATATTTTCATTTACCATTAATTAATTAAATTCATAACTAGTGTTTAAAATCTGCATCTTTTTAATATACAATAGGTCATTTTTTGAGTATGGCAGAAATTTATGTTGAAAAATTTTGCTTGTATTTTTTTTAACAGTTTGACCACACTTCTTAGGCTTCAAATACTCAGACTTAGTGGCTCCCACATAAAAAAAAGTATAAATTTGTTCAAATGGCAAAGCTGCAAAACTGCAGTTCAAAGGGTGAAACTTTTGCAAAGTGATCCAGTAATAATAAATGTAAATTTTGCAATGACCACTTGGTGTCATCTAGTCAGAGCTAGTTAGCTAGCTTCTTGTTCTAGGCTTGGTTTTAGTGCTAGGAAATTCAAATTTAATCTTGATTAACAGAGACCTTGGAGACCACTAGCTCTCGTTCTCTCAATGTGAGCTCCTCAGAGGCAGCACTGGAGAGACATTGGAAGACCACCAACCTTAACAACTGCAATCTGTTGTAGAATAGCTGCTTTGGGGCAGACGTAAGCATGCATGAGTCTTGAGATTTTTTGCCCTGATTGTGAAGTTATTTTGCTGCCAGCACTGCTGGAGGGCAAAAAGGATGACTATATCCTTCTATCTGAGATCAAATGCAAGGGCCCAGTAGGTGGTAGATAGCACTACTAGGTGGCACAACAGGAGCCCTCAGGAGCTCCTGTGCAAATCCAGCATCAGCTTGGGGCAGCTCTTCACTCACCCAGCAGCATGAGCCTGTGACCTCTTTGCCAGTCTGCCAGTGAGAGGAAAACAGCCCTTGAATGAGACAAACAACTCCAGGTCTCCTGGGGGGAAGCACATTTTTCAAGAATTCCTTGTGAGGTGAAACACTTGGAATATTTTTTCCTTTGTAAAGGGCCTCCTCTGTTCTGCTCTCCAGTTGGGCGACCCTGCAGTGAGTTACACCCAGCAAATGGATAATTGCTTGGAACTTGGAACCAAGGCTTGGAAAATCTTTTTGTGTTTAAATCTGTACCTAATCAAACATCTAATCACTCTGTGAGGAACGAGAGTGTAGAGCAGAGAGGGGGGAATATTTCACATCAGTAGAAATGAAAGACAAGGTTTTGATTTGATTGCTTTGTTGCCATTTTTATTCAGTTTGCCAGGAGGATGGTGTAGAGAGAGGATACTTTTGAAAGGGTGTTATTTCATACATCAGAGTTTGCAGTGTTTTAAATATTTATGGTGATTACCTTTGTTGCTCATAGACTAAGGAATCCAATTGTGTCTGGTGCTGCTTACCACAAAGTATAATGCTGGGAGTATAATGGAACTGCAAAAAAAAAAAACAGAGGTAGAATTAAGTGTAATTAGTAAAATGCAACAAATAAGGAGTTGGTTACTTACTGAAAAGAAAATAGTTGTACCTTGTCAGTACAGTGATGATCCAGTTATTCAAAGATCAGAGTAATGCAGATTGATGTTGACAAACTGGAGGCAATTCACATAAAATAACTCAGACCTCTGTTGGACTTTAAGGACTGGTTTATGGGAAAGATTAAAACAGCTAGATAAAGCCTGTCTGTCTAGGTGCTTGCATAACAGTAATGAATGTGATATATTGTGCTGCGTGGTGAAAGACTCAGTGGAAGCTGAGGGGATCCGGTAACCACTTACAAAGTTGTAGGCTGCAAGCATGAAGAAAGGAAAAAAGTGGGTAAGGATTGCTGAAGGAGCACAAGTGCTAAGATGAAAAGGAGGAAAGCTCATGCCAAACACTAGGAAATATTACCTCCTGTGAGAACTGTTAGGCTGTGGTCAGAAGTTATACAAAACCCCTCAGTTGAGTCATTTAAACTGAATTGTAAAAAACACTCTAGAAAATATGCTGTATTGGCACAGGATGAGCCTAGATCGGGAACAACCAGCCTACTCCCTGGTTTCCTTTTTCCCAAGGGCCCTTTACTGCTAGTATGGTAGATATTAATTGACTTAGCAAAGAGCAGAACAGGGATGGCTAGAGGCAAAGAGGGAAAATTCAGTACATGGGTGTTGTGCATCGTGAGAGCTCAGCATGGCTGCTCTTATGCAGCTTCAGTAGCCCCACGGACATGGCATGTGGCACTGGCAGGCAGAAGCCAAACAGGCTTCGTCCTGCAACCAGCTATCATATCAGCTCACGTGTTATCTGCCCTGTCTCACTGATCAAAGCCTAGAAGACATAATGAAGCAAGCCAGGGGGTCTGCCACAGCCACTCCCGTTGCACTCCTGTTCATGACTGGTCGTGTCTGTAGAAGGGGAGAAAGAGGCAGGAAACTTGCAAAGACATGGCCCCTCGCTGTGCTGGTGTGTTTTCACCTCTCTCTCTCCTACCACCACAGGTTTCCCATGTTTTTAGTTAAGAAGAAAAATGGTTGAGCCAGTCACTTTATGTTTTCTTCCTTTCTTGTGTTGATAAGGCAGGAGTTACAGGCATTTGGGGGGAATCTCTACAGCAGACAGAAAAGAGTCTGGAAAAAAAGAAGCATTGCTCTCCTGGGAACCTCAGGAGAAAGCTTCAAAGTGGAAAAAAAATGTTCTCTGCTACATGGAAATGCTGGGTATACTTCTGCTGAGGTCTATGAAGGCCTGGTGATACCTCCATCGTGCACACCCAGCTGCCAAGTTTTCGTCTCTGTGAGACTTCCTGTGGCTTTAGCCCATAATGGTCATTGCTGTATTCATCTGGTCAAGTAAACTTAAGAAACAGTTTCTAGCATATATGCTGTCTTTATTGTGAGAGACTGTTTGTGATGTTATTAATCCTGAATCCATATTTGTTGGAGAGTCTTATTTTTTCATTTCATTCACAAAGGCCACATCAGAGTACGTTGTGAAGGGGGTGAGCAGGAGTACTCCTTTCCTTACAGCATGTACTGCTCCATCACAGTGAAATGACCCCAAAGACACAAAGAAATAATTCTTTAAGCACTTTGTGGACTCAAATGTGTTTTATATTCACTGTACTCATTTGAGCTGCAGAAATGTTTTATCTGATGAAAAACATTATTTATTTTATTCAGATGGGCTAAGCCTGGTCGGAGGTGAAGGGTAAAGAGACTGGAGTTGCAGTAAAAAAAAAGAAGGGGGAGAAGGAAATGGTAAATCTGTGGCAGAGTTGGAGTAGAGTCCTGCCTGCTGCTCATGCTAGAGGGTGCATGCCTGGTGAAAGGAAGGAAGATCCCACTAGCAGGAGATGGTCAAGCAAGGTCAAGCAGCAAATCCCGCTTCTCAGGCTTGTGCCACCAGCAGAGCAGAGCAGAGGGCTGCTGTCCTCAGCAGGCTGTGGCCCTCCTTGGCTGCCTGTTCCCAGTCCCAGCCTTGTACTAAGCCAAACCTTTGAAAAACAGCCAGACTTACCTCTTTCTCTCAAAATCTACCTAGAGGTACAGTGCTTGTTTCTTCTATGCCTCAAAGATTGAATGGATATGAACTACTTCTGTTGAAGTCATGGCATTTTGGGATGGCCATAGGAAATAAATGCATGGACCTGCTGTTTCTCAACATTATGCTTTTTGCATGGACAGTACCGTGAACAAGACCTGCTGCCAGTCTCCTGACAGCCTGGCATAGAGGAGGAAAGATTTGTGGATTAATGACATACAGCCTTGTACCTAACCAGCACAACTAACCTTCTTCAAGTATTTAGAGAAAGGCACTAAAAATTTTTATTTACAATACTTAATACTTCTTAAGTACTTAGATACTTGGGTATTCTGACCTAGGGATGTCTTTTCCTGGGATGTATTACAGCAGGGGAGGCCAGACAGCTGCAGACTTTTTGCTCATACAGGTGTGTGGGTTGTGAGATGGCAGGATGCTCTTCACACAATGTCCTGTGACAGAGCCTTTGGTCTCTGTACCTGAAAAATGTTAAATTTTGGCTGAATTGCAAAGGATCATCCTTTCTCTTTGACAGACTTATAGGCTGGGTAGCAAAAGTGGACTGGGCTACTTTTAAACCATAATGGGGTCTTACTTGATAAACTATTTGTAGCAGAATAATATACGTGTCCTTTTCTGGGAGAGAAATAGAGTAAAAACTCCAGTGAAAAACTACAAGTTGTTGTTTTCAACACTCTCCTCCTGGTCTCCTGCTGTTGAGTGACTGCAAAATTCAAAGCGATTATTTTGGTAGTTCCAAAAATCTGTCATACAGATCTGAGTTTTTTTCCTTGTATTTGTCAATGTGTGACTAAGCACAAGTATTACAGGAAACATGGAAATGTTTGGGCTTTAAAGAATGTCTGTGGAAAAAGACCTCCTACTGATTAACAACTGCTGTTTAATAAAATAATTTTCGGATGTCCAAATTGCTGATTGTTCCAGTGAGGGTTATGTTCTGACCAGAAGGGATCCCACCAGTCCCATGTCATCAGCCTGGGCACTTTGAGAAGACTCTTTTCTGCAGCCATTTCCTGCTTTGAAACAATGAAGAATGAGAGATGCCCATCTTTACTCCCTACGGTGCAGAGATGAGTTTAGCACAGTCTCTCTAGGGTGGCATCAAAACCTGGGGAGAATGAGGTAGAATAGGGTCACTGGAGTGCAAGGAAGTGTCTTTGCTTGGAAGATGCAACCCTTTGCTTGATTTGGAAGACCCAGCTAGAGGGGAAAACCAGATGTCTCACTTGCTGAAACACTGAGGGTCATTGTGGGTGCACTAGGAACTAATCAGGAGGAATTTTACTCTTCTGAAGTTCTTGCTCCATGGCAGGACCCTGGCCCAGGTGGCTGCTTGGAGTCTGCTCTCATGATTCCTTCAGCAGAGCTTGCACATGGGCTGCCCATTGCACACCAAAGCCCTGGCACATGGGCTGCTTTTGTTATGACATTGCACTGTGCCAATTCAAATGCCCCCACACACAAACTCTCTTGTGTTTTGTGCCTTTTCCCACTGTGCTGTGGGGCTTGGGTCTTGTAAGGCACTTGCAGAGTGCTGCTGGATGGTTTTCTGCAGGTGATGTGCACAATGCTACAGCCCAACTCCAGCTTGAACACATTCATGGCTGGTCCCACATGCTCCTAGTAACACATGCTCACTCTTTCAGTTTCTTATTGGGCATAATACACAGCTTCAGCTCCATGCAGTTGAGCATTCTTAGTCCACATGTGGCTGCAGACAGCAAACTGATGAGACTGCTACTTTTTTATTTTTATTTTTACAGGCAGCCAGCAGATGCCAGGAAGGGTTGCTTATTGACATTAATCACTACCCTGTTGATAGCCCTGGGCAGGCTGCTCTAATTGACCAGAACTGAGTCCAGTAATCATATCATGGAAAATATACATCACATTTATTTCAGTAGCACATCTGAATTACAGTAATATGAGTTCATGGCAAAATTCTTGGTGACTACATCAGAAGCAGGAGTAGAGCCTTTGTCTGCACAGATGTAACTGAGCTGTTAAGCACAGTCTTCTGTGCTTAGGCAGGACACTGAAGCTATGTCAAAAAGCCAAAAAGTTATCCTCCAAGATCCTGCAGCCCAAACCCTATTCAGACAAACAAAGAGAAGTCTGTGTATGATGTTTGTAGGATTGTGTTTTCCATTGTTTTCTTAGAGCATTACCCTTCAATAGAAGGGACTGCCGTGGTCCCTTCAAAGAAATGAAACACTTTTATAAGAATGTGTAAAAGAGACCTTCCAAAAACACAATTGCAGAAACATCTCCTTTTGCACAATCATCTACAGAAAATAGTTAAAAACAATAACAGCAAATCCCACAGCTGAGACAGTAAAGTGACAAGAAGAAATACATCTGAGATTTAGTTTGATCACTTTATGCCTGGGAAACAGAATGAGGAGTTAATCATTGAACAATATTTGTATCACATTGACTAATGTGTTAATGAATTCAATTTTCGTTAATAGCATCAACATGTTAGATTTTACATTGAAAAGAAATGAGGATGAATAGCTAGTCAAAATAGTCAATTGAGCCTCTTCTTTCCATGGTGAACATAAAATCTATGACCTTTGCTCAACAAAATGGTTGAGAGATGAGGCTTGGGACTATGTTAACTTAACATTAACAGCAGAGTCCAGAAGAAACAGAAAAAAATTGTTGTCAGATCTTGACTTCAGATATTCCTTTGGACTTTTTCTCAGCCCCTTTCCTGAAGCATACAGCATAGGAGCTAGATATTACCTACAATTAACTTAAAATGTGGGTAAAGATGCTGATTTGCACTCCTTACCCCTTGAGCTCCATGAGTGTGACTATACTATATCTGTTTCACTTTGTACATTAGCTATATATATATGTAGTTGTTGTACTGGTTCACTGGTGTTAAAACTCCAAATGGCCAAAATGTCACTTTTTGAACAGTACCTTATAAGCCAGTAGCACTGTATACAATATGCCAAATTTAATACATGTATAAGTCTTGTTCAATCTCCTTATGTAAAAATGAGACCTGATTGTATACAGGAAAAGTAAAAGATAAAAGTCTTATAGTGGGAGTTGCACAACTGTTTCACGCATTGATTTAGTTCATTACTATAGGTTTGTAAAACAATGTTGATATATTTCTAGGTAACACCCACCCCCTTAAACTATGCTTTTTCTGAGAAAGGAGATGGGATACACAGGAATACAAATGCAGTAAGACATGTGAAAATGTACTTAAAAGCAAATAACCTTTAATTAAATCATTACCTTCCTTCTTGCAGGAGAGGTGTGTCATCAAGAGAATTGTGCAAGGGTTTTGAAGAGAAAACTGATGAAGTGAGGACATAGATGAGGTAGAACAGAATAGTCTGTCCAGGAGGGTGTTCAAAGGGAGGTAGAGCTGAGGTAGAGAACACAAGGGGTTTACATTCCTTTATATTGCAGAGCCTTTGCAAGACATTTTTAAAACATAGCTTACTTAATAAGGAAAACAGCCTCTTCGTAGAGATGAAAAAACATTTAGGGATGTTGGTGTACATATCTGCCTTACCTTCAGGAAAAGTTCTACTTTTGCGGGTCTTTAAAATTCTCCATTCATGTTTTCATCTTTCTTTTAAGGCATCATGGAAATGCATAATATTAAAAATAAATGAAAACCCAGGATGTAAACTTTTTATTTCTGTTCTCCAATAGAAATATTGCAGCCTATAAGACAGTCCAACTCTCAAAAGCTACAAACTTAAGTTGACTGCTGCCTCTTATCCAGGCACATACTACTTCAATTTTGGAAATCGTACATATTTTAATGTTGAATCTCAGTTTACAAGCCTTATTATTAGTAGCCAGAGAAAAATTGTAATGACATTTTCAATTATTCTCTAACTTGATCCGCATGGGATCTCCTTAGAAAAATTTGCTGTGCGTAGATTAGGCAAATCCTTGCATGGTTTGTTGTCTCGAGACCTCTGAGGCCAGGTTGAAAGTGTTGGGGGATCATGTGATTTTCTTGTTGCAAACAGCACACTTTTGATAATGAAATCAGGAACACAATACAGCTGGAATCTACCCTACCATGATTTTATTCACAACACTTTTCTCTGTATAGACCTGCTCTTTAAAGAACTGGTGAAAAAGTCCACAGTCCTGCTGCCTTCCCTGCATCCATCTTCTAGAAAATGATGTCAGGTCAGTAAGTTATGTCTCAAGAGGAAAAATTAAAAGACTGAAGGTTGAATTTCATTTTGTTGTAATTCCAGAAAGGGTTGAGTTACTTTAATGATGCTTTTGCGGCTGAATTTTCCCTGCCAGAGTTGCAAGGGCAACACGTAAGGACTTCCTAGTAATGAAATGCTCACCTAAGTGGCTGGGCTTCCAAATTTTCCTCTGTTAGTATTCAATAAACCTGCAGACTGGTTAAAACTTAGCTAGGAAAAAATGAAAACCTGAGAGAATATATACTCTGATGCTACTTCATGGAAGAGAAATCTTTTTCTACCCTGGTGAACTCTTGAAGGTGAACAAAGAGGGAGACATGTCTAGAAATGCACAAAGAAGCTGGGTTAATTAAGAGAGCTCCCACTGCCCCCCTTCATGAAAGCTGTTATGCTTTTGAAACCCTGGAGATGGTTTCACTGTGGATTCGTGAGGTTAGGAATACAGCTGGGATGCTGAGACTGTGGGCTGGGTGGTATGTATAGAATGTGTTTGATCAGTTTCCCCAGTTGTATTAGAAAGAGATGGCATAAAAGAAATGGGGTGGAAATAAGCAGAAAGGATGAGCAGCTCCCTCTGGGATAAGTCTCAACTAATTCAGATTGCGGGAAATCATTTTTTATATTGAATGTATTTTTTCCTGGAGATTTCAGTTGAGGAGATTTTTTTTCCCTAATCTGTATCAATGTCACAGAAAACATTTTTGAGCCTTCAGAAGCAAGCGGCTCAAACTTTGCAGTTCATTTCTCCAGATGTAAGCATGGCGTGCTACAGCTCAGCTTTCTGTATATTGACATGCAAATAACGTGCTGATCACATCTCACCCACATTATTTTACACTATTAATATTAGTCAGTCTTTACTAATTTTTGGCATTAAAAATACTTTTCTTGCCTGAAACATAGCGACAGAGGTGCTTGAACACTGCTGTCTCTGGTCTAAATACATGTACATGTATACGTAATTATGGCACGTTGGACAAACAGAACATGGGTAATGGAGTGTTGCCCTTTACAAGTCATTGGAAGTGAATTATGAATCTTCACTGCACCTTGTTCATTCCACCAAAATTTAGATTGCTTTGGAGATCACAACACATTGGTAAAAAGGAGATACTTACGGCACTCAGTCTTTCAAGTCATATTTGGAGGCAAAAGCTCCTTCAATCCTCTGTGAGAAGAGTATGAACATGTACTTTACACTGCCCTGAAATGCATCAAAATCGCTGTGTCTCCTCTTCCCTGGTGAGCCGGGCTATGAGCATCTGAGTCTAGCACCAGCAAGGAGGGATTTCCTTTCTTGACAGGACCTTGGATAAACTTGGCAGAAAGTAAAGAGCGTTCATAATAACAGATGTTGTAATGTTTTGCTGTGTTTACAAGACCCCCGTGTGCTCTGTGTATCATTTGAAATTATATTGAAATGATTGATTCTCATTTAATTAATGTAAGATTAAATGTTTGCAGAGCAGCTCAAAGCTTTGTAAAGTTGCAGATAAAGAGCTGTCTGTCTGAGAAACTCTGTGATTGGACCTCACCCCAACTGTTAAAAACTGGTTCTCACTTAAATGAGAAACTATGATTTTGCCTTGCAAGTCACTACTCAGTTATCTTTCTTTCCTATATAAATAGGAAAGAAAATAAGCTGCACTGGGAAAGCAGTACCAATTAAGGAACAGTAAGGCATCAGAATTAAAAGGAAAATAATTTTAAAGTTTGTTTGAAAACTATAGGCAACCATTTACAAGCACCTGACCTTTTTTCAATGTCTCTTCCCTTTGGCTTGTATTCAGCAAGCTACTTCAGCCTATGGCTTGCTTTAAGCAGGCAGCAGATTAAATTTGTTGTCAATAAGGGGTAGGCACAGTTACACATTAGTTCAGCTCAGAATAATAAACATTTTCTTGTATTAGTGCTATGCATAACTTAATCTTTAACATCATGAAAACTGTAACAGGAGCAACTGAGGTTGGAATGAGGTTCAACAAGTCCAAGTGCAAGGTGCTGCACCAGGGCTGGAGCAATCCTGGACATGAGCACAGACTGGGAAGCAAACAGCAGCCCTGCAGAAAAGGACCTGAAAAGCTTGATATGAGCCAGCAGTGCATGCTTGCAGCCCAGAAGGCCAACTGCATCCTGGGCTGCATCAACAGAGGAGTGACCAACATGACGAGGGAGGTGATTGTGCCTCTCTGCTCTGCCCTTGTGAGGCCCCACTTGGAGTACTTCATCCAGGTCTGGGGCCCCCAGCACAAGAAGGATGTGGGGCTGTTAGAGCAGGTCCAGCGGAGGGCCATGAGGATATCTTCTTTCTTCTCCTCTGAAGAAAGGCTGAGAGAGCTGGGGATATTTGGCTTGAAGAAGAGAAGGCTCTGGGGTCTTATTGCAGCTTTTCAGTACCTGAAGGATGTTTATAAAAGAGATGGAGAGAATTTTTTTGCTCAGGCAGATAATGACAGGACAAGGGTGAATGGCTTTAAACTAAAAGAGGTGAGATTTAGATTAGTGGTTAGGAGGAAATTCTTCATTCAGAGGGTGGTGAGGCCCTGGCACAGGTTGCCCAGAGAAGCTGTGGATGCCCCATCCCTGGAGGTGTCCAAGGCCAGGCTGGATGGGGCTTTGGGCAACCTGGTCTGGTGGGAGGTGTCCCTGCCCATGGCAGGGGTTTGGAACTGGATGGTCATTAAGGTCCCTTCCAACCCAAACCGTTCTGTGATTCTAAGAGTCTATGACTGGGAGTCTTGCACAAGGCTCTCAAGGAGAAGTTCCCCATGTACACCGTACATGAAGGGCACTATTGTTCAGAAGCAGCTGTGGATCCATACATATCTGATGATTCATTGAATAATTTCTGGTGATCCTGGAAACCTGAGTTCCCTGGTGCAGCAGCAGGAGCACTCACACATTTAACAAAAGAAATGGACTAACTTTGCTTGTTATTCCCCTGGGGAACATCAGGTTCTCCCTCCCAGTGTCAAGGAGGGGACTAGCGGTCAACGTCTGAACCCCCTGAAAGTACGTTCCTTCCGGCTTTCCCACGTGATGGTGTGTCGTAGAGGGATGATGGACAGCCAAGTGACATCCACAACAAGGAAAAGTTGGTTGAGTTTGCAGTTTTCATGAAGTGTTTCCTCATTTCATCCTAAATTGTTATGGAAAGTTGAGACATGCTGAAACAATACCATCTGCAGATTTGCTGAAAGAGGTGGCTAAACCAACCCAGAGCTCTTAGCACATGTTTAATCTGAACACTATACAGAGCAGAGAAAAGAAAGAAGGAAACAGGCAGCTTGCTTACCAGTAGCCAGAGGTCTTTGAAATAGGCAGTCCCTGTGTATAAACACTCAGAGGGGGAAAGTAGATGTGCCTTTCCACCTGCCCTGGCTTGCTAAACACACATAATCACAACCCTCTTGGCCACATTGTCCACAGACAGGCAGATTAAAAGGCCTCTGGGGAGGAAGGGAAAGAGTGCGACATACATCCAGACCATGCATGTTGCAGCATTCCCATTGCTGGGTTTGGGGTTACACACACCTCCACGCTGAGTCCCTCCTAGATGTAACACCATGCACTCGCAGTTACCCATGAAGGGCTTTCGGAAACTTGGGCTTGGGCTCCATGTAGATGCTCAGCAGATGCCATGGACATTGCCAGTCCCCACTGAAGCCACTGAGCTTGCCTGGGGCTATCACTGAAATTACTGCTTTAAATGGTAACTGGTAAAGGGTTGTGTAAAGGAGACAAACTGTTGTGTCTCTCTGCCTCTGTAACAGACTGCCAGGAGCTACCCTGTTATGAAGCCTTCCCATAACAAGTCAGGAGGTGAAATGAGTGGCAGATTTGGGATCTGTGGAGCTGCACCTCAGGTAACTGCAGTTACTGCGCTCACTGAGCTTTGCGGGAACCTGAGACACAATTGTGGTGTTTTGGAATAAACATTTTACACAGAAGGAATAATTTTCAGTAAAATGTGGGAGGGAGAGAAGCTTTGCCATTAGAAGAGGAAGCTGGAAAGAAAGGCTTTTGTTCCTTCCTGCCTGGAGAGGTCACTCAGTGTCTCTGAACTTCCAGTTACCTCCTATAAAAAATATTACAGCCGTTAATGTGAACCATTGTAGTGCCCGGGTCCAAAACCGGACAAGCTGAATGGCAGAGCTGGTCATTGTATTTTTTTTTTTTTTTTTTGAAAGAAGAAGAAAAAAGAAAAGAATAAATTGGGTGCAAATTGTAAAGTCTTTTCAATTTAAATTGCTGTAATAAAAGGGGCCAATACATAACAGCCATGTAGAGAATAACAGAGAGAAGGAAAGGAATGGCAAGGTGGCCTTATGCCTGGAGAAGCAAAGCTCTTCCAACCCAGGTATGCAGCCGGGTGCTTCCCACAGATCCCGGGTCTGAAGAATACCAGCCAAGGAAACCTGTGCCCTCCCATGACAACTCCAGATGCCTGTTTCTGAGTGCCCCCTCTTTCCCTGCAGCAGGTCAGGCTTCCCCTCCATGGCAGCCCAGCTGGATTACAGCTTCTCTTACGAGCCCCCTGGGAAAGGTGGGAAATATAAAAATTATTATTATTATTATTTTTTTTTTTTCCCACAGCCAGCGTTTGGTCACAAATACCTCGGTCAGTCTCACCCCTGGTAACTCCTCCAGCTCCTCTCTAGCGCCTAGGCAGAGAAGCTGGCATTGCCGTGGCATTTGCTGGCAGCCAGCTGTGTCCTACTTGGAGAGCAGCTCCATGTTTCTGCCTCCTGCTGCCCTGTCTGCCCGGACGCGGGAGAATCCTGATGAAAAAAGCTGAATATCAGGTTTGTGCTGTAAAAAATGTATATGAGAGTCTCAAATTAACGTCATGCAGGGAACCTGATTTTTACACTTCCTAAATTTTAAGTGCGTGACTTTGCACAGTATCAATATTCATAGGGTTTTTTCTTCTTTTACGTTTTGTTATTGTTATGGGAAGCTCTGTAAGTACTATGAGCAGTCCCCAAAAAACCCGCAGGTTATTGGGAAATATATTAATTTGTTCCAGATCTCACTTTACTTATCACCATTGGTTTTGGAAGCCAGCAACTTTAAAGAAGGGTTGCAAATTGTTTCAGCATGTTAAAACCCACAGTGGTGTGTAAGTTCATCTGTGTATGCCATGTGTCTTAAACAGAGATGTGCATTTTATGTCAAACATTCAAAATGACCACTTAAGAACATGGGATTTTATTTAAATTTTGGCTGCCCAGTAAGTGTTTGACTGCATTTCCACTAAATAATAATGACATCAAGAGCTTTGTTAAATTAACCACAAGACCAGTATGTGTTTCCTATGGCTTTCTCAGGGGACGTCCAGTCCACTAATCCTGCCAAAAGGCAATATACGAAAATATTGCAGGGACTGAGTATATTTCAAGAGAGACTGTGGATGACGGATGACTGCCAGGCACTAAAGTCCAGCATAGACCTTCATAATTTAGGTTTATTGATGCTATTCTGGAACGTGATATAAATACATCAGTTTGATGTCAGCCCTCTTGGGGTGGGCTGATCACTGGAACGTGTAGATGAGGATGCTCTGCTAGTGCTGACAACTTCACAGCACATCTGCTTTCCTATCTCTTGTGAACCATTGGGTTTCAATACCAAAAACTGCTGACCCAAGCTGTGTACACAAGCAAAAATTTGATCTTTTTTTTTTTTTTTTTTTTTTTTTTTTGTATATGTAAGTCTGTCTTTGCTCAAAGATCCAACTCGAAGTGACAGCTTTATTTCCAGTGCTTACTGATAAAAGTTTCCAGTGAGCTGATCTGGCGATAGAAATAATGTCATGTGAGTTGGGTATAACATGAAAAGCACAGAGTTCAGTAAACAGTTACAGTTGGTTTCTTACAAGTGAAACAAAATGGTAAAATGCACTGCTTAAAAACATTTTATGAATAGGAAAAATGACTCTGTTTGCTATCTTGTTGGCTACAAACATGCTATTTAACTTTGCTGTTGAATCAGCCAGGCAGTTATCCTAATGTCCAAATGGTGGCAAGCTCCAGGAGCTGCAGAAGCAGTGCTGAATGCAGTGGACATCTATACAGAACCTGGTGTATCCTCTGGCTCACACTTCCTGCTTTTATTGGGCACTGTCAGATGCTGCAGCATCCTCACAGCTAAAGGGACCCGCTTCTGCTTACTAATAGAAGCTGCCCTGCCCATGAAGTGTGAAACGCTGGAGATATCCCTGTGAGTAGTCAGCCTTTGTGATCTGGAGACAGATACCTGCTGCTCCAGGAAAAGCAGAGGCACCTGTGAGTGCCTGTCTGTGACACTTTGATGGGAGATGGAAGAGCAGAGAATGGACAAAATTCTGTGCATCAGCTCAGGCACTTGGACGAGGGAAAATGGGAGCAGAATGAAGAGAAACAGAGGGAAACCATGGTGGGCATAGAAAGGGAAGCTGCAGTGGATAAGTGTTTCCGACTTTCTTTCTCATATATGTTGAGCTTGTCCTCTCCTATCATGTCCATTCTTTTCATGACAGGCTTCATAACAGAGATCTCACAGAAGCACAAGGACAGAACATCACTGAAAAATGGCTATTTAAAGGATTAATTACAAAAGACCAGAAATATACAAGCATACACTGACAATGATAAGACACCCGAAAGCACCTGTAATATCTAATATGCTGGTGCAGAATGTGAAAAAGCTAGGCTTTTGCATTGCATCTGCTTAGTAAATCAGTTAGCTGCTCTGGGCTTATTTTTTAGCAAACTGTTTTATAAGCGTATGTCTTTTATCTTTGCAATAACCACTAGAGTTCAAGTAAGTTTTGTGGTATTACTTAAAACAAAACTGAACTGATTATGCTTCCAACAAGTCATTCCTTCAGTAATTTTAGAAACATTTTTTCAGCAGTATAGCAACAAAATTGTGGCAAGTTCCTAGCTGACAAAATGGAAAAGTCATGCCTTGCACTCAAGTAGAAGCATTTTGAAAGATGACTTTTGGCAGGCAAAGAAGCAGGTTGTCATACTGATGCTGCCAAGTGTGTACTTTTTTGACATACAAGAATTCTGGCTGTTGTTCACTCTGGTAACATGGCCATTTAAGAAAACAATGAAAGTCACTCTAAAGGAAGCACATTAGTTTATATCATGTACAAATTATGACTGATATGGCTGCATTAAAAACAAAAACAAACAAATTAAAACAAAAACAAACAAACAAACAAAAACACCTTCAGCAAAGCATTTCGCAACCACAGATTGTCTGGATACCACCACAGCTGATGCTAAAAGAGGTAAATGCCACTGACAGCAGCAATAGCAGCCATACCAATTTCTGGTTCCATCACCGGCTCTTGATAGGTCAAGAGATGTTTGTGTTCATTTCTTCCTTTTCCTACAACTTTGCACTCTCTGCTCTAGCAAATGCACATTGGCTGGTCTATTTTCCTTCCATACTTCCCATACACCAAAAAGCAGTTGCTGTTGTGCTGCCATTACCTGGCTGTTTGAGTTAAATGAGTGCACGAAAGTAGTAATTATCTATACGGAGCCACCTACCATGGTGACAAGCATTTACACTAGGGGTAGTTCACAGCTGCTGGTGTTACCCTTCATAGAGTGGCCAGTGCATCAATAATCTAGGTGTAACACAGGCCGGGAATCACAGTTTTACGTGAAATCCCTGAAGTATGCAAATCTGACTCCACACTCATTTGTCCAGCAACCAAATGAGTCAGTTGTGTGGCCCCCTGAAGGAGCTATGTTATGTGTTCATTGCAGCATTAGTAAAGTCACTTTTTTTTTTTTTTTTTTTTTTTTTTGGGGGGGGGGGAGGGGTATTTGAAGTGCAGAGAATAAACTTGTATGCCCAAGTGATTCCTTGTGGTGTGATGTTTGATGGTAGCAAGGTGTACTCATTCCTAAGGTCCTGGGCAGTGACCAGGGCAGCTGCCCTGTAATACAAGCCTATGGTAAAGGTATCTTTTGAATGTGTTTTTCATATCGATTGGGTTGGCCATGAAATACCAATCCACTCAGGAAGTGAACAATTGCAAGTTAAGAAGAGACTACGTTTTTACTGATTAGTGACTGTTTCTGGTATTTGCCCACTAGAGGGCTGTAATTGTTGAAGGTAAGTACCTTAGACTCCTGGAAGGGGCTTCAGATGACAAAATCTGCTTTCCATTCACTTCTGAGCCCTCGACCTCACTTCTGTTACTTAGAGATCATCAAGAACTGAGAACCAGCAGAACAGCAGAATTCTTCAAACCAAAGGTGCAAAATCTACCTTGACTTTTCATTATTGGCATGGAGGAACTTGCAAGAAGGGGTCCAGGCATAGCCGAATGAATAGCTATGTGGAACAAGAACCTATGAAACGAAGTTGTAGGCTATAAGGAATAGAAAAAGTGTTTATCAAAAATTAGACTGTATCCTGGATCTCAGGAAATGGAGGGACAAAGTGAGAATTTCCAGAAGTCAATATCTTAACTTAAAAATAAAAGGGATTATATCAAATGTCAGCAGGTAAAGTAAATAATACAAGAGAAGAGAAAAAGAAGTGTATCTGCTGTGCCATAATGATATTACAGGGTTTAAAGATAATCTGAGTATCATGTAAAAGCTAAACACTTTGTCTCAGCTTTCACTAATGATGATCATGAAAATCATAGTGATGGCCCTGAGGTAAAAAGAAGAAAAGTAAATGATAGTAGGTACATTATAATGTGTAAAGTGGAAATAAGTCTCAGATAAGCTGATTGAATAAGATATGGTGGATAACATATATATACATGAAAGTCTATTCACTGTGTGAGACTGAAAGCTCATCTCACCTTATTTCCCAGGCAGGAATATTCTCCAAGCCTCCAGCGACTGGTGGACTGGGGATTTCAAGAACCAGAGTAAGAATGGAGAACGTTGTAATTATTAGCCTTTGGTCACTTCCTCTTTTGTTGACTAATCCACATATCCCCAGTCTGTTTCTAACTTCAACCATCCACAACATCTCAGGAAAAGAAATTCCAGACATTGTCTACAGCTAGACTGAAGAATCACCTCCTTTTGTTGTTTTCAAACTTGTCTCCTGCTCTGTAGGGTGGAAGAGACAGTGGGGAACAGATACTTTCTGTGCCTTCTCCATACATTCCACAGGGCAATCTCTGTGAAGCCAGTCAGAAAAGTGTAGTTCAAGCAGCAATCATTTTTAGCTCAGCTCAATGCTGAGATACAAAACAAATAAAGAAATGGAGGTGAATAGAAAAGAGGGCGACATTGGTTGCATGCGGTATTCCAGACTGATATGAAATCTCTGAGAAAAATAAGTGATTTTCTAGCTAAAGAAAGCATAGTATGTCCGATATTCCTGGTCTCTAGTGAAGTATATGATATTGTGCCACTTGAGAAACAGTCAGGTTGGAGAAGCTGGAGATTAATATGTAGATACATGAGTTACTCTCAAAAGGGAAGGAATAACAGGCTGTAGTGAAAGGAAACCTCTCAGGCTGGAAGGAGGCATTTCCTGAGACTCTGTCTAGGCAACGGTGCCACTTAGTATGTTCGTTTCATGAGCTAGGCATAGGAAGCAGGAATAAGCTGATGAAAACCATGATCAGTGATAAATAGAAAGAAAAACATGTTAATACAGGTGAAGATCAGACCATCACATAAAGAGCTGATGAGTTTGAACATGACCGCAACTGAAAAGGGATGCGATGTAATAGTACAAATAATTACATTTAGGAGGTGATTGGAACATCTGTTATAAACTGAGGTCTGTAAGAGGTAATAGGGACTTTGAAAAAACTGTGATTTGGAAGTGAAAAAGACTTATTTACCCTCAGATGTTTTATCAGGTCTGGCATCTTAGAGCAGAGAGGTACTCTTTTGCCAGGTGCTGGTGAGCTTGCATTTGAAATTTCATTTTCCCCACTTCAAGAGAAACTAGTTTGGACCGGAGTAGTGCAGAGGTGGGAAAGGAGAGTGACTGGGGAATCAAAGATGCATTTTACAATAGGAAAATAGCAGAGGCTGGCAGGTTAACCTAGTAGGGGGGATATGATTACTCTTTATAAACACATGTGGAGAGAAGATAAGCTAACTAAAGCTAATTTAAAAAGAAACTAAATGCCAATGTAAGCATGAGAACAAATGGCTATAAACTGACTGCGAGTAGGTAGAAGAAAGCATTTTGGATGGCGTTAGATCAGTTCATAAAACTTTGATTCCATCAATTCGTCTAGCAATAAAGGAGAGTCCAGGAAGATATTCATTTTCTCATTTTCTGTCCCTGACTGATGAGCCACTTGCCCCTGGCCCTCAGGAGCTTGTACTGGTAATGCACGTCCCCATGAAGGGCACTGCCTACTTGGTGATACCTTTCCTGGTACAAATTACGTGCCAACCTTGAGCAACTGCCAACAAAATGTACAAGAGCCTTGGCACATTTGCCTGCTGTTGGTTGCACCAGTTTCCAGAACACAGTGTCCTTCCCACTCTCTTTTGGATAGCCCTGTCTCATGCTGCCTATTTTTAGCTCCTTTTTTTCCCCACTCTCTGTGGTGGAGGTTTTGCCTCCAACCTCTTAAAATGCTCTTCGTGTTCTACTTCCATTTCCGTCATTTCTTTTTTTTTTTTTTTTTTTTTTTTTTCACAATCCTCCCTTTTCCTCACTAATTGTAAAGCCTACACAAGGCTGTCTTTGAGATATTTCAAAAGAACACAACATTCTCTACACACAAGGTTTTCAAATTCCTTCCTCTTTTCTGTTCAGGGCCATACTATCTGTTAAGTCTACATTTTGTTGTATTGGCTTCATTGCTTTCTGGTCCTCCTATTAAAGTTCTGAGAAAGCTGTGTCCACCTCACGTGCTAGTAGTACAAAACACACCTGGGAAGATCAGTATTTATTAGCTGCTTGGAAAGCAGTGCTCCCAGTAAGCTTAAATTGCATGGGTTCGCAAGGCCTTTTTTGCATGCTATTGTAGGGATGTTTTTGTGGTTTCTTTCACATTTCTGTTGAAGAGAGGGAAGCCTGACTACAGAGTCAGGTCCCTCCCCTCACTGCCCTAGTCTGCTAGTTCATCAGACCTGGGACCTGTTGGAAAACCCTGGGGCTGCCTCTGGCAAACACATCTGGCTTTCCTTCCCTCGGGCTGGAGGGCAGGAGGGAGCACAGCTCCATGTCTGGGTCTTGTTGCAGCTTTCCCCACTGGTGGAGTGAGGAGTTTGGACATGCCTCAGGCACGGACCTGGACCTGGGAGCTGGTCCCACCGCATACTCATAGCCCGGTGCTATCTGGGCTCTAACCTGTGAGCAGCGTTAATTCATCTTGTGGTAGTTTAGGCTTGCAAAGTTCATTTTAAGGGAGAAGCATCAGAAGCACGGAGAAAACACCTGTTTTGCCTAAAGCTGTGGTAGGTCTGGTGGCAGCATTTAGAAAACCTTACCCCCAGATAATATAGAAATAAAGCCAGATAAGCAATAAACTCATCAACATCATGTTTGATATAAGGTTATTTTCCCTTTATGTGACCAAGCATATGGTCTCCTCAGTCTTAATATATACATATTATGTATGACATAGATGAAAACCAACTTGTGGATTTCAGGCTTACCATGACTACAGAGACATAGGAAGAAATGCCCTAGATTAGAGTGTTGCTTCTTGTTATGTCCTGAAGATTAGTCAATGCGACGTTCCAGCAATATGACTGAAGAAGGGCATATATGTAAAGCAATAGGTAACAAACTGGTCTATGTCACGATTTAGTCAGTCTTTTATGACTTTCTTTAAACATTGCACTTTAAATTACAAAGTGACAAATGGTAGCTCTGCACCAAATTATCCTATTTTCCATGCAAGATAGACAAATATAAATCAAAGTGGTCTTTGGGAAGCTACCTCTTATTTGTCTGCTTTTCTTGCAGTGAAGAACTTGTCTCAAATATCTGTAGGACATCAATTCCAATTCAGATACATCACAGTTAATGCTTGATTTGAGATCCACACAGACATCTGAGACAAGAGTGTATCTTTTATTTCTCTCTTAATCTGTGCCAGTTTGCTAAGAATCCTCCTAACATTTTCTGTACTACCCTCTTCTTTCTGTATATCTATTGATCCCTACTCTCTTGTATCTAATGATCCTTATTGAAGGGGTCATTTTGAGAATAACATTTTTTCCCAGGCTTTTAAGTATGTCACAGGCTGTGGGACAAGGAGGGACATCTCTGGGTATTTCAGTTGCACTGATCTTTCTCAGGCAATCTTTTGTAAAAATTAATAAGCAATGATGATGGGAAGGATCGTGAATAAGAAAAACTGCAGGAAGCTGGGAAAGGAGTATGTGGACAAGGACTGGCTTATGGTCTCATTTAGTACCTCCAAAATGCATAGACACCAGGAAAATATTTCCTCAACTATTTAAAACATCATAGGGACACTTTGAACATATGCCACCAGTGTTTGCTCAGCAGATGACCCTGCGTCACAATGACCATGTCAATTCAGAGCCTGTAATAAGGGATACTGGAGAGAAACTGTCAAGGAGGACTGTGCCACTGAGAGATGGTCAGGCTTTTTCCCTGTAGCAAGAATATTACCTTGAACAACCTTCCTGAAGCTCTGGATTGATACTTGATACTCCGCAAAACAGGGTAGTGACTTTTCTGTGACTGATTTCTGGGACTGAACATCCGGAACGACTTCTCGCAGCAAAGCTCCCCCCAGTGACTCAGAGTGTTGGCTAGTGCAATACTGGGCTCATGGCAAGGAAAATACCACTCCCTTCTTATGACTGAGTCCTTTTAGGCTCCCCTTAGTGCATCTCCTGGCAATGATTAGGAACATCTACTTATTTTTTTAAAGGCTACTCCCCCTCCCATAGACTCCAGTCCTGTGAAGTCCTTAGGAAACATACCAAGATCTGAAAAGCTATTGTTTGGTATTTCAAATCCTGGTCCCTTTATGTCCAGCTGGTGGGAAAAGAGGAGAGAGAGACAGAAAGAAAATAGAAAGGCGGTGGCAGGGAATGGGGGAAGGGTTGGAAGTTGAGCGCAAAATGGGTAGAGCTAGGCATAAACGTATCCAAAGGACATAGAAAATACAAAAGTACCTGAAGGTACGCTTCATCCTGGTCCTGCTGGATGTTTCTTCAGGGGCTTTGTGCAGGCAGGGGAAGGTTTCCTCATATGAAATAGCCTGCAGGGAGGAGTAATTAAAAATACAGGCACCTCAATAAACAAGGCAAAGAGAAAAAAAAATCAAACACCAGCAAGAATGAGAAAGAAAAAAATATCTAAGAAGTATCTGGAATATAAAGGCGGGCGAAAAAAAACAAACAAAAAGCAAGTATTCTGTAAGTGGCTTCCTGCCAAGGACAGATGATTTTATCTCTCTGTGCCGCGGTTCTTCCCACTGCAGAATGGAGCCATAGATGCTCTTCCAATTTTTCAGAAATATTTGAAGTCTAAGAGATGTTTGGATAGCTATTAGCAGTGGATAATGTAAGCAAGAGAGAAGCTTGCTACAAAGATGGAGTCATCTTGGGAATATCAAGACAAAGACAACTTTATAATAGCCACCAAAATATGATTGTGCTACTGAGACGTTGTAGGAGAAAACAAGGACACATGTAATGAAGACAAAAAAAAGAAAACACACAACAAACAATGAGTATTAAAAAGAATATTAATGTACAAGGATTTCACCTGACATGTTGTAACTTTAGTGTTTTTCCCTACTACAGTTAAAGAAAGTTTTTTGAAGTTTAAGGCAGTCTTTTCTTTTGGTGTGAGTTTACCCCTCCCATTCCCATCTCCAAGCAGTAGGTCATCAGAATTGGTTATTGTCTGTGATGGAAAAATCTTCAGAATAATGTCTTTGGCTGGCTGGGCCAAACACGCAGCATATTTGCACAGTCTTCTATGCTGTGGCAAATGCAGCTAAGGTCTGTCTGATAATCTGATGCTGTACTTTGGATAGATGTGTAAATGTACAGGCAACATGGAAAGCTTTGTATGGAATTGTTTGGTACATTTTTGGGTCCCTTCCTTGGCTGAAATGAGCTTGTGAAATGGCTTCCACTAGTAACAGCTGAAAATTATAATAATCTTTTTCATCTTTGACATCACTGAAAAACACATGGCTATTCTCTGTTGCAAAATCCTGATGGTCTTTGTCAGTTGTTTGGAGCTTTGGCTACAGATGTATCTTCCTTACCCATCCCTGCAATATCTTATTTCATCTCTATATCATATATAATTACATTATGCAAACTGTTGGACGATACTTTATTTTTGTTCAGCGCCACTATGCCTTAAACTTCAATTGAGTCATGGCAAAGTTTGGGACATGCTTGGAAAAACAATGTCAGAAGAAGTTTGGATGGATTTCAGGTCTCTCATATTTCAAATGATATCTGGCCACAGTGCAGACAACAAATTGTGACCAAAATATTATCTTGTTGGAGCCTAGAAATTTAAGGAAGATACATAGATAAAAAGAAGTATAAAAGCATAAGATTATAGTTGTGTGTGTAAGTGAGCAGTAAGGCAATGAAACACCCATTTCATTGGCAGGAGTGCAGGTGTGTTTCTCTGTCTCACAGCGAAGTGTGTGCAGAGCAGCCAGCCGCAATTAAGGGTGGAATCTCTTCTGAATTCCACTCTTCTGGCTGCACAGGGAGATCTGCTGGTACTGTTTTTAATGAGGATAGCCCCACAGAGTTTCTGTCTTCAGACTTCTGGGACTGAGAAACAAAGAATGTGAGAGCTGTGAATACTGAGGAAGCTAACAATTTTCTTATTCCACTGATTTAGAAGCCATGTGTGGACTACGTGTCTTCTGGAGCTATGCTATGGAAATATCTCACCAGTATACGGTATTGAATTAGGATCTTGGTGACAAAGGCTTCTGGTAATCTACAGACAGGGATCCCTGGCTGCCCGGACTCAGGATCCACTCATTGGTTTAACACAGATTTTTGTGTATCGCTCATGGTGAAAGATACCCAAGTGTCTTTTAGTGATGCTGTAAGTGTGGCTGTACAACAACAACATGTAATTTAGCCTTTCCCCCTTCTTCTTTTTCAGTGCTTCATCTTATTAGGGCTAAATGCAGGATGGCACACATTTCTAATGGGTAAAGGCAGGAATTAAGTTCTCTTTTTCCCTCAGCTGCTCAGTGCTTTTAAATATCCCTGCTACCATAACGGAGAAATTGGCCCATGCTCCATGAAGTGCTTATGAAGGGCTAAGCATACCTAACTGCTTCTATGAACACTGAGTTCCCTCCACAGAGATACAGGTTTCAGTTCTGGCTTTGTGATCTTTGTGATCACCGTAACGTTGTAACTCACAAGAAGCCAGGAATGAGAGCATTGCCACAGTGCACAGCATAAGAAAACAATTTGATTGGGACTACAGCACCTTTCCTTAGATTGCAGTGTTAGGGGTTGCAGTAGTGTTCTTGTCAGTAACGTACCTGTCATGCCATGCCCAGAAGTTTTATCTATTTATAATACATTAAAGTGCTATTGTGTAGAGCTTCATTTGCAAAAAGTCATTTACCCACAGTTACCCTGGAGAATTTCAAGATTTAGTTTGTCATACGGGCACTTGCTCTTTGGGAGTTCAGCAGAAGTATTACCTTGTAGCAAAAGTCTCTCCATGTGGTCAAGACTTTCTGCTCAAGGTAGCTACAGAAGTCCCCATTTCTGGGGCCTCTGTTGCAAGGGACTGAGTGCTGGTGCAGGTGATGGGAGGATGGCCCTGCAGGGGGAGGTGGCACACAGGGCAGAAGCACACCGTTTTCCAGAGGCTGGGACAATGATTAAGGGGATGATGCTGCCACAGTAGGCTGAGCAAGAATGGGAAGGATATCAGTCTTGAACCTGTTCTGGTATTTATCATAAAAAACAAACCAACCAACCACCACCAACAACAAAACACATAGATTCTAACTTAAAAACACATAGATTCTAACTAAAAAAGTGGAATGGGATGCAGAGGATGGCCAGCCCCTGGCTGGTGGCAGGGCATTTTGGGTATGCTCAGGCAGCCCTTTCCCTTTGCAGGCTGGTCACTTCAGTGCATTTCCAGGACAGTTCCCAATCAGACATTGGCAACACCAGCCTCAGGGCAGCCTTTTGTCCTTCATGGGGGGGACGGGGGGGTGGGAAACTTCACAAATTATCTAAAGACCAGAGGTGGAAAGAGATGGCATTCTGGAAAATACACAATTATTTTATTTTATTTTATTTTATTTTATTTTATTTTATTTTATTTTATTTTATTTTATTTTATTTTATTTTATTTTATTTTATTTTATTTTATTTTATTTTATTTTATTTTATTTTATTATGTATTTATTTCTTAATTTCCTATCCCTTTCTGCCTTCCCGCTCATCTCAGAGGGGACCAGCTGACTGCTTTCTGGTGCCTGCATGGGCTGAGAGTGCTTGCCTTACTACAGTAAACTTTGTCTCTGCAAAATCAACCCTAGAGGCTTAAAATACACTTCTAAAGACCTTTTTGTTTGACTGGTGTATCCCCGATGCTGGTCACATTATGTCAGGTTTAGTTGTCACTTTTCGGCTACCTTTACAGTGTTGTCTTTTTGAAGGCTTGTGCCAATGATCCACTTGAGCTACTGCCTCTCTGTGAGGACTGAGCAACAGCTGGAAAAACACATTTAAAAACTTTTATTAATCTCTGTTTAAACCCATGAGTTTCTGCAGTACCTTCAGGAATGGGTGATATTAGTGAACTCTGGAGATCTAATCATTTTAGAATTGCAGATTTCACCAGAGGTTTGGGGGGCAGGAAACACAGTGAGCAAGATACAAATGTGCGTCACCTTTACAAGCACTGGATTTCTCTGTCAAAGTACAAGAGAGGATGTTGAGAGAGTTTGTCAGGAATGTAAGACTACACTGCTTCCCAGTGATGCCAAGGTGCTAAAGCATAGCTTCTCTTAAATTATGTATGAAATATATAAAAAATTATACATATGCAAATCTATATTTGTTTTAGATTGTCCACATTCTGGGGAAGAAAAGAAAAGGAAAGCTCAGTTTCTGCTATGAAAAACTCACCGCTAATGGAAAAAATTATCCTTCCCATTCTTCAGTGTATAATGAGATGCAACTATGCTTCCCCGCCACCTTTAAGTTCACAAAACCTTCTTTGTTTCTCTAATCACGTGGGAAAACTCTGCTGGCTGTGTACCTAACAACTGCAGAAGTTAGTGCTGTATTTCACTGCCCCCTCCCCGTTCATTCTTGTATCCATTGCAATTATCTGTCCTTTGAAGTTCAATGTGTCACGCATTTAAAATGAATGCTGGAGGTATAGCCATAGGTCGGCGTGTGCCGTTCATGGCTTTAATTGTAATCTATGCCCTGTTTTCTCCAGGGAATGTTTGACCTGACACTACACTGAATTTATGAGAGTGAAATCCCTTCACAAAGGCAAGTGCTGAAAATTTATTACATCTGTTTCACCTTGTGGGAAAATTACTTGGTTTACAGAAAAACTAAAAGAAAAACTAAAATCATGGAATGAAACTGCACAACATCCCAGAAGCAGGTCACTTCTGCTGTACTTGGAGAGTTTTCTTCTGGCAGAACTGCAGAGCAACATGAGTGGCCAAAGTATAGCCTTATGACTGAAAATACAAGAAACTGGAAAGCTGATGTAAAAAAAAAAGAAAAGATAGTTCAAGACCAAACTTAGTGCTGGAAATAAGAACTTCAAGGAAAGTCAGAAACTGATTTAATCTATCAGTGTAATTTTAATATGGCCAGGACCTTGTAAGTTATTGTTTTATTTACCTCCTCTGGGAAAGCACCAAGAATCCTATATAACACAGTACTTCAGTATATGTTGTATTTAGATATCTCTGTAAAACTATTAATTTCTGTTTCCTCCTCACTACTTCCTTCTGCCCAATGTGAGAGCTATGAAGAGAAGGAAGGCTTGTGTTCTCTGCAGACTGTGCACTATAATCCCTGGTTTCCTGGTCTATCACATCTTGTCCAGCAAGCCCTATGTCCAGCACAACACTCTTGAGATGCTGGTTAAAAGCAAATTACAGTTCCATATTTTGCTGTCATTGCTGTTACTGATTTGGTTTTGATTTTGTGTTTGTTACTGAGAGAGCTGGAAAAGGAACGTAAGGGAGGGTGGAGCTAGAAACCCTTGTTTAACTGAAGAGCATCTGATCAGCTGCATTTTGCCTTTCTGGAAGACAGGCAGAGTCAGTGAGGATGACAACATTTGCTTCAGTAAATGGCAGCATGGTTCCCCCATTTGGGGTAACTGATCCAGTGTTCTCACTGCGCTCGTACGTCTGAGCCTCATGTGGACCAGCATCCCTTCACAAAACATACTGCTTTCTTTCATAAGGTGAATTGTCTTCTGCTGCATATCAGCCACTTGACATGCCTAAGACGTTACCTTTACCTGTTACTATTTGTGTTAATGCTGCATGTATGCTAGCCAGCATATTCTCCCGCTCTCAATTCTTTAGTCATACCTCTTCTAAAGCCTGAGGCTGAGGGATCATCCACTTTGTGGGAATGGAAACTCCCAAGCTGGGTCTGCAGAGCCAGTGCCAGGTCTGAAGCTTCTTAGTTACAGAGACCCAGAGCGCAGACCTTTGCCCATATGGTCATTCAGTACCCGTAAGACATAACTGAAAATAATTATTTTCACAATTCCAGTAACCATATAATTGTACAAATTACTGCTTCCAAACATATTCAGAGGAGACTGCATGGGACTGCCTTACTGTTCTGAGGGCACACCATGCTGGGTGGACTCCTATGCTGGGTGTTGTGTGCTGTGCTCTGCTGCAGAGCTGAGAAATGCCCCTCAGTCATCACAGTGAGGGTTGTGGCACAGGGACACAAAGGCACAGAAATCAAAGTCAAGCAGCTTGAGAAAATGTCAATTACAGTAATTGTACTGAAAATGCATCAGGGATCAGGCAACCAGCTGATCTCAAACAGGCGAGGATCTGACTCTAAATTTATTTCGGCAATACATTATGCTACAGGGGATGAGCAGCGATGTGACAGTATGTTAAAACACAGGTATTTGTAGGTACATATTGTGTTTCAACCACATCTGCTTGTAGGTAATTTTATACTTGGCTTCGAAACACTCATACAGTTACCCATTTTTACTGTGTGTGGGATACCTAAGTAAAGACATCTGCTTGCAACGAAGGTGCACAGAACTCCTATGCAGAGGCTGCTGAAGTCCAAAAAAAACCCTGCCTTCCCCAGGAATCTGCATTCCCACCAACAACATTCCCCGGATGCCTGCAGTTCTGCCCAGCCCCTGGGCACGGCCAGCTGTGCGTGGTCCTGCTGGCCAGGACAGCCGCAGGCCGCCCCGGTGGTGCCTCCCCAGCAGATGCACCCAGCAGGCCAAACCTCCCGCACCCGACCTGCCGGAAGACGTGGTGATGGGCCTGGCCCAGGGAACAGCTGCTCGACAAGAGGTGGCTTTGATCGGTACCACATCAAAGCGCTGAGAAAAAGAGAACAATTACGGGCATTCCCTGAGAGCTCTTGCTCAGGGAAGGCCTGAATAAGAGACAGTGTGCTTGCTGTATAAAATGTTTTCCATCTGACACTACTTTCATAGCCTTCCCTGGCAAGAGCATTGCTCTTTTCTCTCCCCCTGTGACGCCTCCATCTCCCATCACACTGCAACCCCCAGTGGCCTTGCCCCATCCCCTGCAGTGCCAGAGCTGTTTCTCACAGCAGCTGAGCAGTGAGTTAAGTTTCTGTAGCCACAGTCCATGACAGGAGAAAAGCAGAGCCGCCTGCTCTCCAGAGCAGATATTTTGCAACAGCGTTAGCAGGACAGGCACCATCCTGCCTCCAGCAGGTCGCAGCTCCCACTGCCCCTCGCCTTTGGTGCGTGGCACTGCGGTGACAGGGCAGGTTGCATGGGCGGCCATCAGGCCCTGGGAGCCCCTGGGTGCCAAAACAGTTCCCCGTGCATCCCACTGCCATTGCCATCCTTCCACAAACTGCTCCCTGGCTACAGCACGTGGGGAGTATAGTTTTTAGCCTCTTACTTTATGGAATATGAACGATCAGAATGGGCTGAGAAAACCCACAACAGTCCATACCCAGTAGCCACAGTGCTGTCCAGGAAACTTGGAAATGCAGAGACCTTGAGAAACCTGTGCTAACTGTACTCCTTTCCTTGATATCTTGCTGCTGCTCAGAAAGAGTTTATTTGACTCTTTGTTCTCTGTTAAAGGTAACATGACTGCCCTACAACTCCATAGCTTCTCTGTTTTATGAAGATATGAGTGCTATTCAGGTTACTTGACATGAGATGTGTGAGCACTGCATGTGTAATTTAAATTATTTAAGTTATATATTTAAGTTATCAAGGCTCCTTCTGTAATTATGAGAGAGAAATGGCACCTCAAGAGAGTCATTTTAGGAACCATTTTAGGATGAGAAAATTATCTACTGGGGAAGATGCTTGTCTTCCTGCAATGACTGTGCAAGGTGGGTTATTAAACTAGCCTACATGCCTGATGTTCTGGTGATCCACGTTGGGAGGCACAAATGTCCCTTCTATGTCTGAGTCCTGCAAACCTCCATGGGTTCAGCTGGGAGCCAGACACAGTCAGGTAGCTCTCAAAATGCTCCTGCTTCAAGACAGGAAGCTGATTCAGAACAAAATAAAACCCAGAAGCTAGGTTTTCTAAATGTTCTGTACTTCTCTCTTAGCCTGAGAGCTGAGTTCTGATGCAAGATCATTGTCTCATTGCAGGTGATCTTTGTAGTGAAGGCAGATGCAAAGTTTTAATATTTGCCTTCCTCTGTGTGATCAAGTGGTGTTATTCCTCTTACATTACATGGTGGTCCAGTTCTTCTCTCATCCTCCTCTTATAATTAACGTAATCAGAGTATGTTTCTTTGTTATCCTTTAAATCTACTGGTATGAATGTGTATATTGTAGAATTACAATTTTAGCCACACAGTAATCATTCAAAACAGAATTACAATTTTAGCTACACAGTAATCTATCTTGGATGATTACTGTATGGCTGCCTTTTAAATTCTGACATGTTGAATGTTTTAGGATTACAGACAGGGATTAATTCACATCATGGACTAATCTGCTGCAAATGCCCATTTAAAAAGTCTTTTTTGCATCACTCCTCAAAGGGGGCATCAAGTATTAGAAGAAGAAAAAGAACAGCTGAACAAAACTAAGAAATGAGATTCCAGTTTAAGTGGTGTTAACTGATATATATATATATATATTTCATATTTCTAGATTGACACTGTTTGGAATATATGTTCCAAAACAAATTTCTGCTGCAATCAGGCAAACAGGTTGTTTTGAGCCAAAGACTTAAGACACATAATTTTTTTGACTGCAATATGGTGGTAGTTAACCAAGTGATTTTAAAGAAAGAGCACGAATGTCCTTGTAAAGGATCTGCCATAAATATAGCTAAACTATACAAAGGTGCCTGATGGTGTTATATCCTACCCATGCAGGAGAGAGCTATACTGCCAAAAATCTGTCTCTGGCTGCTAGAGCTGTACCTGGGTGCTAGAGGTTTTAGTGTGCTGCAACAGCTGAAGCACTGCAGCTCCTGTGCGGGAAGGGCAGTGCGTGCTCCTGGCACTCTCCGTGCCCCTTGTGCTCCTGTGAACCTGTCGCTGTGCGCAGCTGCTGTGTGCTTGCTGAGAGAGGACAGATGTTACGTGTGAAGCAGAGCATGTAGCTGTGGAGCGCATTGCCCTATCAATTTTTAAGTGCCGTTGAAGAAGTGACGGCACCAAGTGGTTTTCAGAAATAAATGCAAAGGATTAAATGTCCTACATGGAAGGCAACAATGACAATGACAAAAAAACTGCATGTGACATTTTCTAGATTGCTAGGCAGCTTTTTCCCAACAGTCATGACAACCCGGCTGTGATGCTTTAGCAAGCTAAGTGTGGTTTTGGGATGGGACACCTTGCAGGAAACTTAAACACTGTACAAGAAATACTGTTGTCCTGGAAGTTCATTAAGGACGCGGTCATTTTTCCCTGGGAGTAAGGAATGAATCAGTGTCCCGGCATGAAGTTAAGGGCTCCAGACCTCCGTGCTCATTGTTAAAGCTCCAGTAAGGCTCTTTGTAGCAGTTAGCGTCTCCTCTAAATTTCAAGCTGAGAAATTATGTTCTGGTTGTCTGTTTTCCTACAGTGGTTTTATTTGGGCATGATATACTCATTGTCTGTAACTGTTGCAGTGTCGCTGTTTGTTCTCATAACACACAAAATGTTCCACCTTAGAAGCGACAGCTTTTAAGGGATAAATAATGGCAGCATATGAAGCACATAAAGTACTTTAAGATTCCACACAATGAAACATCCTATATTTTGAAGGATTATGTTCTTGTTCTTTTAGGCCTCAAACAGGAAATATTTAAGCACATTTTCAATTAAGTTGCATTGAAGTTAGTATAATTGAAGTCCATATTTTCAGCATGTGCTTCTAATTAAACACATCCATAAATGCTTTCCTGATCAGAGGTCTTCAAGCCTGCGAAATCACAGAAACTGAAGCATTCTTTTTTGGCTACTCTGGGTGCTTCTTTCAGTACATACGTTTGAAAGCAATCATCACATTTCCTCCCTCCTCAGTGCTGTTCCCAGCCTCAGCTGGGAACTGCAGTCATACCTATAGGGTCCCAGCCTCAAGGCTACAGGTTACTTAAAGCAGTGCTGGAAGGCATGGTGCCTATGTCTATATGTTGCACAGAAAACTTTCAAACACACACACATGACCAACTTAAAGAAGCACTGAAGGTGAAGGTGGCCCACAGCTCCAGTCACACAAATTAATTTAATCTTCCTTGCAGGCTGATTTGGAAGAATATACCAGGCTCAGAATGAAGATAGAGAGCCTGATTTAAGCCATTACTAGTTTGCTTTGGCTGGAAAAAGAGAAAAAAATGTACAAGAAAGGGTTGATGTAAGTAGAGCAATGGTAATCAAGGTTTTGCAGCGTGTAAAACATGGGCGCTTTGAGCTAACCCATCCCACTCAGCACTAGAAAGGATCAGAGAAGTGTATTCACATGTCAGGCACTGTTTTGGCTGTCTGTTCCCTGGGTTATAGTCCTGTTCCATGGAGGAAGTATTTGAGCTCTTATAGCTTGACATCACTGAAAGAAAAAATGAATGAAAGACTAGATCCATCAGGCCTTATACTGCAAAGTGTCTGTCTGGTTACATACAGATGTTTGTAAGTGCAAGCTGCATGCCTGCTTCCTTTATAATAAAAATTAATCAATTTTTATTATTTTCTACATTATGTTAGGTAAGTAAAAAGCAACTTGTTTTTGCTTTTCTTCCTAGGTTTACAGTTAAAAACACAAATGAACAGGTATACATCAGCATCTATCGGTAATGACAGCAGCAACACTTTCTCGAAAAGAAAAGCAGGATCTGGCTGTGAGTTTCTGAAAATAATCTGACAGTTATTTGCTGTCTTCTTTTACTGTGCTCATCATCATGTTTTTTGAATAAACAACTTCTGAAAAAAATATCAAAAAACACAGAAGATTTCTGCATCTTACTTCATCACTTTATTTTGAGGGAAATTTTCCTGTGTGTTTTTAATTCTGATCTCTAAGAGAATGGAAGATTAATAGCACACTGTGTTCCCACATTTTCTTTTCAAAGACTCTGGGTCCGAGTTGTCTTGCTGCCTTTGAGGAGCACGTGCTGCAGCAGACGGCGTGTGGAGCCCCTGCCAGACAGGCTCAAGGGTTGGGCTTGCAGATCTCAACAGCTCCATTGCCATGACGAATGAAGCTGTCAGAGGAAGATATGATTCTCTGGGCTTGGTCTACAGGTAACTCTGATAGGTCTTATGCAGGATTTGACAAAGGACAAAAACTAGGGTCTGTTGAAGGATCTGCTTATAAAGCATCCAAGAACACTACGGAGTACGTTAAGCCAAATGTTTGTACAGCGACTGAGAAAATCCAATGCTAACTCTCCACTTTCAGTGCTGCAGTATAAGTGCACTGCAGGATCCCAATGCATTTTGGCTTCTGGTCATCCAAAGAGTACTGCATTATTCTCGTGAAAGCCCTCATGCTTGTTTCTCAGGGTGGTAACATCCTCAGCTTATGTATTTACGGGAGTTTCAGGCACATCCCTGCCAGAGCTTCCTTTGCAAATTCTCCCATAGCAGGGCTCAGATAACAAACAGCCCTCCACTGGCACTTGACGCTTCCTTGTGCTACCCTTGAGCGCATTTTGCCTCCCATCCTCAAACTCCCTGGAGCCTGGTTCTGTGATTTTAACTTCTCGTTTTCTTTGCTCCTAGCTGTAGACCTCATCTCTTCTTCCACTTCTCCATGGCTCTGGACAGCTGAGCTAAAGCAACATGTAGATAACTAACCATAAACAAGCTCCTGGGAATACTCCAGTATTTGTGACCTTGTTTGTAGCAGGAGGAACATATTTGTTATGCCTCCATTTCAGAGAAGCTTATTCAGCTTCCAGTGATTATTGCATGGCCTTAAGCCTTGTAGGGGTTATTTAATATTATATTTTCCTTGCTAACACATGCCACAATGCTGTACTTATTATTTAAAGCTTTTCTGCTAAAAAGCCATTGTTCATGAATTAGTTTGATAAGACTTGTATAAATACAGAGTTGTGACTTTGCGTGTGAACCATTTAGCCTTTTTCATAAGAAATAATTCCTAGTGTTAAGACTCCTCCCTGCCCCACAAATCAAATGTTTTTTTCCAGTAATTCCTTCTCAAGGAAGATGCCCCAGGAAAATCTGCTTGTTGGCTAAGGTCATCTCAAGTATTTGTATTTTTTATACACATGAGAGGATAAATCCTTAACTAGAAGAGATACCATTGCTCGTTTTTGCCCTCTTCCTCCTCTCCCAAAAGCTTGCTACATTAGTCCCCATCTGCAAGCCCTGGATTACCTACTAAGAGGTTATATAAACGTGCTTTATGTGGTTTTACACCTCTAGGAGAGGTATTTACTGAGCTAGCTCCTGGGCCGTGCTAGGCCCCAGGGGATGCTGGTTAGGGACAGTAAGACCTGTGGGTGCCTTTAGGACCACGACAGGTAAGGGCACTGCTGACACTGCCACCAACGGCATTAACTGTGGTTTTCTTTTATTTGGTAGCTAGGTTTACTTGAAAAAATGGCTCCCACATTGGCCACCCAGTGTGGTATACGTGAGTGTGCTCATATTCACATCTCTCAATATCTTTTGAACTGCCTGGCCAATTTCAGCTATAGTTGGTAGGGGTCACCGGGGTATTAATGATATCCCCACAAGGTTCATGAATCACGCAGGCCTATTGTATCACCCCAGCTGAGAGAAACGCTATGGAGGGAGTGCAACCCTAGTAGACACCTGAGAATCCACTGGAGACAGAGCTCTCCAAAGGAGAAACTTTACTCCCCTCTGGACACCAGCTTTGAAACATGAGTCTGTGGGAAACCACGTGCCCAGTGAGCTGGCGCTCAGAGTGACGCACTTGGCGGGCACTTCGGTTTTCCCCCCTTGCACCTCGTTTGGCAGCAGCTCCCGGTGAGCCGCCGGCTGGTCTGGTCAGCCCGCATTGTTCTTGCTTTTCCTTCGAACATAGAGGTACATTTATTAAAGCTCTGCGTTTGTAGCTAGCACTTTTTGCACATTTACTTGTAAGGAAAGGAATAGTGGCAGCAATAGCAACAGGTTTTACAGAAGTATCTGGATCAGGGAACCATTTACACAAGCAATACAGGACCCCAAAGGAGCAGCTACAGAGCTTCATGCTTTGACTGATCTTTAGGAAGCAAATCAACTCTTACCCAGTGCAGTTCCTTTCCTGAACTGGACACAAAATACTCCATCCCTCCACCACAAAAGCTTAAGCAGCAGGAATGACAGTTTTAAAAAATCCATAAGGGATTGTATTCTGCATTGTATATGCAGAAAGACTGGCAAGCAGCAGCAATAACCCTGCATGTAGCAGGAGTGAAAAAACAATGCTGACCTCTTTTCTGTGGGCTCCCACAAGGGTGGGTTTGTGTCACAGAGAACAACCCTTTTGGTGTCCAGCTGGAATCTGAAACAACCATATCGATTTTCCTTTCCAGAAATGAGGACAGCCTTCTGCAAAGTAGACATGGCGGTCCATAGACTGCAGAACTGTTAAACCCATGTGTATGTGCAATTGTAGTTGGCAAAACTCAGAATGAGACTTCTGGAAGTAGGACAATACTTGGGCATGGAAGTTGTAGCCTGAAGGTGTTTCAGCAGGCACCCCTGTACCTCCTTCCTACTGGTATCATTACCATAGCACCATTGCTGTCTCAGAGCAGACAAATTTGAGGTTTGAAGAGTGCAGGAAAATATTTCACAAAAGTACCCAAAAAGACAATGATTGATGTGGTACACTTTAGCCTACCCTCAAAACGAGCTTTTATGCACTATACTGTCAGCTGAAAACAGAGATGATTTGTGCCCGTGAAGACATCTTCACTATAGTTTTAATACCTAATAACGGGCTAAAAATCACTGCTAGCACTGGTATAGTGCCCTTCCCTACTCCTTGTCACTCAGCCACTGAGCTTTGGGAAGCCTGCCAAGTCCCTGACAGCAGCTTCTTCTCGTGGGAGCAGAGCTGCACAGCACAATTTGATCCAGGAGAAGAGGCAGGGTTTTCAGATTTTACTCTGGTGTCAGCAGCAGAAACCTTCAAAGCAGGGGAATAGTCCCCAGCTGTGAACTGGGTTGCTCAGGAGGTACCACTCTTGTCGTTTTGTCAAGCTGATCAGGGTAGGGAAGAGCTCTTTTTGTAGGCTGGGTGCACTGAAGAGGCGCCAAGGCCTCCCACCCACAGTCCTCATTAAAGAAAAATAGCAACAGCACAAAGCCCAAGGATTGTTTACTTATTTGTAGTATCTCAGCAACGGCTACTCTCTATCATCTGGTTCTGCTTTGGTGATTTCTTTTTTTATTAAGAAGAAATGCCACATGCTGCCACACAAGTAGCTAACCTCCTGCTGTCGGTCAGAGGCTGCCCCTTATGCCAGGCAGGACAGAGCAAGGGCTCTGCTTCCCAGCTGTGGGACCTGCCTTACAAGAACAGGGCACAGACCAAGACCTCGCAGTTGTTCTCTCTCTCTCTTTCAACCCCAGTAAATCCAGCAAATAAAATAAAGCTCAGGTTTGTGAGCGACGCTAGGTCACGCAGGACAACTAGTTCTGGTTGATGCATAAGCTGACAAATAAATAAAGTTCTGGACATGCCCAACTGGTTCATTTCAACATTTTCAGAAGGAAGCATCACATTTTGGAAGGTTTGATTCATGAGGCGACTCTGTGGCTTTCACAATGCAGAGAAGAAAGAGATGGCTGTATGTCCCTTCCCTGCATCCCATTCTTATACTTTAGTGGCTACAACACTTGTCTGAGTGGGTAATTAATTACTTTAATTACTTTCTATAAATTAGGATAGAGCTTCAGTTTGACATACTGGGAGATCTCCACTTCAGGGCAATTTTTCTGAGTGTTGAGACAATCTCCTGAGAAGAAAAGGGCCCAAGCTCAAGTATGTTCTCTGCAGAAGAGAGCATGAAAACAGGGTCGGATTATGCCTTCTGGGTAAATGCTGCAACAAATGAACTTTCCTGGCTAAGGCTGTAGAATCAGGGTACACCACCTTCTCAAAGTTTTAAAGGCACCTGGTAATTTTAAACTTTATTTTATTTTATTTTATTTTATTTTATTTTATTTTATTTTATTTTATTTTATTTTATTTTATTATTATTATTTTTGGTAAGGATCTTCATAGTTAAATTGCTGTTCAGAAATAAAAATAATTTGGAATAAAAATAATTTGGAGTCAAACATTGAATTTAATTTTTTTTTTGGAAGCTGCACTGCTAATTAACATAGGTCAGGATTAGCACTGTTTGAGGAACTATCTGTTTAGATAACAGGTTCTTTGATAGAAGAATCATATTATTGCATTTCTGTCTGGGACAGCTGACACCTCACTGATCTGCAGCTCTGTGGGGATATTAGACAACTCCTTTGCAGTCACACAGTTGTAAAATCTTACTCTTAATTTGTTATAAAAGAGTTTTCTGGCCTATGGACCAATCAGTGCTTCTGCCCATAAAGGAGAGTCTGCCAAAACACGGGGGAGGAAACTGAAGGCACGAAAAAGAGACAGGAGACTGCTATCTTAGACTAAGCAAAGTTATCTGGAGAGGGTGGTGGTGCAGAGTGATAAAGCTGAGCTCGGTAGCAGCTGGTGTTACAAGATAAAAAACGGAAGCCATATGTGGACATCCATCTATCTGCTTATCATTCAGGGCTACTACGCAGGATCTTGGTGGTGCTGGTGCCCAGGTGTAACAGTCATTGCATAAACACAGGGGGGGGGGGAGCCAGTCCTGGCTTGAGGCCTCACAGCCAAGATACAGGTTTGGAAGACAGAAGAGCTGCCACCTCCTTCACGTTAAGACTTATTGGTTCATCTGATGCTGCAGTTACTGTCTAGCAGAGGCAGTGACTGAGCCTAAAACTCTTGGACATCAAGCACCATGCAGCTGTATGTCCAAACAGCTCAGGGAAGCATCAGAAGAGCCAGAATGACTGAATCGAATCCCAATCACTCCACAGGCAACCTCTGTCCCAGCCCAGTGGACAGAGAGGATTGCTCCTTTCCCTCCCACACCCTGCCACACAGCTTGCTTACTGGCCCCTTTGTACTTGCTCCACTTGGTTAGGGGACTGCCCTGATCCAGCCGGCGGGATGAGCTCTGCATGTACTGCTTTAATTGGAGATGGTGAGGAGCACAGCGGGAATTGTTCCTGAGTACTGGAAACAATACTTATAAAATCACTTCACAGCAGCCAGTAAAGCTACTGGCTGGAATACAAACAGCGTTGGAGACCAGTGGCTAGTCAAAAAACACTCTGAAAAGAAGTGCTTATGCTTCTTCACTTCCCCGTCCACCTGTGCTTCTGATCCTGCAGCCAAAAGCTGTGATACCATAGGGGAGGATGAAACTTCTAGGGTAGGAAACAAGCAAGGTGAACATTTAAGAGAGAAAGAAGATGTCAGTGCTCTCCACATGGAAGTATATGAGTGCCTCCCACACCCAAAGCAGAGCGCATGAATTTACATGACAATGTTGCAGTAGCTGAGATCTCTGGGGGCTCAATTTTCCATAATCAGATCTAAAGACCTCTGCCTACATTAAGTAGCATCATGAATGAAGGTGATTTAGCACCACATATAACCACTTGGTTTCTGGTTTGCACGTGCGATACAGATACGTAAACTAAGTACACAAACTCAGGTGGCCTCCGGGGCTGAAAATCCTCAGGCTATGCACGCCCTCTCTTACATTAGCAGCCTGGAAATGATGCTGCATGTTCCCTGCTTTTCTGCATTTTACAGGCAAACTTGGACAAAAAACCAAACCAAAACAAAAACGTTTGGTGCTCTTGCAGCCCCAAGTGCTGAACTTGTCTTTTTGAAATGCTATGTCAACAGCTCTTCACTAGCAGGCCCATTATTTTTATTGGCTTCAGCTCCCTGGCTAGTGTTGACAGGTTAATTTACAGTAACAGTGAGAGTCACCTTTACTCGCTATACCAGAAAGCGCAGCCCGCTCTGCACTTGAATGCCACGCTCTCAGGAGCAGGAATGTGGAGAGCGAGTAAGTGCTGCCTCACAGCCTTGCTCAGGCACTCAGGGACTTGTACAAAAGAATGCTCTTTTGGTGATTTTTTTTTTTTTTTTTGCCAGAATATACAACTGGAGCAGGAATGGTTGCAATTATATCTTACCGTGCTTGTTAGGGAGGACATATGGGAAGATTAGCCTCAAGAATGTCACTCTTGGATATGGTCTTCCCATTGGGATTTATGCCACAGTTGTTTTTTTTTTTTTTAATTGTATTTTTTTTTTCTTTTTAGTACATCAAAGTTCATTGTGAGAAATTCCCTTTGATAACATGTATACAGATAGTGTTAAGTACATCCCAGAGAATGTTTGCTGGGGTGTACCTAAAGAACTGTCCCCCTTCCCTTCCCTTCCCTTCCCTTCCCTTCCCTTCCCTTCCCTTCCCTTCCCTTCCCTTCCCTTCCCTTCCCTTCCCTTCCCTTCCCTTCCCTTCCCTTCCCTTCCCTTCCCTTCCCTTCCCTTCCCTTCCCTTCCCTTCCCTTCCCTTCCCTTCCCTTCCCTTCCCTTCCCATGGCGAGGGAAGTTTTAAACTAATAGATTTTTTTTTTTCCTCTGGTTTGTACAGCCATAGTTCTGCAGTTGAAGATCTCAGACCAGGTCTCAGATGTGATATGGATGGTGAAGAAGACATAAGGAAGATGATGCAGAGTGCACTGGAGAATTAAGAGGTATTTGGTGCACTTAAGGGAGGTTGATAAGTGCTGTAAAGAAGCATATTATAACAGTAATTGTGCAGATCAACAGACATTACATCACAGGAAAATAAATAAAATCACAGTGTTTCTGAGATCTGTTTGTTTCTATAATATTTTTTTTTCAATGAGCTTGTTTTATAAAAAAAGTGAATGAATGGTATTTTAAACCTAGAAATATCAGATATAAAGTCTAGGAGTCTTGCAGCTGTCTCCCTGTATAAAGTAACAACACTCTAGCACTGTTTACCAAGCAGGAGGAAGCACTGAGTTTGGGTCAGATATAAGGATTTCCATTTCTTTCAGCATTGGTGGACATTGTGCCACCCCTTGCTCACAGAAATTCTATTTTGGCTGCCTGCCCATTGGAGATCTAGAAGATGTGCATCTGATGTTGTGACCATATTGCAGATCTGGGTGGTTACACTCTGCTGCTAGATGTTTACACTACATATTTGTTCCAGGCTAGCATTCACTCTTGATTTTACTTACTCTTGACATAGTGACTGAAACTAGAAGAGCAATCCCTGTATTTAGTCTGCAGATCCCTTAGCAAAAGCTCTTTGAAAAGCTTTGGGATCTTTCCACTGCACAAATTTCACGTCTTTGTCTGTCACCAATCTGTTCTCATCAGCCAGCCCTTTGAAAGTCTTTATGGCACCTCTCCATCCTGCTGGCTCAGCTGTGGATCAAGATCTCAGAAACTGTCAGAAGTTCCCACCAGCTTGAAGAGCCACAGCAAATCAGAAAGAAAGCAGATGGGAGGAAGGAGTGTAAAATCATTTGGAGATAGATTAGAAAAAGTGTATCTGAGTTTTCTGTTTTAGCACAGATTTCTATGCATGCACATATGTATGTATGCAGAGTCACAAAGGAGTGCCACTTTTTCATCGCTGAAATGTACTGTGTCTCAGGCACTGAAATAATCATCCCTACAGCACACTTGTTCAGAATATGTGTGGCAAGCAAGGCTTGAGGGAGCTACTCTCAGCTAACATGATGGAACACCTATTTCTTCTTTTAGTTGTGATGACACTTATATTGAGGCAGTGAAGAATTCAAATATTACAGAAACATTGACCAGGGAAAAGCTATATGAAGCCAACATATATTATTATTATTATTATTATTATTATTATTATTATTATTATTATTATTATTATTATTATTATTATTATTATTATTATTATTATATGTCGTGTATACAGCTGTTTTCAAAGTATTAATTGAAAATCATGACTTTGTGTTGGTTAGTGGTGAAAATCAACACAGCAAAACAAGGCTTACTGAAATAAGTGTTACAGAACTCAGCTACTTCTTTTTGTTGTGTCTGAACCATAGGTAATGAGATTTTCTCCAGTTAACTACCCTAGTGTTAGGAAGCTCTGTATGAATCATGTAGTAGCCCCTACCTGTACTAGCTTGTAGCATCAAAGTCACACTAGGTAGCTTGCCAGTTACACCTGAAAAATTAAAGAACAGTTCATGAGAATTGGTTTTCTTTCTTCATTGAAGACAGCACATGCTTTTGAACTTAAAAATGTCACTGTTTTTTTTGCACAGTATCTATAGGCTTTGTAGAAGGACTGTGGGAACACCTGGCTGTCTCCAAGCAAGATCCTTGTATTAGCTAAGGACTTTTGGTTTCTGTTGTATGGGGATGAAAGGATGAATGAAAAAGGTGATTTAAAGAGAGTTTCAAGAACCTTTTCCTTGAAAATCAGGCTGGTTCAGTATGTTTTAACAGAGACACTGGCAAACAGAGGGTCATTTTAAGCCATGCCACCTATGAAAGAGATATGCAGGAAAACAGATTTTGGAGGAAAAGGTGAAACTTTGATGTATGCAGTAGTGTCACGAAGGCAGGAATGCTGGGAGTAGATGATGTGTCATGTAGAAAAGCTGCTGCAGAGCCTACCTGGGCTCCTGTACTGCCCTATTTCACTGCTGCAGATCTGGCCAGGGCCTCTCTGTTTCTGTGTCAAATGGTCAGAGATGTTCCCACAGCCTCTTTTGTACTGCTGTAACTCAATCCTTGTGTGATAGCCACAGACAAAGGCAGAGGCAGAGACACCAAATCAGAAAACCTTTTCTTCTTTCAATTGCGGTCTCTCCTTACACTGCATCTTGCTTGTAGCAAAGCCAAATGAATGCCAAAGTGATGGAGTTAAACACACGCCAGTGTATCAGCACGGGAGGATGCCCCCTGCAATTGAGACTGTCCACACTGAGGGTTAAGGAAGAACAAAGCTGCCTTATGCAAATCATTACAGCTTAAAGATGAACAAGGTTTCCAGCAATTACTCCACATCTTTGGTCCAAGGGCTACTATGTCAAAGGGTATAACAGAAATAGATGAGCATTTCTTGCTCTCAGAGTAGCAGTGAGCTGAGCAGGACCTGTTGCTGTCCATGCTGTCTCAACTGCTTCCACGTGAGAGGCTGGAGGGGAGCATGGGAGGGGCTGTGGACATGGTCTAAGCAGAGCAGCCCATCTCACTGTTCAGATACATGCTCAAATGGTACCCCCAAATTCAGGCCAGGAGACTGAGACAGAGCTGAAAATTAAACCCTGCTGCCCTTATGCTCAAGTCTGCTTCCCTCTTATGCCCTTACCCAGAAGAGGGGAGAGGCAGGGTGGGTAGTGCTAGACTTAGTTAAATTATTTCCATGAGCTGAAAAATGGACTTCATAGCCAAGTCCCCAGTTTAGCAATCTGTAACATCTGTGGCAGATTTTTAAAGTGAACATCTCTGCTTTGGTGGCTTCCAAGCAGAAGGAATGTCACACATTTTCCCTTGCCTGATGGATTTGCCAACTTTTGGAACCCACAAAAGCACCTCTGGCTCACACCATGATGGCATCTGTAGCTGTCGCCTAGTGAAGAAAGGAAAAAGTAATCAAAACTCCTTGCTTTGAATATGGTGGGGCTCTTCCGTAGGAGAAGCTTCATCTCCAGCCAAGACGAGAGCTGTGTTTTTTTTAGATGGAAAGTACTCCAGCCACCTCTTTGTACCTGCTCAGGAGTCTCTTGTTCCCTCAATAAGGCCAAGCAGCCAAAACAAAGTGTTTTCACTCAGCCAGAGATGTGGTGATACTCACCTCACTTCTCAGAGCACTGTGGTGCATATCAGCAATGCCCTGCTTCCAGCTTCAGTAATTCCTTGCTCTAAGTGCTGGTGGAAAAGAGCTTGCTCTGGTCTCTTGTACCACACACCCTTGTCTGTGCCACCCCTCGATGCCTAAGGAAGCAAGAGATGGGGCTCACATAGTTCTCATTTAAGTTTTGAACCTGCAGTCCATTCTTGAAAGCATCCATGCGGATATGATATTGTTGCATTCAGATATTTATTCTCTTTATTAGACCTCTTATTTGTTCCAGAGTTACACGGTGATTTTGGTGGGAGCTCCAGATAAAGCAGAGCAGTGTGACGGAAAACACAATAGCTTCATTTAGATAAGCACTCCAACCAGTGTAGTGGGTCTAACCAAAGCACACCAGAAAAACACAAGCTCCTACTCAGAGCAGAGAAGTTTCACTGGGTGAGAGCAGCTGGTCAAGGTTGCAGGGATCTGAGCTCGTGAGCACAGCAGCACCACCACTCTTCCTGCTCCCCATCGCTCCCCTGCCACACTTCCCTCGTGCCCTGGCTTCAGAGAATGGGGGTCTGCAGCTCCCGCAGCTTCTCTTTGCTCCTGGCAGGGTCAGCGGAGGCAGCGCAGCAGTTAATGTGAATTATGCCTACACATAATTGACCGAGAGTTTCAAATGTCAGTGGCAATTCATGTCCTCCTCTCAGATGTCATTACACTCTTATAAAAAAAGGCGTGATCTTCTTTATTACACTAGGAATGTAAAAAAACACCAAACTCCCATATTTTTTTCAAGACAGCATTATGTGTTACAGTCATATATCTCATGTGTCTTTACTCTTAACACAATTATTTTAAGGGATACTTTGTTTATAAGAAACACAAAGGAAAAATCGCATTGTATGACTTAGACTCTTCAAAAGTAGTTATAAACAACTATACTAATTGTTTTGTTCCCTTAAAAGATGTGGGCCATGGCAACACAGCTGTTTTTGCTGTGGCTAGTGTGCCTAGCTTTAGACTAGTGTCACGGGGAAAAGTTTTCAGGCCTGTTATGAGCAGCCCATGAGTGGCTGACAGGCAAACATCGTATCTGCCTGCTGTGATCTGCTAAGAGACTGCAAAGGGGGGGATTTATTTGTACTTTGAAACACACCTTCCCTCCTTCTTACAAGAAATCCATGACATACCTCCTCTTAATCATAACAGTCACACCCAGGAGATGACAAATTTGGCAATCAATATGAGGATTCTTCTGTAACCTTCCCAAATAGCCTTCTGCCCGGCATTGCAGGCCATCAGTGATTCGTGTGGACAAAACAACTTGCTGCCTGTCAAAAGCATTCAATAAAGCATAGAAAATCAACTTAGTATTTTAGCATCTCTGAGTTACTTAACAAAGAAATTAAGTATTCAATAAAAAAATAAATAAATCTCTGATACTCTGTTGTTAGACATTTGCCCATGAATTCATTAGCAAGACTGATCCTCACAGAGCCAGAGGGGACTGCTGAACACGCGTGCAGGCTGCATCTGGCCCTGTGTAACTCCTCAGACTGCTTGGTATGCTGCAGAGACAAGGGCTGGCTTTCCAAAACCATTTGCCGGGCACCAGACGAAACACAGCATTCACTGACAGGGCTAATAGGGGAAATTGATGGAATTTGGTTATCTGGTGTATTAAACCATACCATCTAGGCAAAGCTCAAGGATTCGTAGGCGTTGTGGTTGCAGTATCTGTAGGATAATTCAGGGACTTACACTGAAGGTGATGTAGGCTTTTTTCTATGGGGTTCTGAACATAGGAACTCATGAGGTCAGGCAAGAGCCAGCAAAAGACCCCACGGCTGGTGAGGCAGTAGGGTGCTGTCACTGCAAACCTAAAGCCAGGACTAGAGTGTGGCTGACACTGCAAGCTCAGCCTGTGGAAAGGATGTGTTAGTGAATAAGGTTAAACTCTGACCAGAGCTCATAAATGTTTCTGTGCCAGGCATGCTGGTGAAAATGGAAAAGATGCTGCAATGAGGTTGATTCCATAATAATTAAAAATATCTCTTTTGTAAGTAATGTGGTAGTTCTCATATTGGACCAGTATGTGCTTCATACAGTTCAATTTGTACCCTAAAAAACAGTCAGCTCAAGGCGGTTGGTGAGAAAACCTTATATTACACTGGCAGGCATATTTCTGTTCCTCCTCAGGACATCTCTTCCTTACCAATAATACGTAGAGTTATCTAGATCTTGAAACTTGAAACAATAGGTTTAGTGTTTTTTCTCTCTCTCTCTCTCTCTTTTTTTTTTTTTTTTTTTTTTTCCCCAGCATTATCTTTTATAACTCCATATATCTTTATTCTTCATGTAATTGTCCAACCTCTATTTCAAACGTTAACTCTCTCAGAAGCTCTAATGATTTGCTGAGTTTTCTGGCTTGGAGGTAGTCTGAGCAGATTTTTTGCTTTACTGAGACCTTCCAGAAGGTAACCCAGGCTTCTTTCTGGTGGTTACAATAACTGGAGCATTTCTTGGATGTTATCTAAAACTTACAGCTTGCAATGCCTTACCTCTGTCACTACTTAACAATTATTCTCCAAAACCCATCAAGCCCACTGATTTAAGAAGAGCGAGTTTTGGAGAACCCTTTGCTAATCTCACCACATTGAAAAATGACTCTTCATCAATCCTAGCATTTTCTTACTCTGCTGTTTTTGATTTGTAACAGGATTTTGTGCAGTGCCAGGAGAATAATCTTATGCAGGATTGTTCTGTTTGTTTCTGTCTTTCACTTAAAATTACGTCAGTTCTGGAATAGTATTCACCTGTTGACTTGGAGGGAGATCCACGTGGCCATCTGATATGTAAAGCTCATTGCCCCATGTCTTGGCACCCAGTTACTGCAATTGATTTAAATGTTGGATCTTTCCTCCTGTGATCCCCTCCTACTTGAGCTTCTGGAAGGACCTGTATTTCTAAAACAACGGCAATAGGATGTGTCATGGTTCTCATAAGGGGGAGACTTACAATTAGAATTTGGCTAGACAAAAACAAGAAAACTGAGGAACACACGGGAACTGTGTGCTGGAACACACCACAGCCTTCCTTGTGCCATCCCAGCGCCATGAGAAGGGACGTCGGGCTTTACCTGCCCTATGAACAGTATGGACAAAGGCAGCCCGAATAAGAAAGCTAACCTGTAGCATGTTTTGCCCTCCAAAGAATGTGATACATGCATGCCAAACAGGAATAAAAGAGATTGAGACAGATCTTAGGGCAATTATTTTTAATGCAAAGCCAGCTACGTGCTTAGCTATGTTACCTGGGGAACTGAGGAACTCCACCTTTCGGGATCTTAAAGAGGAGATTCCATAAATGTGCTTGGAACAGTTTAGATAGGACCAAGCCTTCCCTGAGGTCAAGTCAGACCTCTTCAGACCCTGTTATCCTTCCATAATTTAAGGGCCTGCTCATGATCCTCCTGTGATGCCATAACTGTATTGGGTCTGTTCCCCTGCTTGTTACTTGTTTGGAAACTGCTTATTTTGAAACAAATACTGTTACTGGCGTGACAAGAAACTCTAAAAGTGTCTGTGTTGTTTCCTAACATGGACTCTGGGTCATTGCACAGACAAAACACGCTGCTATAAAACTATTTCTTGTGTGACGGGACCCAATAACACCTACTCTGTGATTCTTTTGTTTTTCCACTCATCTCTGAAACTGAAGCAGCTCCATCCATCTGAGAGCTGGCGTACTGCATTCTATTCTCCAGAAAACTTGGCTAACTTCATGCACCAGTATACTTGGCCTTTGAAAACTGGCGTGCAGTTAGCAGACAGAAGCAGGGTCAGAATTAGTTCAAAATAAATTAATAGTCAGAAGTTCTAACTTGCTAAGCTGTATGCAATCCACCCTTCAAAGGATGTTCGCCAATTGCTGTAATTGCTCTCTTCAAGGGCTTCCAAAAATCCTTGGACATGCTAATTAATGCTGTTTTAGATATATGTGAAGGTATTTGACCTGAGAGTTTAATTCTACAGTTTAATTCCATAATGGTTGTAAATGGTAGAACTGCTGCATATTTAAAAGAACATTAGTGTGAATTTAGCTAGCTGTTGGCAGTTTAACAGTGACTAACAGATATTAAATAAGCATGAAATTCTAGTGGTGAATGACATTTTTATAGGGGCAAGGGCTGGAAGCTGAAGGCAGGAGAAAGTATTGCAACCATCCATTGCGACCTTCCCTTTTCCCTGGATTTTGCAGCTTGTTTGCACAACTTTGCCAGCACATGGGCAAGTCTGGATTGGTGGAAGTGCAAGCATGGATGGCACATGATGAACATGGGACAGGAATTCCTTGATTTGGTGAAGTCACTGACACGTATCTTTCTGATGTCACTGACACCAGGATTTCCCCAAACATCAGAATTCTTCAGCCACTCAGAGCTAATTACATCTTCAAGGGAAAGAAGTGTGAATTCTACCCCTTCCCCTGCCAGATATATATATATATATATATATATTTAAAAGTAGATGTCAACAGAGATCAATTGTCTAAAGAAAAGAAAACAAGTTGATCCTTTTATTGTCACTATTCAAGAACATCCCTTTGTTTTCAGAACAAAAATGGTGGTGAATGACTTTTTTTCCACTCTGCAGTGGCTATATAAATTTCTGCTACTAAGAGACAAGCATCATTGATTTGACCGACTTATTCAAAACAGGTCACGAAGCTACAGCTTCTTGTGTCAATTCTCATCATATACTGATGTGACAGGTTTTATGAATAAAATATGGGCAGTTGCTGTCTGGGAGGATGCCACATCTTAGCTACCCCAAACCCTCTGTCCTTGAAGGGAAAGCTTTGAAAAATTAGGACCAAGTTTCAATCCAAGCTGCACAATATGCTTTTCAATGAAGTGTAATATATTGTGTTTAGCTGAATAACTTTCTTCTCCTCTTCTCCTCTCCCACTGTCCCTCCCCTACTTAGCAAAAAAAAAAAAAAAAAAAAAAAAGCTAAAAAAACCCTACACCATGGCATCTTAAACTAAAGCACACTTCAGTCGGTCTCCCTGTGTGTGCTCCGTGCCAGCAGCCACAGCATTTCTTTCATCTTAGCTTCAAAGTGGTGCTGAGAGGGGGAGGGGGCATCTAATGAAAGAAGGGAAAACAAACAAACAAACAAACAAACAAACACAAAATGGGGGAGGAAATGAAAAATAGCAGTCTACCTTTCAAATCTGAGTGTCGCCTGCAGGCACACTCTGCAGTGGATGTTACACTCGGTTTCAGCCCCTTGTATATTTTTTTTTGTTATTGCCACTTCCCATGCTGGGAAGATTCTTGTCATCCCTCACATATTTTATCCACAGAAAAGGCTGCCCTGCCCTGTGCTTGGTGATTGAGGCTGTGCCCCTGGTGTGCCACACTATCAGTGGTTCCCAAGGCTGCCTAGCCTGGGAAAAGCTGCATGGAAACGGTCCAAAATCAGCATTACATGCATTATTGTTCTTACTCTCTCTGATTAGAGTGCACACAATGAAAACAACAGCAACAGCCTCGTTTTCTAGCCCTCCTCCCAACACAAGGCTGTTCTTAGACTGTTTTTCTTTCTCGGAGTCTTCATAGAAATTAACTGCTTCTGTGCTGGTAGGTCCCAGGCATCCCAGCTGCTCCTCCTGGGGAAGTCCTCAGGGCTTAGTCTGACAGAGTAACATTTTCAAAAGCAAATAGTTTACTTGGGAACTGAAATCCTTATTTTTAAAAGTAGGTCTAGATATAGGTCTCTTTGTGCACCACCAGAAATGTGCCACTCAGATGCTGCAGAAATATGCAGGGCACAATAATTCCAATTTTACAAAATAGAGTAAAGATATTCAGATATTTGTCCACTGGATGCTGGATGCCTATACATGGCATTAAATACTGGATAGAGCACAGATAATGCCCTAGCAGTGGGTTGCAGTACCTGCACCTCCACAATCCTAACAACCATCACTTTTTGGTTTAATCCCTGGTCAAAGAGATCTTGTTTTCCTATCTGAAAAGCACCAGAATGGACGGAAGACACCAACACCTGAACCACGTTCCTGTCCTAGGGTGTCCACAGTCATTTGGCAGGTAATAATCTAGATTTCCTGAGGCTGTCAAGTTCAAATATTCCGTGTCCTGGGGTAACCAGTTTGGGGTGGGATAAAGCTCAGTGTCCTGGCTCATCCCAAACACACAGAAATATGCCTCTGAGTGAGTCATGGGATTTCAAATTGACTCCTCTGCTCTGTGTTTCATATGCCCCATATATTAGGTAGCACAGCAAAGAAAGGATGAAATGCATTTTCTTCCTGCTTAACAGATTGGATCGTGTCCTGAAATGCCAGGTACTTGTGCTTTGAATGTGCTTAGGTATTTGCTAGAAAGTATACTTGTAAGGCTGTTTCAGAAGAGAACAGTAGATAGCCCAGGGTGCCAAAGAAGGCAAATGAGAGCAAGGACTGAATGTATTTTTGCAGTGAATTTTTTGTTCAGTTATAGTAGATGCTATGCTTTCTCTCTCTCTCTTTCTCTTTCTCTCTCTATTTAAACAAATATATATGTCTGTTTTCAGGATACTATTGAGAACATATGTGGAAACTGACATATACTGTAGGGGATGTTTTGTTTTAGGACCTACTTCTGCCTTTTTTCCTATCTCACAACTTCACTGCAGAGAGGCACTAGATGCCTATCACGTTCTTCACAGGGAGAGGTAGAACTGCACTGGATTCCTCCCCACCTTAAGGACCCGAGAGACTTCCAAGCATCGCTTGCTCCCAGTGACCCAGAATCTGCAGAGGTACTTGGGGGGTTAATGATAGATTTTCTTTAATTGCCATCCAGCAGATGAAAGACAGATGTTTACTTTTAAACCACTTTCAGACCAGAGTCAAAAGCACTTTGAAATCTGTATTTCTGTGTCTTGAAGCAAAAGGAAAAAAAAACCTCTTTAGTCAATGCTAAATCTATTCTGTTTTTGAGAGATTGAACTTAACCACAGAAAACAAAAATGTAAAGTTGCATAGCTCTTTTCTGTTGCTTCTTTCAGTGTCACAGTGGTTAAATCTGCAAGTTTTCTAAACTTTTACCAGTTCAGTTCAAATATCAAAATCTGTTCAGCATTTTTTTTTTCTGCCTTGTACATCATTTGTGATAAAAACGTGAGAATAAAGTCAGTTCTCTATTTTTCTAAGATCATGTAGCACAATGCAGGAAAAAGATTTCATTTATTCTTCAAGAGCACTACTGAGCATCTTATCCCTCAGAAAAAAATAGGGTTGTCTTTTTTTGTGTGTTAACAAACTCCTCATAATCAAAAAATAAAGCTGAGAAAAAATCTGCTATTGTCTTAACTGACTGCTATGTCTTTGGGCAGGACTGACTTTTTGGTTATTTTTTATGTCATAACTCCTTTAGCTATTTTGGGCTGCATAAAGAAAAAGGTAAGGAGACAACTATAAAAATCTTTTTAATAATCTTTTCTGAACTTCTCTGTGTTTCAGAAACAGTTTTTGTTATTTAGTATGTGAAATTAAATCAGCTAGGATGGGACTTGTGTATCAAGAACATTTCCTTTAACAAACCCCTGGAAACTGGCTGTCATTACTCTTGCTTCTCTTTCGTCCCAGATCAAATGATTGTGTCAACTGCTTGTTTTGTTTAGCAGTCCCAGTCAGAGAGATATGGCTAATCACAGTATCATTTTCTAATGTTCACTGGAAGGAAATCTCAAATTGTTCTTGAGAACTTAAATATTAGGCTTATTATAAGTCTGATTAAACAGGGGCACCAGTTCCTGGAGGCAGGATGAATACAGCTCTTGGGGAATGAAAAGAAAAACTATAGAAGTATCTACAACAAAACAAAACAAAACAAAACAAAACAAAACAAAACAAAACAAAACAGACAAACAAAAAAACTATCAAAATATTATTGATCTATTCTGTTCACAGATTATTGCAGGAGTCTGTGATCTTCCTGAATGTATGGCTTTTCTCTGTTTTCGTTAATTTTCCTATCAATTTCTTCTTTAGTAGTTTATAAAAGTTCAACATTAAAAAGAAACTGGCAAAACCTGCACTCTTTGCTAATATGCCTAGAATGATCCAAAACTCATTTTCAGTTGTGCACTGGGCAAAGATATGTTTTGCCTTGCTTGGAGCCCCTGACTGCATGTTTGTGCCTGTGTTGCCACATGCCAGCGAGGAAGACCGTCTGAGGGGATGACATCTATGAATCAAGAAGTTTGAAGCCATACCTCATGTGAAATGCTGTAGCCAACTGAGACATCCCATCAGCCTGGCTGAGAGATGAAGGGAGGTAGGCTCTAAGGTCACTTTGAAAAATGGCACTTAGCTTATAATTCAAGCAAACACTTTAAAAGATAGCACTGTCAATCTGCCTAGCCTGGTGGGAGTGCCAACAGTAGCAAGGGAGGCTGAGGGGTGCTGAACCCCTTGTGTCACTGCTTCTCACCTCATTGCTAGGGTAAGCAGGGCTGAGCAGCCCCCAGCTCCCTGCTGCATGTAAGGCTGTGTTTTTTGGGTGACAGCAGGTCGATGGCAATGCACTGACACATGCCTGAGTGTCAGCCAGGACCTGTCTTTTCCCTTGCTGAAATGGAATTTCTTTGCCCGGGCTCCTTCCCTTGGTCCCGAGTGGGGTGATGTGACCCGACATACTCATTGTAACTTTTCTTTTCCACAACAGCCGAGGAGTTTCTCATCGCTGCTCCACTTGAACACAACAACACAGGATGAATTCTGACAGTAAGCAGGCTGGAAGGCAGCTTTCTTTCTCTCTTAATATTTTATTTATGGGGAGGAGGCCACACAAATAATTGAAGATGCCTGTTTGCACCCACTGCAGTCTGTGAGTGGTTTGAAATGTAAACATGTCAGCTCATGGCTGAAGCTCAAGAAACACATGTGCCGAAGAGCCGCAGGCCGTTTGTCTGTCTGTCACACTTACCTTCCCAGCCTTCCCCCTCTTGACTCACGCACAGACAGCCTAGGAGCAGGGAGGTAGCATTGTATATGACACTGGTGTGAGTTTCCATGGAAAATTTGATGTAAAGAATGGAGGCACGCACATGACGTGAGGAGAATTTATGGTGTGTCTTAGACAGTAAAAAAAAAAACACACAAATGGTATTTCAGACTTCTTTTTTTCTTGTATGACATACAAATTGAGATCAGCTGAGTCTTCAAGAGTGGTACACTCAGCTGTGCAGAAATATATGGCAGAAACAACAGACAAAAGGCCACTGGGGAGAAGGAAAGAGATTGAGAGGTTGGGAGCGCTGGAGTGGGATGTTGGACAATTACATGTATACTTGCATAAGTGTGGTAATGGGCAACAGAGATGGAAATATTGCTTAATAAAATGCCATAAAATTAAAACAGAGAAAGAATGCATAAATCCAAGGTGTTCTAAGAAGTGGCAAGGTCTCCAAAGTCATTTGAATGAAATGTCTAAGCACAAAAATACTCCAGGTGTTGGTATGGCATCTTCAACCAGCTGAATCTTACCCTGCTCAAACTCTTCATGAATCCCACAGCAACCTTCAAGGTGACCTGACTACAGCGAGCTGTATGCATAAGAGGTACCACAAAGAGCCAACTGGAACTCATGGTTTTCTATAAATATTAAAGAAAGATTAACATTCAAAACCTCTAGAACCCTAGATTGCATGGGAGAGAGCATTTCAACCCCTTTAGCTCTTGTATCAGAGGGAGGTAATGAGTTGTCATCTAGATATATTTGATTAAGAGTTAAGAATTTGGGAAAATGTCAGAACAACCATTTTCCATAGTTATGATGGTGAATTAGTATAACAAAGGGGGAACATCAGACCCTAGAAGAGCTATTCTGAATGCACAGAGAGAAGTTCGGAGAGGTCTCTGGGACTGAGAGAAATGTTCATAGGTATCATTACTGTGTTCTCTTTGTTAAGAAGGAGAATGAGTGAATAGGATTTTGTAGAAATTGCTGTTAAAGTCTACTGGGTTGAATCAATCTGAGAAACATATCCTACCAACACTCTCAATAGCATGCATTCATTTTAAAAAATGAGGTGGTAAGTGAGCAATAACATCATGTCAAGAATAAAGCTGATGCAGAAAAAGAGGTCTGATGCTGACTTCCCACCAACTTTGTACTGGTGTCACATTGTTGGCTACAGTGGGTGCAGCCCTGATTAATTGTCCTTGTCACTCAGACCCTGGGAACAAGTCTTGAAGGCAAACTGATACTCCAAGGGGATGTTGGGTGTAAGGTTATTTGAATAGGGTCTTAGCTGGGAGCAGATCTATGACATTTTGAGTTGCTGGTGTGTGCAGTGGCAACAAATGTTGAGAATTACCATGCTTATAGGTTCTGTCTCTTTTCTCTGTGTGACTAAAGGCCTCCCTCTGAAATGTGTGCATAGCTCCTGTCAAAATCAGTGGGAATTATGTGGAAGTATCTGCATATGATGAGATCATGGGGCACTTTAGTTTTCATCATTTGTGAGAATTGCCTCACTGCATTGTTCCAGGGTTTCATTTGCTAAGAATTGATTTCTGCAACTCAAAGCTTTTATATTAATGATAATAATATCCAAGATCTTTTTCTTGAGCTTTCCTGAATTAGGTTGTTCCTCACTTGTATCTAAATTTAGTCTGGGCATGACTACTTGAATATTTTCTCTTATTTCATATTATTCATCTCCTTCAGTCTGCTGGCTTCAATTCAGAAAAAGAAAGTCAATATTTTCTCTGCAAGTTATTTCATTTTGATGGTCTGTGATATCACAGCAAATGTCAGCTGATCTTATGTAATACAGAGCTGAAGACAGACTGTTATCCTTCCTTTTACAAATAAATAAAACTAAATAACATAGATTTGTGGTCGAATTAAGTATTTTTAGAGCTACTAAAGCAGTTAAAACAGTCCTCTGCTGATGAGAAAGTCTGTCTCATTTCCCGGTGGTCTCTTGTTTCTCCTCCACTTGCATTCGATCTCCGTAACGCTGGCCATTTTGCTGGTAACAAAGTCATCATTCACTCATTGCTTAGCAAGTCTGAGCACACTTCATGGCAGATAGCTGGGTTGCCAGCATGATCCCAAATTACCTTCTTTTTGCTTACTCTTGCTTTGCTTGTAGGGCCAAGTTAGTTCAAGACGTAATATGGGGCAGGAAGCAGCAGAAGATAGCCCCTGTTCTTCCTTATGCCAATGGGGCCAGATCCTCTGTTTCTCTGAGAGCAGGTAAGTCAGCTGTCACCAGGTGAGAATACGGTCCCACAACATCAAGAACCACACCATGTCTTCAGTCTGTGGTTTTGTCAGGAGCTGGGTATCTCTGGGTTTACAATTGCAGAATGGCAGACTGTCTGAGAGGATGTGCACTTGCATGGGGTGGCTGTTTCCCTCAGTGGGAGCAAATGAGGAAGCCAAGAGCAAGGCAATCAGCCTGACTCAGAGTGCGCTTGGGTTTTCCCTTCTAGCATAATGGATTAACTTCTGCTGCTGGCAAAAGGGCAACAGGAGTGTTTTAAATTCTCTTCCTCTACGTAATCGCAAAAAAAGGAACATGGGGTGATAGCTGCTGAACAAAGAGCAGACAAGTGCTCCCACCCGCTCAGCCTCCCCTTCCATCACTCATGCTGCCACCGGCTTTCAAGGCCCGTCTAGGTCATATTATGACTCCTTTATTAGTGTTTAAGGTCACCGGGAGACATGCGAGTGCATCCTATATCAGGAAGCGCGGCGTGTCTCGAGAGTGAAATATTTGGCTGTTAGTAGGAGCCGTGGCCGTGACTCGGAAATCCCGGGGAGCGAGCTCAGGGCAGACGGGCTCCAGAGCGAGCGGCCTGCAATAACAGAGGCCTTCCTGCCATTCTCCGCGCGGCGCTGCGTGGCGGCCGGGCGTCCCCGCCGAGCTGCCGCAGGCCGCTCGCCCTCCCGTGAGGCTGGCTGCTGGCCGCAGCTCGGCAGGCGAGGATGGAGGCCTCCCCGCAGCCGCCGGGCCCGAAGCCAAGACCATGAGTGCAAAGATGTGGTGGGGAGGTTCACGGCTTTCTGAGCTCTCTGTGTTTTTGGTCTTGCTTTAATGCCACTCAGGCGTAAACAGTCAGCATGGTAAACATGTTTTTTATAAGTAGTGTGCCCCAAAATACCTAAATAAAGCAGCTTTTCACAAAATTGGATGTAAAAAATGGGGCAGAAACCGGATCATTTATCTACAAGATAAAGTTCAAAATATTTATGTTGTATCAGTATGTGCGAGGATAGCAACCCCTTCTCTTCATTGTCCTTGTGCAGAAGAGACAGAGGGAGACAAAGGTGTGCAAACATCAACAAAAGTCTTAGCATTGAAAGGCTTGCCAGCTGCTTTAGTTCTGGACCTCTGGGCTAGTGTCAGGATAGAGGATCCTCTCTAAAATCCATATAACTGCATAGTAAAAAAGCAAATATTTTCCCTTAAAGCAGAAATAGGCTATCAAGGAGTCATCACCTCAGTCTGACATTTTACAACTACCACTGCTCTGCACCCTCCAGAACACTAAACAATTGGAGAGAGGAAAATCAGGTAGCACTGATGCCTACTATAGCTACAGAGTTATTCCCATTAGTTTCCCATCTCCAGACATTCATCACTTTTTTTTTTTTTTTTTTTTCCCCCCAAAATGCCCATGATCAGACAGTACGTATGTATGTGTGTGCATTTGTGTGTGTGTTTTTACACAAGTGTATATGGGTGCACACACACCAAAAATACAAATACATTTTTTCTTCTTTTTTAGATCCAATGAAAATACAGAGTGAGACAAAAATGGGAAAATACAGCCTAGGAAACACTGAGGCTGATTTGAGTTTGCAAGGTCTCTGTTCAGAGCCATTTTCTATTTTCCAGAAAATACGTTTGACATTTTAAGGAGGGATTTTTATTGAAATTTCATTAAAAATCACTCTTGGAACACAATTTAGAAGGCAAAAAAACAATGCTCATCTTAAAAAAAGCCTTAGAAAGGAGAAAATTTGACAAATAATTTTAGTGTTAATAATGCTTGGATTAAATGTTTGGGCTTAAAGGGAAAACACTAATAACATCACCAATGTGTGGCCAATAGTCATCTTCTAAAAATGCCAGGTTTTTATGAAGCATTTTTGTGTGTTCTGGTCAGCTACAGATTATTTCCTTTTTTTTTTTTCTTTAACACAATGAAAGGAGGGGAAAAGTCACATTTCATAAATGCTCAGGGCTCTGAGTTAAGGCCGTAGTTTTAACTTCCTGGCTCTGAGTAAATTTTCACACAACCGGAGACATTCTATTAATAAATTTAACGTAAGTACAAAGTCATGTATGTATGTGCAATAAAAAGCTTTTACTGGAGACCCAGCTTTCCCCAAAGTATTTTATCCTATCTCAAAAAAAAAAAAAAAGTAAAAAACAAAGTGTGCATTTCAACTACACTTATGGCACATATGCATGGGTGGTAGCAATTAAATACCGACTTTCACATTCCTATGTCCTCTGGGGGCTTCTGATCAGCATCTTTGTTCTGGAGAGCTGACATGGGCATGCACAACATGCCCCCTGAACACCTTGGGCAGTAAGCTCACAGACGGAGATTTGCTTCTGTGTACTGACTTTAGCAGTCAGATCAGATTAGTAGGCTTAACTTGATGCCAGGTGGTTTTGACAGACTCATTTATTTTGTTGTATTTAAGTATTTATGGGTGTACTGTAATAAGGACCATCTATGAATCATGTTGCTGTCTTCAGAAGATCATCTACAACTCACATTGTTGTTAGCACCCAGAGGGTCAGCTGGGGACTTTTGGGAAATGTTAATTTCAACAGATCTCATGCGTGGTTTTGCCTGCTGTTTCCTCCTTCTCTTGGATGTCTATCCAAGAGAAGACAACAAGAACGTATGAAGAGATGGTGGGGATGGGTGGAGAGTTTTCTCCTTTCCCATTCCCAAAGAATGTCATTCTCCAGCATAGACCACGCAGCCTTCACAGGCCTGGAGAAGCTAAGGGTTGTGTGCAATCTGTTCTTCTCACGCAGATCTGGGATCAACAGCGTGACAAACCTGGCTGTGTCAGACATACATGGCAGGCTCAGAGCATTAATAAGCATTTTTTTAAGCTGTCACTGAAAGACAAATCTCTGTTCTGTGCATCTCTTGGAAGATATTTACTGCTTGGGTAAAAAGAAAAGCAACTGTTGGACAGATGAAACTAATTAAAGGTTTCACTTTGCTAACTAAAATTTCATATTTCCCTCCACGTAGGCTGTAATAGGTTGCATGATGACTAACCTAAATATTATCACATGACATGTTGTCATATTACATAAATAATATAAGGATTGCTGTAATCCTGCATAAACCCAACTTTATGTTGGTTTATGTTGGGTGTTGAAAAATATTATGCAAGTGTCCAACATGAAAAGAATCATATTTCTTATTCCACCACCCTGGCCAAATATCATGTTGTCTTTACTGGAAAACTGGTGTTCATCAAACAAGTTTAAAGCTAAGAACGGGAGAGGGTGGGACATTACATTCTTGAGAAATGACATTATAAATAATACGGTAATGCTTTGTCTTTGTGCTGTTAGTAAATCTGGGATATTATAGGGTAGGCAGGGAGAACACGCCATACTGTGTTTGCGCTCCAGCTTCGTCTTCGTGGTGGCTTTCTTCTTCAAACACATGGACTACATAAAGTGATCTCTGCTCACCAGGGCTTCCAGCTCCTTTCTGCTTCATCCTCTTAAGCTTAAATGTCTAGATCAAGAAATACCAAATATTCTCAATCTTGTAGCAAACAATCTGCTCCCTACACCAAAAAAAAAAAAAAATTTAAAAAAAGGTGAATGTATGCAGGGAGAAAACAGAAAAATAATATAGCTTTTCTTTCTACTTATAAAAATAGATGGAATTTAATGTCATAGAGGAAGGACAGAACAAAAAGAGAGGCAAAGAGGTTGATTTTGAGAGACTGTGTCACAGAATTGTTGAGCTATAACCACTTGTGCAAGTATCAGTGTATGCAGTGGCTTTCTGGAGGTTACAGGTCTTCAGATAACAAGCACTGAAGAAATGTATTTTAAAGCTGTTATTTTTAATCTGGGGAGAGAACGGGAATAGGATCAGGTCTTTTCCCTTAACTGATAAACAGTATTGTAATGCATGCTTACTGTTCAACATGTGAAAAATAACTTTTACTAAGTAGGCTTGGAGGTCTGCCCTATCAGCCCGTGGTGCACTGTGCCTGCCTTGGGATTTTGGTGAATGCATCAATCTCACATGGACGTGCTGCTGCTGTGTGCTCTCATATGCAGGAACTGGGTGGAAGCTGTTTAGCTGAAAGATGCTAATGGGTTCTTTTATCAAAGGAAACAAATGGCATAACAGCAAGTGTTTTATTAGTTTCTTATATGTACTTTTGTGGTTCCCTGGAAAGTGGAAAATTGTCAGAAATCTTGGAAATAATCAAGACGTAACAATAAATAGCAATAACAAAAACAGACTATTTATTTATTTATTTATTTATTTATTTATTTATTTATTTATTTATTTATTTAGCAGCTACAACCTCTTTCTTGTGGGAGCATTTTCTGTAGGGCCCAGCAAGACATGTAAGCCTGCAACCATAAAAACAAAACAAAACAACAAAAAAAAACATGCTTTGGCTGTAACAAGTCTAAAGTTTATGCGAGGCTCTTCTCCTTACCATGTTTTTCCTCTCACTGTTTATTTCTCTTTTTCCCTCCTTTCAGTTTCACTTCCCTCCCTCTCTCCCTTGTTTCTCCTACCAGAGCACAGCTTCTGGAAAGGAAGGCAGCAGACTGCACAGAGGACAGCAATGAAGGAGCTTCCCTCTGCTCAGCATCTCTAAAATAATCTTAAAAACACCTCAAAACCCGGAAAGTTATGGGAACACTCCAACAGATGCAGAGAATTACAGCTGTTAAGCATTCCTTGTAATAATGAGAGAAAAAGTCAAGAAAAAGGTTTTTCTCATTCCACTTTGCTTTGTATTGAGAAGGGAAACTGAGTAGGTTAGCTAGAAATAGGGACTTGGTAAAGGAGAACTAAAGTGCTCATCGCTCCAGTGCCAGCTGGCAGAGGATGCACTCTGGTCCTACAGAGGGAGGGACACATGCACAGCGCGGGCCCAGTCCCAGCTGCACCTTTTTTATTTTTTTTTTGGAAAACTGTAATTATTGTTAACATTTTAGGTAGGCTTGGGTAAGTAGGACGAGCTTTAAGACCAGAGTATAGAGCTTTCATGTTTTTCTATAGGGGAAAGTCCTGTTCTGGTTCTAGCAACACTGACTGGCAGGGAACAAAGAGACATGTTTGGGAGAGATCACTGAACACATACCTGATAAAGAATGCTACCCAAAAACATTCTCCTGGTGGATCTCAAATGTTCAAGCCAGCTTTCCTACCCTGACTGATCCACCACCTACATCTCAGAAAACTCTTGGGGTCCTTTGCTGAACATGAGACCTGACATCTAAGCCTTCACTGAGCTGCCTCCCAGTCAGCCCCAAGCCCATACTGGTGTGGGTGGTTATTCCATCTCAGATGCAAGGCTCTTGCTTTGCACTTGCTTTGGTTGAAACTCATGAGGTTCCTGTCACCCCATTTCTCCAGCCTCTTCATGTCACTTCAGATAGCAGCCCTGCCCTCCAGCATATTGAATCCCTCACCCAACCTCACTGTAAGAGCACACAGTCCCACCATCCCGATTGTTAATGAAGACATTAAACTGCATTGGTACCAGTACTGATCCCTGAGGGATCATTCTCTCAGACTCTGCCAGCAGGCTCAGAGACCTGTGAGGCCTGGGGTCAAATAGCAGTGATAACAGGCAAAAAAGGCATAAAGCTGCAGGACACCTATTCTTGTGACTAGGTCCCCAACCTCCCTAAGCAATGGGCCCAGACTTTAGCCTTTCCCTTGGTGCCAGTGTGTCCATAGAGGAAACCTTCATTGTTGTCCTCCACCTCCCTTGCTAGGTTCAACTCCAGCCGAGTTTTGGCTTTCCTGACTCCATCCTTACACACACAAGCAACGTCTCTATATCCTCCCAAGTACCCTGTTCCTGCTCTCACTTCTGTGCACCTGCTTTTTGTGTCTGAGCTCAGTCAGGATCACCACGCTCATACATGCTGGCCTTCTGCCATGCTTCAGCTCAGCTCTTCTCACATTGCCTTAGACTATTCTGGTGCTCTGAGGAGCTTGTCCTTGATGATCTGTATGCAATTTAGCTGGGGCTGAAGCTCCAGTGTTGTTTTTTAACCAGTTCTGAGTGCTTTTCCTCAGAAGCCACTGAATGTGTTGTGACCTTCCTCTCTCTGTGCTGACTTTTGATAGTATTCCAAAAGCAATGGATGTGTTGGAGCTAATTTTTTTTTTTTTTTTGAGTTTTAAGGTGAGATTGATCTGGGAACATGATAATGTTGTAAGATAAAGCCACTGACCCAGCAAAACAGTTTGCTTAAAGAGAAAAAAAAATGTTTGTGAGACAAAAATATATATCTTTGGGGTTGAATCAGAGGGTCGGTATTAAGTTTCCCCCTAATTTATATGCCATCATATGTCACCATTTTTTTTTTTACCTCAAATACATATCTGTTTTGCCTTATCTTACACACACCATGGTGTGTATGCTAAAGGAAAAAAGGTTTTTCCCACCTTCCCAAAACTAATTGAAAATGACACTTTCTCCTAGATTCTTGTTTCTTTGAGCAGAAGATGAGAAAATAAACAGTCCAGAATGACTGACATTAAATGCACTGTTCTGGGGTATAGATATGGCAGTAAAAACTAAAGAGTGTGGCACAAGAACATATATGAATAAAACATCATACTCCAGCTTTATATTTTTCACATTCCCAATTCACTAGAAAGAATATCCTACTGGTGCCTTCTCAATAAAGCCAGCTTGGGGCACATTGGAAGAGGCATGGCTGTCATCTTAAATTCTGAAGTAAGTTCCTGTACCTTTTTGTTTTGAAGAGAGCCTTAAGAAAACATGAGGGTGAAGCATGGAAAGTCTTATGGGCCTTCATTGGAAGGTGCATTAAATGCATCAGGGAAGAGCCTGAAAGTTAGTAGCAAGACAGCATGTGTGCAAGTGGTTAGATTATCAGTGAAGGTTTCCATAAGACGTAGTCTTCAAAGCAATATTGGCACTAGAAAACTCAGTATTTGGATTACTGAAAATAGGATGTTTGATGCCAGAGCCAGCATTAGAACTGAACAGTCAGGACAAATGTCTGCAGTTTCCAAACATGCCATGGTAATAAGCCAAGTCAGAAAGAACAGCAAGTCATCCAGCACTGGACAGGATGAGAGAAGGATCTATCCCATCCCCATGTCCACTATTTGATGGTTGCCCTGACTCTGAAGGAACTAAGGGGTCAGTCTAACAAGACCCATAGTAAAAGAGCTTTTGTGACTAAGCAGCCAAAAAATTAGCAAATCTGTAAATTGACAACATGGAGGATTTGGGGTAGATATAGATGCAGACAACAAAGCCTGTTCCACTGGGGAAATGCAAGCAAGATCTGAATGTTAGAGGACTTGACATGGAGACAAGGAATAAAAGGTGAAGTTACACGTATTTCTTTCTTTCTTTCTTTCTTTCTTTCTTTCTTTCTTTCTTTCTTTCTTTCTTTCTTTCTTTCTTTCTTTCTTTCTTTCTTTCTTTCTTTCTTTCTTTCTTTCTTTCTTTCTTTCTTTCTTTCTTTCTTTCTTTCTTTCTTTCTTTCTTTCTTTCTTTCTTTCTTTCTTTCTTTCTTTCTTTCTTTCTTTCTTTCTTTCTTTCTTTTTCATCTCATTTTATTCTTTCTTTGTATTGAGTTGATGGTTTTGTTTAGGGTTTTGAAAGGGAATGTTTAAGTATTTATTTATATTTATATTTTATAAGTACATGATGTGTTGTTGACTGGGACTAAGAGAAACTCCATGTTGTTAATACTGCTTTAATTTTCATGTTTTCTGTGGTCCAGATGTACAAAACTGCATCTATGAGGATACATACCTTGCAACTGCATACCATAAATCTTCATATAATTCTGGATAAAATAATTAAATAAATAAATAGCAACACAGAAGTTTAAGACATAAGAGTAAAGACATCTTGTATGCCTATAAGACAAATCTGTGATGGAAACAAAGTATTATCTAAGAAGAAATAACTTTTAAGCCTGGAAGTATTCTTTTGCCTCATCAAATCTCATATGAGCTTAAACATATTGATTTTTGTTAAATTTCTGATATTAAGCATAGCCATTGGAAGGCATATTTCATTTTGAATGAATATAGGCATATTTCATTTTGTAACGATAATATAATCTAAATATGAGAAATAGAAGGACATAACCACTTTTGACAATGGCTAGTGAACAGAAACAGTTTAAACATAAATCACAGAGTCATAGAATCATTAGGGTTGGAAAAGACCTCCAAGATCACCTGGTCCAAGCATCCCCCTACCACCAATGTCACCCAGTGAACCATGTCCCTAAGCACCATATCCAGCCTTTCCTTTAACACCCCCAGGGATGGTGACTTCACCACTTCTCTGGGCAACCCGTTCTGATGCCTGACCGCTCTTTCTGAGAAGAAATTGGATAAATAGGTAAAATATTATGGTGTAGTTTGCAATGTTGTTGTAGTTGTTATTATTATTATTATTATTATTATTATTTTATAATCTGCAATAGCACGGAGTACAATTATTTTGGTTTCATTGTCCTCCTGAAATCTCTCCCACCAACCTTTGTCGAGAGCTTAGATGCAGAGACTTCAGTCCCCAGCAGGACTTGGTATCAACCTTCACAAATTAATTTATTTCCTTACTCTGTAGCAGTTATAAATATAGCTTTACATGCATTTTATTTATTTCTGCAGCAGATGTTTATGGCTTCTACAGTTGGTAAGTTTGTAAACAACACAACACAGCTAGTTAATTAAGTCTATAGATGTGGTTTTGACTGCTTTATATTTGGAATAAATTCTTCTACTTTTCAAGTCATGCAGACAGAGAAAACTGTTTTTGGTCTGAGTTTTTTTTTTGTTGTTGTTGTTGCTTTGTTTTTAGGACATTGTTTTCTCCAAAGTGCCTGTATAGAGGCTTACATAAACAGGATAGCTGCAAAGATTTTTAGAAAAAAAGTCTTGAAAAAAAATAAGTAAAGGAATATATAAATTGCATTACAAATATTTTATTTTCTGCAGAAGAATTACCTATTAAGCTGATAATAAACCAGGTAATGAGGAATGTTATGCAAAAATAGTCAAATGTTTATTTCTCTGTTGCTTCTGCTTCTGGTATTGTAATTTTAGAGAAATTTTTCTTTAAAGTGCTTGGGGTATCCTGCAGGAGACAATCAGTTCCAGAACAAACCACATTATCTGGTTAGCTCTCTCCAACTTATTGACCATAGAAAATATCTGTGACCGTTCATATTTTGCCTCTCCATGCAAACTTAAAATTCATTGCAGAGATAAAGCACTAAGCATTCTGGGAAATAAAACCTGCTGCACATCATACCAAAAGTAGTAACAGTGGAAATAACTAATTCAGTACATCCTTCGAGATGGACCCAAATTTAGTGCAAAGAGAAGCTGCACCATGATTTTATCAGAATTTGTTCTCCTCCCTGGAGCCACTAACAGGCCTGCCATTAACTAAATACTATTCAAATTTCTGTAGTTCATTTTATAGTGGAGAGCTTTGAAGTATTACCTCCTGTGTCACAAACTGAGAGGAATTTGCTCTGCAAGAGAGATAAAAGAGGGATGTCTTCTGGCAAAGACCTAAAAGTAGGTACTCAAGGGTATACAGGGCCCTAATCTTTCCCCCCTAAGGCAAACTAATTTAAGGAATATACTATCAGACTCACAGCAGATCATATGAACTCTCTAGGGCACATTTGGGTAGCAGATCAGGAACATTAGTTGCATAAAATTGATTAACAGAGCTGTGCAATCAGAAACATAGGGAAAGCTTATGCTCAGGGTCCTGCAAGAAGTAACTTGTCATTAACCCCTTTTGAAAATGTTTTCCTAGCATACAAATAATTTGGAAAACACACATTTCTGTAAAAGGCTGACTCTTACACTTCAAAAGCTGACATCTCCGGTAAATTCCAGCAAAGGAGGCTCAGAGTTATCCTGTTAGAAGTTAACTTTCTTGTTCTTCCCTGGTCATACAACAGCAGGGCAGGGTTACTGGCACTGCATCCCTAATCAGTTCTGTGCCTGTCCAGATTTAGGGACAGGTCACTGAAGGTTCCTCTGAATATAAGGTTCATTTATATGTTACTGGCCTAGGTTGCCAAAAAGATAAGACACAGAAGTAAAAAGTGACAAAAGAAATTGGGGCAGTGATGGAATACAGAACCAGTGAATTACAAATGAATTGACCGGTTCAGAAATGTTTTGGGCAACATGTTGTGAACCATCTCAGAGGAGCTCTTACTGAAGGATGCTAAAGTTCCTGTATCACGTGGTATGAATCATGTAATATGTCTATGCATTTGAACAATGCTTCACAAATTAAACACTGAACAGATGAGGGCCTATAATATAATTGCCAAGGTCTGTGAACATGTATTCCATCACAAAATGGCACAAGCTGCTCTGATGGCTGTCATCTCCTGCTTGAACATGTCAGAGGCACTGTAGGTGCAGACAAAAAAGCTTATATAGACAGAGCTGAATTGCTGATGAGGTCAAGAGCAAACATGGAGTTAGGAGGCTTTGCATAAACTTAGCATTTCCTTACGACTACAGGTTGCAGTTTCTGATATAATTTAGAGCAGCCCAAGAGCTGATCTGAGCTGACTGGAACAGTAACATAAAGCTCATTGTGTGCCAAAACTCTCTACAGTCTAGGCAAAAACTCATTGACTATTAACATACAATTCTGAACTCTCCTAGCTCACCCTCTGCCCCTTCTTTCCAATGAAATAACAAAGTAACACACCTGCATAGTTTCTACTTGTAGCACAGAAATCTTCACTTGCTCTGTGTTTCTTTATTCTCACCTCATCTCCTTAAGTTAAGAGTTAGTTTCTTCACCTGTTCTCTATAATTTACTCACTGTGACCTTCCCAATCATTGCAATTGGGACAGCTTTGTATTTTACTAGGAGTGGAATTGCCTGGAGGTAGTATACTTGTAACCGGTATTTCTTTCAGGACTGGGATTCATACTTTTGACTGCTTGGTTACATGAAACCACCAATGATGGGTGAAGTCAGACTGGTTTCTAATTTTCTACTGGATTTCATTCATATTTTGAAGAGGTTTAAGAACAATGGGTATTATGTTGTCTGCTGCCAGACATACTGCCAAGTTGTAGAGGAACAATACTGAATATAAAATTAGGGAGTTTCTTCATTTACATGCAGGTAAGGATCGTGCTGTCATTTTAATTGATATACAGATTGAACACTGATGTATTTTCTCTTCCAAAAGCAAAATGAAATATCATTATCTCCAAAAATGCCACTAATTTGGTCATTCTATGCAACAGGTACCTTTCATTTGCCTGTGGTCCGGTTTAAAAGCATGTGATGACTTCAGATATTCTTAATAGTTCAAGATTTAGACAGAAGATTGAAGATTTTTACATCCCTGAGAAAAATGGGACAAGAGAATGTGAGTAAAAACAGAAATATGGCAAGGCAAGTTTCTGTTATTAAACTGAAAGTGTCTAACAGTGGAGTCAGTAAATAATTTGAAAAGGATCCTAATAGAAAGTGAAATAGAAATTTCTCACATTGAATACAACAGGAAACAAGAAAATACTTTATTATTGCCTTTTATATTTTAAGGTTTGTAGCTCTGCTGTAGAAATTGAAAATAAGACAAGTATCTCCTGGAATGGCTGATTTAGAGACCATATAGTCCCTGAAGTTTCAGTGGAAAACGTTTGCAGATAGACTATATGTAATCACAGCATCAATTGAGCAGACCTAACAAAATAATCTATCAAGAAAAGAACAACAGCTTCTTATTTTCAAATGGAAGAGGAGAATGAACTAGAAGGATGCATGGAGCAATGTGGTAGGCTTTACTGGTTGCCTTCTACACTTCATAATGTATTTTTCAAATCATGGGTTACAGCCATTGCTATCTCAGCAATACTGGACAAATGAAAGCGATAAAGAAATTTAAAGAATAGAATTATAGGCATGAAGGTTATATGTTAGCAGATACAAAAGGAACGTGGAATATTAAGTGTTTCTTGCAACAGGCCATTTTAGGAACAAACATAAATTAATATATTAATAAATTAATAAATTCAATAATAAGTTAATAAATTCAAATGCTTTTAGAGGCGAATTGGTTAAATGTTTGTTTCAGCAAGGAACTAAAGTCAAACCACCACCAACAAAGAAAACTAAGTCTCCTCGCATTGTACTGAGGGGCTATACAGGATGCTTCAGATCTGGGATGAAGTTTCATGGAGGTGATTTAGGAACCCAAGTCCCATGAGAATTCCCTGTGGCCACTCTTAGGCTGGAAGGGACTTCCCTTCTCTTGAGGATGGCAGGACAGATTAAATGCCTTCTCTTCAGCTGCTCCCAGCCAACTCTGTTAACCTTGGCTGAAACCAGCAGTGTTTCAGACAATGCTTCAGCAAGGAGGATGGCAGCTGAGGAAGGGTGGGTGCAGGGGTGGGAGGTCCCATGAGCAGATGACCACCTTTGTGGGAATGGGGATCCAGCTCCATCCAGGGTGCTCCTCCTGCTGGTCCAGAGAGCCACCTGTCTGCTTGACCCACCTGTCAACCTCCCTCTGTGTCTTCAGCATCCTGCAGGGCTCCATATCTGTGTGCAGGCAAGCACTCATGGGGATCTTCTTCTCTATAAAGCCCCTTGAAAGGATGGAGAGGCTGAGGGGCACCTAGTGTGGGTAAGGTCAGGTCTCTTTCTAGGAATGATAAACCCCATCTAAATGACAGTTAAATTGCTAAAGCTAGCTGGGAACATGAGAAATTTTCCACTTAAATCAGAAATAGTCTCAGTTGTTTAAAATAGTTTGAAGGCGATTGCACTTGGGGAGTGGCTTTGACTAGACACTGACAGTGTGTAGAGTGTTTTTTTTATTATTATTATCCGAAACAAGCTTTTGTGGTGGAATTGTGCCACCACTCACACCAAGTGAGGCTTTAGGATTCGGTTTAACAATGTTAAGGAACGGTGATGAATTTGTTAGCTCTGTGTTGGCTTGCAGATGAACATCAGATACTGTACAACTGTTTCCTCTTTGTTTGGTCTAAGCAGTATTCTTACACAAATGCTGGGACTTGAAGCAGGATTTTCCACTACCCAGCTTATGCTGGGCAAATGAAGGTTCCTTTAGCAGAGGGCAGTATTGCATAGCATTTTCATGTATCCGTACCTTATTCTGTAGGCACATACTCAGAAGACTTCTACTACAGCTAGATAGTTCTATTGTGAATTATCTTTTCAGATTTTCTTTCCTACAGTTACAGTTGTCTCTTTCTAGGGGCTGAAGGAGCATGTATGTGGGTGTGCAAAGGCTGGGAAGAACAATGTTACCAAGCCTGTTTGTAAAGAAAATGCACGTAACAACACTTGGAGTACTTAAGAGCAATTTATGTAGCCATCTAGATAAAGTTACAGGAGCAAACTGTTATGCTAAGTGCATAATGCTGTGTTAGTCCTGCTTATCTCATTTCACTTACTTGACAGACAGTTCTTGTACCAGACCAGTTTGTGCTTGTGTGAAATAAGGAGTGAGAATAATTCACAACCATTCTTCTTTAATGTTTTTACCACCTGGAGCCAGAAACAGGCTTTCAGCCCAAGGAACAAGGAAGCTCCTTTCATAACTTCTTAACAAGCTCATGCTCACTCTGTTTGACATCATGCTGCACACAGCACTTCTTTCAACAGATGCAGCAGAGTTTATTGATGAGTACCTGCTCTACTCTTAAACCCGGGGTGCTACGTCACTGCCCAGAAGTGTAAGTAGAAACGAGGAGAGAACTCTCTGTCATTAGAGGTACTCCTAACATCCTTTATTGCCTTTATTGAGTATGAATTGGATTCAGTACCTGCTGGAGTCCTGTTCTCTGCTAATACTGATAACGCATTTTAAATATTGGAGGGGGAAAAAAAAAAAAGGAAAGAAAAAAAGAAAAACCATAGCCAAATGCACATAATATATCATGGCAGGTTCCTATAAAGGGTTGTCATTGTGCATCATTAATGGTGTTTCAGTAGGGGTGGGTAAACAGCAGAGGGGCTGGCATGACAGTAAAAGTTCCAGAAGACTAACACAATCTACAATTCAGAAAATTTTGTATGAACATATCAAAGTTGAAGAAAACAAATGGATGTATCATGACATGGTATATCTGCTTTTATCCCTGGGACAGGGTTATTGGACATGGCAGCTTTCAGAAGTAAACTGATGTGATTACTTTCAAATTGACCTTGACCCAAAGTAAATATTAATTCAGAGTTCATGAAATGGGATAATTATACAAATTATACACAAAATGGAAAATTATGATAAAGAATCTATGATAGCATCACTAAAGAATGTTTTCCCCATTTTGCCTACAGGTAGAAGTCTTACAAATTCCTTTTTTGAATTTTGGTGCTTTCATCCATAAGATATTTGAAATGTCTTATTCATTCAGAATACCGGGGAATTAAATATCATGCTATTTATACTAGACTATGTTGCATTAAATTTTGGAAAGGAAGATAATCTGCTGGTGAATATGTGAAAGTTTAATCATTCTTTTTATTTAAGTTATAGTTAAATTACCAAATTCCTCAAACCCCTGTAAATCAAGAATTAAAAAGGAACCTGCATCACAATCCTAACTACAATAATTTATCAATGAGTTAATCATTCTATAAGGTTTAATTACCATTCTGTTTCTACTCTCAAAGTGTCTTTCTTCATTGAATAACATCATGATTTGATCAAGTAGAGTGAACTCCATAGAAAACAAAAACAAAAACAAACCACACGCAAAACCAAACCAAAAGCCCCACTGTGTTCACATGACACAAAACACTGCTCAAGAACGAATTCATATCATCAGCCTAAATTTGCTAAAATACACTGACAACCCGACTTTGTACCAGCAGGATTTATGCCAGAGCTTGTATTGTCTTCCTGTGCTGTTCAAAGTTTGTGACGGTTCTGCTATTTTAAGTCCTCTTAGAGCCAGAATAGGACTGGTAGAAAAGCACAAAACCAGCATAGACTCCATGGTGTGTGCTCTGGTTAGTCTGACAGAGATGATGTGTGATAAAGTTTGGGCTTCATGGGTGATCTGGCAGGGCTTCGATCTCCGAGAGACACAAGAAAGGAGAATGCAGACACTTTGAAGCTGGGCTAAAGCAGAAAACTTTCACAGGTTGAACTCAAATCCTTGGGCTGGAGACTCAGTCATACACCAAAAAAGCTTTGGTTGTGCTCCAAACATCGTTGCATCAACCTGTTCCTAACAGGGGTAGGAGGAATAGATATTTCTCATACCTTGAGAATAAAAAGATGAATCAGAAATAGGTCCCTCCCAATAGCCCTAATCACTGTGTGATCACCCCTGGTTCTTCTGAAAGATTCAATTTGGTTTGAAATTATTTTATCATTGAAATTCTTCTTTTAGCTGAGAAGGGGCTGTTCCTTCCATACAGAAGCTCTCAATAATTTCATTTTGTACTTTCTCGAAGTTCCCTTCAAACAGGCTATTTACAGGGATCAGACAGGCTCTGTTGGAAGTACACTTGAATGTGCTCTGTAAGAACAGAGAAAACTCTGAAAGAAACATACTAACAATATTTTTTTTCCAAGGAAGGGGAAAAACGAATGAAAACATTTTTATCAGGTCTCTGGAGTGTCTTCTAAGGCCCTTAGTAGTCAGATAAAAGGGTCTGTACGATGTTTACACAGCCTCCTGCAGAGTAATTGCCATAGCAGCTCATATAAAAGCAACAGTAGAAAGGTGTAAAAGTCATTTGCTAGGAAGAAATAGGAAGCAATCAGCAACACTTTAAACAAATTATTGCCATGAAATCACTCTCTCAGCTTGAGATAAGTACTCGGGGTCTGTAAAAGCTATAACAGCCCTGTGGCTTCTCCTCCCGAGACATTTTTTCTGCAAAGATTTATTCATAAATAGGATAAATAGGGATGCAGTAGAGATATGCATTAAGCTGGTGCTGAATATACCTATCCTCGGGCTACAGCTGGTCTCCTTCCTCCCTGTATGTAAAAATTTATGTGTGAGTGTGTGCAAGGACTTTGCAAAAGTGTAATTATGAGTGATGCCCTTTTGCAGCAAAGCAGAAGTCTGCACAGGTTAAGCCCCTTAGAAGTGGCTGTCTGTAGAAGAGCCATCTGCAAACGTCTGTGGTAGGTAGCGGGGTTTTGAGCTGCCCCAAGAGGGAAGCACTTGGCACAGGTGAGCTGGGAAAGGAATGTCTTTTGGGGGGAAACCTAATGGACAGAAGGATTTTTTTTTGGGCTGCCTGTGAAGCCGGGCCAGCTCTGCAGCCACTCCGGCTCCCTGGGAGGGAGCTGTGCTCTCCTGGCGCTCTGCCTGGGGAAGGAGAAAGCATCGCCCCTGTGAATCCCCCACGCTGCCCTTGGCAGGAGGCCACATCCTTGCTGAACATTTGGCTGCTTGTTCCAGCTCACAGTTAATACTTCCAAAGGGTACTTGAACTGTGGATACGGTTTGTCGTTACGGGAAACTCAGAAGTGTTCACTGCAGGAATACTGCCATTCCATCATATTCCTCGGGGTGCGAGTTTTCTGGCTTATTGTCTTTTCTAAAAACCTCCTTTATTTTTCTCTTTTGGGAGCAGATGGGAGTGGATGTGGAAAGTGAATATGAGATCAATCACTTCTGCCTTTTACTCAAAATCCAAATGTCTGCCCATTACCCCTGATGTCACCAGCGGGATTAGGAATGCAGGTGGGGACTAAGCAGATGAGCTCTTGAGAAAGCAAATTTCATTTTGTAAATCTCCTTTCTGAGAGAAACTTGGCGCTCTGGAGGTGCAGGGCTCCAGGGTTATGATTCAAAGAGAAAAACAGGAACAGCAGCGGGATGTGGTAACACGCAGTGTGTGTGTGTGTGTGTGTGTGTGTGTGCGTGTGCAGAACCGGGTTAGCAGGCAGGGAGCTGGGGGAACAGGGCAGAGAGGATGATGTGGGATGGTCCTCCGGCACATGGAGCGGGAGGGCTGGGAGGTGAGGGGGCTACCCCTGGTGTGACAAAATGGTTCTTGGCACTTGCAAACTGTGCCTGAGCAATGCCCGGGAGCAGGCCAGGAGGCAGCCACCGGCGCTGCTCCTGGGAGCCTGCTGACAGCCAGATGATAGAGGCAGATGTGGGGCTGCACTCAGGCCCCTTCCCTGGCCTCACTGCGTTTACTGCATCAGGCATAGCCAGAGCAGCACTGGCACACACAGAGCAGAAGATGATTTGAGAGAAGTACGATCTCTGACACAGAAGAGAGGAATCACTCCCAGTGTTCCCTAAGGTGCCTTTGATGGATGGAGGCATTACAGACAATTCCTAAATCAATGAGAAGAAACAGTTAATGGACAGCAGAGATGATGCAAGTTCCAACTGCAGATTTGCAATGGAAAAGAGCCAGGCTATAGCCAGCTGCCTCTTTTTAGGTATCATTTTCTGATTTGGGTGAGCACATGCAGCTGCAGGGATAACCCATTCAAACCGCAGTCTCTGCCTCTCTCAGACAGGAGAGATTTGTAGGTGTCACAGAGTCAGGGCTCATTTTTGTGATCCAGCTCCCTCAGAGTCAAGCAGTCACACAGGCTTTCATCAGTGTTGCTGTAAAAAGCTGTGGTAAGCACTAGCTATTTTATTGTTGCTTTCTGACCAGCCCAGCACCACATACCTTGCAGCACTCATCCACTTTTGGGGAGGTAAATTCACTCAGAAAGGAGGGTGAAAGAAGGATGCTGCTGTTCTCTGCAGCTGCATTGCCACTAGCCTCAGTCATTTCGGAAAATACTGATGTTAGTTTTGTTATTTGTAATGCTCATTCCTGCCCTTACCTACAGGAACATAAAATTTGCTGAATGTCTTACACTTACTTGCCTCTTATATATAGGACACCAGTCAGTCTCCTTTTTAGTTTTGAAAATCAGAGAGGTTAGACTTGTTTTACATTTTTTCCATCTGTCATTGGTTGTGTTTTGAGTGTTACTTCCAGCCTCTGTGCTTTCTTTGCTGAGGACTTGACTTTCATTAGTAGTAAGTGGAGATGTATCTGGAGCACAAAAATTGGACCCATCTCTGGATTCAAACTTCTCCGAAATTCAGGCACAGCACAAGATAGAGTTTGTTCAGGCTCATGTCTGCATGGAAAATATTCAATCTTGTCTCAAGGTTTGTTTACATGTTTTTTGATTTCAATATTATACGAACCAACTGCGATTTAATTAGTGAGGCATTGTAGAAATTCTTCTTATGGGTGTAATTTGCTTTGATCTCTTGCCTGAGGAAGGAGTTTAGCAATGGAACCGCTGCTTCTTCCTAATGTGAGCACACATAATTGTACTTGCTTTGTCCTGGCTGTGCACTGGATTATTTCTTTACTGATTTTTAAATATTGCTTCTTCCTCTCAAATAAATTCCTCCTGTCGGGAGCTAGCCATAAAGCTTCTGCTTCTTTGCTGTTCCATGCTGGTTTAAACTTCATGCTGCATGCTGTCAAAGCTTTTTATTTATTTATTTTTATTTTTATTATTATCAGGGCCTTTTGAATAGGAAAATGATCAGTGAACATCTTTTGGAATATGGTTTCATAACCTCATGGGTTGCTTCAGATCTTCATTTCAGAATTTTGTACACGTGTGTGGGAAACAAACAACATCCAAAGATTCTTATCTATGCAGTCAGCAAACTTGAAAGAGCAGCACATGTGCAGTTATTTACTTGCTGCAATGGCATTGTCACACTGGGGTTTTCTGGGGTACCTATCCCATTGACCTCTTCGTTATTAGGTGGCCTGAATCATGTTCGTGATGCTCTTTTAATTGTCTTTACGCTGGCAGGAGGGAGTCTGCCTGGACACGCTGTCAGGCAGGGAGCAGGAGGTGAGCCTGGCTCCTTTCCTTCAGGAGAAACAGCTGTGCTGGAGCCAGCCTGGGAGGAGAGGTCAGCAGGTCACCTTGGGGTCAGTGATGCAAAAACCTGAGTTTGACTAACGTCCTGGTTTCCACAGAAACAGCAAGTCCTCCCTCCCACTTTTGATCTTCTTTCATCTCTCCCAGCTCCTCCCTGCAGTCTTGGCATCTGATGTACTGGGGCCAACCAGCTCAGATTCATCTTTCAGCAGCAGTCAGAGGAGCTGCTGACACTCTCACCGTGCATGCCCAGCAGCTAAAATACTCTCCTCCACAAGTCTGTAACTAGCCGTTTATAACCAGGCTGCAGCACAGCGTGTGCCCCAAAAGTAAAGGCTGAACCAGCAGCTGAAAGGGCAGAGCAGGGTCTAATCATTTAGTAAGGCAAGGGCACAGTCTTGTTGCACAGACTGGGTGGGGAAGAAAGGAAGAGAGGAATGCTGCAGGAAACAAAGAGAGGAGAGCAAGTTCCCCCTTCCCCTGCCCATGGCCTCTGCTGAAGGGATATGTATAGGAAAATAAGTGTTGCATCAGTTTATGGTATAAGATAAAGGATGCAGAGTGGGATGATTCCATCAGTGATTTACAGAGTTAGTTTTTTTTGGTTGGTTGGTTGGTTGATTTTTTGTCCCCCCTGTATATAATCATTCGTGTTTTTCCTTCAGTTTCTGACAGCCTGGGCTGACAGCTCAGTAGTTTCCTCTAAATAAAAGCTAACACACAGCAAAACTGGCAAGCAATCAGCATTCAGTCTATGCCACAATTTCTCTTCTTCTCCTCTTATCTCTTTCCCCCCCTAAGCCACTGAACCCACTGCTTCTGAAGTTTAGCATCCCGCTTCCTTTTAGGAAGACCTTTCTAGCAGATTGAAGAGAGATGGTGAAACCGAGGAAAACTCTTTGCATGGTTGTGTCACTCAGTGTACTCTGTGCCTCACAAACACACCTGTAAAATGGGGGTGATATCTCCTTCAGTAAGGCATCACCTCCAGTTCGGGTTGATGGTCCTCTTGAGTCCTTTCTAACTCAGGGTGTCCTATGATTGTATAAATGCAGTGACTGTGGAAATAAGACTGTGTAAGGATAACAAAAAGACAGCTGGATAGCATGTTTGGGAAAAATAATGCTGAACTCATCTTTCCTGCAAAAGAAAAGCTGAAGCCTTGATTTAAAAGAGAAGCAATATGCCAAGAAGAGCTGGCAGTGGTGAAGTAGAGGGTAAAAAGTATTTGTTGTGTGTATTTATAAAGCATGCTCCTGCTGTCATGTGTTGGTGTGTCCTTCTTGGCTGCCGCTGGCTGAACTCAGGCTTCAGGCAGACCTTCCTGATGTCCGGGCAGGAGCTCCACTCTGCTCATCCTACAAGGAGCTACAGATGCTGTCTAACTCATCTGTTGAAGCAGTGTAACATTTTCTACAGCCCCAGTATACTCACTCTGCACGCAAGCATGTTTTACAATGTTCATATGGGTTTCGGTATGGTTGTTATTATGGGCTGGACCTCCTGACGGGCAGGCACTGCACCAACATGGGGCAGGAGTTTACAAACTAAGTATCTGTGCTGCCACACTGTATTGTAAAGCTTTCTGCTTATTTGTGGGACAGAAATAAAATAAAAGGCAGTGCGCTAAGGTTTCCCTCACTTTGCCACTGACTTCTTTTGGGCTTAAAGTCAGTGATGAGCTGCTCAGACTCCCACAAGGCTGCCAGCAAAGGGACGGGGTCATGTAGGGTTGAGGGCCTGGTGAAGGGCAGCACAGGGGTGAGGTGAGGGGGTGCTGAAGGCATCTGTCTTCATCTTCAGTGCCTGTGCTACAAACTCGCCTGGAGCAAGGTGAGGGCAAACCCTTGTGAGGAAAGCAATATGAGAGCAAAGGAAGGTACAGAGATAGCATGTGGATAGTTTTTAAAATTCCTCAGGCTTGAGGAAGGACTTATAAAAGGTACTTGTCTTAAAGTCCTGAGATAAAATACTGACAGAGACAGAAACCAAGGGGAAAGGATTTGGATTTTTTTTTTTCCCTCCTTGTCCCTTTATTGCCCTTTTTTGTCTTACGACCTCTTCCTTGACACAGTGAGTCATGATCCTGAGGCAGAGGGATGGGAAACTTTGAGCCAGAGATCCTCTCTGTCACAGGCACGCTCCAGACCCAAATTCCTGCTGATCCCAATCATCTCAGCTCCGCACAGCACTCGCCTCAGCTGTTTGCAGAGCAGTGTTAACCACCTGGCTGCCTCGAGACATGCATTCTTGGGACACCCAAACCAACAATTTACATTGTGGTAAAACCTCAGTCTCATCAAGGTTCCTCTAGAGCTATAAAAATGAAGCAGCAGGTAGAGCCCACACTGATTTTTCCCAGACTATGGATCTTCTGTTCATTACAACCACTCTGGGATTTATCAGTCATTCACAGGCCTGATAAAAGGCCAGACTTTCAATTTTCTATTCAGCCACCTCAGAGAAGGGCAAAAAGATGCCAAGGCTGCCTCTGGTGGACTGGGGTCACTAGCGAGGTCTGCCTGGCCCCAGGCTGCTCCTCAGATTTCTCTCTAACTTCAGCAGCAGCCAGATGTCTCACCTCATATTTGCAAATGTGTGTTGTACCAGGCCTGTCTTGAACACGAGGAACTAAAGCAGGTGGAGTGACTTGCCCAGGGTTGCAGTGGGTATCTGACATAAAATCAGGTTTAAACCACAACCTTCTTTAAGATTCTGAAAGGCTTGATAGGGCCCCTTTGACAGCTAGGGTGTCACCACCAGCTAGCGTTAGTGATCAGTCATTCTGTACGGCATCTTAGCTATCATCCCCAGTGAGGAGTTCAACGATTAAATATTAAGCTGGAGAACTGTTTCTAGCCCTTGGGCATTCAGAAGCTGAACAAATCTAGGCTGTGTGTGATAGACATTGAGGCTGGAGAGAAATGTGGCATTTGTTTAAGAAGAAGATTGACAACTTTTCCCTTGCACTAGGACAAGTTGCATGTTTTGTGTGCAAACTTGCCTTGCACTTGCACACTGAGCCACTGTATCAATAGATAGAACAATGCACATTTACAAACTATACATACTTCAATAAACACAATTATAACTCATTTAATTCTAAAATCTTTGTTTCAAGGTCTTCACACTTAATAAAACTGTTTTTGAAAAACTTGTGGACACTTTAATTATTGTGTAAACCATGACTAATATTAAGAACGACACTACTTTTCCAAAACAGAATTGACTCATACTTATTCAAAGCTACACAATAAGTAACACAATAAGAGGGTCTGCTCTGTCCTCTCCTAGGATCTGCAGGGAGGTGGATGTAAGGGGAGATGCTGCCTGTCCTGAAATCAGTGAGAAAAATGAGAGACTAAATGGAAGAGTCTTGAGAAATGTAACTTAATGTAACTTCTGCATTTGTATGGAAAATTAAGCCATGCAGCAACGGTTGTGTACAACACGTCATGTATAAACTGCACTCTGGAGTCTGTGCATAATGTGACAAATCAGTATTTTCCACAACAGCAGATTTTTTTTTTTCTGATAGCTTTAAAAGGGTGTTTTACAGATATGAAAATACTCTCAAGTGAACTAGTGTTCTGACCAAAGAGCTCCTCCAGAATCCCAAAGTCCTTTGCCTTTTCTGTTAAGCTAAATATTTCATTATAGATGTCAAAGCATATAGAAAATGTATCTAATCTCAAGATTAGACATATGGTTACAGGTAACTGTCTTTTTAAAAGAAAATGCAGATTTAAGAACAACGCTGCACTTTCTTTAAGTTGTGTATTACACATCTGAAATATAGGAAGCAATAGTTTTGCTTATAAGCAAATACAGAAACAATTACTTGAAGTTTAGAGAGGATTTCAAATTTAAGTCTATTCATTCTATTATGTGTATTTGGCTTCAAAGCTTCATTTGTTAATGTACACAAGGAAAAAGCAAAATTTGAAACAACCCATACCTACCAAAATTGCATTTTAAATGTATTGTCCTGTCCTTTATTAAAGCAAAGCTTTTTTACATTATCAGCAACTTGTGCAGATATAAATTTAGATCACGGTAGGTCTGAGTCAGGGGGATGATTTACTGCTGCCTCCCATACATCCCACAGCACAGAGAGCGCTCTGACACCCAACCCGCTCTTAGGCATCGATAACAGTTTCTCTCTTGCCTTTTGCTCTTTGCTGAAAAAGCGTCTTCCCCCCCTTGCGGCTACATTTCATCCCAGGTTTTCTCTTTCCAGTCTCAGGTTGTGTAATAAGTCACGGCAAGGGCATCTAATCATCTCTAGAATGTGACAACATTTGGTTCAGATTCCCTTATCAGCATCACCTTTCCTTCTGCCTCTGCCTCATCCTTAAAGAAGACCAGGCGGTGGGCCTTGGAGATCAGTCACACGTCGACCGCTTCTTCAAACACTTCACGTGGGAAACCGTTCAGAGGCATGATTGCTGAGCTGCAGACCTGGAAAATAACTGTCATCAAGACCTTTACATCTGTCAAAGGAATTTCAGCCCACTGACACCGCTTTGCCCCTACATTTTTTTTTTTTTTTAAACTTTAGCAAGACCTTGGAATTTTATGACTTAAAATTGCTACTACGGTGCATTATTTTGGGAGGAGTTCTATTTCACACAAGTGTTTTAGCCAAGAATTTGTTACACACCTTTAAAATGAAAAATATCATTATTATATTGTGTGTGGTAATTAAGATGAAGCCGTCTGCTTTATTTCCTTTGTTCCCGTTGATTTATGGAAAAACCCACCCTCCTCTCCAGCATAGCTGCGTGCCAACCAAGGATGGTACAAATCTGAAAACAGCCTGGAACTGGAGTAGGAACTGAGTTTGGCAGCACTGCAGGCAGCCTTGCACTGACAAGTTCTGCTAAATAATAACACTCAGGTAGATTATTAAAAGTTTTGTTGAAGAATCATGACCTGATCATGGCTGGATGTGGCCCACTGCAGAAATTCTAAGTTCTGCAGCATATATTTGCATTAAAAGATACAGAATCTGTATTATACCGATGACTACTGCGTCTCTTCTTGTTAAACCTTGCAAGAGGCCAACTAAATTCCTATCTGAGTGTTTTCATGTGCAATGTAGTTAAAATGTAATGTAATTTAGAGCTTTACAGAATACTGTTTTAGTCATTTGGGAATTTGTGTGCAGGAATTTTTAGTTCTTAAGCTGTGCATGTGCATAAGCATGTTTTGTGAATCTTACATAAATAGTTTAAAAGCCCCTTTCTGAGAGTTGTGTGTATATAATCTAGAACTTTTGGTGGAAAACGCAAATTACATGTTATGAATACATGTAAATGAATCAATGTTAGCTTACTGCTACCATTCTATATGGAAGGTAGAAAGCATTTTGTGCTCTTATAAAATTTGCATTTAAATTCTGTTGAACCTTTTCATAAAATAATCTGTTTTGTTTTGGTTTAGTTGAATACAAAATCATATCCAAATACTGAAACTGATGTGTTTTCACACAAATGTTATCTGGCCTCTTCTTCCCTCTGCAAGTAACAGCAACCTTAAAAAGACATGTTGACTTCTACGAGGCTCTGTCCTTTTCTCTGTAAAATGCAAGGTAGAATGTTTAGCAAGGAAAACTAAAAACATAAAACGTAAAACATAAACTGAGGTTCAGCTTTGACCTTATATTGTCCCCACTAAATTAACCTTTGTATCACTAATGAGCAACACTTTGAACTCGCATAGCTCCCTTCTCCTGGATATAACACAGAACTGGAAGTAATTATCCGCCAGCAAGAAAGGCAACTATTTAACATGTTTTTTAGCCTAATTTATATATAATTTCCCTGGCACATTAAGTGTTGCTGTGGTATTTTTGCCACCATTTAGACCTGAACAGTAACTAGGGTCAGCTGGAGAGGGGCAATTCCATCAGCCTTACTGTGCAGTGTCCTGGCAAGAGGAGTTGGCTCTGAGTTTGATTATAGCTCTTATTCACTTAATTTGCTGTCTTAAGACACCAAATATATCTTTTCCCCTTCCCTTCCCTTCCCTTCCCTTCCCTTCCCTTCCCTTCCCTTCCCTTCCCTTCCCTGCCCTGCCCTGCCCTGCCCTGCCCTGCCCTGCCCTGCCCTGCCCTGCCCTGCCCTTCCCTGCCCTTCCCTGCACTTCCCTTCCCTGCACTTCCTTCCTTCCTTCCTTCCTTCCTTCCTTCCTTCCTTCCTTCCTTCCTTCCTTCCTTCCTTCCTTCCTTCCTTCCTTCCTTCCTTCCTTCCTTCTTGCTTTTCAGAGTGTATTCCTTCCTTTCCCGTATAAAAACACATGGATGTGTCATATTTGTTATTGCAAGGCATCCAACAACAAACTGTTTCAGCTTGCCATGTGTTTAATCCAAAAGTTTCATATTCATATCTGTTAACTGTGTAACCACAATTGCTCTCAAAATATTCTTTTACTGTCTTTGTTGTGACATATGTCTTTTCTGGGTAGATCATTCTACACTGATGGAGTTATGGTCAGTCTGTGGAAAGAAAAAGCAAAGATTTGGTCAGATACAGAGCCAAAACCTTGCATTCTGGATTCACACAATAGAAATGTGTTAGGGGAAGATGATCCTTCCAATGGGAGAAAAAGTCAGTGGTTTATAGGTTGATTTAGTTTGTCAGTCACCAGCTGTGGCTATGGGGTTATCAGTATGTCTGTTTCTGCTGAAGATGAGAAGATAGCAGCTCATTTCCAAGCAATGTTTAATTGGCTTTAGTCAAGTAACACGGAGCACTGATAAGTTATCAACCATTTCTAATCAGACACTAGTTCGGCCCTCCAACATCCCAGCAAGACCCATTTGGACAGTGGTCATATGCCTCTAGCTGGAAGCAGCTGTTGGCGCAGGCAGAAGTTTTGTTTAAAAATAGGTCAGTGAGCAGTTAAAAAGTCTGTCCTCCACAATAAACAAACAAACAAATAAATAAATAAATTACTCTTTTCACATCAGAGGAAGCAAAATACATTCCCAATGGGGACATGCTTTGTTTGTGTACATGGCAATACAGCAGCCTTTCTAATTATCACCTAGTCAAAGAGGATGTTTTCTGTTTTGTGTGTATGGCTGCATGTTACTCATTCCTGGCTGCCTTCTCACCCCTGTAATTTCAGCGTGCATCTGTAACACTGGAATGCGTGCCCAAAGAAGAAAGCCCGTAAAAAAACAGATTTGTAAGGAAAAAGAAAGCAAATACCCTCCTCCTTGAAATCTAGAGCAACATCCCCCTCACGCAGTCACAAGACACTTCAAAAAGATGGGTGTAGTAAAAAAAAATTAAAAGCATGCTTTGGTTTTGTTTTTAGGAAGCACTAGCTCAAGTAGCAGCAGGTATCCCTCTTTTTCTGTTTTCATTTTCCCCACATCAGAATTGCAGCCTATTCCCAAACACATGCCAAGAGCACACACACTAAGCAGACACTTCTACTTTCACCACAGATGCATCCCATCTCCTCTGTACAGTACTGTGATCAGAGACTAAAGGTGTCTTTTGCAGTGACCCTGTCATTAGTAATAGAGTACTCTAATTTATTTCCTTCTTTCAGTTTAATCAAAACACTGCCAGAATTGTGAATATATTTCATCATTAGTGGACCAACATATCTGTTGGTATATAAATAAGTGTTCTGTGCAGAAACTTGTAGCATAACTTCTTCAAAACTTCATTGCGTCTTCATTTTACTGCAGATGTATGAGGGGTCTTTTTTCTTTGCTTAGCTCTGAATTCACATTTTTCCAGGCACCTTCAGGAAACAAAAACTGCGTTGTACACATTGTGTTTTGAAATAAAGATGTCATGTTTAAAAGCACAGAGTCATTGAAATCTGAGATCATCTATTTCTGGTTTTCATTAATGTAAGCTGCACATACTTGCTCACCATGACACATTACAAAGTCCCAGTCCCCCCATCACTCAGAAATCATCTCAGCCTGAAAATCAGTGGTTAAAACATGCTGCAGCTCCTCGCTGATGTGTTTACCTGATTTTCTCCAGCATGAGAACTACAGTGTACAAGGTATGTGGGGCAGGTATCTGCTAAGCATCCCGGAGTACACACCTACTGCCCCTTACTCACTTGAATTTGGGGAAGGTGATGGTGGATACAATGTACATATGCGTGCTGTGTGATAGTGCATATGTAACCATCAAAGCATCTGAACGCTCTGGTTGGTGAGGGAACTGCTGTGACTTGTGCGTTCAGATGGAGAATTTGCGACATCTGGAAATGCAGGTTCAGATTTACAAAGAGGAACTGAATTCAGAGGTCCCCAGCCAATTTTCTCTTTTTCCCAATAAAACAAACAAACAAACAAAACAAACAACAAACAGGCAAACAAACAAAAACCTCTTATGCTCCCCCATGCTTCAGGGGAGTGGACCAAGATCTACATACACTACCTTAGCTTCTAAATCATCCTCATATCAGCAGCTGGCTTTTCTTCCTGTCTGTTGAGGAGATAGTGCCAGAACCCTGGGTCCGGCCCATCCCCAGCCGGTCTGGAGCTGTTCATTCCTGAGCGCTTGCTTGTCTTTTCCCCAGGCTTGTTTGCAACGTGTCAGTGATGGTGATAAAAGGCGGCTGAACCAAAGGCGATGTAAACAGACAAGCGCTGTCTTCACGCTGTCCCTCTAAAGCGCCTCCTAGAAAGACTGGAAAAAAAAGATGCAAATAGCTTATGAAGGACAAGAGGGACACAACTACCTTTCTGGTAGCCTCTCCAGGGACTAGTGACAAGGCTGTTAATTCCTTCCACAACCACAAATCATCTGAAAGCCTCTTGTTTACGAAACGGGATGCTGGGTTAATACATGCAGGGCCTAGCCCAGCTCTTCGGCTGTGGCCTGTGGGCCAGAGCAGCCCAGGCGCCATGGCCTGGAGAGGCTCGGCTGCTCCCTCTGGCCCCAGGACACTCAGGCTCCTATCAAAGCAGCTCCTTGAATTCGCCAGCCTTACATTCAGCTTAGTCTTGAGAAAGAGCAGGCCCTGCAGTGGGGAAAAAAAAAAATAAAGAAGAAGAAGGAGGAAAGAAAGAAAAGAAAGCTTTCAATTCAAAGCACATAGTTGTGAAAAAGCCATGTTCTGAACCAGGGTGAAGGAAAGCAGCTCAAGGCATATATTCTACCCTGGCCTGCACTTAATTAAGTGTTTTGAATTGAAAACAAACATTTTTAAAATGGCTACTGAGACGCACTTCTCGAATGAATCCAAGATGGTGGCAGATGTTACGGCTTCTGTGATAAATGATTTCAAAGGCGCCGGGGCCCATCGCCATTTTAAAGTGACAGCACTGGCTTCCCTATAGCTGCTTTCCAGCGCTCTGGCAGTTTCTTTGACTGTTTTGAGGGCGCTTTTCCACCCCATATTTCACAATTTTGCCACATCATTCACGCGGGATGAAACCGAGCAGTTTCTGCGACATTCGTGCATAAAGACGGCCACTGTGATCCTAAAGAATGTGGCACCCACAAGCAGACACATGGCTTTGATATTTGTATTTTATTCAGAGCCCTCTCATTTAGAAAGCCATGTGTCACTAGACTAAACCAACTGCTGTTCCGTGGTGATCACAACCTCCTGCCTCTGCCCACTCCTCTCTTCTCTACAGTAGATAACTGCTCGAGAAGTTGTTAGAGAAGTTGTTCGCGAAAACTCCTCCTGACTTCTTGAAAAAAATGGCTGTTTCTGGCTGCCAGCTAGCCAAAAGAGTAAACTCAAAGAGACAACTGCACCGGCACAAGCCTTAAGAAACACTGAGCTCTATAAAAAGCCTAGCAGCTTATGAATCATAACCAAGAGAAAATCATCAGCTTGGGCTTAGAATAATGACATCCTTGGTAGTTGTGCAGTGGGAAGAATCAATACATTCAGATACAACAAAAGAGTTTTGAAAAATAAATGTATTCTAAGCACTGACTTACGGCTGACATCCAGTAGATGTGGAAAATTACTGGTATCCCAGTATGGCAGAACAGGGAGGGGAAATAATTGTGAACCAGAATATAATGTACTGGACACACACACACACACAAGTCATCTAGCTCATATTTCCTCTTAGAAGAAAGACAAGTCTCCTCTCATAGAATTCTATTATAATTTTAGAGTTTGTCCCTTTCTTTCTTTTCTGCAGCTTGCCACTACTTTTTGAGAAGTTTGTGCCACCCAGTCTCCCTAGCCACAGCAGTCTTTTAGGCTGCAGCACGCTGTAGGAATTTGAACACGGGGCCTGAATGCTGGTGGGCTTGGGTGATGACTTTGAAAAGTTTTCTGACCTCTGGGTAGTAAATCCTCATCTGACCCAGAGGTCTTCCTGCACCCTCATTGGCAGATTAAGTACCTTGACTGGGTACTGGAGGGTGTCTGCAGACCTCTGTGAGGATGGAGACAGCTCCTTCCCCAGTGCTCTCTGCCAGCTCAGGCAGTGCCATCTGCTGTGTCTTTCCTCTGAGGGGGTGTAAATATCCTGGGACATTGCAAGGGCAGCTGGTGGCCTCAGAAATCCTTGGCTTCTCCATTAATATCCACACAGTGGTGAGGACCTTAGTTCTTACAGATCAGATGCACAAGGATTTATGATTAACTCCTAATTTCAGTGGTGTTTATGGATGTAAATGCTTTGAGTTAACAACTATTCACAGGTTCAGCTGAGATTCCTATGAAGTTTTAAGCAGATCCTTCTGCTTAACAGGGGCAGTCCCACATTCTGGCTGGATGTTGCCCATCCTTCCTGTCTTTGTTATTTATCTGATTCTCCCATGCTGTCATCAGTGCCTCAGTGTCCAGCCTGGATGTTGGAGGCCCCAGCACAGCACGGCATGACTACAGTTGCATGTGTTTCAATGCTGAAATTCTTCTTGTGAACCTAGCCCCAGCAATATATGAGGTGTCTGTTTTCTTTGGTAGAATAACACTTCATTTTGCTCCAGTTTAATCAATAACAAGGTGTTTTGTACTAGAGAATTTCTACAGGTGCTCCAACTGTGATGAGATTAAATGAGATTAAATTTAATGCACGAGTTATGGTGCACTTGGCTAGGAGAGATCCTCCATATTATCTTTTGAAGGAAGTTATCAGATTTTGAGCTCCTTGTTGCACAGTTCAGGAGTCAGATCCATATCCTAATTTCTTCTCCTTTGTTCTGTTTTTGATTCTAATGTATGATCTGAACAAATCAATTCAGATAAGCAATTACAGGACTAAGGAACGTCTTTTTTAAAGTGAACCTATTCAACGTTTCACTGGAGAACGTGAAAATGGAAGGGTAAGTATATTAAATAATGAGCAAGCTGGTAGTTCAGATAGTATGAAGTATCTAGATAATGAAGCCTATAAATGATAATGCTAGATCTGAATCTGTATACCAGAGGAAATATACTCCAGGGAGCCACAGGTTCTTGTAAACACAGCAACTTTTCTTAAGAGAATACTAACAAGATTCAAACCCCAAAATGATTCAAACCCCATTTTGATCTTATACAAAAGGACATTTCTGTAATTTGTGGTATAACATATACATACAGTGTATGCCTATGTCATCTCTGCCAAAGAAACACTGTGATTGCTTCTTTAAACTTAGGTAGAAAAAACTGGCCGTCAGTGCCAGAAAAATACCTATACTATCCAGCCATCACGGCACTAAAAGAAGATAAATTAATATCAAATTGTATTTAATTGTTTGTCTAAAATTGTACTGTAAAGAGTAAATTTGGGAAGTATAGAAGGAAGGTAAAACGACAAATTATTGATTATTAAACTACTAAACATGCTTCCTTTTACACTAACAACACTCAGCTTGTCTACGACTGGGAAGAGTCATGAAATATGCTGTGCCTCATCTAGCTAGTTCTGCTTGACCTCCCACTTGACTCTGTTACACCTCGCCTGTGATGGAGACCATGACCTGCTCTCAGGTTTTCCACTTGTGAGTGTTGAAGTGTTAGTCCCATAATCCAGTTTGTAAGTGGACTATAAGATGGGTGCATGAGGCACAGGCAAATTCCTGCTGGAACAGATAAATTTCCAGGGGTTGCAGGCATGCAGATCAAATGGTGCAGGCTGGGGTCAAGGCTCCAGATAAGCAGAAGGCAAGTTCTGGGAGTGTCCCACTTTCTCCTTCCAGGGAGAGCATTGTAGCTTGTGATCCTCACTACTTCATCTTGTATCAACACAGAGATTTCTTCAAATGTCAGCTCAGTCTTGGAGATTCTCAACACCAGCTCCTGTGACAACAGTACTGTAATTCCTGGCACAGACACTTTCTGTATCAAACTCTTCATTCGTTGGATGCGAAACCTAAGTGAAATCTATGCAATAACTGGCAGTACTTCATAGGAAATCTTAATATTTTAGAGAGATTGGTCCCAGAATAGTTATCAAAACAAAAAGAAACTTCTTAACTTCTCCAGTTTTGTATGTTATTCAGTAAAATTAATTCACTGTTAAAAAAAAAAATAAAAAAAATCTGCCACATAAAACAAAACAAAACAAAAATCAATCAAACAACAACAACAAAACATTCAAAATGTAAAAAAATTATATACATGTATGGAGCTCTTGTACACCATGCTGTCCTCTGCCTTTCTGCTAGAAACAGCTTTTCAGTGGATGAAACATACAGCTGTGTATATATAATGTCTCTTATCTTACAGTGGGTGTTTGAGAAACATTTTTGATTTATTAACTAGAAAGCACACCAAAATGTCACTTCTCCCTGCCACCAGACTTTGCAGCATTCTAGCACCTCATGCCTTCTGCAATGGGTTGTGTGGGTATGTGCATCTACTTGCCATATGTGCATACACATGCAGACATGCACACAATGGTCTTCTTGTCTTCCAGAATATCTTGGTGTTATTATTTGATTGTGTTGTATTGTAAATATCCATAGTCTTTCCTGTTGGTTTCTTGACCTGGCCTAGGCAGTGGGATGGAAGTCTCAGGACAGCAATTTCATTCATATTTGTGTTGCTTCTTTACTTCAGCGGCTTTTAGCTCCCTGAATTGAATTCCACAGTTAGTAGAGTTGTTTGGTGCTAGATCCAAGAAAAAGATGCACACACCTACAAGGAATTCAGGTTCCTGCCCTGCAGCATGTGATCCGAAGGCCACAGTTATACTCCTCCACCCCTTCAGCAATGCATGCTGAGTGCTCTGACCAGAAAACCATCTATGGTCAGCTAATGGGAAACACAAAACATGGAAGTGCGTGTGTCTGAAATCCTATTCCAATTCCAGTTGTCAGCATCAAGACTAATTCTGGGAGGTTTTGGTCTTCCTCCAGAGAGAAGCAGTCTGTCCTGTGGCACTCCTCCTCTGAGCAAAATGAGAGGGGTACATTGCACCTGATGTCACCTTGCATCCTCTTACCTAGATGATCCTCTTAGTCTTACCAGTCAATGGTAAGACAAAGAGACCTGGAGATTGTACTCTTGTTCCCCCGTGGGAAGGGATTCAAAGCACTTGTATTTGGGCATCCCACCCTGACAGCATGCTCTTGGTGCCCTAGGGGAATACTTTGCACCATCCTGATGCTGGTGCATAGGGGATACTTTGCTGTGTAAACAAACCATGCAGGCCAGGGCAGAGACTTCTTGCCTTACAGAGGCTTTGGGTGAAAAAAGTAAAGCCCAAATCGTAACAGCAGAAGTCAGTACCCAGCCTTGTTCCCTCCTGGCTGAATGCTGACTGCCTTTTAAGTCTAACATATTTTCTAACTGTCAGAAACAACTCAGCTTTTTAAGTTGGAACTGATCTCCAAGATACAGCTAAAATCCTGTGGCCAGTGCTGTGGAGAAAGTCAGCATAACCCAGATGGGCCTGCCAGCCCTCCATATCTACAAAGAATTGCTTTTCAATGCTTTGCCAATTTATCACCCTGTTTGTGATAGCTTACCTCCAGCACATGTCTACAGCATGGGCCAGTCCTTGCACAGGAGAGCATTCAACATTGAACACCGGGCAGAGCCTGCCTTCAGCCTGCAGAGCTGAGATGAGAAAGGAAAGCAGCTTCCGCAAATGTCACAGCATAAGAAGATGATGGGAGAGGAAATAACAGAGACAGAGGAAATGGGAAAGGACAGTTTTACTTGCACAAACAGGCAGATAGGCTAGCATAACTGGGAGAACAAATAAACTCTCAGAGAAAATAACAAACGAATAGAGGGAAAACACCCAGGAAAGCAAGAGCCTAATCTAAGATTTTTAGGCAGGGAGCTTCCCTCTGCAGTATTTCAAGGAAAGGTTAATCAAGAAAACATGGAGGTTTGTTTTTTCTTTTTTTTTTTTTTTTGTTTTGTTTTGTTTTAAAGTCATTGGCTACATCTATATCAGTAAACTAAACAGTGCCCAAGTCCATTCTCTGTCCCTGAAGCTGGAGATGCAGTCTGGCCATGTCTGTGATTATTGAACTTTCCTAACCTCCAGACTACAGTGGCCATGGGTATGCTGTGTGCTGGGAACAGGCCATGTCCGAGCCAGGGACTCCTTGGGATAATTACTAATTTGCCTGGTTAAACCACAGCAGGGACCTTAAGATTAAACAAATCAAATCAAATCAAATCAAAACAAAACAAAAACAACACAAAAACAAACAAACAAAATGTACATTATTGAGTGTACATTCCCAGATCCCAGCACTTCTTATTATCCTTGGTACTGCCATGGATGCCAGAGTTTTCAGCACTCCCATTAAAAGCAGTCATCCAAGGAGCTTGATGGTGGGATGTGAGGACAGAAGATGAATTGTGAAAAGGGTAATGCAAAGATGATGGGGACATCAGAAATGGAAAACCTCTATATGATCCTGTATCCTGTCTCTAAGAGTGATCAATGACTAGATCTTTTGGGGGAAGACGGACAAGCGTATTATAGAATAGGTGCCCCATGGGTGAACATAGTCCCTGTTGTGCATGAGAATCTGCCACTTTCTGCTGTAACTCTGAATGAGTTAATTAACAAATCAGTTTTTAAAAGAGTAGTTCAGATCATCTCTTCTCTTAATAAGATCCTAAAATATAGACATGGTTTATATTTATCATTTTACTGTATCATTTATATTTTACTGTATCTTTAGCATTATTTTGTCTGTTTTCTCACACTGTCTGGCTCACCTGAAAAATCCTATGATTCTCTTTGATATGATATAATGCAATTGACTGTTTTTGCCATCAATCTGCTTTTTTTTTTTTTTTTTTTCTACATGTATGAGAAAATAAGACAGCAAGCAAAGACTCATCAAGAAGTTAATCTAGCGGGAAATCTGAAAAAACCTCCTGATCATCACGTTTTTCTTGAATTCTGATATAACTTCATTTTTGTCCTGAATGAGGGATGTGACCTTAGATTATATCCAGTTGTGTTGGTTCTGCTGTTGCAAGCACAATGGAAAAGTAAACCACAAACTTTACCTTCCAGCATTGAATTTAAAATGTTTTTTTGAAGATGATGACTCTTCCAAACTAATTAGGCTTCACACAGAAAGCAGGGTGGGAAATGTTTCACCTGTAGGAATGCCGATATTACCACTTGACAATGCCAGACCAAAGACTTCTGTCTTTGTTACAGATATAAATCAAAAAGCATTTTAAAACTTTAATTCTACTGATTAGCACCATTGGTGCCTATGGCAATTCTGGATTTTCACAAGTGCAATTTGGAATCATGTCCTCTGTGCTTTACAGGTTGAATCAACCCAAACTAATAGGTTGAGCAAAGGTTATGAGATAGGCTGAAAAGGAACATGCTTCCTTTTCACCCAGGTCTTTTTATTCAACATCTGTTTTCCAAGTAATCTCCCTTTACAATGAGTGCACATCTTTCTACACTGCTATGGGAAAGACTACACTGTGGTTCTTTAAAGTTAGGGATAATTTGGTTAAGCCAAACTTGACATAAATGACCCAGACTTGCAGTGGAATTGCAGGACAGTAAAGAAATAGAGGTTTTCTTCTCTGCAGAGCTGGAATGCAGTCTCCAGAACACCTGCAGCACAGGAATGTGCAGTAACATCACTAAATTTACTGGCTCCTTACTCCACTGCAATAGAAAACAGAGTCTGGCCTCACTAATCTTTTTCTTTTCCAATCTGGATGGGTGCGAGCTCCTTCCTTAAAAGAAAATACTGACCTCTGAGGTCAGTTTTGTTATTTTGGGTACAGTTCCTTCTTTCAAGCAGGCTTCTGTCTAACACATGAGAACAATTTCCAGACCCTTATCAGAGCACCAGCCAAGGAGTGTCTAGCCCACTATCTGCACCTCCGAATGAAACAATGAGAACCCAAAGGCAGACGGCGAGGCGAGCGCCGGTGCACCCTCCCCGGAGAGCGGCAGCCGCAGTGGGAAGGAGGGGTGGGAGGGGGGCAGTCATCACCCTGTTGGGAACATAATAGCCCCCGGGTAGGCCACTGCAAACAGGAAGGGTGTGGACAGGATCTGAGTGCAGCTGCTGCTCCGCTAACAGCATCTGTTCCCACAGGCTTTGATCAGTGGGCATACGGCATTCTGTGCCATGAGATAAACACGCTCTTGGAGTGGGATTTGTTTGCCTTACACATATCTCCCTAATGAACTGTGTGCCTGGGCAGCCACACACTCCAAATCCAGGAGCAACAAGACCAAGCCTTTCTGGGAGAGTTGCAGCAGGTCCTTGCAACCTTTTCACAAAGATTACATCATGCAAGCGTTGCTCGCCAGCCCCACATTTCTCACAGATGAACATAATCACGGTTTTCACTATCGCTCATGTAAAACTGGCTGGACTCCTTTTCTCTCACTCGCCTCTGCGGTTGAATCCCTTGGAGCAGGGCACCCAATTTAACATAATTAACTCTCGCGAAGAAAATTATTCCAGTTGGCTTCTTGGCATGGCTCAAGCACTTTGTACGCCCTAGCTGGAGCCCTTAGGTTTGGAAATGAGCAGGGGATTCCAAGTTCCCAATTACCAGAGGCCATAAACACTGCCTCTCTGGGAATAGACTTGGAGCTGTGCCTGTGGGCCCAATCCAGCTCCCACTGAGGCCAACATGAGCCTGTCAGAAACTTCAGGGGGTGTTTGATGAGTCCCCCGACAGCTGTGGAGGGAAACCAAGTAAGCACCATGGTCTTGGATCTTTTAGCAGCCCCAAGGGCTCACAGTGAGGGAAGAGAGGGCAGGTGAAGGCAGCTGCTTCATGCCCATTTTCAGAGGTTAGGCATACCATTGCACGGGGCAATGTTTGTGTTTGAGCAGTGCATTTTAGAAATGTTGAGTCCACCTACATGTTCTCCCTCACTGGGAGGAAACCTGAGGCCTGGCAAACTGCTTGCAAATATATTTCCAGAAGAAACAGCAAGGAAAAAGTAGTAAGTAGGCCAATCATACCCTGCTCAGCATCAGTGTTATCTGTAGCCAAAGGACTTTGGGTCCTGCCAGTCTTCTTTAGGAGCACACCTCTATCCATGAACTCTCCAGAAGGTCCCGAAGGAGCATGACTGAGTGCACAAATACACTTGGAGTTGTCTTCCTCCTCTAGTCAACCAGCAGTAATATATGTAGTGTGCAAGATATTGTACACCAGCTGTGAAAATGCTGGAAGATGGGAGCAAACACTGCTAGATGAGGTCCGCTGTATTTCTCGTAGGGGTACTCAAGACAAACACGTTGCACCCCTTCAGGGCAATGTCCAGCTTAGCTGCCCTCCTGGGAGCAAGGGCAAAACTCAGCTCTGTGCAGAAGTGTTTGCCGAAAGCTTGGTTAGATGGGGAAGAAAGTCTTCTCAAATGTGAGTAATGAGTCAGGTGGACACTGGGGGCCTTGACTATGTTGTTTGCTGCAAATCATTTTTATCTCTGGGATTTTTAATGAGATTTTCATTAAGGAGAACAAACCATCACAACTCCATTCTAATTTGCAGCTGCCCAAACCCATTTGGCCAAATTTACTCAGGGAATTATGTGGTGGATGCCTGTTTGTAAGCTACAATGGGCCAAGTCCTTCAGTTGCTACCTTTGATCAACTTCATGACAGTTTGCCAGACTTAAAAATGAATTAGGACCTTAGGATCTGGCTCAATATAAATAAAACTCTCCCATTACTTGGTGGGGTGTGGTCACTAATAACTAAATAGATCATGCTCTGTCCTTGTTCACAAGTTTGTGGTTCTTTCCGTTGGAAAGCTGCAGGCAAATAATTGTTTCTGTCTGCATCAAGGATTATGCTTTTATTTTTTGACTGTGGATTTCAGGCTTTCCTTCAAGTCTCTCTCATCTGCTTTTTGTATTTTTTTTTTCTGTAATACCACTGAGGATTATTAGATTTTGCTTCTTCCTTGAGTGTTACTATGGCTATTCCAAAGTACTCTTTTTACTCACATTCATTAAATCAAGGGAAAGACACCTTATTTTGTCCTTTTGTAAGAAATTTAACATAAAAGACACAGGACCATCAGGATCCAATTCAGCTTCTTGCAAACACCAAATTCAGCCACTCTGCAGTAGGTGGTTATGGTGGGCATCTAAACCTGGAGCACAGGGTGCATCCAGAGGACCCAGACAAAAGCTCCACATCACAACACTCCACAGCTTCAAAGAGTTTTGGATTCAGCCCTTCAGGCACTTAGTTCAGAAATACAAGACTGTGGGAAAGAAAAGAAAAAGCACTGTTTTCTTTCTTTCTTCTTCCTTTTTTTTTTTTTTTTGGTCATTTTTTAAAGTTCCTTTCATCTCTGACCAGTCTAGTGAACTTTCAGAAGATTGTTCCTAAAATACGTAGGCTGAACTCAATATCAATAATTTTACAATAACTTTATTTCTCTTATTTACACCCACAGTAAATAAAAAGGTATCTGTTATATAAGAATGTATAAAAATATAAGTTGTATATGATGCATGTTTTATATAAAATTTTATAGGAAAAATCTCAGCAAAAATGCTGACTAAAGTAACTGCAGATAATTTAAAAAATTCTTAAAGATTTTAAAGAGCAGTTGCAGTTCATATGTTATGACCACAACAGAAGACTGATTTCTAAATCCAGTTCATGGTGGAAAGTGGCTGGCTCCTCAACACCAAAGAGGAGTGACTGACTCATTCATTCCTCTCTCATATGTACCCACGTGAGCCCCTGTCCTTCAAGGTCCTCATGCCCTACCTCTATCTTCCATCAATACTAAGGTTAGCTCTTGCCATCTGTTTAGCCCTCTTCGCCCACAGTTAGACAAAAGCCCATGTATTTTTTTCCATGCCTCATATTCTTCCTAATGTGCCCCTACTGTCCCATGGGAATGAAGGAAGTGTGTGGTTATTAAAGACAATACGGACATGCCTTATATGCATAAGGCTCTTCATTAAAGCTACAATCATGCTTTTGACATTTTTTTTTTCCAGCTGTAGTAGTTTTCTGGAACATCTGCATGTGTGTGGCCACCAATGTAGGTGTGTGGTAGAGCCCGGGTGCGTGGCTGAGCTCTACTGGTGGGACTAGAAAGGGCAGGAGAGTGGGGACATCAGCTGGGGTCTGTCTGCAAAGCAGAGCTGCCTTCTGATTTACTGCTTGGCTCCTTTCACTTTCTGTTAGAAATGGGATCCATGTCCAAGACCCAAATCCCAAACCACCCAGAGCCATAGTATGCTACAACTGTAGATCTGCCAAATTTTGTGGTCTGAGCCCATGTTGCGTTAGTCCAGGATTGAAGTCTCTGCTCTGAGCAGCGCCCCCTGCTCCTGCCTTGTGCTGCTCCAAACTGAGGACCCCGTATGTGTCTTCCAGTGCAGGAAGAGGAGATGAGACATAGAGCCTTCTGACCCTTGCCATTTCCCCAGGATCCAGCCGGGGGGGTTGTTTATATTGCTGTCCTTCTGAGATTTGTATGGTAGATGAGAACAAGGGATCTCCTTGAGAAATATCAGAAACAAAAGGCAGTCTCCCATCAGGCACTGTAACTGGGAAAGGACAGGGAAGAGTATTTAGTTCCAGCTTTGAAAATTGCATTTATTATTATTATTATTATTATTATTATTATTATTATTCACCATTTTGGAGGATGGGAACAATGCATTTATGGAAGTTTAATTAGACCCAGGATGTTTTAGACTTTATCAGGAATAAACATAAGCTCTTGCACACATTGAACCCAGTGCATGCAGATACTCAAGCCTCAGAAAAATATTAATATATTTCATATTTCCAGAGGCATGCCATTTATGTGACTTCTTTTGACTTATTAAGTATTTGTGGAAACTTCATTTTATGCAGGAAATAGCTATAATCACCAGCAAATATGACTTTAATAACTAAGACACTGGGAGCCATTCCTGATTGGCACTAAACCTCACACACAGTAAAATCTTGTGATAAAGTAGTCTATTTTCTTATCTGGAGTTGAAAGTCAGGACAAATCCAACTGATTAAGAAAATCTTCATACAAGATACCGTATATCCTCTGTAAAATTAAGCTCTGGCTAAAGATTAATTTACTTTTGCTGGATGTACTCAAAATGCAAATATTGACAACCAAAACCACAGTCTGTAGAATATTTCATTTTTTAAAACAGTGTAGTCCCCAGCACATCTGACAGGGAAAAGAATATAAAGCAAGGCTTGAAAAATAAATCCGTGAATCCAGAAAAGTGGTTTATTAGCAATTGATTTCCATTTTGTAATTTCAATACGCACAAAATGTTTTTGAAATATTTGGTCTTGCAGTCTGAGGAGGGTTCATGTGAAAATACATATGCATGTGCAGGTTAGGGCAGCTGCTGACCTTGCTTCCACTGAAAGAAATGGAAAGACTCACACCATTGGGGTATTAAACTTTAAATAGGATAATGGAAATGTTATGGAAAAGGCTCAGGCCCTTTGCGAATAGCAGCCTTGGCGGATTTGTTTCTCACCCATCCCCATTGCCTGTGGGACACGTGACTGTCAGCTCCCTACCCAGGCACACAGCATAAAGTACCGCTGATCCTGGGAATTGAGAGGGGGGAAAAGGACACGTCCATAAACAGGGACAAACATCTTTCTCTGAGCAAAGCTGTCAGATCCATTTAGGCAGAAACCTGCTCGAACTTTTCCTCTGGGGCCACTTTTTCCTGTCTGGGAACGGCTGTGGCATTGCCTGGCTGTTCCCGAGTGACCATCCCTGAGAGGTTTAGATAAGGCAAGAAATCACACTCAACAGTCTTATGGTCCTGGGCTCTAAGACAGAATGGGAAGGCTGCACTTCTGCTACCAGTCTTTCAGAGGAAGAAAAAAAACTAAACACAACCAACCCACGACCAAACAAAAAGCAAGCATGTATCAGCTGAACAAAGCTTGTTTTGTCTGTTGGGAAACACTGATCCTTAGCAATTGTCCGCATTTGTATTTGCACAACAGCAGTGCTTTTAGGTGGTCCAGCTCAAGTAATAGTACGGGGGTGGCAGCTACAAGATTTAGCTGTATTGCTGACTCCAGAATAAATTAGATGAGGCAAAGAAAAAACGTTTTACTACCTGTGTCAACATTAAGCGGTAAATACCTGGGAGTGAAGCTCCCATCCTGTATTGGAATACGGGGCAGAACATAGTGACTGCAGAAAGCAAACATTAAAAACATTCCCTGGAGCTCAGAATTTGGTGGGTTAGTTTTAAGAAGGGAAAGAAGTGTTACTTCAAACATCTACAAATACCTGTACAGTGATATTTATCAAGCGCTTGCATATTCAATTGCATTAACCATTGAATAAATATAAATACCCCTTATGCCTGAGCACCTGTCCTCTAATGCAGCTCAGGTGTAGGTGGGAGCTGCGGACGCCTTTTGTGTGTGCAGCGAGTGGTCAGAGCCTCCTGTGTACCAAATAACTGTGTATGAGGAGCTAAGGGACCGGCTTCAACTCACAGTATCTTTTAGAGTTCTGAAGGATGCCAGATCACTTGGTCGAAACCACCTTTGACATGCAGAGATACTGCATGGATCCAATACAGTTATTATTTATTATTTGCACTGGGAAGGGGCCCAGAACCCGTAATCACGTATGGTGCCTGTTTTTCAAAGAGCCTGTAAAATCCTTGTAATGAGAAAACAGCCCGTGCTCCACAGACCTTGAAAGGGCAGGACTCTGCATTATGTTTTTAGAAGTATGTAGCAGCTGTTGATAGAGGAGCACAGTGTGAAGATGTTGATGAACAGAAATATGGGCCATGTCTTTAGCTGGTATATATTGGCACAGCTCCAGGGACATCACATTACATGCCATGCCTTCAACTGGTATATGCTGGCACAGCTCCAGTGACTTCACAGAGTGATGCTAATTTACACCAAACTTATCTGGCTTTATATCCATAATTATTGCCAGAAACAATACGTAGTTATAAAGGAGAATTATTGTTTGAAAGCTTGAATGAGTGGCAGACAAGATACTTTCCCAGGAGAAGATGCATGCTGCTTTTCCCTTTTTCCTCATTCAGGAGAATTGCCAAATAAGGGCTCAGGCCAGCACAGGCTGAAGTCAGTAGAAAGTTTCCTTATAATACCCTGGGATTTTTCTCTTGGATCTGATACCACTTCAGTAGTGGAATGTGTTTGGCTTGGTGTGGTTTCAGATCAACACAGTATTTTTGATAGATACATAAAATAACATTGGGAACATCTATCAGAGGCAGTTAATTTTGTTCTTTGGATGAGATCACAGTGGACATTAAATCAAAGCCCAGGTCTGAGCCCTTGTTGTCCTTCTCCTTGAAACCCTAAGACATGAGATACTCCTGGAGAGCGGTGGCTCACCTTTGAGATGCAGTTGAAAGGAAAGAAAGCCCAGAGGCATAAGGGTTGTTTATGAAACCATGCAAGCCCAGGGAGATGAGGACCCCAGCGCATGCTGGGAGTTAGGATTTTTTTTTCCTTCCATTGGATTCTTTTCAGGAGAAAAAGGACAGCCACAAGCACCTCAGAGGGAGGCTTTCAAGGGAGGGTTTTCATCCTAGAGCTCTCAGCAATATGTTGGGTAGGCTTGCCCATGATGCAGGTAGTGGATCTGTTGGCATGAAAAATTAGGACCACATGTAAATATATATATATTTATATATATATGTGTATATATATATACACATATTTATGATCTGGTGGGAAGCTGGGACTAATACTGGTGGACAGCTCTGAAGGGTTTCTGGCTGTACTTTAACAGCCAGTGTGCTAGGTTAGGTGGCATTTCCAAAAGGATGAGTGGTCTTGTGTCCAGGTGAGCTACTGTAAGATGGAGCTTGACAAATCTATGGAAGGTTTTATATAACATGGTGCCAACAAGGGTACTGGGACAAACCCTGCTCAAGATGTCCTTCCCTGTCCTTCATTCCTATGTGTTATTCTGGGCCTGATGTGAAGTGACAAAGATGATTATAGGTTGAGTATGAGACGGTACAGCTCCCACCAGGATGAGGCAGAGTATCTCAGCTAGCTGGAGGTGGCAAAAAATACTATTTTTGAATGCTGTTACATTATAATTTTTTAGCAGTTGGAACACTATTAAAAAAAAAATAATAAAAAAATTGGCTGAAAATACTTATCTGGTAACATACAAAGGATATGATTGCACTATTAATAAATGCTGACTTTACACTTGTTCAGTGGAAGAAAGAATGAAACCTGATATTTTCATTGCATGCCACTGAATCAGATTTCCTCTGAATCATGAACTGCTTAGTGGAGCTGAGCAATGCACATAGCTGACCATTACTAAACAGACCAAATTTCCAAATTAACTTAACCCAACATTGCTGCTGTGGCTTAGTTATTCTACTTTTGGCCAAAAAACGGTCCTGTTTAGTTTTCAGACTTGTCCACTGAGACTGCAGTCTGAAATCACCATCAGCATGAAAATGGACAATTTTGTCTGATTAAAAAAAAAAAGTGCATTCAGATTAACCAAAGTCTTTGATGAATTACTGTTTATTGTATTTATTTATTTTTTTTTTTCTGGTAAGAATCCTGCCAGTCCTGTTCCAATAAAATCCATCTGATTTGTACAATTAGTTCCAATCAGGATTCACATTTCAGATCATTAAATCTGTCTTCAAAATTTTTCCCTTTTTTTTTCTTTCAAGAAAAGGAAATATTTTGATTTCTGTTAAAAATATTCCACTTAGTCCAAAACAATGCTCTGAACATTGTTGCTTGATGGGCATTGATTTTAAAAGCCATTTTAAACTAACTTGAAATATCCTTACCCTGATTTTTTTTTTTCAGAATGGTTTCAGAAAAAAAAAAAAAAAAGTACACAGCTCTTCTTAAAGAATTTTATCTGAGCTATGAATTAAAGAATGTAAAAGATAGAATCTGATCTGAGAAATCCTATTTCCTAGTATGAATATAAAATCTGTTCCAAAAAAAGTTTATTACCAAAGCTAGTTTCATGTGAATCTCTCCTGGAGATGCTCTGTCAGTCTCAGATTCTCTTGATAAATTTCCTGAGATGTTTTTCAGTTTTATCTTGTCTTGGGTTTATTAAATACTCAGTACTATCACTATGCACGTTATCTTTGCTGAAACAGGTACATCTTGTATCTCAGTCTAATATTGTGCTGATCAATAACAAATTGTTTTTCAGTAATCAATAAGGTGCTTTTTATACCACAAAAATAAAATGCAGAAGTAATTTTGCCTCAGATTCATTTATGTATAGGTGAATAGGGACAGATAGGTTTTGGTACATCTACTAGTTTCCAAATACATATTCATGCATAAAAAATCTCCGAAATACTCATTACCTGTATTTGCTTAGATGTACATTTTTGTTTACAATGGAATTATAAAATGTCATACATGGACAGAAACAAGACTCAGAAATAAATGACCACTGATGTTTTGTAGCTTTTCTTTAGCAGTACCCTCACTGAGGCACAACAGATTCTGACATTGCTTCCAGTGCAAAGCAATTGGAGAACAGTCTTCTTTCCCTTTTTAATTTGGCTCTGATTGCACAACATTATAATCAAAGAGCAGTAATTTAGGAAAGGTAACTCGTGTGAAGATTGTCTTTCATCCATACCAATGAAAATCTGGAGTGGAGAAAAGTCTTCAGATTGGCCTCTCATCTAGAGTGAGGGAATACAGCTACTTGAAACTAGGACCTTAAGCTAAATATTGGGTTGACTTACATTTTGGGAGCTTTTCTACTGACTAGCTTCTGTCCAATATTTCATCCAGGTTCAGGTCTGTGACATTTTCTTTAAAGTGTCTAGTGTTGTCTTGGGCGCTGAAACTGATACTTCATGAGAATTTCTTTGTTCAAACTCCAGAAGTAAAAATGAAGGAAAGCATCACAAAGTGCTGATATTAGTGGATGAATGTCCCCACTGTTTTAGTGGGGACTCTTGCATGAAAAGTAAAAGTCGCATATTCTGCCTTACTAGATATAAAATGCCAAAGTTAGGCTTTGGAAACCTGGTTGTTCTGTGCCTATTGCTCAGCTTATGGCATTTTAGAAATTGCAGAAAATTCAGTGGGGGTTTTTCATGTTCAAAAAGCATCAATAGATAAGATTATTAGGAGTTCCAACAACAACTTCAGCAAATTGTGTCATAATCTAGCACAAAACATGGTGCAATCAGCAATTTTTGGTCATTCATGGTGAGGCAGCCATTCACAGACTGCAACACTTGGCTCCTATATTCCAGTGAGAATATTCTTGGAGAAGAGAACAAAGTTTTGCTTTCCACTACTTTAAGTCAACTTTTTAAGAGTCCTCTGCTTAGGGATCTTTCAAATAAAGGCAGCTGCTAGGCATGCTGTACTAATCAAACCTCTGTCTACCTTTTGGAGTGTTTTTCTGACCCAGGCAGCTAAGCAGGCAGGCTCTGATGTGGGTGTTTCTGGCATTTCTGAGCACACCTTCTATTACTGGACTTTTCCAGTTCTGACATATAATGGGAAAAAACAGAATACATTCAGTTTAAATGAGGACCACCAACTTGAATGGAATGGCATCAATATCTGGGAGCAAAGTGGGTCTATTTTATCTGGAGAAGCTATATATTTCCAATAGACATTTGGGAGCAGTATTTCAACAAATAAAATATTGTATAGAGCATGCTTATAATTAGCACTAATTTCTCTCCTATTGTCAAGGTGGTTATACATTAAAGGAACCTCCTTTTTCTAATTGATGTTTTGATAGCATCCATGCAAAACAATGATTTTCTCCCTGTTGTGTTTAAATACCAGGTAAAATGATGCCAAGGAGACTTTTAGGTTAATTAAGGATTAAATTGCGTAAAGAAAACAAATGATGCATCGAGGCAAATTATGTTCATGGTAGATATAGTCCGTTGTGTTTCCTTCTGTGATGGTTCTCAGGCCTTGCCTTAACTGGGCTGATGCAAATTATGGTGACACTGAAGAGGACAGCATGCTCTAGTGCCAGTACATTTACTTCAGGAGGTGAATGCAGTGGCTGCTTTTCCTTACACTGTATGAGTTGGAGCTTCCAGTTTATACCTAAAATAAGAGGATTGCATTGCAAAGTACAAGCTACTTTTCTAACAGAAAGTCATATTATGTACTGGCTCTGGGATATCACACAGGGCTGTTCCTGGGGAAAAGCATGTGTGGGCTTTAGGGAAGAGACCTGATAAGTGCTCTGAAGCTGAATGAGGGAAGCAAACCCGGGCTGCTTGCTGCTGCGGTAGTGTCCGCGTCTCCTGCGAGTCTGTGAACAATAACACACCCAGCGCCAAGCGCAGCAGGAAGCTGAGGAGTGAGTCCCGGCCATAGATGTCACAGAATCATGTTACCTGCATTCATAGAAATAAGCGTGGGTACAATTAACTTCTCAGCTATCCTTCATTAAAGCCAAACAATCCCACACTGTAGGCCTCCTTCCCTCCTTCCCACACTGGTTTTGTGTCATCCTGGCTTTCAGAAACTACACACTACTAGCAGTACAGACACTGAGATCGGCATCTTAAATTACAAAGCAGCTTACTGGATTGAGGGTTTCCTGTTTTACCCAGACATGTTGCTGCATTCCTGCTGGTCCCCTATCCCAAAATTCAATGCATGTTGCCTCCGATATCATTTTTTTTGGGGGGGGGGGGGAAGGGGGGGGGCTTGCTTTGTTTTGTTTTGTTTTCTCTCATTTCATGTCCACAAGGCTGACTATGTGTTTATTTCTTATTTATTTCACCAAAGCATAAAGAGTTAACACTCTTAATAACAAATTGGCCAAGAAGACCAACAACTTGTATCAGGAATACCTGGCTTGTATCAGGAATAGTCTAGCCATCAGGACCAGGGGAGTGATTGTGTGCCTGTGCTCTGCTCTGGTGAGGCCGCACCTTGAGTACTGTGTTCAGTTTTGGGCCCCTCAGTACAAGAAGGACAACGAGGCTCTGGAGCATGTCCAGAGAAGGGCTACAAAGCTGGTGAAGAGCCTGGAACACAAGTCCTGTGAGGAGCAGCTGAGGGAACTGGGGTTGTTTAGTCTGGGGAAGAGGAGGCTCAGGGGAGGTCTTATCATGCTGTACAATTACCTTAAAGGAAGCTATAGTGAGGTGCAGATTACGCTTTTCTCCTAAGCATTAAGTGATAAGACGAAATGACCTCAAGTTGCACCAGGGCAGTTTAGGTTGGATATTAGGAGAAATTTCTTCATTGAAAGGGTTGTGAGGCATTGGAACAGGCTCCCCAGGGGAGTGGCTGAGTCACTGTCCCAGGAGGTCCTTGAAGTATGTGTAGTTAAATGTTAAAGGTGGACTTGGCAGTGCTAGGTTGATCTTAGCACCAGATGATCTTAGAGGTCTTTTCCAACCTAAATGATTCTATGTTTCTATGAAATTGCAGATTATTTCATTGCAGAGAAGTTTTATAGGATTCATCTGGAGATAAGTTTCCAAGAAAAAAGGAAAAGGTAACTAAGGAAGAGATCCTTTCCCCCTTGCCACCCATTTTAATATATAAATATTCACACTATTCTTTTTTTTCATTTATTATCTTCTTGTGTAAGGTAAAACTTAAGACAGAGGGGTGCAAGAGCAGGCTTGTGAGCCTGACTAATGAAAACATGATTACCTTTAAGCGTGTCCCCTGCACAAAGAAAACTCATGTCAGTCAAATTAAGCTTTTGCATTTATATTATAGGCAGGAAGCTATAAATTATAGCCTGCCAATGAAGTGATTCATGTAGAAATAGAAAGACAAGGGGATAAGTGAATGAGAAAAAGCTGACCTTTTCTGGAGCTGCATATACGAGAACAGACTTGGCTCTGTGCACGTATCCTAAGTTGGGTCAGGAGCCCGTAACATGACTTGGAGCTCTACAAAGCAGGAAGGTTTGACAAAAGCGTTATGGAACTGGAAGTAGCTTTAGAAATGAAAACAAAAAAGGGCACTTGATTGCAAAACCTAAAACCAGACGTCCACCAGGCCACCCTCCAAAATGACCCATACTCCGAAAAGTCAAGATATTTGCTGTACAACATATTTTTAAGTCTCATATGATGACACTTTCCAGACCCCTGGCATGTTCCTTAATAAAAATGAGTTCCTTTCAGACTTGAAAGCATATCACAAAACTGTAAAGTTGTTCTGCGTTTAATATTGCATTAGCTGGGACAAGGATATTTGTATCTGTATCTCCATAACAGAGTGTTCCCAGATTGCGGGAAGTGTTTGACTGACCAATAGTCACAAGTGATCTAAAAAGAGAAAATATCCAAAATAAGAAACACTTGCTACACAATTCCTTACAGCCAGATTTTCACTGACCTGAGAAGAACTGCATCAATTTGCCCACAGAGAGAAGCTTGCACACTTTCATTGCCTAGCTGTGGAGACACAGTGTGAGAGGGATTACTTCTCAGACTACAGAAAGCACTGACTGCCACCTTGCATGCTATTCAGCATTAAGCAACAGTTAACTCAGTCAAGACCTCAGAGGAAAAGAAGAAAAAAAAGTGCACAAAACCAGCACTCCCCAAGTACTATGTTAAAATTACAGGCAAACCCAACCACTCTGATGCTTGTGTATTGATGATGATGATGGTAAAATGTTAAAAGAAAACCCAAGGTACGTGGTGTTTGCATTTTGGAAGCTTGTTGCTGGCGTGCACAGTGTTGGAGGCACTCGCAGACCTCTGGCCACCACTCTGTCCGAGAGCCAGGCCAGGTAGGAATGTGACAGCTGACAGTCCCAGCACTCGGGCAATGCTTCTTGCTCTCCAGATTACTCCTGCTGCAGCACTTGAAGCCTTTAGTCTCAGCATATTCAAACATCTAAAGCACAAAGCAAGAGATAGTAAGGCTGACTTTATCTGGTCAGTATTTGTAGCTCCTTCATGCATCAAACACAGTCCCATGCTACTCACTGTTCATATTTTTTCATGTAGGAATGTCTTGTTCTTCTGGCTTAGCAGCTCTCTGTGTCAACCATGGCAGTACAGATATAGGAAAAAATGTGAAGGATTTTAACAATTCAACTTAATATAACACTTAAAGAACATGACACAGTGTCTCTTGTGTCACAGTCCAAATATTAGTTAGTTCTACTGCTAAAATGTAGCAAAGTGGTCATATAAACTGAACCATCACTGCTGATCCTTTATTATACTTCGGTGGTACATCTAATTAATATGTTTTTATCACCAGATCACTCCAAGCCTTTTGATCACCAGTGAAGCAGTCAATATACAAAACCTGTCACAGGCAGACACAACACTTACATGGGTGCTTTTTTAAGAGAGGCCACTGTACAGCTAGATCCTCTTCTAAGTTTCTGGAACGGCACCGCAAACCTGTTAAGGAAGATTTTGGTATGGGATTACCATGCAGACACATAAGGCAAAAAGTAACCGCTCCCATTGCTGTTACTAATTAAATCAATTCCCTTTCTGTTGGAAACTCATTTGCTTAATTCATCAGCCTATTGGTTTCCTTAATTCAGTTCCAGCCTTCGTGTCAGTACAGTCTATGAAAAGATATTTTCTCTTAATACCTCTGTATCACTTTCTTCTTTTGATGCAGGGTAATTAGGTCTATCCTGCTGTTTTCTGCTAAAAATAGAGCAGTTTCCAAGCCCAGAATGATCATATTATAGTACTATTACCTCATATATAAACTGCTGGCAATTGCTTATGTTTTATGGGTGATTTTGAACTGTTGGAAAAAACAAGTGCTGCCAAGGAGATGGGAAAAAAAAAAAAAACACCAAAAAACAGGAAACAGTGCAAGTAGCTCAGTGATCTGGACCGTAAACGCCGTCTTGCTAACAGGCAAAGTGAGTGACTAAAGGTTTATTGCTCTAAACTGCTGTGCAATTCTTTTAACCATAAATTTCAGTAATAGGATGATTAACATGCACAATATCATATCATATCATATCATATCATATCATATCATATCATATCCCAAAACTCAAACCTTTCTCCAGATCCTTAGTAGCTTTTTGACAAGAAAAGACATGGGAAGAGGCCTGTTACAGCTATAGCCATTTTAAAACACATAATTCAGTGCTGCCGTATGTACACAAAAAGTTTACATGCTTTCTTTCTTCTTGCATATTTTCTCCTAAGTATACTTAATTCTCGAGGATGTCATGATGTGAAGGAATTATCAAGTAAACCAGGCAAGAGGTATACAGTTACTTAAAAAATGGAAAAGCATTTAAAATACTAAGACAAAACTTCTACTTAAAATTCTTCATGGGAGAGTCAGAACTGGGCAATTCCACCTGTAGGGAATGAAGGGGAAAAGGAGTGTGAGACAGGGAAGGAAGGGCTGCAGGATGGGTTCAGGCAGAGATGCTGTCAGACACCAGGGACGGCTTTGCTTCTGTCATGTCTATACAGCAATTATTGGCCTGTATGCTAAATTTGACAGCCTGTATCATAATGTCACACAAAGGTCAGGAAAAATGAAAGGACTTTTAGACAATCTTAATATTTCCCTAGTGCACTTTTTGTATGATGACCTCAACTCACACTTGTGCTCCATAAACATCCTATGGGCATAAGACTAGTCAGAATATTCACTGTGCATTTGTGGCATAGTTGCTAAACTATGTACTGCAGATCTTAGAGCAAATCTAATATCTCATTGCATGCAAACTTAATCAACATAATTTACAATTGCTCTTGTGTTAGCAGGATGAAGGACCGATTTTGTGCGAGTTGGAAGATGGCTTTTCTAATCCCTGTTGCCTTGAAAGGCTGTATTGTTGTTTTCATCACTTGACCCATTACTCTTTTCATCATTTAATTCAATTATAAACTCTCTTGCTAATGCCGCTTGCTTGGATATTTTCCCATCCTTTTTTTTTTTTTTTTTTGTATGAACTCCTCTTCACCTACTGCTTTTTCAGTTTTCTAATCTGCCTTGCCATTAACATCACTGCTAGAAGTTAGATGCTGACACAGACATCTATTTAAAGTAAGATCTGGATTGATTTTTTGATCTAATATACATTTAACCCCCTCCCCCCCCCCATACCATTTCCTCTGTTTAAAGAACAAGTAAAACAATAACAAATACTTGTCTGTTCTCCCATCATGTGTAGGAGGTGACCTGGGCTGCATTTACATAGAGTAGATAGGATTTTGGAGGTATGCTGTAAAAGACTCACATCTCTCCATAGCAGGAGAACACTTTTATCCTTCTTTCAGGAAAATTAGTATAATTTTTTGCACAGTTAAAACAGCTCAGCAACTTGCCACTGACAAGTCATGAAGACTGTTTGCAACATTTTATTTTCCTTTTTCAGCCTGTTCAAATTATTATGCCCTGAACTCCCCCAAAACAGAGAAAGAGAGAAACCTAACCCCCAAAGCTTTAACTTGCACTCCTTCCATTGCACAAAACATCAGTAAAGACAATATTCTTCAATGCAGTGGAAAACCTTGCTTCTTGGAGAGCTCTGGATGCACACATAGGAGAAACCAGGGCAAATGTAACAACACGTTCAGTTTTTTGTTTGTCTGTCGCAGTGCTACCTTGCTGACAACATGCATGCTCTGTGTGCTCTGTGGTGCTCACTGCTACATTTTCAAGAAGGAAAAAAGCCTGTAAATCAGTGCCTTACCCATCACAGAAGCAACTTCCTAACTTCCAAAACAAGCAGGTCCAAAGTCTGATTTGTGTTTATTCCACTGTGTTGCTGGAGGGGAACTATATGCTGTGTTTCTAATACATATATCTAGGAAATTTCCATTGCCAAGCTGGCAGGCATGCATGGATACAGAAAACTAATTCTTTGTGGTTAGAACTATTAGATATGGTCCATCTGCATCACTGCTATTTGTACTAGTAGAAAGTTTATTCCCTTAAACCTTTGGCTTAACTCAAATGTTTGCATTATTTGCTATACTCACTTAGGCTGTACTTCTGTGTCCTTCCTTTTTCATGCCCTGGTTTTCTGTTTACCTGCTGAAAATAACAGCTTCTTCCATTAGGGCTACATAGCAGAATCCTTTTGCAATTGAGATGATTACTGTGTTCAAGGCCAATCTATTATTAGATGTCAGAGAATATTAAATGAGGATGCTTGTAAATCAAGTAAGGGAATACCACTTCTGTTAGAGAAAGTCCACTTCCACTGAAACACTTTCACTGGCTGCATGTCCCTTGTGTGAATTCCTTGGATGAAAAAATGATGGTTTATTTCCTTGTAATATATAATGGCTTCTCAACTCTAAGTATAGCATCAGACCCTAAAAGTGCTTATTGTAAGATACTCAGGTCTCTTTTCTGGTCCCCTTACTATCACTACATCATTTAATATACAGTACTGTATTGCTGTGATGGCGTTTTCCCATAAAATCACATTCATCACTACAGGGTGCACTGAGATCATTATTTAATTAAAAAACTATTTCACAATTAATCTTTCTGACTATATTTTTACTGTTGTTTGTTATACTGTTGCATGCCCAGACATCATAATGCCAGAAGCCATATAGCCAACTAAGAGTCTCTTCTCAAGCACCAATAGTTAAGTGAAAGGAGTGCCCTGAAAAGAGTGAAGTCTAGATTAATTACAAGACACAATAATTGAAAGGTACAGGTTGCAGGAGGAGTAAAAGGAAAGCCAGCAAATATCACTCCCTAATCCACAACCTCTACCTACCATACGCTGTGCAATTTCCTAGTGCAGAAAGCACAGGAGAAAAATACCTCAGATACTTTTTTTTTCTTTTTTTTTTTTTTTCTCCCTGTTCTGTTGTGGTGGGCAGTTATTTTGGCGTTTATGTAGCTTGGATGGCTCTCATGTCATCACATATTTACCTTCTGCATTTCTTACATCGTTCAGGTTGAGTAACTGCTCAGAAAGACATCGGTCATTGGAGGTTTTCCAACAGCAGGTTTCTGTCCACCCTCCTTTCCATGTAAGCACCAGTCAACTGGATTTCCAGAAGTCCTCACCTCTGGCAGGTTTGAGATGTAAAAGAAAATTGCAGCTGTGTGAGAGAAGCAACACATATACAAATTTTCTTAAAGCCTTTGGGTTACAAAGGGAATGCAAATTTACAACTGACCACTCTCTACTCGATGTCATCCCTTCTCCATGCTGGGCCCGTCCAACTGTGTAGATGGCATAGCACGTCTTGCACTCTTCCCCTCCCCTAGGGAGCAGAGGGGTGTGTGTCTGTCTGTGCAATGAGCTGGCCTTCTCCCAGGCGGGAGAGCAAGGATGGCTACCTGCCCCCATCTTCTAAGGCTTACAAGCGGCCCCTTAATGCTGTCGGTGCTTGGTCCAGGTATTTTAAGTCTGAGCTGATGTTTAGGTTTAATGTACCACTCAGCCTTCCAGTTTGTTGTGACCGACTTAAAAGCTGACAGACTGAGCAACTGACAGGAACCAGCCTCTCTCTTTCTCATCTGGGTGGAAAAGAAGCATGTTTAGAAAAATCCAGTGACAGCCGTCTGTGTAAGTTCAGATGTCATAACAGGCTGAAAAAGCATATGTATTCTGTTCCACAGGGCTCCCTAGGGAGCTTTTTACACATAAAAAAAGTGAATTAATGAAAAACTAACTGTTTTTAACCATAGCTATGTAAAATACTACTCGCACTGTAGAGAACACTAGATCAACATTATATCACCATCTCTATAAGCTTCCTACATCCCCAGGGCAACATCTGACTCCAGCTCCATTCATCCTGGTCTCTCTCTGTTTTAAGCTACTGAAAAATACTGTCTAGCTGTTCGCCTCCCAGATCTCCTCCAGTGCCACAGGTGGGCTGCGTCAAATAAAGGGCAGAGCAGAGGTGGGGAGAAGGGGGAGCCCCCTCCCCAGCTCTGTTTAGACTCCAGCCTGTTGCTGATGTTATGAAGTGAAATTCTGCAGTTTGCTTTGTGGGCAGAGAGCCTTGAAAATCCATTGCCCTGTCTAAGCTGCAGACCAGGAGCTGGCCTTGAGGTGGCTTGCCACAGCACAGGGAAAAGAACAGCCTCTCCTTCTCATACAGACCATCTGAGAAGGAAGGCTTGCTGGAGCAGATCATGGATCTGCCTTGTCCAGAATCTTGCTGCTGGCAGGGATGCATACACAGTGTTACATCCCCACAGTCTTCTCCCAGCTTCCAGAGATGTGCTGCTCTCAAAGCAGAAGAGATATTTTCTCATTTAATAACCCTTGACAGATTTTTCTCCCAGCAGCCATCCCTCCTTCATGACCTCTGCCACCAGGTCACCCTTCTCCCATGTCTAAGAGTGCTCCTGGACTATTTGGGTTCTCCCATTAAAGCTGCTCCATACTGCTGGTTGTCTTTGTTCCTCCCTTTTGTGTCTGTCGTAATTCTGCTATATCTCAGCACTGAGATGATGATTTCATATATCTGCTTATTACAAGACTACAATTTTACTCCTGAGTGATAATAGTGGCATATTCTAGATGGAGTGACATAGATAAAAGTCACTATAGATGAATGCTGAATTCTACCTACCAGGTATTAAAACAAGATTCTCTTGAACTTCTGGGTCATTTTTAGCATGACTTTGAAGCAAATCATCTGCTACTTCTCATGCAGAGAAGGATCCTAGTGTATGTAGAGATATCCCCAGGATGCTGCAGTGGAAACAGAATTTTGCACGTGTCTTCTTAAAGAGCGTGTCGTTTTACTCTTTATGACTAAATCATCTCTTGTCCTACAAATCTGGCAAGCTTCCTGTTCCTAACATGTTTGAAAAAGGATTTATTATGCATGTTCACATCTTTTGAAACTTGTTTCTCAAATTCCACCCCTCTTTTTTTTTTTTTTTTTTTTTTTTTTTCTTTTTTCTTATTCTTACTTTTAACCTTCCAGAGCTTATGATTGTTATTTTCCTGAACTGGACACAGCCTTAGCACACTGAAGGATGCTTTCTTGAATTTGTTGCCCTCCCACACAGCTTTATTCTGATATTTTCATGGTGTTTTTAAGGATGCAGTATGCACTTGCTCTGTCCCTTCAATATGTAGGTAGCGTTGACCATGTCACCCAAGGGACTGCTCCCATGTCTTTGCACTGTATTACACTGCAAAGAAAGGCAAGCAGAAAACTGTTCATTAAGGTCACCTTATTACTGTGGCAGGTCTCACAGGGTCTAATATTCTGTAATAAAGCTGTAATAGTTCATTCAGATGCCTGGCTAGTTGCAAGAGCTAGTGAAGGTAAGGTTGGTGGAATGGAAAGAAAGAGTATTTAAAGAAATGGCACAACAAACAGAGGGACAAACATAAATAAGTCTCTTGTCTTTTTAATCTTGAAACATTCACGCCCTTGTTCAGAATGAAAAAGATGCCCAAGACAAGCAGGGTATTGTACTGAAAAATATTGGCTGCCTGATGGCTTTAGAAAAAAATATGCCATGTTCACAAATACCTCCCCTGACCTGTTTATTAAAAGGGACAATAAATGACTGAGCAGTGAATATTCAGGGCCTGGGAGATTTTATCAGGCCTAATGTTTCTGGAAAAAAAAAAAAAAAAAGAAGTATGATACAGTTGGCTGTGGGAAGAACTATGAGTTCAGATCTTTCTTAGGTCAGCTGATTTTGTTCCCTTTCTAATTCCATGTACAGTTTCTATTCAACATTTCACCAATCTTCTGGGAAAGTCTGTCAAACAAAGGTTTTGAACGTGACTTGCACAGATTGACGACTGCCTTTCACAGCCTGGACATTTTATGAAGTCCTTCACGGATGACCGTCTTTTGTTTTATTTTTTTTAATGTATTCCATAATGTAAGAATTCTGAACTAAGCCACTGTGATTGCACTTAATCAGCTTGCAAACAAGACACAGAAAAGAATTCATCGTATTACTAAAGTGAATTCCTGCTATTTAAGGATAGTGTCATTATGAATAGAGCATATTGAAACCAAAATGCCTGAATTTATTTATAGATCCTATGTACAAATGAAAGGAGCAAAAGAGTTTGGAAACAGCTAATACGCTTGCAGTCATGGTGGCTTTGCTGGAAGTTAGTTGCAGTGGAGACAAGTCATCAAGGGTGAGACTGTGCTCAGCGTTTACCTGCATCCACTGCTGTTGAAGTCTGCAGGAAATTCTTCATTTACCTCTCAGGAAACAGTGTTATGCCATAGTTAAGTTCTTCTAGAAATCTTACACTTCTGGAAAATGCAGAAGACTACAGCTAGTGTGATTCTAGTGTTCTAGCAACACTATGAAGCAGCATTCAAAAATACTAAATATTTTTCTCATGGAAATACAGCGATGTTTTAGAAACCACTATCAGGTTCTGTGAAGTTGTAATACCCAGAATAAGTACAAATAAATAACCCCTCGGTTACCTGTGCTTCCCTGTGCTGTGATGCTTAAAGGTGCTTCTCTAACAAAACCATTAGATTAAACTCACACGCACACACACACACACTATTAGGCTAAGATTCTTTTCATCTGCCTGGGTAGAGCAACAGCTTTAAAAAGTTACAAAAAGAACATTTTTAGACCGTATTTAATCACACAGAGGAAAGATGATCCAGTTAGTGGTTTCAAATATTTTGTACCACTGTGGTAATTTCTGGTGCCAGCATACCACTAACATCTGTACTATTTCACAGAAAGCACTGCTACAGACACTGTGTACACTACCAAAGACGCAAGGCTTACACATGAAGGTACTATTGCTCCGCTGCATGGCTGTCAGTCAAGAAGAGCCCCACAGGATTTAGTGGAGTTATCCTAGCAGAGAAGAAGAGCTAGATCAAAATCAGGCCTTGTATAACCACTAAAGAATTGCTTTTTTTTTTTTTTTTTTTTTTTTTTTTTTTCCCTAAATGTGTAACTCATTAATCCTTTGAAAACAGCTAATACCCCACTAATTCCATCTTTTTCATAACCAGGGAGTTAGGCATTTTCTGGCCCTAGCCCCACTCATACATCATGTTAATTTATTGAAAGAACTGCATAGATTGACTTTTGAAAACTTTTATTATTGTTATTAGTAATTTACTCATGATAATCACTGCACAACACACAGTCTGCTGGTCACTGTCCCAAGGAGCTTACTTAAAGGCCTTTCTCCCTTGTTCACTGACTTCCAAGGGACATAGGTTGGAGCCAAGTAGAGTTGCAAGTTTTCACTTGAGGGCCATATCCTAGCATGGAATCTGTTTCTAGCCAAGCTGACTAGGAATTTGGCTCACTTGTCCTCTGGCTCACTGCGGTATTGCCCATCAGGTTCATGATGACAAGTGAACAGGAAATTTCACCACTGCGTCATCAGAATACTTCAAATTGCTCCAGGTGCAGCATGGAGCCAGCCCCTTTGTAGGAACCCTGAGAGGTGGTACACAATGAAATCACTGTCTCTTGCGTGCTTGAATAGGCTGTGGTGAAACCTCCCCAGGGAGACAACGGAAGCCCTATCACTTCAGTCATTTAGAGCTGGATAGTAGGAAACACTTATGAATGTACTGTAGGGAGCAATTCTTCTTGGCAGGGACTACGTTAAGTGATGTAAGGGAGGGTTTTTCTGCTCTTATTTCTATGCCTTTGAGGGTATAGTGTTGCTACTTCGCATTTTCAAGCAGAGGCCTGAGCCTCAGAAGGAATGATACAAAAGAGGAGATAATCAAATAACTGATTTCCTTGCATGCTTTCTCTGCATTCAAGGAGCCTTCAGAAGTGAGATGGTGGGCTAGATGCAAACACCAATAGAGTTATGAGGTGCTGAGAAGCAATGTGGCTATTGGTGCCCCCTTGGGACTGCTTTTCCTATTATTATCTTTGTATTTTCTGTCACACCATCATGCAAAGATACTTTCCTTGAATAACACTGGAAGGCTTCAAGTCCATGTCCAAGATTTTTCTGTGCTCTGACATCCAGAAGAAACTGGCAGATAATCATAGCTTTGTAAAGTTGAAATGGAAATAGAGCAATTAAAAAAAAAAAAGGAAACAAAATATTTGTTACTAATCAGATGGTGGTCAATGATAGATATACTAGCACTGTAATATTCACTTTCGTGCTAGTTCTTGCTAATCTTCTATCAGTCTTTTTTTCAGTCTGTTTTTTTCCTTGGCAAGTTTTTCATTAAGCAGATGGAGGTTTGCCAGATTCAGTTTTCACTCACATCATTGTAAATCATGACTGAAGCTTCTGCTATTATTCCCGCTTTCTCCAAGTACAACTGAGATGAGCTTTTAGGCTCTTGCCTTGGGGCTCAATACATCTTGATACCTTTTGGAGAAACATTTGAAAAGTAAAAGAACTCTTTGGAGGCGTCTTTACCTTCCTTCCTTCCTTCCTTCCTTCCTTCCTTCCTTCCTTCCTTCCTTCCTTCCTTCCTTCCTTCCTTCCTTCCTTCCTTCCTTCCTTCCTTCCTTCCTTCCTTCCTTCCTTTCTTCCGTTCGTTCTTTTTTTTCTTTCTTTCTTTCTTTCTTTCTTTCTTTCTTTCTTTCTTTCTTTCTTTCTTTCTTTCTTTCTTTCTTTCTTTCTTTCTTTCTTTCTTTCTCTATCTCTGCCTCTTTCCCATTTTCTTTGTTTGCCTGCTGCCCCAGGCTCATGTCATTTCCCCTGACTTTCTTAAAAAAAAATAAATATATATATATATAATCATGATGAGCTAGTGAGGTAATTTGGAACATCTCCCAGCATTCCAGCAATGTTGTGGTAAAAATCTGGAATGCCACCATTCAGAGCTGTTACAACGGCATCCCTACTCCTTCTGCCATCTGTTTGTTCTCTCACCTGCAAGCCTGTTCACATGCTAAAATCCTCTCATGTCAAAAATAAGGCACAGTGTTAAGCTGCATAAAGGCATGAAATGTGAGACTCCAGTAACAGCAGTATACTTATATAACAGCATTTGTACTAGGATTTTCTTGTTGCCTTAGGTGGAGTTCATCCATTTTCTTTGTATCCTACCTTTAGGGAGTAAATTATTTAATTGTTACCTTTTCAGTTAACTCAGAGTCTAAGATTACTGTTGCTCAAGTATTGTGATTATCATTTTAAAGTGCCCCAGGCTTTTAATACCTGGGCAACCTTTTGATAAGGTTGTGTTACAATGAAGTGATAACTCAGAAGCATGGTCAGTGGACCGTTAGCCCATCCATTGAGTTGTGAAGACGGATATGGTTTGGAAATACCTAAGTGGTTACATAGAATAGATATGGGGAATGGCATGACAACCCCCAACTGAAACTGGCTTCCAATCCTAATTAGGTCACAAGTGACTCATTCCAAATTGCCAATACAATGTGCCATAAACCCACTAAATAATTGCTAAAGATGGTAATTTCTGCTCAGCAGCTGCTGAAGATGGCAGTCACTGGACTTATAGAAATGATGCTCTTTAGCACTCCAGCTGGGTTTACAAAAGCTGAAGTGGTAAATGCTCTTCACTCTAGGCCAAAAATAGTATTAGACCTGCTGGGCTTGCTTCTCCAGAGTGTGCAGGTGCTCAGAATTCATCCCGACAAAAAGTTGTGCTATTTACCAGATACCATGGTAGCAGGGTGCCACAGAGTATTTTGTTCCTAGGAAACACTTTCTTCCCCTTTTCTTTCTACTCTTGTTACTGATTCTGATGTTCCTCAAATAGAGTTTGGTATTTATCTGTCTCTTTAGATGCCTAAATTAGGGGTCTAGCATCCTTGGAACTGTAGCCCACAATTAATACTTTGAGGGCCCAAGTCACCTAACTGCTTACACTTTGACTTGTCTGCTTTGAATTGCTCCATAGCTAATAAGATGGTTATATTTCTCTTACAGACGCACCCCTTGCAGATCTGAATTGTGATTTCCAGCTTTGTATTCCTCTGTCTTGATTTGCTGTAGTCAATAAGTATGCACATAAAATACCTTCTTTCTTCCATCATTTTCAATGTGTATTTGCGCTTTAACCTCATTCTTTTCTATGCAAGATAGATATTTGGTGGTGCAAAGATCTAAACATTTTAGTCTAATTGAATGAGTACAGTTGTATATTGCTGATGTGATGTACACAATTCCATGTGTGTATATATACATATAAACTGTGCATGCCTTTCTTTGCTACCGGTACATAGTAAAGTCTGTCTTTGGCACCACTGTAAGAGGCCTAGCTACACAGCTGCCTTCTCCACCAATTCATTGCTATTTTGATTGTCATGAAACAAAATACATTAATTTACTGTTTGTGTACCTCTTCTAGCTAATATAGGAGCATAAGGGTGGATTTTGGGAAGTGGAAGATTGGATTTATCTGCTAATTGGACAGTCGTGGCTTTTAAAATATCACTAAAAATTATAATGAAAGCAAAACCTGACAGTACTGTGCTACTGTTCCTAGAGACACACACAGCCCCACAGCAGAACACACAGCCCTTCTCAAATTATTCTGTCAGCAGTCTTTCCATCACATTGGTCTCTGTAATTAAGAAGATAAATTAATTCAAACAAGTGCCCAGGCCTGGAGTATCTGCTGAGGCAATACTGTCTGTTTCTGCCCTCATCCCTCCCACACCCTGGAAGCTGTACCTATCTTGGGCCTCCTGGCCTCCTTCTGCTGCTCTCTGTTCCAGCCCAGACCATGGGTGGAACCATCAGGCCCCTGCCTGGCACAAGCCTTCATGCTTAGAGCAGCAGACATCAATTTTGCCCATGCTGCTGGCAGGTTCTGACCAGGTTCTTGTTATCTAGTCACAAGCTCAAAGTCTGATCTCAAAAAGTATGATTTATTCCAGTTCTCTCTATGTATTCCTCAGCAGATTACACTGTCCCCTAGTTGCATGAAACTTAAACAAGCCTGAGAGTGCTTGAGACAGGAGATCACACAGTGAGTATACGCGTTCCTTTGGGTCTAATTATTTAAAGTTGGCTTCCAGCCTTTTTTCATGCATATAGCCTGGGTCCAAAGGACGTAGCCACCCTTAGTGTTTAGGAGATGCTAGATAAAGTGAAGTTGAAAAAATCGTGCTGCGTTGATTGCTGTAATTGCTGACACATTCCTGTGGTGTACTTGATCATTAGAACAGCTCACTTAAAACAATATTTCCTTTATAGAGAGGAAGTTGGTAATCGAGTTGTTATGCTTCTCTGCTTTGCATTTTCAGTTTAAATATTCGGCTGGCATTCCGTGTATGATTATTGCTTACCAGAGCATGTTGATTCAAATTTTCATTATCCAAATGCAAGATGATTTTGTTGAATGCTGTTTAACCACTTGATTGCTGCAGATTTTCATGTATGGGCCTTTTGGACTTTAGTCATGAATGTGGGCCATTTGGAAATGCTGTAATCTCTAGCTGCTCTGTGATGAAAGTGGCTGTGACACAGATTTGAATTTGGTCAAGTCTATCCCCAAACCACAGTGACCAAAATGAATTGGTTGTAGAAACCATGCAAGGAAATACATTATGTTAAGTACAAATCTAGCTCTGAAGTGTATGAGACTAAGTGGAGTCTTGCCAAAACAACCCATTTTACTGGCTGGGAATGAGCTAAACCTGTAGTATTGATGAATTTTAGTGTTTGTGGTTGAAGTGTAAAGTGATATAGGGAAACAGCAGTCCTACACAAGTCCTACCTCTTCTCTCTAAGCTGGTAGCCCAAGGTACACCCAGAATGGTTCTTGTCATTCCCCGTCACTCAGTGTCACTCTGCTAGCCCAGATGTTCCCACTCTCTGCTGTGAAATGCAATCATCCTGCTGTCACCCTCACTGCCCAGCAGTATATGAGCCCCATCTGAATCCCAGGTACTTACCTCTGAGCTGCTCTCCTTGCCTATACCACCCTTCCTCAACTTTTCTTAGGGAACCAAAAAAAAATATACTAAGAGGGGTTTGCTTGATGGAAATGAAGAAGAGAAAGGAAAAAATCACCCATCTGAGAAATATTCTCATTTCAGTAGAAAGAGCTCTTCTCAGGAAAGCCTAATGCTAGTTTACTGTTTTCCATGCAACCAACCCCTAAAGGACTTTGCACCATAAAAAATATAGATTATGGGCTTCATTGTGTTGGGATTCAGCTGACTTCACTTCAAGTTGGATGTCTTGTCTGAGACTCCTAACTCTGCTCCTTGTGAAGGAGTGACACTGGCACCTCAGGAAAGTGATTCGGTGCACCTATCTCAAACACCTGCTTTAAGAAGGGCTTGCCTGTGTCTCTCCACAGAAAATAGATGTTGAGTAGATGATTTACATGTACTTCAGCAAGGTGTTTGCTTTTTGTGTCTCAGGTTAGGAGAGCTGAATCCTGCACTGAAAGAGTCATTGTGGTAGCTCTCACAGAGTGTGTGGGACAGTAGATGTTTGCATTTTCAAGCTGGAATTTACAAAACCGTTTACTTACTGTGAATATTGTTCTCCAGCATGCATTGGAAAGTTAGGAAGTCACTCTGAATAAAGTCCTTCTGGGGGAGTTGAACGTATGGTGTCTCAGTAACAGCCACTGGCTTATTTACTATAGCAATGGAAAATGAATACCACAAAACATTTCTGGAAAATCCCGAAACAATTAATGCAATTGTAAATTGCCTGGGCATGTCAGCTAAAACTTTAAATCCTGCATACTTGATTTAAAAGATAATTTAAATCTCACAAAACTACTAAGGTCAATAAATCCTCCATTAAAACAGAAGCATGCTCATAAAAGTCATCCTCCATGTACTGGAACTTTTTGTCAGCAATGACTCACTGTGCTCCCTGCTCTTTCTGAATGAAATGCATCTCCCTATCATGAAACATTGAGTTCACACTCTACACAGATTTTTTATGAGGTCTGTAGTCCTTCAATATTGCTTGAAAAGAATTTGTAAAGAGTATTCCAAGTCCAAGTCCAAGATCTGATAAGACATGATTCTGCCATGAATTAGCACAGAAATACTAATTAGCTACATTTGGGCTGATCATCTAATTTTCTTTCCTTGTCAGCAGCAAGAAAAATTCACAAGGAGAGCCATCACATTCTAAAAACGGCACACAAAATAAATGACTGGAAAGCCCTTCCTATTTCTCTTCTACAAAGGATTTGAGGGTGCCTAAGAAGGTATAGGTGAAGTAAATGATAGTGAACCTAATTCCAGGTAAGACAAACAGACTATTCATCTTTCCAGGACAGAAGAACAGAGCCCTTGCTAAGCAAGCATATGACTGTGCAGCTGAGGAATGCCATGTGTGACTTCAAGTTTTAGTAAGACAGTTTATTTCTAAGTAGCCTAATCAAGAGAGGATTAAAAAAATCCAGCTAATATTCACAGATGTTATCAATATGGCTTCCACTAAGCGTACACCTCTGCTTGCTTCACCTTTTAGCTATTTGAGATCTATTTTTAGTTCAGTCATTCTTAGGAACTCCTCACACTGATGAACTATAAACTGTACTGGCAGCTCAGGAAGAATAACAATGAAAGATCTACTACACGGGTTTCTTGAAGCTCCAGTTTTCTTTTAGAGACTGTTATAAGGCAATTGGATTGGTTTTCAAGTCAGGCTTTGAAAGAGTAACTCAATAACAGAACTGCTTAAGGTTTAATTGTTAAACGATGCAATTACTGCATAGTGTGAATGTCTCAAGTTCAACCTCCAAGTAGTCTTTGAGGTTGAAATGCATTGCACCAACAAATTGCAGTTTAATGTCAGCAAACCCTTTTACTGGCATAATTTTTTCTTTTCTCACCATGCGGGTAAAAAAAGGGAAGTATGGGGTAGTCTCCCTCCTCTGTGTCTCAGATGTTGTTTATTCTGCAATGCAATATTTATTTTAGCTTGGTATTTATTTTAAAAATGTCTTTGCTAGACTTGAGTGTGACAATTTTGAGCCTCACAGGGAAACTTTAACAAGTTATGAATAACCAGAGAGTGGGATTTCAATGTAATTCAGGAATGAGAACTAAGCAAAGAGAAGAATATTCAACCTTTTCATGGAAGGATTGAGTATTCTTTTCAAAGTCATATATCAAAAACCCACATACAATGGAAACATTCTCTCTCCCTAGAACATAAAAGAAGAGGGAACTGCCTGTTATGTGTTCTGAAATGATCCCTTTTCATTACAACTTCAGAATTTTTCTCTCTGGGGATCGCTGACTTCAAACCATGAAGAAAGGGAGAAACGACATCATACTATTTCCATTAAAAGAAGCCATGTGTAACCTATATTTTTTCCTTTCCTCTTTCTTTTTTCCTATTTCACAATAATATTTGCATTCCAAAAAACTTTTTCTCTGTCTTTTTTTTTTTTTGATGCACTGAGGTTAAGCAAATGATGTTGCTGCCGACAATGTTGTTCATACCACTTGCGTCTGCCTTGTTTTAAGCCAGCAGCAGAGAAACTGCTATGTCTGTGTGAAATTCATTAGTAAACAAAACATTCCATCTTTCTTCATTTGGCCTGATCCTTCTTGTTTACCATAATTAAGTTATAAGAGAACCATCTTACACAATAGGAATACAAAATTCTCTCAGTCTTGTAAATGCATAAGCTAGAATTGACTTTTTTTTTTGATGATCCCGTACTCAGTATATTCAGAAAACTATTGCAAATGGAAAGTTAGAAAAGAAATGAGAATAAAATCAGATAGCATAAATATTGAGAAAAGGCAAAAAGTATGACAAAACAAAGGTTTTCTCTGTTAATAAAAATAAAATGATGAAAGAACACCCAGTATGACACAAAGTGCATAAAAAGACCAAAAAAGTCCCAGAGAATAATTTTCCAGGCCCAGCAAGACTGAACCAAGAAGCTGACTTTTGTCATTTCAATATTAGAAATAAAAGATTATTTCAATGAGTGTTTAGAGAAGAGAAATAAAAATGAATGTGAGACATAAATAGACTAAGTTAACACTCGTCAGTCACATATTGTTCTTTAGATGTTTGTAGTGCATTATAAATTAACTTCCATATAATATCTCATCAAGGCAGGTACATTTTTTAATTCTCTTTTTATATACCAGGATACTAAACCAGAAGCTTAAAATGGCTTGATTGGGGACCACATAATACGATGAAACCACTTAATTCTCATCCTTGCATTTGTTTCCTTAGGTGATAATGCAGCACTAATCAAAAGACCTGTCTAAAGTATACCATGTAATGCAGATTTGCTTTATTTTCTAGTCAAATCAGAGCAATTACAGAAGCTGTAATTCTTTATGAACTGATGAAATGTGAGCTATCATAGGAAAAAAAAAAAAAAGATATAAAATGATAAAAAGTCAGAAAAAGGTTATATGAAATATTTCATATATTATAAATAAAAGGTAGTAGGCAAACATTCCGATGGTGGTATCTGGAGGCCTGAAATTGTTTCTCAATTGTTTACCAATCCTGTTGCTGCTGTTACTTAAGCCTAGACTGTTCCAGCTCTATGCATCCTGACAAGATCACGTTAATAACATATAAATTGATTTGCAGATTACAAGAAAAATTAGGAAGTGAAGACAGTAAATCTTGTTATGGGTTTTGAAACTAAAAGGTACACTAAAGATGTTCATTGCTACTATCATATAAAGAAAATGACACTTCAAATAAAATAGCATTGAACAGGATATATGCTTGTTATTGTCTTTTTATTTTTATTTTTGAAAATAACCACACAGCATAGCAACATTCATTTTGGATAGCCTTTTCTGGAATTTAGGAGCATAACATCGAATCCTGAAGCACTTCTGTTTCTTCCCAGTGCTTCCAAAGACTGAGTCATGAATATATTTCTTTCTTTGTCACCGACTCATTCTCACTTCTATATTGGTTTTCAAAATGTTTTCAAAAATGTTTGCTGAATAGCTATGGGAAGTGATCTGGACATTCAGTGTGTTCCAAATGATGTTGGATTCTTTCTTTGTTTTATGAAAGCTGTGTTCTGCATTATTCCCAGCCTTTAAGTGGTTTATGATCTTTTCCCACTGCAAGTCATCTACAAAATTGATTAATATGCTTTCTTCCAATCATTCCTGAAACTATTGCATACAGAAAAACCCCAGAAGGCACCTTCTCCCAGTTAGCACTGGAGGTTTTTTGAACGCATTTCTCTGCATTCCCATACAACAGATTATGACATCAAACTATGGAGATTAAGACCAGAGTCTGAACAAGCAGGAAGGATATATGTTTTTAGGGAGAAAGATCTCACACACAGAGATAATTTCAGTAAATGGCAGATTATAAAAGCTCAGCAAAAGCTTGGGCTTTAGATTGGCTTATTTTAAATGCTGTTCAGTCCTCTGCCACCTTTATAGCTACATGTGGTTCTGGTGAAAACAGAAAACTAACAGCATGGGACCCAGTCAAACCTAGCAAAAGTCTGGCAGAGGAATCCCTTATTTATACATATATATATATATATGTATATGTATATATTTTGTCACATCCCCATGTAGCGATGCCACTTTTCACCATTTTTTCCTTTGGAAGTAACTTGGTCTCAGTTCAGGCCTCAGACAATTTAAAACTGGACAAGAGGAGCCCCTTAAGATTGGCCACCTTCTCCTGCTTCCAGGGAAAGAACAACCCAGGCATGAGCAGAAATGCAACAGGAGATAACAGAGGGATTTCCCTGAGGGAAAGCAACTCTGGCCATCATGTCTCTGCTCATTCAAGTTGTCTTTTCACCTTGCATGAGAAAGGATGATAGGAGGAGAGACATTTGTCTGCATTGTGATGATTGAACATTTTGAGGTCTGCCAAGGTACAAAAGGAGGTGTTATGTCCCTGTTCTGGAGCCCTTGCTTTATGGAGAGCCCTGTTCACTCTTCAGTATAGAGTGCTAAGGCAAGAACGAAAGCAAACATCCCTTACACCAGGATGGTTCTTGTCTTTTTTTGCATGGGTAGAAGCCCAGGCTTCAAAGCTGTGGCCAAGCTTCTCATGCCCACAGTTAGGCACCAACAGTTTATTTTAATAAGAAAGAGAAAAATATTGAGCTCTAACATTTTTTATATTTAGATACATTTCTAACAGTATGTTAATTATGATTATTAATTTGATGTCAACATAAAGATATACTGGATGTAGACAGTAGGATGGATTATTTTGAAAGTGCAGAGTAGCACAAATTAGTTAGTTAAGAGTGACCTTAGTATTTGGATATAAAAAAAGTCTATTTACATGTAGATACATAACATGCCTGGATTTTGGAGGCCTGCTTGTCTTGTTATTTGACTAAATTGGGCAAAAATTTACTGAAACACAAGTATATGAGATTAAAAATTAGGGATCCAACTTTGAGAGTCAGAGCTATACAGGCATCTTTTTTATTAATCCACAATTCTAAAATGTATCCCTTGGGTCTCTCCTGGGCTTTTTCCTCAGCGATGCACCTTTCTCCAATAGAAAATACAGCTATACAAGCTGCCAGGCTCATTCAAGCATTCCCTATCTCCATGGTCAATAACACAAGAGCTGCATGACAACAGGAGCAGCAAAGCAATTTAACTCAGTCACATCATTAGGAAAGAGCTGCTTGTCAAGTCCCACTAAGTTAAATGTAAACGTTATTGTTTGAAATCACAGTTACCCCTGACTGAAGCCATAAGGGAGTGGAATCAGCCAGTAGAGTGCAGTGAAAAATATTTTAACCTTTTCATGTCACTTGGGGGAAATTCTACTTTCCACAGAAAATTTAAGCTAACGTACTTTTTAGTTACTTTTTTTTTTTTTTTTTAAAGAATTCATCATTTGTACTGTACACAAAATGATATTACTTTATTAGTTCACCTGACTTTTTTGCCTGATCACAATGTGATCCTCTTTATATTCTAAGCATTAATTTTAGAATATGCCTTTTAATCAACATGAAGCTTAAAAAGTGATCAGATGAAACTGTTTCTCTCTAAAAATAATGCCAGCAAACTGAATGTTTCAACACTTCGTTACATTTGTACTTGCATTCAAAGGAAACAATTGATCGGATCCAAGTATTTTTTAATACTTAGAAAGGAAAGCTATCTTAAGACAAAGAAAATACTTTAATTCTGTGGTTTGATCCTATATTGTCTGGAGATCTGAAAATATCATTCTAACATTTCCCCTGAAAGGGATTCATTCATACAGAAAACCAAAAGGAAAGGAAGTGGGAAGGTTGTTGGGCAATGCTTATTTTTTGTGAACCTACGAGCTCAGGCTAGTGTTGGTTTATTGGGTCAGATGATACTTCATCACATGAAGAAACATCTTTAAGAAATTAGGAACATCCTAGTGGCTTAGTGTGAGCATTCCATTTATATTTGAATGAATTAAACAATGCGTTTTCTTGAGAGGCAAAAGGAAACTTTCCTCCCCCTAGTCTTCTGATGTTTAATTTTAAAGTTTTCCAACCACATATGGTTGATGTGTTTAAGACTGCTGGAGCAATGAAACCAAGAATAAGGATTTAGCACTATAATTTCATGAACGTTAGGAGATATAAGAGCCCATTGTTAAGAAGTATTGATTGACTCAGAAATCAATCTCTTAAATATCCCCATTTACTAGTTAAAAAGAACATGGTTTAATTGATTACAGCAGTCTGTATTATGTCTTGGTTTAGAAGTGGAGATGGCAATTATTGTACAAGCAGACAGAAGGTAGGGTACAAAAGATAGAGTTAAGATAGATACAGAAAAATGAAAGACAAATCATATTGTACACAGATTTACTGCAGTCTGGAAGAATGGAAATACATGGTTGTTTTCCAAATAGCATTTTCTCCTGCAAGTAGTAAAGGTGAACAGTGTTTTTCAGGACAGCCGTGAACCAGGCATATTGATGTTTAAGAAAGTTGTGAGAGTAAAAATAAAAGGAAGATTGGAACTGAGAGCGAATTCCCATGCTTCTACAAGGTAAAGAGCCAGTGGCAGGGGAGGAGTTAACAAAGACAGGACTGCTTAAGTTTACACCGATGTTTACCTTTTTTTTTTTTTTTTTACTTTTTTTTTTTTTACTCCTGAAACTTACAGAAATCCAGGAGAACTGAAAAGGGTAGATTTTTGGCAACCTCTTTTTCAAAATGGAAATCTTTATTTAAAGATTCAAAGGCACCTTCTTCTGCCTCTTTAGCTAGGAAAATTCAGATAAAGCTCTATGGAAGAAATCTCAAAGTTTGCCACATTTCGAACTTTAGTTTGCAGGTATTTCATAGAAGTTGATCTACATGAACGACAAAAAAGTGGCAAATTATGGGTAGGAGAACTGTATAATACTTAAGACAAATGTCAAATACAGAGTGAACCAAAACTGAATTAAAAGAATTAGCATTTGATTTGAATTATGTGGGCAGAAGGACAGTAAGCAAGTAAGTAAGAGATGAAGTCCCTTAGCAAATAGTGCAGTCTGACTGCAGTTTTCTGGGCACTTTAAAATCTACTAGGGCTTTGGTAGACCATTAATTACGGTATCTGAAACGGGGAAAAACTATGCCTTGGTTAAGAAGGATTGTTACAAAGATCAGTCCTGGTAATGTTTGACAGAAAACTGTCTAAGTCCAGGTAAGTAAAAAAAATGTTTTTGTCAAAGGTTAATCAAAGATTTGTGGTTTCAGACATAAAGTTCATACAACAAAAACAGAGCAGAAACAATGTCACAGTGATGGAGCCCTTCACCTACAAAAAGAGCTTCATTCAAGAAAGTATAGCACACAGAGAAGCTAAAAGTCTGGCAGAAAAAGAGGGCATGGAGATGTTACCGACGTACTTTTCTGATCAGGAAAAGATCTGCAGCTGTAGTTCATGAGTACTCACAATAAATTATTATCTTAAGCGTGGAATGAGCACATTTCTTTCTTGGTTTGACTTATACCTCTCTGGCAGCATTTTCAACCCTAGTAAAGGTGCCTCATTTTCTCCCTGTCTTTTCCCTTGAGGGAGTGTGCACTGTCACGGTGCTTCTTCACTTTATCTTTCTCATGAGTGATTCAGGGCTACTTTCAGCTCTGGTCATCCTCTGCACCCAGAATAAAATTTTATATTAACCTTGAATCATCTGTTTTTCATCTTGCAGTGCTTGACTCACAGAAGAAAATCTTCTGAAGCACAAGCCAACTAGTCCAAAAGTATGATTTATGGTTGCACTTCATCTATGGAGAAGCATTTGTACAAAGCATGAAATGCACACGTACATGGTTTATAGACATCACTGACAAATGCTACTAAGAGCAAGGTAGACAAATAAGACAATGGCTTTTTTATTATTGTATAATAAAAAAGTATTTGTATACCTTTGTATAGCTTAGAACTTAATGCAAGATCTAATAAAATCTAGTGACAAATTTGCACTACATTCACCTATTTTCAAAGGTGTTTTTAATTTTTTTAAGGCATGCCCTTGGACTTTTTGAAGGAGTATGAAGGGTAACACTTGTGTAAAAATGCATTTTATTTTTGAAATTTGAAAATATCTATCTGCTTTATAAATAGTCAAAATGTTAAAAGCATGAAAAAATATCTCTTATTCATTTTGTAACAACAACAAAACCTCTGCAATAGTTACTTTTGTCCTAGAAGTATTTAAATCTTTTTTTTTTTTTTTTTTTTTTTTTTCCCACATTCCTCTTATCCTAACTATGGCAAAGTCTGTACTTTTTTTGTTTCTTTATTTTTGTTTTACAAAATGTCCACATTTTTAGGATAGTATCCTTTTTAGGTGTACTTATCTACTTAAAATTTAATTTTTCAGTTAAAAGACAGTGATGCAAAATTTTTAATTGCTTTATCACTTCTAGCTTGCCTACTTATGTGAAGAGGTAAAACATTTTTGAAATGGTGCAATTATTTTGCCATCCCTTTGTTTTATTTCTCAATCTAAATAAATTGGATCCATCTAATTATTTTGTATTGCTCTTCTTCCTTTTGTTTCATTCTACCTAGTCGTGTCATTTCAATGCACGCAGCTCTTCCTTCTACACTTTCCTTCTACATTTTATGGTATTTTTCTGGCTGTAGTAATTCCCTGTTTTTGAAATCTGTTCATATAATTTAGGGATCCTGAAGACTTGATTCTCCTTTTGTACCATGTTTATCACATCCAAAACCCATTTTCAACCCTTTTGACATTATTTGCACCAGACCACAAGGGAGAACACTAAATATGCTTCATAAATTCCCATACTTAAGCATCAAAGAATCTATACTAGCCCTACTGGCATCGCAAACCATATTACATCTTTTGTAGATTGATACACATCTGCAGGGGGCAAGGTCTTTCTCATATTTCTTTAAAACTGTGGCTTAAAACTTAAAAAAGATGAATTAACATTTTAATACAAACACGAGAAGATCGTTTACTTGCGAAAATGCACTGAAGTCATCCAGAACAGCAGACTCCAAACAGAAGTACACCACATAAAACACGCCTCCCTCTGTGGCCACAACTCTCTCTGTTTCTTGTATACAGATGTTAGTGTGGACAGTATGGGGAACATCTCATGTTGCGCTCTGATGACTACCAAGAAATACTACTGACAGTCTCTGCTCTCTGTCTCTCTCTGCATTCAGCTCAGCCCTCTGCTCCACTGTAGGGAGTTTACAGTATAAATTACAAGGACACTAGAAACTTCTGGCATGGTACTGGAGGACCCACAGAGACTTTGGCACATTTGCAGAAAAGGAGGTATTTAGGCACATAAATCCTGGCTCTCAGTGATTTCAGTGGAAGCTACAGGACTGCATGAAGCTGGGGGGTGGTGGGGAGAAGGCTGTGTTGAGGAGTGATGCACTGGGTGATGCCAGTGGCTGCCCCGTCCTCACAGCAGCTGTTAATCTGTCGCTGGAGTGAGGTCCTAATACCTGTGTGCTGGCCTTACATACATAAGAATCTTTCAGTCATAACACTTTTCAGTTTTTTTACCCCAAAGACAAAGTCAGAATCCCTGCGTGGCACCTCAGACTACCTGAACTGTATACACAGAGCATGAGCCCAGAGTGCAGAACACTTTGGAGTCACATCTTGGTTTCCCACCCTTTGGCAGACAAAGCAGGGAACAGCCAGAAGTTAACATGCTAACCCTTCCACACTTACAAGCAGAGGCAAGTGAGTGGAGGGCAAGCTTTCTGCTGTGAAACACATATCGTGTAAAACACAGCCCTTGGAGCAGGACCCATCAGCTATCTAAGCTCTGCAGTTGCTTGTTTTCCAGCCCTATGAACCCAGAAGAGCCAGAGAGTGAACCTCCCTAAACTACAGTTTGGCAGTCTGCACAGCCTCACGGGAAGTGGGGCTCAGAAGAGAAAAAGCCAAGCTCAGGTCTTGTATGTTTCTGCTGTGTAATGCATTTGCTAAATTGCTATTAAAGAGAATCACAGAATCACAGAATTTCTAGGTTGGAAGAGACCTCAAGATCATCGAGTCCAGCCTCTTACCTAACACTAACAGTCCTCCACTAAACCATATCCCTAAGCTCTACATCTAAACGTCTTTTAAAGACCTCCAGGGATGGTGACTCAACCACTTCCCTGGGCAGCCTGTTCCAATGTCTAACAACCCTTTCGGTAAAGAAGTTCTTCCTAACATCCAACCTAAAACTCCCCTGGCGCAACTTTAGCCCATTCACCCTCATCCTGTTACCAGGCACGTGGGAGAACAGGCCAACCCCCACCTCGCTACAGCCTCCTTTAAGGTATCTGTAGAGAGCAATAAGGTCGCCCCTGAGCCTCCTCTTCTCCAGGCTGAAAAAACCCAGCTTCCTCAGCCGCTCCTCGTAGGACTTGTTCTCCAGACCCTTCACCAGCTTTGTCGCCCTTCTCTGGACTCACTCAAGCATCTCGATGTCCTTCTTGTAGCGAGGGGCCCAAAACTGAACACACTACTCGAGGTGCGGCCTCACCAGAGCCGAGTACAGAGGGACGATCACTTCCCTAGCCCTGCTGGCCACACTGCTTCTTATGCAAGCCAGGATGCTGTGGGCCTTTTTGGCTACCTGAGCACACTGCTGGCTCATATTCAGCCGACTATCCACCAATACTCCCAGGTCCTTCTCCACCAGGCAGCTTTCCAACCATTCCTCTCCTAGTCTGTAGCTCTGCTTGGGGTTATTGCGCCCCAGGTGCAGGACGCAGCACTTGGCCTTGTTGAACTTCATGCAGTTGACCTCAGCCCATTGGTGCAGCCTATCCAGATCCTCCTGAAGAACCTTCCTACCCTTGAGCAGATTGACACACTCACCTAACTTGGTGTCATCTGCAAACTTACTGAGGGTGCACTCAATGCCCTCATCCAGATCATTGATGAAGATATTAAAGAGGACCGGCCCCAGTACCGAGCCCTGGGGAATGCCACTAGTGACTGGCCTCCAACTGGATTTGACTCCATTCACCACGACTCTTTGGGTCCAGCTATCCAGCCAGTTTCTAACCCAACAAAGTGTTGGGTTAGAAATATTGAATAGATGCAAAAATAAAATAAACCCCAAACCCAGAGCTTTTTTGTAGGTAGTCAGTTCATAAGACAGTTTTGAGGGTGCTTGAAGAAGCTTTTGAGCATCTCAAAAGACCTCAGCAGAGGAAAGATACATCTCAGGGTCTTCAGCAGGCTTTCATGTGAATTAGAAATTGGCTGCCCAACAGGCAAGATACATTTGTTTATTCCCCATGGTAGAGTTTTCAGGAGTATACAGTTTTAGGACATAATATTTCTCTAAGTTTAGGCGCCACCTAGGTTAGATCGAAGCTGAATAAGGACTTTTTAGGTTTTTATCTTGAAACTTAGTTGATCAATTGTCTCTCAAGATCCATTGTATTTCTCTCGATCTGATCTGTCTGCTACTGATTTTCTAACGGAATGAGGAAGGATTGGGCTGTATCTCACAGAAGCAAAGAGTTCTTGCCAAATTCATCTGTTGTGACATTTTTCTGCCAGGTAATGGAAATGTTTCATGTTTTGTGCCTTTTTTTATGAACAGTTTTGCACCAAATTTTCAAATGTTGTGGAGAGAAACTACACTGTTAATTGACAATGATATGCATCAAGATGGTCATGGGAAAATATGCACCTTGACATCAACCAGAGCAGGAAAAGGAGGAGAGAAAGCATCATAAGGCATAGAACTAAGTTTTTTTGTTTGTTTGTTTGTTTTTTGGTGGGAACAAGAGAGGGTGGAAAGTAAGCTGCGGAAAACCTGTGTTGTTCATTAAAAGAACACAACATTGTTCAGGCATGACCTTGCTCCTTTCTATTAAAGACAGTATTGACATCTGATCTGATCTGGGAAAAAATGGCTGATGAAAAAAGGGATTTCAGTGAATAGGTTACCATTTAAACCTAGTGACAGGAGGACAATGAGGAGATATAGGCAGTTTCCTTAGACCTAATTCAGTAAAAGTTTAAGGAAATAGAAAGGCCCTCAGAAGCCCGATACAGTCTGGTGGCAGGGTGCAATGGGCTGCCAGCGCTTCTTCGGAAGATCTGTTATTACCTGAAAATAAAAGATACTTCTGAAAATTACAGTTAATGCTCCTCAGCTTTAGACTTGTACTATTTATTAGTTAAGATGCCACTGGCTCCAAAAGGCCCAGGCAGTTCCTATGCAATTAGAAGAAAAATATGTTTTTGACTATCAGGCAAGTTTCCCTCCCAGCTCTTGGTTTCCCGGTCAGGCTCTTTGTGAGGCGAGTGGTGAAACTGGCTTTTGTGAACAAGGATCACACACGCAATCCAGATCCTTCGGACAAGGCACCATCATTCACGTTGCTCACATGTTGACAAATACTTTGATGCTGTTGCTAGGGAAATAGCACTGTGGCAGTGAGCACATCTCTGTTAAAAATCCCCCTGGAGGGTGACGGGGGTGGAGGGCAGCGGGACCAGATGGTTCCACTCATTCCCAGCACTTGGCTATCGCTCCACTCAGGACTGACTGGTAGCTGGCTTTTTAATGGGCCGGCCAGCTCAGGCGGCTTGTGGGTTGCTTTTCTTTAATTGCTTCTTCCTGAGAAATGTATCAAAGGCCATTTTCTTCTTCTACACAACACATGCTGTCACTCAAAACACTTCCAGGCACAGCAGCAGTGTGAGGGATCGTTCAGGGGCAGTGGGGTGTTGAAACACGGGTGTGCGAGTGGTGGCAGCAAGAAGCTCAGGGCTGCAGATCCCTGGCCCTCGTGGGTAGTTTTTCACTTTGTTCGTATGCTTCTCAGTGCCCGAGTGTTTTCTGGGCAGCCGGGTGTGTGCTGTGAAGGGAATGCTGCTGTGGGAGCAGAGAGCAAGGGCGCGTCGATGTCACAGAAAATGCACTTGGAGGCTTTTCTTTTTCTTCTCTACACATATACCTGTTTTTGTTCCCTTTCTGCCGCTTCTTGTCAGGGGCAGCACATCGGCAGAGCGGGCTGCTGCAAAACATGTTTCCCATCTTGCCTGAGTGCATGGATCCAGTTTCCCGTCCTTGATCCTGGATTATTTTCTCCTGTCAGAGACAGCTGGCTTGGCAGCAGTGCAGCTGCAGGGGCATGGGCTGCGGGGTGGGAGGAGGAGGAGGAGGAGGGCCACAAAGGCCGCCGGGCGTGAGCCGCGCTCCAAGCTGCCCGCGGGTCGCCAGCGGCAGCGAAAGGTCCTGTGAAAGCCGGCGGGGCAGCCTCCGCTGGCCAGCCTCCAGCCAGGGCCGTTCACAGGCCTGTTCTCAGACTCGCCTCGGCCACGGGGCCAGACCGGGAGCAGAAAATGAATTGCTTTTTTTTTTTTTTTTTTTTTTTAATCGACCTCAAAGGGGGCCTGTTACAGGCAGGCCTACGCCTGGCGTTTCTGCTTGATCCCTGCTCGCCAGGCCAACCCCACCACCCCTGCCCTGGCCCTGGCCTCGGCATGGCAGCAGGTGACGTTCCCAGAGCGCCTCGGAGAGGGGCCTCCGCCGGGAACAGGGCTGAGGTCTGCGCCCTGCACCTCATGCCCGCCGTGGAGCCCCAGAGCGGATGTCCCCCATGGCGGTGGCACTGCCGAGGGCTCGCAGCAGCAGCGAGCAGGCTGTTTGATGGGCAGAGAGGCTGCTCTGCATCGTGTGATGTCTGGGTTTTGCGGTCAGACTTCAGAGAGTGTATCTCGGCTTTTGTGCACCTCGGGAAAGGAGCAGGGATTGACTCAAAGAAAATAAATAAGGACTTTTAAAGACATGTTTATTTATGGACGGGCTTTCATGCATGCATCTGACAGCACTCTGCATAAAATATAATTAAAACAAGCATCATTCTGAATATGATTCAGAAAATAAAAATGTCTTTAAATACAGTGTAACTGCCAGCAGCTCAACATACCTCATTCCTCTGGGGAAGGAGTAACAGAGACATGCAGTTATGTGACTACAGAAGCCATGAGACGAGGGTATTTTTAGGGGAAGCACAGCTCGGGGAAGTTAATTGACCTGTGACAAGGATCTAATGCAAGAAATGCTCCTGGAGCCTCCCAGCTCTGCAGTGCGGTCAGGCTGCCTGCGGTGGCCATCGGACCCATGGGGAGGACGTAGAGGAAGGTCAGGGCCACCAGCACTGCTCCTGAGACTGGCCTGGGGCACCCTTCAGCAGTGTATGCCCACTCTGCACCCTCTCAGCAGTGTATGCCCACCCTGCACCCCTTCAATCACACCTCCAAGCTTGCAGGGCTGTTTGAAGGCTACTTAATTCCAGTAAAACAGCACGAGATCCTGAATTTCCGTGACCCTGAAAATCCATGGTTTTCAACCATTTCTGTTCTTTTTTTCCTTTGTTCCCATTCAGGACTGCAGATGGCAGCCTCCAAACCAGGGCCACAGGAGGTGGTCACCCCTCCAGTCATGTTGTACGGCGCTTGCCACCAAAGTGGGATGGAAGGAGTTGGTTAAAGCCCTGAAAAGCTAGAAGTGCTTTATAGCATTTGTCATGGTGTATGCCACTAGGTCTGAGGTGAGCCAGCATGTTTGCTCACAGCCACCATTGAGCAATCATGGATCAGCATGTGTGGAGCCTGAAATAACCTCAACCTATAATTTTGTTTCTTTTCCTTTCCTCCTCTTCATCTTTGCATTTGCCAAGCCAGAAAAGGACCTATTTGGAAGGAAAACACTGGTTTGCTATCATGGTGCCAAGCTGGCAAGGGGAGTACGGACACACCTAATGTTTTTTACCTATGGACATTTTACCACGAAAGTGACCTTTTGAAGACTTTTACCAGCATTCTTTCCATTTGACATAGCAGGACAAGGATGTTTCTCATGGGATTTCAAAGGAGACTTTATTTTAAATACCCATAGAAAGTAAAGTGCCAGTCTAGTACTGTCTAATTTTCCCACATTCTTCATGGCAATATAGGGAACTTTCAACATTTATTCCCTGTTACCTTCATCTTTTCTTTTTATTATCTGCATATTTTTAGAGGAAGAGCCTCTGATTCATTTTCAGAGAACTGCTGTTAGAAACCGGAAGCAAAAGCATGCAAATATTGTAAAGCACTGAAGAATATATATATATGTGTGTGTATTTATGAATGTATGAATACTGTATATTTTTTTCTTTTTCTTTTCAAGTTGTCTCATTCAAAGTCATCAAAAATATTCAAGTAATCTCTACATATGCAGCACAATAGGTACTTGTCCCTGTTTTTTTTTCTTTCCTTGTTCCATTTGCAGAAGAAAATGCGATTCTGTTATATCTTCCAATGCCACAGAAAGCAATATCAAAAACCCAAAAGAATGTGAATGAAGTCAGAATAATTTTTTTTTAACTGTAGAATCTGTAGAGTAGATGTTACCATTAAGAAAATCAGTTGAGGATTGCACTTTTATGAAATCGAAGTCCTAAAGTGATAGATTTATCAGTATCATTGCAAATTCTTGAATTTCAAACATTCTTTTTTATTGTCAGAAATGCTAGACACATTACCTGCAGAATTTTAGTTATACTGCTGTAGCTTATGTCTTCCATATGATGAAAACATATACAAGAGTGATCTAAGTTCTTACTGTTTCACTTAAATTGTGTTTTCCAAGAGGTCAGATTCAAGTCTTAGTTGCTTTTTTTCTTGTACTGTGTCTTGGAATTTATTTACGCACTTGGTGGATAGGTCCTCCATTTTAGATGGATATTCTTTCTGCTTTGTATGCATCAAAGTAGACAAATAAATGACACAGAAGAAAATGAAGCCAACTCAAAGCTTTGTATTGGTGTGTTATATCCATACAGGTGCTTAAGTACAAGAGCTTTATCTTGAGCTTCATCTTGCCATTGTTCCCTGAGAGAACAGGTAGAGAGCAGGGAATTTAAAAGTCAGCCTTGGAGCTGGATTTTCTCTGCTGAATTGATTGGAATTTTGCTACTGATTTTGGAAGTGACATATGTGAACCAGCATTTTCCCACCTGCACAGGGTCTTTATCTGTCACCTATTCCAGATTAAACACAATCAAGTGAGTTTCTTCATTAGGCAATAGGTGGTGACTAGGTCAATGCATATGACCTGGGTAATGCATTTCCTAAAATTAGTTTCTACTAATACAGGCAAAACCACAAAGCTCATAAAAATAAACAGATTCTGTGTGGTCATGAGTTTATGTACTTGTATATACCAGTGGTTAAGTCACTTGGACACTTCCCAGGTGTTAGCTGCTTAATGTGAGGGAGTGGGCTTGGAGTAGGAAAGGAGTAAAGTAGTACAGCAGAGATGGGTAGGTCAAAGATGGTACATGGGAGGAACTTCCTAGGAAATTTTGCCTTTTTGTCCATTTGTCCAGTTTGGTGGTCTGAACAGAGGGCAGAATGGGATCTGCAAACAAAAACATGATGTAGGATGTCCTTTATAACCTTTGCAGGTATGACTTCTTAGCCTGGGAGACATAACTCACCACCACATGGTAAGATGAACTTGGTCTCTGACATGGAGTTTTGTGACCAGCATGAGAACCACAGGTGCAAAATCTTAAACTGCTGTATAAATGGGCTCTGACATCATCAAACTGCTCATTTTCAGGTGACATCTGAATGCAGATTTGTGAAAATTATATTTTGTCTCTCAAGGCTAAAAAATATGTGTTTTGTTCCTAACTGCTCACCAAATATCTCAGCCCTGTCCAAATGCGTGACTGTGTTTTCCCATGCACCGGGAGGAAATGGAGCGTCTCATTGCCCTGCAGCTGTGACTCCCCCTGCAGTGAATAGGTGATGACAGATGGGACATTGGTTTTGGAATTCACATGATTTTTGAAATCCCATATGCTTGTTGGTGGGCATGGCAGTGTTTATTCTCATCGTTTTACACCAAGGTTTTCCCTCTGCTGGTTTATCTTAGAAAAGATAAAGGCAATTACTATGTGTACATATATGTGTATATATATGTATATATATTAGTATTATTTGGGAAAAAAAAAAAAAAAAAAAAGCTTAGATATTTTCTGCACTTTTTCCACTCCTGCCTCCCACTATAGCCCAGCCCAGCCCACCCTGGGGAAACACTTCTCATGCTGAGGGCGTGCATTGTGTGGGTACTGGCAAGTGCTCAGGGGATACACTAGGAGGGAGGCAGCAGCTGAGTCAGAAGCAGTGTGGTAGCGCTGGGCTAGGGGCAGTCAGCAACGAAACAGTGGAGAGACAGTTCTCCTGCTTCTGGCTGCTAATGAGCTTTCTGGTGGCAGCACCGTTCTCATCAGGCCTATTTGTTTTTACAGGCTGCCCTTTGTTGACATTAGGCTTGTTTTCTTTGCCATGCAATACAAATATTCTCAGGCGTTAAGCTTTCCTTGCCCTGACTGCCTTCTTCTCATCTGGGACCATGTAGGAGCTAAATTTAAACTTGATTGATAGCGTTTAATCCAGAGAGGGTCAGGGTACTATTTGCCTGTTAAACGTTCTCTGGTTTGCTTCTTCTGTTTACAATCATGTCTCTAAAGTACTGTACTCAGTTCTGCTTCCCAATGAAATCTCTTCTGCTTTCCTTGCTGCTGTGGGATGGTTGCTCTTAATTATGTGGAGCCTCATGCCGCTTTGTCTGATCCTAGATGGAAAAGAACAACAGCCATGGGTCTTTAAACCAGATGATGCCATGACTTACATTCTCCTTCCATTATAATAGATAGCAGGCTCTGAATTCCACTATTGTGAACCACTAAACATGGAAATACGAAAGAATTCCTGGTTGTGTTTTCCCTGTCCTGGCAGTCTTTGAGAAACATCTTCCTTGAGCAACCACATGTTCAGCATAACCATATGAGTTCTTTTTTATAGCTCTGAAGACAGCAATCTTACTGTCTGTCTCAGTACTGGATGTAAATAAAAAAATTTCTCTCTACCAGATGTCTGCACAGTCCTATGCACATTATTTGCACATACTTTGAGCATGAGAACTGTTGCTGACGTCAACTAACCGTATGCATAGGTTTTTACTGACTTTACCTATTTACCGTATACTATCAACGTCTCTGTGCTAGAATTCTGACATTCTTAGCAGCAGAAGAAAGATGGAGAAATTTAGGGCTAGGGAAAGAAACACCTCAAGCTTTATAAATTTTCACTGTGTCTGGAGAGTGTATGCTTTTATCAAGGAGATACAGTCCTCAGTTTTCAAAAATATTTCCAACCAGAACTAATGAAATAAACACACTTGCACCCACACAAGAAATGAATGGAAAAAAAAACACCTGAACCATTAAGTGAAGTTGGATTTCTTTTTAATGATTTAAGACCCCCTGTACATTTGTTCAGCTCAGTAGTCATGTCATATTCTTTATGGTGTACCTGCAGTGTTCTTTAAAATACATTTCCTCATTGACAGTCATCTGCCTACACATGTGTATATAGTTAACTAATCAGTGCTTTTTCATGATATAGTCTATTGGGGTTAGAAATTAGATTTTATGACTTGTTGACAAATCTATCATAAAAAAAAATATGTGTCCTGACTCTGACACTGCTTTCAAGTAGCTGGTGTTTCCTGTTCTGACAACCTGTAGAAAAAAGTGACTTTAATATGCAGAATTTTGAATATAAATGACTTTTTTAATTATATCATAGCAGAGATAATGGTCCTGGGCAAGCTGCTCTAGGTGGCCCTTCTTGAGCAAGGGATTGGACAAGATGACCTCCAGTGGTCCCTTCCAGCCATTCTGTGATTCTGTGAGAAAACTTCTGTCACCTCACAATCTAGAATCTTGACAGTTTTCAAACACAATTATGCATTTACATGTTGATGCTGCAAGAGCTGAAGAAGAAATCTTCTGCAGATTCATGCAGGTGTATATACACACACTCACACCCTCTACTTCATGGAGAGGAAGAACACATTTAAACAGGTACATCTTTTGAACCATGCTGTTAGAATCCTTAGGGCTGAACCACTAGAAAACCAAGAGCATCAGACTGCCTTGTGTATAAAAAAATAGATACTGCTTGAAATAATATTTGTCAATTGGAAGTGGAAAATTTGGAAACAGAAAATTACTCTCCTGAGAAAACAAAAACAATGCAAAAAAAAAATGTATCTCCCAAAGCCTAACAAGAAAACATGAGGAAAATAGATAGGAAGGACAGTCCAAGATCCTGTGACCCTGTGAACTGCTTGAAAATGGAAGGATTAATTTATTTTTCAAGAGAGAATCACCAGGGTTTTTTTTTGTTTGTTTTTTTTTTAAAAAGGCAGATTTCTGCATCTTACAGACAAAAGACAAGAGCTTCACCTCACCTACTTTATTTGTGTAAAAAAAAAAAATCTAAAAAATTAAATTAGAGGGCACTTGTGTAGTGCCTTCTTGACATTTTATCAATGTGGGATATAGAAGTGGCCACAGAAATGTCAGTACTAGTTGAGAGCGAATGTACCTATTGTTGGTCTTCCTTCTGCACAATCCATAAATGGATGACTAAAACATTAGTAAGGACAGTGCTATACATCTGTGTTGCATGAGGAACCATCTCCTTTTGTTTGCTCCAAACCTGGATCTACCACCTTCATGTGATGGTTTCTACCAGGACTACCTGGGGATCTAGGTGAATAACTTAGGTATTAGGTTAGATGACTCATGGTGAGATTGCTATACTTAGAGTCATTTCACTGTCAAATAATCCAATGCTGCTTTCTCAATCAGTTTGGAAAAGAAGTGATATTAGGTAAAGAAAGACATTAAAACACATCGCCATGTGTAGAAGCATGTGAAATTACTGCTCTGATAAAGGCAGTACTTAGTAGAGATTAGCTGCAGGAGTCATTTGACAACAATGGCTGTTTTTTTTTTTTTTATTATTTATTTTTATTTTTTTTTTATCAGCTTCAGTTGATACAAATATACTTGAATCTATGGGTGTTAGATTTCTATCAGCCAAAGTTGTTTGCCTGAATGGTTCAACATTTTTCTCCCTCTTCATGCTTTTCTTTAAGCTCCGCAGATTTTCCTTCACCCTCAAAAATCATTATGTAGGGAGCAGAGTTAATGCAGATATATTTTTTTTCTCACTTTATTTTGCTTACCTAAATGATCCAAGTTGGTGTGTGACCTCTGTTGGCAGTAAAGGGAGGTTGGGAAACACATAGGAGGTAGTGAAGGAGGGACCGTGGCTTTGGCACAGGTTTCTTCATAGACTGAACTAAGCTAGTCATGAAACCTCACCCTTGGTTTACAAATGCTAATTATCTTTTAATATTACCATTGTAATTAATGCTCTATTCCCATTTCTTTGTTTATGCCTCTCCCTGGGGGAATAATTTATATTTTCATTGTCTTTCTTTGTACTGAAAAGGCTAAAAACTTAATTTTAAAAATGCATGAAAACTCAATACTCCCTTCATACCCTACTGTAAATCACTTGGCATTAAATAGCTCAAAACAACATTACCTTAAATCTTGGTAAGTGTAATATATGGTAAAAGCAAAATTGTCTAACCCACCAACCTGAAAACCAGTGTTTCCTCTATGCAAATTTCATGAGTGCAAAAGAAAATCTGAATGTAGCACTGAAAGTCAGTTTTACCCCATCTTTGCCAATCTACATGCAAATGTGTATGTCTGATAGAAGTGTACATGTGGGGTTCTAGAAAAAGAAGCTGAGTTTTGGTTATGGGGTTCTTACCAGATACACCAGCATCTTTAGTAGAACATCAGGAGGCAACTTTTCTACTAATATGTTGATTTCTGGTAAACATCATGATATATAATAATATAAAAGACTAAGATGTAGGAAATGTAAGGAAAATGTAAGAAATTGAAAATAAAGACTCACCTTATGTTACTGCAGGAATTTTGTTTTTCCAGAGAAACTTTAGCAGAGGAAAAAAATTTACATCCCTCCTTTGAGTGTCTTTCCTCTAGTCTCACAACCTTCATGTTGTTTAAACAGAAAATTCTTAAAATAAAAAGCAATCATGCAGGGGCTTAAATGGGACTCTGTAATTTACACTCTTCAGACTGTCCCCGTCCATCCTGCTTAATGTCTCTCTTTTACATGGCCTTTGCCCAGGTTCTGAATTGAGGAAGACTCAATCCCCACCTCCTTTATCACTAAAGACAAGAACTATCACTAATTTCAATTCTGTAAGGTTAAACCTGAAATTACTGCAGATTGACAACACAACTAATCATGGAAAACAGATAAATACCCACTTCTCCCATCTGGGTGATTTATTGGTAGATTAGTTAATTCATGATGTTTGAGATTTTGTAAATCACTCATGAATAAATCCCTGTATCAATGTGCTCAGGACATGGCCCAGCATCAACTGCTGTAAATGGGAGCATTCTGTGGATTTTAAAAATTTGCTTTTGAACCAGGCTTTTATTGCATGTCTTCTGCTTCTCTTTCCTACTGTAGGAGGCTCTGATTCGAATATTTCTCTCTTTTCCCTCTCTTCCTCCCTCCCTCTTTTTCACATTCATGGAAACATAATGCCCCAGACAAAACTGCAGCTATGGACACTACACAGATGCCAGGGCAGCGTGTCAAATACTTTCTGTTTTCACACTGAGAGTGTAAAAATCTGTTGCCCTTTTTCTCTGCTCCTATGTCTACCAACCCCTTTGGAGTTGTTTTTTGCCAGATTTATCTAGCCGCTAACCTAGCACCCAAGTTGAACTAAAACAACACAGCCACAGGTAAGATTAATTCCGTAATAACTGTGAGGATCTGAAAGAAAGTACTTGGCAAAAATATCTCCTTCATTGAATGCGCAGAAGGTGTCCTGTGAGAGCTCAAAAAGTCCAAAAGTTACAAGTTGAGTCTCGGATCTCTCAGTTTCATCCTGGGTAGTAAAGAAGCAGAACTAACAAAAACACAAAACAAAACAAAACCTTCTGAGTCTTTTTTCAATCCACAGCAACTGCCCTAGGGACAGTCTTGTCTATTATGCACTTTTCTCATAGGCTCTTTCTGGTAAACAGTTTGCCTTAAAAATGTCTGTCACTATTATCCCTGCACTTACATTTTGAATGCACAAAATGCCCCACTGAGACAGCCATGTAGTCAATACCAGGCTGCCTGATGGTGCTCTGAAAAATATTCCTTGAGGATTGTTGAGTATAGCTATTTCTTGAACTTGCTCCCTGTGGTAGAATACAATTGCCTGAATTTTTCCAAAAGAGAAACCTCTTGTAAAAAAGTCCCCTGTAAAAGTAGCCTGGTGAGCTACTGGAGGACAAAAACCTTTGTATGAGGAGCTGTTCTCTGTAGAAATTCCTTTTATTTTATTTTTTTTTTTTGAATGCCCATTTCTTACTCTTTGCCATATGAACAGTCTGAAAATAAAAGTCCAAGCTGCATGCCATTCCTTCCTTAACTGCCAGATAGATTGTATCTTTCCTTACTGTGTTACCTGTACTGACAGAGAGAACCTGAAAAATAATCAAACCCCCCACAAATTCGGGCAGCATGTTTATGGTGGTTGTGTGTAGGACGCCATAGGAATATGAAGAAGTAAGACAACATCGACTGACTTCATGAAAGTATTACCAGTCTATCTCTGTCATTCTACCATCTTACCCCACCTGCAGGCAAAAATATTTTCACAGTACAGTTCAGTTCCTGACCCACAACTGAAGATAAGTCCTAAAATATTAATGTGACCAATACATATTACAAAATTACAACCCAATTTGAGAAGAGTTCATTAAGGTCCTTACATCTCCCAGCAAGACAAAGGAGGATCTCTGAACTCCCACCTACAACAATTTGTTGTTATGTGTCATAGATAAACAGTGTTATTGCAAAGGTGTAATACACCTGGAATGCAACTTCAGATTGCATTTGTCAAAGGTAAGACTTTATTGTGTCCTCTTCCTCTGGTGAGACCTCAGCTGTCCAGACCACACTGAGGAAAATGGAAGGAACCTGGAACCCCACTGGCCCCTGTAAAGGAATTAGTAAGAACAATACAAAAAAAAAAAAAAAATTAAGGTTAAAGAAACTTGACCTATGGGAAGGGTCAGAGGAAGGGATTTGTTTAGTCTAGAATTGACAAAAGTGAGGGAGGACATCATGGCAGTTTTCTAATATGTAAACAGTTATAAAGAAGATAAATTAATTGTTCCCCATATCCATTAGATTTAAGACAAGAAATAATCAGACTAATATTAAGTGAAGAGGTTTAAGTTAGACAATAGGAAAAAACACTTTCCTATATAGAAATATTGAAACACTGGAGCAGACAGACTAGAGAGAGTAGAGGGTTTCATCCATTGGAGATCTCTGAAAGAAGGGAAGATAAACCTCCCACTCAGATTGTCTTGGTAAATGTCATCCTATGTCTGAGTAAAAGGATGGCACAGATAACCCACTGTGGTACTTTGCAGCCCTATAAATCTTTTCTCTTCAACCACCTGTGAAAGACTACGTACAAAAGACCCACAGATGCATAATAAAATTCATGAGGATGGAATTTTGAGACAGCCAGATAGAACCTTATTCTTTTAATCTACAAACAGCATGGCAGGACACAGGATGTGAACAAAACATATTCTTCTGGTTGCCCATCTTGAAAGCCTTCTTAGAAATTACATCCAGCATCTGTAGAAGCCTTGACCACATTCATCTAACTAGGACAAAAAGATTTCCCTGCTGTTTTATCCAGACTTCTGCCTAGAATGAAAACCTACATTTTATGGCTTCAATTTTCTACTGTCTTACCAATACTTTGACTTATTGCCAAAAAAAAATATCAAAAATGCCCTGTGTAAAGGAGGAATCTCATGCTCCTCTACTTGCTGCACAGTTAGAAACAACTGAACTTGGAGCCAAGGAAATTGTTTGGTTTTCAAGTCCTGAAGGTCAATAAAGAAAGATATTTTTTTTGAGAATTGTGTCTTTCTCTTCCTAGGTCTTCCTTCTCTCTAGTAACCTCAAAAACAGACCTGTTCTTTACTTACCAAAACCCAGAAAACATATTAATACAGAAATTTGACCAAAATCTAGTATTGCTGGTCAAAAAGGAACAAAGAAGTGTTGAAAAGAAACTTGTCACTAGTGCAGATCACTGAATATCCTTCAGTTACCTTCCATGCATCCAGATCCCTGATGACTTGCCTGATTAGAGGAGTTCCTGATATTCTTTGTGAATAGGACTGATTCCAACTCTCTCATTCAAAATTCAGCTATTGTCTTCCTTTCCATCACTGTCTTTGATACCCACCTGTGTCCATGCTTTCCTGGCTTGCAGTGAGTCTTGAGGACGTCTCAAAAGGCTCTGCAGTCCCACACCGGGCCTATAACAGAGTATGCAGGAATGCTTCATGAGAAAGAATGCAGGGAGGCCACCAAGCTCTGCTTTGTCAGTTCTCACCATCCCTTTGGGGGGAATAAAACATTTAAATTGTTTCTTATTCCATAAAGTTGTCTTTATTCTTCTAATTACAACTGCATTGTTAAGCAATCAAGTATGGGATTTCTAATAAACCCAGCCAACAGCCATTGGCCCAATCTCTTCAAATTTTCCTTCAAGCAAGCTGTAGGTTGCACAACTCTTCATTCGATCATGATATACACAGGAAGTTTAATGAAAGACCTGATTCTCCCCTAAAATGTAAAATCCATTACCTTTTTTCCAGAGGCAGCATTCAAGCACATTCTGTAGCTTTCTGCCCTTGGATGCTATATTTGATTCATCATTTCAAAATCCTTAATGTGTTGCTGTATTACTGCCACCTCACTGTAGGCAAAAAATTGCTCACAGTAACTATATGCCACATTTTCCTTGTTTTTCCTCCTTTCTTTTTTACCTCAGGGCATGCTCCAATACATGAAAATGGGTCTGTCAAGATGAAAAATTTCCTATAGCCCATCCATTCATCTTTAGGATTTGAGATTCCTGTACAATTTCTCTGTGGAAGTTTTTTCACATTTTATTCCTTGTTTTCTTGACTAGCTACCTGTCAGTCTTCTCCACTCTACCACTCTTCTGGATTCTCTGTGGTAGTCTTACTCTCTGTCCCCTGCTCCCTCTTTTCAGCAGCATTCACACTCCACTGTATCAGCAAAAATCTTTTCCTCTGTGTTTGACAGAGATCTTCTCATTCAGAATGGGACCTTGATCAGTGGTTGCCATTTGCTCAGAAATAGGTCACCTTGAAGTACAGAAATGATCCTTATGAAGTGAACTCTAAAAATTATTGTCAATTCAAATGATGTATCCACATATTCCACAAATCTCCATTTCCATATTCTTTATATCAAAGGCCTCCTCAATGAATTGTCTCACTCCAGAATATCTGGCACAGACAATGCTCAGCAGAACAGCAGATTAAACAGGTCTGTACAGTCTAGGTGACTAATAGAAATAGTCTGGGAGTTCATCAGAAGACTCTGTGTTGTGCTATCATAGAAAAGCTCTGTTCTACACCCAGATCTGTCAGAGAGGTTGTAAAAGTCGTCAGAAGTGAAGAAATGTGAATTAAAGATATGGTTGCTTTATCATCCTAGAAATCGGATCCAGAGAAAATAACAGTAGAGTAGGCCTTGAATTCTTTGCCACCTACTTGTGTTTCTACACCAGGAGAGACTCCTAATAATTTCAGCAAATGAGTCACAGCAAGAAAACACAAATAGGATTTGCATCCATGTCCCTGGGTAGTGGAATCAGGTCATGCATTTGTGCAACAACATCCTACGAGAACTTTTCTGCTGAAATAACCATAAACCAGAGTGTGATATTCTGATCAAGAGTTCTTTCTGGCATCTCTTACATATCTAAGGCAAGACTCAGATGCTGGTTGCCATCTCTGATGCTTACTCACAACAGGATATCAGGCTTTGGGTCTCATGGTTTCTCATTTTAGTACAGAGATTTGAATGAAAACAAGGAATCCAATTCATATTCTGAGAATCTCCTGCTTCAGGATGCTGGTGGCTCTCATAACCTCTTGAGTAGAGGAGCCAACTTCATGTAGATTCCCTACAGTGGATATGGTCATGCTTATAGACAAAAAGCAGGCATTTTTTTTTTATTTATTTGTGTTTGTTTGTGTGTGTGTGTGTGTTTTGTGTGTGTGTGCATACATTTCTGACATGTTATGGTGCTGGTGGAGATCACTGCTCACTTTATAAAGACACATATGGTGTTTCCTAGGAGTATCAGACCACTAGAAACAATTCCAGTTTTCCAGCAGCACTCCCCAGTTACCACTCGCAGGTAGCAAACAAAATGAGGTTTGCTCTAGATCTTCCTTTCACTTCAGCTCACTCCTCCTGGTTCACTTGCTCCTTGATGCCTCTGAGTTCCTGCTCACCACAGGGTATGAACCACTTGTTACAGCAGCAATGCTCATAACCTGGGAGAGTAAATTAGTGAGTTCAGTCACATTTGGGAAGTAATTTCTGCCTCCAGCTGCAAGGAAGCAGCACCAGGTTACCCAGACCCTGATGAGAACAGGGTCTCTTCAAGAGAACTTTCTGAAGAACCTTTTATTCGGGAGAGCTCTTTGACTTCCCCACGGGAGTCTGAAAACATCTATCTGGGAGGCAAGGGAAAAGCAAGAGCTTTTCTTTCCTTCTCCCTCTGGTTTAAATGTCTTGTTTTTATCAGAGATGAGGGATGTGCAAGTCTGTGCTGGTGGTTGTTAGCAATGAAAGTCATGTAAAGACTTTGGATTTTCAGGCACCAGACAAGCCCAAATCCTCCAAGTGTGGAGCTGTCATCCATTTGACTGGTTGATGAGCTGCATTGCCTCAGACAAGCTTGACTAGTGTATGGAGATGATGCCGCAGATAGTCCTGATGCAGCGATGTGATGAGACTAGAACACAGGTTTTGAACTGGCAAAGGAAACATGATGGGTGCCAACTCAAAGTTCAGATCCTGATGGGGGAATGTCTGAGGAGACATTCCTCTACCCAGGGATGAGCTCGCTGCACATGGCAGAAGGAGCATTGCTGTTGCTTTTACCATAGTCACACAGAGTTACAGTTGTCTGTGATAGGTATCTATGGTTCAGAAGTTTAAGAAAAAACAAAGCTGTGAGCAGATTGCACATATAAAATGAATTTGCTGTTTTGAATTCCTTAACAGAGATAGAAAAAAATCCAGTAACTAGTTTCACAAAGGCCTGAGTAAGGCATTGAGAACAGGAAGCATAGTTTTTATATGACAGTTTTACAAACAGTTGTGTATGTCTTCAAATGAAACCAATAGGAACATTAAGCATCGCCTTTTGGGAATATTAAACATGGAGATTATGAGCTGATCTCCAAGAACATATCTTGGTGCCAGGTTCTGTTTTCTCATGTTGATTTTTCTATGCATAAATACTCTGTGTGCATGTATGCTGGGCTAGAACAATTTACTCCCATAACACCTCATTTAAAATTGTATTTAGTAGCTTAGACTAGAAGCTCTTTTATATTTCCTTTTTTTTTTTTTTTTTTTTTTTTTTTTTTTCTTCTCTTAACATTCAGTTTTAATATGGGGTTTGCAGATGTATGGTTACCTGCAGTGTGGGAGACAGTGTGGAAAGGAAGCTGGAAGGGGAGCATGTAGAGCCTTTTGGGTTCCTCCCTGTAGCAGAGATGACAGCTGGGATTCATGCGCCTAAGCAGTGTCTAAAGCAGGAATGCTCATGGGCAAAGTGCCATGCCACAGTCTATGGCATAAGACATTGAGAAATGAAAAGAAGAAAACCATGTTAAGATCTGCAAGTTACTTAAAATTTAAGGAAAGAAAACTTTGACTGCATTATGCAGAATACTTGTGAAAACAAACTTTACACAAAAGGATTTTTGGAAGTATTCTTGGTAGCCCTCAAATGACATATTTCCAGTGTCTTTTGAAAATACGGAATGGAAGATTTATTTAAAGGTGCCTGTAGGGGGAGATGGTTGCCCAGGAGACTGGCAGTAAACATTTCATCTCCAGGTCACCAACCCAAGCCAGCCCTGCTGACTAGTGGCTAAAAGTCTACTGCATTATTGTAATTAGGAAAGGACATGAATCATCTGAGAGTCTGTGGAGACATGAGAATGTCTGGTTCAATAACATATATAAATTATTTTATTATAATCCTTTTGGGGATTTCTGAAGTACACACACAAACATCTTTCTGAATGTTTACATGAATGCTAGTCTAGAAAACCTAGTCATTTTAGATTTTAAAAAAACTAACCTCATTAACTATATCAACTGAACTAAAATCTCCTCTCCTCTCCTCTCCTCTCCTCTCCTCTCCTCTCCTCTCCTCTCCTCTCCTCTCCTCTCCTCTCCTCTCCTCTCCTCTCCTCTCCTCTCCTCTCCTCTCCTCTCCTCTCCTCTCCTCTCCTCTCCTCTCCTCTCCTCTCCTCTCCTCTCCTCTTTTCTTCCTTCCTTCCTTCCTTCCTTCCTTCCTTCCTTCCTTCCTTCCTTCCTTCCTTCCTTCCTTCCTTCCTTCCTTCCTTCCTTCCTTCCTTCCTTCCTTCCTTCCTTCCTTCCTTCCTTCCTTCCTTCCTTCCTTCCTTCCCTGTGTTTCTCTCTCTTTCTATTTCTTTCCCTCTTTCGGTTTGCTTGTGAAGTATCTTAAAGAAGACCCAAAATTTTATAAGAAGGCTTTATCATCTGCTTTCTTTTAAAGTATAGCAGACCATTGGAATTCTGGAGAAAAATAAATTACAGTTGGGACAATTTTTCCTCTAGAAAAACAATAATAAACAAGGCACTAAACAAAATGTTTTGCAGCAGCCACTGTCTGAAGTGTATTTTAGAAAGGCATGATATGCTAAAAAGCAACTTGATCGGATTTGATTCAGGGTGATGTCTTTCTTTAATCCACTGGAGAAGAGAACAAAGCTTAAATGTTTTTATTTAATAACAAACAGGCAATAATATCAATAATACTTCCCATTTAACTTATGGCAACCATTAATATGTGCTGTGTGCATACCCAAGAAAAAGAGACATTTTTCCCCATTTGATGGGTTTCATCCTTTGAAGCATGTCTCCACCAAAAAGCAGATTTCAATTTCCTTCAAGGACCACAAAATACCCAGCTCTTTTCCCCTCCCTCACTGTGGTTAGAAGTTTATTTTTCAGTTGTGGTAAGTGCTTTGCACCATATTTATCTGCATGTTGTTTGTTTTAGGAGTGGAGCACAGAACATGCTATTTTCAACATAGTCTTCTACCAGGGGAAAGGCTAACAAGCAAGAGACAGCACAGAAATAGTTTAATGAAATTGTTATGAGCAACCATACTGGTTGAATCAAAGAGTCTGCGAAAGTCTCTAGACCATAGTGGAGGAGCTTCTCCTGCAAGAAATATGTGACTGTAGGCTTGAACACAGGCCCAGCCAGCAGTGGGACTGGGCTGCCTTTGGTTTGTAACCCCAGGCCAGTCATTTCACTTTCCAAATCCTTGTCCACGTAAGGGACGTTTTCTATATAATTCCCAATCCCCCCCTCCTTGCCTCGTTCACTATGCACTGACATGCATACAGGGCTCTCACAGTCTTTCATATCGCTGCAATGGCAAATTGATATTGACAGCTGGTGAAAGTGTGAAGTCTCATGGAAAGCAGGCAAGCCCTCCCTAAGCCAGGATTTTTGGGGCTAAGAGGGATCTTAGTTCATGTAATTTGGTTGTGCAATGATTCTACCACCAGTGATTTCAGTAACTCTCAGACATTTCTAAGGGGTTTGCAAACCTGATTAGAGTTTTGCCTTCTATTTTGGAGGGCAACAGAGAGGTGATGGTAGAGGTCATCATTGTGTAATGAAATTAAAAGGTTTGTAATCTTTTTTTTTTTTTTTTTTTCCCTATGTGTTCTGAGGCAAAGAGGGAAAAGGACAGTTAAGCCAATATTAAAAGGTTCATTAAATATGTTTGCGTGTGCACAAGTGTGTACACATGCACGTTTTCCACATTACCAACTCAGAGTTGACTATATTTTTTTCCCCAAGACCATCTGTGTGAATGGAGAACAAATATTGTAAGGCATCTCTAAGGCGTCTCAGCAATTTGAAGGGGCTGATTTTAATTCATTGTGTATTTTTTTGTCATTAACATCTGTTTAGCACAAACTCTCTGTAAACAGTTGAATGGGATGACCTAGAAGATTTTCTTTGAAAGCAGGAAAAAAAAGACATTGAAACTTCTGATTTTTCCAGGTAAAACTCATGAGGAAAATTACACATTTCTTGTATGTACGTAGAAAGTATGTTTTGTTTGTTTCTTGATTTGTCAGGTTTCATATTTTTGCTTTGAAATTGCTCATTAAGATTCTGGCCTTTATTTTCTACTTGAATTATTGGATATTTTGCAGCTGTGATCATCCTGATGCCAATTTCACTACAGTATCATTCTTTCATCTTCTGATACTATTATGTTGAAATCAGAATAAAATTTATATGTCCATCAGACTTTTGCAATATTGTTTTTACGTAACATTACTATTTTTTCTGAAGTGATTTTGAGAGGTATTCAAAACATTTTTTTTTGTTGCAAATACATTTTTGTTTATATTTCCAGTAATCCTACTCTGTCTTGTTTTCAAAGTCATTTTTCACCCCTACTTTTTGCCCTTGCTTAATCATTTTACCTAAGCAAAGAACAGTTCAATAGACCCTTTGACTTCTGGAGTTGTACATAAATGTCTCTACCTCGTACAGAGCTGTGTTAGGCAAAGTGGTTGAGGGAGGTGGTCCTTCCCCTCTGCTGAGAACTGATGAGGCAACTGGAGGGCTCGGTCTGGTTCTGGGCTCCCCAGTACAAGGGAGACATGGATGTGCTGGAGCGAGTCCAGCAAAAGCCACCAAGCTGGTCAAGGACTGGAGCACAGGACATCTGGTAGGATGAGAGGCAACAGATTCAAATTGTAAGAAGAAAAGTTCCATTTAGGAGTTGTGTTTTCCTTTTTTCTTTTTTTCTTTTCTTTTCTTTTCTTTTCTTTTCTTTTCTTTTCTTTTCTTTTCTTTTCTTTTCTTTTCTTTTCTCTTTTCTTTTCTTTTCTTTTCTTTTCTTTTCTTTTCTTTTCTTTTCTTTTTCTTTCTTTCTTTCCTTTCCTTTCCTTTCCTTTCCTTTCCTTTCCTTTCCTTTCCTTTCCTTTCCTTTCCTTTCCTTTCCTTTCCTTTCCTTTCCTTTCCTTTCCTTTCCTTTCCTTTCCTTTCCTTTCCTTTCCTTTCCTTTCCTTTCCTTTCCTTTCCTTTCCTTTCCTTTCCTTTCCTTTCCTTTCCTTTCCTTTCCTTTCCTTTCCTTTCCTTTCCTTTCCTTTCCTTTCCTTTTTTTCTCTTCTCTTCTCTTCTCTTCTCTTCTCTTCTCTTCTCTTCTCTTCTCTTCTCTTCTCTTCTCTTCTCTTCTCTTCTCTTCTCTTCTCTTCTCTTCTCTTCTCTTCTCTTCTCTTCTCTTCTCTTCTCTTCTCTTCTCTTCTCTTCTCTTCTCTTTTTTCTTTTCTTTTCTTTTCTTTTCTTTTCTTTTCTTTTCTTTTCTTTTCTTTTCTTTTCTTTTCTTTTCTTTTCTTTTCTTTTCTTTTCTTTTCTTTTCTTTTCTTTTCTTTTCTTTTCTTTTCTTTTCTTTTCTTTTCTTTTCTTTTCTTTTCTTTTCTTTTCTTTTTTCTTTCTTTTCTTTTCTTTTCTTTTCTTTTCTTTTCTTTTCTTTTCTTTTCTTTTCTTTTCTTTTCTTTTCTTTTCTTTTCTTTTCTTTTCTTTTCTTTTCTTTTCTTTTCTTTTCTTTTCTTTTCTTTTCTTTTCTTTTCTTTTCTTTTCTTTTCTTTTCCTTCCCTTCCCTTCCCTTCCCTTCCCTTCCCTTCCCTTCCCTTCCCTTCCCTTCCCTTCCCTTCCCTTCCCTTCCCTTCCCTTCCCTTCCCTTCCCTTCCCTTCCCTTCCCTTCCCTTCCCTTCCCTTCCCTTCCCTTCCCTTCCCAAATGAGTGCCATCATACATTGAAACAGGCGTCTGGAGAAGTGAAATCTCCACCCTTGTTGTCAAAACTCAATTAGACATGGCCAGAGCAACCCTTCTATCTATTTTATTCTGGTTATTAATATGGAAACATGGACCATGATATAGTTTTGCTCTCTGATTGCTATGGCTTAGCCACTTTGATACTATGAATAATTGTATTCCTTATTGTCTTTACATGCTTCTCCTCTGCGTTTCTGTCTCTCTGTGCATTAACAATTGCATGCTAATAGTAATCAATGTGTTCCTGAACTCTGAGAAAAACTAAACAGATGAATAATTATTACAATGTATATTTTTTGATTTATTGTGGAGATCTGATTTGGTAGCATGCTTTCATAGAAACAAAAGATAAGTAATAAATAAATAAATAAAAGCCTTATAAAAATTAAGTTCTTATAAGGCTTCATTTTAATCTGAAATTGTTGATAGTGGGTTGAAAAAGAAAACATATATCAGCAGAAGAAAACAGAACTTACAAGTGTGTTCCCTCTGCAAAAGTCTGTGGCTGATTTCTCTTCCACCAGAAAAAAAGAAGCAAAGCTTAGAAAAGTCAGCTTCCAAATATGCTTTGTCACTTTCAGCCTCGAGTAAGACTTATGAACTTTTTTATCATACCCAAAATCATATTTTCAATATTTGGAATTGCCTTTTCACATAAAGAAATTATGCATTAAAAATGACCATAATTTCATAGTTAAAAGGAAAAAAAAAAAAAAAAGATTGAAAGCATGAGATGTATCTTACCAGTCTTCTGGTTTCCAGCAGCTACAAGGGAATATTGCTTGAAACAAAGAATAGCAAAGCAGGAAATAATACACAAGGGATAGATATGCACCACAGAGGTATTTAGCACTTGGAAAAGTGTGATGTTTCTTTCACCAATAAGTATAGCATACCATTAAGATAAAGTCAGAGAAAAAGTGGCCAACAGTATTTTGAACATTATTTATCTAAATCATGCCACATCTCTGACTTGAGATGGTGGCTGAGATTCGAGTATGCAACACGTGCCCCCAGAAGTTAAAATAATATGGCCAAGGAAATGCTCTCTGTTATTGGTTGTATAATAAATTGACATCATAAACTTTTAGGACGTTTGGAAAACTGCCTTTTTTACATCAGTTCCTTTTTTGTGTTTTTGTGTTTGGCACAAGCCTCTTAGAATTGATGACACTGAGGCAAAATTGCTGTGTATATTGGATAACGTTTATGTGTAGTGTAATTTCATCCTGGGTTTTCATCAGAAGGTGAATTTGGCCCGTTGAAAATGGGATGTTTGTCCATAGCTGGAAAAGCTTTGGATTTCATTAGTTGTTGGCACATGGATAATTTTTGAATAAAATATTCTATTTAACTAAATAAAAAAGCAGAGAGCCTGAACTGCAAATAAAATATATGAATGGAAGGGGTGGGAAACTAAATGGGCATGAACTGACACAGTTGTGCTACTTTTAAAAAGTAATTTTTAACTAATCTGCAATCCAGTTCTTTTGACTGCATTGTTTTTTGCATGTACTTGCATGTACACGTTTGTATTAGCCTGCACGAAGTGTCAGATCTAAAACTGAAAGAATGGAATTTCAGTGGCTCTCCTAATGTTAACAAAAGCCATATTCCATACGGTCTTTCATCTAAATCCCTGCTTAAGCAGCATTAAGAAGTACTAATGGTTACAACACGACTGAAGCAAAGATGACTTAGATGACTTTTATTTTATTTTATTTGTAATTAAAATTAATCAAATCAAACAGATTCTACAGCCTTTGTAAAATGACTTTTCAGGACAATTCCCAGTGAAAGCCTTGACTGATTTAATATTAAGAAATATATAGAGTTAAGCCAAAAGTTTCGTTACTAAAAAGCTATAGCATATCCTGGTTTAGGGCCACTTCCAAGTTTTTAAAACCTACATTTAAAATAGACATTTTTTTAATACTTAGTTTCATTTCAGAGGGAGTTTAGGAAAGTTTTGTGCTAAAGTGTGATATTTATCATCATTACTGCTAAAACCAAACTTCATTCTTCACCAGGGAAGGTTGGACCAGCTGAGCTCTGAGGCCCCTTCCAACCTGGGCTTTTCTCAGATTCTGTGATTCTTTCTTTCACTTCGGTTCATGTGAACTTGTACCTCTGCATTTCCTCTTTGGCATCATATTAAAACAAATTCACTGTCAGGACGAAGCTTAACCAAACTGTACGGAACAGTGAATCTTGCATGGTTCCTGTTTACTGTTTTTTTTTTTTGTTTTTTTTTTTTTTTTTTTTTTTTTTCCCAGCTTTTCCTGCTGCTTAGCCCAGGGTACTCATCAGTGTACAAGAAACATTTGGTAGAGTCCACCTCGAGTGTGGGCTGATTTCTAGCAGCCTGCTCCAGGCTCTTGTGCAGCATTCATATGGGAGGCTTGGCAGGAGCCCCGTGCTTCCTTCCCTTTGGGGACATTTAGAGGGAGAGCCACTGCTGACCTGCCCTGAAATGAACACTCGTCCTCCAGAACAGAGGGATTTAAAGAGCAGCAGCCTGTGCCAGACATGACAAGGCTGTCCCATGCCGTGCTGCAGCATTGCATCCAATGGCAATTTGGTTTTCAAATAGTACAGGTTTGGGATAAAATCTAGGCTTTATTTGCACAGAAAACACTAGTTTGGTAAAAGACCAGCTGGGACATAAGCTGAGGCATTGCTGCACAGGAAAATGGTATGTGACAACTAGCAGGGAACCTGTCAGCTACTACAGGCTCTGCGTGAAGCAGCGATGCCAAGTAATGCTGAGTCCTGTGGATGTTGACAGGTTAATGAAAGCAAGAGGTCTACAAACCAGCTAGCCCAAGACCTGCAGCTTTAGCTGAAAATGCCTGCGAACTGGATGAGCTCCAGTAGCAATGATGAGGATGTTTGTGTGGTCAACAATTTTTGTAGCACAATGGTTACTGTGCATACATATGAAATATGTACAGTTATCTATGTAGCTAATTGGCAAAGGCATAACACTATGCTTTTGGAACTGTTTTGTTTACGGAGAGAGACTGGCTAGTAAACTTGGTGATCCTAGCTGCAGGGTGGTTATACCCACTGCTTGATTTTTGGCCAGTATTCTGCTGCCTGTCAAACTGCCTGAATGAAGGAAACTTGAATAACGAGTCTGATATCAAGTCAAATTTGTAGTAAGGGGCGGGGGAGGGGGGGTTCGTGTCTCCAGCAAATGGGAGTGGTAGCCCTGGGAAAAAAAGTCATTTCCATCTCCTAGGAATCCTAACTCAATGCCAATGCCTGCTCTCCAAGACTAGCATTGTCTCAAGCACTGATTCTAATCAGGGACCAACGCAGAGTCTCCCTTGTTCATGCCCAGCTCCATTTATCCAGCAGCTCTCTTAAAAGAACTAACAGAGCCAATTGCATGTGCTGTTAGCATGAAGTCTTCGCCTACACAAAGGCACATGCAGGGTGTGTTTTGGGGGTGGACCTTTTGACTAAAGGATCCTAGACCCCCCTGTGCAGACACTTAGTGCCACCTACCACAACATTAACAACCTATCCAACAGCACCAGGAAAAAATTAAATGGAAACCTCAAATCTAGTAGTGTATATTATGTATCTTATTATGAGTTTCAGCACACTGTAAGCTATCTCTTATACTGAAGAGTCCTAGGACAAACTTACCCTTAGATCCGTTCAGCAACTTTGCAAGCAGGTAATTTGCTGAAGTCAGTAGAAAGTACTCCAGGGTGAAGGCTGCTTTGGGAACAGAGACCTTCCCCTTGTGTGACTGGGCAGAAGCATCTATTAAGCAGCACTAGGAAAGTGTCAGAGGATGCATACGTGAAGGTGTGCTTGCCCTGTTGTGACATTGTCATTTCTACTACTGGAGAGCTGCAGTATTCTAGATCTCCACGCATACTGAGAACAACTACATAAAACATGAAGCAGCACATCATGCTCTGCGTCTTTACTACAAAAACTGGGAGAAAAATAGTTTGTCCAGATTTAGTTACTTACTCTGGAACCTGGCCAAGATAATAGGGCTAATCTCATTCTTGCCAAATCTGTGTCACAGGGTATTCATGTGGTCAGCACCTTGGCGGATACATTATACACAGCCCCTGTTTAGATAACTCTTTTCATACAAATACAGAAGGATCTGGCTTTTACATACAAAGTAATCGTGAACCGGAATGTACTTATTGCATGAGTGAAGCAAAATATTTCTGGAAAATTGTTTTCCTCCTCCCTGCTAATCGGTTACAATTACATGGGATGGCCAGGGTGTAGTGCAGATGGAAACAATCAGGGCTCAGGAAAATATTCAGTTTCCATTAGCAGTTTTTCCCCCCCCAAAGCTTATAGTTTGATTACTCTTATTTTGATGTTCTCCAATCCCTTGCAGCATGAGATTACCTTCTTCCCTGAGAATATCTTGATTACAAGTTTAGGAGCACGGGTTTGAATTCAGTCAAACTGTTGACTTCTTCAGAGAGGAAACCCACATCTTGCTCAAGGTGAATCTCCACAGACTCCCACTGTAATCTGGGGACTGGCAGATGATCTTCCAAATATTGATTCACAGCTCCCACTGCAGGCTCCTGCTCTGAATCTGACACCAAAATTAGGTGCATAAGATAAGGCCAAACGAGCATTTTTCTTTGGCTCTTTCCATTGCCTAATGGACCAACTTGAGGGAGATTTGCTAGGACAGATAGTTATTCTCAGAGAAAACACTTAACGTCCAGAGAGGTGGTATAGATATGTACAAATAAAACATGAAAGAAATGTTCTCAGCTGCCACTTTATGCCTGATTGACCCTTGCCTTGAGGCAAGAAACAATTCTGCGGAGTCACTATGAATCTCCCTATTCCCTGTACAAAAAGTTATCCCCATCCTTACCCCCATGCAGGAAGTTCCAGCAGAAGGCATTCTGGGGGCAAGCTGAGGAAGCGAGATAAAATGCCTAAAGGAATTTTGTACACTGGTGATTTTGTGAAGGGTCATTCCAGAAGGGATGCAAGTTGGGGTTACTGGTACTGTACCAAGCTGATTCATATCAGGCCTCAAAAAAAAGCACATCACTAGCATTGGCACAAGGACATAGTTCCCTGTTATCCTTAATACAATCCAGTATGGAGGAAAAAGTACCAAAGGGAAGGCATGACAGATGTGAGTCACCTCTATTAACTTGCAAAAGTCATGTACATGTGTCAAAACAGCATATTAAAATGGATTAGCCATTCATACAAATAAGAACAACATGTGCATTTGTTTCAGCTAGGATAAAAATCACAAAGGCAATCAATTCTCATGAAACATATGTGAAAGAGAACTTGGCACAAGGGACAGCTTACCCCAAGTGTTCAGATACACGTTTTAAGTTTGCATGGTATTTTTTTTCAGCTTTCAGGTTACTAGTCAGCTCCAGCAGGCCATAAGAAACCACAGCTTGAAGGGAGAAATAATGATTTTGCACTCTCAATTTATTCTATACAGTGACGATTTTTTGTCTCATTTGAACTTTTTTCCATGTGGCTTTAAATCCTATTCATATGACCATGCTAAAACAACATTAAGCTGCACAGTAAATACATTGTAATAAGTACATTTTTCTGGACAATAAATATTTGGACATTTTTCTATGACTGTTTCAACAATAAACAATTTTACCTTATACATAGCTGCCATTTAGCATGCATGGAGGATATTTTCCAGCAGTTGGACTTCCACTGTCAGCCATGCATAACAACCATGTTGATGGATAAACCATATTTACTGGCAATATTTTGGATCAAAGAAGAAGATTATGGTTCAGGCAAGTACTCGTGTTTTGTTATTGCTGTATAATATTCCCAATAAGTTGCTCCTTCCACTGGGATTTTGCAAACAGTTACCAGTCATGTTTCAGAGGTGCTAAGAAATGTCACTTTGCTCATCAGTTCTCACATGCAGCAGAAACATATTGATGAGTAGTTCATCCCTTGAAGTAGGGACGCAGCTTCTTAACTCCAAAGCCCGCTGCCACGAGCTCTCAAAGAGCAGGGAGTCAGAGCAAAGCTAGATGGGCATCCAGCTTTGCTGCCTTACAGCTGTCCTATTTAAAATCAGGCAGAGAAAAACATTTTAGGAAGATAAAATTAGAGTAGCTGGTTTCCTCTCATTTTATCTGACAGCTCAGCATATCTACACATTGCCTGCTCTTAAATTAGACCTTACGGTTCTGTTTTCTTCAATGACAATGACAAACTTACAGGACAATAGTACTGCTTTGGAAAACAATTAAAAGGCCTGAGGTCTTTTGGTCACACTTCTGGTCAGTGTTCTTGTGGCTGAAAAGAAGCTGCAAACCTGTGTTTCCAACCATTACAGTGGCTTTTCTAAAGAAAAAGCACTTTTTACACCTTGTGCAAAATGCAACAGCTGCTTCAGCACACAGCCCTGAAAGTGCAAGCCTACTGCTGGCAGAGACAGGTGTCACAGCAAGGCAAGGAAGGAGCCTCGGGCTTCGCTGGTGACTTTTGTGAAGTATTGGATCTATTTTGTCCTGGATAAATTGGGGAATATGATGTGATCGCAGCAACAGGTACCAGGTTGTGTCCATCCAGAAAGACTGCTGCTTACTGCTGCTGAGCCAAATTGGCTTTGATTGAAGGTTTGATTCTCAGGCAGTTGGCTGATAATCTATTTGAAATCTTTTCCTTGTGTTTAATTTCTTATTTTTTTTTAACACACTTAAGTTGGTAACTTTTATGTTTCTTTTTAAATGCCAGAGATCAAGCAAATTAAAAACAACCTCAGGGATCTCTGAGTTCCTGAGCCTTTTTTTTTTTTTTTTTTTTTTCTTCCCCCTGTCATTCAAGGGTGGAAAGAGTTTTCTGCTTTAATTAACTGGAGAATAAAAATCAGTATCCAGCAGAGTTGCAGGGTCTTTCTTCCTGTGGAACCAATTCTCCCACAGAAAAAAAGATGTTTGCGCTAGGAACGCCGACTCGAATGCAATTAGACCACTGTGATCAGAGACGTCAAGAGCACCAGAGATTAACGTTGCATTAAATCCTCGCGGCTGAAAAGAAGCCACAACAGTCAAGCCCCTTCTCCCTGGACACCCGCTATGCTTCATTGCCCTCCCATTCCTCCTTTCTTATATTTCACAACGCGGGTGTATACGTGTGCGTGCGTACACATATGTGGGAGGGTGCTAAGCTTTGCTCTCATTATGCTCTGTTTCCTCTGGTAGTGCCTGCCTTCCTCCCTGATGTTTGCACTGCTGTGAGTGCCAGCAGCATCTATGCACACTCAGTGAATTATGCAGAGTTGCCTCAGAAGCCAAAGGAGGAGGTGACAATTGGTGGACATCTTTCTCTGCCTGACAGCATATGCAGAAACGGTCCAGCTGGACAGGCTCATTCTGTGCCGAGGGGACTAGCGGATCATTTCTGCAACTTACTGGCTTGAAAGCTCAGCATTTTAATGCCTCACTGAGTAGAAAGCTATTGGGCACAAAATCCTGAGAACATGAGAACAGGCCTTGGAAAACAGTGTTTGTGCCTCCCCCTATTTTTCCATCTTCATTTCAGTGGGCAAAGAGTATAGTCAATGTTGAAAGGAGAGGTATAATAATACTGGTAATTTATAATCTGGCAATAGAAGGCAATTTATAGAGTGAAGAAACAGCCATTCAAGTTTCTGAAAATCCCTGTAACAAGCATAATAGTAGCTGAAGTTGTTTTGCCTTCCCCCTGTCCCTTCAGAGAGAGCTCAGCTGATACAAAGCAGTGATGGAAACACCAGTGGGCTTTCATTCTCAGAGCTCTTCCCTGTAGCTCAGGTGGAGGCTCAAGGGCAAGAAGGGGCAAAAGCAAGTCCTGCTGCTGCATTTGCCTTAGTTACTAGGCTCTGGTCTCTCATCTTCTCATCTTTCAAGATCCGGAAATTATTTTAACTCTTAAAAGAGTTTAAAGTTTTCTTCTATTACAGTGAAACCTAAAGCAGGACGTGCAGGGGGCAGGGGGAGGGGGCTGTCCTTCTGTTAGCGATGGTCCCATTGCCAGTGTGGGAGCAGACTGCTGGTAATGTGCTTGCCAGGGCATTTCCAGCCAAAGGCACTTGTCTAGCTCAAAAGGCTATTCAGTTCTCAGGGGAATGATGTTCTTGGGCTGATCCTTCTGGGTGACATTCTGTACTGTGCCTTGTCTTCACTGGGAAAAAAACAAAAACAAAAAAACACTGGTGCTATGGGCATGTTAGCTCGGGGTTCCCAGCCATTGCTGGAGCATCCTAGGAGCTACCTCTGAGCTGGCCATGGGGTCTGCACAGCCCCACAGCTGGCAGGAGCAGTAATGCTGCTTATACTGTGCATCACAAAGAGTCCTCAGCCCCGACACTACTGCCCAGAGTAAGAGAGAGGACAATCCCCCCCCACCCCGGGCAGCTGTGAGGCACTGCTCGTGGAGACTTTTGAGCAACTCTCCTTGGTTTAAGCCGACCAGCAGACACTCTCGACTCTTAAAAGACGTTGAAGGGGAATTGTCTTAGAAGCAGTGGTTCTCCCTAAACCTTTTTTCTATTATGGTCATTGTACAGGCAGTGAACTTAACACACTGGTGCTTGTACAGTGGATTCATAGGGAGCCCTCCTGTGTCACCTTATTTGTGAAAATGAAGCCACGCCTTGAATCGGCATCTCTTAAAGACAGGTCTTTGAGGCAATCAAAAGATGTATAAATTATATCTACTCTGAATAATAATAATAATAATAATAATAATAATAATAATAATAATAATAATAATAATAATAATAATAATAAAAGTGTCCTTAGGAGTCAGGATAAGTTATTTTTAATTTATGCATTTGGCCAAACACTGAATATTATGAGCCAAATATTATGAGAACTGTAAAGCAGTTCTGTATGAACATTTGACCTGTAACATGATTATTCAAGTGCTTAACTTGGGACACACTTCAACATTTTCCTCAGTTTGGAGTCATAAAGCCAGTTCCTACCTCTCCTCATGCCATGGAAAACAGAAACTCAGAGCTGCTCAGGTTATGCTGGAGTCTCTCAGGAATGGGATAGCACAGGCATGAAGCCCTCTGCCTGATCCCCAAGCAGACCTGCACAGGAGTTCTGCAAGTGTCTCTTGTGAGTATTGTTTTGAGCAAAGACTAATTTTTAATTTACCTCTTACCATGTAAAACATCACATTTTTTCCAATTATATTGTTACTGCTTAGCACATTTGTCCCTGAATTACTTTTATATGTCTTGTAAAGGAAAATCAGCTTGTGAATTTTTTTGTTTGTTTTGGTGCAGGCAGTGTTTGCAACATGTCTGCAACATGCAGATTTTTTAGAAAATGGGAAATTCTAAAACAATCCCATGGCAGAAAGTGAAAAACAGAGGCAAAGAGAGTGTGAATGTAAGAAAGCTCAGTGCTGTAAACTGTTCTGTGAGGCAATCATGCTCCATAAATAAAAACTAACATTTTTTACCTCTGACAACTAGAGTGTATGAGGGTTTCACTTTTCTCTTATCACGCTTCTTTCAAAAGGAACCACACTACAAAATAACAGATTCACAGAAACATGAGTTTTGGATGGAAATAAAGATGAGGTGCAACAGATATGGGACACATTATCTACAAAATGTTATTAACCCCCCCCCCCCCACACACACACACACACAAAACAACAGCAACAAAACAGTACTACCAAACAAACAAACAAAATCACTACATCTTAGCATTTTATGTTATATTGCCAATCAATTGAAGTTCTAGATCTCTGTGAGCAATAGGCTGTTCTTACAAATCTATTGACTTTCTGAAGAAGCTTGCTAAACTATATCTGGAGCCTGAATAAAGTCGTGTTATGTCCTTGCTTCTAATTCATAAATCCAAGTAACTTGGCCTAATGGAGTTTTAAAATTTATATTCAAGTATGTCTTTTTAGCGTTAAATTAGAAATTAGAATAGAAAGCATTACATTGGTAAGACAAGTAAACTTCTAAAATAAGCCAAGTTTTACTGGTCCAAGAATTACCTGTTGACCTTTCTAACATATATCAAAGAATGATAAGTAAATGTAATAAAAAATAAATAAAAATGGTGTTTTTCTCTATTTGTATAAGGTTAGTTGGTTATAAGGTTAGTTACAGCCAATTATTTTAATTTAGCCTGGGTACAACATCCATAATAGCAAGCCCTAGAAGAGCATGTATGTGCAGCTATGTAGGTGGATCTCTATAATTTTCACCTAGAGGGTATTTCTCTTTCATGCTGCTATTGCCACTGCTTCCATTAAATACCCCCTGTAGCAAGCACAAATTCACACGCGCTTCACACCTTCCAGACACACAGCCATGGTCACACATCCATATACAGATACAATCTTGGAAAATTTTCTGCCAGTTATTCATTACCAAAACCTAAACCTGTCTGCCTGCAAAAGTCATTATTAAATATGGAAGCCTAAAGTAGACTGGGTAAGATGTGACTTATTAGCCTTATGCTTCAATTTATCCATCATAATCTAGGAAAGGAATATTGTCAGGCATTGCAAGAGTGTTCCAGTTCCCTGACAGTAACTCTAGGATTTCAGCACACCTGCCTATGGAGAGGCTCCTACTGCAGCTTCTGAAGCCACACGACTTGCAGTCAGAGAACTCCAGCATGTAAGCATTAACCTTCTGTTTTCATAGATTACCCAGCAATGTCTGGACACATAATTACTTATTGCTGGGCATTGTATTCCTGCATTCCCTATGGATCCTACAAACTACTTAGTTTTCTTGCAGGCACTGGTGGTTCTGCTGACATCAACTAGAGCCAGGTGAAAATGAATTTATTGTTAAAAAGTGATGAGGAAACTGATTGGGCTTTTTTCTGAAGATGGAGGCAGGTCAGCCCAATGAAACCTTTCCAAATAAATTTTCAAAAAAAAAATCGGAAGCATGCAGACAATTCCAGGATTGGAGCATGAAGGTCACAGTCAGTGAGACAGACAGTGATGCCAACCTCCATCTAATGGGGTAGGGGCTGTCTGCGTGCCCACATCACATGGTGCTGGAGTGGGCAAGAGAAGGAAAGGCAGGGAAGGGGTGAAGCCCCCACAGCCTGCCGCTAATCAGTCTCCTCTTGCCTCATACACTTCCAGCGCAGTTTGGTCCCAGACTTCATCTTCTTTTGCCATGTTCCTGGTTGTGCCAGCAGCCCTACTGACAGCTACCTCCTCTACCACAAAAATGTTCCCCAACCCTAACCTGGAGGAAAGCCTGGAAAGCCTCTGGAGGATCACCAGGATGGCTCCAGCAGCACCTGCACAGCTCAGCTGCATCCAGCTCTGCCCACCCTCACCTCACTTTGTTCTGAGTGTCCTCCTGCCCTGGTCACTGGACTGTGACCCCAACTTTATGGGTCCTTCTGCGATGGTTATTTAAAAAGGATGGAGGCAGGTGGAGGAAGTTCAGGAAAACTGAAGGAAAAGCCTTTTCTTTTATCTATTCCTGTAAAATTTGTAACCAGCAAATGCATCTTCTCCTTCCTGCAGTGATAATCCTGTCCCCCTTCCTGCGTGACCCAGCAGCAGCCCTGGCAGGAGGAAGTCATTTATTTCATTTATTTCACATCCCGTTGTTTTGAGCATGTCCTGGCCACTCAGTTGGCCCCCTGAGACACGTGTGTCACCCTCCTGTCCCTGAGCCAGCCTTCAGCCACCCTGCAAGATCGTGGGTGGCCTGCCGCCAGGCCCCATGGGGTACCCGCAGGCCGTGGCACCGCGCTTCCTTTTCTCTTTCCTCCTTTATTTTTATTTTTTATTTTTTGGTACTGTGAGGAGAGAGGCATTAGGACATCAAAGGCCAGGGGATGTATTTTGAGGCTAACTGTGACAGGGAGACGCATCCCGGCATCAGCGAGTGGTTCGGGCCCTGCCTGCTGCCCTGCGGTGGCGTGCGGGAGGAGGCCATGGATGCCGCACGGCAAGCATGCCGCGAGCCAGCCCTGACATCTGGTTTGTATCGGCAGTGCACGGGGATCTGGGCGCTGGAACTGGACCGTGTCTGTTTTCTCTTGCTGGAGCCCAAATCAAAGTCTTAATTAAAGAAAGCTCGGAGACGCTTTCAGCAAGACGGCCGGGGGTCAGTGTGCGGGGGGGCTTTTTCAGGAATATGAACTTGTCGTGGTTCAGCACGCTCTCTCAGATGAAGGGTGTGTTTTGGGGCGAGGGCACACTTGTGCAGAGCCTAAAGCGGCACAGACATGTTGCACGTGGACTCTACAGCTGCCCTCTGTGTGCGTGGAGCAATAACCACAGTCCCCAAGAACCGCAGTGCCTCCCACCTCCCTCCTCTTGTTGCCAGCAGCTACCCATGCCTGATGATGCCCCTTCTCCGGAAACCTTGTGGTTCCCCCACCATTCCTCCTTCACTCCACGCCTGTCCTAGGGCTCCCCTCTCTCTGCTGCCAGCAGCAGCACCGCAGCAATGCCGTCTGCCACCGCTGGCTGTGGGCTGGACGCTGCCCGGCACTGCTCTCTGGCTTCCGTAACAGGCAATCCTTTCTTTCAGATAATTGCTTTTCATGCTGTTAGAAACTCTTTAGGTTAATTTATGAACCATAGTGCTCCTATTGCCACTTCTGAGCAGCCAGTACCACTGTAATAAAATGTCTCGAGCACATCAGATCTCCAGAAACCCCTTTAGTCGGTTCCCAATCCCCATTAAAATTGCAGCAGCGGTTCATCTCTCCGGGGCTACGCTTGCTTTGAAAAACACTCGGCACACATCCTATGCCTCCGATGCGAAGCACGCTCCACGCAGCTGCGGCTTAGGCAATTCAGCCCCGAGTCAACGTGTCACAGCCAATCTGCAGCTACGACTGAAAAGCAGACACCCGAAGCAGAGGTAGGTCTGCGGGATACCCGTCTACAAAGACTGGTATTAAAGGGCATTAGACTGCTGGATGTAGCTAAGGCTTCTAGATTGGCTGCTGGTGATGTCACAGCCACCCGTGTGCCCTATAAATCTTTTTTTTGTTTTTATGTGCAAATGATGTAATGCCCACAAGCTTCCTCAGTCAGGGTTCATTATTTAATTTCTCAGGTGGCTGAAGTCTTAGGCTTTGTGGCGTCTGCGGCCACCCACGATGTGCTCTCTCTGCCCAGAAATGAACTTCCTCTTGTGCCTTGTTTTATAATTGGCATCCGCAGAATTAAAAGTCCACTGACCACTCCATGTCATGGGAACACTTGGGAAAGTATCTCTGGAATGATAAAACCATTTTGATCCCAAAATAATGTGTGCTTAAACTAAGGGCTTCTCTGATAGAAAGATGACAATTAGAGGCAACTTTCAATACAGCAAGAAAAACTTCAGTTTTCATGAGCAAATATCACTTGAAAATCACCACTTCCCAAGATAATATCCTTGCTTTATCTAATCATGTATTCCAGCTTTGACAGAATATTATCCTGAATTTTCTTTACTAACCTGGGAGTGCATTTTACTCAGTACACCCATGTCATTCCTGGGGGTATCATTTGCCAGCACAATCCCAAGGACTGATCTGTCTCCTGTTCCTCACCTGCTGGGGTCAGGTACCCTCACCTCACGCTTTCTTTTAATCCTGCTAAACTCTTGTCCTCAGTGTTGTTTTACCTGAATGCTTATAAATCCAAGGAGTTAATCACCCATGAAAAACAGTTTCCTGGACAAGAGGCTTTCCTGAACAGGTCCAATTGAGACCCTGAGAAATTAGCCTTCAGCATAATACTGCCTAGTGTAACTGTACTAAAACTAGGGTTTTTCTGAAAATAACTGGGACCCTTCACTTTTTGGCAGACTGAAATATTGTGCCTTACTCGCAATTAAAATAAATTGAATGGAGCAGTGCAGGGGTCAAATTATTACCATATAAACACTGATTAGCATTCCTTAAACTGTGTAAATCCTTAAAGCTTGAACGGATAATCTTAACAAATTGCAGTTGCTTTCATGAACCTAGAATCAAATGTCTCAAATAAAATTAGCTTTTAGAAGGGCCTGGTCCAAAGCCCACTAAACTTTATGAGAATCTCCTGCATCCCAAAGGCTTAGAGGAAACTGGGAATTGTTTCCTCATCACCAGAGTTATGAAGCTTGCTGAGGAAACACAGTATGGAAGACAATAGCAGATAAAGGCACATGTTTATACAGGAACTGAGAGATATGTGCAAATATATGCTGGCAGGCAAGTTCATTCTTCTATAGTAGTAAATTCATGCACAAGGTACTTCAGGTAGCAGTTATTTAATCTGAGTATCTATGCATCAAAAACATTAAAAGAAAAAGAGAGACAACATTTATCCACAGAATAAAATCTGGTAGGGACTGTTAATGTACAAGGTTGTGAATGACTAAAACACTATTTTCTCAAAGAACTTCAACAAAGAAATAACACCATGAGAAGGATGTGTTTTCATGCTGTATATAAGTGGCTCTTGCCCTTTCTTACAGTGAAAATTCAGGAAGAATACTTTTGGACAGGATGGAGTCTCAAAACAGTCTTTTACTTTCTCTCCGTTTAATATAAACTAGAAGTGGGAAGGTGACAACAAGAAAAAAAATTATATGGAAACTTTTTGCTCTCATCAGCACATTTTTTTTTTTTTTACTCGGGGAGAATTTTAGTTGTGGAAGAAGGAACAAGAACTAAGCCCTGTTGTGCAAGTGCAGCTCCTCAAAGGATTGACTCCCAAATATTTCCTCTTACATTTTTATTCAGTCTTTTATATGCTGAATGCATCTTGACCAGGGTTTCATCACCCATATTTCTGTCAGGTTTGAGCAGAGCAAATGTGCAAGAGGGCAGACTACGGACCAAGCACTTCTGGGTGCCTGCAGCCTGCCAGGTGAGCTGGTGACAAGTGGCCAGATGGAAAAGCCACCTCCTTTCACATCTCTGCAGCAGCCAGGCTTCATCCCTTGCCTGGTCATGCACAAGGGCTGCTGCTACTCAGGTCTCGAGATGTCAGCCTGGGGCTGACGGGCTGTGTCACTGAGGGTAAAAAATAAACACCCGAGCATCACAGGCTGCTGCTGGGCACCCTGGATTCCCATGAGAAACTTGCAAAGCTGGATAATCTGCGTCACAGCAGCGTGCAAACTGGGGGCCTGGGCGGGTTAAAAATACTGACTGCCACAGATTTCCCAGGCCATATATAGTTCACACATCTCACAGTAGCAGGAAGGAGATGCAAAGACATACAGAGACACAGAGAAGGAAGAAAGTAGCAGGGGATGCGTCTGCCAGCGTACAACAAAAATAGGTTAAAAATAGGTTAAAAATAGCCTGTGGTGCAACAGCTCTGTGTGGGCGCCGGTGTGCTCTGCTGTCTCAGGGCAGTATCTTGGCTGCCTATTTTCTGTGACGAGGAAAGGGGCAGGAAGGAAGCTTTCCTTTCCTGTGAGCAGGAGGAGAGAAAACTGCAGCTCTGCTTGTCTGAGCTGGCAGGTGTTTGCTCAGCATCCTGACGGACACCGCCTGGGCTGGGGGCACAGGGCCAGCACCTCGTGGGGCAGCAGTGCTCCAGCCACCCCACAGTGCCCAGGCTGGGTGTGCCCAAAAGGGCCTGCAGCCTGTGGCTTGAAAGGTGTGTGGAAATGCGTCTCCTCTTCCTCCCATGTTCCTGTTGGGTACTGAGCTGAGGGCAAAGCTGAGCTGTCCAACCCTGCCTTGGTGAAACCAAAATGCTGGCTCTGCCCACTGCCTTCTCGCTTAGAACCATAGAGTTGGAAGGGACCCACAAGGATCATTGAGTCCAACTCCTGGCACCACACAGGTCTACCCAAAAATTCAGACCATGTGACTAAGTGCACAGTCCAAACTCTTCTTAAACTCTGAGAGGCTTGGTGCTGTGACTACATCCCCGGGAGCCTGGTGTTGTCTCTCTGTGACAATCTCCACCACCTTCTCCTGTACTGGACCATGAAAGCCTTTGCCATCAGGCCAGGGTGCATGGCCTCACCCCCCTACACACCCCCCCAGATCTTTTTGCTTGTTGGGATTTCCAGCAACCAGATGGGCACTGCTGGTGCTCTAAAAAGTGCTTAAAAAAGCCACACAGTTCAGTGTGAGGCCAGATTTAATTTGTCTGTAAAAGTAGTAGGATTTTTATTTTTTGATTTGTTGTCACGTCCATCCTGCAGGCCCAGCTTCCCAGCCCATGACCAACTTCTATCAGCTCCCAGATGCTGACACGAGGCACTGAGAGGCGCCCAAGCCAAAAGCCTGGATTCCAAACATCCCTGAACTCTGGAGAAGTTCAAATCAGAGCACACATCTTCAGTGAGAAGGGGAAAGCTGTAACATGATCCCGGTCCTGTGCAATAGAGGTAACACTCAAGTGCAGTCTGAAGGTGACTTCCAGAATATGCAGTGCGGAGCGGAGTGGAGGAAGAGAAGAAAAAGCACGAAGGCATTTTTAATATGTGGAGAAAACAAATGCTCTAGCAGGGATCTGGGTATCTGCTGCCTGTGGGAGGGTGGGGAAGGTTGCTGACAGAGTAAAGGAGGGTAAGAGAGGTGGATGGACTCTGAATTCAAGAAGGAGTGATACCAAAGAGCCCTGCAAGCTGTCAGAGAGGTGTCAAAAGTTGGGAAGGAGAAGAAAGACAAAATCATGAAGGGAGCAATCCACCAGAGCATATCTTGCATATCTGTGATATCTTGCAACTGACAGCTGTTCAGGCTCACACCTGTCCCTGCCCTGCTCTCTGCCTGCCTTTCACATGGCCCCTAATCCCCCTCATGTCTCAGCTCCAGTTCTGGCTGCAGGGAAGGGCACTCTCAGCCAGAAGGGTATCATGGGGCACTGGCTATGTCCTGTGGGGGACATGAGCAGCATCACCCCCATTGTGTGCTGCTGGCAGTGCTTTTCCTCTGGAGCACAAGAAACTGAATGCTTCCCCTCCAGCCCTGCATCAGCCTCTTTTCATCAATCACTTGGGCATGTAAGTATCAAGGCCAGGCACTAACAATGTCAGCACGCACAAGCACAAATGCTTTTTTCACTCCACATCTGAATATGGACGATTTGATTTCCTTTTCCAGAAGGGCTCCTTCGATGACTCACAGAAAGGCAGCAAACAGCTTAGCTGGGTTTGCCTAGTGCTATATTAAGCCACCAAGTGTGTTTGGACATAACAGCCCCTGGCTGTGCCGGGAACATGCCCTGCGTGAGCTTTATCCCGAGCCGGGAGGGTGCCAGGCTGCAGGACTGGGCAGTCAGATAGGGTGGTCACCTTCAGAGATTACTCAGGGTTAGGGTCTAAGGTCAGTTTAATGTGCTGGCTGCTCTGGCCACGGCTGCAGGAGGGCGAGATGAAAGCCCCACACACGTGGTGTGTGTTAGGGGTGACTGTCTGTGCCTGCGCCCCTTCGCTGGGCCAGGGGAATGAGCTCCTGGGGGTGTCTGAGCTCCTGTCAGTGACTGTTTTGATGGCTTTTGTGCATCCCATAGCACCATAGAGAGTAAGGGATAGCTTCCTGGCTCTCACTTCCTCACTTAATGAATCCCACCACTAATTAGCTGACAGTAACATGCAGCTATTCTGGACTGTAGGTGGATCTTACCGAGGTCATAATGGTTGCGGGTAATGTAATTTATTACCCTGGGAGGTGCTTTGGGATACAGCGCATGAAGACCACTCGGGAAGTGCCAAAGCAGTATTACAAGTCAGTATTTTCCCCGGTAAGGTAATATGTTCCATACTCGCTGTGCGTTGGAGAAATAAAGCATCGAAGTTCCCCTGGCTCCAGTGCAACGCTGTCAAGGTTTCCAAACACATTGGTGGAAACAGAGAACTACTGTGCTAGAGAGGTGGGTCCCTCTTCGGAGCAAAAGGAGTGCAGGGCTTTCATTTTTTCTCCGTCACGCAGCTCTGAAAGCAAAACCTGCCCTGATTGAAAGGTGCCTGAGCTCCTGACAGAGGAGTTGAGCTGGGGCTGCCCAGCAGCTGGGGTCAGCAGCCCGGCCACACTGGGGCTCTGGCTGTACTCCGGGTGAACTCGACCAAATTAGCTGTACATGGTGCTGCATTCCCTCATTTCTCAGAGGATCAAAGCTGCTGGATCGAGTCCCAGCTTTCTGCAGATAAGCAGGTCACAGGATTAGTTTGCACCTATTTGCTGCTTGTAATACACCGTGTTACAGATTCCTCTGTATTTCCTGGGTTGTACCCATACGCACTGGATGCTTGTGGTCACATTTTTTCACTTTAGTCGCCTGAGCTAATCTAGTGACCCGAGATACTTCTACAGACTCCCAACATCACCGCAGATTCCCTGGCACTGTTACACTGACTATAAACTGCTACTGCTATTCTTGCCCCAGCCCTCTTTATGATTCCCTTGTTTTATATAAAAAGCTCTTTCTACCACTCAAAAGGCTTCTCTCATAACCAGAGCAGCACGGGGGCAGGTGCAGCAGCTCTGGCTTTGATTAAGCCGTTTCTGAATGGTGGAGGAAGAAACACGAGACTATCTAGTTTGGTAAGCAATGAGGCATCCGTAATTCCTGAGCAAAATGCCTGTGAAAAACAGGGGGGAGAGGGAAGACAGTAATAATTGGAAATCCATTTCACTTGTATAAAAGCGTTAATTAGTTGTTTATCTGAAGGCATGCCGCAGGCTTCACAAAGACACACACGAGTTACAGCAATTAATTACTAGCAGGGTCTGGGAGACTGTCTCTGTAATTAAAATTTGTGACCAAGCAGCAGTGATGGATGATTCAAAAGCAAATAGCAAACCATATATAAATATATATATATATACGTTTCTCAAAAAAGATAATGTAGTTTTGTGTCGTAGGACTTAGTGAAAACTTGACTGTCATTTTAAAAATTGTTTAAGCAACAGGTACATATCTAATATGCTAGTGATACCTTTAAAATGAGTCAAATTTTAATTTTTTTTTTTTAGCCTAAAGAGTTTACCTGTCAGTACAAGCAGACACATATTGAAACTATGCAGGTATGTACATCATATTTGGCAAATAGATTTGGATGAAAAAACAGAGATAGAATTGAGAAAGAAAAATGTATTTTCAGAAAGATGTATTTAATTTTGGAACTCAAGATCATGACCTAATGTTCCTATTTTAATTGAAAAATAAAAATAAATTCCTGAGTCCAAAGTACTCTGTTGATTTGAAGATAAATATTTTTTCCAGTTCTCACACCCCGCTAGAGTGGTAATAGATAGCACATGCTGCCAGTGTCTGTCCTCTCCAGAACATAAAAAGTTTTTAAGGACAGAATGAAGGAGATATTTAAACAGAGGCATCTGGACAACGAAGAAAAATACATGGCAATGCTTTGGACAAAGCATTTAAATGTATTATTTCATTTGTGAGTATTATGCTGTGTATAATAATAGAATAGCACTGAATTAAACTTGCACAACTCCAGTGGGACTGGAAGCATCCTGAAGATTTTGGCTTTGGATCCTTCTTTATGACATTTTTTTGAAAATATGGGATGGCCAGGGAGTGAAGACCATTCCCAAAATAAAAGTGTTTCTTAGCATTATTTTCATAGGCTATTTTTGACAAGGCTGACTGATTGAAAATGATTTCCAATGACTGGTTTCAAAAAGTGACACATTTGTCTTTTGTTGTTGTGAACCATTCAGTTCACATAGACTAAAAATTACTCCTAGCCTCTTTTCAAAAATGTTTTTGGTCAGGAGATTATGACAAACTGTGAGTATTGTCCAGGCTCTATCTGAGCTGCGTTCATCGCAGACAATGATTGTGGCATCTGCTTTGTGGCTGACTTAACACCTGCAATCAAGATTTTTGGAGGCACTGGAGTTAACTTGTGTTAACTGAAATTTCTCATCTCTGCTTTCAGCAAGCCACCAAATGTCAACTGTTTTCAGGAGTATTATAGCCAAGAAGCCAACAGGAAGGTTTGCTAAAATGTTTCCATGTAGAAAACAGAAAAATAAGCAGAATCAAGTACAAACTGCATATAGTACAGTACAGCCTGTTTCTTATAGCTCTGTCCAGAGGTAAAGAAAATGTTTCCCTCGGTGAGGTCTTGCAGTACTGTCGGGAAACTTGTAAGGGCTCCTCAAAAGGGAATGAGCTTAAAGCAGTGAGGTTAACTTCTCTATGCAAGCACATGATAGCAGTGAAATATGGGATCATATGGAAGTAGCTTGCCGTAGAAGGTATTCCCCTTTCATAGGCAGCAAATCACAAATTCAAAGCAAAAAGTTGCATGAAATGGAGCTGTAACTCTATATCTAAATATGTAATTCAATTATAAACTGAGTATCTTGGCCACTGGCCAGAAGAGAAGGAATGTTCAATTAATCCATGTATAAAAAGAGTTCATATTGAAACACTGAAAAATAAAAATCAAAGACCTGCCCTTAATTGTAACCCAATGCTGACAAAGGAAAAAAGAAAAAGAAAAAGAAAAAGAAAAAGAAAAAGAAAAAGAAAAAGAAAAAGAAAAAGAAAAAGAAAAAGAAAAAGAAAAAGAAAAAGAAAAAGAAAAAGAAAAAGAAAAAAAGAAAAAGAAAAAGAAAAAGAAAAAGAAAAAGAAAAAGAAAAAGAAAAAGAAAAAGAAAAAGAAAAAGAAAAAAGAAAAAGAAAAAAAGAAAAAGAAAAAGAAAAAGAAAAAGAAAAAGAAAAAGAAAAAGAAAAAGAAAAAGAAAAAGAAAAAGAAAAAGAAAAAGAAAAAGAAAAAGAAAAAGAAAAAGAAAGAAAAAGAAAAAGAAAAAGAAAAAGAAAAAGAAAAAGAAAAAGAAAAAGAAAAAGAAAGGAAAGGAAAGGAAAGGAAAGGAAAGGAAAGGAAAGGAAAGGAAAGGAAAGGAAAGGAAAGGAAAGGAAAGGAAAGGAAAGGAAAGGAAAGGAAAGGAAAGGAAAGGAAAGGAAAGGAAAGGAAAGGAAAGGAAAGGAAAGGAAAGGAAAGGAAAGGAAAGGAAAGGAAAGGAAAGGAAAGGAAAGGAAAGGAAAGGAAAGGAAAGGAAAGGAAAGGAAAAAAGAAGAAAAAGATTGTAAATAACAATATTGCTTGCTAGTTCGTTAGGCTTCTAATTTGGATGCTAAAACACTCATGATGTTCCTTAATGATGAAGGATGAGACCAACATTTTTTCCTTTGCCGACAAACCCGACTGCAGCTTTTCTTGAGCAGGAGACTTTTTCCTTTCAAAATAACACCTACCTAAATGATCAACCTTACAACATAACTACTAAGAGCTAAGTTATGAATCAACAAGAACGATGGTGAGTCAGCATGAAAAAGCAGATAAATCTCAGATTCTGAAAAACAAGGCTAGCGGGAAAGTAAGGATTTAACTTGCATCTTTCAATGAATGCTTTTCTTTCTTTCCTTTTTATAGCTGTACAAGAGAGATAAAGTCAAATAACAGCAATGAATAACTGACACCCCAGTGTCAAAAGTAACATTAAAAATACTTATGAAATTGGGAATTTGGGCAGGAATTTACAGTTGTTCCTTAGGATAAATTAAACAACAAAAAAGAAAAGCTTACCACTAGTAGAGTAATAATCCACACCAGGGAAGGCATAAAACTTTAAGCCATGAACTGAGGCCAAGTAAAAAGTCATTACTAAATTAGCAGAGCCGAACTTTAGTCAGCCAAGACTCCCCTTTCTACCAGTTAATTCAGACAGTTAGTCCTCTCCTCCTTGACAGCCATCTGCGCCTCTTTAAGTTGTCATATTTGGTTTGATTGAAATGTTCACATAGTAAAAAAAATAAAAATAAAAATCCAGAACTTTGAGACAGCAGGAGTCTTACTGACAAGCCTTGTAAAAATCAAACCTATTAAAAAAAAAAAAAAAAAAAAGCACTCCACAAAGAAGCCAACAGATAGACATTTTATTGGGGTGGGCTTATTGAATTGTGAATTGCACAGTAACAAGCTTACAAAGGTCAGCCAACCATGTTATCCAAGACAATTGCAAATCTCACCCCAACAATTTGATAACGTGCCTCTTTTGCAGCATTATGTGGAATCCCCTCCAAATAGCCAAAAAGCAATGAATATTTTTCATGTTGGATCATCATCTAAGCATTGCTGTCTTCTTCCTAATGTCACCACACTGACGTGTCAGTGTGCTGTAAAGGAACACTTTTGCATGGCGGTTTATCAGAGTGTCTTGCACTGGAATATTGTAAGTACCAGCAGTCTTGACATGCTTTCTTGAGTCTTTGTATTCTTGCTATGCCATTTTCACATTCAGAGAGCTCTCTAACAGGAATCTTGCTCCTGTGCTTATGAAAACGTTCAGTAATTTCACACTTAGGAAAACAATAAAAAAAAAAAAGCATATTCTCAGCAAGTGCACACAGGAAGGCATATATGACACCTGCCAATTTGCTCAGCCAATGAGATAGGCACTTCACAAAACAGCTTGTATTTTTATATATATATGTAGAATAGATAGATAGATAGATAGATAGATATAGACATAGGTATAGGTATAGGTATAGGTAGATATATCTGTCCAGAGAACCTTGTAAAATGACTATAAATTTGCATTAAAATAGAAAAAATATTCAAGACCAAGAAATTGGAAACAGCCTACTGGTGTCCAAATAAAGAGTCTTATTTTTTTGGTGGGGGGGGAGAAGAAGGAAGGAAGGAAGGAAGGAAGGAAGGAAGGAAGGAAGGAAGGAAGGAAGGAAGGAAGGAAGGAAGGAAGGAAGGAAGGAAGGAAGGAAGGAAGGAAGGAAGGAAGGAAGGAAGGAAGGAAGGAAGGAAGGAAGGAAGGAAGGAAGGAAGGAAGGAAGGAAGGAAGGAAGGAAGGAAGGAAGGAAGGAAGGAAGGAAGGAAGGAAGGAAGGAAGGAAGGAAGGAAAGAAAAAGACCCTGAAAATGTCTGAACATTTTCTTCGCCTAAAATAAAAAGTTAGTTTAAAAGGCAGGTAAGTTAAAATCAGTATGTTTCTGCACAGCAGAAACTCATTATGGTACTACAGTATTTGATTCCTCGTATAAAAAATATGGGATATGAAATGAATGGTACCTCAGATCTACTACAGAAGACAATTCATAATACTGAAAAATCCCAGGAAATTTCAATGGTGCATGGCTGCATGTCTTAGCTTTAAAAATTTTGGAGGATTTATGATCCACTTGCAAAGAAACAGTAAAATTGTGGGTGTAAAGAAGCACTTCATAAAATCCTTGCATAATTTTTTACATATACCTAAAGAATGTGCAGTCAGCAAAGCAAAACGTGGAAATGTTAACATCTTTTTCTTTCTCATTCTAGCGTGACTTTTTCTAATTTAAACAGCACCGTATGGGAAGTTCCTCTGTTTTTAAAGATGAGACAAAGGGGTGATATTATGCCTTTGAAGACACACATGCTGATTTTGTGTGTGTGTGTCTTGTTAACTTAATTCAAAATGTACACAGGAAAAAGATCTCCTTTCCCATGTAGGTAACTTTAAATCCCATGATAACTTTTATTATTATTATCATCATCATCATCATCATCATCACCATCTAATCAACGATGGCCATGTCATTGTATCATTAAATTTACAAAGTGTATGAAGATTTGTTATTCCAAAATATACATTATACTTCTGGTCACCTGTTGAACTCACATCTTTCTATTAAGCTGAACTGAATTTCAATAATTATCACCAGTTATGATAAATACAATTTTTGTGTTCACAACACAAAGAAATATGGAGCTTAATTCTACCACTAAGATTTTTGAAGTGATACCCCAAAAATTCCCTGTGCATCTTTCTACTGGTTTCTCCAGGCCTTGATGCTGGTATCAAACAACTAAGTCTAAGCAAATCTGTAGAAATGTAGACACAGAAGTTGATTATTCAGTGATTGGCACATTTTGTCAGGTGTTAATACCACAATATCGGACATCATAAATGGTGAAAAAAAATGCTTTTTGTCCTCTCACACACATTCACATGTGTATATTCTCATACCTATGGTGTCATAGTACAGATTTTAATTGTCTAGTGAAAACCTGGACATGAGATCTGATTTTATATGTAACGTAACAAAACTGCCATTGTCAGGTAGTAACGCTAGATCACAGCCTAAGGGTGAGGTAATTTGTGTCTTGAGCTATCAAATACGTCTTCATGACATATGTGAAACCCAGGGAGTTTTGCTAAGCATTTGCAACCAACAGAGCGTATGAAGCACACAAACAAACTACAATCCACTTAGGTGTGATCAGCTGAACAGCTGAAGTTCGTGCTCACAGTGATCTCACCTCAAAGGTCATTAAAAAAGTAATGCAAGAAGCTGTTCTTCCCTTTCCCTCACTACTATCTGCACTGTGTTTTTTAGAAGAAAGAATCACACAAAACAAAATGTAAACTCATATTTAGAAAGTTTGTATCTGAACCATCCATGAGGCCTTTCCTTTTTCCCAGTTCGAGTTCTGTTGGTCAGCTAATCTGTACCACATAAGATCACAAATCACATTTGTTTTTCAGTGCATGCTATTTTTCATGCTGTCTCAGGAGCCCTCACCCATGGTTGGCTCCTCTCATCCCATTTCATTCGTTGTATTGGCAGATGGCTTAAACCGTGGAGAAGTGCCTGGACTTTGAATGCATAATTATTTTTAATAAACATACTGTGCACCATATATCTTCTGTTTCATAATCCTCACCTAGCCCCCATGTCTTCCTTTCCCATCTCCTAGTTGGGCTGAATTCTCCACCAGCCCCAAAGTATCTGCCCCGAGCTCACATGCAGCTGCAACTACTTGTCTTCATGTCCGTGGCAGAGTGGGTGCACTCCTCATTCACAGATGTAAAACTGTGCCAAAAAGAGAAGGAATTCTTCATACAAATTTGAGGCATAACCAAAGTTACTTCTCAGCAAAGAAATCTTGGAGGGCTGTAAACAAAAGATCATCATATCCCAACCTTTCTGTAGCTATAATATTCTTCCCAGCTCCCCTTTTATAATACCCTGTAGTTTGTGACCACATTTGGCAAAAGCTTATTTTTCAGTCTGAAAGTGGAAGAATTTTGCTTATCTCTCACATTCATTATTATGTGATTAGACAGTAGCCACCACACTCTGTAATTCTGAAGTGAAATGAGGAATTTGTGAAGATTTACAGCTGAATGTCTAAATGAAGCTTGGAAATATATTTCTACAGAAATAAACTTGATTTTTGACTTAGTATTGAGTATGCATGGCTTCAGAATACTGAGGAAAATCACCATAGCAGGAAATTTCCATGCTGACAAGCTCAGATTGGTGCCACAGTTATGATCTAATTGGGGAAGGAAATGCCTTATGAGAAAGGCTTACAGGCTGGGGTCAGCAGCCCCACTGAAGCAGCATCAGGGGCATGCGGTGCTTGGGCAGGACTCTCCGGGTGGCAGGCAGGTACTTCTGGAGCATGCTTTACCTTCTAGACTTGTTCTATATTGGAAAATGCTGTCACCTTCTGAAAGGTGCCATCCATTGCAACAAAACAAACCACCCATAACCCCCATCAGGGCTTGTAACACAGTGGACAAAAGACACAGGTGGGCAGCTTTTCACACATCAGGTTTTGGAGAAGTGGGAGAGAGAGACAAGAAGGAGCTGCCTCAGGCACACTTCCAGGTGGCGGGGTGCAGGCCTCGCTTCCAGCCATTTGGGGGCTGTGGAGAGGGAAGCCATGCCCACATCTCTGCCTCCTCACTGGCTCCTCCAATGCATTGCCTGGTCTGGGTGGGCTGGGGCAGGCCCTCAGGGAGTACTGCTGTGTGCTTTGGCAAGTCATGGCTGTGCCCTGTGGGGATGACAGGGGCCGTTTAGGGCAGCGCAGGATGCCAAGGCCTCACTGAAACGGTATGCAGACAGTCACACCATCTAACTTTAGCCACTGAGCTGAGGTGGCTGGGAGAGGAAGTTAGTCTCGCATGGCTTCCCCTGTGGTCCACGTCCTCCACAGGGAGATTCAGAGGCAGAGCCTAATTTAAGGAGTGGTGTTATGGAATGTGAAAACTCTCGCATTTTCTGCTGTCAGAGCTCATTAGGATTTTGCCTACAAGTATCCTCCAAGCAGCGGCATCTCAGCAGTGCAGGGTCCCCACGTCAAGACACAGCATGGGTGCCCCATGCTGCTGAGGCCACTGTGCTGCCTGGGCCACCCAAACCCCTCTCAGCTACATCAAAGAGCTCTTCCCGGAGCTCATTCACGAGTTGTCTTCAGAGTTTGCCCGGCTGAAAAGTGCGGTGGCATTAAACTGTATACACAGATATTTTTTTTTAAACAAACAAAGCCTCTGAGTCTGACAGGCAAGGGCAGGGATGGGATTAGGCAAACATCCTATACAGACGGTTCCTCTTTCTGTCTGTCAGCTTGTAAGTGCTTTCTCTTCTGGAACTATACAGTACTAACTGAGCCGGAAACAGCTATTTAAAAAGTGATTATAATGTGACATTTTTGTTTGACCTAACATCAAGCCATGTGCAGCTTAAATGTCAGCAAAGCTATTTACTATCGGGGCAGACAGGCCCTAGCATGCTTAAATCTACCCAGTGTCTTAAAACTGCTTGCTGTCTCCACTCAGTGCACATGAATGACACTGAAGCCAAGATGTAAAGTAGAGCACTCCGTAAGCTGTGATGATTGACTAATATGCTGGGTGGCACAATGCATTCAGCTGGAGGCTCACAGAGAGGAAGACAAAATAATGGATAATTAAAGTCAATCTCAGGTTAGAAAGCAGAGGCCCGTGCAAAAGGTTTCCTTGGATTAGCAAGAGAATGCCAAGAGCTGGTGCATTTCTTCCTGGGATATTTGAGGAGCTCAAATATTCGGACAAATATAGCAAGTGGATTTTTTTATTATTATTATTATTATTATTATTTTTATTAGTGCACATGATGCTTTAGTCACATGAGAGAGGAAGGACCACAGCCCCGAGCTGTTGCTGCAGATTGTGCCCTTAGCAGTCTCCTTCCAGGCTGCAGCCCCGCAGTAGGGCATGGTGGCCACAGGGCTGTAGACCCACAGGACTGGTGGAACACATATCAGGCCATCCAACTGTGGCTGCCATGTGGGGTCGCAGAAGGAAAGGGAGGATTTGGAGCTGCCTCACTCCCTACTCTGCAAAGTAATAGCCCGGCGGTAGGAGAGCGTGCGGCTGCGGCTAATTGCGTGCAGCTCTGTTTGTGAGAAGCACGAGGAATGAAGCAGTTTCAGGTCCTGCAAACATGCACGTGCACTTACAGCTATAATGCTGCATGCAAAGCTATATGGTATTGTGAGCTCTCCCTGGAAGACAATGAACTGGTTTACAGCGGATGAAGATAAGCGTGCTTATAGGTCCTTAGTGGGACTGGAGGCATATATTTGGACAGTGTTCCAGTCTGACCTCCTTCTCAGAGCCTAAAATAACAAACAAATCAGTGTGCCTTTATTTTGAAAAATGTTGCTCACAGTAATAAGGGTGGGTGGGGGAACTCAGCAGGAAGCGAAGCTGTGATAAAACTTCCATTTTGTACTTTCTTGTATGTCAGAAAAAAAAATACATTATAATTCAGGGTGCCTTTGAGGGTTTATTTTTCTTTACATTGTTACATGCCTGATCACATCTGATTTTGGAAGTTAAGCAGGGTCTGACTTGGCTGGCATTTGGGAGACTGCTGAAAATGCTGTAAACTTAGAGCTTAAACTAAACTCACTATATGAATGCACAGTACCCAACAGCATGACTCTGGGAGGGGGTACAAACAAGAATATTCACTGTTTTTCCATATTTTTAAATACTGCTTTGCTCCAGATTAAGCAACTGAGATAACAACCATGGCCAAAAATAATATCATGATTCTTAAATAAGCATTTTTTCAAATTTACAAAAAAAAAAAAAAAAGGAGAGAGAAAGAGAATGCTCATCCGTACTAGTTAATACTTTCTAAAGATCAGAGAAAAAACCTTTGAGCAATCTGATCATCAGGTCATTAGAGATAGGAAATAAATTCTTTAATTTCTGTCTGCTTACTAAGTGTTGACAGTAGCAAGGGACTGTAAAAATCCCTTCAAAACTCATTTAAGTTTAATAAGTGAAAACATTATAAGCTTTTTAACAGAAAAGAAATGAGAGGTAGCCAGAGTACTTTTTTTTTTAAACATGGATTTTCATGTTGTTCTTGGTGTTTTCAATGACAAAGGGCTTAATTATACCATATAAAGGCTCCTTTCTTCTTGCTTTACCTTAGAGAATTCCAGAAGATCAAGGCTGGTCTGTTATGATTTCGCTTGGAGGTTCCCAAGCAAAAGTTAAAACATTCACAAAACTTTTCTTCAATAAAAATGCTCAACAGTCATTCATATTAAAACAAATATAATTTTAGAAAATAACAAATAACGAAAACTCCCTTCCTTTCTTGCTTTCTTATCAAATGTCAACAGTGTGTCCCTCTCAGATCCTTAATGGGCCTTGTGGTCCAGGGTGAGCTTCATTTTTTTTTTCTCCTCCCCCCAAAAACAATTAAAAAGGTGGATTATAATGAATGTATTACAAAGTAAATAAACAAAAGAAATATCCTTGAGTATCTTTCTTCCATTCTGAAGCAAGAAATAAATATGATATGGCAAAGCAAGGCAAGCTTCACATGCTACAAGCCTCTCCCAGGTAGTGTCTGAGATGCACTTATTCAGTTTTGCATTTCTTCTTTGTTACACTGAAATGTGAGGGATTTCTAAATCCTGATTTGGATGCATCCCCTAGCAGCAGAGAAAAAATGACAATTACTGAAGCAAGGCAAGTTGTTTTCAGTTTAGCAGGTTTTTTCTAAGCCAGGCTTGTGGTTTCATTTAAAGTTTGAATGCTTCCATTCTCTGAGAAGCCCAGTGGCTTTTCAATAGCTGAAGATCAAATGATGTTAATCAGCCAGTGTGACCTAATCCTCTAATTCAGATGCCTTTTTACATTAGAAATGTTCTGCTCATGTAAGATCAGTTTGCTTTTAAACTGACTTTTTTTTTTTTTCTGTTAAATGTGCTATTCTCAAAGTTCTGTTCCATGCTTCTCGCATCTGTTACTTCTATGCAAATAAAGGAAGATTGTCTTTTCTTTATTTTGCAGGTTTAGGTAGGCCGTTCCTAAGGGTTTTGACAGAAAATCAGAAAAGAAAAAAAAAAAAAAAAAAAAAAAAGACTAAGATGTTATACAACAGCCACAAGGGGAATATTTTTATTTTTGTAGTGGTCCTACAGGTCGTCTACACTCCCAATAGCTGAATCCCATATGCAATGTCCCTCAGCTCTGTGCATCTGCAGGTAGCTGGCAGATTGCAGCCACACCGGACGTGCAGGACCACAGGAGGGAAAACAGCCTGCTGCATACCTGACGGTGGACACTGCCTCATGCAGGCATGAGCAAGGGTGCAGCTGGGTGACCTGCAAACACAGCCTGTCAGACTTGGCAGGTTTGCTGACATTAACACTGGGAGAGCTCCTGAGCTATCCGAGCACCAACAGACGGACCATCAGCACAGGTTGTGTCTACTGACCTCCACAGCAGTTTTCAGTAAGGAAAGCTGAATGAGCAGATCCTAACCTATTTGTTAGGCCACATGCATTTAACTGCATTAACCACTTCCCTTCATGCATGTGGAACGAAAACTCTACAAAGCCTGAACATGGCCTTTACTCCTACAGGCAACACACGGACATCTGAGTTTCTGCACAAATCCAAAGGCCAGAACCTCCTGAAACATGCAGCTCTCTGGTCAAGTGCAGTCTTGAGTGTTAATGACTAGCACAATTGAATTCTTACCCCTTTTGCTTACCTCTGGGCTGGACTTAGTCAATATTTTCACATAATAACAAGCCAGTAGTCAACACCATCAGTGTTGAACTCCTTCCTATGAACCTTGCCTGCTTGAACTATAGAGCAAGTCACAGCTAAAATACGTGGCAGAGAGGAAAGAGCCCCACGGCACACGCACAGGTAAGTTCAGCTGTTTGGTCTTGTCTGTAGCATTACTCAGGATTCTTGCTAGGATTTTTACTATCTACTTCTACATTGTTGCTAATATTACCTCATGTAAAGGAAGATATAATAAGGTTTGGAAAAAATAAAACATTTTACAGCATCTGGCAAATGTTTCTCAACAATTTTTCTCTTAAAGAGGACACCAGGGTTTATTGTTCCTGCGCAATAGTCTGTGATATGTAATCATCTTACATCTAGTGAACTGCACAACTTTTTTTTTTTTTTTTAAACCTGCCAGAAGATGACAAATGAATCTAATCAATTAATTAATTTTTCTCAGAATATTTCATCAACATGGAGCTTGCAGAATCCAAACTGGCAGAACACACAAGAGGTTTCAAAATCCCAAGCGCTACTATCGGCATTACGTTAAGTGAAGCACAAGCTGATTAAGATACACCTTCAAAGTAGTTAAAATTTCTTTCTCCGGTCATCTGGCATTTGCAGAGATAATTTTCATATTACTGTGCCAAGTGTGTAAAACATCCCTTTTCCCCAGTGCTATTTCCTTAAAGAAATTAAAACATATTTTTATCCTGGCATTTGACAGCACAATGTGGTCGAAGTAAGGATTTGTGGGCAAAGTGCGCCATCTCCCGATACCAAATAATATTTACTCAGCAGCAAATAATTTAGCGTTTCTCCTTTGGATTGCCATCTGTTACAGTGAAAGATGGGGAAAGAAAGCCATCTGGTGGAAGATTAATACTTAAATCTTAACATCAATATCCTTAAACCTTATCTGAATACCCTGTACGGAGACTTGGCAAATCATTGCTAAATTTTCTTAATTAAATAATAATAATAATAATTAAAAAAAAACTATTAAAATTGTAAGGAGCTGGGTATCCCAAATTTGTTCCTGTTTTCAGGCTACTTAGTCAAGAATAAAATTATGTCAGATTTTAATAGAGATAAAATCTGTACTATATTATGGTCCCCCAGCCCTACAGAAGTTGTATGTATTTAATACTACGCACAATACATATGATTAGTACTTGAAAATACTCATGAATTATAGCTCTAGTACTGTCCCAGGGTAGAAACCTGGGAGCAAGTACTGACAGGGTAGCAAAATACTGTAAATAAGCAGTTCTGTTTGCCTAAAAATTGTAAAGAGTTACAATGGTTGTATTAAGTACAAGTGTATCTCATGTATATTTTATCCACTTAAGCAGTATGTTCTAATGTATATATTTAAATAAATCTATTGCATGCTGTAAAAAGTAATTCAAGGCATTATTTTTAGCTGATGCCTAGGGAATTGTTCCCCATCAATATGTAAAATCATGCTGTTGCTGTGTTCAGCAAACGTTACATAGCAGCTTTCTGTTCTTCTGAACATGGCTGGAAACTTCAGGTCTCCAGAGCATTCACAGCTCCAAAGGCTTCAAATGGAGCAGAGTTCTTAAGTGCAATAGAAAATCAAACTGTGTATGTGGGCATGCTGAGTTTGGCAGCATTTTCTAAACCTATAGGACAGCTACAGCTGGGGACTGCAGCATAGCCTCATTAATGTCACAGGAGAATTGGTTCCAGAAATGTATCTTAAGGACACTGGTGGCAAAGAAATTATCACACAAAACTGAAAAACATGCCTCCTCATGTGTATAGTACAAGACTGATCCATGTTAAAAAAGTGTTAAAGAAATTGCAAAAACAAGTGGGTTATAAGATTTAAAGAGCTGTATATACTTAACATAGTATATAGAAACCTTCAGAAAGAGTTAAAAGACAAAATATCTGCTATTAGTTAGACTTAAAAATAGCACTGTTGAACTAGACACAACATCTTATTTAAAATACAAATTAAATTACTCTGTGTTATTTTTGTATTTGTCTAAGTTCAGAAGGTATGCAACTACTGCTCAGAAACCAGAAAGAATTCATTTGTAGCCACAAAGACTGCAAGATAAAGAAAGTTGATGAAGCTCTGGTGGAAAGAGACCTGTGAAGGACAAAGAGGCAATCAAAAACAGCTGGTATGAATTTATGAAGGACAAATCATATTTGACCAACCTGACTGCATCCTATGATGAAGTAGCTGGCTACATGGAGAAGGAAAGAGCAAGTGGATATAACAGATCTTGACTTCAGTCAAGCTTTTGAAATCATTTCCAGCAGCATTTTCACTCACAAACTGAGGAAATATGGCATGAGCAAGCTGGCTGTTGGATGAATTGAAAACCTCCTGTACTGCTGGGCTCAGTGGGTAGCAATTGATAGCTTGATAACCTGCCTGGATGCCTACAGCAGGTTGAATACTCTAGGGGTTGATACTAGGGCTCACATAGTTCGTTATCTTCATCAGAAACCTGGACAGTGAGACAGGACATACCCTCAGCCTACTTTCAGATAATGCTAGGGTAGGGGGAATGATTGACACACTAAAAAATAGAGCTTCAGTTCTGAAGGACTTTGAGAAATTTAAGGGCTGGGCTGCCAGAAGGCTTAACAGGTTCAAGGAGAAATATGCAACCCTGCACCTAAGGTAGAATAAGCCCTTCTGTTGGTACCAGCTGTGAAGAATGGAGCTGGTGATCAGCTCTGCTGAGAAGAACCTGGGGTTATGTGAAACCCAAGGCCAATATGAGCAACAGCATGCTCATCCCAAAGAAGGCAAACCACAGAGTAGGCCTATATTAGGGGCATGGCCAGCTGACAGAGGGGGACAGTTGACCTGTCCCCCTTTGCTTGGTGGTGGTGAGGCCCTGCCAGGACAGTGTCCAGTTGGGTGCTGCTTCAGTTCAAGTGGAGTGTCTACAGAGAAGGTCTACCAAGATGATCACCGTCTAAATCACTTCCCACAGAGGCTGACGGAGCTGGGCCTATCTCGTCTGTTGAAGAATGCAAGGGGTCACATAGTAACAGCCTACAGCTACTTGAAGGGGGTTACAAATAAGGCAGCTAAACGCTTCTTGGTAATACTAGGCAATAGAACAACGCACAATGGCCAGAAATGGCTTGGGATGTCCAAGGAGGATATTATTTACTTGGAAGACAGTTAACCCAGATAAATAAAATGTTGTCCTGTTTTGTTTTGTTTTGGAGGGGAGAACTAGGGACTGGATGGTTTTGAGAGCTGTCAAGGCAACACTGTAATCAGACCTACTTTCAGTGGGGAGGCTGGACTGTGCAATGTTCAAAGGACCCTTCCAACCAACCAACATTTCTGTGATTGTATACAAATGTAAAACTGATGTCTTCCCTTGTTTATTGTGGGAAGATAGCTTTTAAAGTGTGATCAAAATGCGCCTGGGCTGTATTATTTATTCGGGAGTGTGTTTAAGTATACATGGGAGCAAAAAATAAAAATACTCTGCCATCTGTTGATATCTGGCAAACTGCAGATGTTCTTTTCTGAAAGCAGAATATTTAATTGCCACATTTAAGCCATTGCCTGCTATTTCAACTGGTAACATAAAAATAGCAAAGAAATGCAATGCATTTTGAAAAGTTACAGATTTTAAAGTAATTCAGTGTATTTATTTAACTTGCAAAAGTGAGGGGAAGGGCCTGTAGCCATATTTCAGGAGTCTCTTACCTTAAAATTTATTGCAGCAACAGGGATAACCACACTCTTTTCTCTGAATAATTACATTAGCTTCTTTCCATTTACTATGATGCTGCTTTTTTTTTTTTTGGGGGGGGGGGGGAGAAAATAAAATAATAATAATAAAAAAACCCAACATGCTACATGTTTAAATGGTCATTGATGTGATCAGTTTTGACCAGAGAAGGCCTCACCAGCAGTTCTTGCTGTTGCCTGTAACAGCCCAGCTTCTACTTCTCTACATTTGTGGCAATTTTAAGATTTGATTAAAAGCTTCTGGAGTATGTGGAATTTAATCAGAAGAAAACATGCTGGTGAGCAAATATTGTGCAGCCTGTTATTACACTTCATTTTGACTCTTTCATCGCAGCAGAGTTATGTGACCTGTGTGTATACTTGTGTCACATTGTTGGAGTAATCTAGGCTCCTGTCCCCTCTCTCACCACCACCAGTAATTATCCCCTTGTAATCTTATCTACTCCTGTTCTTTCCTGCACGTGGAAGGATTTATTTTTATTTATTTTATTTATTTTTTTTTGTGGCCGTGGTAAGTCACCATGCTCCCGTTCTTACAGCAGCCATGGCCGCAAGCACCCGGACTTCTCCCGTTGCTTTCCTCCTCGTAACCGCGGCCTGAGCTGTTGTTATCAGTCTTCCTTGGGGTTAATCAAACAGCTAATCACCACAGAGGAGCCGGGGAGCTGTGTGTAACAACTCCCCGCTGCACCTCACACCCACCCCGCCAGGAGGCTTCGGGGAGGCGCCGGCCAGCTGCCGGGACAGCCCCCCCGGCACAGACCTAGGAGGAAGAGGAGGAGGAGGAAGAGGAAGAGGAGGAAGAAGAGGAGGAGGAAGAGGAGGACGCCCGGGAGGCGGAGCAGGCAGCCCATGGCGGCGGGGGGCAGCGGGGGCGGGCTGCTCGCCTTCCTGCGGCTGCTGGGGCAGCTCAAGGTGCCGGGCCGGGGAGGGCAGGGCTGGGCTGGGCTGGGCGGCGGGGGAGAGGTGCCCGGGGCCGGGGGGTGCCGGGGGCTTGCCGGCTGCATCCACGCGCCCCGGAGCGCCGAGCTGGCATCGGGGCGGGATTTCCCCACGTGTGGCTTCAGAGCCCGAGGTTTGCCCCTCTGAGGGACCGCGGTGCTCTCCTCCCGCAGAGGGTGCCGCGGACGGGATGGGTGTACCGGAACGTGGCAAAGCCGGAGAGCGTGTCGGATCACATGTACAGGATGGCGGTGATGGCCTTGGTGAGCGAGGACAAAAACCTTAACAAGGACAGGTGAGAGAGACCCCCTGGTTCCCCTGGCCGCGGGGGAGCTGCGGGCACGGCGCTGGGAGCAGCCGCCCTGCTGAGGAGGGGCTCCCAAGGCCCGCGGGCAGTGCTTGGAGCGCTTTCCCCACATCCCTGCCCTCCATCCTTTGAGCTGTTTACCTGGAGAGGTGAGCGGGAGGAAGGCTTTTTATCACTAAAACCAGAGTGCTGAATGAGGCTCTGAGCTGGCTTTCCCTCAAGCCAGAGATAAGCAAGCTGAAGGCGGCCAGGTAAAAGGCAGCTTGAAGCAACAGGCAGCAAAGGCAAAGGCATGCTCGGTGGGTTTGGGCAGGCTGAGTTAGTACCCAGCAGCAATCGGAGCCTCGGAAATCATACAGCATAGAAGAGGGAGCATCATTAGCATTGAACGAGTTGTCAGGGACACTGTGGGGTCATATTGGCTCTGTCACTTCAGGAGCTGATGAAAGCAGTGAGGGCTTTCTTGAGTATTGTGCTACAGGCTGACATAGCTGCTTAGCTGCAAGCATGTTTTGTCAGCTTATAAATTGAATTTGGGGTGGTGGCAGATCATGTTATCCCTGCAGCAGGTAGAATGTAAAGTATATAATGTAGGTAGCTCTTGTGTGCTTGATTTTCTGAGATGTGAAAACTACATCCATTACTTTTGAATGCTGTGCTCTTGTGCAAACTATATTTTTACTTAAATCTATATTTATAAGCAGCAGGAGACAGAAACTGGGAATTAAAATCATGTCTAAATGGAAAACGAGACCCTTAGGCCCTTAGCAAAGAAGTGAAATGTATTATGTAAAATCTTTCTCTATAAATGAAGGGGATAAATTATGGGGCCCCTTAGCTTTATGAATAATAAGACATAACTTAAAATGATGAAAAAATGATTGTTCTGTCTTTGCTTTTTGTCAGATGCATACGATTAGCGTTGGTTCACGATATGGCTGAATGCATTGTTGGAGATATTGCTCCTGCAGACAACATCTCAAAAGAGGAGAAACACAGGAGAGAAGAGGTATAGACATGAGCTGTGAAACCACATCTGCCAAGCATTTCAAATGTTTTAAATGCTCTGGTGGTAGTGAAGAGACCCTCTAAGCAACCTAATACTGCCATTGGCATTGCACAAATAGGCCACTAACAACCACAGTTTTCAGCTTGTTTAAATATTTTTTTAACGTGTAACATAACAAAGTACAAAGTTACGGAAGGAGAATGTTTGAATCATATTGATAATTTGTTTCCAAGCTAGCAGGCTTTTTGGTAGCCTGAGTTAGTCCTGCTGACAGCCTTATCAAGCAGGAAGGAGCAGGGAGTAGGTTCACTGAGAACAGCATATGGTGGTTAATGGCAGACACGTGGTGCCAGAAAATTTGATTGTGACATACACTGTTATTTTTTTGTTTGTTTGCTTTAAACAATTTGCACAGGACTCCAAACACGGGTGTCATTTCTTTTGTCTTTCATTCCTGAGTGCAGTGTGGCCAGAATTATTTTATTTTTGGCCTTGTAAATATCTAAACTCTTGGCTTGTCATTTCTAATTTAATGTTTTATTTGAAGAAAATGTAAGCCACTCCTTCAGTCACAGCTAGAGGGCAACATGATGCCTCGGAATTTCTTGTGAGGCTACCATTAGCTCTTCAAAGTGTAAAAAATGTTGCAATTATTTTTTTTTCTTTCCACTTTTCTGCATACCTTTTTAAAACTTGGGAGTGAGGGTTATGACTAATTCTAGGAGTAAGCTTTTTGCTAAGGAAGTGGAACTTAAAGATCAAAGCAGTGTTCTTGAAGTATTATCTTTACTGACTGTAATTTTAGTTTTTCTTTATTTCAGTGTACTTTCTAGTGTGCCCTTACACTGAACAAAAAAACACTTCTTTCCCTAAAGCCTTCAGGGTTCACATTTCAATAGAGGAAATTCTAATTTGTATTTAGGAAATGAAAAAAATGTCTTTATGCCTAAGAATGTTATTTTTTTTTCTTCAGTATTTGCAGCTCCTTGCAGCTCTCATTTAGCTCACTGAAGACTTTTTTGTTGTTGTTGTTGACTTAGTGGGAAGCAGCATCAAGCATTAAACGTTTAGATTAACTCTGAAGTACTTTGCTGTAAAAATACAGTAAGGGTAACAGCTTCATGAGCTTAGATAGCTTGAACTGAATTATCCATATGCTGCTGCTGCTTCTGACTTCTCTTTTTCCCTTTCACAACGAGCTCAGTGTAAGTTGTAGAGCAAGCTGGTCTGCTTGTGCATTGTTTAATCAGCTAGTCTCGCTAAGGCTAAGGCAGCAGAAAATTAAAAGAAGCAAACAAACAAAAAAAAAACACAAACCAACAAACAAAAAAAACTACCTTTTTTTTTTTTTTTTTGGCCTTACCTGTCATTTTGCCATGCTAACCTCGAATTTTGATGAAATCTGAGCTGAAAGGAGCTCCCCAGTGTTGGGGAGCAGCTGATGCAGCTCAGTCATATCGTATAACTGCATCCTATGTTTCAAGTAGAGAAGCAATTATGACATAAAACCTTTGTCTTTCCTGTGATGTTAGTCGTTTCAGAAGCAGCCCTAAGTGTTGCTAGGAAAACAGTAGAAATGAGGCTGATTAGCTGGGAGAATACAAAGAGCATGCAGAACAGTTTCTGCTTGCTAGTTATTCCATCAGTTCGATATTGTGTTAAATCTTCTACCAAAACTGTCATTGAACAGATGGTATTTCAGTCTGGGAGTACGGTGTTTTATTGCTGCAGAGTATTAAACGGATTTTTGTTGTCTGTTTTTCAAAATCAGAGATTTTTTTAAAGGCTTATGTTGCATTGCCTGTGTCAGTAGCTGTTCTCAGCCCTACTAGTGCAAATGTGCTAGTGGCGAGTTTGGGTGAGATCAGTGGTTTGTCAGCACTAGGAGTTTGGATTTTGAAGCTACATCTCTGAACTGTACCTATAACCTACGTAGAAAGTACAAATGTTGCCTTGACTTGTTAAATTTGGAAGGCAGAGCTGGTGGCTGGTGGCAGTTGCCTGGCATTTGACTCGCTCTGTTTTGCTCTGGACTTCTTTTTGGATTCTTTAAGACTTTTTTTTTTTTTTTTTAGTTTTTCAGATTAGTTCTCTAGCAATTTACTTAAACAGTTTCCTATACCAAGGGGTCCTGCTGTTCCTGTAGAAGATTTCATGTACACATGCACTTCCAAGTAATACATTGTGTAGTATATGTTTCTACAAACTTGGTAATAGGTAATCCATTCTTCAGGAAAAAAAGATAAATTGAGTATATTCTCACTCAAAAATAGCTACGTACAAATGGCTTCTATTTTTCAGGCAGCTATGAAACAGCTGACCCAGCTTCTATCAGAGGACCTCAAAAAAGAAATCTATGAACTCTGGGAAGTAAGTTCGCATTCTTTTAATCCTTTGCTAAAATTGACGGTAACCCATTATGCTCTTTCTGTTGACCTATGGAACTGTCATCCCTTATTTTGATCTCAAACAAGGTAGATTGATTTGCTTTGGAGGTGAAGTTAACAGTGTGAATCAAGGTCACTTACAAATTTCTTTTAAGAGGGAACCCCAAACTTTGGTAGAATAACCAGTCTCTGCCTTTGGCCTCTCAAACTTCCAGATGGACCTGCCCTGGGCATAGTTTGTACAACTGAAAAAAGGGTATATCTTCTGCATCCAGCACTCTTGGAGAAAGATTTATTTATTTATTTATTTATTTTAACCACATTATCTCTTTTGTTGACATCTGGCTCTTTTCAGCTCATGATAGAGGAAAAAAACAATGACAACTGATTATGTCTTGGAGTATTTTCTGCTTTTTATGCATGTAATGGTTCATGTGGCATCCATTTCTTTATTAGACATCCCATTAAGCTAAAATATTTGCTCGTAGATTTTGGCTTAAACTTAACTGTGAAGTACTGACAAAAGAATAGTGCTTTTCTACAAGCAGTGCAAATTGCTGGCTGGTCTTGTGTATCTTAAATGTTTGTATTGGAAAGTATCTTCTGGATTTGAAAGTGATTTAACTTTCTGATGTGAACTCAAGCATCAGAAAGTTAATTGATAAGATCTGTTAAAAACTAGGGTTGATTAGATTATTTCCAAAGACTTCATGTTTGTAATTACTGTGCTTTATATTCTCCTGGCATGCAATCGCATGAAGACAAATGCATTCACAAACTCTTGTTCACAGTGTGTTGCAAACAGCTATGTTAATTGGCCTCTGTATCTGAAGCTGTACGTGTATTTTGTGCTGGCATTCTTACCTTTCCACTTGGGCTGTATTTAAATTCCAGGTGCTGGCAGCCAATTTCTGCCTTGGATTATAACCACCTGCTTGTTTTGCTTCATTTTCCTTGTTGTAGTTGTGTGGTGAAGCTGGCAGCAGGGCTGGGTTTTTGGTTCTGTACTTCAAGGTAAAGGGCATAAATCAGCACAACCAGATCTAAGAAATATGTGCATTTGGTTAGTAAGCACTGGTTCCTTCTTCCTTGGGAAGCTGCTAAAATTGAAGAACAGGAGTTTAGGCTAGATAAGATTAGCCTTATAGAATTTCTTTTCCGTACTGTTTTTCTTTGCCTCAGGCTTCTGACTGTATAGGAGCTGATTCTCTATTCAGTTAGTTCTTCAGCATGTTAGCTTGATATCGTGCTCGCTAGCTGTAATTTAACATATGCATGCTTTTGATCTTTTGTTCTTTATTTCTACCTTTAGGATAACTTATTGGTTTTGCATCTCCAATGTAGCAGTATGAGTGTAACCTATAGCAATGAGTGCAACCTAAAAATCTAATATTCACATGCAGTCCCTCTAGTCTTATTTTAAGTGCAACTAGGTACTTTTTAAAAATAAAACTTTATTGTTTAAAGGCAGAAAATAAGAAGTCCATGATCACTGGGTTTGATATGTTGCTCTTAGGTAGCCAGAGGCATTTTCTTCTCTCTTTGTGAGTGAAGAAAGTTATAGCCCAGAGCAGAACAGTGGCTGGGACAAGATCTGTTGAGACTCTTACTGAGGAATTCCTGTACTGCTCAGCCCATCTCTAGGGCTCCCCTTCAGCCCTGGGAAGACTGCTGCTTTGGTTTGTACTGGTGGGCAGTCTTCAAGTGCATCTGTGTAGTGCAGGGGAGAGGTAGCAGAAAGATGCCCCTGAGATAATTTTATTTCCTAGCTTAGTTCAGGATATGTTTGGAAAAAAACATTAAAGTAAATGGGTGTGCATGGTTCAGCTCTGTCCTGCTTTTTTATTTTCAAGAACAAAATCACAGGAGTCATTTTAAAAGCCAGGCTGTGGTGTTTGAAGAACCAGGTACTCTTTTTCCCAAGTATGCTTTTATTTCACATTCTTAAACATCTGTGGGGAAGAAAAAGTAAGTGTTTATTTGAGCACTGTGCGCAGCTGCACATATAATAGCTGGTGTTTCTTGAGGTTAATGTAAGCTGAGGTATGAATGAGATCGGGTGAGTTGTGTGGCACAAAGATCAGTAAGAGGTTGATACTCCCAGTTAATTGCTGGAGGTGGAACAGACCTTTACAAGCCATCGTTCTCCTCCTGAAGTTGTCCTTTTTAATGCTGCTAGAAGTGTTTGTTCTTTTCAGTGGCCAAAAAAAAAAAGGTAGAAATAAATAGAAAATAACCTGCAGTATTTAAACAAGTAAAATATGGGGTAAAATTCAGGCTGAATGGAGGAGAGGAAAATAAAAACACTAACAAAATTGATCATTAAAATAATGATAAAAATGAAATTGAAAACTTAAAGGATAATTTAAGTTTGAGTGGTGTATTTAACCAATTGTGGCTATTAAAATCTGGATTTCTGATTTTCAAATGTAAAGCAGTAAGTGTAATAAATAAATGTAGCAGCACAGATGGGCCTGGTGTGTACTGAAGCCTCTGGTCTGATTATCCGTGGTGGGGATGATGAGTGGGGTCAGACCTGCTGAGGGTGTCATGGCAATGATAACTTGTACAGAAAGAAGCCTTTTCCTGCAGCTAAAGTCAGGAGAAGACCAGTAGATTCAATGGTGGATTCAAATTCAACGCAGTAGATTTAGAAAAGACAGGTGAGCCTGTCTGCAACCATCACTAGTGGCAAATGACAGCAAAATTGTTTGAGTTGCCTAGAAATGTGAATGACTCACAGATACATACTGACAGTGAATGGGGTGAGGGTAAAGACAGCAGAGAGATTAAAGGACTTAAAGTCTGAAGGGGAGGAAACCCGTAAATTAATGCTCTCCCCATCTCCTAGGAGAGAGATAAAGACAAACAGCTCAGACAGATTAGACCAAAGAGATTAAGGAGGAGTGACAGGAAAAATGTGAAGAACAACTCCTTATAGAAAGAGCAAGTGGTGAAGAGAAGTGCAAAATAGGTCCTGAAAATAGGTAATAGTAATGCATAGGCACACACCATGGTAATTCATAGCGTTAGCAAGGCATAAAAAGATCTTTATGCAGAAAACATTGTTAAATGGAACCTGTTAATTAGCTTGTGTGTCCTATAGGGCTGTCTCCGTATTCTCCCTGATTCAGCAAAGCACTTTGGTACATATTTAAGTGTGGTGGTTTTGCTGTGAGGGGCAGCTAAACACAACCACAGCCACTCTTTCACTCCCCACCCTCAAAGGAAGAGCAGGAGAAAATATGATGGAGAAGGGCTCAAGGGATGAGATGAGGACAGGGAGATCACTCCACAATTACCATCATGGGTAAAAGACCCTGAGCATATGGAGATTAATGTTATTTATTGCCTGTTAAAACAGACAAGCAGTGAGAACTAAAAGCAAACTATAAACACCTTCTCCTGCTCCCTCCGGTCTGTGTTGTTCTACATCCTCCCTCTGAGCGGCACAGGAGAACAGGCAATGGGGGCTGCAGTCAGTCCCTGATGCTTTGTCTCCACCGCTCCCTTATGGTCCCTCTCTGCCCCTGCTCCCGCGTGGGGTCCTCTCCACGGGCTGCAGCTCCGGCCCAGGGCCTGCTCCTGTGGGGGCTCTCCATGGGCCGCAGCCTCCTCCAGGCCACATCCACCTGCTCCACTGGGGGCTCCTCCACAGGCTGCAGTGTGGAGATCTGCTCCATGTGGGACCCATGGGCTGCAGGGGGACAGCCTGCTCCACCAGGGGCCTCTCCACAGGCTGCAGGGGATTTTTTTTCCCCTTGCTTAAATCTGCTCTCCCAGAGGCCAACCCAGCATCACTCTCTGGCTCAGCTCTGGCCAGCAGCAGGTCCCTTTTGGAGCCATCTGGTGCTGGCTCTGATCTGACACGGGGCAGTTGCTGGGCTCTGCTCACAGAGGCCACCCCTGCAGCCCCACTGCAAACAAAACCAATATGTTACTGCAAGTAAATGTTATAACCAATATGTTACTGCAAGTAAAACCAATATGTTAAGCTAAAGTATGCAAAAAGAATTTGTCCTTAAATACTATTACATTTAATAGACATTTACCATGTAGGTAAGTGTTTTGCTGAATAGCTTTCTTAAATTTGAGTGTGAAAGGGGTAACTGAATATTTATGGAGTGTCTTGTACTAGTGAAGAAAATTCTAGATCTATGAAGGGTTTCTGACACTGTTTCAGACTATAACAACTTTTTCTTATAACTGGTAATCTGCAAATCTGTTCAGGAGTACGAAAACCAGTGTACTGCAGAAGCCAAGTTCGTGAAACAGTTGGATCAGTGTGAGATGATACTGCAAGCATTTGAGTACGAAGAATTGGAAAACACACCTGGCAGGCTGCAGGATTTTTATGATTCAACTGCTGGTATGACACCTGTCTGTGTGTTTGTTGTGGGTTGGGTTGTTGTTTTTTATTTCTATTTTGTGGGGTTTGTTTGTTTTTGTAAATGAAATATATGAATTGCCTTCTTTTCTGATAGACGTGCAAAGCAAATGCGAACTAGTTATTTTACTCATTGCTCAAATACCCTAAGTATACTGGGGGAACTTATTGCAGACTGAAGAGACCTTGCATTAATCTGTATGCATTGAACCCGAATCTCATTTATGCCAAGTTCCTTTTACATTGCTTTGGTCCTAGTGAGAGGCTCAGTTTTTATTATACTAGGATGTGTTTAAGGATCTCCTTGTATCATCAGAGGGGTGTAAAGAAGGCTTCAGTTGTCACTGGTGCTCTGAGCAGGTTGTTCCTATTTAGTGTTTCACAAACTAGTGAAGTATAATTTGTTATCCCTTCATGAGCTGTGACCTGCCCAAGGTATGTGTGAGAACTAGCTCAACGAAAAATCTTAAGTACAGTTGTGCTACTTTTTATTCTACTTCTTATCCTTCCTAAAATAAACTAATTGTTAAAAGGAAACATAGGTAAAATAGTTGTCTTTACAATTTTACCAAGGGATTTGAACACCACGAGAAGACTGACTACAAGTAATCCTGTCCTGGGGAAAAACAACAAACAAATGTATGGAGAGGACCTAATACACTGTCCAGACTGGCCAGTGTCACTGACAAGTCCCATTTATACCTTGGTGGCTCCTCACAGAAATAAGCTCTCAGAAAAATGATGTAACTTCAATATCAAGAGAGCTGGAACACTTCGTTTTCTTAGCAGCATCTTTGCCCTTCTATTAGATTTCAGTAACTTAAACTAAGCTAGTTTCTCAGTAGAGCCTAGAGCATATTCCCTAAGTGCAGCTGTAATTGGAGTAGTTACTTGTAGCAGGGTACGTAGAATAGGATTGTCCTGGTCAGGGAGCATCCCTTTTGCAGTTCTGAAATTTCTTAAGCTTATACAGATATTTTTGCTCTATTTTTCTGGAGGGTTTGAGGGACTGGAGGAAATGACCATAGCCAGTTCAATAGTTATTCCACAGTAGAAATAAAATGGGACTGTTGTTTTTCTTAAAAGAATGATTTAGACTTTATTCTGAGCCTTATACAGCATCACTGCCAACCTTTCACATGCAGAAAAATGAGAGCATTTGTCATTAACTTTCTCTTTATTTTGCAGGAAAGTTTGTTCACCCAGAAATACTCCAGCTGGTATCTCTGATCAACACAGAAAGGAATAAAAAAACAGCTACTACATGTCATCCACATTCCTGAGGTGTTCCTAAATACTGTAGCTATATTAAAATACTTTTTGTTTTACGTTCTGTGTGCTGTGTTTCCTCCAATAACATAAATAATTCTGCCAGCAGATTTTTTTTTTTTAAATATGTATTCACTGCTGAAAATCCTGAGACCACCTGGCTAGGAACAGGTTTTGTTGTTGTTTTAATAAGTTTTGATCTATGCAGCCTCACAAATAGGCTCCCTGCTGGCAAAATTCAGATAAGTTCAAAATTTAGCTGATTGCAAACAAATCTTTTCATGCGGCGCACTGACTGGGACAGGTAGTCTTGTTCTGTGGCTCCTAAGTATGTGTGGATTTAAGGACACTGCAAAACAGAAGTTAATACCTGTTCATTGTGCTACTTGGAAGCAAGACCAGTTAGCACGTTTCTCTGGAAGCTCTTGACAAAGTTAAAGATGAGATTTTCTTTGATGTGTACAATCCTTAAGTGATGATGGATAAAACCTTGGTAATCTCATGGTTACATTTTCTCAATGTATTTATTGTTCATACATTTTTTTTTCTACTATGTGTTTTATCAGGGACTGGTGCTGAGGTTTACATCAGACCAGTATGCCTAACTCCCACTCACCTCAAGCTGGTGACTTTACGGACGCTTGCAGAGTTAATTGGTAATGAAAGAACAGTTGAGATTGGAAGGGGCCTTTGAGGATGCTGCTGTCTAGTGCAGATACCTCCACTTCAGAGTAAAGCCTGCCTTCCCTTCACACGGTTGCACACCAGTACCAATTCTGCTGCAGGTGACAGTTATTAACAGAAGCAACAATGCTCAAGTACAGTACGTTAAAGTAAAGCTGTAGTGGTGTTAAATGCCAAAGCAAGACCAGTGTATGTGTTATTATCTGTTGCACTGAGTATGCAGCTGGAGATTAGGGTGATGTACCAATTACCAGATAATGAAAGTTTGCCCCTGGAAAAATTATATGGTAGAGACCTGGAGTGAGCTTTTCTATCTTCAGCCTCATGTCTGATGAGGCAGCATGAAAATAAATTGAATTGTAATCCCCTTTTAAGGCAGGTGATTTAGCTGAGCGCATGTCTTCAGGCAACGTGACTCCAGGAGATGTCTCCTTGATGCAAACCTTTGGGCCTGACTGAACCTCGCACTGCATTCTGCAGCTGGTGCCTGTGGCAGAGACACAGAGTGCTTCCCTGAGGGGCTGGGAGCTTTTGCCTCAAGCGACCTGTGCAATTCACAAGAGCTGCAGAGTATCTTGGGCTGGATGAGGTGTGGGATGCCTGCTCTGCTCAGGGAACCTCACAGGGCAGCAGTTGTGCCCTGTGGAGACACTGAAGGAACAGTCTGCACTTTACTGAGCACTGAATAGTAGTTCCTGGTAGCTGATCATTGCACTGCAAGGAAGGTGGAGTGAGGCCTGTGGAGCTTTGTCCAGGTCCCACTGTTCTTCAGTATTTTTATCCCACTGAGGTGCGTGCAATCATAGTCTTTATTAGTTTGTATTGAATGCCGAGCATAAAAGCGCTCCAGATGCACTGGAGGACAGAATGGAGAGCAATCCTGACAAACCAGAAAAGTGGTCTTGAAAAGACGTTTGAGAACACACAGCAAGTGCTGCCCCAGCAGGAACAGTCAGTTCTTCCAACGCAGCCGGAGGCTTTCCTGGCTGGCGATACCCAATGCTGCAGGGGATCTGGGGGACTGAGCCTGAGTCAGCAGCACACTGTTGTAAGAAAGGTAAATATTATCCTGGGAAACAGCCATAGTTTGAGTGTGTTGTGTGGGATTTTGTTTTTGCTTAAATACATCTAGCATGTACTCTATGTAATGCTACATTCCCATCTACTTGCTGCAGTCATATGTCAGCTTTTTGGGCATTGCATTTTAATAGAAATAGGAAATTAGTTGGAAAGAGGCTGGAGAAGAAAGTGCAATCAGGAAGCCTGAGCCATGATGACAGGGTGAAAGAAAGGCCAGTGGCTTCAGGCTTCCTAATACACTACTGAAGTGTATCGTTCACATGTAGGAAGAGCGTGCTACAGCCTGGATGTGTGACCTGTGTGGAAATCTCCTTCTCTCGTATCTTTCTTGTGACCCATTCCTATCAGGACGGAGTCTACTCAGGGTGGTAGCTGTTGTAATGACAGTAACACGTAAAGACTAATATGGAAGAGAAGCCTTTCTGGGCAACCTACCTCAACTAGTTGATACGAGGTCTTTAAATTGTGCTCTTAATGAATGTAGCTAAAAAACAATTTACTGCTTTTCCAAAAATATTATATATATATATATATATATATATATATCCACACACAAACAAAAATGAGGGCTAATTCCCTGTCCAGTCCACGTTCCTACCTTTTGCCTTTACTGACCCTGCTCAAATGTTCAATGGTTTTTTTACTGAACACAGTTGAATCATTTTTCTCCTTTGAATCTCAAAGTTTTCAAAAGTTGGGCTGCAGATTTCCATGGGAAATTCAGATCTGTATGGGAGTGAACAGATTTTAAAAACTGGAGGAATGGCAATTTATATTTTGCAATTTACCTTGATACTTTGCTGTGACAACAAAGCTTAGAAAAGAGATGTGCAATATTAATTGTGAATACATAGAATTAAAAAGAAAACATCACGGAGTAAAAGAGTAAGAGAAATTTATTTTTGCTAAGAATATCAATAATTTCATTTACACAAACTAAGTGACCATTAATATTTTTATTTATTTAAATAAAGTCATGTTTGTGCACAAAACCACTGCAAAATAAGCTAACAAACACACAAGAAAACTACTAAAGACCTAATTAAATTTGCTTCCATGCTAAAAATCTCACTAAAGAGGCATTTGAGATAGCTGTCCAAAGTTCTTAATGTTCTACTAGGCATAAGTTAAAGGACTTCTAACTTTGCGAAAACTGTAACAAAAGCCACACAGGAAAAAAAATCACTTAAAGCCACATTTCCTCACAAGATTTTAAGCAGTCTGTAATGTCAAACTCACTAACACTGATTTGAAACTTTGGCTTATGCTCAAAACAAGCATCCATTTTGAAAGTAGCCAGACTGTTTTCCATTTTGTTTATGCTTTTGATGAAGTTGTGCTCATCTCAGTCTGGCGAACTGAGTAATGCAACATGCAGACTGACAAGTGCTCATTAAGACAGCAAGACACTGTCACAAGTGTGCTGCTCTTTTCTTAAAAAGAAGTGCTAAAAGGAAGCAAGAAAACATGCTGAATCAAAGCTGAGAGATGACTGGCTCTCGGTGATTAAGTAGATGTAATGCAGCTGATAGAATTATGCCCAAGAATGAAGCAGGACAAAATTTGGTGCAAAAAGTGAAGCGCTTACTCCTTGTGTGCATTGTAAGATACTACAGTCAAGCTAGCAGCTCTGAAATGTGGACTGAAGGCATGGACTCTAACCTATGGCACATTTTTATTCAATTGTTGGGTTTGTATTTCACTTAAGGCTGTGTCTTGACTGAGGCTCATGCTGTTCAGTTGTAATTAATTTACCTTCCTTTCTTTTTAAGGGGAAGATAGGGAGGGAAAATTATAGAGGCTCCCCCCGCTCCACTTCCCTTTGTAATTAGCTTACACCATTAAGTCTTATCAAACCACAGAGAGTAAGCAACAGAACATATTTTTAAATAGAAGCTTTTCCAGCTACAACGTTCAGCTTACATCAGCAGCTGTGATCAGCTTGATTTCTGTATGAATAACCAGGTGTGCCTTCCTGTCCTTAGCTCCACTGAGCAGCGGATGGAGAAGGGCAACGCCAGACAGTCCTTCACTATCAGTGAAGGACAAAGAACTTTTTTAGGGTGACAATAAGTGATTTTAATTCCATTAGGAAACAGATCATGTACAGACACTCCTGATCAAAGGGCACCTGGTATGGCTGGTAGACAGCTGGGCTATGGCCTACTGCTGGCAGCAATCTTTGCACAGCTCTAGGTCCATCTGTCTGATGTGGCACTGAGAGGGGCGTTAGAAACCAGCAGGTAGAAAACAGTATACCTAACTAAGTAAGAGAGAATGAGCAATTTTTGGAAGGATATTAAAATGAAAATTATTTTGGTCACATTATAGCTTTTAGAGCGTTATGAGTCAATTACTTACGTATGGTTTCTATGGCGTACAAAATACCCGATGATAAAATGGCATATCCAAAATACAAATAGAGAGAAGAAACGCTTCTCTGGCGCTAGCCTAGGGAGGCAATTTTCCAAAACTGACAAAACCTCATTGCACAAGTCAGGCAGTGAGAAAGGCCTAGAAGCCATGGTCCGGGCAAGTCTCTGAGCAAGGCCATCAGCCTAGCACTGGAGCTCTTCTTCGCTCTCGGGAAGCCGGGTGCCAGCAAGAGAGCTCTGGGCACTGGCGTGGGCTGTAGAGCTGAGAACTTCTTCAAAACTGCCCCCAGTGTGGCTTGTCCCACCAACCTTGGTCTGAAACAAGGCAAAGAAAGAACAGTGAGTTCCTCTGCTTGTGCTGTAGCAAGTCCCATTTGCATTTCACCCCATGACTACGGAGGGCTGGGAAATGTTTAAAGCAGGCAAAAAACATGGGTGGTGTTGTTTTGTTGTTGCTTTTTTTTTTTTTTTTTGTCAGTCAAATAAAGCAACCCCTTTCCTCCACCAGCTTTTAAACTTCTCAGCTGCAATTGTCAAATCTGTCTAGAATTACCATAAACCTAAAGGAACTGTTCCCCTAAGTAGATTTGAATTAGGATCCTGTATCGTGCCAGTGACCTTAGTGTGGTTCTTTATGAGTGCCTCACACTTGCTTTTCTGTTTTTCCAGTTCTGCACAGGCTGAATAAGGGATGGGTATTAAAATGAACTGGTATATATATGGCATTTTCCTGAGAAAAAAAAAAAAATTACGTTAATGAGTATGACTGTGCTCACAAGTCATCTACTTTCAAAATGCTAAAGTTTGCTGAATTGGTGAATATAAGAAGTAAAATAAAAAATAAAAATAATAATAATAAAAAATATGGCTGAAAGTCTGAAATATAGTTTTCCTAAACCAAAAAAAAACTTTACCTAAATATTTGGAAATGATAAAGACTATAAGAGGAGACAAAGCAGGTTTGACCAGGTTGTCTTGGTAAGAGAGCATTCTTTTGTGGTTTTGTCTTGCTGACAAGCCTGATCTAAGTTGATTCATGCCTGAAAATAGGACAGAACTTTTCACTCCATCCTACAACTGCAGCAGGATTTAAAGAAAAGATGGCATTTTTCCAGCTTGCCAGCCACCGAATGCTTAGGAAGATTATTTTAATTAAATGAACACTGTGGACTAAGTTTCCAAAGGGTTAATCCCATGTAATCCTTTGTTTCATCAGCTAGCACAGGAGCTTGCCTGGTTTGAAATTTCAGTAACGTAGTAGAATGCTCGATGATTTCCTCTCACAGTTTGAGTCACAATTATTAAAAGTTCCTGTCTCAACAGGTAAGTCTGTATCCATTCCGCGAGTCAGCACAGCCCACTAGAAGGTATCAGGTTATCCTTGTTTTTTTCTAGTAACAGAATAATATATATATATATTGATAAAAGCTGGCAGGCCCAGAACTTGCAATGAATATGCAGCCACTGCCTAGTAAAGCTGTTAAGTTTTCATAGAAGAGCTCATGACTGTTTCCTAATTAAAATTCTCCACAAAAATAACATTGATTCAAACTGATCATAGTGAGCATGAAGGTAGAGACTATTCCTGCACTATTTTAAATGATTCCAATAAGGTGCATCTAAATTTGGGTACCTAAAAACTATTAATGAGGTTTCATTTTCTGTTTACATTTCTGCCTGCTCTTCCATGAGAAAACAAGAATGATGCAAGTCACTTACTGAATGCCTCTGGCCAACACCCCAGTATTTACAACAAACATGTAGTTCTTCAGCATTCTGATTTTCAGAAAAGTTTAAGAGTCAGGCATCCAGTTCCTGTTAATTTCCACAGGAAGGTGAACTAATTCACTCTCCTAAGAAAGCGCCAACCCAAAATCCACTCTCAAAAGCAAATGAAATCGAATTTGAAGTTTGACTTCTAAATGAATGAAATGTGAAAGGCAGTTTTCACTAACAACAGAACACTACAGGACCCTGAAGATCTGACAAATAAATAAATAAATATAATGCTGAGGCTAGTCTCTTTTGCCAGAAGCCTCTCTAGAATATTCTCCCGCTTTTCAGATCACAGGAGGACCCTAGAATTGAAAAGACAGTCCTTTTCCCTCATAGGACTTCCTCAAGTCCTCAGAAGAGAAATAAAAAAGGATGAACAGTTCTGAGGCATTCCCAGTTGCCCACTACCTGTGTTGTTCGCAACCTAGGTCTATGACTCCATCCTCCTTCCTCCATTTGCCCAAAGAAATGAAAGAAAGAGAAGACAGACAAAAAAATATTAGAGAAAATGTCAGTGGGTTTGCCAATAAAGCTGGACAATGAAATGAAAGTTACATGGTATGCAGAAGCTGACTTCAGACTCAAGACTTATTGTTTTGCCTTGCTTAACTAAAGATTCCGTAAAGGGGGATCTAAGGGCACCCCGAGCACCTGACAGGACCAGAGCTGGCATGACAAGGAATTCCTCTAGAAGAATGCCTTGGCTCAATCAGCAAAATATGATCAGGCTCCTAAAGTTGATCACTGTGAGAAGAAATGGTCTTCAGAGCCAAGCAGTTCGAATCAGATTTTCCTCTTTCTAAGTGACACATGGAAACAGACACCCCACCCCACCCCTGACGCAGAAACAGCATCACTCACAATTCTTCTTTAGCCCTCAATGCGAGGTGAAAAGGCTTTGGGCTGCCTTCTCACAGGTTAGCCATAACTGTAAGAAGAGTGGATTTGTGGAGACTGGAGGAGTCCAAGAGCAAGCTTGGGAGCTAAATGTACTGACAGCACTAAAAGCCCTGAGAGTAGGTTTAGTAACTGAATGACTAAAAGAAAGAGCTGCACTTCTTCAACATGGTTTCTTCTAACTGACAAGTGGTGGAAAAAAAAATAATTCACTTCAGACCTCAGGCATTCCAGTGAGCTGCATCCCTTATCTAAATGGGCATAAGTAGAGGGAACACAAAATCATAAGCAAGTGATAACACCCAGCTGCAACAGGCAGGAATTTGGATCTTTCAAGCTGCGGCACCCCACTGCATGAATAGCTTTTCTTACAAGGAGATCGAGCATAAAAAGCATTTTCAGCTAAGGTTGAAAGAATGTGCAGGAATGTATGTAAAGGTACTGAGCTGAGTCCCTAGAGGTCAGAGTTTTGTTCTAGCTCTGCCACTAGACTTCCTTGAGATGCTGACTCCTTGGAATGATGTTTCCGTCTCTGACAGGGTGCAATGGAGATGCCATCACCCTACATTATCATGATGTAAAGCTGTCAAAGCAGACTATCTCCTAATAAAAGTGAACATGAAAAAGCTGAATATGATAGTGCAGCTCAGCACTCTTTGATGCACCTGCTGATTTAGGAACATGAAAATAAATTAAGTTCTCTACTGCTCTGTATTTTTCTCAGACACTGACTGGAAAATATTACCTGCTGTATGATTTCGCAGAGGTTTGGAAAGACAGACCTTGACCATGCACCTGCTGCTTCAGTTCTAGTGGTAACTTGCATTTTATGTAACAAGGAAGGCCCCTTCCTCAGTGGATGGCCATCTTCTTGCCACTTTAATATTTTTACAAACTGCAATGCCCACTGACATTAATCCAGTATTGTCAGTTCCCCATAAAATGAGGTGCTGCATTTGGCCCTTTATCACTAACAGACTGTACATAAGATGTTAGAATCTTTCTATAGCAGTAAAATGCCATTTCATGGGCACACTTACCAGATGAATAAGAACCATCATTTTGTTCCCACTTTTGTTGCAAATTTGCCATTCTCTTTCCTGCATTAACAGGTGTTATTAGTAATGCCTGGTAACTTTCTCATCAGATGTTTCTGTCCCACAGCAAATATGTTAATATAGTTTTGAAAATTTAAATACAGACAAAATATTGATATTAGAGAGAAAATGGACACCTGCATTAAGGAAAGACTACTTCAGTGCTGAGAGCATAGGTGGTATGACAAAACAGAGTTACATGACAGCTCCCATCAGCTGAGTCAGGGGCACTCAGTGAGTACATCTCTAGTGCTGCAAGGAGAGTAGCTCCAGCCAGGACCTAATTTCAGTCTGTAGACAAACAGTTGTGTCTGCCTAGCATGGCACAGCACAAAGCTCATGAGACCACACTGCTTGCAAAACCGGACTTTGTGTCTCCGCATGGCTCTGCCTCATACAGCATAATCAACTGTGGTTACACCTGAGATGTCTCTGTTTTCCAGTTTAGTATGGGCATATTTTTGGCATTTTTGAGACCACTTGTTTACTTTGGCAGACAAAAGAAGTAGTTTCACAGCAATAAAGCAGAGAAAGATGATTTTTCTGATTTGTCTTCACTTTCTAATAATGCTTCTGAAGTTGCATGAAATTTGCATGATATTCTTGGTTCAACAGCAAATTCAATCACCTTTCTGTACAAATGACAGGGACAATGAAGCCATCACACTTCAAGCATAGCCATATAACAGTCTTTAACCATTACCTTAAGGCTTGTGACAGTGGTCTCAACCTTCTCTTCGAATGACTTGAAAGTTGGAGAATTCCTAAGAGAAGAAGAAAGTTGAAGCAAGTCAGTTGCAAACTTAAGGAGGTAATGTCACAATTTCATCAATTTTCACCAAGCAACAATGGACTAAATGAAGACTGGCTGGCAGCACAGACGTTCTCAGAAGGAAGAACCAGTCAACAGTGGCCTAAATCCTGCATTTCTATAGTTTTATCCATTTGTGTTTTTGCCATAGTGCAATTAACAATTTTTTTTCATCTGATGAGTAAGTTTATAATTAATATGATTAAAAAGATGGTTGTTCAAACTTTAACATTGCAGAGGCTATGATGAAGGAGATTAAAACTACATAGGAAGTGGGTCCCAAATGCCTTTGAGGAACCTTGCCTGCACCTATGATTTTGTGACCTAGGTCTAACCTGTTGTTTTCAAAGATGTTAGGGAGACTGTGTTCCTAGTGTGTCTGTCTAACAAAGCTAAGCATTGCTTAGCTTTCACTTCCCATAGAAAAGAACACAGCTCTGGTTGTGGGAGAACTGTGAGCTGAACATATCTTAAAAAGAGCAACAGCTGTGATTTTCCTTCTTAAAGCATGTGGCATACCTGGTTTGCTAGCTTGCTTTACAACCTCATTCTTTTCTCCATGACTTGAAACATAGCTTCTCTCTAATTTTAAATGCATGCAACTGTTTTTGCATTTCTTCCTGCAGACAGAACACACTGACCACAACTATTATCTATCTCTTAATATTATGAACATAACATATATACTGTCCTAATGTTCTCAATTACAGCGCGCTTTGTACTTCATGACTAGTGAATAGTCTGCACCTCAGAAACTGCTGTCCTGCAGGCTTCCTCTTATACTTTCTTCACCACACAACACAAAATGATGCCAGGAACTACCTTTCCCTGTCAGGTGCCCATCCATACACTTTTGCCATCCACAGGGAATGGCAAACATATGTAGCAGCCTGTGGTTTACTCTGCAAAATGATGAAGCCAATGGCTGCTAAAACTTGCGTGTTCCTGTTTACATGCACTGAGAACTTACCAAGAGCATGACAGTGACCTCTATTTCTGCAAGCACATCTACATCATATCCCACATCAGATTAGAGTTAAATTGGCTCTAATTTAAGGACAGGGCAAGCAGAAGCCAGTTGGAAAAATAATGCCTATTTACTTTTGGTTTCTGTTAAAGGGTCGAAGGGTCTCTGTTGAAGGGTCAAAAGAACCCTTTGAGAAATTGTTTTATGATTTCTGTTTGACCCATGGGTCACTCTGGTGAGTGTTTGCCTTAAACTATTCACCTGCTGAAGTTGAATGAATTGGCATCCATTGCATGGTTAAGAGGTTTGTTTTCCCCATACGCTTGGCAGGGAGCCGAAATACTAATATATTTAGAGACTGGGAGGGTAAAAAGGAAGCTGGATCCTAATTTTATTGAAAACAGTAAGAGCTTTACTTGAAGAGACATTGATATTTGGCGACAGTCAAGTAAAGCATGATTATAGCCATTAAAATATGAAAGCACTCATAAAATCCCTGCATAGGAGCATGATCCAAAGCTGCTGGAGTGGAAAGCATCGCTGACGTTAATGGGCTTTGGATAATGTTCTAGAGACAGCAAAACAACTGAATTTCAGGTGCAGTAATACAAATCTGATAACACTCAACTACCCAAATACATCTCAGAAGTGCTCCATTTATCATTTATTCAAAAAGATCAAACAAGAGGTTAAGCAGTTAATACAATTAAAAGGAAAAAAAAATAAAGAAAAGAAAGCCACAGATGGCCAGTCCTACAGACCTTATCTACGTGAATAACCTTAATTGACTGAAATCATCTGACTAAAAAACTACATGACTAGGATCAAGGTATGCAATTCCCCCTCATTACAATGCTGAACATCAACATAGCAAGTACAATATGGGTAGCGTATTACCTCATTGCAGGCATGCTTATGGAATGGCGAATAGAGTAACTGTGGGATGAAAGCAAAAGATAAGGAAAAAAAGTTGTGAAATCCAGTTTGCAAAACGATCACAACATACTGTTTTTATTATTTGAATATATCTATTTTTAAAGTTCACATAAAAATACTGGTACTCCACTCTTGAGGGCAACAGCTTGTCAAACTTACCTGTGAATTCCAGCTCACGTTCAGCACTGAAGATCTTGCCACCACACTCTCATGTCAAACTAAACTGCAGTTGCATAGGGCTCAAAGAACCATAAAGTTCCTGGAAATGTCCATTTAAAGGACACAGAACCAACCCCGCCATCTAACACAGACGTTCATGATATGACAGAGGAACAGAAAGCTACCTTCGTGTTCCTCGGTCACAGACAATAAGCTTTGTGCTTGGTGAATGCAGCACGCCTCAGGTCTGTGAGCCTGATCAGAGCTGGTTGGAAGCAGTAGGTAGGCAGGCAGCTGCCTGCCTCTGTTGCATGTACAATGCACATAAATGGACTGCACTAGCCACCAGTTTGTATAGCCTAACACAAGAGGTTTCTTCAACAGAAAAGAAAGCCACTCAGCTGTAGAAGTTTCCTATCTCTTCTGGGATCACCAAGCATAGAAAGCACTGTTCTCCAAAGCTCTCGTCCACCTTTCCTTGCCACACTCTCTTCTTCCCTCCTCAGGCTTCCCAGCAGCGTGTGTATCAGGATGTTGGAAGGCAGATGACGGAGTCTCTACAACATTTAAAAAATCTCCTAATCCTCTTCTGCACCTCTACCCCTGCAGCTGGCTTCTTATCCTAACCTCTTGACTTAACTAGCCACATTCTTCTACCTGAGCCACCAAAGTCAAATCCGCTGTCCTAATTTCACTACTGCTGGGAAGTCTGTTCTGAATAATCTTTATTTGAAGTACAAGAACTCTCCATAACTACATTTACAACTGAACATTATGAGTAAGTTGCACCCTACAAGAGTACAAGAGTGCTGTTTCCAAAATTCATGTGTGGCTACTTTCAGTGTTGAGTGACAGCCGCAGATTGGTCTGATTGGAGTTGTTTCTGTCCCTTAAGAGCATTAAGGGACAGCAACATTTGGCTGCAATTAAGCAATGCATGATCATAACATTAAAAAATTGAGAGCTCTCATATAAACAGCACGTGCTTGTTCTGAATTATACAAATTCAGAGAGGCACTGTGTTGATAAATACACAACAACTTTTTTTTTTCCAGATTCAAGGTGGGGGGAGCTATTTGGCAAGAAGGTGGGGCAGTGAGATGTATACGAACCATTTTTTGTTGCGTGCATTTCAAGCTTTTGCTAAACTTAGATGGACAGAAGCTGACACCAGACAACACAAAGTTTTCACGTTCAATTTTTCACATCACATTTAAGATTTATGAAAGACTATCCCAAACATTTCATGAGTGCAGATCTTTAACAATTCTAGTTAATTGAAACAAGCATGCTTGTCATGTTAGTCTGGCAACACATGATGAACAGGCAGAAAATAAGAGTTTGGAAGTATTTCAGCATAGACTGCTCCTCTTCTAGCAGCAAAACATTTCAAATATGAAGCTCTGAGTAAGATTACATTGTGCCAAATTAAATTTGCACAGCTGAGAGATGGCATGTGACAGACGATCTGAATACTAAGTGAATATTTTACTAAGTTAATCTTTTAATTTCCTTAAAAAGGTGAGGATGCAAGTTGTAAGAACAGTGACAATACATACAATGTTTTAATGGAAACTTATAACACTAAGCTTTTTTAAAGACATCCCTGTCTGTGATGGTGAAAGATTTCAGAGGCTCAGTGCAGCTGCAGAGGACAGAGATCTTTCATGACAAAAAATGCCAGATACTACATTTTGGCTTCACGTCAGAGTGAGATAGTAAGGTCAATCTATATACCACATTTTGAAGTTTTCTCAGTGAAGTAAAAGCCCTCATTAGGATGACACTTAGCTGAAGAGTGAAGTCTTTCTTGAACTGCCCCATGCCCTGGCAGTACTACCAGGCCAGATGGACTGCAGGGACTGAGGGCCGTTCAGCCTCTCTGCTGGGTGTACTGACGTAAAGCCAAACTGCGTATAGAATCTCTCAGCATCCATAATTCATCATATGGTGAAGTGCTTTACAGCATCAGTATAGTCAAGCTCCAAAAAATACAAATACCTTCTTTTTTTTAATTAGGTTAAGAATCAGTCTTACCACTGGAAATTTCCCCAGGGGTAAAGACTTTTAAGCAGTCAGCACGTAGGCTTCATGACTAATATAATTTTGCTTTATTGATGAGGTGGTAATTTTTTCTTTTAAATGGATTTTTATAAAACTGTGCTGGCTGAATAGAAGTTTTGTGGTGTGCAGAGTTCCAACCTCTGACAGAAAACGACGGTTAGGAGAACGGTGTTACATATAAGCAGGTTTCCCCAAGAGCATCTTTTGAACGCATTCATTATTTGAATTTGAGACTAATCTACTCAAGAGCAAGGTAAACATACTCTAGCCACTTTGCCCAGTCCTTTCTTCATTGTACTCACCATGCTGTAAAAATGAGGCATTACACTTAGTAGTGTAGCAAATGCTTTTATCATACATAACAAAGTTGAAAGGAGAGAGTTCACTGTGTTACATTTCATAAAACACATCCTGTTAAATACAGAGGCAGTTTTTGAGGACAATAATGTGTCTTACCTAATTGAATGCGATCTTTGGTGGATGCACAAGAAAAGAAAAGCAAGAGTTAGAAGTATTATGAAAATGCAACAAAAAATTACATATGTATCTGTAGTATGCCAAACTGCCCAAAGAGAAAAATAAAATCATTTGCATTCAAATCTTGTTGCTGGAAATCACACTAGGCCGTAGATCAGTTCAGATTCCTTCAAGACAAGATTTTTCACACACTTCTTCACTACACACAGTCGTATACTCTCAGCTCAGCAATGAATGGAAGCTCTGTCTGCTAAACCATGTGTCCTCTTCATTAGATCAGATTTAATCAACGTTAGCCAGTTTCCCTCCCAAAGTCCTACCTTACCCTCATTAGGGAGGAAGTACAGGCTAACTGGAAATTTACATGTACATCAGTGAATGTCTTCCTCACTCCTCCCTCTATATTTTTTAATCATCTAAGTTGAGATAGATTTGGCAAAAAATAAAAAGCTTTTTAATTCCTAAAATTGCATTTTCTAAAATACTTCTTCCTTGTTTAAATTAATACTTGAAACACTCTGACACTGTTTTCCACCTCACATGAAACTTAATGAAGGTAGCAGCACTGGGACAGTCACACTGATATGCAATATCTAAAGGATGTCATTAAGGTGCCGAAGTCACGAAATGAGGCAGACAGCCTCTCCTTCATCAGTGTATTATTGATGTAGCCTTAATTAATGCCCACTTCAAGGCAACACCTGCCTCACGCAGTGAGCCAGATAGGTGGCACACGCTTAATGAACATCTCTCCAATAGTTATTCCTCACATCCTTTTCCAGTGTGTGGTGTGATGCATTATTTACTGCACACTACTCACACTGTGCTCTGAAGAAAAGCAAGGATTTATTCACGGTTATTTACAGGGCTCATCACCATGTATACATGCACTTCTCATACACATATGGATTTATCTCCACAACACGTTTCTGCTTTGAGAAGCTTCAGCAGTATTGTTACCAGTCATAACCTCCTTCTACTACCTGCTGCCTCCCAGTACCAGCCACCCCCTGCTCCATGCTAACACAGATATCTGCACAGCCAGGTGATAAGGGAATCTGTATTACTGCAGAGCTCTAAAAATCAGCTTGACTGGAGGGGCAAGTGACAGTAGAAATGAGAGAAAACAGCTGTTTCACCTGTCACCAAAAGAAATACTTATGAAATTATATTTTCAAATAAGATAATATCAACATCTCCTTTAGAGGGGATATTAAGAGACACTGAGGTTTAAGGATGATAGCTTGGTGTATGACAGATACAATGTTTCAGGGAATTTTGCTCTCAGTGACTTCAGCAACGGTTCTTGAGTGTCCAGAACACCCCTAGGTGATGGAAATGCACAAAGAGAATGCACAGCAAGCATCCTCTCCCACAGCACTAACAGGTTAATGATTCCTGAGCCATCTCCAACAGATATTGGCCTAACCTGCTTCTACAAACATCCAATGAGAGAGAGTTCACAGCCTTCAGAAGTAACCTGTGCCACTGTTCAGTTTTATAGCTGAATGCTTTCCTGAACTTGCACATAAAACTTACTACATTACTACATTATCCCTCTTCTTTCTTTATTCAGTCCCATTTTTCTGTATTCACATACTGTTACTGGCTGTATTTTCTGAAGCTCTGAATACCACTGTGATATTCTCCACGTTTCTTCCAGTTCATGTGCACACCCTGCACAGCCCTGAATACTCCAGCTTAGACCTTATCTGAACTGAGCAGAGCAAAGCAGTCCTCCCCCAGATCTTATAGGCAACACTCCCATGGAGGTTGGAATTAAGCTTGTAGAAGCAGAAGTAGCATGACAACATTGAATCATGCCACATTTGTGAGCCACTAGCCTGGCATGTGTTAGGCCCTTATCTGCAGAGCCACTATCAGCTGGATGGTCTGTACACCTCTGTGTTTTTTTGCCCTCTGTCAGTACAGCACCTTACTTTCCTTCATCAGTTTTTATTTCAGCATTTCATTTTGAATCCTACTCCTGCTGTCTAAAGTTGCCTGCATTCCCTCCCACTGCAGCCATCTTGGGGTTAAGTGCATACACGATGCCATCACCTAAACTAGTAGTAAAGTGATGAAGAGCAATGGACTCATGTCAGATGCCTGCAAAATCCTGTATTATGCTGAGACCAATTCCTTGAATGTAGTTTTCCATTCCCTATGCCCTCTTCCTGCTAAAACAGTAACACTATCCTGTGCTTCCACTCCATCCTCTACTACAGGTGGTGCCAGTTCAAAATAATCTTCTTGACAAACCTTTTTTTGTGTTTGTCATTGTGTTGTCTTCTAGATGCTTAGAAGGCAAAAGGTTAATGCTTTCCTCCTGTATCTGGTTTACATTTCCCAGAACTTCCCTTGTCCCTTTCTTGAGGGATGAACTTTGCTTTCCTCCACCTCTCTGGGACCTCTTGTGCTTTCCCTGCTGGCTCCAGTCTTCTCTGAGAGGCACATTCGTCTGCCTCATTCACACCACCAAGCTCTCCCTGCCTGCCCTCTGTCTCTTTCCACACATGCCTTTCAGCTCCTGGCAGGACTGAGGAATTATATTACCTTCACTCATTTACAGAGTTTGCTTATCCCAGACAATGAATTTGAAAGAGGTCTGCGTGATCATGTAATTAAAGAGAATGTATGGGACAACTGAATGAAGGATGTATAAGCAGTATAGCTGCTGACATCCTAATTTGCATGCATAGCTTTGTTAGATTAATCTTTAAATGCATTTACTTGGATAGTAATGTAAGTGGTAGTGTACACATAGTAGTAATGTATGTAGTTTCCTTACTTTGTAGTTTCATTATTTATTTTTCTTCTTTAAAACAAAACAAACAAACAAACAAAAAAAAAAAACAAAAAATAAAAACAGAAATTCTCCCACTTGGTATGACGACTTGTTTCTAGATAGGCCATAAGCAGATCTGAAACTCTTGGATCTGCACAGACAGCTGTGGAGCAGTCCATTAGTATTGCAGGGCAAGATCCCAAGTTCACCATTATATAAAGGAGCTGGGGATAAAGACCCTCAGCCACATGTCGTATCTGCTCAACATGGCAAGAGACATGCTGAAATGTAATAACATGTTGAAACGTGTAACCTCTGTTTCTTAGAGATCTAGCTCCACATTACTACCCTGCGAGTGACCTGGGACTCCTCTCTTCTTGTTTGCCTTCCTTCTCCATGTCAGAAAATGTTAACAGAGATGATAAGAGCTGGGAGTGGAAGGCAAGAAAAAAAAATGATGGCATCAGGATGACTGTAAGCTCTTTCAAAACCGTCACCACCCCGGCAGGGGTAAAGGCCAAACACACCAGACCTCCCAACATATGGGGAATTATGATGATCATCTGGATTTCAGAAAGCAGTTTCAAGTATCCATTCTGAACAGCAGCAGAACAGGGATTTGCATCTGGACACCACTGGTGAGCATCAGCCTTAATGTCTAAACAATAGAATTAAGCCAGAGTCTGATGTGTGTTTAAACCAGCATTTAGGGAAGGGGCCATGATAATCCTTATGCGTGATCACTGAGATAAAAACATATGGATTAGCAACAAGGCAAACAATGAAACAAAGGACGCATGCCTCCTTAACAGCTTATTCCTCCAACCATGGCAAGCGCTGGAGTGGGAGAAGAGTAGAATTTAAACACAGCCATTTATGTGGTAACATTTACAGTGTGACCCCTCGCAGAACTGTACCTGCTCCAAGATCTTATACCAGTTTCATTACTGGGGTAAACATACAAAGTATTACTCCAGATTTAGGGTTTTCAGCAGATGTAGAATGCCCAATTCATGCCGTGCTTTATGTAACTAGGGGACACTGGCTACACCACCTGCTTCTTCATTGCCATGTGCCAAGAAAACTCTCCTACCCGAAAACAGCATGCTTCCACAAAAATGGCAGTGCTAGTAAGTTTGTATCTTCCTGAAAAATGTTTGAAGATACTCATTTTGATCAAAGAAAGCTACTAGAAACAAGCTTCTCAATTAATTGAAACATTTATGTACTTAGCTTCTACTTAGAGCCCTTGGCTAAAGGGCTAATGGGTTAAATACCACCCATCTGCTTTCCATGTGCGAATCAGAAGCATGATCACCATGGGGATAGGGGCTGGCACTGATACATAGGTGAAAGAAAGCAGCCATTAATTAAGGGGAATATTAAAGGAAAGATGTCATTTATTCCAGTGAAGACATTTCTGCCTTGGGAGAAATCTCACATGCTATGCAAAGCACAAGTGATATGACCTGAGAAGTACTAAATTGTTAGTCATTCTTCCCTCCACCATCAAAAACCAGTGTTCTAGGTATTTGCACACCAACTCTTCGATCACTGCTGTAGGATCCAAAGCGATGAAGCAGTATGATGATCTGTTCACTGAGCACTGACCTTGTCTTCCTTACATGAGGAAGTGTTAGAAAGAGCAGAAGAGAAAACAGAATAGATGTATGCCACATGCTGCACAAACTTCTCATCGTGAATTTCTCAAAAATACACAATACAACTGTAAAAGGGAAGGCGGTAAGAATAAGCAAAGGCATAAAAAAGAATTGTGAAAACAAATCATGCAGCTGGAACCTCAGCCTGGAAAGAGGGAACTGAACAACAGGATAAAATCTCGGGAAATAGCGAATGACATTGAAGGACAGCAGTAGGACTACATTCAGTATTTCTTATAATAGAAGAGCCAGAAGGCATCAAAGGAAAAACCAAGTAGATCCAAAATAGGGAATGAATGAACAAATAAACACACCTCACACACCTCTTTATCACATAACTATCTGTTAATCTGGAGGAACATGAGGTGTTACAAATGTCAAAAGCTCATGCAAGTCAAACAAATAAATAGTAAATTTATGAAAAACAACCTGTCAAAGACTCTTAAATGAAAGCTTCCACCTCTGTTTCAGTGAATTTTCAGCTCGGATTGCTGGATGCCAAACAAATGTACCAGGAAAATGTAATTGCATGCCATTTTACTCTTATAACCTTTCCTAGGCATATACTATCAATATATATCTAGCTTTATTAAGTCAAAAAGTTCTTAGCTTATGTTCATAAGCTGGTTGTAAGTCACTCGCTAGATTTCTGTTTTAAAATGTAATGTGGAAAAAGACACTGTAAAGCAGACCGTACCATGATGAAGTTTTTCCTTTTTTCACCTGCACCTAGAAAAACAGCAATAATTCTGCAGAGGGTGTGTTACCTGTATGTAAAAGGCAGATACGACTCTAAAGATTTCTAAAGATTCAAATTAAAAATGAGAGTGGTAAAAAATCCATTTGCATTAAAAAACAAGAAAGTATTTGAAATATTGTAAAATGAATTCACACGGTGAAAATTACTAAAAAGTGAATATATACCATTATTGTTAATAAATGAGACCCTAATTCTGCAGCTCGGACAGTATATTGTAGTTATTGAAGTCCATTTATTTCATCACAAAAAATAAACTCCCTGAAACACCTGAGAAGCAATTCTATAATGCTGCTATTAAGCTGAAAACTTAAGTGGTGATTTGCTGAGTACAATTTCTTCATTTATGCTTCCATTTTGAGGAATTTTAAGTTGAACACTTTTAAAGATACACCAACATATACAGCTCAGCATTTAAGTTGTACTTAAATGGGAATTATTACCCTCTATTCCTGTCATTTTTATTTATTTATTTATTTTTTTAATGCAACACAACCACAGAATAAAATTTGCCTGCTATTTTAGGAGGCCTGGACTACCAGAGTGAATGAAGCTCAAGGGCAATAGTCAAATACCTTTCAGATTAGTAAAACATTAAAAGTTGAAAACACCTAGAAACAAATATATGGAAAGTATGCAGATAGTGGGAAACATAAAATAAAAAATAAAAAAATAAAGAAAAAGAAAAGACAAGGGAGTAAGAATTTGCTAACTAATAAAGCCTGCCTTCAGAATGTGGTACTACTTTTGTTTTATCTTTCGTACACTTGAAAGAGATGATATAAAATAGTCTGAAATGTTTTTTCTTTTTTAATTTATCTTTCCAGGAACAGCTCCAAGGCAAGCTTGTTTTCTTCAGATGATCTTTGTCTCCAGAATCCATGTATGAATAAAACTGGGTTAATAAAGATCTAACTGCAGTGTTTAGTCCCATTTTATTGGTATATTTCCTTGAGCTTGCAAAGCTGTTCCAAAAAGAATTTTTATTTATTTAAAAATAGGACTCAATTAAAATTACATTTTCATTCATCATTTTCCCCTTTTTTGGTTCAGAACTATTAATGTTATAAAATACTTCAATTACCAACTATTTGAAAGCTTAGAACACTAATGTAGGTGGAAAAGAAAGGCTGGGGAGAAAAAACATAACAATTCTGTCAAAGAAAGAACAGAGAAGCAGCAGATCCTTGTACCTCATATCTCCGAACTTCTTGCTGATGGCAGTTCCTACATTGCTGATAGCTGCTGTTGCTTTATGTCCTGCATGGCTCAGGGTCTCATGTGTTTTCTTGTAACTAGAAACAAAAACAAAGAACAGAAATAATGATAAGTTTAAAAAAGAGAGGCTAGAATCCCCTGCAATTATTTTTCCTTATTTCTGCATCTTAAGGTCCCACCCATCAAAAATTTAAGAAAAATAGTAACTGTAACACAAATCAAATTACGAAGATGCCCACTTCTGCACAGCTTTGTAAGTGCAGTTTAATCCTAATGTAAGCAAAGCACACTTCAGAACAATCCTTCACTGTCTGTCCTCCTTGAAGATAACATCTTCCAAGAGGTTAAAAGCAGAATGTCATGATTTGTTGAATACTAGTTTGATACAATTTCTGTAAATTTACATCAAATAACCATTCTGTCAGCAGACAATGACTTTCTGGCACAACCTGCGGTCTAAAGCACAGAAAGAATCAGCTAACATACGTGCTCTTCCATGCATACATACAAATTAGATACATTTCAAAGATGCACTTCAAAATTATTTATTGGTATTTCAAATTAGACAACATTGATCAAATCTGTTTCCATATGCTACAACTCTACCTTTTTATTTTTTAAATGTAAAGGAAGAAGGTTTTAGGAAAGAAAAAAAAGATGAAAACAATCTAGATAGTGAATGCATATTCTAAATAGCATCGATCACTGATCCCTTTTTGACGTTATTCATTTCACGTGTAGCATACACATTCAAACACAGAATCATCTTAATTTACTGATTTGGACTATATGCTCTGATCACACAGATCCTTCAGTATAGTTATGTTCTCAGAGTAATCAATAAGCTTTTCTGTACAGATGCTTTTTTTTTTGCTCAATAAACTAACTCTGAATGTGTCAGAGACCTCCTTCCAAGGAAATCATCTGGCACTGGGAGCAGTGACGCAGACAAGTTCATAATTAGAAGTACTGGCCTAGTAAGAGAAGGAGAGCATATTACAATCAGCCTTGTATCCTGTGGTGTGCCTTGGCAGACAAGGACTGCAGAAACGATCATGAAAAATTCAGAAGTACAACTCCTTTGGTCCTATTTCTCCTTTGAAAAAGTTCTGTAAGATTGCAAATGTGTACCAAAATACACCAGAGATTAATACAAAAATCCCACTGCCTAATTCTTGCAACAGTAACAGAGTATTTTCTTCTAACTTTTAGATATATGAATGCAATATAACTTGGTAGAGATAAGAGGAGAAATAAGAAAAGATTAACATTTGCAATTGGGCACATCACATTTTATGTCAGGTCCTTTTAGCCCTGGTAGTACCTACAGCTGGAAGTCCGACGATGAGGCCTCTGCTGTACAAACCATGGGCTAGAAGCAGATGCCAGGTAATGCTTTACTCTCTCAGACAGAATTCTATCAACAATTTTTTTCCTCAGCACAAATACTCTGATTTTATGATCCTAACTCCCCAAATACCTTGAAGACTGCCTAACAAGTTCTAAAACTGCCAAGCAAAACGTGTCAGTCTGTGAGGGTGTTCTTCTCTGTCTCCACTGACTAGGATGGCAGTTTAAAGGAGGCAGCTGAGGGTACCAAATCTCCAGAAACCTGGAGTTGGTTGGATGACTTGAATTAATCTCAACCACTAATGCTAAATGGCAAGAAAGGCTAAAACACTGCAAAAGTAACAGAGGGAGCACAAAGTGTAATTAGAAAGGAAGGAGCACTGGTTATGCCCATTTTCTGTCTTTTTCAACTGCAGAGCACAGACAAGACCTAAGAGATGTTTTTTACTGGGTGTCCTTTCTCCTCTGCCCTGCCATTTATCACAGGACAAAGCAAGGTTGCAATGCTCTTATTTCACTGAGGCCTCATTCTCTAGCTTGACTAGTTAAATCTCTGTCCTTTTTCTTGCTGTCATTGGACACACTCATCTCAGAGAGTGCAATGAGACCCTAAAATAGATGTTGATGATACCTCACTCAAACTACAAACATAAGTGTTGCCTATGAGAATAATAATAAAAAAAAAACACAAAACTTTCCATTGCCTGCTAGCTTATACATGCATATGGGCATTTGTTAAAATGCCCATATTATTGCTTACATGTCTTTAGACATCTTCTTAAAGAAGAAGTTTCTAAGTCTATTCAGCACAATTCTGTTGATGACAAAAATGAAGGCCAAAATTTGACTTCCAGGTCTGAAAGGTCCTTGGTAGCAGGGCAAAGCTCGTTTCATCTACACTCCATCCAGTCTGGTCACAACACCTGTAACCAAACTCACCTAGCCTTGTCACAGACTTCAGGATGACAGTTGGCTCAGCTAGTTCTATGAGAAGACAGGCAAGAGGGAGCATGGATCTTTCTGCAAATTACTGTGTTGATATTCAGTTCAAATCTTAAGCCCATTAAGATTAAGAAATGTTCAGTCCAAATCTTAACCATCAGACAAATTTTTATGAAGTTGAACTCTTACCCTAAGTTGCATTTGCAGAAGTAGATCCACCCCCAACACTTCCCTTCCCCTGCCACCTCCCCAACCTTCTAGGGGGGCTCAGAGTTAGAAATCAGAAAACACCACAGGGATGCTCTGAGAACTGGGACCATAATAAGGATTAGAATATTGTCAAGATCAGTGTCCCATTAGCCATACAAAAGTATATGCAAATTTCCACATATATATATATATATATGTTTAATGAAGTTGAAAATCATGTAAAAATTTATATAGGAACAAACACTATTTAAGTAGAGGCTGATTGTACATAGTGAAGTTTTTTGCAGCCTTCATTCTGAGTTTTTGTTGTTGTTCAATACACTTCATAGTTCATTTTATGCAAGGGCATGCTTAGCTTTATGAGATGGTATCTCCACGTCCTGCCTTTGTGCTGCAGGTTCTTCACACCACATAAAACCATTAAGAGAATAGTCCCAAATGTCCCCACACAACAGACAGACATCACTTCAACTGGGAAACAGTGGATCCCCTTACGTGGTTCTGAACATTACTTTGGTCAGAATACACCTTCTGGGAATTGGCTAAAATGACTCTGATTTGTGTTTTCCCTGTAAAACCCCTAAATGCAATGTCCTCCCCAGTATTTTTACCAGCAAGAAAGACCGGGAGACTGCATTTATGTTTCTAATACTTTTGATGTTACACAACAGCGTAAATCCAGATAAGACTGTTATGCAACTGGTCTTTTTTCAGCATCAACTTGCAAAAATGACCTTTGGCATGCCTCCCCCCACCAGCAACGCTGAAGAACAGCTTTAAGGAACAAAATGAACACAGGTAAAAATGCTGTGCAACTTGTAATGCCTGCCAACAGAGACAAGAAATAACTAGCATCTTGGTAGACCTTGCAGATAACTAGCTTAAAAATCAACACGCCATCCCTGCCTCTCCACCATTACTCGTATCACTATGTCTTCTTCATAAATTAATGACCTTTCCAGAGTACACTGCCTCACTACATTTAGTTATACTCCGTATTGACATATAGTACAGCATTTTGGTTCAGATATTTTTATTATAATTGTACTGCATTTACAGCATTCATTCAATACCTTCCCCTTGTTACCTCCCTGTTATCAGTGACCTCCAACATATCCTTTCTGATCTCTGGGAACCTTGTCAATTGCACATAACATCAATAATCTGAGCCAGCAATTCTCATATTTGCAGGTAACACACAGCAGTTTGTAGTTTTAACACACTGAACAGCTTACATAATTTTCAGAAGCATCTAAGTGTAGAAATTATGTTTGTTATTCCAGTTAAGAACTACTGAAATTCATTCCTGGGAAAAAAGTGTTGTAAGAATGCCTTTTCTCAAGGCCTCCTGCCAACACCAACTGCTCTGATGTGCCAAGTGATGTACAATACCTTCAGATTCTCATCCTTTTGGCACCCGTTAGTGGCAAACATTAGGCAAGTACTGATCACTGAGCTCATCAGGACAGGTGAAAGCATCTCAATAGTCAGCCATTGGCTAAAATAAGGTTTGTGACCCTGAACCACAACGCAAAAAGGCTCCAGCAGGAATTGGAACTCCATGAATTTAGGGCACAGAGGTTCCAGAAATACCACCAGTGTGGTGCATTTTACACAAATACATCATCAGGCTCCATTCCTTTCTTTCTAACAGTCATACAATGTCACCACCATGGTCGTGAGTTTTAAAGGATTATGCCAGGTGTCCAGTAGCATTAGTAAAAGCAGAAACAGGCTAACTTGGTACAAGAGACTCTTGATTTAGGCAGTTAGAGTAGGAATGTCTGCTCTGTTTTTGTGGCATCTAAACATATTCCATAGCACAGGAAAATTAGTTATAGTGACTAACAAGGATCCAGGTTCATGTTTTTCATTTAGCACTTCCTAATACCTACAGTGTATTTTGTAGACAAAAAAGGTTTAAGCAGATATGGTATATGTGAATTGCTGGCACAACTGTAAAATTGTAAATCAAACTCATTGTCATTTCAAATATTAGCTTTTTCAGATGACTTTCAAGTAAAAAAATTATCTGTTGACTTTGATTATTTATTTATTTTTTAAACAAGGAATTCCTTTTAAGAAAGAAAATGTCTATAAAACTGATATTATAAGTTATCATTAAATACATTGACATGCCACAGTTATATTCTGACAATATGCTCTCCTCAACACATTTAAAAGAAGCACATCTCTAGTATCGTTATGTACACTGTTGACAAAACAGATTTGCAGCATATTTTGACTGCATTTTTACCTGACAGCTTTGTATATAGCATTTAGGTTGTATTATCTTATGACAACCAAGTCTCACTGCCTCATTTTTTACAGCCACTTAAAGCAAATTAAGGAAGATTACTACTTCTCATATTAGCTTTTACGAAATGGTGTTTCATATAAAATACAGCCAAACAACAGACGTATAGAGAGGTCAGGGAACTGGATTTTTAAATGACCAACACCATCTGCAGGATAAGACAGGATAATCATATTGTATGCTATTTGATCTCAGCTCAGCTCAGTACAGAGCTGCCCTTTACATGGCAGAGTTAAATCTAACCTTCCGTCATAAGCACAATACATGGTCTACTGACAGAAGTAGGCTACGAAGATAATATTCGTATTTTGCATGGCAAGCTGCGTATTTGACCTATTACAGTGAATAATAAAGATTTTAAAATCAGCTTCTGTAAAATATGACAACACATACAGCTAATTAGCATATCTTCACTAAGCGTTGTTCTTCTCCATTAATGCGTGCTCGCAAAATTAATCCATTTGTGAAACCCACTTCTGTTATAGAGATTACATTAGATGCAACAAAATGCAAACAATTAGCAACAAAACCATATTGTAGAGCAGAGCCTGGTGGCACAAGTCATGTCCCATGAAGCTTGCTTCTTTTTACTTTTCAAACTATTAGTCAGCTTAAGAATGATATTTTCTGGAATCAACGTAAAGCATCTAACTCTCTGAGAAACTCTCTACTAGAAAAATCTTTTTCTGCTAATTTTCTCTGAAAGCAAAGCTCAGTGTTAATTAAATTATTCTAATGCTCAAATGAAATAAATGCGTATGTGATAACATATACTTAAAACATACTCTAAGAGCATTCATATTCCCAAATTCACTCTGAAGTGTCTACTTTCTTTAATTTATCACATGAAATTCATTCCAACTTCAAAAACAACAACAGATGTATTTTATAGACATTCTTTCTTTTCCTAGATACGCTGAGAATTGAAACTGTGCTGGCACCTGGTTGAGTGTGTATGCCTAAACCAGCCAAAGGAACTACGCCCCAGGTAGTTCCTCTTGCACAGAGAGAGGAAGGGCAGAGCTGAGGGAACCGACCCACTGCAGGTCACAGGGGACCTGCCTCAAGCCAGAAATCTGCATGCAGCACAGAAGATTTGGCTCTTCAGCAGGCTGGGGAAGAGTCAGGAAAGATTCCAGGCAACGATGACAAATATTCTGCGCTGTCCTGCACTGTAGTCTTCAAAACCGTGGAAAACACTAGGGATACAACTGTGAAAGGCATTACTTGTGTGGTGTAGCATAGAATGAGAGAAAAACAAGCAGTTCTGATACAGTTAATACTTGGTTAGAAAAGCCATAATATGTTGGTTTAAGCACAGATGAGCTTAGGACATTCCAGGACAAAATTTCACAGTTTATCACACCTTAAATTGCACCAGTAATACCGTCTGTGGGCTCTGTACTGTAAACTACATCAAAAAAGAGAAAAAAAAAAAAAAAGAAAAAAAACCCCTGCAGATTAAACGTATCTCTGCCTCCCTTTTCCTTTCTTCTCATTTTGTTTCTCTTTTTTTTTTTTTCTTCTCATCTCTCCATTTTCATTCACTCCCCTTGCTTTATTTTTTCTACCCCTTTTTCCCTTGACCTTCCCTTTGCTTCCCTTGACCCTGGATATTTTAAATCCTGGTCATTCCAGAGATTCCAGTTTACAGTTGGACCTCCTCTTCTTTTAGAGAGATATAAAATTTACAGATATCTGCAATACATGTGTATACGTTTTCTGGGTCAAAACCATAATCAGAGTGGATTTTTCTCTGAGAAGCTAACATTACATTTAATGATCTGTTCCAGATCACCTGAAGTCACTATGGAATTTCCATTAGATGAAGCTTCTGGTGTAAACAAATGGCCATATATTTTTCAGGAATGGGACAATGAGAATAGACTATGTTAACTTCCTGAAGTCCTTTCTCCAACCTTACTTTCCATTATGGCTCCCTTCCAACTTCAAGGCCATAGGTATATGTAGAAAAGTGGCCAAAAAAAGAACATCTTTGAAAAAGGCACGAACATTGAATGGCCTGACCCAAAAGACACCAAAAAATACTGAAAGTTAAAGGCTCCCTTTACTTCCATACAGTTCACACCCACACACAGGTAATGCGCTTGCTAAAGCCAACACGCCTATTTCTTCACTTACACAACCAGTGCATTTACTTGCAAATTTAGAGAAGAAAATGTCAAAAGGTGATTACATATTGCAATGAACAGAAACACCCACATTTCCATTACTACCACTCATAACAAGCATGTGTGTGGGAACACAGTATACCAAGTTCTTAAAAGTCACAGTAGGCCTGTGGCTGCCCACAAATTATAGCCAACTTCCTGAGAAGATTCTGATCCTCTGGCACACATTGCTATATATTTAATGTTATATTAGTGGAGACTCCAAGTACTGTAGATTTCAAGTCCAAAACGCATGCAGTTAACTATTACTTTCTATTTTCTCATCACCTGGCAGAACTTTGAATTACAAAACACGAGTTCCCACTATTTGTGGAAATCCATACAATTGTCCTCAGGTTCCCTACCAGCAGAACTAAGCTTGCGCATGGAGTTTTCAGTGAGTAGCTGAAGACGAGATCCTTACTCTGTTTCAGTAGGGAAAGGCCAATTTAAAAATAAGAAAAAGATTCCTCACAGTAAGGGTGATTAAACACTGGAATAGGTTGCCCTGAGAGGCTGTAGAGCCTCCAGCTGTGGATATATTCAGAACTTGACTGGGTATAGGGATATAGTCCTGAGCACCCTGTTCTAGTTCACTGTGCTCTGAGAGGGGGAGTTGGACTAAATCTTTATACTTTGACTTTGTAAATATTTAACCTAATTTCGTACAGGATCACAGAATAGTTGAGGTTCGAGGCAGTCATCTTACCTGTATGCACTACACAGTGAAAATCTGAAGTACCGAAGACTAGAAAGCACTGTGAAACCTTTATTGAAGCACCACCAATAAAAAAAAGATTTAGCTAAGTGAGCACACTGTATTTAGGTTAGATAAAACCTTTCCTTTGTAGCAGGATGTTAATTAGAAAACCTCAATTGTGGTCTCTAACTATCACTGCAAAGATATTTTTAATGATTCCTTAAGCTAAAATAAATAACCTGGAAATCTACCAACATTATCCTGCTTCTAGCATCTAAATAAATGAATTATCTATGTTTAAAATGTAAATAAAAACCTGAATTGCTTGAAGTTAACACAATATCCACCCACCTCTATTCACTGAAAACCTGATCTTTAAAAAGGCGTGTGTGGGAAATCATAGCAGCTGAGCCTGCTACCTTCCCTAACATGCGTTATACTAAATATCAGCACATTGATGAATGGCAGAGGAAATGAACAAGGAGCATGAAAAATTTATTATGATTCTGGTCAACATCATAAGTGAATGACTTCCATGTGTATTTCACACAAGATTGAAAAATGCAAACATTACAAACAACGTTTGTAACAAAGATTTTCTTTGTTTTTCTCTAAAGCTGGCTAAAAACCCTGGGTCAATACAGAAGAAGCTGCACATTACTTTTGGTAATACAATGCAAATACTATGTCTTACTAGAAGTGGTTAGAATTGCTTTTGGATACGCCAAAGCATGCATTAATGACAAGGAAACAGACTTTGTGCAGAACTGTATGTTGAGCCTGCCATAATCTTGAATGAAGGACATCAGCCTACTTGACCTCAGGTTGTCTCCCCTTTTCATGAAAACTTTTTTTTTCCCCTTTTTTAGTCATAACAGAATTCTTTAATGATAATTTCTGACGTACATACGTAACACTATGTTAACTTTTAAACTACCTGGCCAACCTTTTAAATTGTAAATGCTTAAAAATAGTCAGGATCTCAAGTTTATATTCAGTTATATTCAGTCATTCCAGGTGGCATCCATCCTTTGAGTTAGGTACTGAGTCTCTAAGTCCACTTTAGCCCAAGAATACATCCCTAAATAGAGGGCTTTAAAGAAGTATTAATACTATTGGCGGAAAAAAAAAAAAAAAAAAAAAAAAAAAAGCGCCTAATTGTTCCTTGTGGGTTTGAAAAGCTCTCCATTAAAGAAAAGTGGTTTTAATTTCTATAAAAACATAGCAACTACAAAACCCAGTAAGATTCAGTGAAAGCAAAACTAGACTCCTTAAAACCACATCTCTTCAGAATTTAAAATGACTAATTGTGGATTTAGAAGCCTAAAATAAAAGAATGTAAATATTTTGAACTTTTATTTTTTAAAGCAAGCTTTTCAACCTTACTAAGTCAGAGAATATTGGTGAGTAACACTACCCCATTACTATTTTGGTGTAACAACAATGAATCACCTCTATTACTTAACACATCCGTTCTCAAGAATGCTGAACTACCATGACTTATACAGTAAGTGTCAGCCAGAATTATAGAGCAATTGGACTATGGATAATAGGACTTTCAAGGTCACATATGAACTCCTGCTGCTCAGTCCTAAATGTTGGTGGTCTTGAGGTGGTCACTGACCACCTAATGGCTTGCTGTTTCTAAAGCTCATCTTAAAGAGTAGCAGATACCATACTAATAAAGTATTAAAGTCACTTTATCCTTCTGTAAAATGTCAACACTGTGAAAGGAAAATGAAAAGTTGTCTTGGAATTTGGTAAAAAAAAAAAATCAATTTAAAGTAAAATATTTTGATTTTGAAACTTTGCTATCTGCTAAATCATGTTTAATGTCATTGCACCTGCTCTGCACTGTTCCTTCAGGTCCTGTGGGACTGCTCCATCATGGGAGATGCCACTGCCCTACCTGCCTTGCTGTTCACTCCCAGCTCACCTCTGGTGTGAAGCAACTCACTCTTTCTTCTCCCTAAGAATCTCAAATCCAGTTGTCAATTGCGAAAAAAATAAAAACAAGTACCTTTTCAGACAGCAATTCATGAAAGTTAAGTTCTTCTTTCTACCAATGTTGTTATTAATTTGGACAAAAAAAGTTTTAGAGGAATATAGAATATGGTGTTTTCACATTTTTGAAGATCAGTACTGGCTGAGACCAACGCCTCAGTAGTTATGATGGATTTCTTGTATCTTTGGAACTCACAGTTTTATTTGCCATCTCTCTCAGTGATGCTCTGTTTCTCAATCAGCTTTAACATAAGTGACACAGAACAGAAATTGTTTGAAACTTAGAAAAAACACTACTTATTCCAGGCTCAAACATTTTTGTGGTAGATTCAGGACAGGTCTTATCACTATTTCCATATGTGTATTTTTAACTCCTTCTTTAACCTAGACAAAAGGTTTGTACTAAGAGTTCTTATGCAACTCAAATAACATCCCTCCCCAGCTTCCTCACCCAAGATTTCAGACTTTTTTCAAATGCACCTTCCTGGAAGGCAGTAACTGGGTTAGACTAGAGACTGCCACAGTATAATTGGTCTTGTTCTAGAAGAAAAAAAATCAAGTTAAAAGCATTTCAACATCAGCAGTGGACTAACAATTCACATTTCTACATTACCTTTCACCCTGGGAACCTAAAGCTGCTTACACATACGAGTTTCATTGAACTCTTGTGGACTAGTTACCCACTCTGTACAGTGGTAAGCCAAGGCTGGGATACGCAACTTGCCAAAGACCACAATGCTAGCAAATAACAAAAAAAATGATGTGCATAGGACTTAAGAAAACCTCAAAGATAGCACAGTTACTCCAAAACCTTTTTTGTTGTTTCTTTTGGACAGACAAAACCAGGAATTCAACGGTCATACATCAGCTGATTCTGTCAGTTGTTCCTTAGAATTCAGATGATGGTACTATTTTTTTTAATGGTTGCTAATATTTTAGTAGTCTTTCTTTTATGTTGTCTGTCTTGGAAGTTCAAAATATATAACACACTGAGATAAAGAAGTATTCTTTCTCTCCTTAGTAAGGACTCTGTAGGAACATGTCATGGGACATGCAGATGACCTTCTCAGTTCCCATGACAGCTTCAGTTACTGTGATTTTGCAAGGGTGAGGTGTGACACAGTAGCAAAGCATGTTGCTGCTGTGGAAGGCTTTTTTTCAAGTCTCTTCCGTCTGAGAAGCCTGAAGGATTTGTTCCTGTCATCTACCCCTTTTGGCAGGTATTCCTATTGATACATTTCATACCAGGGCTCATCAAGGCAATACCCACAACATGCTACACAACACATCACAAGGAATTTGTGCAGTCTGTACTCACGCAGAAGTTGTCTGCATGTCATGCCAGCTTTTGCTAAAGTTCTGCTTCAGTTCATTCATCAGGCTTATGCCAAGCTTTTGTTTAATTTCAACCAGGTGCTTTTCTTTGGCTGCTAATACTTGCCGCAAAGTTGAAATTTCATCCTCTAGCTGAGAGAAACAAAGAGGAAGGAGAAAGGAAAGAAATGTTAGCCTTTTCTCACGGCAAAATAAACACAGATTATGCTAGGAGATTAAATGAATTTTGCGCAAACATGCTTTTTTTTGTAGATGCCTAGAGAGGCAGATAGATTCAAGTACTTGTGTAGATCACAAGTGTCCAGAACAAGTTTGGCACTACTGTTCTAAGTAACTTACTCTAACCGTGCCACCCACGTGCACTACTGTACCCATGCACCTGTTAAGACAGAAATAATTCTCCAGTCCGGAATTCATTATTCAGCAACTTGACCAAGATCTGCCTTAGGAGCATCAGGAATCTCAAACATCAGCCTTTCATTCACAAACGGAATGGGAATCAGCAGGACAAAAGAAGACTGGATAATTCAGGTAGCTATTTCTCTTTGAATGCACAGGCTTTTAACTTCAAATGTGCATTTTTCTAGTCTTGCACTTATGTAAAAATTGATACAAATTCTTAGGAACAGGTTAAAAAAATCATATCATACCATATGAGTTAAGAGTATCATGAGTATCATATGTTTTATCCCTATAGCTTAGGCCTTACATACTTGAAAATTAAATTGAAAATATATAGCAGGCAGACTGTTAACAAGAAGAAACAGGCACTACTTGAAGTATAGAATCGTTTAAAAAACACAGCAAATTAATATTTTCAGAGCTCATAGTCATTAACCTAACCATGTAAATTCAAGTTGTAACAATGACATTCAACCCAAACAATTCTCCATGCAGTGGATGTTATTTCAATCATGTTTAAAACAAAATTGAGCTTTAGCATGGCAATAACCAGAACACTTGACTAAGAAGAGGGACCACTGAAACAGTCAGCTATTGACTCAGGATGCCTATCACTTGGACAGCACTCCTGAAAGCACAGGTGTGAATTCTCCTAAGCCAATTGTACAAGCAGCACTCAGAGGTACTGGAGTTAACAAGGGTAAATGACATGAGAGCAGCTGCCTTTCACTTCAGGTTTGTAGGTTCCCTTACCAACTGTGCTCCTTCCTCCATGTGTTAATAGGATAACATATGGTAACGTGTCTGATTACCTTATGTTAAGTTCCCTGGAATGACAGTTTTCCTGTGATTTAACTCCATAGGCTGCAGGGAATGAATGAGGCAAGCAGCAGTATAATCAGTTGTGACCTCCAGGGCTATGTTTAGGATGTCAATACCAGCATTATTTTTATCTCACACACTCATGCATTCTGTTTCCCTGTAAAACTGGCTACAAACTCATTGTTCTTTGAAAAATCTCACCCTTTAATCCACCAGCTATCAGCTTCTCCTTTGTCACTACCTGCTATCTAAATTATTCAAGAAGCTCAGGAAAATTAAGCAGCAAGACTACGAACACAAAGCAAAATCATGACCTCAGCAAAGCAGATAGCAGCATACACCAAGTCTTGCGAGGCCAATACTTCACTGGTAGAATACCAAACAACCCAAAATTGCTTTATTCTTTCCCCATATCCTTTATGCTGCATTATATCCCTAACCTGCAAATGAAATGCTGTCAAGAAGGCAGCATGAGTTTCTATTCTAAGAGGATAACTGGTACAATTCTTACAGGAAGGAGAAATCACAAGTTTCAGCACACCTAAGATGGCAGTTGGCAACTCCCTTTATTTGTTTCTCACAAGTTTGCCTGAATAACATTGTTAAAGAATTTAACATTAATGCTTTCCATTTGGGGTAGCACTAGGCTGATCACTAGGTACCTGGATATATAAACATTCAAAGGTTTCTATTAAAATGTCCTTCCATCTGTTCACTTGAACAGACACACAAAGCTGTAAAGCCCTAATCAAGCATTAACCCTGTGCTCAATGGAGAGACTGTGAATGTTTTTGACTGTGTTAAAGATAACAAATTATTTTTCTGTAGAGATTAGAGACTGGTTTAAAACTGACAAAGCCCTCCTCAAGTTCCATCATTTTAAACTAATAGTGGACACGAGGCCTGAAGTGCTCAGATATTAGTGATTGAAAACAGGAGTAGGTAGAAAGGATTAGGGAGTTACAGTGGGATCTTGAAAGCATTTAAGCAGGTTACAAACCTAACTCTCATGAAAGTCAGGAATCACTTTTTTTGAAAAGTCCTTACTATAAATGCAGGTTGTATTATGAAAATAGGGCTTAAGTCAACAGAAACACAAGCTTCAAGTCCTTATGCTTCCCTTCTTTCTAAGTGCAACAGTCAGAAGGATACAGATGCATCCTATGGGGACTATGTTCCCTTCTCCCTTTTTGTGGTCTTAAGAAACACAGTTAATAACTGTTTTTCCTTTCCTGTATTATTGTATTGATCATGCATAAAAACAGAGTTGACCACCTAAGAAATTACAGTTCCCGTGGGTAGCTGACATGTAAATCACACAAAGGTGTGATCTCAGGAATAGATCTACAAAAACAGACATCTCTCTGAAATCTGGGACTGGCTAATAATATAGAAGGAAGATGGTAAATTCCAGCAAAGAAACACAAGAAAACATTTTCTTTTGTTTTGCCTTTCTTGATTATTTAAGGGCAAATTATTTGCTGATAGGATTTGGTAGGTCAGGTTGATGGTTGAACTTCTTGATCTTGAAGGTCTTTTCCAAACTAAATGATTCTATGATTCTGTACATTTTAAGGGTTTAACATCCTTTTAAGATGGTGGAATGCTAGAAAAAACAGCAAACTAATTTTCCAATATATACCCTTTCCCATTTTTTTTTTTTTAAGTAAAGATTCATAGAACAGCTCAAAAAAAGTACTTAGGCAGTAAAACAGAACATTTTGGATAAACTGCTATTAATAAGGAATTATGTAAATTACCATTATCTGTATTCTGAAACATACATAGTACTATGTAAAATGTGGAGGTGGAAAGATTCAGCCATTGTTTGTAAGAATACAGATGAAAGGCTTGAATGGTAAATTGAATAGTAAGCTGAATATTTATTATGCTAGCTTTAACAATCAAGGCAGTAAGTGATTAAATATTAAGGGGCCCCTGCAGAAAAGACAAGACAGCATAATTAATCATGTATTTCTAAGTTAGACTAAGCATCCTTTTTTCCTACCACACCACCACCCAATGCATAGTATCCTGTTCTGGGTATTTGCACAGCCCTCCTCATCAGAGCGAACTGAACTATGTAAAGGCCATCAGACTGAAAATATGAGCTGCTGTTTTCAGTCACACCAGTTTCTACATCCATTGCTGAGAGGTGCACAAATACCTGTGCAGCACGAGGGGCAGAAACAAGTAGCTGGAGATGAATGATAAATTTAATGGAAAGACAACAGACAGCAGTGAGTGGAATAGCTCAAACCCTCAGCCTTCGTCATGAGTCAGGAGTCACTGTACCACACTCCTCACACCAAGGAAGGAAAAGAAAAATCTGTTCTTCAAACAAGCTTCTGGCCGTACATAAAATTTTTGGGCTACAATTTTCTGCTATTATTCTGAAGTGCAAGACTGACCTCCATTAATTCACATGCTTGTTATAAATTCCTACAACAGGTATTCATTTTACTTGTATTGTAGAAATGCCAAAGCCCGATTAGACTCAGAACCCTGCTGTATTAGCCATGCTACAAATAGAAGAACAGAGTTAGTCCATGCTCTGAAAAGCTTCCAGTACAAAAAGACTACTAGCAGGAGAAAAGAGGACACAATAAACCTGTCAGAAAAACAGTAGTTTTAGCTCCCCTCCTAATTCCAGAGGGGAAAGAGAATAAGGGATGAAACACGGAGAATATATACAGCAGATACACAACACGGATGCTTATTTTGCTGTTTAAATACAAGCATAACAGGTCCTCACAACAGCTCCCCATTGTATCAAGTATTAAGTGATTGTAGCATTAAGGAAGATTTGGACCTTTCAGAGCACTAAGAGGAAAGGGTGATCCCACAGGCTCAAAACGACAGTCTTATCCAACATATATGGACGTGGAAGAAAACAAAACTACCACTGGTAGCGGTAGCTCAGGGCTTGAAAGTAAAGACAAGCAGCTTTTCAAAAGGAAACATTACCCAATTGCCACAGAGGTTTCTTTCTGAAAGAGTCTTACCAGTTTTTGTAAGTCTTTTCTGAGAATCATAAGCATCACTTAAATATTGACTTTGTTCACTGAGCTGAAGTTTTCCAAACCTTTCTTAGCATAATTATCAGTTTTATTTTGGGTTTAAGCATAAGTTGTATACCAGTAAACTGCTGTGAGCAAATTCAAAAAAAAATATTTCTAGGTCAGCCAAGATTACAATATTTGAAAGGCAATCTCTCATTTGTGTGTTGGTACAGGAATTAAAGCATTTCTATCATGAGCCACTGAGCACTCTCAGCTCCCACAGGAATCTGCATGCACAAGATATAACTAGAAACGCTACAGACAAATTCCCTTGAGAGCAGCATATCTTTCTCAGATGTCTGCTGGAAGTGTTTTTTCTTCCTTGCTTCTCTAATATACCTCATCTGTCCCTTTCAGAAAAGGGAAGAGAATAAAAGAAGGGTTAAGATTGCAAGAGACCTCTGGAGGTCAACTGGTCCAGCCCCCGTGGTCCCCTCAGCTCAAGCAGGGCCACCCAGATCAGGTTGCCCAGGACCATGTCCTGGTGGCTTTTGAAGATCTCCAAAGAGGGAAGCTCCACGGCCTCTATAGGCAACCTGTGCCAGTGCTCAGTCACCCACCAGTTAAAGAAATGCTTCCCGATGTTCAGACAGAACCTCCTGTGCTCCAGGTTGTGCCCAGTGCCTCTCATCCTGACAAAAGGCCAATAATGAACATGCCAATTCCTACCTCATTGCTATGTGATGAACTGAGTACATAAAATTTCAGCTTCCTCCTGTAATTTACTGAAGTAACAGGATCAGCACAGAAGTAAAAAGTAACTAACAACTCAGAAACAAGGCTCAATGTAACACTGAGGTGAAAAAAAATCTTTTGTTTTTTGTTTCACTAGAAAATCCTAAATCAGCACTGAAGGTAAATGACTTGAGAGTCACTAGGAATATGACTTCTTAGAGTACTTAATATTATAACAGTAATTTAAATATTTCTGTCATACAAAAGACAGGAGCTATTCTCAGCAAAAGAGCTGTCTCCTGGATGAGCCCATTCCATGTGCAATAGCAGCAAACACTTCACAGAGCACTCTGATCAGAGGCTGAATCTAGACAATCACCTTAACCTTTGTAATCAAAAGACCACAGAGCTCACACCTTTTTTCTCCCATTATTTTTTTTATTAAGTACTACTTTTAAACCTTTTCATGGTGTCCCGAAGTTCTTTAATTAGGCAAACAGTAATTGCAAATCAAAATTGCAACTGTCTCCAGACACATCGGTGATGAAGAAAACAGAACCAATAGTGAAATTACTGTGCCAATCATCATCAGTCTTGTCTGTAACCAGCAGCAGCATCTTTTCCTTTGAGCACCATACAAAGAATCTTTTCTATCAGGTGTCACACCACCATAACAACAATTTCATAGATCTGATAAGAGGAACACCTTCCAGTTTTTGTAGAAGGTTTATAAATAAAGAAAAATGGCTTTTGTTGACTAAAATGGCATATTTAGCTTTATAATCATCAGGTAAAAGATAGCTAACATTTCAAAAATATCTAAGGAAAAGAATTATTTCACATTATTGTACCCTAGAAGAGTTTTACACAAAGGAAGAGCAATTTTTATGATGTGTACTTTACCCTACAATGAATATATTTCAGTTAAAGGAAGTAGAAACATTAATACTCACAGAAATTCAAATTCATTACCTTGGCCAGCTCAATTTTTAACTCTTCTTTTTCTTCTTCAGAGATCATATTGGTGAAATCAACATCAGTGACCATGTCTTCATCTGCCTCATTCAAAGCCTGGGTTTCCAATAGACCTTAAAGTAAAGAGTTAAAAAGTTAAAACAATTGCTATCAGTTATTTCAACTGTAATATTGACATCCTCTAAAAGCAAAGAATGCTGTAATATTCACCCACTAGGAAAAAAAGAAGTTAACTACAAAACAATGCTTGCCTGCTAAAGGTCATGAGCATTCTGTTTCTTCTTACTTTTGAAAAACAATTGGAAGTATTAGATGGTAACTGCTGTAATAAAAGCAACTTAATATGTTAAAGCACCACTCATTCCAAGAAGGCAATCACCTTGGATCCCACCAGTCCATAGCAAGACATCTTTTTTTTTTTTTTTTTCCTAATACAGAAAAACAAAACAAACAAACAAAAAAGCATAAACCAAACCAACCAACCAAATCCAAACAAAACAATAACTAAAAAGCCCTGGTTTTCTTCAAAAAAAAATAAAGTTGATTAATGTGTATCACTTATGTGAATAGTGGCAATAGCACATTGATCAATACAGTAAGTATATTACCAAGCAGGATTTGCTTTAAGAATACCTCTGTGACAATTTGAGAACCTTGCAGGTGGCCATAGTTTGCAGAAGGAAATGCCATACCTCCTGCTTGCAAATTTCTAAATGTTAGAGAGAAACTTACCTTGATTCCTCATCTAAACCTGTAAAGGAGGAATAATTATATTGTATCTCCAGTCACCACCTTCTTCTGTGTGTCCAAGATCAGCATCAGTATGTATGATAACCAAACTATTCACAAAAAATGTCTGCGAGACCTGGAATTGGTATATTACATTCAGAAGAACCACAATATAACCCATCTCCCAAACACTCAGTGAAGAGAAGAGTGGCAGCTGGGATCTCACTAAATAGCAGCCTCTCATTCTTCATTGTCTGCAAACAAAACAATGCAAAGCATAACAGAAGACAATCCTTTAGAACTTGTTTTGAAGTTCTTAATCTGTTCCTGTTGTAGAAGAAAGTTTTCCTCCAGGCTACAAATCAAACATTTTTCCCTGTATTTCAGTTCTTCAGCTGGCTAACCAGCCATCTCAGTTGACTCCTGACATCTGTGTGCTCTTTCATACAGGAGAGACTAACTTATTTCAGGCCTCCACAGACATCCATATACTCTTTTCCACAGAGATTAGACTTTAACTAAGTTTTGACATTAGGGAGTAGAGGTTACAAGCAGCAAGCCAAGAGTATTCAACAATGTGAAACCGAGTACTTCATTCAGTATGCAAAAAGAAAAAGAAGAAAGCAAAACTCCCTCCAGCCTTTCATCATTTCTTCCATATAGACTCCCACAGCGTACCTGGATTTCCTCCTATTTAACAGAATAGAACAGATTTGATTCTTAGCAGCAGCTTTACCGCAGAGCACAATGTGGCAAACTCAGTCTTACTAATTACAACCTCCCGTGAGTGGGAAGAGAAAGAGAAGTAACACAGGTGCTGAACCCCTGTCTGGCACCATATGCAAAAGTTGAGCACCACCCATAGGCACAAAAATCTTTTAAAAAGAAGAAAGCATTTAAAAGAAGTTCTTACCTTTGCTATTACCCAAAAAATCAACTTGCCAGGATATCCTAGATTGCCAAAGTCACAACAAAAGAAAAGCATATTTATTCAGTAGGAATGCTCCCAAATTACCTTTATTAGCCCCACTACATCCTAAACACAATTGTTTGATTTAGTTTTTTTGAGGATTAACAGAGTTGCTATGGGAATCAGGCTAAGCTTACTCCCCCATGGTCCTGTCAGCAGTCGCCTTTTCTTCACAGATGGGGGAGCAGCAGTACAAGTACAGCTCTTGGAAATACTGGGGTGAATCTTAGGGCCAACAGGGTTAAGGTTGAAAACCCTTAAGGAAAATCTTGGGGCTGAATTAGTAAAAGACATGAGATAAAGGAGATCTAGGACCAGCTGATACTTAAGCTAAAAAGGAGACTGATCTGTACTTAAGGGACAGTATTAGTTTGGGATTGCCTAGGTTAAGAGGCCAGAACTGTTAGACAATGGATAGACAGATACGTGGAAGCCAGCACATACCAAAATCACCAAAGATCAAGATTTCATTAGGCCAAATGGTCAAGTTTGACCTTCAAAATACTACTGAAATAAAAATCCATTCAAAAAAAAAAAATGTAAATGCATGTCAATCTTCTTAATGATCCTCTGCAACCTTACCCAGTGCCTGTCACAGTTCTGATCTTGTTTCTTGCACAAGCCTCAAGTCCCCTAACATCTATTCTGATCCCTCAGCCTCCACGTTCTTTCTAAAGCCTCTACCACAGTCCTCCCTAATGGTCACTGTCCTTCTGCATCGGCTTTATTTCAGTCACCTCAGACTTCCAGTCTGAACAGCTCTCCACCACACTGTGTGTCTTGGTCTTCTTTCAACTAATCTCAATTCTTAAACTTCCCACATGAGCACAAGGAACCTACTAGCAACCTACTCTCTGACTTCTCCATTGGTCTTCTCAGTCTCTGCCTTTCCTTCACGATCCTTGGTTGTTTTTTCTTGTTCACCCCCCAAGAAGCTGCTTTCAGTCTTCAACTTCACCTCCCACTGCCACTCCACTCTATGCTGAGGACATCATCCTCACCATTTATGACAAACCACTTCAGTCCTGGGGCAGGCCTATCAGCACAGGTAGGATGTTCCAGTTCTGGTGCTACCTCATCTGAACTTCCCAGTTTATTCCCCACCTGAGCAACAGAAACTCCTTTCTTGAATCTGACCTGATCTCTTCAGTGTCTGGGGCTGCCCTCACAGACTCTCTCTTGTTTATCTCTCTTAGTCTTCAGCTTAGGAAATGGAGGAATAAAGAATAAAGAAACTTAACCCCTAGAGATTTGAGTGTCCACAAGCAATTGCAAGGCAGTCTGCAAGTAGGGTTCACAAGAATTTGTTCCTTCTTTTCTTTTTTTGACTTAAGTGCCCATCCCTATTTCCCCTATACTAACCACTGACTCCTGTGTTAGACTTCAGACAGAGTTAGAGCTCTCTTATAACAAGCTTAATGAAAACAGTCAGTTGGTAAAGAAGACGTAAAGTGATTTCACAGACAGAGAGAATACTAGATGTGCTCATTCTTTTATGAGTTATCAGAGAAACCACAGAAGAAAGGCCATTTGTAGTATCTCTTTTACAACAGAAAAAATGGCCAAGTTTGCACTTCTGAGCACCACGGCATCCATTCCACCAGAGCATGCCTCCAGCCAGGTTCCTACAGCACCCGACCAGGGAAGTTCATCACAGCCCCTGGGGAAACTACAGCATTAGCTTGATTCACAGGAAATTATGCTACAGAGATTTTCCTATTCATAAAACAGCTTAATGTTGTGGCCCCCAGGGAGAAAAGGAACCTGCAGCGAGATTCACACCGATACAAGTAAGGGTGACTTTTGATTTTGGTAGTAAAACAGCTTCTATTGCTAGTACAAAGCATTCTTCCACCTTCTGCTCTGTGCAAGAAGCTCAGCCTCCATCCCACCTTGCCTGTAGGGTCCTTTCAAGTAGGCAGCAATACACCTTTCAGACATCGGTTACAGATGTACCAGATACTGAAGCATAATGGAATTAGGAATCTCAGTGAGCTCCTGTATTCTCCAATTAACTGCCTGAGTAATTAAGAATCAAGGAACGAGGTATGATACTATTTAGTGTGTTTAATCTAGCTATACATTTTGTTAAACACACTTAATCTAGCAACTCATGAAAACATACACAAGGATGAGTTGATTGATCTAAACAGTTAGAGCCGAATCCTAGAATCTAGTATTATTCTACAATATAAAGTGCTATATTTAGTCATCTAAAGCTAGAATTTTACGATAACATTGCATTTTTATACTTGACCATGTACATTCAATTCCAGCAATTATGTACTTTGCCCAAGAAAAAAAAAAAGGCATTTTATTAATCCAGACCTTCACCTGTATGGATGTGCAGACATACACTTTATAGAGAATTGCTGCAACCAAGTAGACAAACACAGAGCTTTTCTTGGTTGTTTCATGTTTTTTTTCTTTGTCGGTAGAAAGAACTTAGTTGGTTTCTAATTCACCTGGAATTAAACATATCAACATCTATATAGGTATATACTATACTGATATATCAGGCAAATCTTTCTTGCCAGAAGGCTGCAGCACTGAGATATGCTAGTCTTTGCTGTGCACTTAGATTTTCATTTGCTGACCACTACGTAAAACCCATCTGTTCCTTTAACTTTAGAGTACTTTAAATAATACTATTCAAATGATCACTAGCTGCTTACTAAAATATCATTTTTATTGGTTATTTTATATGACCACAACGAACAGTTTGTTCAACGTACAGGCAGGCTATTTTCTATTAAACTACCCATGTTTGCTCTCAAGTCTCCGGAGACCCCGTCAAGTCTCATTCCCTTGCAGTGGAATCCCAGGCCCTGAATGGTTTGCTTTGATTTCGGTTGTGCAAAATGCAGACAAAAAGACCACTTGTTGGGAGGTCACAAATCCAGTCAGGTAACATTTCAAGGCTCTGTTTTCACAACAGCCCACTGAAAGTATGGGGAAGCTATAAAGTTAATGTAAGTTACTCCTTCTCCTAATTTACAGAATTAGAGAAATACTTATTACTCATTAACTTCCAGCGAGGACCCTATCTGACAAAAGATAGAAAGCATAAAATTTCAAAGTTGCAAAATTTCCCAACAGCCAACAGTTTTCCACATGAAGTGATAAATAAATGCCTAGTCAGAATTATTATTAACAACTTGCCAACTGGTTTTATGTGCAGGAAACTAAAGCTGAAAACAGCACGCTCACAAAAGTAGGCACACTAAAATAACCCTACTCTACTAGGATTCCTACTCTGATTGTTGAAGTTAACTGCGTTGTGGTTTAAGCTGGCAGGCAGCTAAGCAGCACACAGCCATTCACTCACTCCCCCTCACCCAGTGGGATGGTGGAGAGAATCAGGAAAAAAAAAAAAGTAAAAGCTTGTGGGTTGAGATAAAGACTGTTTAATAGGACAAATAATAATAATAATAAAGAATATACAAGGCAAGTGATGCACAATGCAGTTGCTCACCAGCCATGGACCAATGCCCACCCAGAGCACAAGCAGCTCCCTACCCCCACCCCAGCCAACCCCCAGTTTTATTGTTCCATATGATGCCACACGCTGTGGGATATCCCTTTGGGCAGCCTGGGCCAGCTGTCCTGGCCGTGTCCCCTCCCAGCTCCTGGGGCACCCCAAGCCTCCTCGCTGGCCAGGCAGCACCAGGAGCAGGAGAGGCCTTGGCTCTGTGCAAGCACTGCTCTGCACCACCTGAAACATCCCTCTTGTATCAGCACTGTGCTCTTCCCAATTCCAAAACCCAGCAGCACAGCAGCTACTAGGAAGAAAACTAACTCTATCCCAGCTGACACCAGGACAAACTGATTTCACTGGCCTGAATCTAACATAATTCTACGACCATAAGACATCTGATTGTCCCCAGACCAGTCCATAATAATGCATTATGCTGAAGGATTAATCCTGCTAAATGAAAGTCAAGGTCTGCATTCACAATGCCATCGATTACACAGCTACCACAAGCAGAGTTGTTACAATTAGGACATACTTATTTTTGAAATGGAGCTCAACATATGGCTCTATCAGCCAGCTTAAATTCAGGCTACAGCTGCATCAATAGACTTCCTTTCTTGTAGTTAGTGATGCTTATCAGCTCAGGCACATATATTATCATCACATAATATACTGCTCTTGAGCCTTGAACTAGTACTTCTGCTTTGGATCAAGGCATATACCAGTTGCTTGGAGTTTGTGGGCATCTCTGCATTGTACTGCTCTGCAAAGGATAGCAGAAAATTTCTCCCAATTATTGCTTTCTCTCTACAGATTCTGCCGTCTCTCACATTTGCAACTAGAGCTTCCACACAGAGGGAAATACTGTGAGTGTCTGATGATGACTGAGCTATCCTCCAAGGGCAGCTTTCCAAGAAGCAGCCTATCACCCTCCAGTGCACTGTAAGGGTGTCATATAAGCCTATAAGCCCGCCCACAAGTACTGCTCTCACAAGGATGCACAGCTCATAGTTATGAGCCATGGAGTATTGGTCACTTTGGGGAGTGAGCTGAACACAGCTGAGATTGAAATCTAATTTGAGGGATACTTCACAGCAGAATCAGAGAAAGAAAAAAAAATAAGATTGGTCTGGATTGCTCTGACGTTCCCAATGTTCTTCCTTTTCCCAACTAGAATATATGTGTTTCTTCTTGGAGGAATTGCATTCATGCTGAATTCCCAGCTCTCCTTCCCCACTTTTCCAAGAAATACCAAATACCATGCCTTGTTTCTAGCTATGGTTTAAGAAAAAAAAATAATAAAAAACTGGTAGGATTGTTAAGGTTATTAAATACGTTCAGATGCACAGCTGGTATAATTCCAAAATCATACCAATACCCAGATTTGGACCTGGGAATGAAATTTCCACTTGTGTAGAATAGCAGAGGTTATGGGAGGCTGAATGCCTTTTTACTTCACTTCATAGCACAGGTGTTGCAAGCTTCCCAGGATTAATTTGGAGCTTTACCTAGCAGATTACCAGCCATCACTGGAACTCACAGCGTCCTGTATGTCATGTCCTTTCCCAGCATAACAATATTTTACACATTGATCTCTGAGCATTCAGCTAATGTAAAGTCTCATTCCAGTAGGCCACTAACAGGTTGGACATGAGAAAAGAGGTAGGGGGAGTCCACACAACACCACTTAGTAGCATCTCCTTGCTACTCTATCTTGTCCAGATCAAGCCATTCGTGTTTCTCCTGAATTCAATCTTAGTTGCTGTGTCTGGTGCCCAGCAATTCTCCTTCATGGGAAAAAATATCAATCAGTCAATCACACAGAGAGACATTGAAGGAGCAGAAGCAATCTTGGAACCTATTCTACAAACCTACCACCTATCATACTCCATGGTCAGCTAACAAGACCTCACTGTCTCCTCTGTACTTCTGATTGCTGTCAGGCTCAACACAGAAGCCCAATCAAGGCTCAACTCTGGGAGGCACCATTACAGGCACTATTACAGGATAACTATCAGGCTAATTCTTATACACTGACCTTGTTAGAAACACAACATCACATTATTGGCAGTGATGTCTGCTGTATTAACCACAGTGTCAACAAAGTTAAAGGCAAGAACAACAATTTTTTTGCTTGTGTATATTCCCCAGCATTTATTTCAGGGAAATAAATAGAACATGATCCTTTACTCTAACAAAACAGTCGAGTATTGAAGTCCTCTTACTGCTCTAATTTTTTGTTTCTTGACCTGTTAAAAATAGCATACCTACCTTGTTATCTAGTATTCATATCAAAGGAAGAAAACATCTTCTAATTGCGTAACTCTTGGACTAAGCAAAACAACATTTCAGCTTCTTTTGCCATGTCATTACATTGCAGCTAACAGCATAGCAAGGTATGCACAACTCTGCCTTATTTAATATTAGAAAAAACTTGTTTACAAATTTAAATTGCAATTAAAACTTCAAAGGGATGAAATGGTAAGTAGAACAAAGGCACTGTCCAGACACTGCATTAGTGTCTTTGATCTTCTTTATAATGTAGAATTAATGCCAGATGTATAGATTAATGGGGGGGGGGAGAGAAAGGGGGCCTAGAAGCCTGTACAATAAATAATAAAAAAAAAAAATCAGAAAAAAAATATTGCAAAGATTTCCAGGACCTCTTCTATGCTTCTGTTACTACAGGAGGATCTAAATGGGAAGATACACTTTCATTTAATCCAACTAGAAAAGACAGAACATGATGGAAGATCTCTTCTGTGTTTGGTTCAATCTGTGGAAAAGTCTAAAACTGCTTGAACTTCACAATTACCATGCAGACTGTCTTTCTCCTAGAGGACTTAGAACTCAAAGGAGAAGGAAGACTGGTTTTGAAGCTATGACTGGGAAATAAAACTAGAGGCTGGGTTTATCTTGGTTCAGAGAGGGAAGAACTCAAGCCACACTGGTCACATTGACCAAAGGCATAAAGCCACCTTCCTGTGAGCAAGGAGGTTCAATCTCCCTTCTTCAAGTATGCTCCCCATAGCAGTAGATATGGATGGGCAAATCTCTTCGTTTCCTCTCTCCACTGGGCTTTTGGCCCAGCATAGTGTGAAGGAGAAGGAGGGAGCACAGCTTTTGGGTGTTCAAGAGCTCTTGGACACAGCTGACTATCTTAGAAAAAATGTTCTCAGTCACTCTGGAGCAGCTCACTACAGACCTTAGGCTTTCCATCCCATCTCTTAACTCCCTCAAACCAGGCATCTATCCCTAACCGTGAAACAGTCTGTCAGGTTTCCAAAGGAACACTTTTATTTGAAGTCCCTGGTTAAGCAGCCAGTTGTAATGTGCTAATTCTTCACTTTCATTTTTTTTCTAAAACAGAAAAGTAATTATACTTTGAGGATCTCACTATGTTATTTTTCCCCACTAACACAGTTGGCCAGTGGAGGAAGACAACCTGCGCAAAAATTAATTGGCAGAGAACCATCTCCACAGCTTGACCACTACACTGAGAAGCCACACACATTGGTAAAGGATTTGATAATCATCCTAAAAAACCAAAATGCAATACATAAGTGAGAACAGCAATAATAGCAGAAATATATATATACACATATCACTTACTAAAAGTAGGTACCAAGCTTCAACCTAGAAACTGATTTTCCAAACAAAATAATTAGCTGAAACATCCAGAAATGTTTGGCTGTCATGTTATTAAGCATTTTATCCAAAAATATCTAGCTTGCTTTGTATAAAATAATAATCCTGTCTACCCGGGGAAGACAACGGGGACATTGCTTTCTATGTTGTAGCTATGGAAATACAAAGCAATTGTTGTGAAATGCAACAGTTTAAAGACAGCAGATGCCTCTATTATGTCAATACTGAAAGTAATGACAGTATTGTACCACTTACTGTGCATTCTATTGATCATTCTGCACAACCTTCCATGAGGTCAAGGGAGAGAAAAAGATGCCACAAGTGGAAGGGCTATCATCTCTTCCCTTTCTTTAGGCAGAACAGAAAAAAAAAAGAAAAAAAAAAAAGAAAGAAGATGAAGTCACGATGGAATAATAGGGAATGAGAAAGTGGATGACACTGAGTCACAAAGGAGACTTGTTCTCTACAAATTAGGTACTCTAGAAGCTCTAAGACTGCATAGCAGAAATGAAGGAATAAAGCATATATAATCAGACTCAAGAATAAGAAATGTAGGGGAAGATAAGAGCTATGACATGGAAACGCTGGCAGTCAGAGGTGGAAGTTGTCAGTTAAAATTTTAAACCCACCCTTTCACACTAAAAATACAGAGAGGTGCGTTTTTCCAATCTCAGAACAGACAGGCATCTTGGGTGCCATCCTCAGCTGGCAGAAGTGACTGTGATGCCACCAACTGTATAATTAAGCTCACACATCTGCTTCACTGAATCAAAAATCGCAGAAGCTTAATGGCATGATTTAATAACCTTCCTCTCCCAAGAAAGGATCAGTTTGCTGTATTTTCTCAAATCCAGGTGCAAAAGAGTATCACTAGATAGCAATCTAACTGCAGTATAATTAAACACACGAGTCTCCTCAATTAATTTCCAACAAAGTATCTGTGTTACAAGAAGCGATGAAGTGTTATTTTTTAATTAAAGAAGAAATTCCTCAAGTAGCTGTAATTTGTATCCTTTAGATCACAGAAAGCATAAGTAACAAGATCTTTAGAAGTCTAATTAGAAATGAGAAGAATCTTGCAGCCAGCAGCTTTTTTTTTTTTTTTTTTTTTTAAACAAAACTAGCTATCTTAACCTATAAGGCAGATATACCACGTCTGATCTCGTAAACTTCCTATGGAAAATACACAGCAAACAATTATAACTGGGTACATGACAGAGTCTTATTCACTTCAGGCTCAAATTCATAATTCCCATTGCTTTAATACAGATTAAATCTCAGCTCTTTTACAAATGCTAAAATACAGAATTAGGAGTGCTGAAATAAAAGGGACAAATTATCCCTCCTGACATCTGCTCAGTCTCTCATGTTGGGAGAGTAAAGATTACAGTTTTTAAGGACCAGGACTGCCTTTTGCATACTGCTTGGCACAAAAGGTCCGTGACCTGTGACTCAGCCTAGTAGGCAGCATCGCAGTTATAAATTACTGACAATAACTCACCCACAAAGTTGGGATAAAGGCACATACCTTGCCACCAAAATTCCTTAAAGGCTGATGTTAAACTACATAAGAGCTCACGGCTATCCTGAAGCAGTAGTGAATCAACACAGGCCACAAACCAGGCAGCTCTTGTGTCCTTCCTTCCACAAACCCATTTTTAAGCATCACCTGCTTTGGTTTGTAATAACCCTTAATCCCCCTGGGATTACGATGAGCTACATGATGCCAGTTCACTTTTGCCTTCTGAAGGGGTCATTATCTGATAGGGCAGACTTCGACCAGGCTTACCTGCAGGAACTTTACCTACTCTTGGAAGCATCTATCTACAATAGAAAGGCACTCCCATTAAAACCAACAAAAATAAAGCTTACTTTGTCAATATTATTTTAAAACTATACATTTTATCTTGCATTCCCTTGCACAGGTCCTTTAAGATAGCATTATTTGTTAAAACAAATACTACAAATCTACTGAAAAGTAGCTTTAATCTGTGCCACCTCACTGCTTGCAAATGCATGGCCTTGCAGCCAGGCAGCCATTCCTACTGCTGGCTGACCTGATAAACCTCAAGTTTATCCCTGGAGTTAGTGGCATGACTTCTTTGGACACAGTTCCCACAAAATACTCCTCAACCAGAACAGTACCTTATAGCTGGGCCTGTTCAAACCAAAGTTTCATTTGTTTTTCCTGTAGTCTTTCAGCCAGCACCTTGAACTGTGAAATGAGGTATTTATTATTCTGCTCCTAATGTTCAGCTCCATGCTAAGGTCCTCACAGTTTTTGGCATCAGCACTTTGTGCCTTTGCCCACTCAGTGCTTTGTAGCACGCAATTACCAAGAAAAGTGTTGGCTTTGTGAGCCTGTGGGTGGAGGCATCTGGGGCTTAGGGCCCTGGGTGTCTGTGAAGTTCCCATAGAAACAGGTTGCTCAGCCTTTTCTCTTGGGTAGGGTTTGAGGACAGGAGATAGGCCTCTGTAGGCAGTCTGGGTCACACAAATGATGTGTTCCAGGATGAGTGACCACCTACCAGGCCAGGATACGGAGACTGGCAGGTGCTTCCAGCCACACCATACAGCCTCCATCTTTCAGGTCCCTGATTCACACTCAGGTATGAGCCACTGTGGCCACAGTGGATCAACAGGGAAGATAAACCCTGAACCAAAAAGGGTCAGCTTCTCTGACAGCTGCTCTGGGTACAGGTAATGGCAAGCACATTGACAAGAGAAGGAAGGGGGTTGGGAATATCACCAGAGTTTCTACGCCCTCACGATTGCATTAGATCACAGTTGTAAGAGCATCACCCAAACCTCTGCCCCAAGCCACACACATTACCTGTCTGTTATCATCCCTATTGCACCTTCTGTACCTTAAGAAAGTCTGAGAAGAGACCAAAGGAGAGTCTTGGTCTTTTCTGCACTCTTCTGCTGCCTCATATACATGTACAAACATTCTTCTAAAGATGCTGTTGTAGGATGGGCATAACACAATGTCATTTTCTGAAATAAACCTATTCCAATGCTTGCATCTCTGCTAATAGCTTCCATTCATGCCTTCATTTCTATTCATCTTACATGTTAACACTGCATTCTTGCTTGCTCACCTTTCTCCAGTCCAGTTCCCACCTGTGGCACTTCACTACAACAAGAATACCACTCCCCTCATATTTCTGTGTTCACATGGACACAACTAACTAGCCTTTGAATTCTGGATCTAGACCATCGTTGAACCTCTCTGGAATGGTACAGACCATTATACGCACTCCTCCTTTCCTTTTGCTTAATGCAGACTTTGCATACATTGGTCATGATCTATGCTTCTCTATTTTTTGAAGCAATTTAAAACCGCAGGGGACAGAAATATTTTTATCTACCCATAGTATATGTCTTCCACTTTCCTGACAATGTATGTTATTTAACTCTGCAAAGACCTTACTTAAATCTTCTAAACTGAACCACGAATCAGTTTATAGGAATAACAACATTCAACAGACTTTTTTTTATTATTATTAAATCAGGCCATTCAAGTAATTGTTCATTCTTCACCATCATTTTTCCCCCCTCTAATCAATGTTTCTGCACAATCTGACCCCCAACATGACTGAAGGACCTACTCCTTCAAGACCACATGGTTTCACTGGTTCTTCAGTATGCTCAGAGGCACATAATAGTGTACAGCACCGGTTAGATAGTTTAATTACATGGCAAACATCATTCTCCCTGATTATGACTTTGATTCCTTCCTCCCACAATAATAAGTTAATAGCTGCCATCTGCCTATTAAAATACTTTGAACAGAAGATAATCTTCTGTTCCTGGCATAATTGCCACTCTAACTCTGCAATGTACATACATTTTATTCTTCTCTAAGGAAAATCTGCTTGTGTTTAAATACAACTCTCTCTGATCACTTTTTAATTAAAATTTACCATGTACCAACCCAGTAAAGAAAGAACTAGTCATCCTCTAAAAATCTGTTGGCTTTCCCTAGAGTGACTGACCTGAGATCTACTCAGTGGAGTTAATAACATTTAATTAAAGTGTTAAACATAGAAAGAGGAATTAGACAAGCTCCTAAAATGCTTAAAGCGACATCAGCACGAATTATTAGCAAATTCACCTACAACATACTGAAAGCAACTATTCCAAGGAAATTATGAAAAAGTATTGTAAAACTTTAAGAAGGTTATGAGCAACCTTTTTTTAACCACAAGCATCCACCACCTTAGTCTCACCCAGGTGACAAGGCAATTGTCCAGGGAACAAACTGGTGAACACAGAACACCTGAATAAACAGACCCACCTACATTTTTCCTGAAGAAGCAAACATGGAAAGCATCAGCTCCCTTCAGACACCATTTATAAACATTTACAGAATATAAATCATACAGCCTTTTAAATCCATCTGATATGTAGTTTTTACCATGTTTTCATACTTTACTTGTGATTTATAAATTAGTAACTGGCAACTATTAATGTATCTTTACAATGAGGCACAGTTACTAAAGAGAGAGACAACATATGTTTGGATGGCTAAAGAGGAACAGTGTTTCACAAGTTAAAGCAAAACCAAGGCAGAAGTCAGGCCATACAAATGAAAAGAGAAAACAGAAAGGATAGCTCTTAAAAGACGAAGAAATAGTACTGGCAAGATCTGGTCCCTGGGGGCCTGGGAAAGCAAATAATAATTTCACTTACCAGCAAACAAAAGTAGTCCTCTCAGCAAGAAAGCATGTGAAAATAAATTAAAATTGCACTGCCTGCTACAAAAACATTTTGAACAAACACTTTTTACTGGGTAAACCAACACCAGATCAATAAAATAATATTCTTGCATAAATAAATATATGTATCAAGGTTTCCGGTGTAATTTTATATCTCTCTGCTAAAAGCTCCACTAGAGCCTTCAGTTCTTGTGTCACACTAAATGCCAAATCATGAGTTTGCATTTTGAGGAATCTATTGTTGTTAAAATTACTTTAAATTCTATTAACTTACAAAAATGTTAAAAGTCCAGTTTTTCCTCTAGAACAAAGCTAGAGTGACTGTCTTCCTTTACAGATTTTAAGTACTGTACTGCTTTAAAACACTTTAATGAGTAGGTTCTTGATGGACAGCAAAGATGATGGCATGATAAGGTAAATTAATGGTGACAGCAGAGCAACTTTACAAAAAAAAAAAATAAATTAAAAACAAAACCAAACCAAACACAACACTAAAAATAGAAGCAAACACTTTGTCCTGACAGCCCTCCCTGCTTCAGAAAGAGCCAACTGCTCAAGGCATGCTGTCACCTTCCCTTTTCTGGATGTGACACAAGGTATCTGAGCTACATCTGAGCTACCCACTACCTACTTAGCTGAGCTTCCCTCGATTCTCCTTCTGTGACTAAAAGACAAAGATGTAAAAATTGCATAAGAACTGGATCCCTGACCAGGCAGTTCCTAACCATCTGTTAGCCCATTAGCTGGACTAAACGAGAGAAGCTATTATATCTGGTCACAGGACATACACATTTAACCATGCCTTTCCCTTATTTCTGTAAACCTGCATTTATTAATGTTACTGCTGTATTATTCTTAGTTAGCTGTTGTAAAAGCCCCAGCTTCAGAAATTACATGTCTTTCAGCAACCAGCCTTAAGTAAAAATACTCCCTGACAGATAAGGTGGAGAGAAGTCCAAAACTAGTATTTTATACAACTGTTTACAGTGGGAACTTTATGGTTTGCTTAACATAAAGGGGATCCAGTAGCGGATCATTCATTTTATTGTGCCATTATTAAAAAAAACAAAAACAAACAACACCTTGTTACTGGAATAAGTGAAAGAAGATCAAGAATTACAAGAAAACCTACACAAAGGTAATTAACGAGAACAGCATTTTAGAAACGTTTATTATTATCCAGATGGTTTAAGTCCTACAAGCAAGTAAAATGTGACAAGCAGAAGAGGGAGAATGGGAGACCCAGTGTAAGACCTTTATCATCATCATAAAGACTGTACTTGGGGCACTGTTACTTCACGCATGTCCAGCTCTTTGCATTTATTTTGCATTTTCATATCATTTGTAGAAAGATCCTCACTGCGAATATTCAGCAACATTTTACAAATCAAAAGAGAAAGGGAATGAGAGATGACATGAGAGAGAAGTAGATTTAATGCTAAAGTGCAGCACAGGCACTTGCCAAGTTACCGTGTCTTTTACAGTTATCTACCTGCAACAGTAAACCATACTTGGATTCAGAAAATTAATGATAGCCTACCCAAATATTATAATATGACTTTGATCCATGGATATCAAAGATGTCCAGGCAAGTGAATCAAACAAATCAACTAATGTGCCCAAGATTTTGGAGAAGGTCGATGCAATGTCTTATATTAGAACCCAGATTTTTCAGTTCCCTCTCACTATTTCTAATATGTTAGGGGTTTAGAGAATGCTGCAGTGAAAATACTTTAAAGAGCAACAGTATGACTACAGTAGACCTCATTTCTAAAATTTGGCATTGTAACTGTGTTTCTACAAGATAAAAATAATACCAGACAAAATTAGCCTGCCCAGGTTTAGTACTTACGTATTACTCCAAGAGGTATTTTCTGATTAGTAAGGAAGATCTAATTTTACCCTTAAAACACTTTCTGAAACAAAAGCTGACTATAGTTTTTCTAAAACCAAATTTCAGGATTACCCTAGAACAAACTACTGAACCGTATCTATATTCCTAAATATGTCCATACAAAATATACTTCAACCACTCTGTAGTCTTCCGACAAACTTGTGCTACATCCTTGAGCTTCAAGCAACACGTGCCCTAAGCACAGCTCCTTAAAAGCTCCACGCTTTCCTGTACTGTACTGGACAAGCCAGCAAGGCGCATCAGAATACTAACTAATACAAACTAATCTCTCCACAAATGCATTTGAGAAGACTGACAGAAAGCAGACTCAGACCGTACTTGAGCTGCCTCATAGTAGGACTCATATCAGCAGTCCAGTGAAAATAAAAAAGTATAGGAGAAAAAAAAATGAGCAAGCATTTAAAAACTTGTTTTGGTGTCTGATATGTTTGTTTTCCTATATTCTGCATTTTATATCTTCATCATTGTAAAAGTGACAAGGTTACAATGCCTCATAAGATTGGCCACGGATTTTAGAGGAGGTGTCTTTTTTTCTTTTCCAAATCCCACCGTTGTTCTATTCTCAGTTCTCTTGCGTAGCATGAAACCACTCAGCTTTTCTCAGCCTCAGCGAACAGAATCTCTTCTTGTGACAAGTGTCATTAAGCTGCAAGTAGTACAGGTTCAAAAGGGTAAAATAGCAGCACTGCATTTTATTTCAGACATTTATTTGCCTAAAATCTGTTATTTCTGATAAATCATTCCATGCATTCCCCTCCATTTAGCATAAAAATGGATGAATGATAGAAGATCAATTATCTCAAGCTCTGGGCACTCTCATTAAATATTTAAGAATCTCACTGTAACTTACAGCCCTATCATTTTCACTCGACCTCTTCGTCAAGCCATCTTATTAAGACAGCAGCTGAGACTTCCACCAAGCAGTCATATATACAGGTTATCACTGGCCAGTCCAATTATCCCAATATCCTCCTGACCTTTTTGGTACATCCTCTCTCCTGCTTTCCAAAACTAGGCAATGATGAGCTCCAGAGGCAGCAAGGAGATAGCACAAACTCCTGGTTAACAGATTTGATGCTGAAGCCTCAGAGGCAGGCACACCCAACCCTTGTAAAGGTAGGTGGGGAACGTAAATGCACTGCTCCCAACAGAAGGAACTAGCAGCTGCTGCTGGGCAAGAAAACTGAGGTTCTCCTTGCCTCAGCTCGTGTATCAACAATGATAAACCTATATGCTGATGGACTTCACAGGGTAGAGGGATTTTATTCTGCAGTAAATCAGCCCCAAGCCAGCAAGAAAGGTTAACACAGAACAAAAGTCAATGCTCCTTGGTAGAGCTAGTAGGGTAATGGTTGGACCAGATGATCTTTGAGGTCTTTTCCAACCTTAATGATTCTGTGATTCTGTTTAGGAGCAAGAGGGAAAAAGAATGCTGACCAAGCTGCCAATGCCCTGTCCCAGGGAGTTGTACACCATACCAGGCTAACACCATCAGATTGTGTGATGGCATGTGCCAGTATGACAGGGTAAGGGCATGGTGCTAACGCTGCACACTCTAAAAACTTTGTTCTGATCATAAGCTCCAGACAAAGGGCATATGCCCAGGTACTGCCTGTCCTGCCCTGTAACCTCATGTGCCAGATGTGACTGGCCTGAGGACCACAGGTGGAGCACATCAGCTACATCAGCAGAGGAAAGCAATGCAGTGCTACAGGCTTATGAGACATAGGACTCAACGAGGATGAGTCTAACTTTTAACCTTACTACAGCTCTCACCCCAGTACTTCATGGGTACTGTATATTACTCTAGATGGGCACACCACTATGGCTAAAATGCGCAACTACTGGCAGTTGATGTGCCAAGAACAGCTGTAAGAAGAGTTCCTAGGACAGGGAGATGCCTTGTCAAGGATACGCAAATACTTTTCAGCGGTGGGAAAGAACACCTATACGGTAGAATAAATTGCAAGCTAGGAGAAAACTGAAAAGGAAATTTAGCTGCAGTTTTCAATCTTTCCATCTTTCAATGGAGCTATTACCTGTCTTCCTTGTTGCAAGTTCCCAGTTTAGCTGTGCATGTTATGTACTTCATACAAGATTTTATATTTGACCAGGTTTTGCCAGAGATTTAACAGCAACAGCTACAAGGATGTTGAGTAGGTAGAAGGGCAAAGAGCAGAAAGCTGCACCTCAAACCTTCATCAGTGTTTGAGTCAAGAGAGGACACGAGAGGGGTATGACAGGAGGTAAGACTATAGCTGGATACCAAAAAAAAAAAAAAAAAAGGAGAAGCAATGCAAAAGGAGAGAAAAGTATTAAGAGCAAAGCTTCAGTGTGTTGAGTAACATGGAATCCTCTGATAAAGGACAGACAAAAACATCCCTGGTATTATCATAATTGGAGGACATTTACAATTGTAACCTAGAAAGCAGGACAACACAGGATAGTGAGTTAATCTAGACATGAAGCAGTACAAGTATCAAGAGATGCAAATACACAGTTCTGATCTTCCTGTCTCTCAGACAGAAGCACTGCTCTTCTGACTTCCAAAGTTTTCTCTTTAAAAATGCGTGATAGCCAGAAGAAAAACAAATAAATTGTTACTGATTTTTTAGCATGTACCTAAGTATAGCTGACATTCCCAGGATCACCTAGCTCCAAGGACCATTCAGAGGAAAAAGTGATGTAAGACAAGCAGCCAGAGGCTTAAAGGTACAACTTACGTAAAGTACAATTTATGTTTATTATGTGTGAATTTGTTCACACAGAAGGTATGGTTATTTCTTTAGAAAATAATTTTAACATTAATTACTAATATGCTCCACCTGGTAGTCTGTCTTATCTAGCTGGCATCAAATGCTGCAAGACATATTTAATACATTTAAGTATAATGGTAATTCCATTTCACTCCATGAAACCTCTCTATTTCTTTCAGCTCAATATCAGAGCATTTAACTTCCACAATCTTTGGACCATAGGCAAACGTGCTGTGCCTTGCACCACACAACCTCCTGATAGTTGCTGTGACCTCTATGCAGTACCTTGACTCAGTTACATGGAACAATACTTTTTTTCCCCACACACAGTTGGAGTAAGATTTATAAGGCTGATTCATGCCAGTATGTGAAAATTCTGACAAAACATATTTTCCTGTTCTGAAGAAATCCATGTTTCATATTTCCTGAACATGAAGTTGATCTACCCAGGCATGGCCTCCCTTCATGAGGATATAAAATGGCACAAAGAGAATTATTTAGAAAAGTCCTTTTGAAGAAAGCCTTCAAAATGCTAAATAGGAGCAATTCAGCAGTGCTTTCAAATGTATAGATTTTATTTTGTCTTTTCAATTGCAATGCAGTCCCCCAGCGGAGCACACTGGAACAAACTATTCAGGATTCATTTCTCTGTGGGTATTTGAAGGCTCTTTAGAAGTAATTCATAAACTCATTAAAATGTATAAATATTTCTCCAGCTGCTTAAGCAGCTACTTGAATTCAACAGTTTTTTTGTTTGTTTGTTGTTGTTGTTGTTTTTTCCAAAGCAAATTGCTACTGTTTTGCTAGTAACCTCCCATAACTGTGGTCTGCAAATGGCATAGTGGAATTGAAAAATTCAGATTTCTGCCTGGTGCTTAGATGTACTTCATTGAATTCAACTACATTAGAGACATATATATTAAACTCTTTTTGCCAAAAGGCTCCATAACTGCAGTAGCATGCGCTGAATTAAGTCTACAAGGAAAAAAGGACATTTTGGAACAGAAACTTGCTGACTTGCAAATACCTACTACAAAACTCTTAGCTTGTGCAGCTAGTGTATCGAAGAAAGATTATATATATATATTTTTTTTAAGTAATGGAAGACTGTTCTTAGAAACTGCAGGAATAAAACAAAGAGTTGAGAAATAGAAGAAAAAAAGTGACTTAAGAAGTGAGAAGAACTGACTGCATAGCCTTGAAAAGTCCTGTATTCACCCTTCTGTCAACTGTCAACTAAAACTAAGTTGAAGATTACCAACAACAAAAAAAAAAAAATGGAGGAAAAAAATCCTGCACTGGGAATTAATAATCTCTAACTAGATGAAGCCAAGCAACACAAAATGTTTTTATATTCTCTTCAGATACTCATTCATATGAAGTTATTAAAGACAAAGACCTTCCTGTGGCAGTAACAGAGCTACTGACCAAAACATAGATTAGCAAGACACATTTATTGGCTTGAATTTTTAACACATACTAAGACTATTAAGAATACTAACACAAGTAAGAACATTTCAGGTTGGATATTAGGATAAATTTCTTCTCAGAAAGAGCAGTTGGGCATTGGGATGGGTTGCCCATGGAGGTGGTGGAATCACTGTCCCTGGGGGTGTTCAAGGAAAGGTTGGACGTGGTGCTTAGGTTTAGTGGGTGACAGTGGTGGTAGGGGGTTGGTTGGACCAGATGATCTTGAAGGACTTTTCCAACCATAATCATAGAATGGCTGGGGTTGGAAGGGACCTCCAAGATCACCTATTTCCAACCCCCTGATTCTATGATTCTAACATATTTACTTACATGCTTATTAGTTAGGGAAAGGCAATTCAAATGAGTATATACCCCTATCTGGCTATTTGGAATCAGATAGCATTTTCCACCAACTCTACAAAACAAGAAACAAGCAGAACTTTTACCATGCGAAGCTCCTGCTTAAAGAACAGGATCTCCCGCTGCTGTCTGCACAGATGCATTTGGTTTAGATAACAGCCTTTCGCTATAATGTTTATGCTGACTTCTAGAACCACCAGGAACCGAGCAACACATCTATTTATTCTGCCAATGTAGCCACGAGGATGGCACACGCAGCCTGCTTTAGCCAGAAAGCCCTTCTCCTTCCCCAGCACCAGGAGCTGCACCTTCCCGATGGAAAACCTTCACGTACAACAGCATACCCATTTGCCTGCTTTGTTTTTGTTTAATGCAGTTTTTTTTACCTATCCTGGAGGAATGCTTTGACACTTAATTTCAGTAGACAGATGTCTCCCCCCTTCCTTTTTCCCCCTATTTATTTTACAGACGAGATAACGCAGTTTCCAAGCATCCCGCTTTTAAGGAAATATTTGTTCCACCACCTGTTTAGTGCTGTGGGCTTGTGGACACGGGCGACGAAGCAAAAGGGCTCTTCAGAAAACACAACCGAGCCCTCGAGGAGAACGAGATCTGTGCAGGCAGCACACCTCCGTCCGACCCACCCCTCACTCAAACCTGGCAGGAGAACTTTCTCCTCTGATCAGTTTCACCCAGAGAGGGACGAGCGGCTGCCCTGAGTACCCAAGAGCCGCAGTCCCCAAAGGAGCTGCTAGCTGCCTGCCTTCCCCCGTGGGGACCGCGGCTCCGGGCTGAGCTGCCCCGGCACCGGGCCGAGCCTCCCCCCCGCCCGCTGTCCCCGCTGTCCCCGCTGTCCCGCTGCCGGCCGGACTCACCCCGTGCCTGCGGCTCCATGGCCCCGCACGGCCCCGCACCGCAGCCGCCGTCGCCCCGCGCCGAGCAGCGGCTCTCTGCCGGCGCCGGGCCGCCGCTCCCCGCCCCCGCGCCGCGGAGCCGGGCGGCGACACCTGCCGGCACCGCACGGCACCGCACGGCTTGTGAGGGCACGGCTCGGCACAGCACGGCACAGCCCAGGAGCCTCCTGGAACCCTGCCGGCACCCCGAGGCCTCCGTGTCATAGAATCATTAGGGTTCCAAAAGCCCTCCAACATCATCTGGTCCAACTATCCCCCTACAGCCAATGTCACCCACTGAACCATGTCCCCAAGCACCACGTCCAACCTTTCCTTCAACACCCCCAGGGATGGTGACTCCATCACCTCCCTGGGCAGCCCGTTGTGTGTCGGATGCTTCCAGCCGCCTTCCAGGACACACTGAGCACACCTAGCTTCTCGACACCTTTAACGTCAAAAGTGACCAAGGAAGAGAGTAAAGACACCAAGGAAGCATTTGGCATTTTTTTTTGTGAATTTATTCTAACAGGTAACATTTTAGGTGAAGAGAAGTTAAATCCAAAAGAAAATGATTTTGCAGTGAGGTTAAAGAGGTAGAAAATACGCCCTTTGCCTTAAAACACTGCAGAACATTGCACAGTGTCAACTTTACTTATTTCCCAGCTTCGTTTTTCTAACAATTTACAAAATTAAGGCCAAGGCAACCTTGATTTCTCTATATATTTAAAAATGTTTTGCTTTAATATGCGTGTGCTGGTGGTTTTGAATTTGAATTATTGTGAAACATGAATTATTTTCTCTAGGCAAGCCTCTCTTCATTGTGATTTGACATCTCCTTAGGCTGGAATTTAGCACTTACGAAAGCATATCAGAGGTTGTCAGAAGAATGAATACCTGTACTCGTATCATTTCAAATAATGAGACATCCTACCGTGACAAGATTTGAGCTTGGAAATGCCATCAGCTTCTGCATTAAAAAACTCAATCCCAAGTCCAGCAATAAATGTATGAAACAGCTGGAGAAGTTTCTCTCAACAGGTGAAACTATTGGTATAATTACAACATGTACTTGTCTATAAAGTACACTTCTATGAAGTGTGATGGAAACTGAGTAGGGGATTTACTAACAGGGCTATAACAACAGCGATATTACTTGGTAAGTGATCTCCCTGTCTTTACCATTACCACAAGTTTTTTTGTTGTTGGTGGTGGTGTTTGTTTTATTTGTTTGTTGTCATTATTGTTTTGTTTTGTTTTCCCATCTTATTTCTCTCCCCTGTCCTGTTGAGGAAGGGGAGTGAGAAAGCAGCTGCATGGGTGCCTGGCACAGAGATAAGGTGAGCCCACCACATTAACCAAATACTAAGCCCTTCCTCAGGGATGCAGGAAAGACAGGGCAGGGGCCAAAGGCACAGTGGAAACTAGATGTATTACATTAATTTTCTCATACTGGTATATCTTCCTTGGGACAACATTGTCTTTTACCTGAGTACCTGATTCATAAGATTTTGTTAAGAAGTTGCAATTCTGCAGCATGGAATTTTCTTATCTGTCTACCAGGGTTTCCTAAAGTTTCTTCCAGGCTGCATGGGAAGTGCTAGGGACATGTAAGAACATACAGAATGCATTCAAAATATATATTTATTTTACCTTCATGTGAACCCTGTAATACCTAGAAGTGGATGTCAACAATTCTAACCAATAAAAATGCCTGAAAAAGTTGCTCTTTAGTGATTTAATCTGTCTTTGAAATCTTACATTCTTACACTTTTATCAGCAAATTTTCATGACATAGATACAGAACTACTTTCAGAATTAGTTAATGGTCTGGTGACAAAGTATTCAAGTAGTTTATTTTTTTCTTCCTATGAAATGTATTTTCTCCAGCTGCTACTAGCAGAATATAAGATGAAGATAAAAACCTTCTGTTGATTTGAAGTTGTTCCAGTGTTCAGCATTGTATGAAGCATGATCTGTGGTGGAACCATATGCAGAAAGTTCTTTTCTTCTTATTAGTAAGACATAAAAATGCCTGTATGATTCTTCTATAGCTCAATTTTCTTTTCAACATCCTGACTTTCTCATAACAGGGGTCTGTGGAACTTAACTTCATATTGGCTATTTGGCATTGATCACTATACTGCTATCAGGAGAAAATCAGCAGCTGCTTCCAACTATAAATGCTGCATAAAGAACCTGGATCAAGATCTTTATCTGATGTCAACTGACATCTCTATTATAACCAATAATATTCTGATTAACCATTGAGGTAGTCTGTGATAAATGGCCAGTATGACAGTCAATAACAGAGTATTATGGCAACTCATATTTAGAAGTGAAATAAATATTTTTTTTTGCACCACTCAACAGATTTCTGACTGTCCTGTCAATGGAAGGTCTCTTCCCCACCTTCTCAATTTTTTCCCAGTTTTTCTTAGATAAAACATAAGGTGAATGATGGATGTTGAGCAAGTAGCTAAGCACACCAGAGAGCTCACCAGAATCCAATAAAACAGAGAGATAAAATGTGAAGATTGTATCAGACTACAACTTTTAGTCAAAGTAATTGTATAGAGTTGGATTCTAATTTGCACTTGTAATTTTGAGGAAGTGGAAATTTAACCATAATTTATTGTTGAAATACAAAAGCTTGGAGCCTTTTGGAAAGAAAAGCTATGAATGCTGAAAGGTGATAATTTTTCCAGAAGGTACCATTGTGCCTACAGTGCATTAGAATATAGAAGCTCAGAAATCTCGGGCTGTTGAAAATTGTATTACAAATATTTTTATATGGATGGAGAGCAAATGTGAATGCATAAATGCAAAATATGATCAAGATAAGGGCTATTAAAATGGCATGTGTGGCTGACACCTATGGGTGTCAGATCTGAAACAGAAACAATGACTAAATCCCAGTGACTCACAGAGGTTGGACAAGAGAGAGAGAGATTAATCACAGTCATTCATGAAGGGTGTGATAAGACATCCAAAATCAGCACACACCTAAGAAGAACCCACAAAATGTGAGGAGGAGCTTCAAAACTGGTGCCTGAGATGCCTACACAGAGCTGCCATGCTATCTATGGGAGATCTGTGAAGTGGCATCTTGGGACAGGCAGGATACCCTAAGATATCTGAAATGCTACCAGATGTCCAACTTTAGGCACTTGAGTTATTCCATACAGAGAGAATTTAGTTACCTACAGATAAATATCCAGTGTCATCTGGCAGTACCTGGGGGATCTGAGACACCTTCACAGAGCAGAAAAATGCTTTAACTGTTTAAAGGTTGTTTCAAAAATTATTTTCCCTGTTTAGTCTGCAATTTGAGGCATGTGTCCCCTGATACAGATTGTTTTAAAACCCTGATTATATTGAACCCAGTTTACCTTTTAGATCAGTGGTCCAGGCACACTTGGAAAATATGTCTAGCACTGTCAAGATGTATTTAATGCCTTGCTTTGTTTGGAAAACTTACATATTCACCAAGTCGTCATGCATCTACCTCTGCTACAGTCACCTCGTTTCTTTTCAAAAGTATTCTGGCCACCTTGTGTAAAATGTAGGTGTCATGGTTTGCCAGTCAGGTTGTCACTGGGCTTCTGGTCAGACCAGCAATTGACCCCCGAGTCTCCCCAAGGGTCCCCACAAGGGTCCTCAAGAGCACAGTAAATATCCTTTAACAGAAGTGGTGGCATACATGTAGATGTGTCTACTGACACACCGCTGCTACATACATCAGAAAGGAAACACCAGTCGATTTAACTCAGGCAGACAAAACCTTTGTGCATACTGACCTAAGGGTAATGAAGCACACCTAGCCCCAGCTTGCACCCTGTAGTAGTCTCACAGGTAGCTGTACGTTCCCCCCACAGCTAGGGGCAGAGGAAGGTCCCCCTACCAAGCACCCTCTGTGAAACCTGAAGCATAACTTTCAATTCATGGCCCCAGTGGTTGGATCTCCTGCTTCATGTCATCTTTTTCTTGGTATCCCCGTTGCGTTTCCCTGCACTGTCCCCATGCACATGTTCTTAAGTGACAGCTTGTCTGTGTTTTCCAGTTTTGCAGTTGTGGTTGGCTGTCTTCTGCAGCACCATGCCCAGCACTGGGTGCAGCACTGCAGGGGCAGCACTCCAAGTGTGGCATTGATAGTGCTAATTAGAGGGGAAGGATCCCTTACCTGGACCTGCTGGCACCACACTGTCTCAGGCAGCCCAGGACACCACCATTGTCCTGTGGTGTCCCCGTGCTTTGTGCTGCTGGTCACACCACCTCAAGGCCAGCAGCTCAAACAGTTTTCAGTCCACCTTTGTGTCCATTTACCTAGCAATGTGTCACTCTTGCTATACAAAAAACTTGCTGTTTTGAAAAATACTGCAAAATGGTGAATCTATATTAGAAGTAAGGTTTTAATGGGTCAAAACTAATCTCTGACACAAAGAGATCCAACGCAATTGATTTTTAGTTCAGCATAACTCATACAGTTATTTGCATCTTTTTGTTAATATCCAAAACATAAGCTTTCCTGAAAGCAAGGGTACAATTTATTTTTCATATGTAGCTAAGAAGTGGAATTCGTGACTGGGACTGTTTAGATTCTTTATGGGATTAGAAAGCATTCATCTATATGTATGCACTGGGAAGCTGGTACACAAGATACGTTTGGGAAGCATTTAATTCAGCCTCTTAAAGGAGTTCTCTCTTTGAAGCAATCTTGATACTGATGGAATGCCTAACACATTTAATTATTGCTGTATTGATGGATTTAATGTGCATTTCTGGGGTTTAAATCCTGCATCTCCAGACTGAAGTGGAAATGTGTCCTGCCACATGATGAAGAGTGACTGAACCAACCGGAAAACATTCCTGCCTATTATCTGGATCACTAAAGCCAAAATATAGTACAATTACATCACAGGCTACATCTTTATTTTTGAGATGTCTGTGTACTTTTGTGTTTTTCTTAGTGGAAGCAGGTTCCTTTTGTTAATCCATGTTTTTATCCATGCAATAAATGTGACACCCCTGCACGCTCCCTGGCGTTGTGAATTCTGCATGCAGGAAGAGTCACGATGATGTGAGGATCAAATTGGAGGATGTGTGATCTATAAAGCACTCTCCTCTCTAAGGCCTGAAATGAGGCATGTCAATTCCTAGAGTACTCCTGCAAAAGCTTTCCAAGGCAGACAAGAAAAACTGACTTGCCTAGCTTTCAAAGAGTGTATAAAGGCTTTGCATGCTCTCTACTTCCCATTATCAGAATCCTAGGTTGAGTTAAGAATAAGAAATAGAGAACTAAGTTTTCACCTGTTAATAAGATATTGTGCTTATGTGACTGAAGAGTAGATTTACAGAAAGGAATTTAAACCATAAAAAAATCATTTTCTTTCCTTTTATATCCACAGCAAAATGTTGAAAATTTTCCTGCATCAGATATTTCTTCTCAGATAAGCATGAGGAGTCAGTCCAATTAAATTCCTTGAGTTACTCAGCGATATCAGGAAAACTACCTTTGATGTAACATAAGGATTTTCTGTTCACTGTTATTCAGGTTGGTTTGCCACAATTTTAATTCCTGCCTAGCACAAATTATCTCCATCTCCTTGTCAGAGATCTGCCTGTTTCTTTGTCTTTGGTTGCGTGATCTCATCCACTAAGGTCTGTTTCTCATTAAAATGAATTTTTCAGAAATGAAAAATGTTATTTTAATGGGAGTAAAGCTTTTTTTTTTTTTTTTTTTAGCACAAAAAGGTCTTTTTCATTCTTATTTGATAAGCACACGCTGACAAAATTACAAACATTTATGATACAATCAACCATGATAATTATAGATCATTTTACCCCACAGGTAGGTCAATTATTTCTTTAATCAAGTTATGCATATATTAAGTGCTACCTGTATCCAGGCTGGTGCTAACTGAAATGATTCATGATTACTGCATACTTTAAAATCTCATCAGATTTCAGAATTGGGTTTGGCCTAGCAAAGTACTTTGTTGTTATTCCTCTGCAGCCAAATTAACTGTGCTGATTTAAATTCTATATTTCATTTCTACTCCTTTGGTCTGTCTACAGTTGTCTCTTTTGCAGACAGATGTCCTTTACCAGTAAGTGTCTGCATTCAAGCACATTCCGTGGCCAGTGGGGAAAAATTAAGCAAGATTAATGACCATTAGGCTACTAGTTCTGTTCCCATCTTATATAACTTCATTTTTAAGGCATCACAAAGAGCAGAATACCTGAGAAATCGATACCAGCTTAACAAACCTTATTTCCACGTTGATCACCTGTTAATAAACTCAGCCTCAGGCCTTTAGGCTGAAAAACACCAACACTGAATACTGTAATACATTAAACCTGAAACAATGATTGATCCAAGTTACATTGGCTGGAAGCACAAGTATTTAAATCAGGAAATTTTTCTGAGAAAAGCTCAGGAACTTCTTCATATAACCTCAGTAAACTGTATTCAAAGATTCTCTAGGCATATTTGTAATATTCAACTATACGGTTGCCTGCTTTTTTATTTATCAAGACTGTTATGAATAAGCAGTACACCGTTTTACCACTTGATGGTGCTAAATGTTTTACACTCTTAAGCAATGCTATCAACACACTGTATAAACGGAGTCACCGTTTGAAATACAGTTTAAGTTGAAGCTTGAGTCGTATTTCATTTTTGTAGGAAACATACACTTATCATTTGATATCATGGGTATTTAAAGATTTAGCATTACAGTTCACCTGTTGTAACTTTAGCACTGAAAGCTGTTTTAAATGGGTATGTGTGCCAGTGATTCATCTGGCCTCCCCCTCTCGATTCCCCACCGACTGGGTATTTACATCCAGTAGGTAATGACAGCCAGGCACGTACAGCTCCCTAATGTGCTCCTTTTGCTCATACGCATCCCTGCCAGCACGTCTACCACATAGTTACCATCTCATTTCCAAGATCAGCATCATGTCCTCACCATTTGCAAGGCTCTTATTTATATTTAAGTCTAGGACAAAATGAACTTACCTGGGCAGCTTGACTCACCCGTGGAAGGAGGCTGACTCTGAGTCCTTGGCTTAGCAATTAGCTTGAGCAGCATTGGAAGAGAACAGAGCAAGATTTTTCAGGGAGCTCTTAGTCTTGGTTAGCAAAATCGGTTGGATAGATTTGATATGGGACAGTGAGCGGTACTAGAGTTTAGGGGCAATTCAGCATTAGAAGAGCAACAGTCATGGTAATTAGAAAAGGTATGGGTGGGGATCCATGCTTGGCTTGTAGGATTTGGGTGTGTTAAAAAAGACAGCAAGGATGGAAGCAAGAGAAGGATCTTGTATGTACTCATGTTAGGGAGGCTGGAGGCAGGATTTATGGACAAACTGACATTTTGCTGTAGGGTGGGTGCTCTTTGGAGATGTTACTGGAAAGGGACTGCCCAGGTGCTGCTACTCATAGTCTTTTTATATTAGATCTAAGAGAAAAGGTGTCCACAGGCTTGCTCTGCTTCAGTAGAACATGAACAACATGTTCACAATAATTGTACAGGGAAACTGTGAAAGCTATGTGAGTGCAGATGAAGGAAAACAAGGAAATGTAATGCAGGAAGGTGCAGAAGGCTACTGTCTTGAGGATGTCTTGAAGATGTTAGGATGCTGTCTAGCTGAAAAAGAGTTACACTCAGGTGCAGGCCTAGATGTGTGTGCACCATTCTATGCACAAGGTGAAATTGTCTATCAGACCTGTGAAAGATAAGACCTATGACTTACTGTAATTTGGGAAAAGGATGCATGACTGCACTTTCTGACCTCTCCACTAAGGTAGAGGTGTCTCAGCCATGTGTCTGCAATCATCTTTACTCTGATTTACTTAAGATTTTGTTATCAGAAACCATATTCAAAAACAACAATAACTTGCACAACTTTTGGAGTATCTGCAAAACATACGTTAGCACAATATTCTCACTACCATTACACACACTGTACCTGTCTGCTACTTTTGTATAACTAAACTGCTTCATGGAAGTCTAATTGAATCATATTAAAATGTGTCTGTTCTCAAGCACTGCCCCAGCCCAAGAGCTTGAAGACACACAAGCCTGCCAGAGCACAATTAGAATCAAATTACAAAATCACACTACTGCCTCCCAAACCCTGACACGCACACAAAGCACTTTTCAAGGCAGGTTTTCCTGGAAAACAGTTCTCGCTTCCAGCTTCTAACTGTTCAGGTAGTTCGGCTTTTCAATCTGCTGCGCTGAAAACAGCGTGTAGTAATGACAAGCTCAGTCTCTGAGGCTTTACTTCTCTGCATTTTATTAAAAGAACACTTCTGTCTGTTCAGTGCAAGACCTCCACTGTTGCTACTTTCCTACCCAATTCTGCCTTTCAGCATCCACCCTGCTTAGCTCAGACAGGATCCTCAGTTCAGGCTCGCACTTGCAATAGGCACTGACATGAAAAGCTTCTGTTCTCAACTAATAAATAGAGCTGGCCTAACCTTAGGTCATCTGCGGTGGGGAGGATCAGTTAGCATAAATGTTTCAGCGTACAGTTCGATGCAGCCTTGTTGCCAGAGCTGCTGCTTAAACACGAGGGACAACAAACATAACCCCTACAAATGTAGTGCAATCAGATAGATACGACTAAAAAAAAGGGTTCAACAATTAACAGGATTCAAATTATATACATACACATATAATAGTTATGTAGTAACATATTTTAATATTTTAATGAATACTAAAACATGTAATAAGAATATAGATATAACCTAGAGGGGAAAATAATCTGCACATAAGTAATATGTTATTTCATTATTTTACTAATTTGCATAACATTCAAAGCAAAACAAATTGCTCAGTCTGAGTTTTACTGTATGTATATGTCCACAATGTCAATAAGCAGGCTGGAAGTTTTTCCGATGAGTTAACTTCCTAATGTGGGTGGAGAAAAAGACAAGCAGGGAATTTTCCTTTTGGAAAAAAAATCTGTAAGGCTGTATAAAAAGTCTGTGGATAGGTAAAAAGAGAACTTTTTGAATCGCTCATTTAAACAATCTTTATTCCTATAGATGAGAGATAAGTGGGGTTTAAAAACTGTTTGAATAAACAAGAATATCAGAACTCTGAAAAAGAACTGGGAAGGACCCAAGCTCTCTTCCATCTGAGCACATTCCAGTCTTTTAGTTACTGCTCTTTGGAAGGATTTTTCCTTTTATCAGATGATGTATCAGCTCCCCACTGCAGAGTTTCTTCCTGCTCTTCTGGAAGTAATAATCAAGAGGGTTTATCTCTGCTGGGAAAGGAATAGTAAAATAGAAGGAATAATTGCTTTAATCTATTACAGCTATTCCTTAGATCATAATACTGCGAAGACAGGATATGTGCATATATATTGAAATAATCTACATTTCAGGAAACTTAGTAACAAATAACTTCATTAAAAATGGTCAAAACTTATTTTGTTCTTTTTGCACAGGGGAAATAGAAGATTCAGTGAAGGAAATTGAAACAACCTCCTTTCTCTATCGTCTCTTCACTGTGTTAAGCATCCTGTCCAGTTCTCAGTCTAGTAAAGACTAACTAGGATTCAGAAATAAGATTTTGGTGTTACAGCAGATGTTTTCAAACTTTCACTTTCTTGCTCATTAGCAGTCAAAAAAGCCAACCATACATGAAGATTAAGCCATTACAAAATTCCAGTTTCCCAGAACTTCAATACTATGTGTACTTCTCATCGACCTTTTGTATTATACCACCTATCTCAAAAACAATCTGATGGAACTAGAAAAGGTATGGAGAAGAGCAATAAGGACAGTAAGAGCATTGTGAGACCATCTGTTCTGTGAGCATCTCACAGGTTGGGGTTCTTCAGCTTGGAAAAGCCATGTTGGGTGAGGGAGAACAGGGATACAAAATGTTATATACAGCAGGGAAGTCTCACAAGTGACATGGGGCTGATAGTTCACTGTCCATTCCCATATAACGAGTATTGGCAACTAAGCTTAGTATAAGGTCACAAATTGCAAATAAACATGAGTAAATACTGATTCAAGTAACATGTACTGAGCTGTGCAACTCTTTGCCACAAGATATTGTTATTAATGAAAATTTGTTCAAAAATGATTGGGAAACTTCACTTAAGAAATACCTGTGTTAATACCTGTTTAATATACTTTATCCAAAGGCAAAGCAGGAAAAAATTAGTCTTGTGATGGACTAAGTCAATTATTCTTGTGATGGACTCTGTGCTGAGGCAGCAATATACCAAGGACATTGAGTGACAGGGCTACATTGCCCCCAATGAAAGTCAACAGAAACACGTAGTAGGTGAAAATATCTTTCTTGTTCAGTTATGCATAAAAAAGGGAGGTAGTTCTAACTTCAGCTACCTTTGAACTCACGCACAATACAATGCAGAGTATGCATCTGGATAAAATCTATTTTGAAAACATAATTATAGTCTCTTTACAAAATCTGTTGAAGATGTATGCTTTTACCCAACATTTTTCAAACAGCTCCTTCTCCTTTAAATTGTGAGTCTGGGCAGCATTCCTGAAAAAGACAAGCTGATGCTAGGCTTCCAAGTACGTGGCATCTTTTCAAAGATACCTCACATCCATCAGACCCACTGAGGTTGCACGGAGACACTATCCCATTTCAATGCATTTCTGAACAGTACTCCAGTGATTATGTCTACTCCAATTTAGTTTTCTGTTCTTGGGCAAAGAGCACAATATCCTTATTCAGTGAAATGGCTGCATTCTTTCCTTTTCATTACATGCAGAATGTCTCATAAAAATTCCTTAATTTGATTTATAATAACAAATATGCTTGATGTGCTGTTCTACTAGTTCATTTTTAACTTTCGTTAACTCCTGCACAAATTCATTAAGTGCCTGGTAACAGAAGACCGTGTCATACAATATCACTTAAACATGATGTAAACCACTAACACACAATAAATCTCATGTCACGTCTCTTAACCCACTTGATCATTTCCTTTTTCTGGCATGGTGGGCTGTCAATAAAATAAGCAGGCACGAACATGACAGATTTAGCAAAATGAAGTGTTTTGTCTCTTAAGGCTTCATATCTTTGCCAACATAACCAGACTGAATCAGAAAGCTTTTTCCATATATAGTTATATTTAACTATATTGGGGCTTTTGAAAGTGATCTGCTTTCCTTACTGATGTTAAGACCCTCCTAAGTAAGGGAACAGACTTAAGTGGACCACATGGCTCATGGGTGGATTCTTGGATATTTTGTGGATACTATACTGCTAGGTGAAAATGAAGGGTGAGGCTACTGTCACCTAATAATTCCACTGTCACCAGGCTGAAATAGAACATGCAAGTGAGCACTTGCTTCAGGATCAATATTACAAATAAAATAAAATAAAATAAAATAAAAAATAAAAAATAAAGATTTTTCCAAGATATTTCCAAGATAAAGTAACTACTCCAGAACAGAATGCCCACAAGGAGCACTTACACTGGCATAGCTAAAGAAAATAACTGCTCATTTTTAGCTATGCTGGTCTGTTGCTTTTCCCTCAGTGTCTTTAAGTCCCTAGTAATTAACTGTGGGTTTTTCTTTTAATGAGAGAAATGCCTTAAGAGAACATCAGGGGAGATAGCTGAAATCTGTCTCTTTCTCCAGCATCAGAAAATTTCAGAGGAAACTGTTATGATGACAGAAAAAAAATTAAGAAAGTTTAAAAACACATATTGGCAATATTGTTTGTAACATTTAAGCTTATGACAACAGATATACTCCAGGGGAAGACTGGAGTCTTTAGTCTTTTATTATTTTTTCAGCTTCAGAAACAATCCATGGCTGAAAATATATGGGTCTTTTAGTCTGTGCAATGATGCCTAAAAGTGAAGTTTGTTAAGCAACTTTTAATTTGTTACCTAGATTTCAATTTTGTTGTTGCTTAAATCTAAAGAAAAATATTAATAATAAATTAAATATATATTTTATCACCAGCTTTTCTTTGATATCTTTCTCTAGCAACTTTTTGGCTGGTGACATCCAAAGCACCACAAAGGAATTAGAAAATTCTAGTTCCAGAAATTGTTACTGGAGATTCTTGATATATTCAGACCCTATGCTTGAAGAAATAGTCTCCATAACTGTGAAAGATCAGATCAAAGCTATCTGTACTTTTCAGTTCCTAGATCAAGGATTTATTCTCATTGTGTTTTTCTATTTACCTCTTCTCATCTTTATATGTGTTCATACCCACCAGTCATAGTGGTATCCAGTACACAGTTGGCATATTTTCAATGATCTAATTACCATTTCTATGCTTTAGGGCTAATGTTCAAAAAACGAAATTTCACACCAAGGTTAAAAGGAATGCTTATACATGCAGAAAAAGACCATGTATGGAAATCTACATATTTCCTTGGGATTCTAAAGAAATGGGGCTTGTAACACCACATTGCACAGTGGTCTAGAATAACGAACCTTGAAGGTGTCAAGTTCCTACATGATTTGTGAAAAATCAGTACCTAGGCACGAGAGACTATAGTAGGAGTGCTTTCAATAGAAAGAAAGACTGCAGCACCAGGTCACCATTACCTGGCCAGCCAGCCTGCCCACTCCTGAAAACTGATCTGGCAACCAGCAGAGCTGTACTAGATGATCAGCTGGCACATAAATACTTCTGAAAAAGGTAGAGCACTTGCTACTTCTTGCTCAGCTGGAGATGGTGTCAGGTGAGAACTGTCAGGTTCTAGAGATTTAATGAGGAGGAATAAGGTCATATAGGATGTATTATAGTGGAGGAACCAGCAGAAACAATGGCTGGTCTCTGCTTCTCATCAGTGAGTTGTGTTAAGTTTTTCATGTCTAATATGGTTGGTCTCTAACCTAAACAACAATGTACAATTTTTATGGGATCTGCCTTCACAACAGTCATTTTCCTTTCTTGGAAATCATCTGTTGCCACCAACTTCATAACTTTGAATCCTTTTTGTAGTTCTTGTTTCACGTTAAAGTATCTGTATATTCACATCCACAACAATCTTCCAGTTCTTGTTCTTATATTAAAGGTAGTGGATAATAGTTATATAAAAATGCAACTGCTTAAGCAAATAAATACATTTCCACACTAGAATGCAGATAATTCAGTGTCAAAGACTGCCATTGAGATGAGCTAACTAGCAAAATAATAATGACTTCAAACAGCTAGAAAAGTATATGGGTAAGAAAACAATGGTGAAATTATTTCATAATGATTATTTTGTTATGTACCATGCTAAACCATCAAGGAATGAAAAATGATACCAGTCTGTAGCTTTTATCTAGCTATATATGAAAACATAATGTAATACAGTGGTCTGAAAACATGACATCTCTGGCTTCCTGTATGCCCATGCTGACCCCTCAGGTGGTGAGGGAAAATGGAAGCTAAGGACAGGCAGCCATCACCAAAGCAGTTACTGCAGCTGCTTTTTTTGGGGCACTCCTCATCTGTCAGGCTATCAGCTGAATTAATAGCTTTGGTAAAGGCAGCTGGTCCTTGCTTATCCCCTGCTCAGGCAGAGGCATGCCACAGGCTCACAAGGGAACCCTGTAGCAGATCAGTGTTTATGAATTATAGTTATGACAATCATGTCTAGTCCTCAAATGCTCATTGTTGGTGAAGAAAAGTCATTTTTTTCTCTGTCTGGTCTCCTTTTACTGCTATAAGAAAGATAGCAGATAAACATGATTTAATAAATGATAGTTAAATGGAGGCCACATGTTGCCTGTCATCTAAATAACCTGTTCTGTAAAAATATCATTGTAAGAAGAGTGGTGACATAAAGTTCTTGTTGTAAAGGAAATTGAGAAAAAAGGCAATGGCAGACACTGCAGGTCAGAAACACTGAAGGCTTTATTCGAAAGCTGTACCAAATTAATGTTTGATTTGGCAAAGCTGCGCCACTAGGCAGTATATTATGAGCTTTGACTTGTCCACCACCTCATAAAAACCACATGAAATTATGACGAAGACATGTTTTTAGAAGTACTTTTAATAAATAATAAACATATAGTAAAACTAAAAGTTACAGTACACATTGTTTGAAAATAAAAAAGTTGAAATCAAGAAGCCTTGAGGGAAGCTCTGAGAAGCAAGGGGCCTGCCCTAGCAGTGTGCTGCTGCAGCATATGTGCAGCCTTTCCAGCAGTTCACAGGCTTAAACGTTTTCTGCTTCGTAAAGTTATTTTGGTGCAACACACCGAACACTTGAGACTCCCATTACTGCTATTTGACAAGATAAGAGTTAAAAGAATAAAATCTGCATTCAGGTTTACAAGCAGATGGAGTAAGGAGGAGGGCAGATGGGGAAGATCTCCTGGGTTAGGCAGGGAGCTCAGGGAGGAGCTATCAGCTAGGTAAAACCCAGGGCCAGGCCTGTGCTGCATTCACCAACCCCAAACCCGCTGGGCCAAGGTCCCCTCAGGGGTGGCGGGGCCTTCCTGTCACAGGGGGAACACTGAATGGCTGCAGCCAGCCTTGGGCCTGCACCAGACCCTGCCCTCCCTTCTCTAGCTCGGGTTTCTCATCCTGGGCAGTCCCCAGGAAGCAGCAGGCACCCCACGGCTGGGAGCCAGGCTGGGCAGTGGGTGCCTAGGCTGGGTGGTGTGGCCACTTGGCCACTGCTGGCAACTCCTGGCTCTGCCCCGCTCTTTACAGGTGCCGCATTTCTGTGGCCACCTCTGTCAGCTTTGCCAAGGGCAATGGGTAGCATGAGTTGGGTCATGCAGTGCTGTTGGGACCAGGGTTCAGAAGACAGCGTGTCACCAGTATCATCATTAAAATCCATCCACAGTGAGACTTCAGACTTAATGCCACCCTTCACTAACGTAGTATTTCTTTACCCACCCCCACGAGCCACCCCAAACCACCATGCAGGCAACTAGATGCACTATAAATGTACTAAAAAAAAAAATCATAAAATGAAGAGTGTACGAGTGATCAGCAGAGCATTCTCTATTCACTCACGCAAGGATTCTTTCTAGTCTTAATTGGCTTTATGATTTCATTTTGATATACTTTGCTTTTCCTACTATCCATTAAGGAGATTGGGTAGCGTCCAGTATTTTTCAACATGAAAAAATAGAAATCTTCATTTTGTAAATAAAATCTGATTGATGAGACAGAAGGTAGACAAAAGTGAGCAGTGGGCATCTAAAATTGCAGCTAAGAGACAATGGCTTCTAGAGACCAGCAGTATTACTTATATGCAGGTAGGTCAAGGAGGTGAAGTGTAAATCACTACAGAACATGGACTTGGATGTGTCTATCACTCTTAAGGAATAATGAAAACAAAGCTTGGCTTCAGATCATTTAATATTACAATAGAGTAATTGTTAAGGAGGAGGGAGAAAAACAGCCTGGGAAAGGCTGAGGTGATGAGTGGATCCAAAAGAGGCTAAGGGGGCAACCTAGGTAAAAATTAGGTTGAGGCAAAAACATTGCTCAGATCAGGACACAAAATGAGATGATGGTGAGAACAGCACACTACAAAGTGGACAGGCTCAAACCACTTCTCAACTTTGCAAATCAGTGTCTTATGTGTCAGCATGTCTGCCTGAGAAGTGGGATAGTGTTTCCCATAGGCAAGTAGGATAGGGGAGGCCATGCCCAATGGATAACTGCTGTAGGTTACTGTCACGTTCACCCTACCTAGTGACTTTAAATATAATGATAAAAAGAGAATGATCTAGATCTAGAAATACTAGGCCGGATCAAGGGTCCAGGGAGCTCAACATCCTACCTCTGACAGCAAAACTAGATGTCTGGGAAAGCATGCAAGTTAACACAACTGAACGCTCCTGTCCAGGCCCCCAAACACTCAAGTCAAAAATGGATATCTGTACAGTCAGTGACTTGCCACAGATTTCTCTTATAACTTGTTCTGCTGTCCATGTCAACATGTACAAAATTCCATCAGTCTTTTGCTGTTTGCATAAAGACTGATCTTTTCTTTTTAACAACTCCTGCTAGACTCATTTGATGCTTCCTAGTTCATCTGATAAAGGAATACCGTCAGTAGTTTATCTTTGCTGCTACACTCAAATACAGAGCCATTTCATACAATCATAATTATGTATCAGTTGTGTCATCTCAGCGGTGAAAAGCCTTCCTCTACTTCACTGTTGTCAAAAAGCATTGTCGATCATTTCTCTCATCTTTACTCTCTCAGTCATCAGCATTTTGTTACCCCATCACTTGCCCCTTTCTTCAGATTGCTTTACAAATGTATTTGAGAGCCAAATCCAAGCAGAGATCTCTGCAGAATTTAATTGACATCCTCCTTCACTGCAAGAGCTACTTACTCCTGCCCTGTTTATCTTCTGACAATACGATGTCCACATGAGATACTCTTCTCTAGCCCACATCTACTTAGTTTCATTTGAGGAACTCCAACAAAGAATTTTAGAAATCCAAATAGGGTATATAAACAAGATGACTTAAATGCATACTTGTTGACCCTGCCAAATAAACTTGATAGGTTGATGAGGATGTTGATTTTTCCAAAGCATGACAATTTTACTCATGGGGCTGCTAATTCTTCTTTTTAATTCTGTTCTCATTAACCAGTATTTCATGTGTCCTGCATTCCAACACATCAGTGCCTGTTTGTGCTGCTAAAACCAAAGTACTAAGCAAACACATGACAAATTCAAATGGATTTATTCAAAGTTTTTTGAATGTTAATTTAATTATTAATAGTTAAATGTAATTTCTTACAAGTAGGTATAAATCCATTCATTATCATTACACATCTATTTCCTTTACTCACTATTTGAAGCACCCACAAAAGTACTTGTCAATCATTGGAAGGGAAGTATCTAAAGTTATGGCTGTGTTTCTATAATTTCTGGAGAGCAAATTTGTCCTATTAGAGAAGTATCAGATTTATAATCAAAACCTGCTTTTCTGTCTCTTGTCGAACAGTTTGAGACTGCAAATGAGATGCAAGTCTAACTTCAGTTTCAGCTGTAGGAATATTACCTCTCTTGGACTCCTGACCATCCTTTCATTGCTGTAGATTGCACGCTAAAATTCCTGCAGATAATGAATCTCAAGTATGATGCCCTTGACATTTGGTTGCAAGTCTGGGCTGTTTTGGAGGGGCTTAGAGAGAAAGCAGACAGATTAATCATTGCCAAGAGGCACCTAGCATGGACCTCAAGCTGTGTATTTCACTCCAGTGATCCTCCCCCACCCCCATTATCTTCTCTCCAGCTTTGCATCCTACAGAAACAAAACCTAGAGGAGTGTGCTACCTTGTCTGCTACCTGTCTGCCTGTGCATGAACATGTAAATGCTATTTTAAAAAGTGTTTAAAAATGCCCAACACATTAGGCAAAACTTCACATCAGTATTGTCAGTTCACTAGCATGGAAACTAAGACCAGTTCCTTTTCTGAGAACGACACCTGGTTCAATTAATAGCCCACATTTCAAGTTTATGGCTAGCTACAGTAAAGACTACTTTACCTAAAAGACTGTCACTGAACAATGGAGCTTAGAAAGCGGTCCTACAATGGAATTGGAAAATTGGATTATGGTATTTTTTTCCTCATTTTTATTAGGTTGTTTTATGCTAAAATATGCTTCACAGGAAGGTAAAATTTTATGTTTATATTAATTTGCTTTAAAAAATGAAACCAGGAGCACATGGATGACAACAACTAGCTTTTTTTTTTTTTTTACATAAAATATTAATGACAGTAATTTTTACCTCTGATTTAACTTCAAATTTTAAAACAGATAAATATTAAAATGATTGCAATACAGTGTGAAGACATATTCTGAAGTATGTCTTTCAATATATTTTAAAAAAATGATTACATAATAATCATAAGATCATAGATTTAATCAGGACTCCTTGGAGTTGGCTGACTAACATTCATGCACACAATTGTTTGGAGAAAAAGAGTGAAACATTCAGACAGCTTTTTTTTTTTCCCTTTTTCAAAACTTTATTAGGTAGACATTACTGGATGACATTGTGAAACCCCTTGTGTGCAAGTGAATGAACTCTACAATACACGTCTTCCCACATTTCATTAAATGCACCCCTGCCTCCCTCCTCCCCCCAATTTCTGAATGTTAGCTCTAAGACAGGTGGAGTGCATTCAAATGCTACTTGACATTCTTCCATTTCATCATGGGGAAGCACTTCTTAAGTTTGTTAATAACAGGGGATCGGGATATCAGTCTAAGTGAAAGGAATGCCTTGAAAATAAATGAAGTATCGCAAGTTATGACTTACGAACTTCACTCTCAAAACAGACACTGGATTCATCGCATAGCCTTTTAAATTAAACTGCCTACCATGAATGTGATTGTATTTAGCAAAGTGAAGCAGTACAGAGACATACCTACTACTGAATACTAGTGAGGTAACATTTTGAAAATAAACTGTTAAAAAATTCACTTACTTTCAAAAGGTCCTGTCCAGCAGGACAAACATTGGCAGAACATCTTCCCTTGTATCCATGCATGTACATGTGCATATACAACCTGTGTCATTATAGCTTTTTAAAGAACAGGATTTTAATTATACATTCATCAGGACAAGTTTAAAATCAGACATTACTATGGCAGATTCAACAGAAGACTTCAGTGAGTTGTCTCTAGACCTCCTAAATTAAAAGGCACTCTGAAGAGGGTAGCAAAAAATGATCCTTACAAAACATCGACACAAAATGAAGCAGCCACAAAGGTAGCATACTCAATAGTGGTTATTGGTAAAAATTTAAAATACCAACTTGAACATTAATTATTTGTAAAATATTGCCCAGGAATACTGAACATCTTTGTCAAATTTTAGCATGAAGACCATTGTTGCTATACTATGCAACAAATATAGTTATCAGCTAAAAGCAAAAGACGGGTAACAGAAAAAACTTAACAGCATTTTGGTTCTGTGCCTGCTGGTTTTAAGAAAGCAGAATGACATTCAAGGAAATAACTTCTGAAAATAAACAGTAACTCTTGACAGTAATGACATACTTTGATACATGGTGCCTCCTATTCAGTGGGTTATAGAATGAGTTAATGCCTAGTAGCTGGAGATAATACTGAAATAAAAGCTACTAAGATATTGTGATAATCACTTAAAAATTTATTCAGTATGACACTAAATCAAATTACCTATCACCAAAAACTTCAGATTTGTAAGCTGAATCCTGATTAAGCACTCATGTATGATGCTTCATGAAGAAATAACGCTCTAAGTGACAGCCATATTACTAATTAAGTACTCCATGGGGGAAAAAGGCCTCTTCTACTGTTCTAAAAACAAAACAAAACACCCTCATGAATTTCAGGAGAAAAGGTCCTAGAAGATGAGAAGATTATCTTCATTTCTTTTTCTCCTTCACAAACTCTTAGTGGAGTAAACTGAACACAGTGAAACCATTTTATGATTATGAATCCATGATAAATACTTTTTAAACATCATTTTTCATCCAACCCTCACCAGTTACCAGCTGTCAATTTCCTTCCAATAACTAGCATTTTGTAGCTCCAACTTCTTTTTTTTCCTAAGCTAATTCATAACAGAATTTCATATAACTCAGGATAATTTTAGAGTAGCTTATTATTGGCACCTGATTTCAAATAGATGGACAAAAAAGTGGGAGCAATGATGGTTAAAAAAAAAATGCAGATCCTTTTAGAAAATCTAGATCACAAAGGCAAAATCCCACTGACCTTTGGGACAGTAATCCTAGAAAAAACACCCTACAATAGACATTTTGAAGGTATCTGAACATGGTAATGTATCTGAACATGCTGTTTTTCCAGATCATCTGGTAATGAAGGGCAGGGCAGAGATCCAAGAGCTGCTCCACTGACCTCCCTTGATGGTTTGGCCCATCAAGGTATCCGCTCCAGAGGAATTACAAACTTGTATGAACAGGATACATTAGTTCAAGTTGGATACCACTGAAATGCTGTTAAACTGCTCCAAACCCCAACCTAGCCACAGTGCACAGAGTGGTGTGAACAGGGCCCATTAGAGCCTTGGAGTTTGAGGTTATACATTCTCAAGGCTCTGGTGTAACTTAACTTCAGTTGAAGTCTCTTTTTCAAACAGACACATGTTCTTTTTAGTGGTTGAAAACTCCTAGCTGAGTACGCTGGAAGACCAAACTCATTCTGACAACACATATAAGATGCATTTCTGCAGAAGTCTGAAGATGAATAGGAAGTTAGAAAAAAAATATTTCTGAAATGAGATGAAGATCAGCAGATTAAAATAGGCATGCCAGATTAACTGTGCCATTCTTAAAAAAAACAAAAAAAACAAAAAAAAAACTTGTTCACTAACAATGTTCTTCAACCTTCTAAGCAAAGCAGTACTTAGTTTGGCTTAACATGTCTGCACGTAGGACTACTTAACAGAAATCCCCATATTGCTCTATCAGGGGGAGGGTAGAGAACACCTTTCCTTTGTTTCAAGCAATAAGGCACTTACACGTATAACATTTTTCTCACACAAAACACAATACTGGAATTCAAGTGTTGATTACATGGATATTGCCTGCCTCCAGTTTTCATAGCCTTACTCTTAGTCATGCAGAAAGTTCTGATCGCTAATGCATACAGATTTTATATAGCCCAAATGTGGAATTAAAAGTTCCTTTCTTAATGAATCTGGATGATTTGTCCAGCATTCTACTTGTGCCAGAAGCACCTAGACTAAAAATGATCTATTGTTTCACTACCCCTGACTCCCGACATTCAAATTAACCTTATTTTAAGGGGAATTCTTCACATTAAGATATATAAAAAGAGATGGGACAGGAAAGATTTCTCATTGACTTCTCAATTAAGATGAAGCTCAGATTTGACAACCTTCTCAGAAACATAGATCGTTTTTCTCATCTCAACCACAGGCAAAATATATTTCAGTAAATACCTTAAAAAAAGTTATTTCGACTCAGATGGTTAGTTATGTAACAGAAAAGGCTGTTTAATTAAATTAAAAAAATGCAAAACCTTCTAGCCCTAAAGAGAAACAAATTTCAGCAGTTTGCATTTAAGTAAGTTAAATACAACAGAGAATCTTTTTCTGGTATAGCTCAGCAAAATCTTACTTAAACTACTTATTACATGATCATTTTCCAAGATCCAATTTTGTCTGTGGCTATTTTCACAAATCAGTTTCAAATTATGAAATTTAGAAGTAAAAGGAGAACATTAAAAATAAAGCGTATAATAAATGGAAATGTAGTAAACATTTCGTTATGAGATGGTAAACAGTGAAACGGAACATCTACTCTGTCCTTGCAGTTTCTGGACATGAAGTAGCATAACATAAATCAATATGAACACTTTACTGTGCATTTTTTAATGCAAAAAGACAGTGACTAAGGACTGAATTCATCTGTTTACCCACAGCTTGCATAAGAATAGAACAGTTCAGTAGGAAGGGGCTTACAGATATCATCCAGTGCAACTGCCTGATGACTTCAAGGCTAACCAAAAGTTAAATCATGTCACTGGGCATGTTCAAATGTCTCTTGAACACTGACATGGTTGGGACATCAACCACCTCTCCAGAAATCCTATTCCAGTGTTTGACCGCCTTCATGGTAACAAATACAAAAGAAGTTTATTGACTGCATCAGCACTTTTACAAGGCAGGTTTAAAATATGTGGACAGATTGAAAATCTACTTACAGCACCTAAACATTCTAAACATAAGGTAAATGTGTCATTGTGTTATTAATATCATGATCGGTTAGTAACAGAAGGATAAAATCACAACAACACTGTTTTCAGTTTGCCAAGTTTTCAGCAAGATAAAGGTTGAATGGGGCTAGCATGCAACAATGTTCAAACAGCTATGTGCAAAATCAATTTTTATGCAAAAAATACACTTTTTTTAATGCAATAACTTTCTCCTCTTCTGTGATCCATACAACACACTTCAGATCTACATTTCATTTTGATAAGTCAAGTAAGCTTCAAAAAAGTTTCTTCTGCATATTTAAACTAATTACTATTACACCTGTTCCTTATTTTATTAAAGGAAGATATATTTAGATGTAAACAGTTGGAATTATGTTTAGAAATTTATGTATTTATTTTTAAATAGGGATTAAATAACTAAAGCTTACTACAAATGTTCACCTTTGAAATCAGAGCATGCACTGATTTCATTTTCCTACGTTATGGTGTTTTACTGTCTGGCTAAGAGCATCAGTGATTAATTGCCTAGTATGAGCACTCCACTCCTTACTGGAGAGAGAGTGTATAGATCCTGAGCCCATATGTACAGAATAAGGAAGAAATAGCTAAGAAGTTATAATCTTATGCATTTGTTAGTTTGTGGATTTTTATTTTAAAAAAAGTTTGTGGGTGTTGTGTCAGCTTCAGCAGTGAAAACACCGCTAGTCTTGACTTTGAATCAAGGTGCAGCTGTTTTTTCATCTAACAGTAGCAGAAGCCAGACATACCAGCAATGTAATTTTTAAAATATGTGCCGTCTTTCTCAAATTTGTGTTAAGTCTGAGAAATATTACACATCTGTAACTCCAATTCCTACTATGTGTTAACATCTGTTACACTAAAGGCAGCAGAATTTTAAAATGTTTAATGCTGCCTGTGGGGGGTGTTTCATGTTATTGGTGACTCAAAGCATTAAGGTCTCTTATACTAAAAGCTTGTATTCATTGGCCATACAATTTACTTGAATAAGAATACTGTTTGTGAAATCTTTCCTATGTCCTGCTATCTCCTGCACTTATTAGACAACACTAGTAGTATTACTCTGCAAGTGAGAGAATGGTCATTACCATAGTTTGCACTTCTTCAGAAATAAAACAGATCTCAAGTTGCTGAACAACGCTTATCAACAATGGCTGCCAACACACTTTCTAGTATTTTGGAACACTGAAATATTTTGGAATATCAAAGTATTTTGGGCCAATTCTGTGCTGGCATAGAAATGGATATAACCTGCCTGGTTTAATGGGGCTATGGCTGATATTAAGAGCTGACCCACTGTAAGTATAAGGCTGCAAAATTAGAAGAAACAGAAATCTCTAGTAATTTCCTCACATGGGATTCTTTCCATCAGCAAAATTAACAGAAGACTAATACAGATTATAAAGTAACAGTAATCCATGGTTCTCATCCACTACTTGGCACCACACAATTATTATCATACCAAGAATTATGAATGATGCAAGGTCTGCTCAGGAAACAAACCGCCACAACTAAATTAAAGAAAGAAAAAAAATAGCTCAGCCTATTTGGCCATTGAACACAAAACAGTTACTCGGATATAACTGAGAAACCATTCAATCACTGGAAAATTTTTATCCTCTGGCAGAATCATTGTCTCTCCTACCCACCACTGAACATCACACAGACTAAGGCAGTCTTCAGAAGAACAGAGAGCCCTCTGGCTAAAAGGAACATCTGACAGTGATCCTACATACCCTCTAGTGGAATTGGCAGTAGTTCGTACAAATTAATATTTTTTATTAAGTAAAACTTCACATTGATCAAACTTTCAGAACCAATAACTAGATGTAAATTAACAAACAAACAAACAAAAGCTATCATACCAAGAAGAGTTATGATGTAAGCATTAGTAACATCAAAAACAAATGCAAAATCCTCTCTTCCATATACATTTGCACTGCCCCTGAGGAAGATAATAGATCAAAGTGCACTGTATTTTAATGACATTTGAAGAATGAGTGTACTGCTATATAATAAAGGCAGTGAGAATTGAAAAGTAACAGTTTTTTTTCTGCAGAACTAAGACTGATAGGTCAGCCAAAGCACTTAATTCCACTCCTGCCTCTTGCTTGTATTCTTAGTTTCCTATTCTTACCTGCAAATAGATTTACAAGAAGGAAATAAACAATTATTTTCCAGTGACAAACTGGATGACCTCTGCAAATACATGTAACTATATTCTGAGAAGCTGCAGCAGGAAAAATCATCCAGCCATAGATATGGTTGAGCAGCCCTGAAACTTGACCCAACTGATGAAACTTCCTCAAGAGCCTAAGAGTAGAAATGAAGTAAAAGATACCTTGAAAAAACAGAACTCAAGAAGCGTGCACACAAACATTTATTTGTCCATGCACACATACTGGACATACAGAGCATGTACCTAGAGCGTCCAGTTTGAATGCATGACTGAAAACTGTACTACTAAACTGTAAGGGGCTCTAGCAACAAAAATGATTCTGTATTGAACTGAAAATAGCTGACCTAGTATCAGGTGCTTAGCTTGAAGACGTGAGGTACATGAAAGGGTAGTGTGACACGTGGCTAACACAACTCTTGGTACATAAGTCTCCTCTGCAGACCAAGAGCAAGACAGTCATTTGGGGCAGTAATTGCTGTGAATTACTGATGGCTCCCACAAAGATGGCAGAGAAAGGTCATGCATGCCCTACACCACAGGGAAGGCCAGTGCTGTCAAAGCTCAGGGCCTCCATCCAGGCTGGACTTGTCAGGAAACATTGCTAGCAGCACCACTGACCTTCAAAGGGGTTTTCCAAATGTAGGGAGAGGCAATGAAAAGACAGGTTGAACCAAAAGTTGCCCTTGCAACTGGCATGTGCTACAGTCCTGGCCCAGCAGATGCCAGAGGAGCTCCCCTGAGCCCAGAGCACCCAGCTCCTGCAGCACAAGTGCAAAAAAGCCTCAGTATGTAAGCATAATGATTTGCAGGCAGTCTAGAAATAAGGCTAATGCTGAATGGATTTAAGCACTTAATTGGAATATGGATATTGGTAAGCAAGAACTTCTCAGCAGAATAAATAGTCTTGAATATAGTGAAAACAGTTCAGCATAAAGTAATGTGTAATCTGCCTTAACACGTTAATTTGACTGTCTGATGAAGTTTCCTGCTAACAGAGACAGTAGAACAGTCTGATGGCTTCTTAAGTGTACAGCTACAGAAACCCAAACAGCTTTAGGTAGTAGAAAACATCCCTGAAATTCCTTACAGCTAAGCTTATCCCATTTCCTTAAAACTTACCGATTAATGATTGTAAAATAAATGGCATGACTTTGATGTCTGTAAGATTTCCTACAAGATGAGAATAGTTGTTTAAAAGCTAACATTTTATTGAATGAAAAATTCTGGTTTGTGTACTGTTCAAATGGGTAAACTTTCATATGTATAGAAAGACTTCTGTATTCCCATTCTGCCTGGATCCTGATTTTTTTTCCCCCTCATCTACAGAGAGAAGCAAAACCAAATACAGTCATTACTATTTATTTTTCCCCCCAGAGAAAGCAAGATTAGACTCTCATCCTCACAAAAGATGCCTAGTTCTGCAATGTATTAAAAATGAAGAAATATTTCACTTTGATTTAGTTTGTTCTGATAAAATCAAAATGGCCTAGGTGAAATGATAATGTAGGAGCTGAGATGTATATGCCTTTCCCTCCACTCACAATGACATGCTGTTGAATGTAAAATAAATGCAGATCTATTATCTTCCCTTTATGCTCTTTATTCTAGCATCTTAATTTCTGATTTTACTGAACTCACGGAAACTGTGAAAATAGCAAACAGCAGAGAAAACAGCTAAGACGACGAGTATTTCTCATATTTATAAAGAAACAGGAAAACAAAGGAAATTAATCTACTGAATAGTTAGTTACAGATAATCTCAAGTACTAAAATATTCTCAAGTGGAATAGTTTGACACCATATTACAGACTGCGTTGCAAAACCAAATCTATTTTTTATTTTTATATATATGTATATATATATATATATATATGCATCTCTCACTCTCTGAGGTCTGAAGGTTTGCTAAATAATACAAAAATATCTTCATTATTTGACATTTAAAGAAAGGAATAAGAATCCCTGAGTAAGCCAAAGACAACTGATATGTACAGCCTCAGAAAACACACTCAAAAACAAGACTTGATTTTAAGGCAGCTTCCAACCTGCAGGTAGAACACAAATAGAAAACTGATGTGTCACAGAAGAAACCTAATTAGCAGGTGCATTTGCATTGAGAATAGTATTTGAACTTTACTTCTAAATGTCATTGCTTCCTAGCTTAATATGCAAGTCTTAGAAAGATACTGTTTCTATTGATAGGACAACAGGGTCAACATGCCCTTCAATTCAAATGGAAAAATTAAGTACTGTTGACTTCCACAGTGTGCTTGTATGCACTGTTTCAACAAGGGAAAAAAAAAACACACAAAAAAAACAAACAGGAAAACAAACCAGAAGTTGTCTGAAAACACACATACTAGCCATCTATGGTAAGCTGATATTTGTGTTTCCAGGTAACTAAAATTATCAGTTTCTTCCACTGAGGCTTTGAAGTCAAAGTGAATATCTTACGATAACAGAGTATTATGCTGGTGGGGAAGCAGACTATTTACTTGGGAAAGTTACAAATAGATTCAGATTTAATAATAAATTTTCAGAGAAAGTGGTGCAAAGTACATCCTCTCAAAAGATATGCTGTTTGTGAGCCTAAATTTTGAGGTCTGTACACTTAGGACATTACTCATCTTCCTGCTTCCCCATCTCCCACACATACACACACATACATATATATGTATCTTCAAACACTCAAAAAAAGTACCTTCACAGTACAAATCTAATCTTCAAGATCAACTTTTTTTTTTTTTAAAGTACAAAGTAGATATTTCTCTTATTCATTTCCTCTCTTTAGTATATCAGTGTTCTGCTCACACAGATTTACTTTATTCTATTTTCTTTCAGATTTATTTGTATGATAAATTTGGATTGTAACTAGAAATGAAAAAACTCTTAGCTGATTCTTGACTCTGAATTACATTGCTCTGATGGTGATATGCCAAGAAAAAGGTCCAGTGACAAACAGTGGTTATCTAAATTTAGGAAAAGAGAGCACAGATCACTATTTTCTTCAGATCTATAATGCACCAAGAGCAGCAACACTGGAAGCAGAGAAAAAAAGTGAAACGGTCTCCTAACAATTTGCGAACCCTTCCCTTAGTCAAAATTCACAAATTTTCCTGAAGAGACATCAGTAGATCCTAAGACTTATGCAGACTGCTTATAAAACAAACATACATGCTATTTAGGTTACAAAATTCCACCAAGTCAATCTTCACAAAACTAGTGTGTAGCATTTGTACTATATGTCAAGTCAGAACAGAAGAGCAGGTTTCCAGCTTCCCTGCAAACGTTTCCTTGCACATTGTGTCACATTTCAGTGGATATCAGTGGCCTGTTCTATCTCTAGTTACTTCTTGTTATCTAATCCCTTCAAATCTTTTTTTTGTACTGAGAAAATTTCAAAATGCTGTACTCCTCTAACAAATGTGTCACCCCTCCCAATCAATATTATTGGACTGTCAAAAAAATAAATATGAAAGAAAATCCAATGAGCATATTTGTAAGTATTACTGAATTTCAATAATAGTAATAACAATAATAGTAATGTTTCTTTTTGAGGCACTATTATTTGGCTGTGGCAATCCATGCCGCACAAATGTGATCTACACTCTTGCTTGCTAGTAGGACGACTCAGAAGATAACCAGCTGTCATGTTCTGGCATGTGACGGGGTTTTGGTATGCTGAACAGAATGCTGTGTGATGGAAGTTATTTACAGAAGTAGTTTTTAATACCAAAAGTAGTATGCTCAGTGTACAGTAAGAGTCCAAACACTTCTAAGCACTTCCCCCTTAAAGGCCAACACTGAAGTTAAACGGAGCACATTAGCAGTCAAACGCTTTCTTCACAGGCCAAATCGGTAGTAGAGTTGTGGCTACAATACAGACTTTGATTGTCTAGTTCAGAAACTTAGACTTAAATCTTCAAAACAAAAACCAACCCTCCAAAGTAATAATAATAATAATAACAATAATAATAAAAAAACATTTAAAAAGCAGCAGTCAGGGGGCCCATCTTGTTCAGAGTGCACCAGAGCAAAGAGGCTTTCTGGTCTGCAGTAGTGTTCAGCTGAGGGAAGACGACAGGAGGTCCCCCACTTTTCTTCCAGGGCGGTGGCTGTGATGCTGTTACCAGAACTGTATTGCTCTGTAGCACAAACCGTGTATAGCCCTTGCAGGACCAGTTTAGTTCAGGTGAGTATGGCCTGTCCTTACCAGGGCATACCTGTCCGTGACCTCTTCCTCTGCTTTTTACAAAGGCAATAGATAGGAAACACAAATAAACCTGCCAAAATAAGGAAATAAGAAGAAAGCCATAGTTAAATGAAATATTTTGTTCATGCACTGTATTCTTTCAATATATGTAGAGTATTAAGATGCAGCTTTCCATGTCTTAAGAGAATTTAGACAAGGTATCTGGGACAAGCAGAAGAAAATACTAGCCTGCAACAGTCTCTTTGGCAACCAGTTAAAATAAACTAAAACAGAGAAAGTGTAGAACAAATTCCTGCTAACCTCATTTCCCATCTCTGACAAAAATTTGTTTCTGCACTACAGTTTGTTGTGTGTAAGATACAAAGTTAAAAGCTTTAACAGTACTTTAGAAATTCTTAGATCTGAATTCAAGGCTGATTTAACTTAACTCATTTTCATAAACATGTAACATGCAAATATAAAGGCTAAGACATGCCTATTTATAAAACTTTTTAATTCAAGGTTCATTTCTTCCTCTGCAGATTATCAACACTTTATAAATTCTCTTAACCAATTCAATCAGTTTCACCTTCATTAAAAGAATTTTATGTATATATATATTTATATATATATATATATATAAAAATATAAATAATTATTCATTTTACAGACGCCCTTGTTATCTGTTGTGAAGTAATACGAAATATTTATCCCTGCCCAGGCAGGGGTCTATATTTTTAAAACTCTTTTGAGAAAAAGCTGTAAATGACAAAAAGCAAAATAATAATAATAATAATAATAATAATAAACACCACAGATTTATTCTATTATTATAGTGATAAAATAGTTTGTTAGAAGAGGCACTCTTTCAAGTCCAAAGGAAAAGCATCACCTCCTTTCTCTTACCACCAGCTGGGCAAAGAGCAGATTTGCTAGAATAACTGCATCCACAATTAATACAAACACATTAACCGAGTTTTGATACTATCATGAAATTAATTCATGGTACATCTTTTTGTGCTTGAATCCAATTTGGCAGCCTATGCATTGAATCAGGCTGAGACTGGCTGGTAAGATTCTAAAGACAAGTTAATTTAGAAAAAAATGTCACGTGCTTTATACTAAAAGTTTATCTATGAAAATTGTATTTTATTTTTTTTGTGTCCATCTCTTACAGATGAAAATTCTAAGATATCAAGTAATACAGATACAGATAGTAACTGCAAAATCAGACCCATTCATACGCGTAATTCTTACCTATTACAACAGCTATGGCTCCCAGTGCCAGTCCCAGAACCAGTATTAGGGGTGTAATGAGTAGTTTTCCAGCTGAAACATAAAATTCATTAACAATTCAATGTATGCATTTTATTTTTCCCTTTTGAACCATCCATAAATGTTTGTGTATCTGATCTCTTAAAAGCTGGTTTATTTTTTTTGAATACTATGTTAGGATCCCTATTGCTAAAGTCATTATTAAACACTGAACTTGGAATCCAAATTGTCTTTCCTGTATCGAGCAGCAGAATCTTTCTAGCTCTCTTTCTCTGTTGGCCAGATGGCTAGTTCAAAGATGTAACTTGCCTTAGTAGCTTGAAAATATAGCAGAATAAGCATTTTACTGATATATCGGCAGACTGAACACAGATTTGAGATTAAACAATACTCTACTTTAAGCACGTGTTTGAAAGATTACTTATAGAAAGGGGGGAAAAGTGAGTTTGTTACCTCTCCCCTACCCTTCCCTCTCTCAAGTCACTTGTATCAGATTTCAGTAACTGGATTACTTCATTCAACAATGACGTAAACCTCTCCATAACCTGAGCCACTAATTTGGGCAGGCTGAAGGAAAAAAGATACTTTTTTACCACTGGAAATATTTACAGTGGTAAAATGAATTGGTCCTTTTCACACTTGTTTTGATAGCTTTTAAATTTCACAGGAGTGTCGTGGGCAGGAAACATTAATTCCTAGAAGGAAAAATTGGCAAATATTATTGGTATTACTCTAGTTGCTAGGCATCCAAATGGTCAGCCTTTTGGGGACTCCGCTGTACTGCATTCTATAATCACAGAAGTGGTCATTGCTTCAAATAAATTACTCATGTGTAGACAGAAGGAGGAATGTGATGAAAAACCTCAAGAAAATACCAAAAAAAAGTGATTAAAAACATTAATAAGCATTACTGAAGCCCTTACTTTCAAAAAAGCCTACAGAATTCTGTTTTGAGGTATAAACTGTCTATATACTTTACTAATAACCATGTAATTTGAATGTTAGAAAACCATGACATGTTTGGTACCAAAATCATTAAAAACCTAAACTACTTGAACTGGTGACTAAGTACACAGCAACAGACTCTGCAGAAGGGCTAAGCAAACTTCTGACTGGAGTCACCTCTTTGCCTACATAAAGAATGCTTCCTAAGTTAATTCAGTTTAATAGCTCGTTTATGTACAGTTGACACACTAACTCAGAACTGCAATAAAGCATGAATGGCTGACTTTTTCCTTCTCTCTGCGAATATAAAGTTTAGTTTAGTCTACTTGTCCCAAGATCTCAGGGGACAACCTGAGTTCACTAGCTAGAGCTTCCTTTGGTTATCAACACATTGTTTTAATGGTTATTCTTTAAAAATAAAATAATTTTTCTACTTACATGTGTACTATATGTAAGTCCTTAATTTTACATTTTACAAAGGTAAAGAAAGATAGAGGAACAAGTTCACACAAGATGAGCAAGACTTATACAAATCACCATCAGCTAAGAGCATAAATAGCAGCAATCACTGCAAAGCAGCCAATATCTATATTTTACTCCAGAAATTTATTAACTTGGTATGAAACCAGTTATAAAATGCTGTGTTTTGAATGTCTGACTGAATACTGCTTTCTATCCAAATGCGGTTTGACACACATCATTTATCATAGTGCAAAGGACTATGAAGCTCTTAATCACAGAGGGAATTGTGACACACTAAGAAACCCTGTTGAGACTATGGATGTTTATTACAGCCACTAGATTTCCCAAGGATCCACTGTCCTATTTCTGTCAGCTTCTGCGACTGCTAGCAAATAGAGCAAATATAAAAGCCTTGCCACACAGATGAATAAAATCTTGGGTCACTAGTCCATGCAGTGAACTCAGCATTATGTTATGGTAACCAGTTTGGTAACATTCAAAGTTAGTTTTTACTGATAGTTACAGAAACTGTTGCAAATAAAAGAAGCCTAAAAAGGAAACACTGAAAAAGTTCTACTCAGCTGGAGACAATTCTCTACAGATTTACCTAGCTTGACGACTTAGATATCTATAGTAAAGTAATAACTGCAGGTTTTTTCAGAGGAGTTTCATTAGATATACAGAATGATATTTTTATGTCAAATTAGGAAACATTTAGAAAACATGAGGGAATGTTTTTCTCTTTACGTAACTGGTCTTGGTTGTGGGGTTTTGGGTAGTATTTATGAAAACCCAGAAATCCTTAGAGAATTCTTTGCCATCAAAAACTTTATATGCTAGCTTTGGAAAACAAATTTAATCACTAGCATGTGGATAAATAATAATCAAATTTAGTCTAACTCAATAGCTGTATATGCTTAAACAGTCATTACAAGTATCTACTTACAAATCAAAACAGTCACAGTGCTAATACAAGCTTGCATCTGTTTTTAAAAAGTCCTATCAAATGTATGAAGGAAATCTTGTACCAACTTAAATGATAAAGTTGACAATGAAGGCTGGATTCTAGAAATAGGATTCTTCCTGCTGCAGTGCTCAAAACCATGCCTAAAGCGAATCTTGCTCTGTCTTGGGACAATGGTATATATCAGATTTGAAGATAAGCTGCTTTCAGAATCCTATCTGAGATACTATTTACTATGGAAAATAATTCACTTGTTTTATAGCACCATTATGTGTTGTGTACCCTATTATGTATCCATGCAGTATGCAGCAATTGATTTTGAACATAATTCACCCAATTGATTTCAGGTGGTACTTACGCAGCATCTTACATTTAAAGACAGCTGAACATGTATTTTTTTCCTGTGTTCAATACCCAACACAATTCATCACTACCTCAGGTTATGACCAAACATTCTGCCTCCAAATTAGCCAGAAGGAGTCTGATTACTATGAGGATGAAATCTCAAAGTCAGCTTTTTACCCTTCAGTCCTAGCAATTTCATCTTACAGTATAGGCCACAGGACAAAGTTCTTCTAAATTCCTTTAAAGAAACAGTGAGAAGAGGAGGGAGGAGAAGGAACATCAAAAAAACAGACTAGTTTTGCTCCCAGTGTATGTTCTTCTCTCTTGGGTTTCTATCACCTTTACAAAACCTTTTGTTTTTGAAGAAAAGTGTGTTGAAATACATGTTGCCATAAATGCTTTTCCCCTATTTTTATGACAGAACAGTCTATGACGGTAGGCACACACATTTGCTGCTTAACAGAAAATATGATGCCAGTCTGCCGTGAAATGTTCTTTCCTTTCTACACACCCTACCCACCCAGATTTAGTAGAAACAAGCCAAAGAACCTTTGCTGTTCAGACTACAAAATCACCACACTTATTTCTTCTCCATAGTGAGAAAATAAAAAAGTGACAGAAGAAAAGGCATCTTGCAACACATCACCAGTCTCCCACTGGCAGCCAAGTTAATATCCTCTTAATTTCCACTACTTAGCCAAGGAGCAGTGCCATTTTACCACAGTAAATCTAGTTTTTTATTTTTATTTTTTTAAATTGCTACATGCTACTAGAATTTAAAGACTACACTTTTAATGGCCTGTTCCTCTACTCTGGTCTCCTCTTTCTGACGACTTTTCAGAATGGAGCCAGAGCCCAGTCTTGCCCTGTAACACCAACTGACAAAACCTTAAGATATTTACAAGTCCTACCAGAGATGACTGAGGAATTTAGGGTCTTGGGCATCAAGGCAGAATTCTCTGAGTCCTTGTGAGCTTGATTGTTAACAAGCTATGCTGAATAATCTCAGCAATTAGTATATTTTCTGGCAGCTAGTGCTGTCTCTACTGAACTGATGAACATCCCCATGGGAAATAACACAATGACAGAGGTTAACGCTGGAGAGAATTTTTAAGAGAACACCCTAGAAGGAATTTAGGTTGAGGCTTTGAGGCTTTCTTGGCCTTCTAAATTAAGGCAAATCACAAGCACATACAAACAGGAAGCAAAAGTAAAATATACTACATGTTCTCTATGTATGTTTTTATAGATATGAACATACACGTCTTCACCACTGGATTTTAACTGATATATGCACTTCCACAATTCTTTGTGGGGAAAGAAAATGGGGAAAAAAATAAACACTACTGTAAATGAACCTAAAGTGTTTACTCATTTACATTATGTGTAAAGCATTGGACAACGAAGACAGAAAGAATTTTTGGCAGATTTATAATATGATAAAAAATACTTATTTTTATTGCTATCTGCACTGAACATAGATTTAATCCTGGGATAACTTAGCCCGCGAATATGCATGTAAGCAGTATAGAATTTGTAATGTCTCCTGCTATTACAGGTAGCGATTCCACCAAATACACCAAGGTCCATTTACAACAGCTTACACTGTAGGCCAATGTTTCTTTTACTGAAAACTCTTTTGAAACCTTACCAAGTGCTTTGAAACAGCCCTTGAATTTTAAGCCTAAATTTATTCATGGACAGTTTATACCCATGTGCTCTAGTGCCAGCACTGTCTTTAATCTTTAATAGATCTTCTCAAATGTTGTAATTTCTCTCTAGAAAATGCAAGAGAGTGAAAACATGCATATTGAGTGCTTTGTACCTTCCTGTTAAATGAAATAACACAGATCCAGTCCCTTTTAAAAGAGCTACTGAGGAACAATTTAATAGGCATTCATCAACTGATAAGCCAGCACCAAAACCTCAGAAGAGGCCTGAAAAGCTTGCTCCACAGGAAATATAGGATTTCAGGCATTTCCTTCCCTCCTCTGATCCTACTGGACAGCTTAGGTATCCCCCAGTTCAGTACATAAATCCATTGTTGGGAACAAACATCGCCCTAAGTGACACACTGATCTAGACATGTAGCTGAGGTGCTGGACTCCACTCCAGCTTAGTCACCAAACCTTGTTCAGCTTGGCAACAGTCAGCTCCTCCTGCGGATCTAGGTTTTGGCTGCTATACACTGTGGTGTAGCTTTCAGAGCGTGTTTGAGCAAGTGCTTCTCAATTTGCATGCCAGCAGAGAGAAACACAGACCAATAGACCAATAGGGCAGTTGTACAACAAAATGAAAATGCAGACAAAAACATAAAACATAAAGACATTTATCATGTCAATAGTTTGAGCACCGCACGGAGTTTCACCAAAAGATCTATGAAATCAACGCACTGTAGTTTCACATGTGGCAATGTAACAGGTCTATTTAGGTACCTGAAATCAATGCATAGGTGTTACAAGTAAAGTGCATTTTCTCTGGAATGAACTAAAATTCTTCTTTAAGGCTAGCTTATACCAAGACTCATTTTTGCTGGTTTGCTTGTGTATTTTTCCAGTTTGCTTATGTATTATCAAAAAAGGTTGGGAAACACAAGCTATCCAAAGAGAATACTTATTCATACACAAACCATTGACAAAGGGACCCCAAATGCTATATTTTAATGTATTTATTAAACCACCTTTTACATAACTAAAAAAAGAAAGTACCCATCCTATACATTTATATGATATTGATCCCCCAACCCTCCCCAATGACCTCTTTGTGCAGCTCTCTACAAAGCACACTTATCCACTCACCACAGACAGAGCCTCGCACCAGTCTCCTCAAATGTGGTCTCTCGGGGAGGTAGCGGTATTTGCATCCAAATATACTGAGGTTTGATGTGTGATCTCCAAAGAAACGGAGCTGGCGGTATCTCTCCCCGCAGCGGTAACAGAAATTAGTGTTACACTGGGAACAGGTCATGTGGTCACACCCTTCTGTCCTTTGGATGTGGATCTTCACAAGCAGGAGGAAAAAGAAAAGACTGTTTTTAGCCTCTGGAGCACGGAAAAGCAGGCACCGCTCCAGCGCGATCTATATACATCAGATGAAGAGATACTGCAAGCAGCCCCTTGCTGAACTCTGCATCTGCATTAATAGAGATTGCAGCTGTCCTAAGACAATAACATTTTCTAAGGCGTGTTTCAGACCATCAAACACGAGTTACAGCTGTTTCCAGGCTTCTACATAAGAAGTGCCTTTCCACATAGTTCTCCCTCTTTGCTTTACATCTTTGACTCACATGAGTATCTGAGAGATCCTTACCCTTACTGAAGATGAAAAATTATTTTTACTACCTTTATTTTAACTTTACTACCTTTATTTTAACTCTGTCTCACCCCTCCATAGATGGGTTTCCCTCTTATGCCACCTGTGGCCCCACTCCCTGTCCCATTACCATCACAGATTGACTTGGCATTTTGTAATAAAACAAGAAAGGCTCTGCTTCAGGATGAGGGACTTAAAAAGCACAGGATTTCTTATTTAGGTGTATTTTTAACACAGCATTAAGCCAAGCTCCCTAGCCTTCCACCTTTCTGCTAATTGTCTGCATAAAATAGCTTAATAATAATTTAACATTTCTATACCTCTATATACTTCTGCACACTTGGCACATTTACTCACTTTGCACAGATTTTGTCAGGCTTCAGTTTTAGTTAATAGTTTTGAGAAACTTAGAAGAGAGGTAGTCCTGAGAGTATTTCATGAAAACACATTATGCACTGCAACGTTGATTACACAGCTACTGCTCATCCTTGCCAGCTAAAAACATAGCTAATGGGGTGGTAAACACTTTTCCTAACTCATAAAACGGATTAATACTGCCACCCCCCAGGCTCCACAATGTAATAGCAGACAAAATTACACAATGATTGAGGTTGGAAGTAACCCTCAGATGTCCCCTCTTTTAACCCCTAGCTCAGTGGTGGGCTAAATTCAGAATCAGATTAGACTGCTCCAAGCCTTGTCCCACCAGATTTTAGAGTCTTCAGGTATGGGTATATCACAGTCTCTTTGAGTGACCTGTTCCAGACTTAACCACCCTCCCTGGGAACAGCCTTTCCTCCCTTTACATCCAACAGGAGTTTTGCTTACTGAAACGTGATGAATGCATCAACTTCTTACTCATATCTACACATGTATTTTGACAAGACATCACCACTTAATGGCCCTGCCAGCACCAGAGGTGATGAAAGCTCAGGCACAAGTGAAACCTCTAACCTCAAGGGAGGCTTGTGATTCCTAGGGTATCGGACATTATTCAGAGGATCAAGTGTGGAACTGGTCATGGTTCATCTGGGATCTGAGAAATCTCTTCCACCTCAACTGCTACCGAAATTGGAACTTTGTGTATGTAACAAGCTGGCATTTTCCACCGGCAGTGCTTAAAAGACTGCAGGGCAGATATCATGAAAAGTGGCTCCAGGTAGGTCTGCTGACATCTTTGTACCAATGTCAGCCATCTCAGAATTTACTTCTGCACTTTCAAACACTTCTTTCAGGTAAAAAGATGGGAAAGACATTCACATGCACAAAGACTGCACTATAAAATGCCACTCTGATAGACATATAGAGGGCTTGCATTCATCCAACAGAAGGGATCCAAATAGGCTGACTAAACAATTGCTCCCTCAACTACAAAGAAGCCCACTGTTCAGTTTGTTTGTATCATTCCTTCACCTGTAGCAGAGGTACCCTGTTTTCCAGAAGCACCTAAAAAGAATGCCATTGCTGATGAGCTTTATAAGCTACTTGATTTCAAATCTTTCACATTTAAGTGTTCAATGCAAGAAAACCAGGAAAAAAAAAAGTTTGCCCAACGTTATACCAATACTATACCAATATTATAATATGTAATATTATAATTATTATAATAATATTGTAATATTATAATATTATTGTAATAATATATAGAGAATATAATATTATGCCAATATTATACAATTGGTATATGAAATATACCAATTTCATTTTTGATTTTTTTAAAGGGATATTGTCAATTTGAGTTTTGCTTTTCCTGTACAGGTCTTATATAAAAAAAGTGTTGACCATATTAATTGAGCCAAAGTTTAATTTACTTCATAAGGCGTTAACTTTAAAATCTCTTGAATCTACTTGCTCCTGGTCTAAGTGCTCCAGAGGCACTGTTCTCTTAATTTTAAGTTGATAGTTTTTTTGTTGTTTTTCTTTTCTTTTTTTTTTCCTTCTTCTGGACACATACTGCAATTATATGAACTTTGTATGAACTTTTAATTTGTATGAACTTTGCTTCTTCAAACCAAGATATTACAAATGTTTTAGACAATATTTATCTGCACATATGTCTTCAAAAACTGCAAGTCTGGAATAACTAGTTGTACTTATCCATATTTTTTGTTGCCAGAAGAAATCCAAACCCCACCACCCTTCCCTATTTGGTGAGGATGGAATCCACTCAGAAAATGACATGTGGAGCTTGGAGTTGCTGCCACCCGCTGTCAGATGGATGATGCCAGACAAACTCTGTCTGATTCAGCCAGGCTGCTCTCAAGCCGAGTGTGTGACATTTCACCAGATAGACTCCAGCCTTGGTTCACAGGGATATTTCTCCCTGCCCTCAGCATAATCTGCCGAGAGAGATGGGTTACAAATATCTGTAGGTTGGGAAGATGATCATGGCCAGGTCAAATACCACACGAGTGCTCCCTGCTCCCCTAGCCAGGAGTGCTCAGGTGCTCAAAGGCCTGAAGGGACACAGCTGCCTGCTGTGGCATGGAGTTTGCTCACTGCAGGTTCTCCCACAGCAGGAGCAGAGAGACCAACCATTTTCATCACTGACTTGACCCCCTCATGCTGTGCAGGGATGCCTGTTCACAAAAACAGGCTCTGGGAAACCTGCCACTGCTGGGTGAAGAGGAGACATGCTGCTCTGCTGTCGCTCCTCCCAGGGGAGCCTGGTGCATGGCTTAACCACCCCATACGGCAGCAATGACTCTGCTCCCTCCAGAGAGGAAAAATAATTCAATCACCTTCAAAAACCATGGCCTGTATTATGCGATAACATTCACATTAATCAGAACAGTGAATGCATACCATGAGAAGTATATGATCCATGATTCTCATTAACATTCTTGTTTACTTAAATTTTTGCTGCTGTTTAAAGCTAAGTAAGAAACACTCTACGTTTCCTCAGTGTTTTCTTCTGAAGTCAAAAACAGTAGTGGAGAAAGGCAGATAAGGTTACAAATTTTATGGAAAGATATCTAATAATACATAGCAAATCTGCATGCCTTTGCCAACTCCCACTAAAACAAGACCATATCAAAATAAAACATGCTGAAACATCGCCTACTTGGATCTAGAAGTACAATAGATCAAGCAGTATGTTACCAACTGTTTTCCTCCTTCCATTTCTTTAATTGCAAATATGGTAGTCATCTGATCATGTTTTATACAGTGGTTTTAGGGGGTAGACAGAGTGAGAGTCAGAAAAGTATTAGCTCCAATCTCCCCATCCCCAAATATTTAGCTATTGGTGTGTTCATCCCCATATGTTCAGACTTCTTTTATTGCCTTTGACAAAGAATACTGCAAAATATACATTTTTAAACTACTCAATAACTGATTATGGGAAAAGGAAGAAAATAGTGCAACTGTTCTAACCACTAAGTGGCTCTTTTGATTATTTGCTAGTTATAGAGTTGACTTAAAAACCAACAATGTGTTGACATGAACCATTCAGAGGTTGTGAACAAAAAGAACTTTTTCCACCTCTGAAGAAAAATACTAGGAGCAGGGGTACAGTTTATGAAAAGATGGAACTCCCTCTTCGATATTCATTTATAATATCACATTACCAGAAAGGACTTTTTAACAAAGGTTCTTTTTCTGTGCTAAATTCATAACTTTCTATTTTGCCTCCCACCATACAGAAGGTTTTATTTTCATTTGATTGAAAAAAACAAACAAAAAAAAAAATCAAGAAAGAAATCTGAAGCCTCTTTAGAATCAATAGCTAAACTCACGCAACTTCAGGCTTCAAAATTAGACATTTTGACCACCTAGGTTTCAGGTGTCCAGTCTTCTTATTCTGAATCCATTAAAAACAGCTATACACTTCAGATTTGGAAAAGTCAGATTATTTAAAATGTATTAATGATACACACATTTATGCTGGCGTCTTCTATTCTTCTCTCTTTCCAGCTAGCAGCCCTCCTTTCCCTGCTTTTCCATGTTCATACTTTTTGGCTTGGTACATTGTTTTCTCCTTTTTTTGGACAGCTTATTTCAATAGTTACATCATTCAGATTGTCCAAAAATCTGAATCTGGACTGAACTCAAGAAATTAAAACCAAAACAGATACTTCTGCCCACTCCAAAAGGAAGAAAGTTTGTAAAAGGATTTTACTGTAAGACTTTCCAGAAATCAAATGTTTTTAGAACTGGCTCAAACCTATCAACTTTTACCAAATGAGAAGTTGTTAAAACTATTCAAAAGTCATGTGTATGCGGAAGGAAGGGTAAACAAATGACCACTGATCTCACAGCTTTACAAATTTTTCTTCATGCTTTGAAGTCTTTCAATTTCAAGCTACGGCATGACAGGCATTTCTTTCCCCATGACCAAAATAAGAAACTTAGTAAACTGATAAACATTCTCTTTATTTGCACAGGGTAAGGCTCAAAGTATGACTAAACATACTTCATACATTGGGAAGTAAAACTTCCCATTCACTATTTATTTCCTACCAAGCATTCTAGTTATCTTACTTTGTCCCCTCCATGATGTAAATGTAGAGCAACAGATATGTTCAAATTAAGTACTCCTTTTCTAAAAAGCTAGTCTCCTACCACCACCAGGGTGATCTCCAGATTTTGACTTATTACCATCAGCAACTGGAGACAACTACTGTGAAAAACAAAAAAGCAAAAAGCCATAAGAGCCATCCCTGTTAAGGGTTAGGGGCATGTTGGGCTGTTCCACCACATTCAAGTAGTTGGACATCTCTTTCCTGTCCTGGAAGGATGGGAAATGGCATTTCTAGGGCATGAGACTGCACCTCATTCTGTTGAAAATTAAGCTAATTTATGAGAAAGGATTAAATATCAGTTCTTTCACAAACCTAAAAAAAAAATCTGGTTTTGCCAAAAATTGAAATCTCTTAGTTAACTTGTTGATAGCAGTACTTTCTGACTGACTCCAACACTGAATTCAGCCAGTCTCTGAAAAATTTGACAAAGAGAATCATATTTCTCTAAAGCTTTAAAATTTCTTTAAAGCTTTATTATAGGAATGATTTGGCCTGTAACACACTCATTACAAGTATAAAACAAAGCCTTGTCTTAGAATTTCTTTAATGTTTCTTTTACATGCAAAGAGTCTGCAGAGTAAGTAAAACACGTGACCCATTTTTCTCAAAGGGTCAAAGGTAAGAATTTTTACAAGTGTGAATTCAGTTTCAAATCCAGAATAGAAGCTACAAATATTTACTCTACATAAATATTTAAGCAGTTTGAAGCTACCACCTGTGCACCCCCAGAAGGCAGCTTACCTTGCATTTTGGACACTTTTGGGCATTCCTTTGCCCGTGCTCAATCTCGTTGGCCCAGTGACGCAAAAGCTTGTCTCCCTTTTTGTACTCTTTGCAGTTAACGCCTTCATGCCAAGGCGAGTGGCACTTGAAACACCAGACAAATTGGCAAGATGGACACTGGATCTGTACAAATGATAAAACACCACACATTTGCAAGATGTTTAAATTGATAAAGGTTCTACTCCTCCCACTCTCTTGATTTTAAATCATTACGACAAAAACATCATCATCATGCCTTGTAGAGCCTGGCTAATTTTTGAAAAAAGTTGTTGCCGTGTTTGTAGTAGTAAGAAACAGAGGCACATTGCAGGTGCTCATTTTCAAATGACTGGCTTCATACCTGGCCCATGACCAAAGCAAGTAAGAAGCAGAAGCCACATTAGACATAGGCTTTGGGAACAACTCTACTTCAGCTGTGTTTGGCAGCACAGCTTCTGGCCAGGGAAGGCATGGCTCTCAAGCAACTGCTCAGCCCTCCTCACCACCTCAGCCACAGCCTGTGCTTCACACTGCCCGTAATTTGTACCAGCTGATGGACTGGACTGAGGAATTCAACCAAACCCAGCTTTTTGCCCACAGCTGTTCCCATACCTGGATCACCACAGACACGTTTGCGCTGGCAGTGCATGGGGTGGGGATGCTGCTCAGGAAGCTCTGCCCAGGGGTGAGGACCCAGGCAAAGCCCCCAGGATGCGTTTTGGAAATCCTCATGTCCCACAAGCTGCCGTGCCCTCTGCACAGACACGCTGACTGCCTGCCCACAGCCTCAACTCTGTTTTGAGGCCAAGGCTGACACGCTGATCTCCCTGAAGTATTTTTCTGGGGGGCAGCCAGAATTCATACGTGCAGTTCTTACATCTGTTGCTACCAGCATGCTAACACTTAATACTTTTCCTTAAGTTCTACATACATAGATAGCATTTAGGTTTTTGACTTTAGGAATTTTTTTTTTTATTTTGAACATGAGTACAATTAATCCAATGGCTCAAGCTGAGTACTTTTTATGACTCTATCTGACCCATTTTTCAGTGGTTGCCGTTAACTTTGTATAAAGCAAACATTTTTGCATTGCAGTAGTGTCTGACAGCATAGCCTAATTCATATAATGTGAGGTATCTCTCTGCACAGCAGTGTTCAACCAAAGTGCTCTACCTTTACATGATGTGTTGCTCATTGCACCACTTCAGCTTACCTCTTTATACCATTCCAAACCTAAGTATCAACGCATGCAATACGAGCTCATGCTCAAGAGAACTAGCAATTTTCCTACTACATATAATGCGGCAGAGTTTACCCCTCCAGAATTCTTTGCCTGGTCTGAATTGCGAAGAAGGAAAGCAGCCTCAAGATTTTCTTCTCTCTTTCCAACACATTTTAATTACCATTTACTACCCTTCTCCGAAAAAAAAAAAAAAAAGCGTTTAAGTGCTAGAATACATACTTTTTTTTTTTCTTCATATCAGGAAGACTCAGACACTATAAAATTGAAATAGATTGAATTCTGATATCCTGTATCCTGTGCTTGTATGACTTACTGCTTGCTGTTACTACAGGGTGGCATTTTCCTAAGGCAAACAGTAAAATTCTTCATGTAGAGAAAAAAAATCACTTATTGGATGCTTTCTGTCGAAGAATAAGTTACTGAAACACAGGGAGGCAGCACGGAAACAGGGAAGAACAATAATAAAATTCATTTGAATTGAAACAACACATGACAGCTGCAACACGTGGTTTACAAAGACTATTACTTTTTGCATGAGAACACTAATTCCTGACCCAAGGCCAAGGCAAAGTATGAAACAACAGAAATACAAAGTATAATCAGTGCCATTTCTTGGATTTGTTGGTCCACAGGTCCAGATGCTAAGTAAATGTTATCCTGCTTGTGTGCATAATTCTTAAGAACAACTGAACAGTAAATTAGTTTCCCACTCTGAAGAATCCAAAGAATAGCATTTTTTCTGTTACTAACTAAATTCACACACAACACTGATTTAGGTTTACAGAACCCTTTAGAAACCAACGTGTGCAACGGATAGCTCTGACTACTGGCTTACTGTCTGGACCACTATCCCCATATTTTTCTACAAGCTTCAAACTTGTGATTTTCAACATCACATGTCCCAGTGACCTACTGCTAGAAAGACAAATTTTAGCTAGCATCACATTGCATTACTCAGTATTTATTATGCCTCAGGCAAGGATGGAGCTGGTAGCCACCATTAAGTGTTCTACAACCTGAAAGAATCACAGAATCATTAAGGCTGGAAAAGACTTCCAAAATCATCTGGTCCAACCATCCGCCTACCACCAGTGTCACCCACTGAACCATGTCCCTAAGCATCACTTAGAAAACACTACAACACAGGATGAGGTTGCAACTGTAGGATTTCAGAATAACATCTGTTACCATGAGTGGCCCTGATGAACTGAAGTAAACTAGCGGGATCTACCTCATTAAAAGGTTTGCAGTTACTTGTTTATTTTTCCACCTTCCAGAAGTTTTCCACCTTCCAGAACTGAGTTAGTAAATAGATTTAAGATTCTGAATGAGCCACTTGACTGTTGTTGTATAGTGTCTGAGCATACATTAAGCAGGGAAAGAGAAGTATGTTCTTTTAAGAATTATTATTCTTGCTTTTCTTGGAACTGGTGGCCACAAGACAAAACCCTAAACTTATTCAAACTTGGATTCAGTGTAACAGCATGGCAGGTACTCAAGAAATAGGAACACAACAGGGCAATTGTGGCTGTCTTTCAGATTCTTAAATCGTTCTTCCTCCACTTTTCTGAGAAAACCAAACAATGTGCTTTATGCTTCAGAGTGTTAGTGCATGAAATAACAAGGACACAGAAATACTCTTTTCATATGGTCTGAGGTAGTAAAATATACTATACCCCAGCAAAGCAGATAAACTATACCTGAAAAAACCAACAATACAAACAACCTTTTGTGTTTTCTCAAGTATGTTTTTCCTTATACCAACATTTACCTTTTCTTTTATGATTTCCATTTCAGTTGATCAGAATTGAGAGGATACATACCCAAGACATCAATCTCCCTTGAAATAGAAAAAAATACAGAAGTTCTCATACTAACCCTCTTCATTCTCAGCTTTCTGAAATACTGACCTTTGAGGCTAACATTTTCCATTTTCTTAGCAAGCCTCTTCAGTGTAAACTATTCTATCATTTTCCTCACCTCCCAGGAAGAGACCTTTCAAAATTGGTAGGTAACAGCAACACAAAGCACTGACCATTGTGGTATGACGTTAGCAACACTGACTTCACATTAAAAATATTCTGAGAGTTTGAAGCTGCAGGAAGATTAATGGGATTTTCTGCTGCTTAGTGGAATGCTGGTTACAAGCTAGGATAGCTGAATAAATTGTGCAGTTGATGACATGAATCTCATGCTATCTCTAGCTACGGCTACAGTCACTTTTTTCCAAAAAAAATATGGGCTCCTGCCAAAACAGCTGCCTCCTCATTACCAACCCATCCCTTGTCTCGTACCAGCTGAAAATAAGCAACAACAAAACAAACAAATCTTGTGTCCCATTGGAGCTGATCTTTGATCCAGCTCCCAATGTGACAACAAAACATCAACATGAGCAAAAGCAAGCCGGCAGGAACAAACAGCTAAGAGCAAAGAGGGACAGAACAACAAAATCACTACTTTCAGAGAAGTTCAGGCTTCAGGCTGACTGAAGTGATGTGTAGACATGAAGATATCTGCATTTCAAGGTTAAAATTTTATCAAAAAATGGGGACAACTCATTGGAATCAGCTACACAGATTCATTCCATCATGGCACCTTCACAGCCACAGATTCCTACCGGTTCTAGAGCATAGAGTTTCAGAAGCTCTTCAGTCGTTCAAACAAAAGACAGCTTATGTAAGAACCACACTGAAAAAAAAAAACATTTACGTTTCCAAAGTCAAGCACTCAAGCCTTTATTTCATACAATGGTATTTCTTCACAGAAGCAAGCAAGAAATCTTTGTTATGAACCTCACGGGCTAAGGCAGAAAAAGCCCAACAATCAAGAAATGCTTTTTCATGGCAGGACAAAGAGACAATGCTAAAACAGGTGAAATCCAGGGCTGTCGGAAATAACAACAACAAAAGACAGAAAAAGCCATGAAAATTACTCTAGTAAAACCCATATCCATATGTTCCATGCATAGGAGCTTAAGTACCAATTTTTCTTTTCCCCCTCCCTCCCATTTCCTTTGCACTTTGGCATACCAGCTCTTACCAAAAGTTTATTAGAATCTTGCCAACAACAAAATCTTATGCCCCCAATTTGGGTCATAAGATAGAGGGCAAGGGTCTTTCCTTACTGGGAAGCTGGATCCCTTTGTGATATGAGTTCTTTATATGAAACTATGTAATTATATTGCTTTAGTGTGCTGTCCTAAGGACACTCACAGCAAAAGGGAGGTTTGCATAGCAAGTTTCCCTCTTCTTTCTCTCCTCTGACAACATACATGTATGCAAGACCTTCCTGTCTCCAGTCAGACCTCTCCTATGCTATATGTGGGGAAAAAAAGTGTCTTTGCCTCCAAAGAGCCTATAATTTGAGGCACACAAGACAACATATGAGAAATCACATAAGAATAAGAAAACAGAGATAATGGTCCACAGCTACACGTGCATGTAACTAATCACATATACAGTCATATATAGCCTTCTTTTTACACCTCTTCCATGTGCTGATCCTAAAATAACTCACTAAAAGTATACCTATGGCAGAAAACGACACAGATTCAGGGAACAGCCCAAAGCCCTGGACCATGGCTATCCATACTGTTTGATAGCATTTTCCGAGTTGCATTTCTGATCTGTGTCAAGTAGACATTCCTCCAGGGAACACACCTGGACACAGCTCAAAGCACACATTTTGACAGGGTCTGTTTCCCAGAGGAGGCTTCAGCCCTACAGATCAGGACTACACAGAGCACTTTACCACAGAAGCAAGGAAAAGCTTCTAGCAACGCATAAGGCAGCCTCCGATTCTTTCTTTGTATAGGATTTCCAGGGGAGTGGTGAGAACATTTCAACCACAGCATTTTAACTCAGAGCGCTGGTGGGCAGGAGTACTCATTTTATGCTTTGAGGACGACAGAAAAAAAATAAATCTGAGTTGGCACATCCATGATGTAACAGCTACACAAACTGTGACAGGGCTCGAGGGAACAGTACAGCCTCCGGCACCTTATGAGAGGCTGCTGAAGAAGCATCACTACAGTAGGTCTGCCTTGGACCATGCATCCTGTCTGTATCTGAAGGGACAGTAAGTGGATAGCTGAAGAAGAATGGCTGCGGGCAGAAGGAACTTGACCTGCAGATGGAATTTTTCACCTCTGTGTAAGGTGCCAAAAAACTGAAAAGAAGTCCAATGCCAGATCTGAAGTCCAACACCAGACTTTGTGGCAGCTTTCATGCAGTTCAAACACTGCACAGATACATGTAAGCAGCTTGTATCTCAGAGTTAGCTTTACTGAGGTTTCAATTCCACTGGATACACAACCTTGTACCTTTTAATCTTCACACTGGGCTGAATCTTATGCTGTAATTAGGCCTATCTAAACAACCATCTAAACTCCTACTGAAGAAAACTGGTTTGTCCAGGCAAGGCTAACTCAATCATGAGATTAGCCACCACAAGTCTAATAACTGGATGGAAAACTGAAACAGAGCATGATGCAGCAGACAGAATGTTCATCTTTTGGAACCAAGATGGACCTTCAGGAGCTCAAAGCTGCTTCTGCCTGCCATCATGCTTTTACTTTGATTGAAATCACAATATAAGTAAGCCTTCTACTAGAAGTGCTGTCAAAAGGTGTCTTTGATCTTTTTAAAACTTTGTGTATTGAGAGTCCACAGGATATTGAGAAACCACAGTAATGTTTAACCTCTATAGTAAGGGACTGAAGAAATCAAAACCAAGCAGCAGAACAGACAATGGCTCCAGTTCTTAAGAAGGAGCAAGCCAACAGGATGCTATCACCTAACACAGCAAGTGTCCCAAATTCATTTGTTGAGAGTTTCAGGGAAAACCTATCTTTGCTGGAGTTGCACAGCTAAAATTGTCTGTAATAGTGTGATTCCTCTTCCCCAGTCTCTTCTAATCATGACTATATTATCTGCATGTCAGAGAAGAAAGAAAATACTCTTAAAGTACTCTTTGAATTACGCCAGGCTAAAATTATGCCACCTTACCAAATAAGTAAGGACTAAAGTTAAACTCTTCAAATTGTTAGAAATTAATTAATTAATCAATGATTCATATTCCTAATCACAGCTTGCACAAAGCCCCAGTGACAGAAGAAAGCTCACTTAATGCCCACCAAGTGCTGTCCTACCCACAGCTCTGGCGACCATGCTCACTTTGTATTTGTTCTCCAATTTGGCAGGGGTAGGAATGTGGCCTCTCCTCCGGAAGGTTGTAAAGTGCTTGCACTGAGGGCATGGCTTGGTGCTGGAGTCAATGCGGCTGAGTTCCAGGAAATATTTATACTTGATGATGTCCTCGTGGGGCAGGTTATAGAGGATGGTTGTTTCATCCAGGTGTTCGCTGCACTCTGTGATTGGGCATTTTATATCCGCTTGTCCCAGCTGCACCTGAATGCGGGGAAAAAAAACATACAGAAGAGTTGCAAGACCTCTTGTTTGGAAAAGGTGCTACTCTGCAAGCATTGAGGAAGCAAACATTTGTGAGTTTTGTAAGAAAATTCAATTTAAAGTACTCTAACAGTCCATGGACTATCAAGCATATCATCTTAAAGTTATTTTGACTTCTTACTCCAAGTGAACTGCCATTTTTCCAAAGGGTATTTTCCAAATCCAACAGAAAAGCTAATTACTCCTATAACAACTGTAGTTATATACCATGGCAATGTACTCCATGAAACCAAAACGTGAACTAGCAGCACCCATGCAGCACTACATGCTTTGGCTGAAATAGCCAACTCTCCACTATCATGGCTCACATAGGCAGTGAGAAAGCAGGTAATGGAAACACCTGTATACTTTCATTCCAAAATGTGTTGGGAATCACAGCACAGAGAAATTAAAGTCAATTTAGGATCATCAACTCTGACTCAGTGCTAGCCCTGAGCTGACTCCTGCTAAGCAAGCACAGAAAACATCAACTGAGCCCGGGGCTGACCAAGCTAATAAATTTTCCCAGAACCTTGAGTGCTGTAATATTTAAAAAAGAAAAAAAAATCCCTAAAGATGACCAAAACAAAAACACACAGAAAAGCATGCTCAACTTATCAGGGCTGAAACTGCTGTTGATGTAATGAGCCCTGATGGTCCCAAGCTGATCTGTATGGACAGTTATCTGCAACACAGGTCTAGAGCTCCAGGATCTGAGACCAGGGCTAGACACAGGTCTGCACCCTTCATGCTTGGCAGGCTTTATTAACTTGGACTCCATGCCAAAACAGCAGATCCTAGCTGGTCTGTGAGCAGTGAGGCTGTATTTACTTGGCACTGAGCCTGAGTTAATAAACCCTGCTGGGTCTGAGGAGTCTGCAAGGACCCAGCATGAGCTTGTTCACTCACGTCTGCCACACATAGTCCTGAATGAATGAGAGTTGACTGCACACGTGGAGCTGACCACCAGCCCAATTCTTCCTTACTAACCATCTCCGTGCAAAGAAGAAGGAAGGGGGGGCTGACAGTGGAATGGGTGTCTCTTTCTAGGAACTATTGGTTTGAGGTTGGTCAGTTTAATTTCCTTGGACTGCTTACTTTTTTAACATGTTCCATTATGGGGATCTGCAAACAATATACTAAATACAATAGCAACGTCTCAGATTTTGATGCAGGTCTTGCTACTGCATGGCGGTATCAGAAAACATCATAAACCAGGGACTGTTAGTGCAGCATTTCAGCTAAGAAAGGAAAAAAGATAAAGCAACACAACCCTGCCCTTGCTGTCTCAGCTACAGAGTCATATGGGCTCCAACTGAATGATAATTTAGTCAGGAGTTACAGAAGATATTACAAAAAAAGGTATGAAAAGACATTACAAAAAGGTATGAACCCCAAGGTCAACCCCTATTGACTTCAAAAAAATCCCCATGGCACTGCCTTTGTTTCCCCCAGCAATGCAATGGAACCAAAGAGGTGAGGAAGTTATAAGATGGCAGCAGTCCATCCCAGACCAGAGCACAGAGATGAGATCTCAGCCCTGTGTGGCCTCAGCTCAGGCTGCGGGTAGGTCAGGATAGGAGACCTTCCCATGGTACAAAGGAGAGGCTGGCTCCCCTGAACTACACCCATTGTCAGGAGGCAAATGCTCCAAAACTTCACCTCCAGCCCCAAAAGATAAGGAGAACACCACCACACACAAACAAGTCTAGATTCAGGTATTTTGGCCTTTACCTGGACAAGGGTGGAACAGAAGGAGCATGTGGTTGAATGCACCATTAGAAAAAAAAAAATCGAAAAAAAAAAAAAAAACAACACACAAAACATTTCCCCCCCCCCCCCCAACATGCTGTGGGGAATGCCCACATTTTACAGCTGGAAGACACTAACATACGTGAAGCAGCATGTGAAAAGTTGAACCCAAGCGTATGACAGAGTGATTCTTCTCAGAAATTCAAAAACAACTCAGTTTGATACATGTTAAAATGTGTTACAACCACACTGCAAGAAGATCACATCACCATGACACAGCACATCCCTGTTTTAGAGGGAACATTGACATCTGAAATATTTAATCTATGGCTTTCCCACGTGATCCAAAATAAATATACTAGGAATTATTTTATGCTCACAGTTTGTTATCCAAGTATTTTGACCAGAGATAGTGGTCTCTGGGCAATCTAGTTACTCTGCTAGGAGTCTTCATATAAGTGAGAAGTTTTGCAGATGCTCAGACCTTTAAACATTTTCTTCCCACGTTCTAATAGCTCTGGCCTTTTTCTTTGCAGGTATTCCCATTATGTATATATACAGACTTTCATAGAAGTATATTCTTCCTCTGCTGATGCCTACCCCTTCCAAGAGTCAATACAGCTCCAGCAGTGCTCTGCATTGCAGAACATGGACTGCTGGGCTGAAGCACTTATCAGTAATTCATTTCAGAACACGTGGAGTTTGTTTTAATTTATCCCTGTGTATCATCTGTGCTCAGGAAGCAGAAAGAAAAATCAGTCCAGCTCCCAAGAACCCAAATACATTAACACAGGAAAAAAATTGCTACAGAAATACAAAACTCTATTGCACTACTACAAGGATTAATAGTTCAATATATGTAGTACAACAGAAGTAATGCTTCTATTTGAAGAAGTATAGACAAAACAATTTAAATCTAAATAGTCAAATGAACCCCATCTATGGCTACTTTGTTGTTGTTGTTTAAGAATTAGGGAAATACTAAAAGGGGTAAGCCCTTTTCCTAGAAGTAAACTAATCTGCGTCGGAGCAACACTTCATGCTGAGAAGGCACACTGCATTTGGCATTTAAACTGGTGCTTAAGAACCACCACTTACATGACATGGTAGTTAGAACAAACCTGCATTTATAAAATGAAGGAACACAAAGCTGAACACTTTCTATTTTTCATGCCCACACAAAATATGATTAAATATGTGGTAAAAGTCAAGCGTGGTTTCAGTGTTTATTTTGAAAATATGTTTTACACCCACTTGAAGTAAATCATTTTTATCCTCTGTAATAGTTTCAGCCTTTCAAGTTTGGCAAAGATTGATTCTTTTCCTATGTTTTGAATAGGACTGAAGTGAACAGAGCTGTTTTGCTTATTAGCAGTAACTTCAATGGAGCCTTGTCTTACCAAAACAGTCCATCTTTGTTTGTGCACTAGCATTAGCAATTGATGCAAGTACAGCTTTAGAAGTAGCTTGTTAGGCTACCTGCTGCTGCAGACCCTGGAGGTGCTACGGAACAGCAGAGAAAAAAAATCTTTTAACCTCGGTAAAAAACAACTAACTAGTTTTATTCTTTTTCATGATTTTTTTTTCAAAGAATTTTTGAAGAGCCTCATCCTTCAATATCAGCTTATCACAATGTCAAAACCCCGAGTTTTAAGAAGTCTTTGAATTTCAAAGTACCACCATGTATTAAAAGCTTAAGAATCCTCAGTATACACAACAGCATGGTATATTTTCACACCGTGAGGAATGACTGATATGTCTAAAGGCAGTTGAGCTGCTGCACAACAGTAAATGTCAGACTCTATTCAGTTCTTACGCCCAGCTGTGCTCAACTTTCGTAAATCATCTCGGGAGGTGCTAGCACCATTTACAATTCATCCTGTGAAAGCAGGTTCTCATGAGTTTCATCCTGCAGAAAAGCAACATTTAAACTGTCAGAACAGCATTACACTGCCCCACTCCCCCTGTAGAACACTTACATTTCTAACAGTGAGCCGAGCTCTCCCCTGTAAACTAACATGGATGTTATGCATGAAAAATACTTTGGAAGTGCACAGATGCAAGTAAAGGGCCAGTTTGATACACAGGACTTTCACATTCTACAGAGGAACAAACTAATGGAAGAAAGTTGCTTTTATTTGCAAGAAAAATCCTATTGCCTTCTAGTTCACTGGAAATGTTGTTCTTCCATATTTTTATTTTGCTGTAAGATTCAACTAAGTGAATAACTACTTTCTTCACTTACTTCTGGGAAGTATCATCTTGATTTTTTTTTTTTTTAAACCAATCAAACAGGTTTTCATGGAAAATACTTTAATAGCTCTCCATAGGACTCCACAGTGGTAGGTGCTAATTGAATGAAATCCAAATAGACAACACAACAAGTGCAACCAAGAAGGAAAAAAAATAAAGACACTGGAAACTTTTACTAAGCATTTTGCACCCGTCTTTAAGGTTGTGGTTCCATGACCATTCCTGTGGTTTAAGTACTAACTTTAGTAATCCATACCCTCTGCCTCTGCGTTATGCCAGTGATGTCCTACTCTTACAGAAAAAAAAAAAACAAAAAACAAGCAATCCTATGAAACAGATTTTCTTTTTCAGTTTGCCCTCCCTGCTTACTTCCAAACTGTAACATATCCTCAGTGATGTAAAATAAGTGAGAATGAAGAGTTGGAAATAATAGTGATGCGAGTAGATGAGATACAACTACTTCATTTGTATCTCCACCAAGTAGGAAGACAAACTGGGTTTCATGTGCCACCTCCAGCTGCACTGTATATCTTCACGTATGTTCTTGCCTGTAGTTCATTGCTTGCTTCACAGACCAAAACCCCTATGAGTGTGTTTCGTTTGCTTCTCCCCTTTTATTCATGTCTCTAGATAGCAGACTTGCATTAAACTTACTTTTAGAACCCATTTTTCAGTAAGCCACCATATTGTCCTCTCTGCCAACCACCACCTGTAATGTTGCATCCCTCCCCTACCCAGGAGGGAGGGTCTTCACCAGCTCAAGCAATGGGTACATTGCTGATCTCAGAAAGGTTACAGAAAGAATTGAAACTGGTGAGGAACTCCTGTATGCCAACACTGAATTCATAACTGTTAGTTCTTAATTCTTACACCAGGAAATACCTACACGACCACCAAATCAACTAGAATGACCAGTCTTTCTTCATAGTCAGTCAGTGGAGAACAAGGAAGGCAATCAACTAAATCAGACTTCTATTGTGTCACAAGCTCATGTAGACCACTGCTGAAAAGGTCCATCATGGTGTCTTCCTTCACATCTCTTCTCTGAGGACACAAAGTCTTTACTCTCCTTTGGCACAGGTATTATGCACCTGGCTGAAGCCATGGCAAGGATGTGGTTCCTGCACCATGCCACATTTACAGTCACCTGGGCCCAGAAGTTCCAGGCACCAGCAGACACCACACCTCTTCCACTTACATAGTTCTACGATTTACATTAACTATCACATTGTCAACACTAAAACAAAAACCAAACAAAAAACACCCAACTGAAGAAGTAGTAAAAGAGCCTTTGAAGAACATTTTAACATATCATCCTTGACAAGAAAGGCAAGCAAAAGCAAGAAGCTGGGCAGGAATCGCAGCATATCCAACCACCACCACAATGTTGACTGGCTAAACTGGCCAGAATTAATTAGTGAGGATAAATGAGCGAGATATTATCCTGAGTCTAAGCTCAACCAAAACCTTTTTCTTAAAGGCCTCTTAATTTGCTTCATCACTAGACAACATGCTGACATGAAGCTGCACTCCTTTTTGTCCCTTCTACAGGGCCAGGTTTCATCTGTTCACGTTGATTAGACACCAGCTTAAACATTCAGGTTCCGATTGTTCCACTTGCATAGGTATAGGATTTATAGAAAATTATTTATAGAAAATTTTTTATAGAAAAACAAATGAACACTATAATTCTCCTTGACCAGACATAAATAATTACCAACCTGCATGAGCTCCCCCCTCTGCCCTTTCATCTCCTGTTACTGTCCGTATCACCAAATCAATTAAAAACAAACAAAAAAGATTTAACCTGAGTAACGTTTTCAGACAACTATACTGCATTTGGTTATGTTTCTGCCACTCCACAAACACAGTGCACGCAATCAGAAGGCACAGAGGTTACACGCTATCTGCCGCTCTTGGTGTCTGCATGGAGCTGAAACACCCATGGTGGAGGTCACAGAAAGCCCTGTGTCCAGACACAATCAGAGGTGTTAACCCAAGCCACTGGGACATTTTGTGACCAAGGGGCAAGCCAGAGTTGCCCCAAGAGATATGGAGGGCAGAAAGCTTCCATCACCTTGCTGAGAAGACAAAGCCATCTTTCACCTCCCGGTGTTGGCCTGCCTGCGAGGGCAGAGTGAGGGGGAAAATCCCAGCTGAGGGCAGCCCAGCAGGATGTGGGGCAGGAACTGCAAACCTTGAAGGAACCTGACCCAAACCCACACGGAGCAGGAACTGCAAACCTTGTAGGAACCTGACTCAAACCCACAGGTCTCGCAGCACTCGTTACAGGGAACAAGGAAACACACAACAGCTCTCTGGTTTTGTTTAGGTTTGCATATTAACAAGGCCAAGTAGTGAGCACAATAGTTTTCCTATTCCTTAGGAGACGCATTCACTTTTGGTAAAAGACACAAGATGTTCATGAAAGAAGAGTTTTGAGGGTGGCAGACTGAGCCAAGTATCTGCCCTTTTGGGGGTGGAAAAGAGGCAAAAATATCCAAGCCCTGACAGCCGTTGCTGCTGCCTGGCAGTAGGACCAAAAGCACACAGGACCAGGTGTGGGAAGGAGCTGCAGGAAGGAAGCAAGGGCCAGGAGACCATCCGCATACCATGATACACTCGAGTAACTTGGCCACCACTGCTCACAGGGGCTTAACAGAAATGGGAAGTAGGAGCAGAGAAGCAGCGAGACCTTTGCATCACAAGCATTTGTCAGGCTTCCAGCATCACGATAAAAAGACTGCATCCAAGTAACACAGAGCACAGAACTGAAACAAAGCAAGGCTGACAGCTGATATTTGTGAAGTAAATGAGAAAAAATGATGTGTTAACTCTTTAGTCAGCAGGTTTAAATTCAGATGAGAACAGCCTGTTCTCCTACACCCAGGATAAAGCTGTAAAAACTGTCATCTGTATTTGAATGCCCAAGCCCAGCCTGGATGTACCCCATGTGTGTGCGATGGGTGAGGCATGGACAGGCTGCAAAAGCTGAGCAAACAGCTCAAATATGAGGGGATCCAGGCACAGCCACAGTGACAGGCTGCTCAGCAGGGGAGCTTTACCTCTGCCATGCAATGACACTTTGCACTTCCAGCGTGTGGACACCTGAGCTCCCAAAAGTAGCAGTCATGCAATGAGTGTTTACCACAATTCATCTAAATACTTATACTAGAAAAGAATCAACTGCAAAACAAACAAACAAAACCAAAATTCAATTCTCCCTTGAGGAACATTGCTGTTTCCTCATCTCACATGCAGAAGAAAACTGAGTAGCCAAGGTCTGGCCTCCACCAGGTTCAGACTGGATTAACCAGGTTCAGATCAGTTCCAACAGAATAATACTGTTAGCTATTAACAATAACCAACATTACAACCAAAACAAGGAAACAAAGGAAAAGTTCCTTTACAAACTGGTAGTCAAGAAATCAAAACCACAGTTACTATGAGTAATCAGAGTATCTAGATCAAAACTTCCCCCCTCTGAATCCCTTCCGGGCTTTTCTTGAAGATGGACAAAAAGTTAATACCTTCAAGAGTAAAAACACGTGGCCTCAAACTTCACCGTGAAGCATCACTTCAGTTTTCACGTAGACCTATGCAAAATCCATCAACCACAGCAAGAGCGTATTGTGTGACTACTTGTATAAGAAGAGTAGATCAACAGCCCATTCTTCAACTATTTAGCACACAGGATCCAAAACAGACACAGAAGCTGGAAAAGGCTCCTGAGTTCATATTTGCCAACCACAATTCCCTTTTCAAATAGGAAAGAGGGCCTAAACTACCACATATTTGTGAAATCTATTCAGTGATCTGTATTACCAAACCTCTAATACCAATTAACCCACACAGTGATTCAGCTGGTAGCATCAGCAGTAGTTAATTGAACCTTTGGCTTCACCAACAATGGCTGCTATTATATTTTATTTTAATAACTACAGAAGTGTTTCATGGTGCTTATTATCTTCCCAACTGAAAGTGGCATTTAGCATAAAATATAGAGAAAAGCACTCACAATGAGAGGGAAAGAGTAAAGAGAGGATGCTCCCCCATTCTCAATATTGCATTCCAGAAGGTGGCTACAGAAGAAAGCAACATTGCCATGGATGCGGGTGGTGACTTAAAAATAGCAAGAACTTTTAACATGAATCTCACAATTATTCTTTGACCATCCAAATCCTTTACATTCCATGGTCTATAGAAAAGGACAAACATTTTATAGTCATCCTTAAACTGTCCTGCTTTGCTTAAGAAAACTACCTCAACTATTTAGTTTCAAAATCTTTGCTAGGTCTGACATTGAAGATGAGTTTTCTTGTGCATGTATCAATGACCAATGTTTTGACTTTTGACCATCAGACAAGAAAACAAGTTCTGTCCTTGATCACTTGATAAATTTAATACACAAACAACCAGGTTGCATAGGTGCAAGATAAAGCAAATGAAATTCTGAGAAGTACTTTTACCTGGCAGACAATTATCAGAAATAGTAACATATCTCCTTTCTTAAATTCAGGGTGGAATTTACAAGGTTAAGTTGCTATCACTTGGCTTCCCTTAGGAACCATGCAACTTAAAGGAATTTGTTTATGCAATGAAGTTGTTGCGAAATAACTAAGAATTGAATTATAAATGGTTATTTTGCTCTGCATTCCTGCAAAGGAGTGCTATCTCATTGTACCAGTACATATCCAGAATAACCAAAGCTGCTTTTGGTGAAAAGCTACTACTGTATGAGGACTCCTACAAAGTGAAATTAACTGGTAACTCTTACATAGCTGGATAAACCTGAGAAGTAGACTAATGTGCATGCTGACATATTTTCAGGGGTAAATACTTCCTGGGAAAGGCTAACACAGAACAGCCTTCCAAGCTTGTCTCCACATACCAACATTTGGATGAGCCCCAGATACCATGCCAAAGCTCCAATTTCACATGACTTAATTACTTTATTTCTCATAATACGTTCTAAACATAAGGAACATATTAATACATTTAATGGAATGACAGATACAGCCACAACAGGGAGCAAACGTAAGATCAAGACCTGCAAACAAAACAGCCTTCTCCAGGGAACTATCAAGGCAAAAGCTTAAACAATGGCTACGATCTGTACTTTGAGAAGCAAAAGTGAAAGCAAATCCCCAGGCAGAAGCAACAAACTACCCATCTCAAACAGCTAAACCGTTACCTAAGCTACCACAGCAGAAAACTATGACACAAAAGAAAAATCCTCTTGTGCAAGCTGAAAGAATGATTCTGCACCAGAACTGACCTAATCCAGTAGAGAGCTGCACGCAGTGATTTGTAAACACTGCATTTAACAACTGAAACATCAGAGTTAATTCTCTTGCCGAAATTCTGGCTATAATACTGGGGTTGTTACTACAGGAGGTCAGCTTCACGCAGTAGCCAAGTTAGATTCCTGGCTAAAACTTGAGTTGGCCATGAGGGAGAGATTTGATTCTGGCAAAAACACCATCACGATCAGATAAGGCTGTGGAAATACATGTAGCAAGAAGAACAAGGTCTCACTATGCTTTTCATCGCTTTTGGTCCTTTGAGGATCACTGTGCATTCAGGCACTGGCTGGGACTGAAGAGAAAGCTGAAAATAGCTGCTACAGTCACTGAATTCAGTTCTCTGCAGCTAACCTTTTGGGATGTTTAAGGAGACTAGACTATAATAAAAGACAAAATCTTCAACCCACACTGAAGTCTCCTCTTTCTGGATGCTAAGGCAGGCTTATCCTGCACCATCTGGAGTCTAGCCCAAGACCTCACATCACCTGATCAAACACACATGAGGATCTGAAAGATCTGGGGTACAGGCACAGCCAGAACTCACACATATGAGTTGTCCCAGTACCCCTCCTCAGGCCTCAGACCTTTACAGTCCTCCCAGCAAGTCAGCCAAGACTGCACCTTGCCTATTGCCAAAAAAACTACTGAAGGATTCAATACAGCTTTCCCTCCTCCCTCTGCGTTAGAGAACAACTGTGAGGCTGCAAGGAGAGAAGCTTCAGCTGGCTAACAGTAGAAGACTGAAGTGCTTTTAAATTAGTTTTCCAATTGATGAGGCAGTTGAATTAATTCCCCCTGTGACACATGATCACTAGTTCACAACCCAATAGACAAGTAGGAAATGCCTGGCCAAGGAGAGAGGCTCTTGCAAAAGTAGCTAGCCGTTATTCATTCTACTTGTCGTGTCAATCTGCTCCTTCAGATCATGTACCAGGTATTTGTGCTAACTCTGTTTACCTATAGAAGCCTGAAATATGCTCAGCAGCTCTCCTAAGTAAAAACAGTTAATGGCAACTACAGCAGAAAGTGTGGAGGGCTGCAATGCATTCCTTTTCTGTGAGCTTTATGCATCAGTGTTTTCCACATGTACATCCTAAAATTACTGTTCTTCAGAAAGAAGCTTGTATCTTGGCATACACCTAGGTCATTACTAGGCTATCTTCCCGTTGTGTGCAAGTACTCAAACTGCTCAGCTGCATGTGTAGAAACCTACTGCGTGAAGCTCAGGCCTGAGCTCCGTGCCCGTGCTGACATTGGCACCCGCGGCACTTCAAAGCTGGTCCTCACACCTCCTCGCGGTCTGCTGGCCCCACGTCTGCTCTCCGTGCAGCTGTCACCCTGAAGGATACAGAATGCTCAGCTGTGCACCGAGAGCAAACGGAATGGCTATGAGGTAACCAGGCTTTTTAAAGAGAAGAAATGTATTACTCATCAGTTGTTTCCGTAAGTTAAGAAGTATTTTCAGCATCTCCTTAACAAGAAGTAGGGAGGAATTCTATCAATAACTGTCAAATATAAGCAACCACTTCAGTGGTTTCTAGTGTAAGAATAAAATAATGACTATAAAATATACAATATGAATAGGTCACCTCATTACTTGATAAGAAGTTCCAAAATTTTCACCTAATTTTCATTTCCAAGAATAAAGATACCGCCATGCCTACAATTGTAGGAAAGACTATTTGCCATTTCTGCAGATACTGCCCACCAATTTACAAATGGAAGTACTTCAAACTTGTCCAAAAAACACTAACAAAACAAACAGCCAAACAACAAGAACATCCTAAAACCAACTCTGAAAACAAGGATTACTGACTACAAGGGTTTCTAAAGTGATGAGCAGGTCAAAAGATGCCTTGAAACATCACTTTTGACAGCATTAAACCTTTGCAAGGCTCCAGAAACTGGGTTGCCATTTCACATCATGCTGAACATTTAAACAAATGCCTTTGTTCCTACCAGAAGGCAGAGTTTTCAAACCACTACCAAGAAGGAATGGAATTGGGAACCAGGAATATGGATAGATAAAATGAGGTGAAGGAGGTATTTTATCAGTTATACTCATCTCCACTCCTGAAACCACAGACTCAATGGTAATTGAATTCCATAATACAAGTTCAGGAAAGTTTTTAAATTATTTCCAAAGAATGCACAGTCCTTATCAGGAGAGATGTTAACAAATAGGCACTGAAGAAGCAGAGGAGAAATTAATTCTTATAAAACATGGTAACACAGAATACACACGATGTACACATGGACATGCATCTTTCCAAGTCCAGATTTTACACAAGCAAAAAAGAAAGGATTGTTAGCTTTCAGGACAAAAAAAATAATGTTTGTTATCAAAGAGACCAACACTTCCCAAAAGTATTTGATTTAGCATTTCATTGATATTCTCATTGAAATGAAAGTACACCACATGACATTAAACACCATTGACCTGTCTACCAAATATGACCTCTAAAAATGTTTAGCTCTCATTAAAAAATTAAAAACAAAAACTTTTTATTTGAAAAGCATTAATTCCAGAGCAAATACTTCTACATAGTAGTCACAAACGCAAATGCCTTCTGTGGTTAAGCAATCATTGATGATTGTTTGGAACAAGCCCAAGTTTCCATAGAGGCCTGATTAGCTGCAGTGGTTTACTTCAGAAAGGGGAAAGCAGTCACTGCTGTTCGAGCTTGGCTGGGAAGAGAAAGAAGAAGGGATGGGAAAAGAGTGAAAAGAAAGAAGAGCCACCAAGTTCAGTCACAAGTCACATTGCTTCTTCCCTGAAGCTTTTCCCTAGATCACAATGTCCTCTTGCCTGGCATGCAGGGGAAGAGAGGGGTGTACATCTACTCTTCACAATTTGCTCAGTCCACTTGACTTCCCTCATTTTAGTAACTCACACGCAGAGGCTTGCTACCTTCATGACTGCTCCTGCTCCCCCTTACCTTCATCCAGGGAAGACTATGCACCTGTGATGTTTCCTTTTAAGCTGCACCTGTACAGAACAGCAGGAGCTGCCTCCAAAAACTGCCATCACTTCCACCCACCAAGCAACATTGATTTTCTGCGCAAAAGAAAGGCAGAAACATTTGCACTTGTGACTTTAGTGGTTTTGGCAGCATGCCCAAACACCATGATAAATGATGTGTTTCTTGTGTGCTCTTCACCCAAATGCTGCCTGCAGTTTCAGAAATCTGTCATCCTGATGTTAGTTAAGTTCTGAATTGTACTGACATTTCTCCAGAAGAATTTCTCCATTGTTGCAGAAGAACAAACATGGCTGTGTCAATTTTGCAATAATTTCAGTCATTTTGGAACTTCTATCCACGTGTTCCTAGGTTAGATACTCCTCCTCCCCCCCCACTCCTTGCTATAGATGTTTTTTGAACAAGTAATGCCAAGTTGTAAAGAAGTATCAAGAAAGAACATTAAGAACTTCTGGCAGCACTGGTAGGGCTGAAAATCAGCTTGAACCTTTACAGGGACTATCCCCTAGTAGTTAACATTGCTGGTACTCATTAAGATATGCCTCAGCACTTTGCTGGTGGAAAGAGGTCCAGCTGCATGATTTTTCCATTCTAATACTCCCAGCTGGACAGGGAGAGATGGCAGAAGAGATGCTCCAGAGCTTGTCCCTGGCACTCTCCCCTGCCCAGCTTGATCACCTGATGTCCCGCTGCATGCAAACACACAGGCTTACAAGAACACTAAACTGTTAGTATTAAACAACTAATGATAATATGCTAACATTACAATGGCACCTCTGAAATCTATTGGTTAACTGAACAAAAGCAAATCTTCAAACTTCCTCCCTCCCATACTCTATGTATTCCCTACATAAATGAAAGTTGACATCATTGAAACAGCCGTAAGAGTATACAAAATACAAGATTTTGCAATCAAACTCAATTTAGCACCAGTTAAATAATTTACCTGTACAGCAAGAAAATAATGAAAAAGGAGCTAAAAATCCGTTTGCATCTATATTAAAATATAAACCTTTAGAACTGGGTCACTCAGGTAAAAAGTGACAGATGTGATAAAGCCAAAGGATACTTACACTTAAACCCACAACCCACTTGCTGCCAAGCACTGGGAATAGTGTATCAAGAGAAAGTTTAAGAGCATTTTATGGAATCATTTAGATTTAATGAAACATCTTTTGTTAAGGGTAAAATGAATCCTACCAGCATAGGACACCCTAATTATAACGCCATTTTTTAGTAATGAGGTCTCCGGAGCATACTTTCAACCTTTAGAAAAGTAAATGTGTAGTATAAATATTTTAATGTAAATACGTTAAAATTACAGAAGACGGAAAAGAGACTCATATATAGTGTAAGTGGAATGAAAAAGAGCTTGTGTCTTTCAAGGATCAGTGACTTCCCCCACAGTTCTATCAGTTATATCTTATGCCTTCACACACTGAACAATTCTGCAAGTTTCCTACAACAAAAAATATACTATATATAAAGAAGTCCTAACAATTTACATGCATCAGGAAAATGAACATTAGTAAAAATAGAATATACCACACCAGTGGTAATTTCTGTATTTGTTGTAAGCTTTGTGTGCTAAATCCCCAAAGTACAAATGAGTACATTGAAAATTAAGTGCAAACTACGGTTCCCCTTGATTTCATTTGAAGAACCGTAATGAGTAACAATGAATAGGTTAGAAAGTCTTCCCGCCCACAGGAAGAATGACGCTGCTTAAAGAAAATAAGAGGTCATAAAAGCATATACATCCAAACCTCTGAAGAAAGTTATTAATCTCTCATTATAGTATATGAGAGCATCTTGCAAATACAAATGTACTTTTCCTATTACTATGATTTATCTCAAAGAACACCTCAATAGCTCTTTGTGACTGAGTGCCAAAGCTGAGCTCAAACACCAAGTCACTGCAATAAGTGGTCATCTGCGAGACGTTTGTATTAGGTGACTTGGCTAAGATCTTGGAAGGCTCAGAAAAAAAGCAACGAACACTTGGACAGCTCAGTGTTATCAGAATAATAGTGAATTAATTCACCTAGAGAAAAAATCTGCATGTCTTACAGCAGTTTGTCGTCATACTGCATTTGATATCCTGTAACTAGCATTTGAACCATGAAGACAGACATCCTGCAATGTTGAGTCCCTCACCTGACCATGGAAACCCTACAGGTTTTTAGTAAAGTGGCCTTCATGTGGGGTTTACAAAATAAATGGGTTTCTTCAAAGTTCTTTCTCCCAGGTACCCAAACCAACTCCATATTGTATTTTTTCCAAATCAAATTCAAGTGGAAGAGAACATTTCCATTTGGAAGAAGCATAGGGAAAAAAAATAATCATCTACAAATCTGGATCAGGATTGCTAGATGTTAACAGCAGACTACTACAACTGTGATACATGGAAGAATCCTTTACTCAAAAAAAAATAAAAATAAAACCACCTGCTGAACTCACATGGCACTTGTCCTCCTGCTTTGACAGCTGATAAACCACATACATACACAGTATTGACTGCTGCACAACACTTAAAATGCATTGAGCAGCAAACACAAGTGCAGTAAAGGACAGACAACCTGGTCGAGTAGCAGAAACCATTCAAGAGATCTAAGCAGAAAAGTGGAAGAAAAAAAGTGGAAAAAAAACACACACTAGAAGATAGTAGGACTGCTTCATTTAATTGCCACTAAGAAGGGAGTATGACAATTCTGTCACTATCCCAGAAGCATCACAATTACCTGCAGTGCACAAATTCAGAAGGAAACTTACAGCAAGAGACCAAAGAATCCAAACGGAAACATGAAAGGAAAGGATGTATCCAAAACATGTATATTTCCTCTTTCAGGAAGTGATCTGTAATTCAACTTCATTATGAAGGTTTAATCACCATCTTAGATATTTACGCTATTACAGCACTCAACATGATTCCATAAAATATTTAGAGGTTCAATGAAATTTCAGAATAGCTATTCCTCCCCTAAATTTACATTTTTGGAGAAAAACTTAATTTTACAAATTTGTTATTAGTTATGGCTAAAGCCATACCACAAATGGGGTCCTCTCCCCCAAAAAGTTGAAACAAATCTGACCTCCAAGGTAGTTTCAACTGTTGTAGGCGTAATTCCAAGATTTTTCCACTGTTGTCAGTATAAGGCAATTAAGACTGATCAGCTATCCTAATTCCATATTTTTCCATTTGAATAAAAAAAAAAAAAGCTATGAGCAATTTCCTGTTTGCTTGTGTTTGCAACGTACAGCATTAGTACAATTAATTTATCTGTTGTATAACCCAAGGCATGATATATGAAGATAACTCCCCTCAATCCCAAACCCAAAGGAATATCTAAATCTCTAAAATGCAAATAAGTGGTCAAAGCAATATCATGTTAATCAGTTCTGAATTTCCCACTGCCATGTGGTGTATTCTTAAAAAAAAAAAACAAGCAAAAAAACACCTGTTGGCATCCAGTTTAAATTATTATATATTTTTTAAATATAGCCCATTTTGTTTCTGGTGTCATTAGTGCAGCCCTACCTGCCCAACAGCATTAGTCACTTCCTGCATGAGCACTTCATCACCTACGCAAAGTGAAAACACCTTTTATTACATCTAACGCCATACACAGATTTCACTGAAACTTCAATGCTGTAATCGAGCACAGCTGTCCCCCATGTCACCACACACAAGGGTGTGACACACTAAGCACTCTGGATAGGAACTTCAGAGAAAGAATAGCTCCTTTTCTGAAATCCTGCCCCCTCCAACCAAATTAGGTTGAAAAATACCTTCCTAATGATCGATGTGAGAGTTGGATATCTTTCCATTGTAGGCTTTTAGGATTTTGAACTTCCAAGTTTCACAACTGCTCCACTTGAACACCAAAAATATCTATGAGTAATAGAAATGCAAGGCTATAAAGCCCGATCATTAAATCAGCATGCTGAAATCATGGGCTGTTGAGTAACTGAGTAACATACACAAGTCCAGAAGAGACATATTGCAACTTCTCCATGCCACAAGGAACACCGCTGCCCATGACCCTGAAAAAATCCCAAACCCACAACATTTTAGAGATAAAGTAAGTCTGTAATTCCACTGATGTGAACTTTGTTTAGGTCCCCCCTACTCCAAGCTGCACAGGCACACAGCAACGAAGGACAAAGAGCTGCTTCACCTGGCCACAGCTGATGGGGAAGGGAGGTTTGGTGTCCTTTTGGTGCCACAGCAGGACACTGGCAGCGCAAAGCACAGCCAGCTCCTGGGTAAGTCTGCTGCCCGGGCTGTACGTACCTGCTGAAAAGCAGATGGGCAGGGGAGAGGACGTCACATCTGATCTGCCTGCAGGGATTCTCCTGCAAGGTCTTTTTGAAAACAAGACAAACATGCCAATGATATGGCTGAGGAAGCAAGAGTTTGTGGCTCAACAACAGCTCCCTCCACACAACAGATGCTTGATGGCTTCCAATACAGAACTTCACTTAAACGGCATGGGTGAATAATCCAGCACGCAGCCCTGTCAGTCCTAAATTGCACAATTTACCTTTTCAGAACACGACTGCGAGTACCATAGCAAAAGAATCACTATGGAAAGGAAATGCTACTGACAGCTGAAAGGAAGCTCATCCAGGAAGGGGAAGAAGAAAGAGCAAAAGGTGGAAGCCAGTGAGAACAGAGGTCACTCTCCAGGATCTTGACAGCACTTACTAGGTAAGCGCGAACCTTTGAAGAAACTCAGCTTCCTGCCATAAATAAAGGTTTTATAACCCACTCAAAATATCTATTAGCCAAGCAATTACTTCATTTCACCTGTCTTTTCTTATTCTTTGGGTGGTACCTCTGTGTTTTTCAAGTTTCTCAATAGGTCATTACGCAAGATAGACTATTGCTTGATATAATCCAGACACAGCTCTCCATGTTTTTTTCCAGTATGGCTTACCTATATGAAATATTTTCCATTAAAACTCAAGCCTACATCTTTCAGAAATAATTTTTTTAATGTTCCAGTGCCTATTATGTCAGCGTATATCAAGCTTCACATATGCATGTTGTTTGTTCATATCCTGAAGCAGGTTTGTTGTGATCTTCTTAGTCTCAATACTGATTATCAGCATGTTGAGCCCAAAATTAAATCAATCAGCACTTCCATGAAAGTTATCTTCCCATGCAGACCTCGCTGGTGATATCATTGACACTACATACATGTAAAACTAAGGCCCTGTAGGAGACCAATTTATTTTGGCATAAACCTAGTATAACAAGAATGGAATAAAAATACCTTTTTTGCTATACAGCCTTCAGAGATGTAAACACATACAGGACATTAAAGATGTAAGACATGCACTTGGCTACCCTGCCTCTACCTCTGCACAAGGTTTGTTCACATTCCCTGTGGGACTAACTTCTGCACAAAGCAGCAGTAAAGAGCACAGCACTTTCAACAACCGCATTCGGGTGGCACGCAGGTGTATTTGGGGATGAATACAGAAACTTGATGTTTATGGCAACTCAGCCTTCCGAGCAGCACGGCCCTCTCCACGCACACTGGGCCAGGCACAGAGCCAGGATGGATTTCTCCAGAATCCCCCAAAAGTCACCTTGCAGCCATCTTGAGCTACCAAAAGCCCAGCTGGCAGCTCATACAACATTTTAAAGATGCTAACATCTTTCTCCAAACCATAGAAATAGCTGCCAATAACTGGAAAGAAAAAAAAACCACCTAACACATTAGGGGTTAAATTCAGGATGCAGCCTGCCAAGCGAAGCATGCATCTGAAGACTCACAGAAAAAGGAGGAAGCTCAATAACACTCAGCTACTGCCTTCCAGTAATTAACACCACACTTGCCCAGGTCGTAGCTGTGACTTCACAGCAAAATAAAGTTCAAACCTCACACCCAAACATCTCCAAATGAGATTGCTTTTCAATGTTACATAACTTTTTTTTTGGTACCTTAGACATCTGTTCTGGTCTTTGTTTTCATGTAAAAGTAATCTGTGGAAACTAAAAGAAACAATCGCTGGTCTTTGCTAATTGTTCATTCTATCACGAGTTTCTCTACACAGCAGCTTGCACGAATTCCCATAGAGAGTTATTGCACAAAGGTATCCTCTGTAGTCAGCATCAAGCCAGGTAACAGCAGTCAGTCTCTCCTCAGTGAGGGGGAGCCGGGGGAACTGACTCCATAGTTGCTCTGATTCAGCCAGTTTTGAGATTTATTTAAAAGTCAGTTTTCCTAAAACTGGTGTGGAACACGTGACTTTAAATTCCTAATGGACCAAAGACGTACAGTACACAAAGCATGGTTTTAAGTGCTCTACTTGCAAATATGCCCCGGGTATTAGAAAACTCTTCACTGCATTCAGTGAGTAAAGACAGTAACATCAGACAGTCAAACCTCTTCAGCCATCTCCTCATTTAACAGAATGCACTCACAAAAGCACAGGCTTTCCCATCCAACCAGGACAAATTTGGTGCCTGATGGTGCCACACAGAGTACTTTCGGATGGGACTGCAGGCGCAGGCTTTGAGAACTGCTCAGGTACTGCACTCTTCTTCCTGAGCCCACAGGGACTGCAAAGGAGCTCCCAGATCTCTAATCCACAGATACACGCTGATTTCGAGCTTAACTTAATTCATTGCCATTTTTATAGCACGTGTTGTGCCAAAATTTCCGTAGGTGTCTTCCCCCACCCACCCACACCCTTGCATTTAGAGAAAATGAATATTTCTATTCTCGGTTCTCATTATGGTAAAATAAACAGACCCACATCTGCACAACAGCACTTTTCCCTTTTCAGTCCTCCTTCATTCCTGCCACTTGTTAGCGCTGGTGCCTGGGATTCTGACAAAGTCTCACCACACACAATGCCTCATTACCCTCCTTTCGATACTACATCCTCAAATTGCATTCAGTTTTTCAGTGACTCCACCATATCAGTCTCTTGCATCTTCGGTCATCATTAAACCATCATCATCAAAATGCTGTTATTGACCTCCAATCATACATCCTAACATGCCACAGTATCTGATTTCATTATACCCCTACAAAGCCTGAGAACAGCCTAGTCAAGGAAAGGGAAGAGAAAGCAAAAGAAACATGTGCAATTAGAGGAAATACACAGAGAGACCAGATAACCATTTAGAATTAAATTTGCTGCAGGACCTCCAAGAAGCATTGCTTCTCTGAAGAACAGAAAGCTTTTTCCCAGTCACAAAAAGGAGCGCAGCTGAGGGCTTGCTCAGACAACCTCGTCCTCACTCCTTCCTTTCATCATCATGACCAATAAAGCTTAAAATTCTTCTAAGATCAAAACTCAGTACAGAAGCTGAATGATAAGCTAGTATCAGAAAGCTTACTACCTGGTACCAGGTCTTTATTGAGACAAAGAAAAGGGACATTCTCCATGTCTCCTCTCTACCCAAATAACCCTAAACAGGTATCTCAATGCTGCTCACTAAGAAACATGCTTCCAGTTTGTGGAGGTGTGTAGATACAGATAATTCATGCCAGTGCAATTGCTAGAAGTGTGGATTACATAAAGCTTAAAAAACTTCTACATTAGTTGTAAAGATAGGCTTAAAACTTTTATGGGTCAAAAGCATAAGCAATATGCTTATAGAAACATAAAAAGTTAATTAGAGTGGAGAAGAATATATAGAAATAGGAATGAATTGGTCTCAGTTATCTTCTTACTTCGTGTAATTGTACCAACAGATTCTGTGACCAAGGTCAAGAACAACCTTCACTAAGAGTTTCTTAAGCAAAGATCTCATGCATACCAGTTCTTTTATGATGGTGCTGTACCTTGTTATATTGTGTATTTTTAAACAACATTGAACTTAATAAATCCTTGGGCATTTCATAACTTAAAGAAAAATCTTCTTTCCATCATTTGGAGGTCTGTATCTTTATTCATGTGGTATTTGAACAGGTAGAGAGGAACAAGATACTTCTTTTAAGAGTGCTCTCATGGAAGAAAAAAAAAAACACTCCTTAACCCACAAGAAAATAATTTGGCACTACTTGACAGCAATAAACTAACATTTCTGAAACACTGGAGAGACTAAAAAAAAGGTGTCCCCTTTGAGCATTCACATGAAAAACTTCACTGGTAAAACTGCCTTAGGGGTAATCTGTTCCATATCAAAGGTGACTTGGGGATGCTTTAAAATTCCAGCTAATCGAGAGTTTCTTGTTTAACGACACTACAGGAACAAACCACAGGCGGACAGCAGCAGAGACAGAGAGGTACCAGCTGGGCTGGATGGAAACCTCACTGCCGCAGGTGGCTCTGAGAAGGGCTCTGGACTGTACCACAACTGTCCAAGAGCTGTGGATGCTGATGCACCTTCAGGCGCAGGACAAGCCGTGACTTCCCTCTGGATGGTGAAAGAGGAAGCGATGCCGCAACGTGACCAAACTGCAGTTTTGATTTCATCAAGCTCCAGTGAAAGCCTCCAGGTGCAGACTTCTCAAGCCAGTTCTTTCTCCTCCTCTCACGCTGCCCTTCAATCCTTGTACTCTGACAAACTGCTACCGCTGCCAGAGTAAGTGGTCCTGCTTAGCCACTGTCACTTCGTTCGGTACCACCTTCTGGTGTGTGGCAGTGAGGAGACAACCAGGAACTTAAGGCGACAAAAGAAGTTAAGAATAGTTGCTAAAGGTTAACTTTAACCCAGGTCACTTTTTCTGTTGGTGGAACAGGTGATGCAGAAACAGTAAGGGCCAAGTAGCACTGCTAGCTAAAGTGACTGTAAACCACTGGCCTTGGCAAGAGGTCTGCTCTTTTTGATATAGGAAGAAAAAGAATAAGATCCAGAAAACATCTTAGATACTTTATCTACTACAAGTGACAGCTTGGCCTTGTCTAGCTAGGTCTCCTCCTGCCTTAGCTTAGGTGAGGTTCTTATGAGGAACTACTTGCTAGACACTTCAGGCAGGATTTGCTGAGTTTCTCCCACAAAAAAAAAAAAAACAAACAAACAATTGTGAATCAAAACCTAATACAAAATACCTTCTTCACAGAGCCAAAAGCACCTGGTACTGTCCATCAGTAATAGTCACAACTCACCGCAAGGAAGGTTTAAATATTAGACTGGGAAGCTGCCAGTAATTTAAAATGAAGTTATAACTCCAGCAAACAGCTTGAAAGAACGAACATCTCTAGATGTTTAAAAATTACTGCTAAGTGTCACTAAGAAATAAAACAGCAGCAAGTCTGAATCTACTTTGTTATACAAAGGGGTGAGAATTTCTGAGGTTGCCTGATTTCCATAAATCCCACATAAGGTAAATGGGGACTGTAGATGTGTGCACACTTTGAGACACACAGGTTTTAATATTCCATTTTGCTTCATCCCCTTTGAGGCCCAGATGGTCATGCAGACGTCAATACACATAAATCTCTACCAGAGTCAACATTTAGACAGAAGTGCAGTGTTCTACAACCGATTTTCTAGCCTTACTGAGTAGGATTAGTTCACTGCAACAAAATACATTATCACCACCATAAGTCTCCCTGAAGACCTAACATCTACATTTCGTAGTTGGCATTCAACCCTTAAGACATGCTCTTTTGCAGGCCCATCCACTCCAAAAAACTTTTAAGTTGCACATTCTTTCCCCTTTTTAAGCCACATGCTAATACCACACAGTTAACTAAGCGGAGTTTCCAAGCTATTGCACAACTGAACTGCATATGCACTCGAAAAAAACACGGAGCAGTTTACATGCGTGCTTCCATAAGTCCTTTAAAGGAGTACTTCTGAGTAGACGAATTATACCTGGCACTGCACAGGTGCACTGGCATGGAAAAGCACAAGGTGTCCTCTCCCCAAAGTGCATTCATACAGCAAGCAAATTTTAAACAGCTGAACGTGTTAATCCCACTTCCACCATTTCTTTGCCCCCATACAGCATCGATAGTAATGACAACTGCCAAGTATATTTCTTTCTAGCTGTTCAGGGAAAAAAAAAAAAAAGCACTTCTCTCTGCACCTCTGTAATTGTACCACAAACAGCAGGATGCATCTAACTACTCCACCCTTCTCTGTTACCTACTGGGTGTAAGACTTCCAGCAGGCCAGTAAAACACCAACCCGTCATTTTCCTGGAATGTCTGTACTGAAGTTGCATCCTTTAAACTCTCTCTAAAATCCACTGCTATTTATTGCTACATTTTATTTTCTTAAGGTTAAATTTATTCCCCCACCCACTCGATAGGAAACTAGAGCCAGTCCCATCTCACCTTCTGGCTACTATTTACCAGAACAACTGAAAAGCAACTCAGACACAGGTTTAAAGAGAAACCAAAGATCCACCTTATGTATGGAGGTCACCAGTCTTCATGACACCCTTTTATTTTATGAAAGCTTACCCCAGGCGAGCCTACCTTCTGGGGCAAACTGATCGTTACATCATCAAGCCCTTCCCATCCTGGCAACCTTCTTCTCGCTCTTCTTCCTTCCTCGTATTGTGTGAGCAACCTCAGAGCCACATTGCAGCTGAAACAATTTGGATAGGACTTCCCTTTCCTACCAGCTGAAGGCACAGAGTCATTCAGATCCCCATCCTACCCTGAGCTGGTACACCACTCCCAGGAGTTCAGGGAGCCAAACCCATTAAACTAGAGACGTACCTGCCTTTGCTGTCATTTACTCACATCAATGGTAGATTGATGGCATCAGCATTTCTAGGTTTGGGAGAATTAAACCTCGTGCCCTCTGCTTTCCACCACAATATCTAGCATGATTTGTACAGTACTTAATAAAAACACCAGTCAAAAAAGTGCATGCAAGCAGAAAGATTCTTTCTTTCTTTCAGCCTCATATTCCTTAGAGAAGGAATACTTGCAGTTCTGTAAATGCGTTACACAGCAAACACGTAAGGAAAAGGAAGTGTGATGGTGTTAGAAGCTTCTTGATCTTTTCATTAAATTGTAATCTAGGAAGTGCACAGCCTTTCTCACAATTAAGTAAATACACAGGAGCAACTGTACATCCCAACAAGCTTGTCAGTGAAAATATATACCAGTCTTCAACTGAAGCAGTCAGGCAGATTTTAAGATAAATGCAGCTTTTACACCTTTTTAATTTCAGTTCTGAAACTGGCTTAAACTATTCGACTTCTGCCCTCCTGCATTGTTAATCTAGAAAATTTTCTTCTCCAGAAGAAACTTCTATAATAGGATTTTTTTTTTCCTTATTATCAACATCAGTTACCTTAAGCAAAGGCTCTCCTAAGGCTTATTTACCTACACAATAAATATATGTATGCCACACTAGAGAAACAAACATTTTAAGAGCCAGCTGTTCAGCAGCAATGCTGTTATTTCTGTTTTCACACTTGTTCCTTTGCTTTACCATTTTTTTTTTCAGGTACTTAAGAATGGACTTGAAAGTTAAGTGGCCTCTTTGTCACTAGACAAATTGTCACTTTTTTGTATCAGGAAAAGTCACTGTTTCTTGGCAGAAAGAAAACAAACAAACAAAAAAAAAAACCAAACTGTTCTTTGTTTGTTTGTTTGAATTAACTCCTAAAGAGAATATTAAAAAAAGAACAACAGAAAGATAAGTTCAAGTAGCTAAAGTACACTAAGAGACAGATAAACCAGCATAACAGGGTGGGTAAGTAATGCCCTTCTTTGCCAGTCTAAATTCTTTTGAAGAAATCACATCCCTTACAACTCTTAATCATTTTGACAATGTACTTACATCCTGGCCATTTAAGATACGGACTTTTCTTGATCCTGGCTGGTTTAGACAGCAGGAAGCAAGATATTTGTACAAGAAGAAGAGAGGAATGAAGGGCCAAGAGGCCCCAAAGCAGTTGGGAGAATAGTTGCTCTGGGTGGAGAAACAGAAGAATGGGGCAGAGGTGAGCTCAAGGCCTTCCCAAGCCCCATTTAACTGCTTGATTCCTTATTGTTTGGGCAATTAAAGCCCAGAAGTTCAGTTTTCAATTCATTTTACTTTAAAACCCCTGGCCTGAGTCTATGCCTGACGTGGCTCCTGGGACCCCCTGGCAGGAGCAGTGGGAGCAAGACACAGAGCCACTATCTCCCCATGGCTCATCCTGCCTACCAGTCCCAGTGCCAGCCTGGTTTCACCACCAATGCATCAATGAGCCTCAACACACTGGGTATGGGAGGCAACTGAAACATGGGGCTTCTGCTTCAAAGAAACTCTTCCTCAAAATTAACCCAGTTCTCCTCCACCTCCCACTGCAATTCCATGTTAATAGGATGCCTTTAGCCTTCAAAATCAACTCTGCTATCAACATCAGCTGTTTCATGACACCATTTATCCTCACCCCAGGAATTCAGGCACTGCTGCATTAGCAGAACCCTTCCTGGAATTGTTCAAAGACGACAACAATACCTTTTCTGTTCCCAACATCTCCGATCCTGTAGATCAGAGTTTTACTGGAAATATTCTTAGCTTTACGAAGAACATCCATTCGCTTTCCCCTTCCTTCCACCACAGCATGGCTAAGGACGGCGACATGCTCCAGCTCTGCATCTTGCAGAGACTTACCCAAACAACAGGAATTTAAAGCTTTCCACATAGAGTAAATTTGAAGCTACTTTTTCACAGGAAAGGGACATACCGCACAAAGTGGCATTATTTTGAGAGTACCTTGGTCTGCTTGTGCTAGGACAACTAGGTAGTGTTATCATTCAGTAGTACTGCTCAAAAACAGTTTTCTTAAATTATTTAAGTGAATTTGTAGCAATGCTTAATTTTGTAAGACTTTGGTTCAGACCTAAGCATTGGCCCACACTGCATCCATGAACAAACGCTCTGAGGGACTGAAATTCAGCTATGCGTCTAGACAACTTTAAAAACTAATGCTTACAACCTTGAAGGTACATCCTGAACTGCAGTACTACTCCTACGACAGCTGGGTGCACAGCAGCATTTCAGCACTGCTACTGCATACAACATGTCAGGAACCCAGAGGACAAATTTTCAAAAGCTGTTTTTTGCTGAAAATCAGAGCACTCTTGTAGCTCACACATCACCCACAGCTGAGGGACCACATATATCTGCCACTCCGCCTCCTCAGGAATGCAGTATCTACCTCACAGTGGCTGAAGTGGCTGGTTTGGTTTAGAAAGCCTATAATCTAGCAGGTAATATATTCTCTTCTCCTACTTTACCTCTGTTCCTCTTTCGCAAACCTCTCTGCTATTGAAACTTTAGCTGAAAGGTGATCGATCAACCTGCTGTCACCTCTCCAGTCTGCAGCCATCCCAGCAACTCCCTAGCTAGCATTAGAGCACCTTTTGGGATGAAGACCCCTTGCAAACACAGATCTCCCTCACTGGATAACAGTGGCCTTCCCAAGCTCTGGTTTGCGTCAGAGCACCAAGCAGCTCATTAACAATCAGATGATTCAGCACTCGGTGTCTACATTTCTGCTGCCTGGTTTCCTTCAGCAGCCAGACTACGGCTTTGAAGACATATCATTTACATGATACAATCAGACACCTGAAGAGGAGCACAGGTGTCGTGTCCCTCCAGATCCAAGCTGGTACTAGTTTTGAACAACACAGCCAGCTCCTAAGTTCTCCTGCTTGCTAGCACAGCTTCATCATCACATGCTTCACATAAAAATCCCATTCTGCTGCTGTTTCCTCCCCTCCCATCTTTCAGAAAGATCACACACCAAAAAGAGGGGTTGAAAACAAGATCTCAAGTCACAGACAAAGGAAAACCAGTAACAGATTCCAGGTAGAGGGAGGATAAACCCTGCATTTCATACTTAGGAGAGCCGAGTAGAATTCTTGTCCCACCAAAGCCAGCCAGACACTGAGCATTGCCGGCCGCAACCCCTCCCCGCCCCTACATCCCCTTCCGATTTATCCACATCCACTGATCTGATTAGCATTCCTGTAATTAAAGCACCACAATATCTGATTTGTAGGCTGCTTAAATTAACTCATCCAAAGTCCTTTAATATAAGAAATTACTTCTCCAAGAGAATTACAAGATCTACAAAATAGAGCATTGCTAATAAGCATAAGATCAAAACTGGATTATCAAGTTTCCCAGTTCAGAGGTAGAAGAGCAGGCAGTCAAGTCACCAAGGTTTCTATAAAACATTTACAGCGACTTTATAAGAAAAGTGAAACAAGTACAGATACTATTATATATATCTTCATGCATTTAATAACTTACTGTACTTTGTAGATGTTAGAACGAGCAAATGCTATTTTGGTCTATTCAATATTTACTGAAAAGTGAGGAGTGAGATTGTTGTTCTGCATAGCACTCATCAGGTTTACAGATTAGAGAGATGAAAACACATAAACCTTAGCCTGTTTAGCAATGCAGGACAAGTTAAATATAACACCCCAGTTAAACTGTAGGTTTCACCCTCTCTTCTTACGAGAAATTTCTTCCTATGGCGATTAGTCTATTTGCGCAGAAAATTTCTGAGCAACCCCCCACCCAGACACACATAGCACAAAAAGCAAAACCAGGCACAAATACTCCCTCTGACTCAGATTTACAAGCAGACAAGAGAGGTTAGGAAGTGAATCACTCATTTAGCAAATCTGTGTGCACACAGCTTCTGGAATAAACCTCGTTTGGTGCAATGTTAAATGTAGAGGAAGATGTGAAGTGAAGGAATTGTGAATGCAACACTACACCTGCGGGATCAAACACCCCAGTTCTTCCCCTGCTCCCCAGGTTACAGGCTGTAAGCACAAGGACCAGTAGAAGCATACAGCCAGCAGCTGAAGAAGCAGTTCATTCGCCCTTCTGACTCCTGCCTAACTGGGCACATTCCTCAGCACCCAGTAAGATCATCTCCGTGAGCACCACAGTCCTCAAAGAGCACAGCCATCTCCAACACTTGTGCTCGCTCATGTGAGCTAGTAGTGTACCAACACAGAGCAGCTTGGGCTGCATCCATTCCAGGAGGTGGGTCTTCTCGTGACCTCAGCTGGGCTCCGCAGGACCTACACTTCTACCCCAAACTACAACCCCATTCACGATAACCTAGTACACATACCTATGCCTTCCTTGAGTTCCCGGGGTACAAAATGATACAGTTTATTTATTTATTTATGTAAAAGAATAGTAGGTGGTGTTCTTAGTCAGAACTTAAAAAGCCCTGAGGGGTCTGTGAGTATAAGGCCCAGAGAAAGAATAACTGAACTGAGGCAGAGGTAAAATTATGCCACTTACTACAAGTCAGGTTCCAGATCAGCCTGGGAGCTGGCTCACCTGATAAGCTTCTACACCAGGCATTAAATCCTTGAAAGGGATTACACAGCAAGGTGCCAGTGATAAGAGAGACTGGATTTGACCTCCAAGGACCTTCCCAAGGCAACACTCCTAAATCAATTGCCCCCATTTTCCGCCACATCCGTAAAACAAGGAGAGAACTCTGCAGTCAAAGCATTTTCATCTAGATAAACTCATTTTCAATAGCACCTAAAGCTTCAGTTGATTTTCTGATCTATAAAGTGCTCTAAGGCTGAAGTTTTGATGCAGTCATACATCTGCACAGAAGACATTACAAGGCATTAACAGGGTTTTTACTTTGCTACTCCATTAAGCATCATTTCAGAAATCACACTGAAGCCATCATTGAGACTCCAGCTTTCTTCAGGGGTAAAACAAACAGACATTAAAGACAATTTCTTTCAAGTGTTACACTTCTGCCAATATACACCACATTTTCAGCATAAAAGACCACTCCTTCTCCAGAGACTTGGAGTCAGTGTCCTCTCAAACAAAGGGCACAGCTTGCTACTTCGCTGACACAGAAAGCAGACCTAAACACACATTCCAGTTTCTTATCTCTCCTGCCACTCTCCTACCATCAGTTTCAGGTACACTCCTACACAAAGTTGACTGTATCCAAATTGAAAATGTTACGATTTTTGAAAAGTACCAGCTTTCCAGCATGTACTCTTTTCAAACTTTTGTTAAGTTTTCTTCTTAGGAAGGAAATTACTAAATGAAGTGCTAAGTCTCAAAGATGATTTTATTTTTATCCTATACTGTCTTTCCACTCATCTTCCCAGAAATTCCTCTGATATGACAGGCCTTTTCCCTCTCTCCTCAGGATGAGTCACAGAATGGTTTGGGTTGGAAGGGTCCTTAAAGCCCATCCAGTTCTACCCCCCTGCCATGGACAGGGACACCTTCCATCAGACCAGGTTGCCCAAAGCCCCATCCAGCCTGGCCTTGAACACCTCCAGGGATGGGACATCTACAGCTCCTCTGGGCAGCCTGTGCCAGGGCCTCACCATGCTCCGAGTGAAGAATTTCTTCCCAATATCTAATCTAAACCTACCCTCCTTTAGTTTAAAGCCATTCCCCTTTGTCTTATCACTACAGTCCCTGACAAAGAGTCCCTCACCAGCTTTCCCGTAGGCCCCCTTTAGGCACTGGAAGACCGCAATGAGGTCTCCCCAGAGCCTTCTCTTCTCCAGGCTGTACAAGCTCCAGTCCTTTGATCATCTTCACAGACCTCCTCTGGACTCATTCTAATACTTCCATGTCCTTGTGCTGGTGGCCCCAGAGCTGAATACAGCACTCCGGGTAGGGTCTCACATAAGCAGAGCAGAGGGGGAAAATCACCTCCCTCGGCCTGCTGGAAGGTCACAGGGTCCTTCCACAGCACGAAGGAAAGATACATCACTTCTTGTTCTTCTCAAAGAAATAACACTTGTTCTTCTCAAAAAAAAAGGGAGATATGGTAAAAATACATGGATATTTGAAGGTGTTTGTTTTCCCTTTTCCCCAAACAAATACATCAAGCAACTAAAATTCTATCTGGCCAGAACATAGCGTCTGCAACTGAAGTCTGTATGTCCACAAAACCGTTTCGTGAAACCCCATCTCAAGATCACCTGACTTGCTGCAGACTTCTCTTTCTCTGCATTTGTATCCCTGCTCCATCTTTTACGTGTATCAATATGGCTATCTGCCACGTGGACCTTTTAATAGCTTCTGGGATAAATTTTGCAGAGTGCTCAGCAATAGCAGTGGCTTCCTTGAAGAGAGCATCCCTGTATGTACATAAAGCAGCTGGCCAATGCTAAATCCACTTCATGGGGTATTCACCTGGCTCCCAAGCCCAGCAGCTGTTTCAGCCACCAAGCCACTGGATCACCCTCAAAGAGCCCAGACAAAACCAGGCTATACCTTAGTTCTTAGGTACAGCTTCAGCTACCAGATCACATAGATCAGTTGGGTCAATGTAAGCAATTCTCTGTATTGCTTTAGCTCGGAACCAACACTATTTTGGATTTGAGGCTGAATCTTGCTCTGGTACACCTTCTTCCCAGGCCTGGTGAGATCCTACCTCCCTTCTTGCTCAAAGGAAACAACTGGGACAAAACACGCGTGTTTATGGGTATTTCAATTATTTTAGACATGTTACACTCTAAAAACATCTCTTCTTCACTGATCAAAAGAGGGGCCTAGCCAAATGTATTCAGTGTTTACGCCTACACTGTAGACATTCAGATTTGATCACAGAATGCTTTGGGTTGGAAGGTGCCCATAAAGACCATCTAGTCCAGCCCCTCTGCCATGGGCAGGGACATCTTGCACTAGACCAGATTGCTCAAAGCCCCATCTAACCCAACTGTGAATACCTCCAGTTACAGGGAAGTCTCTTGAGGGCAATGCCTGAAGAGGCCATTCCCCCAGATATTTTACTACTTGTTTTAAGGAGGAAAAAGCTACCACAGCTCATCATATCAACATGTAGAGCAGGCTGTGTGCAACTACAGGAGCTGAAGATTAATACCCTCATGTCACACCACTTTGCAACCTCCAAAGTGAGACAATATCCTAACACATGACCTCAGTGGCAAATATGAAGGAGGCACAAACATGTATTGGCAACGTACTCTAAAAACTTTCCAAGTTTCCAGCTCATCACTTGACTACAAACCAAACCAAAGCACTGAGGGCTGCGTGCAGAAGTCTTGTTAAGCTGTTCCTGAATTTCTGTGTTACGGGAGATGTACAAAAGCACATCCTCAGCTCCTCTCACCCCATCAGTTCCCACGTAAGGCCCTTATGAGTTACCTAAACACGATGAAGGTGTTCCATGAGCACCTCGGTGAGATTCGTGTTAGCTAGGACAAACGTCACCAGCATTACCCAGTGCTGTGCAGGCTTGTCAGCACCCAGCCAGGCACGTGCACGTCCCAAGCCGTGCGATGCTGCAGCTCAGAGGAGCCTCCATCTATTTATAGTGCTCGACGGAGCTGGAGCTGCCCATCCAGCCCCGAGGCACGCCGTCCAGCTGGAGCTCGGACCACCCCGGCACGGCTCCCGGGGCCAGCAGGTGTAGAAACACATCCTACCAGCCACCCAGCACGTCCCCTCTGCACGTCGCAAGTGTTCCTCCCGAGCTCGTACGAGAAGGCGTACGGCACAGGGCTCGCTTTGGTTTGGTTTTTCCCACCCGCCCAACTTCTCCCGTTGCTCTTCGGGTTCAGGGCACGCCTACGCCGGTGGCGGAAACAATGCCCGAGCGCTTTGTGATGCTAAACCAGCACCTAGGAACACTAGCGAGGCCAGAGGTTAGCTTTCAAGCTGCTGATTTCGCTTTGAAACAGCACTCCGGCTGGCAAACCGGCGGCCAGGCAGCAGCCTGCACAGCCCTCCGTCCCCCGGGGTCCCTGCCCGCCGCCGTGCCCCCGTTCCCCCGGGGCTGGGGCCGTACCTGGGAGCTGAGGTACCGCTTGAGGCACTCCTCGCACACCGCCTTCTTGCAGCAGGACAGCGGCTTGACGGGCTTCTCCTCCAGGCACACGCGGCAGCTCAGCACCAGCAGCGGCCCGAAGTCCCCCGCGATCAGCCCGGAGAAGGGCTCTGGCAGCAGGTACAAGTCCACCACCTCCACGCTGCCGCCCGCCGCCAGCGGGTCGCCGCCCGCCGCCACCCCGCGCCGCGACGGGGCCGGCACCGGGACCGGCACCGGGACCGGAGCCGGGAGCGGAGCCGGGGCCCGCCCGACGCCGCCACCGCCCCCGGGGGAGGGCGGCGATGCGCGGCGTGCCGCGGGCCGGTCGTTCTCCACGCAGTACACGGTGCAGTACACGTGCCGACGGGGGGGGCGGCGGCGGCCGCTGCCCCCCTCCGGCCCCGGCCCCTCCTCCGCCGGGGCCGCCGGCTGCTCCGGCCCGGCCGCCGCCTCCTCCTCCTCCTCCTCTTCGTCCCCGCCGGTCCCTCGCCGCTCGGGCAGCGGCGGCGGCTCCCCGCTCTGCCCCGGCCCCGCCGCCTCCCGCAGCGGCGGCTCGTCCGCGCCGGGCTCCCGCGGGCTCCCGGCCGGGCTCGGCGGCTCGGCGGCGGCGGCGGCGGCCGGTGCCGGCGGGGCGCTCAGCGAGCTCTGCTGCTCCCCCATCGCCGCCCGCCGCCGCCGCCGCTCCTTCCCATCCAGCCGCCTCCCGGCGCCGCTTCTGCTTCCGGGTCCCGAGCCCCGCCGCTACGAGCCCCGGCCGCCCGCGGGCACCGGCTGCCGCCGCCGCCGCCGCCGCCCGGCCTCCTCCCCCCGGGGCTGCGGAGAGAGCGGCGGGGGCCGCCCGCCTCGCTCAGCGCCGCCCCCGCGGGCTCGGCCGCAGCCCGGGCCCCATGCCGCGGGGCGCAGGCGGGCAGCCGCCCCCGGACCCCGCAGCCGCGGGGCAGCGCGCACCCACCGCACCCGCACCCGGCCCGGCCTCACCGACCCCGGCCCGCCCCCGCCCCGCGTCCCCGCCCCGCTCTGACGCGCCCTCGGCGGCCCGGCCCTCCATTGAGCCGTAAACACCGCGGGAGGTGCCCCGGCAGCGGGACCGGGACGAGGAGGAGGAGGAGGAGGAGGAGGCGGAGAGGTGTTGGCCGCGCTGCCCAGCGCCCTGCCAGCAGCAGCCGCCCGTCGGGGCAGGCGGCTCCGTGCCCACAGCGGCTGCTTGGGGCCGGCTGTCACCCAGGTGTTGTCAAACCAGGGGGGGCAGCTTTATGGCCTTTATAAGCAATTTTCTCGCCAAGCTGTTGGGTTTATGAGTGCTTTATCATGCTTGGACACAGTTGTGTGGAACTGAGCCCAGTTCCTTGAGAGATGGCTTTTCTCCCCGTGGCACGCAGCCAAGCCCGGCTCAGCAGCGAGCCCCACCTCTGAGCTCCACAACCAGGTACCAGCGGCAGCTGGCAGGGCGCGAGGGGGCCTCCGTTTTGAGGAACTCTGCCCACCACCCTCCAGCAGAGCCCGGATCATTTAGTCCCTGCAAATGCAGCAAAGTTGGGTTTTCCTCTGTTAAGCCCGTTGGCAGGTCTGGTGTGAGCAGATCCGCTTGCTGGCTGTCCTTTTACTCATGCCTGATTTTTAAATCCTGCAGGTGAGATCCAGGGCAGGCACTTGCAGTTACAGAGAAGCAAAGAAGTTGTGGCTATCACATCAGTGAAGTCAACTTTTCCCAATCTGTACAATTCTGCATAGTATTGCCTGGCTTGCTTCCTTATTTTTCTCCTTCCTTATTTTTCCTCAGTTCTTTCTCTCCCTTCCTCCCCTCCTTTCTTTCCTTAAATCGAAGAACAAAACCTTGGATAAAACTTCTGTGAAGGAAAGTACCGGTCTGTGCAGCGTACAAGAAGCTGCAGAGCTGATTACTGCACACAGTCACAAGGCAGTTCTATAGAGAACGCAGAAACTTGGAGAGTTTCAGCAGTACGGCAGGGCTAGAACAGGCTGCGCTGTCTGCACCAGCTCCGTGTGCGTATACACATATATATATGAAAAAGGAGGGCTCAATTTCCCAAGACTTCAGTTCTCGAGTCTTTGTGGAGATTACTTCTGCTAAAAATAATTAACGTTTTTAGGATGAGTAATTAACATTCATCCTTCTGGGCTTATGCTGATGACCTCCGATGAAATCTGAAGGGTAGCACTCCCATGTAAGTAACAGGCAGTGTGGTACTGAGTCATTGGGTGTAGAACTTAGACTTCTTTTTTTTTTAGAATTTCTTTTATCTTGATATATTAATAAATATATATAACATTTAACATTTTTCCTACTACTGCAAATGCATTCTGGGTATTGTGGGAAATATTTTTAAATGCTGATATTTATTTTGAAAAATGAATAAAAATTCAGGCTCTCATGTTTGCCCCCCAACACTCATAGTTCTCATTATTCTGTACACTCCACATTTACTGTATGTACTGGGTTCTCCTTAATACATCCAGTGCAAGCCACTTACACTCTGGACATGGTCCTGTTTTCAAAAGTTATAAAACAGTTTGCCAGCTTGACAGGTTTCATCAAAAAAAAAAAAAAATTATAACCTTCTGAGACAAAAGCTTTTGTCAACAGCACAGCTGTAATGGCAAAAGTTTTCTGGGACCTCCTGGAGAGAACAGAACTCCTTAAGACTGTCCTTCACCTACTGTTCCGAGTTTGGATGGGTTACATAGGCCCAATTTATTAGGTGATGAAGAAGATGTAGTCATATAACTCACCTAGAAAAATCCTCCTAGCATCTGAATTGTAGTACATGGAAGAAAGTGTCCTTGACGGTACTTGACTTTAATAGTTATGAAATATTTTTCTGCAGCTAGAAGGAAAATACAGAATTATTTTCTTGGGCTTCTGTTCATCTTCTGAGGTGAAAGAGTCAGGGATGTTCTACAGAAGGTATATAGGTTAGAAAAGTGCATGCACTAGAATCATTTCTTATGCATATCCTAATTAAATGGTGAAGAATAAATTTACCTGGTTTCATTGTTGCAGAATGTATTTAGAAAACAGCCTGTGCCATTATTTTTGTCAAGCACTATGGAAACAACCTTCAAAATATAACTATGTGTCTTGAAACTAACTCCAGAAATTCCAATAAATGCCCCTTGTATATACATTCATTAGAAACCTTTAGGAGGAGAATATAGTCATTGTCACATCACTGGAGTTATCAGACAAACATACTGATATGCTGAAGCTTCTTCAAGCAGGGAAGGCATTGCCCAAATGAATGACAACTTTTGGACCTCATGTCTGCTTACCTCAAATCTGGTTACTATCGTCATCCGGGCAAGAGAGGTGAAATGCTTTTCTGAAATTTATAGATCTTTCCAAACAAATCTTTGTCAGTGTCTCAGGCCATCTTTTACAGGGTACCTACAACCTATATTTATTCTTCTTAGCCCTTCTCTTGTGTTGGAATGATGTTTTCTGCACACATCTTCAGAATCCTCCTTTTAACCAGTGACATTGTTTTCTTCCTAGTTCTCTGTCTGCAGCACTGTTTTTTAATATCTTTCCCATCACGTTTCTCTTCCTAAAAATACCACAAAGCTCTGTGTTTAGCCTAAAGCTCTGTAGAAGACTCATTACCGGGTTTCTGTTCTTGATCTTGCTGAATCCAATTTCACACTGAGACTCATCAGCAGCTGTTGAAAACTACTTCCTCCTTCTCACCCAGATCTTTTATTCCTCCTCTACTTTCTTGCCATATTATCATCCCCGATGTCATCCGGGTTCATCACTTGGGGATCACTTTTATCTTCTCCAAATGCAAAGAACCATTCAAGTGAAGCAAGGCACTTAGCAAAATTTTTGTGGAGCAGAAGGATGTATTTCCAGGTTCTTGAGGTTAAAGCTGAGAGGTTGCACTAGGAACCTCATGGGCACAGACTGCTTCCCCGCGTGGTCTTGTTCACTCTTAGTCCCAGAGTCATGTCTAAGTCAAGCTGTGTTCTGTGTATCCAACAGTCACCGATTTTCTTCTTAACAGTCCAAAGAGCAGACAATGCCTGTATCATTTATCAACATTTATCCTGAAAGAAATACCTTGGTGCACAACCTGGATGTGATGCAGCCTTTCTGAGGAAGCTGAAGTTATTTACTACCATCAGCAGCAATACAGGCATGAGAGCATTCCAAACTGCATCAGCATTTTTAGGCTCTCCCAAGGAAAGAAACCTTCATTACTGCATTATTTTTATTAATATGCCTTTGAAGTTATTTTTGAAGCAATAGCTCTCCACAGAATTGCCTGACAACAGCACAGTAAACTGTGTTGAAGGGCAAATACGTTTCATAGGTATTATTGTTGTTTGAATTAACAATGCAGAACAACACACAAATAGGATGTTTTGTTAAATTCTTAGCAGGTACATTTTCAAAAATACCACGAGTAATTCTCTGATGTGCAAATTGCTATCTTTTCATTCTTAGCTTCAGGCCTGAAAAGAAGTCGAACATTTGTTAAAACAATTGTCTATCCCTATTACATGATTATCAAATTATGCTTTTATCATTTTTTACTTGATTTTTTTTTTCAATGTTAATAATTTAAAGGGATTTCAGAAAATAATTGAATTAAGTAATTAACCTGATCAGGCAGTGGGCACACACAGAGCTATTCAAAGCAGCTCTTTTAAATTATGCTGCTCCGCTTCTGAAAGCCAAATTCCACAGCGACTTTGAAGACTTCCTTGTGCTTGTCTGTAATTCAACAAAGCCTGCCGTTATCAGCAGAGGCTCCCATTACATGCTGCGTGACCGGGCTGGGACTTATCACCTCTGCAGAGCACGGCCGGCACAGCTGGAGCTGCTGGGTGCATGCTGCAGTGTGAGCTGGGGCCTCTTCTCTAATCGCAGCTGGGTGGCCGGCTGGCCCCGTGGCCTTGGACAAGATACTCTTCTATCTCTGTTTCCCCTTTTACCCTTTGCCTGTCTCAGTTATTTAGACTGTCAGCTGTGTGTGACAGAGAGTGCGTGCAGCTGAGGCACCGCTTGGGCCAGTGCATCCCTGGTCTGCAGTGCAGGCTGTAGGTATTGCCATGGCACCTCCAGCAGCATGCTCTCTTTGCGTAAGAACACAGGAATATAAGTATTTTCCCCAGTCAGATAACATTTATGTGTGCAGATTTCCAGTAGGATTTTTCCTAGTGTGCCAGAGCAAATATTTGGTAGGACGTGTGACAATTCTGCCACGTAAATAAAAGGCAAAGTAAAATCTAGTTCACTAGCAGGAGAAAATGCTGCACTTCCTTTCCACAGACTTATTTTTATTACTGCCACGAGAAGTAACGTCTGCTTACTCTCCATTAGTCTTTCTGTACAGTAAGATGATACCTTTTTTATACCATCACTTGTAACAATAAAGTCTCATTTTTAAGTCTTTGATGCTAATTTACAAGGTGAGTAGGACCATCTCCTGTGTTTTCAGCCTGTAAAGTCTAGCCTCACTGCAGAGATGCCACACTCAGAAAGTCTTCACAGATGGATGGAAAAAAGGTGGCTGAATTGCGATCCTGCAAAATTAAAGCAGTGGTATATTGATTACTCTATATGTGGTATTGATTATTCTATAGATAGTTTGCCTATGGTGAACTGCAGTCAGAAATAAGAAGCATCAAAAGTCAGAACAGGTAGCTCATTGCCTTGACCAAAACTTAACAGCTTACTTGCTGCAGTACACATCCAGTATGAGAGGGAACACGTACACGGTGTCAGGTAGCCTGTCCTTTCCAAAGGGCTGCAAAGACACAGCAATCAACAGAGAATCCATTTAGTGAATTCCTTGAAAGATAATTTCCCTTCCCTTCCCTTCCCTTCCCTTCCCTTCCCTTCCCTTCCCTTCCCTTCCCTTCCCTTCCCTTCCCTTCCCTTCCCTTCCCTTCCCTTCCCTTCCCTTCCCTTCCCTTCCCTTCCCTTCCCTTCCCTTCCCTTCCCTTCCCTTCCCTTCCCTTCCCTTCCCTTCCCTTCCCTGTTTCTTTGAATGGGACATTATTTGTCCCCCACTGTAATTAAGCTGAAAGCTGATTTTTAAAGACTTTAGTACCTACATTGAAAAAAAAAAAACCAAAAAAGTGTTGATAAATGTCACGCATTTTGCCTTAGGAATTACTGTATACCACTGAAAACAGCCATATGCTTGTATACATGCCAATAATGTCTACGCACAACATCACGTGTCTTTGTGTGTGTAGTACTCAGCGACCTTGAAAGAACCGTTCATAAAAGCATTCTCCAATCTTCTTATCGAATGTCTTGTTTTAGAACAGACAAAAATATAATAATATTAAAAAGTGCAGGGCAGCTAGGGCAATCTATAGGCTGCAGTAGAAAGCTGTTTTTACAAAATAACAAAGTTTGGCCAGGAACTTGATAAATGTAGGTGAGAAATGATTTGCATTCTCCCTACAGAAATTGTTTTCTTAGTAGCCATTTTAGGAGCAAAATTAATATGCCTTACCCTAACAACAAGGTTAGTTGCTTGGTTTGCACAATAAGTCCTGGATGGAGTTATAAAAAGAAAAGAGCAGGAGATGTTGAAACAGTCCCTGGGGTAATGAAAGGGCATCAATAAACCTGTTATCCTAGCAAAGCATAAATGGGGAAAAAAATGTAACACTTGAAGATACTGTCCGGGCAGAAAGCAGAGCTTTGAGACTCTCAGTGGAATTTGAATCTGCTGGCAAGCCCAGGTTGCGGTGAAAGCCCTGCAGTTTGTTTAGTGGATCTGGTACTGCTTATCAGCAACATCAAAACATCTCAAAAATGCCAACCTGTCACAGCAGCTTTCCCAAGAAATCACTCATGTGCCTGTCTGCTGGGAAGCCAACAAACATTGCCAGTTGAGAGAGGTTCTTGCTACACAAATCTCTGTTCATGAGGACAAGCACTGAGGCTCACTTGACAAAGTTTCAGAGCACAGGATAAGAAGCACTGGTATAACTATAAACCTCAGACAAACTTGGATCAGACTCATGGAGAAAATTCTCACCAGCCTATGCTTCAGTCCTCTGTTTCCAAAGTTTGCCTTTTTCATTAACAGAGAGATTTTATTTAAAAAAAAAAAAAAAAAAAAAAGTAAATATAATTGCAGTGACTATCAGAAGATCAGGAGATGTCTGATGTCTGACTACTTATGATTGCTTGATTTAGTGTGACCTCACCTCCCTCTTGCAGTGACTCAATCTGCTCATAAGACTGACCATAAACATAAAGAGAAGTGAGCAACTGTGGGAGATCAACCAATAACTGCATTGCAATCAGATTTGTCTTTAAAGTTTTTATCACCTACAAAATTTTCACATCTGGAAAGGTCTGATGAGGGAAGGCTACTGGTTCAGCCATACATACGTGAAACAGCTGTAGGCTTTCTTGAGGCTGCCAATACTAATGAAGTGCATTTATTGAGTACTTCTAATTTTGCTGTGAAAATATTTATCTGTGGTTCCTTCAGAACACAAATATAAAGTATTTTCAAGAAGAATCACAGCACTTTCTTCAGATAGACCACTAAGGAAGCCTATATGCCTCTTCCAGGATATATATATATGTATATATATATATATATACATACATATATACACACAATTTTATTCTTTCCTGGGAGTTATACTGATGTAGTTCCTAGAGTGAATGTTGGATTCTTTCATACTGAAGCAGTATTTTCCTATCTGGGAATAAACCACACCAAATTAAGCCTGTAAACTGGCAAAACTGCATTCATATGGAGCTACAGGACTTACAGGTTTGCAGTACAGCTGTTGCCTCACTTCCACATTTCTTAGGCTGCTGAAAATGAATGCTCTGAACTTTCAGTACACAGACTGAAAAGATGACCTAGGCACATAGTCATACCACCTGAACTCTCCTTGGTTGTATGATATGGTGTGCAGTAATGCCAAAGCTAGACTATTAATCTAAGCTATTATTCAGCGTGGAATTGACATACTTGAAGCAGGGAGAACACAGCTAAGATTATGACACTAAACTTGCTATTATATGAAGTGCCTCTTTTCCCATTATTTATTTATTTTTTGGTGGGGGGTATATACACAGAGAGAAATATTTGAAAACTTGGGCAGAAATATTTTTCCTTTCATATCTGAAGATGCTAAAAAGATTTCAGCTCATCAAGTTGTTCTAGGTACATTTTAAAATCTTTATTCCCTTTATTAAGAACCACTTAGAAATTGAATGTGAAGAATAGATTATTATTTTTTTCTACATATTTCTTATGATTAATATAAAAAGTATGTGTGACAGAAAAGGATAACAGAGCAATAGCACCATTTCCCCTGTAATCTTTATCCCTTTCCTGACTAAGTGCTATCTGCTAATACAAATCCCCAAGATCCTGACCTCTCTCTCTCTCTTTTTTTTTTTTTTCTTTGCCTTCCTTCCCTACAAGCACTGTGGAGGAAATGATTCCTGTCACGTAGCCAAAGGGGGCATATTTACATGGCTCCACACGATGTGACAAGGAAATCCTGTTGCAGAGGATTTGGGAGGAAAACAAGTAGGTTGCCTGCTCTGCCACTCTTTTTTGGAGCTCCTGCCTCCGCTCCTTAACAGGTTTACTTCCTGAATCACCACTTCTGGGACTTTATCAGAACAGATCTCTTTGTTTCTGAGTTTTCCTTCTCCATTTCTGAAAGTAGAGGTTTCCAGGACATGATTCTGCCTCCTGCTATCTTGCCTTATATTAAGTGATTATGTTGTTGTCTGCTATGGATTTTTTGCTTTCCAGATTTTGCTTGTAGCACTCAAATTCCTTTATTCCTCCACTGGCCGTCATTAAGCTCATAAGGACACACTGTAAGTTCTTTAACTCTGTTCTCTTCCAGGGTGGGGGAAAAAGCCTTCACTGCAGACAGGAGGGTATTATAATTTCAAATCCTAAAGCATTCAAATAACTTTGTCTATAGTCGAGAGAAAACATAGAAAAGTTCAGCAGTCATTTTTAAGTGAGTTTATTGCGTATTTAGTATTATGGTTAATAGTTTTCAGATTATATTATAAACAATATACAAAAACACAGTATGGGAGCTTTACCTCATCTACCAAGACAATAACGACATGGTGGAGTTCCCTTCTCACCAGCTCCAAGATCTGTAAACAAAACCATCCATGGAAAGCCTCAGTTGACTAGGAAGGAAACCTTTAGCAAAGGCAGAACACTGTGTAAAACCAACAAGAAACTTGTGGGGAAAAGAAAAACAAAAAGCAATTATGTTGAATGCTCATGATAGCAAAAGCTACACAAGAACTTTTAAGAAAGCACAGTGCTTGTTGCTGTCATTCTGTTTTTCAGTCTGGGAGTATGTTTCTTCAATGGGGGAATTACTTCTTCAGTTGACAGCCAGCTCTATGTTTAGAGCTGGATCTGATCAGAGACCACACAATTAAAAACAAAAGCACTTCTCCATTATACATTAGCTTTGATGCACAGCACTGTACCGTAATATTTTCAAGCTTTCAGAGCATTTAAGTCTAGAACTCGCTTCATGCCTCAGAATCAGTTCTGCTTTGGTACAATAAACAATAGCCTATTTTAAAAACTCTTCACTCCCAGAGGGGAGTTCAGTGTTTAGCTAAACTGCAAGTTTTTATGATTTATTGCAAACTTTTAATTCTATATATATGTTATGGTCTGTGTCTCCCATTTGCACAGTCTTTTAGAAGGACATAGAAGGGACAAAACAGGCCTCCAGTGATTAAATAAATTTACCATGGTCAAATGCTGCTGCTGCATCCTTCCTTTTACCAGCCTCAGGATATGGAGAGGCAGATCCAATTCCCACACTGGCATTTCCAGCATGGTTGTAATTTATAAATTTTAAGCACTAATGGTCAAACTCTTTTTATACTAAATAGATTGTACAAGCACTATTTATTTATTTATTTATTTTATTTATTTATTTTTCTTCTGTGTTTTTCTTCTTTCCAGTTAGACCACAGTTCATTGAATGCCAAAAATGCTTACGACCTGTTTAAAGACGTTTGGGCAGAAAACCTGACATCTGGTGTTTAATGTAAGAACTGCTAGAAGGATACTGTTAGGGAATGACTGACTGGAATTTCTGAGGTGTAAAGGTGAACAACCCTATGGAATAGAAACTTGTAGAACGTGATAAACTTTTCAAGAGAAAAAGCAAATTTTCTCCTTAAAACGATCAAAACCTTTTCTGTTTCCAAGTTAGGAAGAGCCAAAAAGCTAATGATCTCTGTAATGCATCTCTTTTCCCTTCTCCTCATTGGAGTGTGGAATGTAAAAAGAGGTAGAAGTGGAGTATAAGGGCATAGAAGGCAAGAAATAGTAAATGTTATTTTATTGAAAAACACTGAAACACTCAATAAATTTAAAATTTCTGTTTCAAGTTGTTGTTTTATCAATAGACCTCTGTATTTCAGAAAGTGAATAAAGCTTAGTGGACAAGGAGGCAAAAAAAAAAAAAAAAAAAAAAAAAAAAAAAAGAAACTGCAGTTCTAGTCCTGTCTTACAATTTTAAAGGAAAAAAAGTGTCCACCATAATTATGGAACGTCAAGTTGTCAAAAATTATATATATATGTTTTTTCTCACACAGTTAATTTTCCACAAGTATGTCTGAAAAGACTAGACTTGAAAAAGAAGTCAGCAATATGAAAAGGACCTATAAATACAGGACCTTGCCTATCAGGTCTGTGATTCTGGGTGATCTCAGAATGCCTCTGGGACGTGGGACCAGGACTCTACAACTGCCCACCACTGGGCACTGGTCAAGTGGCCACCTGCCCCATGGGGGGCCCTCAGCTTGTTCTGCCATGCCATGGGACAGCAGCATCTGTGCTGACCCTACCCTGGTGGATATGACCACAGGAGGATACAGCACCTACATGTAGTGGGATGAGAGGTGGTAGCACATGCTGCTGAAGTTTTAAAGCTACATGGGTTTTCTTTTATAGGTTTGCACAGTTAAGCTATGAAAAATACAATTTCAACATACTTGACTGCTACTTTATGAGACCATCAATTTTTAAGAGAGTTTTATGAAGTCTTGATCCAGGCAAACATAGTTATATTAGATAACTTCTATCTAGTTTTAACAAGAAAATAAAAACTACAAATAAGGTAATAAAATTGGTGGTAATAAAAGCCCTTGAAGATTTTGTGTCTGTGAGGAGATTTAGGTTCAGTTTTGACTGACAGAAAGAGAGTGAAGTGTGGATTTCTAATATGAATCATTGTCCCTTGCTCGTCATAAAATTTAATTTTCAAGTAGTTTAGCCTCAGATTACTAGAAATAATTTCTGGCCCTACTTTAGATAATGTTGATGAGACAGCTGTAGATTTACGGGTTGTTAAAGAATTCTTATTCACAAAATTATGTACTTACCTTTAATCACATATTTAATTCTCCTCGAAGCTAATGAGGTTTAAAAATGTTCTTCAGTCTTTTTGCTTTCGGTGGAACTTTGACAGAAAGACTCTTCAGCTGTAAATTTGCTTGAAAGCTTGAATTTGCTTGAATTTGCTTAACTGCAGGTTGTCACAGCTCTTCCACATTACCCCAATTTGCAGGATCAGCCTCTGTGTCAATCCCCCCTGGTAGGCTCCAGCTGCCCAGGTGCTGGTTGAAGCTCTGCTCTTTGCTTTACTTTGTAATGGGACAGATACTATATGCACCATAGTGGATGGTGTGTGAGCCTTGCTGGTAAATCAGTCACTGTATCACCTTGGTCATGTTGCACTGGCAACAAGTACTGCATCTTGTTTTTCCTGCTGCAGATAAAACTAATGATTTTTTTCCCCATTTTTTTTTCCTACAGATTTGTCCAGAAAGGGTGGTTTCCATTGTTATTTTTCTGCTAGAAATGCATTTTACGAAGTATTAGTTGGGATCTGATAGGCGATTTCCAGGCATTTGTCTTTATCATTCCCTTGGCCCTGTTGTGTTTTCTGCTTTGTAGTGCATTTTCAATTTCTTCTGTTCAGCCCTCAAACATCCTCAGAAACACACAAGTGTAAAACCTTAATATTTCTTTTTAGCAGATTTTTTTCAAGAATCACAATGATGACTATTGTTTACTATTTTATTTAAAGGGGTATCTGCATACAGGGACAAAAAATCCAACCCATTCTGTACAACTAGCCAAATGACATTCCAGGAGCATTAACGTCACTGGGGGTCCCTAGTGGCTGAAACTTCAAAATGTTTGGCATTTCTCTGTTTTATTTAGTGACAGAAAATGTGGAACCTGAAGGAGACTAGGCCTCTTTCTCAAAATTATTTGGAAAAGACATAACGGTGAGCAGTTTGATTTTTTTTTTCTTTTTTCCATTCCCTGTGAAATTCAGTAGTTGTACCTACATTTATGTGTGGTGATAGGTAGGTGTCCTTGAGCTAGCAAACAAGAATAATTGAGTCTGTACTGAAGATACCTGAGTATGTGTTAACCATATGGTCAAGAAGGAGAGCCATACATAGCCAAGGATAATGATAAATAGATTTTATCTACTTCAATGTGGAGTGATAAAGAAATAATTTCTTTATAGCTACTCATCAAACAGTCACGTTTACATAATCTTTTATTTACCAAATAACCTGTTGTCCTGGTTTCAGCTATCTTTTAATTCATCACTACAGCACTAGAAGGAAAGAACATAGCTCAATTTTTTCTTTGCTATTAGGTAGAAAGGTCCTAATTTGCTTTCTTTCAGTCTGGAAGCTAAAAACATAACATTATCAATTCTTAATTGTTAAATTGCCTAAACATTGAAAAACAAAACAAAACAAAAAACAACCAACAACCAACAAACAAAAAACAAAAAAACAAACCTAAAAGAGTCCAAGAGCAAGTTATTCCATGTTTAACTTTGTAACAGACTCATACAGAGGTCAATCTGACACTAAGTCCATTTCACAAGATAGTTTTTCTTAGTGTTGTTTTGTTTTGTTTTTAAGAAGAAAATAAAATGCTTTTGCAACTCAAAATTTTGTCAAGACTTTGCATGTAATTGTTCTGAATGAATCCCAAATTGTTTATGAGAGCAGGTAAATATCATTGTGCATGTTCCATGTCTATTCAGGCACAATCTTTATGCTGCATTAAATGTCTTGCTGGACTCACAGTGCTGTTTTTCCTAAGAGACATCCCTCTTACCCTGGTTCACGAAGGTCCTATTAGTACAGAGAAATACGAGTCTGCACCACGGTCAGTCTGTAACTGCATGTGCCACCTACAGAAATGTCTCTGCACCTCTGCTGGTACTGTCCTTTCCTTGTCACTGCCAGGAGGCATCTGGCATCCCTGGGAGCTCATTCTTCATGAGTTTTCCTCAGAACCTGTCTGTACTTTCATGTGGTGAGTGGTGCTTTGTAAATGTGGCTGCCCCCTTGAAAGCCCAGGAGTCAGAGACCTGCAGAGTCCTTTTGTTATTGCCAGGGGAGCCCACCCAGAGCTGATCGGTGCCAGAAAGACAGCCCTGAACACTTCCCTTGGGTTTAAACATGCTTTGACTGTGGGATGGCTGGGTTGTGAGCTCAAGCCCTCTCCTTAGGCTTGCAGGTCAGGAGACAAATGCTGCACGCTATTTCTGGCAAAAAACCTCTGCTGTTGCTATTCAGTTCCCAAAATAACTTTGTTCTTTTCTCCCACAGAGGCTGAGGTGAAGAAAATGTCCCCACAATGCACAGAAGAGCCTCCTCGCAGGCTGTGTGCCCTAGGGCAGTGCAGAAGCACAGTACTTTTTAGAAAAGCCTGTTTGTGTAGCCCAAAGGAGGTCATTTAACAAGAAAATAGAGCAGACCTTAGGTTTAGCAAAAAATGGGCAATGCCTGCAGAAACCTTTCCAGATCTGGCTGTCTAAAGAAGCCTCCCTCTCTGGCCTTGCTCACGTCCAGGGAGTCCTAGGCCTTCACTCCTGATGGTCAGGGCTGCCACAGGGCTGCCAAGGAAGCCAGGTTGTGTCCCCTCTCCTGAAGGACCCACATGGTCTTCTCCCCTCGCCTATCAGATTCCCTAAATCCTCAGTTACACAGATCATTTAGGCAGAGGCAGTCCCTGAGACATCCCAGGGCTTGAGCTCTTTTCCTTGTTTCAGAAGTACATAAAGCCAAAAAAAGAAAGGCTGGTCCAAAACCTGCCTCCAGAGATTTCCTATATTACCTAATTCTTCTCTGTCCTTGCTCTCCAGAGCAAGACTGGTTGCTTGAGAGAGCTCCCACACTGTCGGGAATGCCAGCAGAAAGGTTACACTCAGAAGACTTCACAATGACTAGGACACTTGCCAAAAGACAGCTGAGGAAGATAAGGGTAGTGAGAACGAGAAAGATGAAGTATGGGATAGTGGCACTTGCCACTGATGGCAGTGGAGTGTTCAGTGTAGTAGGTAAAATAAGTAATATTCTGTACCCAGATACAAAGCATGGATGTTAGCCTTGTCTGTATTTGTATGTCTGGTATGGGAGCAGAGCTGGTATCTCTCTAAGGCTCGAATAAGCTCCAATGATTTCCATTTTCTTTTGGACTGGGGGTGGGAAGGAAAACAGGGGGCTGTTCTGGAACAAAACTGGAGTCAGATGTACACACTTGTGGGATTGTCTAGATGCACACCGTGCAGTATTGTCTAGAGCTTTTCCAACTTCACTGAAGCAGGCATCCAGGAAGGTTTTGCTCAGCTAATAATCACCAGTAATGGATAAGAGCTCAGGACAGAGACGGGAGGGGAGATGCTGTACATTTGGGGCAAGGAATGGGGAAACACTGCCATTGTAAGTGCACTACCCAGGCAAGTTTCTGCTGCAGTGGTGTGGAGAAAGCACGTTCTGGCTCTGGCCATAGCCTGCTAAGAAGAGCATGTTGGGCTCTACCCTGATGAGAGGGACACCTCCTCACAGATTTTCTTGTGCTGCTGCACATGGGAAAAAAGTGGGAATCTCTTCTGTTGTGCAGAGCATATGAAGAGGCTCAGCACACTGAGTGGCAGCAGTGCTGAGGTGCAGACCCATGCCAGGCTGTGGTGCTTTGTGTGTCCTTTGGTGGACTTGAGCTTCTGCCAATCCATAGGCCTCTTATTGGCTCCGTGTGGCTAGATGTAGTAGGAACTTGCAGAAGTTGTCCTTGAAAACAGTGGGAGAGACAAACCAAGCAATAACAAACCTTGTCAATCTCACCTTGCTCTTGTACTTGCATATCTGCTTGCGTACTCTGTCATCTTCTACCTTAACTGCCATATAAATTCTGGTTTAGCAGCAGACCAAACATCTAAAATACAGTAACTACATAGCTACCACAGAAGAGGGGTGGGGAGATGGGGGGTGTTTGTTTAAGAGTAGGAAATGAAATTGGAAGAAATGGTCAGTCCTTGGAGGCAAGAGGACTTTATCAAAGAAGTTCATGAACATTCAGGGACCCATATTGTTCAACATATTCTTAGACAACGATATTTCATTCACTGGTAAAGACAGATTGTGGATGGCCCTAAGTTTAGGCCATATGTTTAGGGAAGTGAGGCTAATTATAGGATGCAGAAAGTCTTCACAAGACTGATTCAGCTGGAGGCAAAATGGCAGAAGAAATTCAGTGTTTGTACACATAAAGTAAGGAAGCAGTTCTTTCTATCATGAGGTGTGGGTCTAATTCCTCACCCAAAGAACAGACATTAAAAGGGAAGCTGCAACACATTTATTGAGGAGATAATAAATGCATATAAGCTATATCTGGTGCTGAAAGGTCCTGAGCTAGAAATAATTGAAGGCTGGAAGAGTATTAGGGACATGCATTGCACATACTTTTCCTGTTCTTACTCTTCCCTGAGCAATCGTTTATGGCTGCTTCTGGCAGGAGCATAATGGGCTAGATGGACACAGCAAGCATTATACAGAATAAACCATGAATAAGGATAGCATGGTGCTTACTGTTCGTTCTTTTCTTCCTGCCTTCCTTTCCTGCTGTCCTTAGTGCAAAGATTGTGTGAAAATGCTGAAGGTTAAACAGACATTTAAATTTTTCAGCAGCTGCTCTTTGGAGGAGGGAGGAAAGCAAATCCTGCACAATCACTGGATATAGGTGTTTCCAGAAGGAAACTTTTACTGTCCTGTGAAGCTCCACTGGCATCCATTTGATGCAGACACAGACAATAGGGAACGACAAGGTTACATTCAGTGAAAGACAAAATGTGACCCTGGCAGAGAACAAATCGGCCCCTGTTAGTGGAATGATTTAGGGTGTTATTCAGTACAAATGGCAACATCATAATTATGATAGTCTAAGGATATAGATGCATTTTTTGAAGAAGAAATAATACCTTTTGTTAAGCTGACTGATACAGTAGCAAAGCCTACTAGGCGAGACTGGAGCAGAGGCATGGTGTCCTGGGACACACAAGCCCTTCCTCAGGGCTCAGACAGAAGCCTCTGTTCAGGGCACACAGACCCCTCTTCACTCAAATCAGGGACTTCTTTCTGAGGCAGGAAGAAGGGCTTCTGTGCCTGAAAGCTTGCTTGTTTTCTGCAACTCTGTCAGCTGGTGTAATACAGGACATCATGTCTCACTTATCTTGCTTGTATCTGCTAGGGATCACATAGATGAGGTGCCAGGAGACTGTCTGCAAGAGATCTCAGCACAGTTTTTGTATACCATGAGGCTGCTTAAATTTGTCTGCAAATATTTTTTTTGTACACAGTTTACATTGGGACTTTATGACTGGGACTTTATAAAAATAAAGAATAGGGAACATCATTTTGCAAGCCGAGGAATGCAGACAAAGAAGAATGAAGACATTCATTCACCATGACATAGAAAGGCAGGTCACAGCTCCAACATCCTCTGTTATGTCCAGGACAAAATACTAATGAAAGATGTGTATCCTTGACTGTCTTGTGTTGTGTTTGATTGTTTTAATCATCCTCTGTGATCACTTACCCTCACCCAAACCACAGATTTACAGAGTTATCCTCACAGTTGTCACTCTGGCAGGGTGACAGCTTTGATTGCCTGCTTTTCTGTTTTCTACTGAATCTCTTTGATGTGGATCCCCCACATCATTTGTGAGCTATCTAATAAATCACCAGCTGTGTAAAAGCTGGGTGTAGTTCCTCCTCCCACTGTATTTTTGAAATGAAAATAGCCATAGCATCTGATTTAGTCAAGCCTTCATGGACATAGCTCATCTTATCTCATAGTACTGCTTTGAAAGGAAAATAAGAGCCAAAATTTATCTAGGTTACCAAAAGAATATGTAGGGAATTTTTCAGTTCAAAAAGTATGATTTAGCCATGACCAGGGGATGAATTTCATTAACATGATTCACCTAAAAAGGATGCATCTGGTCTGGTCCTGACTTTTTCTCAGGTGATGGAGAAAATACCATGTATCAGGAAGGCAAGTCATCCTTTCTCATCTAAATCCCTGTTCAGGGATGGGGTCAGAGGAGCTCACTTTTCTTCACCGTTTCACATCTTTTTCTCTCAGAGCAGGTCCAGGGCTACCTTTCTATGCATAGAATTTTGGTAATGCTAAATATTGATTATTCAGATGGTCTCACAGTTATGCATGGAGGATTATAAGTCTGTGCACACTGAAAGATATAACAGTCATGTCACAGCTTCTCGACACCATAAAAGAAAAAGTGATAAAATCTGCAATAATACAATTCCATAGGGTATGTTTGCTATAAAAAAAAGGCATTAAAATTTCAGTCTCTTCTGGTTTTAAAGTCAGAATATCTGTGATTCCAAACATATCATAAATACTAGAAAAAGAGGTCTGTAATGTGTGGTTTATGATACCAGCATCAGAGGCACCTGAAGCATGATGCCAAGTTTGCATTAGAGTCTCTAAGTTGGGCACATCCTCCAAATGCTCAGTCTTGGAAAAGAGACTGTCTGAATAAAACAAATTACATGCATGAAGCAAAAATCAGATCATATATTGAAGTTTTGGACGACAGTCCAGATTAGTCATAAAGCCATGATAAGTAATACTTGTAAATGTTGCTGAGAGCTTTCTTTTACTAGCTCCTTTTAACTTGAGGGTGCATCTGTAATGGATCCCTGTGTTTAAAACTGCTGAAACCATCTTATTGGTTCAGCTTTCAGAATATCTTTTAGACAGATATCTCACGGTGCAATGTAAGGGGTTTAAGACACTGTAATCACTTTGGAGTTGGTCTTGCTAAAGTTACAAGGGGGATGCAACCATTATTGCTACAGTATTTGCAAATTAAGTTTCAAAAAAAGGTTGCTGAGGAGAGGCAATCTGTAGCAGACCCTGTGCACACAACAAAGCGATAAGAACAGACATATCAAGGTAGAAAAGTTATTTTTCTTCTTCATCTTTAAACTCCATTTCTGTACTAGATGGATGTAAAATTATCCTGATTGCTCTCAAATTCCCATCTTTCAAGCCGACCTATCTCAGCGATTCCAGAAGCCTGTTTTCCACTTGGCTGCCCATTTTGCACTCAGCAACACTTATGTCACACTGATCTGTAATCCTAGAAGGTGTTAATGTCACACGAAGCAGTCAAGAATCTTTGTAAGATGTATTTCTGTAGCTGGAACATACGGGTAAGCCTAAGAGCATTCATTGATCTTAAAGTCCATATGTCTTGGCTACATATAGCACACAACTATTTAGAAACCTTCTTAAAGCGTGGCTAACATTAAAGCTCAAGCTATTTTCTCATCATTTGTTTCATCCTTCAGGCCATCATCGTGTGTTCAGCTTTGCTAAGATGCCTTTAGTGAAAAATCAATCTGGTCCTACAGCTCCCTCTCCTGTGCATTTATCATAAGTGCAAGAAATTCAGCAATTTGGTCAGCTCTATAACATCTGTTTATTGCATAGTTATGTAGGGACTTTAAATGTTTGATCATTATTTCACGTTTGGACATAGAGCTAGCAGTCAATTTGTAGTAATTACACCTCAGTGTGTTAGGGGAGTGCTATTAAAGTGAGCAGCTAAAAAGGAAACAGAAGCAGCTTTTAAAAGGTTGTGAAGATGCAGATCAGCACCTGCTGGGTTATTCAAAAAATGCCGGTGCAGGCTAAGTATCTAATTTTCAGAGGGAGTTTATTAGAACCTGCTCATGTTTATTTGTCTTTCCTACTAAATGCCAGCCTTCATCCTGCAGCTTCTAAGCATCTCTGAAAGTCTGCTGGGGAACAGCTGCATACCTAGACTCCAGTGGAAGCATTAAACAAGTTGAGAGCAGCATTTCATTTTTCAATGTCACTCCAAGGTCAAGCAGAACTTGTCTGGTAGAACCAGAGATTGAACCGGGGATTTAATCAGGAAGCTATCATTCCTTGGGTAGAAGCTGAAAATAATTTTATAGTTACATTTACTGCGATGATGGCTCTCCCTCAAAAGCTACCTCTTCCAGGGACTCTGACCTCTCTATGTATTGACAATTCAGTCAATACTGTCACTGCAGCTCCCTTTATTTAGACAGTGCAACAGGCATCAGGACAGTGACATACGTCTGGTCAGCCAGTAACCAGCAGAGCCTTCTGTTCTCTGGCCGAAGTTTCTCTTTTGTACCAAATACATCCCACACTGCATTACAAATTCTGCCATTACATGCATAGGTTGCTTATGTGTTTGACAGACAGAGATATGCAATACAACCATTGCTGTGCACTGTCGGGTCTGAAGCTGTCCTGCCTTGCAAACAACTACTAGAAACAGGTAATATCTACAACACAATATGCAGCTACTGCTGGGGTCAACTGAGCTACCTTAACTATTATCTTAGCATCACCAGCGTTGCTTAGCACTGTTCTGTATTTTTCAACCTAAAAGAGACTCCAGCCAGACTGATAGATTCCAAACCAGTGGTCACTTATGCTCCTTGTGATACAGTTAAGTTCAGGTGTCCCACAGAAACACCCGCCTTTTTGATAGAAAGATTAGGAAAGAGAGAAAGTAAATAAGAATGAATGAAGTGATGTATTATGGCTTGAAGAAGACAATGTCAGAGGTTAGTATTAGGTGGTTCTGCAAGTCTGGTTGTGTTTGTTTCATGATAGCTAACCAGAAGAGAAAGACACAGACACTGATTGCCCAGCAGAAAGCAACAGAGCTTCAGTCCCTGGTCAGAACCACACAAGCTCTGTGGTGGAGGACTGTATGGTATCCTTTTCCATAGTGGCTGGTAGACTTAGGATAACATTCAGTTCACTTTCCCATGAGACCACCCTGTCCCTTCCTGCAGCTGCCAACTTCATTCGCTATGTGCCATTGACGCTATGCAACAGCAGATTTATAAGGACATGGCTACACTTCACTGTGCAGCCCAACTCTCCCTCAGAGGTCTGTCCCTTATATTGAGCTCAGGTGGAAAGCTTAAACAGGAAGTTTCGTAATGCTTTAAGCAGATGAAATAAGATCTCTGTCATAGGGATATTTGGGTACATCTAGTTACACCAATATCACCAGCTCTGCTTATTTGGCTTCACAAACCAGTGAACTGTATCAACAGAGGTGCACCCATGTACTCATCTACCGACAAAGACAGAGCATTTTGTACCTATTGATCAAGCAGACAGATAAGTTTTACAGAGCATTTTCTTCAGAATAGAGTATTTTGTAGATATATCTATTGCAGTCTAGAACAAGATTGTCTCTTGGACATCAAGTTATACTTTTTGCATTTCAGATAATCTTGCCTTTCTGAACTACCCCTGAGCATAACATTGTCTGTAGAGAAAGCAGTCACTCTGGTGAGAAAAAAAGGAAACAGAAGCATTAAACTTCACTATTGGTGGTAGAACCACTGTTGCAGATTCAGAGTTTAAATTAGAGGATCCATCTGCACTCCCATATGTGTTTTTTTTCCTATATGCTTTTTTTTTTCTTTTTTTTTTTTTTCTTGCAATATACAGTTTACAGAGGTTTGCTGTCATGATTTTTCTTCATGTTTCCTGTTGCTGCCATAGGACAGTACCATTCTGCAAGGGCCTGCAGCAGTGGACATGATAACCAAGAACAGACATTCCTGTTTTTAGCATGGGAAGTCCTGACCTACACACTACTGGGGCACAGGACATGCCGACAGCGAGCCCACCACTAGTACCCATGGATTTATATCAAAACCTGCACAGTGACATTTCAGTTTAAGAAAGCGTCAAGGTAGAGAGAAGCCTTGCTGTGGCCATGAAGAAGTAGTGTTTTACTGCCTGTTGTCGGTTACTGGTTTATCACCACTGCTGTTGCCCCGTGGCCTTATGTGTCAGTGAGGACAAATGGTGGTCAGCGCTCAGACAGCTAATTCGATGCTAACAGCCAGTGCTGGCAGTGAGGAGGAAACTGCTGCGACCTGGAAGCTCCCAAGGCCCTTGTCAGCTCTGCTGCTAACAGCAACAGCCAAAATGTTCTCAAACTCAGCTTTGCTGGGAAGCTACAGGAGTGTGCTGAGGTCTGCTGTGGCAGGACAGCCAGCTGTGGGACTGCCAGGTAGGGTGTCCTCCTGCTGCTCCCTCCCAGGCCCCAGCCGTCTCCCACACCACACAGGTTTTTTTCAGTATTTGCTTAGAGTCAGAAATATTTGGCAGAACTTGGATTAGGTCAATAAGTTTTAAACAAAAAACTAGACATGAGCTCATGGTCCTGGGCAACCTGCTCTAGGTGGCCCTGCTTGAGCAGGGGACTGGACCAGATGACCTCCAGAGGTCCCTTCCAACCTAAGTGATTCTGTGACTCTGTGAACTCTTAAGTTTTCTGCAATGGAGTTTTTCTTTTTCTACCTCATCTATCATTCTCAAGAATCCCCCAAACTCAGTGCTCCTCTATATGCCTGCCCAAGTGAAATAACCTGATACACTTTTGCCTTAGAAATAAAAAAAAAAAAAAAAAAAAAAAAAAAAAAAAGAGGTAGCAAAATGGTGCAGCTTTTGGTCTTCTACCTGAAACAACATAAGACCCTTTTCCCAGAAACATCTGGCCCAGGTTGTGGAGTGGTAGTGTGCCAGTGAGAACAGCCTGAATCTCTGAAGTTATTCTGCTTCCCATGAAATAATAAGCACTTCAGGGGAATCAGGAGACAAAGAGAGCATTGTTCTGACTAAATAGTTAGGTTAACCCCATGGTTTCCATTCTTGGTTCCAAGGGCTGCTCACTGGTTTTACACTGTGTGAGATGCAGGCACAAATTACATGAACAGAGAGTGCTCAGAGGAGAGATGGGAACCCAGGGATTTCTGTCAGCACCAGTCCCTGTGAGATTTCTTCTGATTTTCCTTCTCCTTCTCCCCCAGTGTTTTCTTTTTCTATGTTATGACTGAAGGAAGAAAAATAGTGAAAGCACTAGATTTTTTGGGGGATGGAAAAGTTCAATTACCATTTTTAAAAATCACTGCTTGGGAGAAAAGCCAAAACAAAAATCATTCTAGCATTTAAAACTTTCTGACCAATTGGACTAGTAATTCATGTATATAAAGAAAATATCTCTATACTTTATAACTTATTGATATCATGGTATTCATTAGCAGGGAAAAAAGCACATAGCAATGTAATGCATCATTAAGAACATCTTAAAAATGTTCTCATTTGCCAAATAAGGACCACAGGGTTTTTGTGGAGTCTTAAATTTTAGGTCATCCTCCTGAATTTTATTGAGATTTGGGGGAGAAAAAAAGAGTAAATGCATATTTCTGTCCTTAGATTTTATTTTCTAATGAGTCATTACTCTCTTTTCCTTAGTGCTTCTTACGAGACTCTACATGAGCTGTATATAATATTATCCTAGCTTATTTATGGATGCATTAAGTATCTTTTAAAGTTCACTGCTTTCTCTTCCCTCCAAGCTACTCAAGCCCTTTTATTACTTTGTTCTTCTGAATCACTAACAATATTTTACTTCACTCTGATCATTATACAAAAGTAGCTATTATATAAAGACAGAGATATGAGGAAATGCTTTCTCTTATTTTCCTGGAATGAAAGCATCATTAACCAGACTAATTCTGCCTTGGCAACTGTTCATTTTGACCCTGGTCTGGAAATATATAATATTGTATGGAGCAGATCACTGAAACTTGGAGACAAAGTTTTGCTATGTAAGATCCCAGTGGGGTGTCCATCTCAACAGGATTCTCATACCTGCTGAGAGACTCTAACGGGATTCAAAGATAGAAGCAGAGCTGAAAGCTCAGAAAAAAAGTTTCTGTTGTATTTTACCATTGCACACAATGAAATTGGGTGGGAATGAGCTGGCCATGAATAGATTAAGGTTTCCAATTAGTAGAAAGGGTCTGACTGTGAGTGGAAGGGTTCAGAAACAGCATGTTTTGGCAGCAAAACAATCTGACTAGTTTTAAGGAATTTGATAACCACTCAGCAACTGATGGTAGTGGGGGACTGGGAGGGTTCATCTGCTGCTTTGTTTCTGCTCTCTGGATGCTCTGTGTGGCTACTGAAGAGCAAGTTTCAGCTGACCGTGCACACTTGCCTGGTTTGCTGTGATCCCATGTTAATTTTCTGCATGGGGCCAGGTATTGTAGTGACAAAGCTAATGATTATTCTTTTTTTTTTTTTTTCTTTTCTTTTCTTTTTTTTTTTTCTTGGTTGCTTGGAGTGCATTTTCAGTTCAATGTCTATTAATATCTTTCAGGAGGCTTGCACTGCTTACAGATCATGTCCTGGACTGCAGTCCAGTGGTCCTCTACTAGGTCTAACTTATTTGTCATGCCCACAACACTCCAGGAACAATGATTTGGCTTCAGAAATAAAAGTTATTGCATTTTTTTTTTTTTTTTTTTTTTTATTGTACAGTACCACAGACCCTAAAGCAATATAGTCACTTACCTTCATGCCTAGTTTACAACTGTCACTTGTGTATTAGATTTACATGGCAAGGTTTTGGTAGCGGGGGTACTGCAGGGGTGGCCTCTGTGAGCAGAGCCCAGCAGCTGCCCCATGTCAGACCAGAGCCAGCTCCAGCCGGCTCCAAAAGAGACCCAGCACTGGCCACAGCCGTGCCAGTGAGTGATGCTGGTTGGGCATCTGGGAGAGCAGATTTAAGGAAGGGGAAAAACAAAACAAAACAAAACAAAAAACAACCTGTGCAGCAGCAGCTGAGAGAGAGGGGTGAGAAGCAGCCCTGCAGACCCCCAGGTCAGTGCAGTAGGAGGGCAGGAGGTGTTCCAGACACCAAGCAGTGAAATGAAGCTAGCTGGCAGTAGTTCTCTCATGCATGGATTGGGAAAAGCCTCCCGCTTTGTGGATCTGCGTGGAATACTGACTGCTCAGCTTTCTGTGATGCTGAGCACAAGGGTAAATGCTTCCAGGATTCAGGTGGATACGAAGCCTATACAAAGGCAGGCAGCGAGCACAAAGACAGATCTTGCCTCTTGCATCTTCCAGGGAACCTTCAGGTCTGGGAAGAGGGACAAGGATAAAGCCAAACCTCACCAGGAGTGCTCTGGAGGCTCTGTAGCCTCCTCCCCTCCCGTGCTGTATAGCTGAAGGTTATTGAATGCATGCATTTTGCAACAAATGCTTTCAACTTCTACTCTTTCATCAATAGATGGCACTAGGCAGTTAGCAAGAGCCCTGTTTATGACATTTTTGATCAGTAAGTAGGCTATCTGTTTCAGTGCTCAGTACCATGTACTTATATAGCTTAAGATCATATTTTCACTGATTCTAGTACCCTTTTAAATTTTTCTTACTTATAAAGGACAAAAGATATAACAAGAAGCTGGCACTTCTGATAAAGAGCCTCAGTAGTGCTAGGCATGAAGGCTTTTTTTTTTTTTTTATTATTCAGATTGTAGGCATGGTCTGCATTGGTGGTTTTCTCTGTAAAAGACTCTGACCCAATCTTCATTTGCTTGTATTTTGTTTACAACCACCATTTCAGTTCAGGTTCCTTATCACTATTCTGAGCTGCAGGGAACATTCGGAGCCTATTGACAGGCTACATTTTCAAGTTTAATGGTGTATCTTGGAAAATACCTTGTGGAAAAGGAGATGGGGAAAGGAAAATGTGATAGCAGGGAGCCCCTCAATTACTGATCCCATGAATAATGTGAATCTATCCCATGTGTCCGGGAGGGTGTGCAGATATAATATCACTAGGTTTCTGAAAAGAGACAGCTACTAAAATCTGACCTGTAACTCTACAGTCTTTTACATCAGGTTGAAGTAGGTAATCCTTCTGCAGCATGTGTCATTCACTCTGTAACTGTGTGTTTGTTAAAGAAAAGCAAGGGGAGAGATGATAAGGCACTTTTAGCTCTTGTAAAAAACATTTATGGACCAGGATTAAGATTTCTTGATGCGATCAAGATAAAGTATATCAAAACCCTAAAAAAAGGTACAATAAGACCAATGGGAGCAAATCCTTCTTTTGTGTGTCTGATACACAAGCCAGAAATGGCTGTTTAGCCTGAGTTAACTTGTCAAGTGTTAATAACCCAGCTGTTTCAGTAGGCTACACATACAGAACCCTGTTAATGATTCACTGCTATTTTATCCATGCAAGCTTGTTTTAAACACAAAAATATTAATGCGAACTTAATTTTACTCTTTCCTCAATACCAGTTTAACACACAGTACTGGGAGTGGCTGCTGCTGTTACATTTTGTGGTGAGGCTGTCTGATATATTTTACTCTCTTAGGCAGTCTGATCCAAGTGCTTCAGCCTGACTGCATGTCAGAACATGGGCACAGTGCTGAGCATAAAGGATCCTGAAGTCAAATAATGAGGAGCACAATGGAAGGTGTACAATTCACATTTCTGTATTTTGTCATCTGTTGTAGTAAGGCAAGACATTTTGGTCTGTCTAAATGCATACAGTGCTGGGCAGAGAAAAAAGTCTGCCTGGTCCCAGCAGCTGCTATTTACAGTAGGTGCTAAGGACTGTCCCCATGTTATGATTTAACACTGGTGATGCTCTGGTGCTATTGTGAGTGATGAAGATCAAAAAGGCATAGGGAGGTGCCTTCTTTTGCTTATACTTGCGAGAAGTGGCTTCCTTCTTCCTGTACAAGACAAAAACAAAAATAAAAACAAACAAAAAACCCTAAGGTCAACAACCTACAACCAACAAACAGCCTTAAGTTTGGAAGGAATATACTTTGCCATAGAAAGTAATTGTTTTTAAAAATAGACTCGCAGCACTCATGAATGAAGGAAGAGCTGTAGATGCTATATGTTTAGATGACACTCCTGCCTTTAATTACGGTGTCTCACAGAACTGTAATCTCAAAATTAATTTAAATTGACTTGGAAAAGGAAACTTGTCATGTAGATTGAAAACTGGCTGGAATACTGTAAACAAAGGATGATAGTAAAGATAAATGTACCCCATCCAAAGGCTAGTGGTGATTCTGAGGACTGATATCATTAAAAAACTTAGTGAATGACCTAAAGTCAGGAGCAAAGGTTATCATTGGCTCTTGGCTGAATCTTATGACTGGAATGGAGAGCCTCCAGGGTTAAAACACAAGGTTGCTCTGCAGCCTGAACTGTAGCAGAGGGCTCATAACAACTCATCTACTCTGCAAATTGAGTACCAGGAGGGTTTTTTATCTTGCATGTAGCAGTAGGTTACACTGATAGTGTATATATTGCTGAGATGTATAGGTGCACAGAATGAATGCAAATGCCCAGACAGACAAAGAAAAAACACAAACAGGAATAAAGATCTAACCCCAAATCTCATAAAAATAGAAGAGGAGATAACAAGTTTCTTTCCTTTCCTTGCCTTGCCTTGCCTCTTTCCTTGCCTTGTCTTGCCTTGCCTTCCCTTGCCTTGCCAATAACAAACTCTTCTCCCAGTTGTTTGTCTGAGCAAATGTGGCATTGTGCTGCAAATCCAGAAGCTGAAGCTTGAACTTGACGCTGAAATCATGCCCCAAATATCTTCCCCTAAACCAAGAGATAAGAGGTGATGGGGAAATTCAAGAGGCTGATGGTGGGGCAGCACTAAGCCAGCATGTTCTGTGTTTGCCTGATTCAGAACCCCCCCCCCCCCCAAAACCTTCCTCTCCCTCCCATGCTATCCAAAAAGGTTGAACAAATCCACTATCCAAGTGATGAACAAGTCCTGAAATGGTGGCCTGTCTTCTCTTGCTAAATAGATTTACAGATAAGTGCCAATTGTTTCTTTCCTGAATCAAACTCCTTGACACTAAGAGAAGCAGTTGTAGTGGATCTTCTGGGAATTAAATGTATTTACTGCTGATGTTGTTTTTAAAGTAGTTGTTTACAGTGTGTCAGATAGTAAGACTGTGTATGATTCATAGCAAATAGCAGTATGCCAGAACCTTAAACTCTCCTTGCATTGTAATTTGTCTGCTTGCTTGGTTGGAAGGAAGGTGAATATTTAGCTTTCTTTTGTAAATATACTTTATGATTAGCACTCTTTAAACAGAAAATGCAAAATACAGCACAGCAATTTCTGTTAATTTTATATAAACAGAATTAATCAATGCCTTCTGTACTATATTCCCCCTGCATTTATGAACCAAATTGACCATCTATTTCACCATAGAAAGCAGTCACATTTTTTCTGTTGTGACTTCTTCCCTTCCTTTTTTTTTTTTTTAAATGTATATGATATCAATTCCATTTCAGGAATCTTGACAGACATCTAGGTCATTTTGAAATATGTCCAACCAATTACTTCATTATTGCATAATAACTGCCCAGAAAAACAATACAGGATTCTGCTGTATTTGCCATGGTGCTGTTGATGTTGTAGAACCTGATTAAACCTGCTAGCATGATGTACACATGACTGGACAGCTACTTTGAATTTTATTTCCATCCTTAGAGAAACTGCTTATGCACAGGACCAGCACCTACTTTGGGCAGCTCAGACAAGAGAGACATATACTGTTTTTTCTGTATGTCATTATTCTTACCTAGCATGATGGAGACACATACTGAATTGGGCAAGCTTACCAGATATTTTTTGTAGAGCTATTTAGTTGCTTCTGAAAACACTATATCCTGAACTTGGGTTGATGATGGTAGAGGTGATCTGGGAAGGTCTGGGAGAGGATATCTGTACTTGCTTCCTGGCATCATCAAAGGATCAGGAAAGTAGGGAAGGAGTAACCACTCTAGAAATCATAAGCCATCCTGCAGAGGAAATCTACTGCATTTACTATACCAGGAGATATGATAGAAACTGTGGATCTTTATCCTGTTCCATGCTGAAAGCCTTTTAAAAGATCTGTATACCTGGCTTGTTATTGGACACAGCTGAGAAGAGAAATGAATAGTGCTCTTGATAGAGGGGTCATCTACAATGCTTTTCCTAATTAACCCTCCTACCCCTGAAACACTCACAAACACACACACGCACACACACACACACACATGCACACGCACACACACACAAACATTCAATTGCTACAGATTATTTTCAAAATCTCTTTGTGTAAATGCCATTCTTACTTTGCAGTCCTGCATGGAACTTCTCAATTTGGCCTTCTGAGGTGAAAATGCCTCCTTGAAATCAGAAAAGGATTTAACTTTTTTTTTTTTTTTTTTTTATATATATATATATATATATATATATATATACATATATATATACATATATAAATATATGTATATATTTACTGCAAGTCAAAGCTGAGGATTTTGCTTGAACACAAGAATCCTTGACCTCAAGCCACAAGACACACATCGCTACAATAAAAATATCAGGGGTTATGCTGGATCTCAGAATAATGGCCACATTTATCCTAAATGCATCCAGTGAAACATCTGTTGTGCCATTTTATTGAATAACCAGAGTTTGCAGAAGATTCTTTGACCACTTTTTTTTTTTTTTTTTCCTGGTGAAAGAAAAATAAAATCAGAAAGATATCTTTGAAATTGTTACATAATACAATAAGGGCTGTACACTTGTTCTTCTGCTATTGCAGTTCTAAATTTTAGAGTAAAGTATTTCTTTTTCATTAAATTAATTTATTTACATGTTTTCTTCTCTTTTCCTCTTCCATCCCAATTATTCTTTTCTTTTCATAATGCTCTTGTTAAGTACTTACAATCCAGCTGTAATCTGTTGCCACAGCATTTGTACAGCTGAAAAGAAAACATTACTGAATTGTCAGCATGTTTTCAACTTCATTAAAGATGACAACCTGGTAATCAGCTGTACAGGCTGTATTACCCCAGCTACAGGGAAATCTGAGCTATTTTCCTGCCATTAAATCATCCTAAGAGAAACAAGCATGCTCCAGAGTTGAGTTGCTCAGCTCATGCTTTCATGTTTCCTAATAAATTGTTTTGAGAGAATTTGGAATTTGCTTTCATATCTCTCTGTGGAACAAAGACTGCTCCTGAACCACTATTTGAACTACTGACAGAGTGTCAATGGAGTTGTGATAAGTTTACTGGGGAATACTGGTTTTGGGGTAAGATCTGAACTGCACTTCCACTGAATTTAAGAACTGAACTTTATCAGGGACCACAAGTCCTATTCAAACAGAACCGTCTTTGCATAATTTTGGTTACATTTCATCTACGTTTGACTAAATTGTGGTTGTTTGGGAATGTCATGTGCCAACAAGTAGGTAATTCTTTTTTTTCTATGATTCCACCAATATGGAGCATAATACTTTCTAGAGAAATATTTTGAAAAAGTGCAGAGACTTAAACTGAAACAACAAGTGAAAAGCAGTGCAGTCAAGAGGGAAGTAAAACTGGAGAATGACAATAACATAAAGTGACATCTAACATGAGACAGAAGATAGACTTTAATTTTTGTCCTTAAAAAAAGAAGAATCTAACCTAGATGTTAATGACTAAACCTTTAGAACTAGAACAGAAGTATTTTAGGAAGAATTTAGTTAAACAAGTGATCTGATGTCAAGTTTGGAAATGTCCATACAAAACTTAAGGGTTATGGTGGAAGAACATACAGAGCTAAGTAGAGAAAAGAAATCAAGACAAGTGTTGCTGACAGAGCACAGCTGAGCCATGGGAGAAGAGACCAATTGCTTGTCAGATACAGGAAAAGTGATATTTGCTATATCTATGGCTATATCTTATTTCTATAGAAAATAGAAAGGAAATAATCTGAAAGTGATGGAAAGAGACTCCTTGGAACAATTTAAGAGATAGAGTCAAAGAGATATGCAAAAGAAGTGGTTCTCAAGCATCAGGTGAATTTAAATGGGAAAATATGTATAGAAGGAACAAAGTGACAACAGCTGCTGTAGTCAGATGAAACATCTCTAAGAGAAAAAAGAGAGCAGTTTCAGACAGGGGAAGTCACAGTGGGCATGAATATATGAACACAGGAAGACAGAAAGGAACTAAACTTGCTAAGTCATAGACATCATTCATGACATATATATGATGGTGAGGTGTATATGCTGTACACAATGCATATAAAAGAAAAAAAGAACACTGTGAAGACAACATTGAGATATGAAAAGCAATTGAAGGAAAGCATGTGACAGAGCGTAATCACAGGAAGCATGTAGTGTCTGCCAGACCACATCACTCAAAGAAAAATGCCCCCAAGTATGGCTTCATGCCAAACAGCTGATGTTCCAAGACCAGATAAATTTGCTGTTGGCGAGGGGCCTAAAATTTCTTTCTGATCAAAAGTCCCCAGGCAAGAGGCATGCAAATTCACTGTGTCAACAGCAAGCATCTGACACACCGTTCATGTGCTGTACAGTGGCGGTACATCCACTGACTGTCCAGATTTGCAGTGCATGTGCAGATCAATCAGAAAGAACATGCCCATTGTTTTAATGGACTTCAATGATGTTGGACTTGTTCTAAGGAGGAGACAAAGCTACCTTGTGTGTGGGCAGTGGCCATTTGTCTAGGATTTTGGGACACCTGCCAGCCCAAACTCATCCCTTTCTGAAAGGTGGAAAAGTCATCAGAGGAAGAAAGCTGTGCCCATGTTGTCAGATAAAATTACCAAGAAGTGTGTATGAGGAAAGCATTCTGCACAACATGGTATATAGGCACAGAGAAAAATACAGTCCAGGTCCTTGCACAGCAGTGATTAACGAAGGGACAGATATGTTCACTTTTGCTCCAATGCAGTACAAGAAAATGTGCTTATGCCACGTTTATGTTAACCAAGTTGGTTTGCCAGAATAGACAGAACAACTCAGTGTTGGGTCCAAGCCACAATATTCATATGGTTTATCAGCAAGATTGTTATAGTCATAGAGGCATACTGAAGAAATGCAGGTTTAGATGTAAGTACATGGAAAAATACTGTAATCTTGAAGCCTGCGTGACAGCCCTGACAGCAGAGCTACTTGTGAGAATGTTTGCCTTAACATCAGGAAGCCTGATATCAGTTTGATTGTCTATGGAGTCATCTTACAGCAGAGAAGATTGAGAAATCTTTCATTGGTGTGTTTAAAGGATACCTGATGTCTCCCAGACTCCAAGGACTCGGCTTCCTCCAAACACAGTGCAAATAGCACCCGTGCCATGATGACTGCCACCAGTGACAGAGAGCAGTGTGGGAAAGGAGCAGCAACATATCACTGAGTATAGCTGAAAAAAGGGGAAATCTAGTGGCAGAGATTACCAACATAGCATGGGCTCTCTACCAAAATCAATTAGCAAAACTAAAGAGAGTCTCTGCTGACTGAGCTACCTTGCATCTCCCACTCATCTTCATCTCTCTGCTGATTATGTGATCACAAAGGACATGACCCTTGGGAAGGGTCTCATGTCTTCTTCCTCTCTATAGCACAGCTATAGTCGATACATAAAGCTATAGTCTATCTGTCCTAGAGGGCATCACTTGCAGGCCCTCTTCAGCAACTACAATCTGCATCTGGACACTGTGTCAGTGTCCAGATGCAGATTGACAGACTGTGTCCAGATGCAGATTGACAAAGTCAAAGTCTGAACTGTGTGTCTAGAACACAGGTTTTCCAGAATACACTTTCTGGTATATTCATACAGCATTTGCTCAAGTCCAGAAAGGGTATAGTGAAATATTACAGGGAGTACAAGTCCTTGCTGTTGGCAATCTAATGTACAGAGACACTCAGCAAAAACCTAATAGCACTACTCCTAAGATGGAGTGTCATCTTAAACTGAATCATAGCAAAATAAAAATTGTTGTGTGAGTTACTTTGAGCATACCTTGGGAAAAAATACCTCTGATCCTGTTCAAACAAAGTGAAAGCCATAAAGCATTTTGAAACCAAGTTCTTGGTGGAAAAATCAAAGTCTATAATAATTGTGATGGTTTACCTAGCATAGATAAATACAGATCTCTGCTGTGAAATGCAAAGTAAGAAATGGAAAGGATGTTATTGGGAAAATTTGATGAGACAAACACTGCACCTGTATCATTTTTAAACAACAATAAATGGCAAGAATAAATAGCAGCAACAAAGTCACTGGATATGTTCCAGGGTATGTTCTTAGAAATTCTGGTCACAACACTGAAAACATAGATATCCCATAAAGAGTGGATGATGCAGAATTTTGTGGGAGACACTTGGGGGCATAAGGAATAAGAACGTAGAACTACCAAAGAAAAATTATACTGAAACAGAAAAGAATTTACCACTGTCACTGGCTGTCAGTACATACAGTTCAATATACTTGAACAGATCACAAACCTTAGGGGATATACTTGACAAATCCTAAGTTTCTGCACCATCTAGACATCACACATGGTCATAAACCTACAAAGGTATGACTTCAAAGTGAAAGACAAGCCCAGAAGAAAAATTTCTTTAGCAAGATGTACTGGTGTCTGCAAGAAAAGGAGCAGAAATTCTGAGAAAAATAGAGAGCATCAATGTGATGAATCTTTTAAAAGAGTAGGTCAGGATGGCTTGCCCAAAGCAAGTTCTCCTGGCCTATCAGGACTTCTGGAGTGAAAAAAAAACAAAAAAACACCACACAAAGCTAACCTGGAAAATGAAAGGAAAGAAAGCAGTGACACTGGAGAAAACTCCTTCCAGGCATCTAAAAAGATTTATGAATCTGACAATGATGTTATGGGAAGTCTGAGGATCAAACATATTTTATTGGTCCCAAATGTGTGTAAAAGACTAGATATGTTCAGGACATGATGATGTTTTGTGTATTTTTCTTTCATAAGGCAATAAAAACTCTATGGCAACGTCTGAAATATTTGAATAAACTAATATGCATTAATGAATTAATAGATACTTCCATTAGAGAACTGCTAAAGGCAGAAACAGAGGCTCTTATACTAACAGATGATGTATTTTAGAGAACCTAGAAGCAATGGGTAGGTGATAAAGGATGCCCTTAACCTGATACTAGATTATCATCATAAAAATATTTTTTAAGTAGGTCCAATAGGCAATGCATCACTTAGCTTTCAACTTACTGACACAAAGACAATTTTCACCAACCAAAGCAACAGTAATTTGTTCACTTCACACAATGAAGCACAAGACACATTTGAAAAATTTCAAAGCACTGGCATTTCATTTATGTGCATACATGCAGTCAGCGCCTGTACTGCCAATTGTCCCATGAGCTACTGGAGGTGCACACAAATCAGCAAACAGGTTCTGGTACTGTTCCAGGTGGTCAAGAGGGCTACATCTTTGTTTATTAAGCTGCTAAAATGCACCTCTGGAGTCAAACATTTCTTCTTCACGTACTCTATCAAGTAGCCAACTAAAAGCTGTGACCCTTGTGAAAAGAGTGTCTTTTCCTTCCCAAAGCTTCACACCAGGGTGCGCTAAAATAGATGAATGAACAGAGGAGAAAAGTAGAAATACTATTCATTATACAAATACCAGTATACAAAATCCCTTCCAAAACAAGATTATAAGGGTCAGTGCAACTCTAGTGACATAACTGAATACCCCAGGCTGGATGTTAGAAAGCCAAAGAAGGGGCTTTTCTCTGTGTGAGATCACAGATGCTTAGGAGCTACGCTTATCAGTTTGAGCACAGCAGGTGATGGCCACACAAACCCTATGAGATTCAGAAGGTGATTTCCAGCAAGACACTGACCTCTGGGATGCAATAAGCAACCCAACTAATGGTCTACATCCTCCATGGCTGACCTAGTGGCAATACATAGAAATGCACGGAACAGACCTTGCTATTTATGTAGGTGAAATGGCAGACCTTAAAACTCAAGGCATCTACTGAGATGCCTCCCCTTTGTGGCTTAACCATATTCCTTCCTACCATTCTACCCCTGGCTCCAACCTTGAGATTTCCTTGAGCTTCATCTGGCCTTTAAAAGCACAAAATGGTTGCTCATAAGCTCCAAAGATGCGTATGTTTACAGCATGAGATGTTTACTGTACAAAACAAACTTAAATGTCACATCCCATGTCTAGACTTACCTTACCTGTAGAAGGGGTGAAATTCACTTTCACATCTACTGAGAGGAAAATTGTGTCCACCTGCATCTGGGTAAGCAGTGCTTGTAAAAACTTGCACTCTTTCTTGACATGAAATATACTCACTTGGCTCTCCACCTGCCCTAAAGCTCCTTTGTTCTGCAAGGATTTTCTTCTTTTCACACACACATCTCCTTTCTAGCACTTGCCTTTCTTGCCTGTAGATGTTGATGACCTTCCAATTCCCTTCTCAAGAAGTGAAACAGCATCAGCCACCTCCTCCATGTGTCCAAAGGAATTCAACCTACACAGGAGCTACAGCTCTAACAACTCACTGTGTTATGGTCCTCCAAATCTCACAGACAGGATTTAGGGTACTGCCTATTCCAAATGCCTGACTGTCTTAAAGCTTGCATCATTTCCCACCACAACTTGTACATTCAAAGCAAATACTGAGTTGTATTCTGACTGGGATTTTCTATAAGGAGTGATTCTGCTCGAGTGTATTTAGAATTTAAGTGCTTAAACTCATGTAAAAGATAAGTATATAGACCCTGAGGTTGTAAGAAGGGTCACACTAGTCTTATATAAAAAGCTCTATTTACTGGCTGCCAAGGATGCCTACTGCTGGCCACCAAGAAAACATTTCATTGAATCATGGAAGGGCCGAAAGGCATCTCTGGAGATGAGCAGGATATGAGCACATAGAGCATGCTGCCCTGGATGAGTCTGTGTGGGTTTCTGAAGCACCCTTGCATATTCAAAATTTACATTATGACAGACAACATTTCATTAGCGAGGAACTTTAGAGCTGGTATCACAATTTTCAATTAATTACCAAAATTACAAATCACAGGATGAAGGAAGGGGTGCATCTCAGTTCAAGGGATTCTTTGCGGATTTTTTACATCAGCTCAGGATTTTATTTAGAAAGGTAATACCCAAGAGATGTGATCTGTCTAAGGAATTAGGCCCTAATTCTGATAAGTGTGAAATTGTCATGTCAGCTTTGCCAGCTGAGCAAAACAGACAACATGGCCCGAGACTCATCTGACACGTGAGGCAGTTTTAAGGTGTTTTGTCATTTAATTTCTTTGTACTCACTTCCAAAGCCAATAAATAATTCCCTCACTTTTCTTCACCTTTTCTAGAGCAAATACATTTTCTTCAACGTTACGTTTTCTTCCCCTTTGTGAGTTACTTCAGGCTAGTCTGATAAATGTTAAATATTTTACTTTTCAGTGTAGGAAAGATCCCTGGGAGATTCCAGTCACATCCAGGACACTTCTTTACTAACTGAGAAGAACTGGCATTGTGGGCTGCCAAGCTGGTGGTTAGAAATATCCCTTCCTATTAGCCAAAGGCAGGGAGCAAGTAGCAGGGAGACACAGAGGAGGCCTGGGACCTGAGCATCATACCAACTTTGGCACCTAACGTTATTCTTGTTTGACAGTGTGACTCACTAGTGTGACTCAGACCTGCAAACCCACCATGGATGTGTGAAGGAACATTTTGTCAGGGAGTCATTTCCTCAGTGACAGTTACACTAATGCCCCAGAGTCCCAAGTTCTGCAGTGAGACTCTCCACATGCCTGTGCAATATGTGGTAAAGCAGTTAATCCACAGGAATGTGAGGACTGGCATCTGCAGATTTCACATTTATGGCACAGTGTGACAGAAAACAATTGTTTTACAGAAATTCATGATGTTAGTTTTTTGTAACACTATTTTTTTTTTAGGAATGCAAACCCAGTTTACACCTCAATAGTGTTGCTTGGTTGCACGTGACAAACCTGAATTGCTAATAGCAGAATGTTTTAAAAATCTTTATTAATTTGAAAGCCTGTGCATTTATTTCAGGATAGTTTGATCCTAGGTCACAGTTGCCAGAAACCAATGCAATAGGAAGGATAGTCAAGATGTCAGCTGTCACAGCAAATGGGATCTGGAAGAAGACTTTTGTTCTGACCCTGTCATTGCATGGTTTGATAATTTGTTTCCATTCTTTCCAGTGCAGTTAAGACCCAAGTCTGATACTAACCCAGATGGAAGTTAGGGTGATGTGAAAGTAAGAGAAAATATTTCAGACTCCTAGTCCACACAACTATTAAAACAGTACCTCATATTAAATTGTACCTGCTACTTGGAAAAATAAAATTCTATATATGCAGCAAAAATGTTGGATGCTTCTGAAGCTATTGTTTCAAATTCTGATTATATGAAGGTTGGCAAGTATTATATGAAAAAGGAAATAAACTCCTTCTGTTTTGAAAGCCATTTAAGCTCACCAGCTTCTGTTTGAACTGCATGTACCACACCATGACTTGTGTAAACACTGCCTGATACTTTGCAATGATCTTCTCCAGGACACCAAATACCATGAACACATACATACACATGGCAAACCCCTAGCTTTATGTCCCATTGCCAAGGCTTTGGGTAATCCAGCCCTTCTCTCAAATTTTCTCTCTTGAACAGAAAGTGTCACCAGCAAGCCACACACGTGCCGGTAGCATTTCTACAGATAGCTGCACACAAAAGCTAAAGCCTGATGGTTACCATGGGATTCTCTCATTAAGCTTCTACTGAATATACTGCATTCTTCACCGTCTGTTAATCTCTGCTACTCTGTTTTGCCTCTGTAATTCTCGTGCCCTCTGTGCAAGGGTGTTAATTGTACTGAATCGCAGCAAGGGCAAAAGAGCTGTTGTGCTTTGGCATTCAACAGTGAGATTCCATGGTCTCATTGGATGTGAAAAATCGCTGCTTTCAAAACGTTAACAAATAGGCATTGATGTGTATTTTGGAGTAAAACAAAAAAAAATATATTAAATTGGCTACTGCACCTGTTGTTATTTATGAATAACAAAAAATACCATCAAAATAAGTGTAGCCATCAGATTGAGGGATGCAATTCTCCTTCTCTACTTCACTTTCATGACACCCTCCCAAAACAATATGTTCAGCTCTGGAGCCCTCCTACACAAGAAGGGCATGGACCTATTAGAAGGAGTCCAGAGGAGGGCCACAAGGATGATCAGAGGGCCAGAGCACCTCTCCTACAAAGACAGGCTGAAGGAGTCAGGGTTGTTCAGCCTAGAGAAGAGAAGACACTGGGGAGACCTCATTGTGGCCTTCCAGTGCCTAAAGGGGGCCTACAGAAAAACTGGGGAGGGACTCTTTGTCAGGGAGTATAGTGATAAGACAAAGGGGAATGGCTTTAAACTAAAAGAGGGGAGATTTCGACTTAGATATAAGGAAGAATTTCTTCACTATGAGGGCGGTGATAACACTGGCACAGGCTGCCCAGAGGAGCTGTGGATGCCCCATCCCTGGAGGTGTTCAAGGCCAGGCTGGATGTGGCTTTGGACACCCTGCTCTGGTGGGAAGTGTCCCTGCCCATGGCAGGAGGGGTGGAACTGGATGAGCTTTAAGGTCTTTTCCAATCCAAACCATTATGTCATCATACAAGCATTTAAGGCTGGAAAAGACCTCCAAGGTCATATGATCCAAGCATCTCCCTACCACCACTGTCACCCATTAAACCATGTCCCTAAGCACCAGGTCCAACCTTTCCTTAAACACCCACAGGGACAGTGATTCCACCACTTCCCTGGGCAACCTGTTCCAATGCCTGGCTGCTCTTTCTGATAAGAAATTGCTCCTAACTTTCAACCTGAAAACCTATGATTCTCTGATTCTGTGAACAGCAATAAAAAACTTTGAAGAAAAAGGGTACGTTTTCTGACTTGCTGAATGCTGGGCCATGTTCTTGTTTTCAGCAGGATCCCTTTGTACTCTTGTAGCTAAGCAAGGCAGCCTTCAGACAGATATATTTTACAGTCCCACTCCCTTTGAGACCCACTTAGGCTTTCAGAGAGGTCACAGTAATGAAGGTATGTTAGGTTACTATTTCACATGAAGCAGTCCTTTCTATTTTATATATACGTGTGCTGCACACCCAGACTGTGGGACAAGGCAGGCACCCTGGGGAAGGCTAGTCTCTGCAGGAATGTTAACTGTGCACTGACCTCTTAGCAGAAGGATTTCTGTCCTCTTGGGTCGTCCACAGAGTAGGGTATAACTGGCTGTACCAAAACCCCAGGGAGACAAGTGTGTCATCTTAACACACACCCTGCTTTACTGAAGCCAGTAGTACTAAGAAGGATTTATTTTACACCTGCTTCCTCAGGTAAAGGAGCCTGAGTGACAGATACTTTCCATGCTCCAGATATGTCAGGAAAATGGCCAGTGGTCAGGCTGCTCCCTGCCAGCGGCTGTGGCCCTTTCCAGCTGCTTGCCTGTCTGGGCTGCCTGTGTAGGCCCTGCGCTGCTGTGCTATGGCTCCACATCTCTGAGCCTGAGGCAGGTTTCGGAAAGCTGGGGAGGGAATTACAGCAACTTACTGTTGGCACATTTCTGTTAATGCATTTGCTTGCTTTCTTCAGGATCTTACAAAAATTAACAGCGAAATCGGATAACTGACAGGATCTTAGTTATAATTAGCAGCAGCTTCCCTTCTGACATGCAGGAAGGGCTCACAACATTTTTCTTAAGGCAGAGTTGTTACGTTGTGTTCCACAGAGGTACTTTAAAGAATACATTTTGTGGCATAAAGCCTCTCCCACTTGTTTGGGACAGATGGGAGAGGAAGGGATTCTGAAGTGTTGGAGTTAGAGGGTAACGAAGTATTGTGCAAACTGTCGCAGTGTGTAGGCTGTTGCAGATCAGAGTTATTTTTGTTATTACTGGCATGCGTCATTACATCAGGAGCTGAAATAAAAGTCACCGGTTGCAAAAGAAAAATATCACTGCAGATGTGGATGAAATTTCTAATTCTTTCTCCCTGCAAGCTGTGAAAAATCTCAGGGACATTAATAGCACGTAAGACATGGAGAACCCTGAAAACTTGAGGGCTGAATCAAATTAATGCTTTTCTGTAGCCTGATGTGTGAATTGTACCAGTCCACAGGGTCTAATCATAAAGAGTAATAGTTTTCAAAGGTCTTTGTGCTTCTTTAGTTATTCAAAGGAATTAAAAAATGAATATAAGCATTTACTGGGGCTTTCAATAAAGGCCCAAGAAGCCAACTGTCCAAGAAGAGTTGAAGACCCACTGACTTTCAGTGAGACCAGAGGTCTGGTTTGAGGTTAACTCTCCTCACTGACATTACAGAAATAAAGTACCTGAAGGGATGGCGTGGACTGTGGAATCCAATTCTTTAAAACTGCGAGCAACCTTGTACTGCTTTAGAAGGTTATTTGAGAGTGGTTGAGAAGGTCCCTGAGGGACCCTTCCCCACCCAGATTTCCCTGGAAACTCCTTTGGTTTTATGTGCCAGAATATAGATCTGACATCAGTACATCAGTGCCAGATCCTTCAGGGATCTACATGATCTCTCTTTCCAGGCTCAGCTATGGACAATAAAGATGAAAAATGAAGTGCAGAAAAACTCAGCAGGAAAAAAAAAAAAAAAAAAAAAAAAAAAAAAAAGGAGGGACAAACTTCCATTGCACAAAATGCACGAATCTGGAGAAGTCTCTTGTGAAAGCAAAGGTGATAGGACTGGAATATAATCTGGAGGAGATGATCTGAGGAAATTAGTGGTCAACTGAGTTAAACAGAATTTGACGACATAAGTTAAACAGAGCTTCTAAAATAATAGATAACTAAAGAAAATAAGTATATCAATAAGCAGTAATAAAAGTAATAAAACACTGAATAGCTATGCATGTTAATCAAGATGTCTTCACACCCATAAAAAAGGCTTAAATAAATTCAAATTCAAACTGTGACATTGGTCACCTAAGGCTTAATTTTCAGATGTACACCTTGCTATAGCTTTCCTACTGCAAATGTTTTGTAGTGTCAAAACTCTCTCCTTTAATTGAACTAACTTCTTAGCAAGTGCAGTGTCTCCCAGGAGCAAGGCAAGATGGAGTTTTGACTCCTCAGATACAAAAGCTGGAGCCAGGCAAAAGTCTGAGGGCTTCTCTTCCAAGAAAGGAATGATTTGGTTAAAAAATATACCTGAGAAGAGATTCCTGCAGTTCCAGAATTGCTGCTTCTGCCTGTCCAGGATTCCAGTGTGGGACAACTGGTGACTTCTGTGAATCACAGGTACTTCAGTGCAGAGGATGCTGGAGCCCAAGCAGGAGCAGAGCAGGGAGCAGGGAGGTGGATCTTGCTGTCCTTCCTGTCTATCCCTGCTTGAAGGGCGTCTCCACTCCATGAGTGACTAGAAATGTCCCTGCTCATTTGACTGAGTTCTACTGATACCCTGGATGCTTTGCCACTAATGACACAAAGATCATCCTTAATTTTAATTAGTGTATCTCCAAGGTTCAGTTTAACTACCCAAAATGCAAATTGGAGCTGCGACTGTCATGGTACAAGTCTCAAGTGTCCAGGTTTGAGAAAGACAAGCCTGACGGAAAAGGTGTGAGGAAGAAATGCTACCTTCTTCTATATTTCCTTTCACTGAGCCAGATACAGTTATAGACATCAGTTTGGAAAGGAAGCAGCTGTCAGGGTGGAGGTCTCACTTGGAGACAGTTTTGTCAGGAATTACATTTCAGACCATGAATTAATGAGAGAGGCACAGGAGAAATTCTAAGTGATGTTTTTGGCAAAAGTATTAGATATCCACAAGGACTGGATATTATTAAACCACCTTTTGAGGTTGTGCTTTATCTTTCTATGTGCAAAATTTTCCCTGCTGCTGAATTAGTTTGCTCAATGGAAAACTTATAAAGTCTGAAGAGCTTTGCACAATTGAGCAAGTAGCTAGAAGGACATGAAATACTTTGACTGAAAATTGTAGGTTACAACTGATATTTAACATTTATTTATGAAGTGAAGAGAGGCCATGTAGCAGATTTCCATTATCACGTTGGCCAAATAGCTATGCAAATATCTTTTGATTCCTCCTTAATACTCATGTTTTGAAGAAAGTCTCCCAGGGTGCTAATCCCCTGGAGTGATACTCATTCACATGAAATGAAATACACAGAAGAGTGAGGATGATTTTTACTTGTGTAGATAATGATAGGACAAGGGGGAATGGTTTTAAACTGAAAGAGAGGAGATTTAAATTGGATGTTAGGAAGAAGTTCTTTATACAGAGCGTGGTGATACACTGGCAGAGGTTTCCCAGAGAAGCTGTGGATGCCCCATCCCTGGAGGTGCTCAAGTCCAGGCTGGATGGGGCTTTGGGCAACTTGGTCTGGTGGGAGGTGTCCCTGCCAATGGCAGGGGGTTGGAACTGGATGGTCTTTAAGGTCCCTTCCAACCCAAACCATTCTATAATTCTGTGATATGATAGATAGATTTTACTGGCATGAAAATGGCAATAAGTAAATTACATAGGTCAGCACGAATGACTATAGATAATATTATTTATTATTTTATTTTATTTTATTTTATTTTATTTTATTTTATTTTATTTTATTTTATTTTATTTTATTTTATTTTATCTTATTTTTATTTTATTATATATATATATATTTATGACTTGACCATGCATTTTGCAAATGCCGAGTATGAAATATGAAAAAATGAAAATAGAGCCATATAAGAACTATTGGAGAGCCATATAAGAACTATTGGGGTAATTTCTGTTAAAACAAATTTTTGTTTTTCAAGCAAAGCAAATACTTGGGCACTATTAAGGGGCAAAAGTGAGATCTTCTGTTGTCACTGAAACAAGCGGTAAAATTCCTACTGATCTTAATGGAGCTGGGTTCACTACAGAAGTTAATTCTGTTTCCCCCAGGACAGCAAGCAACATTTTTGCATTTTTTGGTGATGATGGAAATATTTTCAGAGAGAAACAAATATAGCTTAAATGAGAAGTGGGTCACAGAACAAGAGAATGTCTGAGGCTGGAAGGGACCTCCGGAGGTCATATGGTTCACTCCCCTGCTCAAGCAGGGACCCTTAGAACATGTTCCCCAGGATCAAGTCCAGACAGGATCTGAATATCTTCAAGGAGGGAGACTCCACAACATCTTTGGGCAACCTGTGCCAGGGCTCAGTCGGGTGACTCAGTAAAACATTTTCTTCTCACATTTATGCAAAATTTCCTATATTTCAGTTTGTGTCTATTGCCTCTTGCCCTTGCACTGGGCACCACTGTGAAGAGTCTGGCTCCATCTGTCTGTAATAAAAGAGACCTGGGGATAGAGCTAAATATTTTGTATCTAAGACTACAGCTCAGTTTATTTTAATGGGTGCAATTTCAAACTTGATAAGAAGAAGGAAATAATTTTAAACAGTTGATGGGAAAAAAAAAATAAAGCTAATAACAAGTATTCTAGCAACTATTTGCAACATTGGAAACAATCCCAACAGAACAAAATGGTGGGCAGAGGAAAATGGCCATAGATGCAAATGGTACTGACCATATATTACATGGCTCTCTGAGATCATTGTCTGTGTGTTACTGTGACCTAGAATGTGACCATGTTTCGCCTTTCTCAATCCCAGGTCCTATCTGCAGACAGAAGGAGTTGCATAGCATCATCATTCATGCCGTACAGGTACCATTACTCCTTTAAGTCAGTTGGGAGTATGTGGCATAGGGTTCATCCCCTTGGTCATATTGGCATGGTTTTCCCTGTCTTCTTAAACTTGTTTATGGCAGTCCCAACCATTACCTTTAGACCACAAACTTTTGGCTGTAATCAGACCTATACTGTGATTTCACTCTGCTAACATCTTCAATAAATTTCAGATTAGGCAATTTCATTTTTATTGCCACCATCCTTCTGGTGTCCTCCAGTCTAATAGATAGTGGGAGTTTTCTAAATTGGTGAGGGAAGATCCTCAGATGGTGTGGACTGCCATGACTCTTGACACTGGGGCTTTTCTTGAGAAGTTGTTCCTAGTCTCTTAAAAATGGTGTTGGAATTTGGCAGGTGTTAAGGATACCTGAATATCACACCCATGCTGTATGTATGTATTGAATGAGTACATGAAAAATATTATTTTTGATTTAAGGTTTAAGTATTCCTGATAGTTGAAAAGAAATCACAAAAGAAAAATTAAAATAGATATGGCAGGTTCAAAATTCCTCCAAATATTCTTCCAAATGAAACTCTACACTTTCAGGTGTCCCTTGTGTTTCAGTTCTTCACCCTTCACAGACCTCTTACCTGCCCAACATCCACCATTTAGTAATATGCAAAATGATCTAGTTTGACAATTTCCATGTATTTCCTTTGAAGCACACATGATGACAATACTTAAATAATAATAAAAAAAAAGTCTATGAAAAAACATAATGTAAATTCTTTGTACAATCCTTACATTGCTTTTCTGGGTTTGAACTATAAAAAGGATCAAATCCAAAATGAAACAATTATTTTATATAGTGTCAGCAGTGTTCAATATATTTTTCATAGTAAGATACTGTCTGAAGTTCAAGCAGGTACCCACATGTCATGCTAGACAAGACCTTACATTCCTGTCATGTGGAGCAGACACTGAAAACAGCAATTAAATGGAGTACATATCTTTAAATTAATTATAGATGGTTAGTGTTTCTCAGGACCTGAGGGAAATAAACAAAAGTTTTTGGCTGCTGGAAGCTCCGAGTATATTGCTTTAAATCAGGAAATGTGGACAATTTCCATGCATAACGTGCCACATATTGGCATGAAAATATTTGTCAGAAATTGATGAATGAAACAAGAAGAATAATGAAGAAAAATGACAGTACACATACCCTCCAGAGAGGAAAATAAACAATGTAAGTGTTTGGTAAATAAATCCCTGCAGAACTCTTAGAAATGACTTACTGATTAATTGAATCAATCCATCAACCTTTTGTGATGGCATCAATTTGCAGTCCCTTCGATGTTGTTCTTCCATAGCTGCTGCTGTAGATGCCTTTAAAACGTAGGATTTGATATAATGCATCTATATGGAGCTATCATAAATTAATTGGCTACTCTAGTGATACATAATTGGCTGACTCATTTACTCTACTTTTATATGCACATGCATAAACTAGACATATAGCCTTATAATTGTACAGAGTGAGACTGTCAGATCATTGAGATCATACTTTCCTTCCTTCCTTCCTTCCTTCCTTCCTTCCTTCCTTCCTTCCTTCCTTCCTTCCTTCCTTCTAAATTGAAAGTCTCATTTACTTTATGTAATATGCAAGCTCTTTGCAGAAAGTACTATCTTATTTTTTGTGTTTATATATTGCACCATGCTTGTACATCCAGTGAGTATCAGTAATTTTAATTTTTATATAAATAACGCCTATCTGAAAAATAAATGCTAAGGACTTTGAATCCCTTGAGAAGGAGGATAGAAAAAGCTAAAAATAGGAAAGGGGAGAGACTGTGTATGTGGTTTTGTGTCTCCACCATGAAATATACTCAGATAATATTTATATATTACTGAGAGAGATGAGCCAAAATTTAGCACAAATGCACATAGATGCATTGAGAATCAATGCAATTGCACATATTTATATGTTCTCGTAGGAACAAAGAGTTTCCTTCTGAACACCTGCATGCACAGAAACCAACCATCCAAATACTTGCAAGAGGAAAAAAATCTGAGACAAATTCAGAGACTGAAATGTGAATCTGATTCAGTCGGTGTTCATAAAAACATTTTCTATGAATTCATTCCTAGTTCACCTGTGTCTTTTTCAATGCTAGATATTTATGACTCTCTTTGTACTCACTGAACTATAGCTTTAGCAAATGCAATTGCACATTTGAAAATGATTCTTACTAGGGCTTGCTGAATCTCATGGCTTCTGTAACTGTCAACCTTTACAGCTGTATTACGTGTCTCACTATATCTGGGGCCTTTGGAGGATGTATGTAACCATTTTGCTTTCTGTTCTTCCAATTTTGCACATATCCACAATGACACCATCCTCTGTTACTGTCATTGCTGTCATTATGTGAGGAGTTTGAAACAATCAAAGTGACAAAGAGCAGTATATACTTGAAGTAGGGGATTTGTGGATGTATTCAGGCAGAGTAGGGAAGTGAGAAAGGGTCAAGAAGAAGGTGGTGAGAGGGAGAAAGAAAAGAATGGTATCAAATAAGGGTGATTTGAAAATTTATGGGAGGACAGAAGACTGTTGAAGAGCACAAGTTGAATGTAAACATGCTTTTTCATGTTTAGCTCCATATGACTTGTCTGCCAGCAGGACGAAGGCAAAGCTAGGAAAGTAGATAGGTAAGAGGTGGTAGAAAAATCCTCTTCTACTGCTGAATGTAGAAGTCTGACCTTTGCCTGGGAGGTTTAATTGTGAATGAGATAAGGCCACAAGCAATTTTTTGAATGTTCGATTTTTTGCAGTGTTATTCCTATCCAAGATATGTCCTGAGAGCTAAGTATTCTACACAATATAGAAAAGAAAAGAAAAATGCTTTGATTAGACCAGAAGAAAAAACCATTCAGTGATGTCAGCAAGATTTGGAAGTAGCTTTAAAAGACACTGTCGTTGTCTCTAAAGATAAAGGAAGAGTACATTTTAAAAGAGCCCTTTTTTGTACATGTGGAGGAAAATGCATAATGAATGCATGCATGACACTACTTAGAGCTCCACATTCGGTAAAATATCTTTCTCCCTGCAGCTATGTGAAGGCCACAAAGCCAACTGGCTGCAATTGTTTCTCCTGGTGAATGTCTGAACAGAGGTGCTTGCCAGGACACAAGACTAAACAGAGCTGATTACTCTGGTCCACGGGGGATGAAGTGTATTAGCCACTACATGAAGGAAACACCTTTCACTTACTTTGTGTTGTGACACTTCTATATGAGAATGAATAACTGCAGTCTAAAGGGTGGTTTCTTTTATGCATGGTAATTACATTTAATTTTGCATGTAGCTTGGAGCAGATTGATTAGAAAAACATCTGATCTGCACCCTTCTCTAAGGAACAGTGGACACAAAACTGTCTGCAATACTTCTATGTATTGGTTCTTAAACAAAATTTTGACCAACTTTACTGTCTGTCTCCAATACACATACACTGTAAAGTAGCCAGATTTAGATTAGTTAGAATACAAACTTTAGATTAGCTAGAGCACAAACTGAGAAAGCTTATCAATTTCATCTCAGCTAAGTTGAGGAAACACATCAGAACAAAGATAGAAAGAAAGAGAAAGAAGAGAAGAAGGAGAGAGAAAGAAATACACATAGTCTATTTACGGAACTTCCCATCTTTGAATGGAAATTCAGATTTGGGTTTGGATGGAATTTACTCAGAGTTGTCCTCCGAGTAATTGCATTTAAAAAGAAAACAGAGAACTGGAAATAAAAATATTACAAGCTGGAAGGCTTCGTGCAGTGTGGAGTTTTGTTTTGCCTACTATCAGTGTGTTCAAATAGAGGGTGAGAGTACAAATGATAAAAACCTTCAGAGACTGAGTTAACAACCACTCCTTTCTGGAGACATCCACAAATCAATACGCTTTGCATCAGCCTTTTTCAAAATGCTGTACAACATCCAAGTATTGCAACCAGTACTTAAATTAAGCAAGTGGAGCCCAACCCTTTTCTCCTTACCTGACTGAAAAATATCACTTGCACTATAATTATAGCATAAAAAATCCTAAAGGCAATAATTACTGAACTATCTTACTAAAGAATAGTCTGAAGAGAGCACAACCACGTATCTCAAAATATTCACTGTCCCACTTCACTTTTACTAAATGACCTCAGGCAAGCTGTCAATATACATGAGCTCTGTAAAGATGTCACTTAAGACAGGATTTCATCATTTTGGTGTAGGTACAATGAACAGCATATAAAAGAAAATGAATGCAGTGGAAATATCCACGTTACATAGCTCCCTCTTAACAAGGATTACTTTTGCTGTATTTAACACTGTTGGCAACTGTAAACCTATCATAGGCTTAAAATTCCTGATGAGTGTGCAAAAAAAAAAAGCTGCTTTCTAAGGAAAGAGTCTATTGCAGTTAGCCTTGTAAAGAAACCTTTTAGTGTCAGTGATAATGAAAATGCATGCTACCTATGACTGAGTTAAAATGGTGTCATGACCTGGCACTTTCTACTCAGTGGTGTCACATCCGTACACTGCACAGACCAGGACTGTCATCATGTAAAAGTAACAGGATTCTTTATCCCACATTGTTGCTCAGCTGGTAGCAGTAATCTTTAGTTTCCTATAAGTTGTGAATAGCAGCAGGGGGCCATGGATAGCTTGGAAACCTATATTATTTCCATTTATTTTTTAAAATGCAAATTACACTAGTAAGTCAAAAAAATCACTTTTGTTAAAAATACATTCAGAATTAACAAATGCCAGAAAGAAAAGAAAAAAAAAGACACATTTGGATTGTATCTCTTACCTTCTGAATATTTAAGTTTATAACAAAAGCCCAGCCTAGAAAAATAACATTCTTTACTGGATTTTGAGGAGGATACAGCTGTACAAATCAAAAATGTCATCCAGATATTCTCACATTACTGTGCTCTAAACTGCTTCCAGAAGAGATCTGTCCACTAATCATTTAGTTTAGTAGTCAACAGTCCTAATTTCTTTTTAATGGTGGTGCTCTAACTGCAACTTAAGCAGGGTTATGAATATCAACTTCATATAGACATATATATATGTATGCTGTGTGTATGTGTGTGTGTATATCTACCTTATGTGTAATATATGAATATGCATTTATCATTTTAATACTTAATTATTAAATGTGCTTCCTATTTCCTAAGCACTTTACACACATGAACAATTCATACCTCTTACAAAGCCTGTGAGGCACATATTATTCCCTTTTTAAAGATGGGAAGACTAAGACACGGAGAAATTAAGGCCATTTCTTTTATTAAATTAAAATTAGGCCTAAAAACTATGTGTAGATGTTTCATTAAATTGTCTGACTTCTAAAACTGCTAACTACCAGTAGTTGCCATTCTGTGGGGTGTCAGTGAAAGGTATGAAAATTTATCTTCTGAAAACTGGAACATTGCCTAAGTGCCTAAACTGCTTTCTTTTCATGTTAAAAATTCTTATAGAAACATGATTTTGACTAACTTTCATACAGGGAAAGCTAAAATACCCTGCTGTGCCATTTTCATTCCATTTAAATCTCTACATTGTGTTTAATATGATACAACTGCTCTATTAAATATTACATAAAAGTAGAAACTTTCAAAATTTGTCAGGTTATGGGAAATTTCAGCCTGGCACTTGGAAGCTGCATGATTTTCCAGGAAGTGAAAGCAGATCTACCCAGAATGAGCTCAGAATTTCAGGTGCCCAAATCTGAAAATTTGAACTTGAGATCCAACAAGTACTCTACTGGATCAGACCTAAGTGATTTGCCTAATTCATGCAGGAAATCATGAGCAGGATCTTGGGCTGGAGTTCTTGGACCCATGCATCAGACACTCCCTGGATTATGCAGCCCCTGCCAATAGTTATTCCTGTGTATTACATAAACATAAACACACACACACACACACACAGATATAAAATCTCACTGAATAAATGTAAGTATAATTCTTGAATGTGTCCCATATCTTCACTGATGAATGCCTGTTCCTCTGTCATTGTCCAGAGTGTTGGTTTGTGACACTTTACATCCATGCAGACACAGCAAAGGGCACTGGTTTGTATAGGGATGGATGAGTGGAGTTAGTGTGTGGGCTGTGGGAGCTCAGAAGCCATGCGGATATGAGGGTTTGATGAACAAGGGAAAGGGATTCACCTGGGGATAGCTTAAGCCTTTCCAAGTGCTGACCTTTTCCTCTTGCCCTCAACAGCTACATGGTCACCTCAGGTGTGGTAGGTGTGTGCTTTTGCTTGTGCAGGGTCTGAGCAAAAAAACAATGACAATCCAAGTTCCTGAAAAGCCTGAGCAAAATATTGGTTTCTTCTAATGAAAGCCACCTAAGTGCTTGAAAATACAGATCAGAATTAGAACAAAACATATGTTCCTAGGAGTTCAGAGTATTTCATATACACATTGACCTACTAGCAAAATTCCCGAAGGCATCTTGTTGCCAACTACGTAACAGCACAGTTTTTTTTCAGCCACAATAATACAGGAAGATAAAATACACATTCTAACACACAACAGATCCCCCAAATATACCACAAAAAGGTCTCCAATGTTTCTTCAACTCAACTAGTCCCTCCCTGCCCTCCCCAGCCAAAACCAAAAAAATATATATATAGTTCCCTTATGGTGCAATTAGAAAAAAAAGCTCACTTACAGAGAATTTTCAGTTGAAATTAGATATAAAAGAGTAAACATAGCTAGTACATATTCAGTTGGCCTTTGTTTATAGAAATTTGCAGATGTCTCTGTAGTTAGTAAAAGACATTTAGAGATAGCTATAAAAGCACCTACAGTGTGATAAATAAAAACAGCGGGATTAAGAAGCACTGTTTCTGCTGCTTATTTCCAGTAGGTTCAATTATTAGTTTATATTACCCCTTTCCCCACCCTGACCCCCCAAAAGATCTAATTTCTTTTTTTTTTTTTTTTTTTTTTTTTTTTTTCTTTTTCATTTAACCATTATAAATTGTGTGTTTCTTGACCACTGTGAAGCTTCAAAGGTAAAGCACTTTTCTGATAGCTGGCAGTTTTCTACTTGGTCACTCTGGAGCCATGGAGCAACAGAGCCTTATTCCCTGACATGAAAACAAAACAAAACAAAACAAAACAAAAAAAACCACTGACTTAGAAATTGTTCAGAATTAACAGCAGCGTGTTGAGCCTAAAGGACGTTACTTCAGAAAGCTTGCACTGAGTTTCTCTGATGTGCAATGCAGTTGGGTTAAGGCAAGTATGAACTGTACAGCCTTCAGGGCAAACAACGTGCTGTCTATTGACTTCTGTTGCAAGGTCATCCTGGTATTTTTAGTTTTATGTTGACTGATGAGACGTGATGTAGCCAGGAGTGTGGAGGGAGCTCCAAAGCACCAAATTGGCTGGGTTCATGTCTTAATCCGGATGGGCCCCTCTGATGGTGGCTGGGGTGCGGAGACACCATCTGCTCTGGCCCTCTGGTTCTGGGAGGCAGGACGTCCAAAGTAAGGGTCTGGGGCATCTCCTTAGTACCTGTTAGAAAGAGGGCTGAACGTATATCTTGTGTTTTGTCTCATTGTTCAATCAGCCTTTTTATTTTTTATTTTTTTATTTTTTTTTTAGCACAAAAAATGGATTTTTTTTGCTCTTTGAAGAACCAAGGGACAATCTCAAAACAGTTTCTTTGACAGGTCCTGCAGCCCACGTTGAGTAGTCTCCATGTTACTTTGACCTAGAAGAAAGAAAGGAAAAGAAAGATGCATATAATCCACCAGAAACATATGTGATCACTGCCCTACTGCTCTGGTACCCATTTGCAAGCAAGACTAAGCCACCGACCAGTAACAGCTCAGCAGTGCATGGGTTAAAGAGAACAGAAGAGAAAAGGCATTTGTTGAGATGATCACTTCTCTCCCTTTGGAACATCATCAGATAAGTCAGCACAGGTTTTCCAAACCATTCCAAACCATACTGCAAGCAGGAGTAATATATAATTACAGTCAGATAACCCCTGTCACTCTAAAGACTACTGTGCTTTAACCCAAGTTCTGTAACTCTGTCTTTCATAGTGTAATACAGACAAGATCCTGTTGGTTACTAGTCATGACTTAACTGGTGATTTATTCAAATAATATGTTGCCCATGATATCTGGATTCCACCAACATGAGTCTGAATTCTTGGAGTACAGCTCAAGCAGACAGTAACACAGCAGATTTGCACTGCATGAACTTGCTGACTGTCTTGGTAATTAAGTGTCCTAGTTTCTAGGTGCCAGGTATTGTGTTTTGCTTATGTTTCTTTTCTCCTTCCCTTTATATATATACATGTATATATATATAATTTTAATTTAACATAAATGATAAAAAGTTGGTATGTTCAGTTAAATTTATGCAAAATTATCTGGACAATTACCTACAGCTTTAGGCTAGGAGGCCGTCACAAACATAATGCATAAATAAACACAACAGAGAGAAAAGATGGGAAAAAATACTAAGGCAAATGTATTAGCACCCCCACAACTCTGTTCCCAAGTTGTTGACTCAAAATCCTTTCCACATTTGGAGAAATGTTTAATCCTATTGAAACTGTCATAAGCAAGGTTCAAGTAACAGAATACACATAGGTAGGCATATGTATATATAGTTACATGCACATATGTAGGGGTATGAATGCACATAACTATGTGTTTCTATGTATATATAGTATGCTTCTATATTTATATATACATGTATATATATGTATATATATATAAAATGAAAGGATTCTCAGACTTCACAGCACACAAGGGAGTGCAAGCTTCACTTCAGGACTAAACTGCTTTTGAGCAATTTCTCCAGTGCATTAGGCATCAGCATCAGACACAGCATCAGACATGCATGCTTTTTTTTTTTTTTTTGCTTTACATTTTTCTTCAGTGAACAGACTTATTGTGAAACAAACAAACAAACAAAGATAGAAAAATCTCTCTCCTCTCCCTCCTCTGTACTGTGATCATGCAGTGCAGCAATGTTCCACAACCATAACCGCATTTTTCTATATGTGCAGAATCAGTGCCATAGACTGTTTAGTCACCTTCCTTGGTCACCTTCCGAGAGATGAATTCTCTCTTCCATCATCTTATTGTGTTCTTGTCCCATTGTCTGGAGATGAGCACTGGCATCTCCAGCACAGAATGCTGGGAAGCTGCTTTTTAGGACATCAGCTGCGGCCACACTGCGAGGAGGTATATGAGCAGCTTTTCTGTCCCGTTAAAATGTATATTCATTTTGAAGGGACTGGACAGGCTTCTTGGCTTGTACAGCATAAAGTACACTGTTGGCACTTAAATAATAAAAAAAAGCCAATTAAGTCATGATAAGAATCCTTCTCCTAAACACCAGTTTTCTATTTAAAACATAATTTTAAGTTGAATATATTTTTCTGTTAAAAAATAAGCTGGTTTAAATTAAATTTTAAGTTGGGAGAGTTGATAAGGAGAGTTGTGATTGGAAGACAAAGCCTAAACTATAGAGAAAAGAAATAAAGTGAGTCTCAATCTAATAACATTAGACTATTTATGGAAAGAGTAACCAGAGATAGCTACCTTAATTCACTGTCTACAGATAATGCTTCCTTTTCTGTGAATCAAGATTTTTTTTTCCCTATCTTATTCATTTATGGTAGTTTTGCATAACTGATGAAACTCCATATGAAGGTACTGTGTGCATTTAAATTGGGTTTGAATGTTCTTATAAGTAGAGCTTGATAGATATCACAAATAAAAAGTAATAATTATTTGGTTAAAGTAGTCCTGACACAATAGAAATGTAAAAATGAAGAGCCTGAATAAATCATTATAATTATTTGATTGTACGAGTAAGTTTGCGTAGATTCAGTATAACCTCCAAATTAACAAAATGAAGTACTAACTTTGTCACAACAGGAAAACGCTCTGTTTGCAAAACAGTACATATTAATAGTTAGCAATTACTAAAGTCAGCATTCCTTCAGGATAGTAATTAAACTGTGCATATATAAAACAGTTCAAATTGATTTAAATCACTTAGATGTAAATCTGTCTGGCTTGAATTGAAATAAAAGTTTGTCTTGATGGGATTGTGACATTGTAATCTGCTAAATCAATTCATGTCTGCAAGCAGTATTAGGATGATGACACAACACTATATGTCTTTGTATTGTTTCTGCATATAAAATGATATAGTGAATAATGGGGAGTTGTTCTCTACATTTATTAGTGAAATACATGTTGAAATTTGCATTTTGTCTGAACCTGTATAATCATTATAAGCTGATATTGTTTTGGCAAGTTCTTCAAAGCTGAGGTCATTTGTTCTCCTTCACTTTCCATTCCTAACATACTGGCCTATACCATAGATAAAAGAAAGAAGTGTTATTGTGTTTTTGACAGTAGTTAGTAGCCAGCTGATATAAAATAAGCTATCTCCTGTTTCTCCTATAAACCAGAGCTTCACATGAGTTACACTTGCTGTAAGCCTGAATAGTAGAGCACGCAAAGGTGGCCACAAGTTGTCTTTACAAATTTTTTTTTTTTTATTTTTTTTTTGTGATGATGTTTAATATATCTTCCACTGCCTTAGGATTCAAAGCTCTTTTGTAGTAGTTGATAAATTTATGGAAATAGTTATATGGGTATAGCAATATGGATATGTAGGGATATAGTTGTATCCTGGATGGATGTGATTATATCCTCTTGAGAGTGTGGCAATGAACTCCATAAAACAGAAGGTCTTTCCCATTCCATCCTCTGCCTTTCTGTGTCAAATGATTCTTATATTTTACTCATCCCCAAGGGATGCTGAACACTGTAAAGTCCAGGTGACGTTGGCCAGAGAGTAATGTAAAGTGCTTATTTTTTTTTCTTCTCCTTGAATACTACGGAGGCTAAGGCTAATGTTCTTTGGTGGACATGATCCCTAAGGAACCAAATCTTCCACCCAACAAATAATGCTTTACAACATATAGCATAGCCTGCTGTTACCATATCAGTGTGTTTTGATTTCCAATATGTTTTATTGCTGTAAATAGAGCTACCAGCAGATCAAACAACGGCTTGATTAATTTGACATTCGAATTTGTCACTCCACTGACTAATGGCCTGCCTACATTTATGGAGCAACTACAGTGTAAATACATATGCATGTGTTCCTAGTGTGCCTCAGATGTAAATAACAGAAAGGTATTACTAAATGCCGTAAAAGCCTCTTAAGGACAAGCTATAGTGATTCTAGAAAACCTTGTCAAATACTATATAGTCAGAGGGAAACATGCAGTGTCTTTGACTGCTGCTGGGACACGGCAATACTTTTGTGGGTTGATTGGACAAATGTCAACTTACATACAGATTTCTGTCTCTCAGTAAAGACAGCAAAATCACCTATATATTGGTGAGAATGCAGCACTGAAATAAAGCAGAACATGGTTTACATGGATTCATCATACATCTCTTTGTCTCAGTTACAAGCTTAAAAATATTTCCTTCTTTCCACAGGTCTAGTTTTCTTTCCCATCAGTATGAAGATGCTTAGTAAATGTAATCTGCTGTTCTGGAAGAAACACTGAGATCATAAAGAGAATGGGATAATATCTCAGCTAGAGGGCTCCATATGTTGATGACAAGGTATGGTATACCGAGAACGAAATAGGATTAGAATTGCTCTAAGTACCTATGAGCCACACATAGTACTAGGAAGGAAATAACATTTTCTAAATGCACAGTACTATGCCAAAAGTGCAGGTGAAAAATCTTTACTTGAGCACAGACAGATGGGAAACTGAAGTTAAGATGGCACTGGAGACATGCACTATTGTAATTTGAGATTATTAAAAAGCTCCTAGCAAAGCTCCCAAAGGGCCCGATCCTAAGCACTACCACAGAATTGATTGTACTGCTGATAAAGTAATAAATGGCAGTTTCATGCAGAAAGCTACCAATCCATTAGCAGACTTCCACTAAGCAGCATAAATGAAATTACATTCAAGGGTGTATGGAGCATGTGTTGGGACAGATATTGTTTGCCTGTATTTAGTACTTTTCCTCAAAATAAATGGTTAGAAGAGTAACAAAGGAAAAAAATAAATGCCGTGGCCTTGTGAGCTGTTACTTGCTGTACTTTTGTTATGTCAGCTAGTGAGGGTAAGTAAAAGAGAATTCAAAAGGCTGTGAGGTATGATTTATCTAGGCAGTCAGGGCTGTTCTGAATTGCAGCTGGCACAAGAAATATTTGGAAATGATTATTTCTGGACCAGTCTATGGCTGGGTGTGAGTTCCAGTGTGAATGTACTCCAGTTGTGTCTATGTGCTGACATTTATTATGTGTCTGACTGCACTTCTAGGCAGTGGATGGAACTGTCACTCTTACTGGATAGATAATATACTCTCTTCTATTCAAACTGGTTTTAAAAACAATATTTAAACTGGTTTTGAAAACAGTATGTTGTCAATTTTCTTTCCTTCCTTTTCCTTCCCTTTCCTTCATGGAGACTAGAAATGGGGTACAGAGGTGCTTCAGTGAACAGATACCTGTCCAAGTAAACACTTATGCTAAATACATCCAGTAAATTATCAAGTTGCTTAATTATTGATAAATCTTAATAGAAAGCACTTTTCGGCATCCAAGTTTTGTCAGCTTTGACTAGTTCTTACTAAACCAAATTCTCATTGCCTTTGAGTGGAATCTGCTTGAATGAAAACGAGGTAAAATCAGGTGAGAGCTAAGAGTTATTTAAACAACTGTGACACATTGTATCTTGCTGTAAGAAATCATTAGCATGCAATAGAAGAGCAATGTTGGTGATTAAGTGTAGCCTGAATTCAGTCTATCAAAAAGGCTTCTGCCTATTCTGAATTTTTAAGTCACATCATCTTTCAGCTTAATGATCCTTTAATATCAGCCTGCCATTCTGTAGAATATCTCAGGAGTTAAATACTTACATATACATGGGCTGTAGCTGTAGATGAGATGTCTTCTGTGGGCCTTGATAGCCGTAAGAGTCAAATCCACCTATGAAATCAACTGAAAAATGGGCAAATTGCTTTCGTTAGAAATATCTTTTCAGAAGTGAGTGATCGGCATTATCATTCAAGAGACACCCAACAAAGACTATTTTTGATGGACCCCCTAATAATCTATTAAAACAAGACCAGCCAATTGTGGAGATACATAAAAAGGGTAAAAAAATGGAGAAAGGCAAAGTCCCTCTTTAAGCTTTTAAATGAAAATAAATTTAAAATCACAGAAAGACAATAAGTGATTTATACGAGCTATCTGTCTATCAGAAAGAGCCACATATCACTCTTTTTCATGTAGACCTCCTGATGAGTACAAAACAACATGCTGTTTAGGTATTACAAATGCTGCAAATCATTCATTTATTGGTGTGAATACTGACTGTCATTACTGTATCTGGCTTGCTGACATACTGTGGTTCAGAGATGTAGAGGAGGAAGCACATTGATCTGACTGTTTGAGAGACAGAAGTTTCTCTGATTCCCTGCTTTGACATTCGGGTTGCAATGCACAGAAAGTTGGAACAATTTATCTGAGCTTCAGAGATGAGACTGCACAGATCTAAGGAAAGCAGCATTTCTCTCAAGGCACTGGAGGTCTGTAGGAAGGTTGCAGGGTGGTTGTTATTTATTAATTCACAACACTGGAAGTTCCCAATGGTCTTCTCATGTTTATTTTAAACAATTTCCAGGGCAATTCAATCTCATCTGACTCTGAGCCCCCTGTTTCTCTGATATAACACTCTCTTTACACAGGTAAAAGCACACCCTTTGCTTCCTTTGCACCAGGAGACCTGACTATTGGCTTTTGCAGGTTATTTATCAGCAACTCTCATCCCTGAAATATTGTCTCTCACATATCAGATGTGAGTCTGACTTTGATTTGAAAGAAAAGGGCCAGAGAGTTCAGCTATAGAAGTACATTCTTCACAAGTCTGGGCTCTGGTACTGACAGATTGGCTTTCTGTACATTAAAACAAACGAGCAAACTAAAAAAGAAATATTTGATAGAAGATAGCTTTTTGTGGATATAAACATAGTAACATTCACATAAAAGTCACAAAAAGTAGATATATAACCCTTGGTTTAAGAACTTTCACAGTGGTGCGTACCCTTAAAATTTGCATTTATGAGATTATTTTGCACAAAGCTACCCCTCAATATCTGCCACACTTAATAATGTCTTTGCATGATGTCCAGAAGTTATGAAATCATGTTCTTGTAGTCCTACCCTTAGCCCACCGCTTGCTCACAAGCAAAGAGCCACCAAAATACAAGGCTGGAGCACCACTGTATGCTTCCATTGCAACCATAGGCATGTTTAACCTGTTATCTACTTTTCGCCCTGGCCAGAACGACCCGTGCAGAAGTCATTCAGCTGATTCTGTGCTCTGTGGCAGGATTAAGTATACCTCTGTACCAGAATGATGTTTTACTAAATTAATCCTTGACATCAGTAATGAAGGAAGTTCTATAGTCTCTTTGTGTTGCCTTTCCATGAACCTAAATTCCTAATGTCTAATTTAAATGTAATTTCCTGCAAATTAACTCCTTTTCTACTTTTGGACTTTTTCTTCCAATGGATATGATGACAAATGAATCATTTTTTTCTTTTATAACTGCTTTTAATATTTTCAAAAAGTATTTTCATGCCATCCATCTTTTCCAGATTTAAGCACAACTTTTTCTTTTATTTTTCTTTTCTATTTTTACTTGCAGCCCATGTTTTCCAAGCCTCTAGATTTGCTGTCTCGATCCTTCTTCAGTCTATTTATATTTTTCTTACACTGTGGTGCACAAATCAGGACTAACAGGAACAATTGATTTCAGGCCACTTCTTGAGATCATTCTGGGTTCTGATCTTACCTGCACAAGTGCCCAAAGCCCTCTCAGCTTGATTTCATCTGAATTTTTTCATAAATGTTTTACCCTTGCTGTAACAAAATGTAACATCCTTGCAGTTAACACAAATAATGTAGATAATTTTTCACTAGCCAAAGTCCCATTGGAATCCCATCTGAAATGTCATCCCAGCTAGATGATAGCTAGCTAAATTTCGAACACAATTTTAAATGATTCTGCACCCTACTTATAATGACTGCATCTGAGCAGTGCTTCTCTGGCTTGCTTGCCAGACAGAGCAAATATCTCAAAGGGTTAAAATCTTGCCAAAATCAAGATAAATACAATTAGTAGCTTCCTATTTATTCACTGCCCATAACAATCAGAAAACAAAATAAAACTAAACAAACACCTTTATTACAATTTTGTCATATCTTTGGAAGTACACAAAATCTATAGGCAGAGAATGAAAAACTGACAATATGAATGTTGTTGAGTGAAGTGCTAAGCTGGGATGAAGTATAAAAAATCTCAAAAAGAATGGCTGCAGCAAAAAGAATGGGCATGTCGTTTCTGTAGCTATTTTTTCCCCCTAGTTTTCCTATTTTTCTCACTCTTGACCTCTGACAAGTCAAAAAATATGTGTGATGGAAAGATTATCTCATTGGTGTCAATCCCTGTCCCTTTGCTTATATACATTTGTCCTGCTTTGTATTTCTTGTGTACTTCCCAAGACCCTTCAAGCAAACAGTAAACCATTAAATCATTATTAGAAGGCTGCAAGCATAGATACTCTGTTTTGCAGTCATGGGGTAAAAGGTCTTAAGTATTCTTCTAGGGTTGTTTTCAGAAAACTAAACCACTGTTTTAAGAAAAAAGATTTCTCTAAGCAAAACAAGTTTCTGTGGGCATGAGAGAAAGATTCACACTGAACATCTTGCATGCATTCATCTTTGCCCTGTTGTACAAGTAAACACCAAGTGTTAACACAGCAGACTGTTGAGTGACAAACAAGACAAGCTTGAAGAGACTTTCTTGTGGTAAGCTGACAGTGGAAGCTCCTACTTGTGTAACCAAATTATGGTAGGGCAGAAGATACTATCGAGACCTTGCTAGACACATGCAATGGCTTCTTACATTCAACAACAAACTTTGCAAGGTAGGCAAAGGTAAGTAACAGGATGTGAATTCCAATGCAAGAGCGTTTTAGCAATTTCTTTATAGCAAGTTTTCTTCATGGTGGCAGTTTCTCAGTTAGCACTGCAAAGCCTGAGGTGCCCAGACTGTGCTAAAAGCTCCCTGTGGACTCTGAGCTAGTTTCTTAAAGCATGCAAAATGCTGCCCTTTCTGCAGGCATTTTATCCTGGCTGTGCCTGAAAGGTCACTTAAAGTGTTGTACAACTGATACATTCCTGGCAGCAGTAACATGAGATGAATAAAGCACGGCTCATTAGTGGAATCACTACAGAGGCTTCCATCATTAACCTTATCCATCAAACACATTTTTTGACTATTCTATTTCACATTCATCTTACTTGTCACTGTTATAGGAAGTGGCTCTTTTATTGTGTCTTTCTCCAGTAAAATCACATGTACATATACAAACAATCACAGAATCCCATTCATTTGAACAACTGGGTGCTGAGATGCTTATTTTTCTAGCTGGACTTAAATAGGATAATAATAGCACTATTTTTTTGTGAAAAATGTTATAAGAAATTCAGTCTGTTTTCTTCCTTTGGTGGTGTTAAGGGGCTTGTAAGGCATATGATGGTGGTTATAACTGTAACACAAACAGTACATACGGTTCAAAATAGGAACATATTTTCTATTACTAAGCACCCTCAGGGTTGTGAAGTTTTAACCTCTGTTCACAGTCCCAGTCTCCACTGTCTTTGTTGCATATCAGGACAAGACGGGAAACACAAATGGTTTTCTCATTTTTGATTTCTGGAAGATTGCAATCTGTAAAAGGATCAGTAAATTAGGATATATGTGCACAGAAAAGACCTCTTTAGCATGGGTGTGCATATGGAAAAAGGAACTCTGAAAAGCTATCATTGAAAAACACTGAAATTGATTAAATCAACAGAAAGATGAAAAGGAAGGAAACTGTGTGAAATAAAAGCAGTAATATTTTCCTGTAAAAAACATTAGGAAAGAAACAGAAGAAAACAAACAAACAAACAAACAAACAGGACTGGATTCTATTCTCCTAGTAGAAAATTTCCTCTGTGAGATATAAATACAGAAGCAAAAAGAATCAGGTCTTCAGCTGCTATATATTTTCATACCTTCGGCGGCTTCATTGAAGCAATGATATGAGCTTAGGATGTGAACCCAAATAGTCAGTTAGGACATATGTGTGTAGAAGTGTTACTGATGTTACAGCTTTCCTTGCATTTTAGTAGGAAAGCAAAAATCAGTGCAGGCTAGTTATTAAAGGATATAGGATTTAGAAGAGAGGAAGGGGACGTGTGGCTATATCTGTGAAGAAAAGGAAAGGGAAAGGTTGGGAAAAAGCCCTGTACCTTATATATCTACTTTCCCCCATTTCTATAGAGGATTTCTCCTGTCCTGTATTCTGCCTCTTGCAAGCAGCCGGAACCACAATCAGATTGCCCCTTCCTATCCAAATTCGGGTTTTTGGTAGCCCAGCACACACAGTGCTCTCCATGGTCATCCAGCACAGCCACTGCTTTCTTCTCAAAACCTTTGTGTCACAGAGTACTGGGCACACACTCACTTCCCTCCTTCTATACAAACCAAAATTTCATCTTCTCTCTGTGGTATTTACCCATGAGTAGTTAAACATCACTTCCAGTTCTGCATGGCTAATATATAAAAACTCTTGGTTGCTCCTCCCTAACCTTCTGACCTTCACAGAGAATGACAGCACAGGTCTAACTCTCACTTGGGGTTATAAACTAGATGTCAACTTTTGTCTGGACTATGTATGATTTAATTTCTGAAGATTATTTTCCATATTGAAGAGGAAGACTCTTCTATCTGTTGACACAGCTATAACATTTACCCGGGGCTCTTGGTGTCAAACACCGCAATTGTTCCTTTTCTGAACTCACCAAATGTTGAATTAAGGAGGCAAAAGCTGCAGGGCTCATTGCTTTGGCTAAATTACTTCTCTCTGCATCCTGCTAATAATTACATCTTCCACATCACATCAGGCAGAAGCTAACTCTTTTTACGTTTAAAGCCTTTTGTAGAGACTGCGCATCAGTATATCCTCCTTCCACTTCAAAAAGCTAAATTGTGTCCCTGTGTTGCCAGCTTGACCCACGTACTTGTAAAATTTCCAAATACTTTCTCTCCTTCCAAGAAGTTCTTAATAAGCAGTCCCCTCATTAGTGTCAGTGTACTGATATTCCTGTCTAACAGGGATTAATATTTGCTCATTGTTTCTTTGTGCTCCCTTTCTGCCTGTACCCACCAGCTACCTGTTGTCTGATGCATAGATGGCAAGCCCCAAGAAACAGGGCTGATGTTTTTGTTTGTACAGTGTTTGGCATTGTGCTTGTCCTTAAATATATTCATGAATCTAAAGCACCAACATAATATTACAAATTTACAATTGTATGTAATAAAGATGGCACCATTTAAAAAGACTGAGTGACCAGGGAAGCATATGTGCATGTACACATGGATACTTCTTGCACACACGCATTGTGACTGAACACAGTGCAGTCCAGCAAAGAGAGAGTACACATGGTGTATCCGTGTTACATCTGATGTGTAAGGTGTTAAACTGATGCACTGATGCACTGATGTAAACTGATAACTGATGTTCAGGAGGCCAAAGACATGGCTTCCCTGGCCTCAGAGGTGCAGTGATCAAATTTGCTGCCACAGCAAAGCACTCCACTGTGCTCCTGACTGGGAGTGAATTAAGTCACTGTAGGCACTGTTGGTGTGCAAGTGTCTGATGCAAGAGAGAGAGCTGTGCACAAACGCTGCTAGCTAAAAGCTGGCCAAATTCAGAAAAAATGGAGGGGAGTAAAATTAAGCTTGTTTTTAATAGCCTTGGAAATGACACATGGAAAAAAAAATACATAAAAGAGCATATGTTGACACTCTTGCTCCTGCAGCTTCGCCAGTGTCCTGCTACCCACCTCACTGATGAAGACGCTTCCAGACATGTTAGTTAGCTTTTTTATGCTTTGAGCATGGCCTGGTGCCTGTTACACAATACAGCACACAGGAGGAGATTTGCTTGAATACAGTCTCAATAAAGTTTGTTTACAATGATAATCAAACATTACTGCTCTTTGCACTAAGTGCACAGCGATTTAGACTCATGAAGCATGGATGAAGCCAGGGGAAGGAGTGCATCTGCCAGCAACTGTGGCTGAAGCCTCCCTACCAGCACAAGGATGCTCTGTAATGGCATAAGGACTTGGATGCAAAGCCTGGGTCTCTCAGCACAATGAATTGCTCAACAGGCAGCAAGTGCTCTTAGCTCACCCATTTGCCAGGTAAAATTAAAACTTCACATTTTTAAACTGTAACTTTGTAGCATTTCAGAGCCCAATGATGTCCACAGGATTATCAAAGGAAAAGCCCTACACTAATTTCTACAGAGTTTCTTATCTCCTATTCTGCACCACTGTCAATATTTCCTTACTGTTTACTTTTACAAGAGTCAAAATTATTCTCTGATAATTGCTTCAGAGTCTTTTCCTCTGGATTCTTTTCTCCTTATTGTGTTTCTTGTTGGACAAGGCAGCCTTATCATCTATCACCCATGCCTGCTGGATGATAAAGTCCCACAGGTTCTTCTTCTGTGTCTATCACTCCTGATCTGTGGATGATTCTTGATCATCCTTTCTGAGATATAACATAGGACTGGGAAGGTACACTGGGTTTTGAAACCTTATAAGCAACACCTGGTGTCACCACCCTTATAGAAGTAAGGGATTACAGACCGCTATTCCCTGTAATTAGGAACACTGCATTCAAGATGAACCCAGCTCATGGTAACACCCAGAAGAAAACAGCAGGATAAATGATGATAGAGTCCGGAAATTAGATTAACCAAAATGCATCTCAGATTCCCAGGTGAGGAAGGGGTGTGGTCAATGGCAGAACCTCAGAGAGGATGTGGCAAAGACCAGGCTCCAGAGCAATGCCTTCAACAGGTACCGTGGTGGGGTAGTAGGAAAACAAGCTCCTGAACAAGCAGAAAGGAGCCAGGATGAAAGTAGTAAGGAGTAACCAAGCAGGTTGAGGAAGCAGAGGCAGGTGCAAGACTCAGGCAGCTGGAGGCAGAAACAGGGATGGGGTCAGAGCAGGCGAGAACAAGAGTCTGGAAGAAGCAACTGGAGTGTAACTGCAGCAAAGAGAAATACTGGACTGAAACTGTCAGAGTCACCTTTTATACCTGATAAATTCAACAAACCACCTGTCAAGCTTATAGACCTGGAAATAAGGTTGCAGTCAGGTAGGTTGCCAAATGACCCCTGCAAGGCTTTGCAATGCTTGTCCATGCTTGCAATGGGGCTTGTCCAAGGCTCAGTAAAGCATCTGTTAAAGACCTCTACTCAGCTGTGGGAGCATTATGTCTGCAGAGTATATTGTTTTTCTAAAGTGGACAGACCTGGACACTGCTGGATAATAGCTATTTGCTTTCAAATGTTTATGCTTGAGTTCTGAGCAAAAAAATCTAACCCTGAAACAGTTTTTGTCTGACAAATCCTTCTAAGAATTAAAGAAAATGCAGACCATGGCTGAATCATTATAGAGCTTATTAAATTAATCATTAGGAAAAATTTGTTCTAATCCAGTTCATTGCTATGGGCAAGTGATAAAGAGAGGAAAAATAAAGAAAAAAAGATAGGAAAAAAAGAAAACAGGGAGGAAAAAGAAAATACTTGGGGCAGTGGCCTCCAACTGTGACCACCACACTAATAAATTAGAATAAGACTCATCAGTAGGTGCAACAAAGTGGAGAATTAAGGCCCAAATCTATGAAAGTTAACAACCCAGTGCTAATGAAGACCTATCTAGATATTTGAAAGGAAAAGTAATAAGGAAAACTTTAGCAGAAGGCATGTTGACAAGAATAATTTAGCAGTTATGTTCCAGGCATGTGGAAAACTGCGGGGAGCTCTCAGTGAGGACAACACTGACATTTCTGGGGCCACAGGAAATGCTTAGCAAACCTAGTCCATCTGCAGCAACCTGTCACCACCCCTGCTTGAGACGTTGCCATCCGTCAGTCAGGACTGAGTCTGGATAGCCATGGCTGGTTGTGTTACACCTGCTCATTTTAGCTAACCACACCAAATATCAGCAAACAATTCAAATCAAAATGAAGTCTTTCACCAGCATCAAAACAGAGTATGACAGTCCATCTGAAACCATTTTCCATGCATTTTCTGTGCAGATCTCAAATTTTGATATTTTTGCCTGATTTCAAATATGTTTTATTTTTCAATCACAAAACATTTATCCTTGTTTTTCCAACTACTTCCTATTCAGATGTGACAACAGCCCGAGAATTTCTTCAAATAAAGTATGGCTTTTTTATCAGATCTGTCACTAACTCATTTCTGCCACTGATTTGATGAAACCCCATGGGATAGTGTTACTTGATCTGGACTTCTTTGTCTCAAGTTCATTCATGGCAGGACAAGTCATATTTACAAAGTGTTTTAGTATAAAATACATCTTTCTTTGTAAAAAAGTTGTTAATTGTTCATTCCCTTTTCACATGTGCAGAACTTTTCCAATAATTCTGCAACATGTCTTTCCTGGCCAGGACAAAACATGGCTGGTGAATAGTTAAAAAAAATGATGCAAGGTAAGTATCTCCCCTTGGCTGTTACAATGAACTGATTTTATTAAGCAGTATCCCATTGTGATGAGCTGCTGGAAAGGAAATGTTACTTCCTTCAAGCTCCGCATTATGTTATTTACACTTTTTTTAAACTTGAAGCTGACAATCCCCACAGGAGGCGGTGATGGATGCAAGGGGAGTGGCAAGAAAGACAGCAAGGGAGAAGAGAAATTACCATAAAGGGAGCCAGCAACGACACCATTTCCCCCCATGTGATTTTATTTATATATTTGTCTCATACCACAGTCCTGTCTCCTAGGGATTCCTTGAACATCAACTTCATTAGTTACGAAGGCAGCAATCCATAACCAATTTTCTTTTCATGTCAAGCTTGTTCATGTATAAACCCAGCCCTTTTGTTGGAAACATTTGCAATTAATCCCACAAACAAAGAAAACGCAAATTGTACAGTCTACCCTTAGCAACCCTTCTGACTCAAGGCCCTGACCACCATCTATTATACACTAAAATGATTTGAAATTCCCACTTTGAGTCTAACCTAATTTTCTAGTGATAATAGGCATGGATTCCCAGAAGCACTCTATGCATCTTGATAGTAACATCCTAATTTCCTTTCCTGGTAAATGTTTTAAATAAGATTTTAGCACCAAAGGAAATTAACCTTTAAATTAATTGTAATTATAAAATGCCATCACTGATTTTGTCTTCAGACTAATTACTTGCTATTATTTAAACAAACTGCACCTCCTCTGAGCTTTAAGTTTGTTTCTCTCTCTGCAGTGCAGTGCCAAATGATCCCGGATCAGACATCGTAACGTCTGCCAAGCCCTGTGACACCTGGACTACTCAGGTCTGTTTACATCTCAAATGCAGCCAGTTTCAGTTGTCACATCCCACCCCAGGCTTTTTTCTTGTGCTTCAGCCTTGTACTGTGCAGTACAGACATCTTCAGCCTGTGCTTTCTAACCAGCGAGCAAGCCTTGTGTGATGTAAAGTGCCTCTGCTCTGCACTGGTGAGAATGAGATGCTCAACACTAGCCTTCTGCTCTTATGAAAAGTCCTCTTCAAGTCATTTCCATGTCATTCCAGTCATTTCCATGACTGGAAATAATGACTCAGGAACCAGATATTGTTATTTGCAAAGGGTTGATTCTGTACAGGTATAGAATCATCAAATAGCTTGGGTTGGAAGAGACCTGAAAGACCATCTAGTTCCAAACCCCTGCCATGGTCAGGGACACCTCCCACTAGACCAGGTTACCCAAAGCCACATCCAGCCTGGCCTCAAGCACCTCCAGAGATGGGGCATCCACAGCTTCTCTGGGCAATCTGTTGCAATATCTGACCACCATCATATTGAAGAATTTCTTCCTTATATCTAATCTAAATCAATCCTTTTTAAATTTAAAACTGTTCCCCATTATCCTATCACTACCTTCCTGTAGATTTTAGGAAATACCCTAGATATTTCTAGTGGCAGTGCAGTTCTCCAAGCCAACTCTCTTCAGGATAACAAGCATGAGGCAGTACTATGGAATTTTAAAGGCTTCCCTCCCTCTGTGCTTCCGTCAGCTGGAGGCATAAGGATGCCGTCCTGACATCTGAAGGCATCCCATTTCCCTCCTTTTGTTTCACTTAGTTCATGTAGCAGTCACCACACTAAATGAAACAAGTAAACAAAAAAAGCTTCTAATTTAGCTACAGGCTGTGAATTGGAGAGCACAGCTGAGCAAAAACAAGACGTAGCTTCAGCTTTTGTAGCCTGTTCATTGACTTATCATTCATGAATGACCTGTTCAACAGCTGGAGAACAATTGTTTTAAATATCAGCTTTTATTTGTTGCTCCGTTAATTTGTTCCTATGCTCCCACTTTAGACTGCCTGGGCCCTCCTTAGCAAACAGATCAGCCCAGTGATTCATCCTGTTGTAAGAAAGGTGTCTAACACAGACAGGACAAGGTGTTCTTTGGTGTTACTGACTGTAGTGGAAAACTTGATCATTAAACTGCAGGCCTAGTTACATATGATTGTAAGTACTTGAGATGAATACCTTCCTTGATGTCTGGTGGCATCAGTGAGGGACCCCAAAGTGCAAATGTATTTCTCCTTACCATACTGACATTCCTTCATGACAGATTCCGCTTCCATTATTTTGATGATATAAAGGATTTGAAGATGCAGAATACCCCTCTCACCTACCAAAAATGATCGCAAGTTCTGTAATATTCCCAGCAAAGCTGAAGGAGGCAGCTGGTGAAGTTCGAGAAAACTTGTGGTAGCATGGAAGAAGTGAAGGCAGAATGACTACAGAATGACTGTTAAGTGTTTTCCATTGCAAGATACTCGGTGCATTACACAAAGGATAAGGGCAAAGCTAACAAAATATAAAGCTGAGTTGTTGGAACTCCTTCACTCAGGAGGTTGTGCTTGATTAAAATGTTCTTGGTTCAAATGGGGAGGGACATGTTCAGGAGGAAAATCATGTTGTGGGCAATTAAATGCAACAAGACCATTTCTGGCTAAGGAAGTCCCTAAACTGCAAATTACTGCCAGAATTTTATGGGAACCACAAACCTTCTGTGTTCTTATATGCTTATGTAGCAAATAAAGGTCCAAGTAAGCATCAGGTGTTATTCATTGCTGGATTCTGGATATGAGGCTGGATAGACCTGGTACCTCCATTCTTATCTCTAGTCTAGCATAACAAATAATGCTGCATTGAACTGTGCATTACATCCAGCTGTAATGTCACCAGGAGGGAACAGATCAGAAAGGCCTCCTGTGACAATCACCTCTGGAGTTGCATTTGATCGCAGCCCTGAATACAGAAAGATGGTTTTAGTCATCTTCTGCACTTCCCTCAGCAGTAGTTTCTGCTCCATCCATATTTTCTTTCTATGCTTCTCCCATCTTGGTATTCAGAATTTACAGCCATATTCACCAGAAGACAGGAGAGAAATTTTCTTTTAGTTTCTCTTTGTCTTAGAGATTTTTAAGCAGGGATGGAAGACAAGAAAGTAATTCTCTGTAATGTCTCTCTAAGCAGGTTGTGAAAAGCATTTGGCACAGAAATAAAGTGTTATCTGAGCATATTCTGCACTTCAATAGTGTCTTTCATCCTAGAAGCTCAAAGTTATGAAGCAACACACCTGTGAGTTTATCCCTGTCATTATTTCCCATTCTAAATATGGAAAATAGAAGTATAGCGAGGTTAAATAACCTGCCCATAGGTGAAAAGGAGCCTGTAACAGAGCTAAAAATAAAGTCTACTCTCTCTACCCTGTATGTTTGTCCAAATTTCTCATCTCTTACAACTAATAAGTTTAATATTGTCTTCCAAAGGAAAATCTTTTCACCACCTTTGTACTTTCCAGGTCAGGCATGAGATCTCAGAATGGGTTGTTGTTTGGCAATGAGTTTATTGTCACATAACTGTTACGCTGTATTGCACACCAGTAGATATCCGCTATCCAGGGTATTGTACTCTTGAATGTTCTCAGTAATTCAAATAGAATCTTGAATTCAAGCTTTTACATGGGGGAAGTAAAATGATTTTAAAAGGTTAGCTAGAGCTTTATTTCTGTGTCAGACATCTCCAAATGCTGGGCTCAAGGGGATATGCAGCAAAAATCTATTTAACCTAGTTGTGATTTCTTTCACTTTGTGGTTTACCTAGAAACAATGCCAAGAGAAAAGATAATGTACATGCAAGCTGGATCCCTGCTAGTGTGAGATGCTAGTGCAAAGCCGTACTAGCAGCTAATATGGTACTTTCCATGGTACTCTGGGAGCAGTCTGATGGGTCAGATTTCTTTGTTTGCCTTGGAATTTTGATAGGGTAGATTTACTCCTCCCCGCCACCCCCCCTCCCCCCCCCCACACCCCGTCTGGATCTGCAAAGGAACCTTGTGGATTAGGATTTCACTGTGAAAAATAGGCTAAATTTTCCATTATCTCCTGACATTTGGGTTGGAGTTCTTTCCTGGCCGGAGCTGTCCCTCTACTAACAAACCAGTCCCCTTTCCCTCACCAGAATCTGAAAGGAGAGTGCAGAATTCCCACTTCAGTAACACAAGTTTCTTTTTTTTAAGTGTTTACAGACAAAAAGCCCCAGGAGAATGCAGCTTCACTGCTTGCATTCCAGAGTTTTCCACTAAAAATCTGTATATATAATAACATTTTCAAAAATACATTGAATTTACTTTACTAAGGCAGTAACATCTTATAGCAGGGAGCCAAATTGCTAGTGAGGAAATACACATTAAACGAACATTTCAATGTTATTAAAAATAATGTGCAGCCTTTGAAAAATGCAGGCCTAATATGATTTTAGAAAACAAATGAGGAGCTCCGAGAAGTTTACTGCTGTCGAATGCCTCCAAGTAATGATTGTTGCTGACATTTCCATGCTTTATTTTTAATTGCTGCAGCAAATAATGCTAATGAAGGAAGAATGACAATGGCTTAGTCATCATACCAGTGGCAACAGTGAAAAGAAGAGCACTGAGTTGGTAGCAGCCCTGCTGGACACCCATCCTCCTTTGTCTTTCCCTGACCAAGACCTGAGGTGCTGCGATCCTCACAGTTCCTCTTCCCTACACAACCACAGGGAACAAGATGCAGAAGAGACCTTTGAGACTGACAAACCAACAAGAGAAGTAGCTGGAGAAAATCACCCTTGTCTGATTCTTGGAGATGGGAGCTGCAGTTTGGCTCTGGTGTGCTCAGTGTGAGAGCTCTGCTTGGGACTGCAATGAGAAGGAGAGCAGCTTCCTCTTTAATCCTCAGTGCAGAATTAACCCAAAGCAGATTGAGAGGTAGTGCAGACTTGTACTTTGATTTAGGGGGTCTGCTGCTGGATATATTTAATGTGTGGGTGATTAAAACCTCAAGGCTTGCTGACTCAGTCTTAGTTGTGACCCTGATTTGATCATTTTATTGTTCCATTCTTAATCCTTCAGTGAGGTTAGAGAAGGTTAATCTTAGTGAAATGTTTGCTTAATTCTTCCCTCTCTCATTTGTTCTTTTAATAAAATCTGCATAAAGAACAGAGAAATAGTTATTCTTTCAGCTTGTTCCAATTATTCTGAGAGCAAAGCTAATTCAGCTGAAGTAGTTTGCAACTTGATTGTGTTTCTATGGTTGAGGATCCATGCCAATAGAAGATTGCAACAGAAGGCACCTTCTCTGCTCCTGAGCAGTGCTGATGCATTCCTCTGGTTAAAATCTGGAATATGCCCCTGTCTGGCTCTTGGAGGTTGCTTGACTTTTTCTCTTTTTCTCTGTCCACTCTTGCAGGCTTAGTGTTCCTGCCTCTTCTTCTCTTCCAGGCAGCTGTTGCTTCCATGACCCATTAGCAAAGTAGAAGAAATGGAGCTGAGCATATTGATATTCAGCATGTCCAAACCAAAAAGTTTTTCTACTGATTCAGTCTTATTCAACCATTCAACAGGACTTGGTGCCCCTTTGGTGAGGCCTGATAGATTTGTTCTTACGGTCCTCTGTGCTTGGCACCAAGGCATCCCACTCATACAAGTGTATGGGTGGTCCTGAAAACCAGAGATCTAAAACCAGATTCTTTCCCCTGTGATGCCTGTGAATGTGGAGGTGGCTAAGATGGCAGAGCCCCTCTGCTGTTCTTCACAAACCATTTCAGAAGCTAGGAAAGCATGTCAGGGGTGTGGGAGAGTTGCTTTGTAGTGACTTGTAGAGGATCATTTCCAACTGACACATCTTAACACACAGAAGGAGCACCAGCTGCCAAACTGCATACAAGAACAACCCCAGCCTCATTCTTTACCAGGTATGCATACAGGGCAGGGGTTGGTGGGCAGCACAGTAAAGATTTTTCTGCTGAACTAGCAGAAATGTCCAGCAAGTCTTGGGGGAGGGAGTACACTGTGGGCAAGAGGGCTGTCTTCATTCCACTTATGAATACTAAATAGCATGGCATCCATAAGAGATACGTTACATCCCAGAGGAGTGTGATAGAGTCATGTGATGCCAAAAGGGAGGGAAAGGCAAGAAAACAGATCTAAATGGAAATACAACATTCTGAAATCAAACCTGGTTGGGGGTATCTGTATGGGGAGCTCTCAGTGGAAAGTAAGGCCACTTTCATTTTATGATACCTCAGGAGGCCAAATCTAGTCTGAAAGTTGGTACAGTGTTGGGATGACTCTGCCACTGAGTTCCCTTTAATCTTTTTTTTTTTTTTTTTTTCCATCCAGGCTTCCAGAACTCACTGGCAGCAAGACCACATGGGCTGTGCTCACAAGGGCTATGTTGTGTTGAGTGGGGTCTTGCTCCAGTGAAGCTCTTCCAGGCAGCTGAGACAGCTCATTGGCAAGGAGAGGGGGCCTGGTGAAGGCATACTAGAGAATTAATAAAGGACTCAAAACGGGTAAGACAACCACAAGAAAAGGTTCAAAGAAGCATGATAATCTGCGGCTTCTGAACACCAGGGAGCTCCCCTGGCAGTGAGCAGAAAACAATAGCATATTGGCCGCAGCACCTTGCTGCCAGGAACACTGTCTTACAGCTCACAGGAGAGATCTTCCAAACATTCTCTGACTTCTGCGCCTGTTCAGTGAGCCAAGTCACCAGTCCCTTCCTCACTTTTTACTTCTATTACACCCTAAAGCATTACAGAAGAATGAAAAAGATTTAAGCCCTCGGAAGAGAAGGCAGGATGGTATTAAAAAGGATTTCTTTTGAGGAGCGAGGAATCACCATACTTTAGCTCTGTGAACAGAGAGCACACTAAGCTGGAGAATATGAGGAAGCATACATGACTTGGGTTCATCACTAAGAAGACAAGACATATTTATGGCATATCCCTGCTCCACACACTTGTCCACACGCTCTTTTTACTCCTGCCTTCCTCACCTCCACAGAACCACACAGACAACTGAGAGGAGCATCATCTGAGAGACCTCCAAAGTGTGGTTTGATTTCAGCACTAAATCTTCCTTTGACGGCTCACAGTGGCGCTGCATTACCCGTAGATTACAGGGTTTCAGCTGTTTTCTATACACAGCAGAGTACACAAAAGAACCCCCACCAGCTCTAGCAGTGCTCTCAGTCAAATAAAAGCCCTTTAGCTTCCTGTTGCAAAACTCTCTCTAGGATTCATGTATATTTTATCAAAGTTACATGCAGTTCTGATACTTGATTCTGAAGTGCTTTGGTGTGAATCTCAACATGTACAGAAATGCTGCAGTGGCCCTTTTTAAAAAAATCAAGGTTAGAGTAGAGGAAAAAATGAAATAGCTTGGCTCCATAACGTGTATTAAGAACATATTCTGCTCAACAGGCTTCTATTGACATAAATAAGCAGAAGAAACACAAACATACATCTTTATGAACTCATTTTGTTCCTTGTAATTGTACCCTGAGAACAGCATGAACAAAGAGGAACTCTATGGTTTCACCTCCCATAAATGAAGGTTCTGCAATGATCTAAAGCTATTTCTTGCCAGAAGTGCTTTTACAAGCCAACACAGAGGTCAACATAGAAGAGCTATACCCTCAGTGGTAGCCTATTAATGTGAAAATAGTTAACAGCATGGAATAATAAAAATAGAAAACAAACAAACAAACAAAAAAAAGAGGTTGGGTTTGCCAATTAGGATTTTTTTTTTTTTTTTTTTTTTTTGTGTGTGTTTATCTTAAGATAAACTGTGAGGTAAAAACAATTACAACAATCTATTCAGAAAAAAGGAGTGTGTATTTTTTTAAGCTACATTTCATAACTCCTTTGTTTTCCAGGCATTTGGAAATTATAGATCAAGATTGATGGACAGAAAACGTGTTCTGGCTACAATATAGTAAGGCATTTAGGTTCAAGTCAGCAAGAGCCAGCACAGTGGAAGGGTGATTTAAAAAACAGAATTCATTTTGCATGTAATAAAGCTTTAGTACTTACAGCTGTCCTCTTCTTCAGTAATACATTTCACAACATAACAGGCATAGATGAAGCCCGCCAGCTGAAACAAAATGTAATAGCGTTAGATGTAAAACAAATACAATAGAAAAACACGAGTTGGTTTTAGAAAAACAACAACAGAAACTACAGAAATAACAAACTTCTCCAGATTATATTTGATGAGGTAATGATCATTTTTTTTTTTACAACAGTTAGTTAATTCTAATAACGAGTGAATTTCCTTATTTTATGTGATTCTTTTGAAAATGGTCAGAAGTTGGCATTTTTCTTGAAAAACAAACCCTGCAATAAAAATTCCAGAAAACTGATAGAAGATTTTCCATTATAGAAATAGCTTCTTTTTAATTATTGAAAACTAGGAAACTAGATGGATGGTTAGGTGGATGGCAGTTTAACAACTGCAAATATTAATGTTTATGCCAGTCAGATTTGTTTGCCAACAAAACTTAATCCTCTAGCAGAACTCTGCTTTTTTAGCAGAATCTTGCCAACAAAATCTGAGACAAAGTCAGTTCACTTGTAAACCATCTTTATAATGATATTTTATCACTTAAAATTAGGGCTGTGGATCTGATGCTGAGATACATTCCTGTCTCTCCAATAGTCCCCAAGCCTCAAGACATATCTGTCAATTTAGTTAGGTCTGGATGTGTTTGCATCAGTATCTCATGCTGTAGGTGACAAATTCAAATCTTGTTACCTCCATTCCTCTCCCAGAACATGCCCAGAAGTGAATTATAAACAGAAATAACACAATTTAAAGAAATTGAAAACCAGAGTGCTGCTTGAGTACCATGGCAGACTGCTTATTTTACATCATCACTTGAAAAAAAAAATAATTAAAAAAGGGAAAAAAATGGCCAGTATACAAATGTCATGAGCTAAGTATCACTTGAGACCTCTGCTAGTCCTTGCACCAAGCTCTGTTGGCTGAGAGGTAACAACCATGCCAGAAGCAACAGAACAGCATCATGTGCCATGTGTTGCACTCTGCATGGCTTCCCGTACATATGGGTTTGGAAAGTTTTCTCTAATGATTGTCAACTAACTGTTTTCCATCCTTTAGCTTTTTACTGGGTTGCATGGTAGGAAGTCAAAGGAATTCAAGTTTCATCTCCTTGTAGTGAAAAGTGAGCCATGATGTTCAAATGCGTTATTCCTGTATAGGTGGCCTCACAGAGATTATTCATGAGCTCTGAATCCAGCTGTAGAGTTTTGGAATTCATTCTTTATTTGGATAATAAAAAGTATCAAACAGCTCCAGCTAAGACTGAGTTCTAAGTGTGCATGATGTACAAAAACCAAAACAACACATAATCTGTGGTTGAGGGAGATTATGATCTTAATTCCAGACAAACTAATGAGTGGGTCATGCAGTGACATGTGGGAACTATGTATTATTATGAAGAGTGGTTAGTGCAAATGAATTTATTTATTTATTTATTTAACAAATCCAAGGCACTTCTACAATCACTGCAGTGTTCTGCGTTCCTATCATCATTAATTTTATCTGTACAAATGAAATTCAAACAAATTTCCTCTGTCTCTTAGTGGCTTCATATTGCAGGCAGTGACTGTGCTTAATTTAGTCTAGCTTTTACACAGATCTGTCTGGTATTTGTGCCAATTTTCTCTATAGAAATCTCTCTGTACCTACATCTGTATATATGAAATACAACTAAAGAAAAAAATAGAAAAAAAAATAAAATAGAAAAAAAAAAAAAAGCCAGGCTCAAGATTTTTGTGAAAACATTGAGGCTTGATTTGGAGACCACACTGTAGCCAGTACAGGTGTTGTCTGCTAACTGCTTAAGCTCCTGTTGGGAGCCCAGAAGTGGCATTACAACAGAACTAAATCATTAATTTTGTCATTTATTATAAATCTGCCTTATAGTGCTGCTGCAAAGATTTTACACCTGGGAGAGATGACATATTCACTGCTGGACACAAAGAACACAGTGTACCAAGAACGGTGGTGTTCAGCTAATATCAGCATTTCATCCTGCTTTATTGGGCTGCTCTTTCCTTTGGTTTCTTGGCTTCAAGACAGAGGGCTAATTTACTCCACTGACTTATGCACTGCATAACCCACCAACTTGAATGACTTTACATGAGGTTTAATCCAGCAAAGAATTAGGTCCAGCAAGGTTATTCATTAATGATTCCATTCTTGGATGTGAACCTTGGCTTAATATTTTCTCTGTTCTCTTTTTACAGACCATCACATCCAAGAGAGCTCAGCAGTTGCATCTCTAGTAGGCAACTGCAGTGGTAAAGCTTTTCTTGTAATATGGTTCAACACTTTACTCTCTGTGAAAACACCACAAGTTTACATGTTATTAACTAAACTCTTTTGATATGTAAGTAAATCCTACGGCATTTCATCACATGAGTTTGCTGATTGAAAGAGTTCCTTATAGCTAGAAATTGTTCTGTTTTAAATACAAAAGGTAGTTTGTTTCCTTTGAAATAATAAGTGTTTTAAAATAAACCTCATCTTCTCCCACATCTATCTAATCTTGTGCTTCCTTCCTTCCTTCCTTCCTTCCTTCCTTCCTTCCTTCCTTCCTTCCTTCCTTCCTTCCTTCCTTCCTTCCTTCCTTCCTTCCTTCCTTCCTTCCTTCCTTCCTTCCTTCCTTCCTTCTTTTTCTCCTATACCAAGACATTTATCCTTTATCTGTTCTGATTCAATGCTTGTCATTCAAGATTTATCATCTAATTGCATCAACAACAGAGGGCACTCACTGGAAGCTGGGGTTCAGAACTGAAAATGGTCATTTTTACTTTTAGCATGCTCAATGGCCTGAGCCTATGGTGACTACAGAGATCTATGGGATAAGGATATGCTTCCTGCCCAGTGGACTCAGGCTTCATGTGAGAAGGGTAAATCTTACCTGTGCACATGGCAGAGCTTTCCTGGAGATCTGTCAGCTAAGACAGTTAAAGAATTCTCACAGCAAAGAAGGGCTCACATGAAATTTGCCACCATTGTTATAGTACAAGGTGCATTTCTTTGACCTTGTTTGTCTAATAATAAGACACCACAACCCATCTATATACAGAACAATATACATCAAGTAAATTTCAAACAAAACACTCACTGAACATACTCCCTGGAGAAGATCAGGAAAGGGAATACAAACAAACAAAAAACAAACGATAGAGGTTAATCACATTAATTAATATATTCCTGGAAGGCCCTCAAACAGAGCAAAAGTGGGTGTAGTATAAGAATTACAAAAAACAAAACGACATCCTAAAAACTGTCAGCAATGTAATAACACTACTAAAGAGATGGCAATGAGATTAATTATGGAATTGAGATAATACATCTTATTCCCTTGTTACGGTCAGATAACACAAAGAAAAAAAACTGTCTGAATATTCCCTACTCAAATCAACAGTGTTCTGTTACACTGCTAGACTCTTATCAGCTCCTGACATTTTTGTGAGTATACTTCCAGACTTGCCCCAAATGTAAAGTGCTCTGATCAAACTTAACCAGAATCAGTATTGATCAAAATCCTGTCTTCCTATTTTGTTCTCAGTTCTTTTATGGAGATAAATGTTTTCATACACTGTAAATAACATCAGATTTGGGAAAATGCTTATATGAGAACCTATCATTCCTGGTCAAGGTCCCCACCTTTCCCTCTTTTAAAGCAATATCTAGGTAGATACTTATCAGGAGTTATCTTTATTAAACTGGACACCTGAAAAAAAAGAATGACAGGAAGGAAGAAACAAAAATTAAAAGATGGTAAGATCTGAGTGTGATAAGGTCATAAGTAGAAATCTGAAGAAGAAGACAAATGACTTAGGGGTTATGAAAATAGCCCATGGACTTAGCTTCACTGTATGTGAGTGTTTTATATTCTAGAAAAACAAACAAACAAACAAAACAAAACAAAAAAAAAACACCAAAAAGATTTTGATGAAACAGAGTATCGGTAGGCAGAGTATTGGTAGAACTAAATCAGTGCCATGGTGGTTCTAATGCTGCCCCCTGCAAAAACCTTTTCAAGCATGCTTTCGCTGTCTGCAGCATTGGTGAGTGAGCATCAATGCTAAAGTTTGATATAAATCTCAAGCTATGTTCCATGGGAACTGCTCGGCTGAGGTACAGTTTTATTTATGCTTACATTTACCATTTCTGGAACTCTGTCATTCGTCCAAGTTTAATTGTCATAAGAGAAGCATTGGAAAATTGTTGATACTTGACCAGATTACTGATGGGGAATGTAGGCTATGAGGCCTTGATGTCATTATTCCACAGGATTAACAATTTACATATTGTCTGAAAAGAATCATTCATTGATAAGGACAAGCTCCTTTTTTCTGTGCAATAAAATAATTATTGAAAAAAAGACAATGCTAAATTACTATGGCCACCATGGTATTTAGTGTACAATCAGGAAATTAAATAAAAACAAATAAATACAAAGCCATGATTTCTTAACCTATAACCTATAACCTATATAATTGTCAAATACTTTCCTTTCCTCTTTCCTTTCTTAGTCTGAAAGGTGCCCAAGATTGACTTTATTTATTTATTTATTTATTTATTCAGCATGTACAATAAAATAGGAATCATAAATACAGATAAATGTAGACACACTGGAAAACAGAAGTGTGATAAAAAATTCATTTATTTCAACCAAAGCATCGTAATCTTTGTTATATCAGCTGTCTAGGTGGTGCTTAGCATAAAGTCTTTATTTATTTCTCAGTGGACTATTCAATTTTCTGGAGATTTCCTTTTTGTGTAGGTATTTGAAGATCATCATGAAGACCTGCTAGAATGTTTTTGTTTGAAATGCTGCTGCGCGCTTGAGAGTGGTTCTGTCTTGTTCAGGGTAACTGTTCCTCCAGTGTCTTCCCTGGCAAGCTTTTTCACCTGATGAATGGAAGAGACCGCAGGGGCACTGAAATCACAGTACTGTGGCTTGTCAGATAAGAGCTGTGAAAACCTTTAACAACAGAGGAAAGCAGGACATACTTACCTGTTTTGAAGCTGTATTACAGACACTCAGCTTGACCCAAATTTTCTGAAAGTTTAGCAAGACTTTTCTGCAAATCTGACCTAAAACTTTCTGGAAATCTTACTGCTTCCATCGGTATTTCAGTCTGATTTATGCTTTTGATAACCGCATGATATTTGGCACTTTTCCATGATTTCTACTCACATCTAAAAGAGAAGGATGTACTTTTTCCTACTTCAGACATCAAACACAACTCAAAATGTAGGGGCTATCAGCTTGTATGAAATGGAAGTAGGGGTCCTTTATTGCCAACCTCTATGTTAACTGAGTGGCAGGGCATCCTGTAGATTTGGCTCAGTGTTGAACCCTGCATCCCTGCTCCCACGAGTGAAATGCTCCACCTGGGACTTTGTTAGACTCCCTCGGGAAGCTGAAGCAGGCATATTGCAAGGGGCAGAAGGGAGGCCATGACAGGCTGACCTATGTTAACCCCCACATCACCGCTTCAAGTGGTAGTAGGGCTGGGAAGCCAGGATCAAATTCTCCACCAGCTTTATTCAGGAGATGCTGGCTGGAGGTCAAGTGCATATTGCCCCGTTAAGGCTGAGACATTAATGTTGAAAGAAAACAAACAAACAACAAAACAAAACAAAACAAAACAATTAAAAACTAGCAAACCTTTTTCTTTTATTTTCTGCTATTGTGGAACTGTCTCCACTTTACCTTTCCTCACTTGATTAGGGAGGATTAAAGGATATTTTTTGTTACATGTATTTGTAAATTTTATCCAAATTGTGGGCAGTCCTGAAATCAGAAAAATCTCTCTCTGTTTACTTTCATACTATAGCTCTGCAAACCAACCTGTTAATATTAGAACAGAACTCTGATTGTAAAGGGGTCAACAGTTTGCAGTGACTGCTGCTTGCATCAAAGGGATTTAGCCATTAGAGCTGTGTAGATTTGGAAAAATCATCCCATTTATTTTTAAAACAAGGCCAGCTGCCTCTTTCCACTAAGCAACAGCAAAACAACAAAACAAAGAATGAAGTTGAAACTAAATACTAAAGTAAAAGGCTTTAAAATCCATATCACCCTGGCCATTCTGTAATTAATAGGAATAGATTATTAAAGCAAGAATCTATATGTGTCTGTATATGGCCTTTTCTCTGAAGGTTTTATAGCAAGAAAACTTTTATGGGAAAAAACTTTGGACCTTTTTCTCCTCTTGTCTTCTGGGAATTCTCTGCAATGGTTTAATCATCTGGCTTTGGTATCTGACTGCCTTTGGCAGCAGTAGCTTTTCTTATCATTATGTCTAACTGTGTGTCACCTTTTCCAGACAGCCATAGGATTAAGATAAGAAAAATTAGTTCTCTATGCTGCAGATCTAACAAAGCCACAGATTGCTCACAGCCCACCAAATGAATGCCTAGCATTTTAAATTGAACTGCATTAGATGAAATAGTTGATTATCAATGCTACTCACTCTTTTGAGGGGCAGTAGGAAAAATATATGCATGTCTGAAGTTTGTGTAGATTGCATAGGGAGAAATATTTGGATGGTATAAGATAACTGAATTCCTGATCAACAAACACATATAAGTGCTTCTGTTCAGTGAAAACTCACCCCTCCATGTAGAGTCACCCATATGGCAAGTGAACATTGATGGTGTGATTGTGAACACAAGGCCCTAGGATCTGGGAAACAGAAGTGTTCAGGGGAGAGAGAGCAGAGGATGAGAAGGGAGTAATATGTTGTTGTGACTACCATTCTCAAGATTGTGGCCCACCATGAAGACTGTGTAGAGTAAAAGTTCACTGAGGTAGCACAGGTGATTTGCTCTTGTCCAACGTCATATGTTAGGCTAAGCTAAAACAACGCTATAACATAAATGGCAAAAGCCAGAACATTTCATCAGAGGTGAAAGAGACTTTCCAGTAAAGGCTGACTATTTCCACATGGTGCTATTTACTTTCCCTGTGATAATCTATTGTTTATTTGAAGGCATTGATGGCAGCTGAGAATCAGGAAGCTTAAAGGGTACACAACAACTTCAGCTGTACCCTGGCTTTATGGTGGTGGTCACAGTTTAACAGCCTAATGATGCCTTGATCAAAGTGCTTCTGTGATGGCCAGTGATAACAGTGTTGATGAGGAAGATTGCTGTATACTGTGCAAAATTCACAGCTCAGATGAAGAAACTCTTCAGCAGCACAGTTCATTATTTTAACTTACAAAAAGAAAGCAAAATATTGCATACATTGAAAAGCTCTAGATGAATAGGGCCGTAAGTGCTAAAACCTAAGTAGTGATTGATTGTTAAAACACAGTAACAGTCATTCACAAGCCAAGTGGAAGCTGTGGAATAACAGCAGAGGAATAGACAAATCTCTTTGGCAGTGCCATCAGCAACAGAGCAGCCAGGAAGGTGGCTAAGGCAGGGGGAGGTTTTGCTTGACTGTCTGTGCCTGTGCACAGAGTGGGAAGGTGGGATATCCTCCCTGTCTGGCAATGCACATAGGGCAGAAGAGGGAAGACTGAACTTTTCTTAACTAAATAGCTCCCTCAAGCCTCATGCTCTGGTGTAAGGTAATAGAAGTATCTCGGTGAAAGTACAAAACAGTTTACACAGTGGGGCACCACATCATTGCATCTCCCTAGGATCTATACATCTAGCAAATGCATTGCTTAGCACAAACATTTGCTCTAGATGCACAATATAACAACATTAAGTGTCAGGGGGGTTTCAAGGTCAATAAAACCTCTTCCTGTGGCATCTAGTGTTTAAAGTAACTGAACTCAGCTCATGTTTCAGTGCTATTTTTCCTCACAGCATCAGGCTACTGTAGGCTTTTTCCACCTTTGTAGCCTATAATAAAAGATATGTTTCAGAGCTACTTTCTCCATTCAGCAAAATCAGCTAAGCAGGTTTCAAAAAGCAAATGCCAAAGTGCTTTGTGAAACCTTTCCTGCAAAAGGAGAACCACTGGAGAGTTTAGAGGAATATCATACCATGCAGCCCAGACTGGTATGAAAAGAGTTGACCCTCTATAGCCTCCAAATGGAAGGACAATTTTAATTCCATGACCAAAGGCACCTTTTCCCTGACAGTCCTTCTGGTAAAGGGCAGGGGATCACTTCCTTGTTTATTCAGCATGAAAAATGGTGATCTTCTTGGCCTGAATGGAAATAGTTTGATGGCAAAGGTCCCAGTCACAGCCTGGGGTGGAAGAAGACATATGAATAAATTTTGCAGTACGTGTGACCAAAAAAACTTAAGCCAAAGATTCCAGTAACATCATATCACATTAAGCATTTTGGAGGAATGATGAATTATAAAGAGAGAACATTCTCGGAAAGGCCGTGTCCTTAGAGTCTGTGCCTCGTTGCAGAGAGTTAAGTGGATGAGTTATATCTGACAGTTTATGAACCTTGTTAATATAATGCAGTACCTGGGAGTGTGCCAGCCACAGTGATCAAGGAAGTCTAAATTAGACCTCTGCCATCGGCAGACATCAGATGCCTATTTAAAACTAAATGTTTCATCTGAACCAGCCACTTCCCTCATTATCCTCTAAAGCAGTGATCTTCAGCTTGAAGCTCTGAAGCTCTATATGGCTCTCAGTAGCCAGCATACATCTCTTCCTCAGGTCTCAGTAAGGGGTTACTTAGCATGCTGATGTGAAGCTGCTCTGGTAGGAAGAGCACAAGTGACAGCAGTAATTTAACATGTTAATCTCTCATGAAAAATGTGAGTTTTGTGTTTCTTTGTATTTTTAAACTTGTAAGTGTAAAGGCCTCAGTTCTGTCACCTGTTCCAAGCCCGGGTCACTCTGAGCCAGGGTGACCTTTGGAAACTCATCCAGCAGCAGATTGGGATGTCTAGTCCCTTGCAAGAGTACATAAAGAAAGGGGAAGGGAAGCTTCTGAACCAACAGAGAAGGATAATTACCATCCAACCACCACACTGGCAGTGGACTACATGAAGTGAGGGAAAAGGCCACAGCTATTTTCTTTCTGCTCTAGCAGTAACACACAGAGCAGCCACCATACTGCTACAGCAGCTGTGCTCCTTTTTTGTGACTGAAAATGCTCCTTGCCTCTGGAAGCTCCCTCCTCTGCGATACAGAGCCACAGAACTTCCTAACTTTGAAACAGTGTATTAAACATTTTTTAAAATTAATTAATTATTTTATTTATTTATTGAGTTTCATTTACAAAATCTGTAAAATGGACATGATAAAGCCGCTTTTACCAGGGCACTGTAAGGTTTCATTCATCTTCATGACTTCATGAGATTTTGGATGGCAAATATTAATAGTACTAGATCTCTATATTCTATTCTACATTGTTATTAACCAATTATCATAATACTCTGCAAAGAATAACAGAAATGTCTTAATGCTTATTATTTAATATTGTTTATATTTATTTTTTAATATTTAATTAATTTGCTTATATTGTCATTTTTTGTAGTACTCAGATTAAACTCTGTCAGAGAATAGATTCTTACTGGATAGAGATTTTGTGTTATTGGCTTGAACAGATGTACCACATCTTTGAAAAATGAAAGACAATATTATAACCTGCTGAGGGTCGGAGAAGAAATGATTCTTAGATGTTTGGTGCTCCTACATCAACAGTCCAATGCCAAAATTGAGAAGTATGACCTTTTTTCATCTGGTTCTATTGCCTTAGCAGAATAAAGGGAAGGGAGGATAATTTAATTGGCAAGACATAAGAGAATGCAATATGACACTGCAGCTCACATAACCATCTTTGAAGACAGCGAAGCTGTGCAGCTTCATAGCAACACTGAACACGGTGTAAAACCAAGCCATGTCACATTTAGTGAGATTTTTTTTCCTGGTTTCTTATATATCCACAGAAAGTGGACAAAATTCTATTAATATTAATATTAATTCTATTGTTATATGTATTATATATATTCTATTAATATTAATTCTATTAATATTAACATTAAAAGTTAATGAAAGAGGTATGACTATTTTAGAGAAAGTATGCATAGCAAACTGAATTACACCTCTTAGAATGAACAAAAGTCCAACTGCTGCAGGTCAGTCCTAATAATGTCTCCAATCTAAGAGCTTTCATCTTGAATGTTGTTTATGATTCAACTCATTTTCAAATACCCAGATAAGTGATGCTGGTTAGCAGCAAACAAAGATGTACCGACTAGGAAACATCTGGAGAATATCCCAAAAGAAGATGAAAAACGATAATGGCAGGATAGTGCACTGGAGAACTGCTTGGGGGAAATGAAACAGTACCTGAAGGCATGAAGTGTGTTGTCAGAGAGGCAGGAAGAGTTGCCAGTGGAGAAAGAAAAAGAGACAGACAACTTAGACATGCTGAGTTGCCCTTCATTTTTCACCGGTGCCCTAATCATAGAGTGTATCTTCTAATGTGAGTAAGACAATGCTGTCAATTGAGAGATACGTCCATGCTATCTAACAGATGTTGAATATATCTGTTATATTCCTAGACACCTTCAGTCATCTACTGACATAAAAGGAAAACTGCAGTTTGGTCCTTTTTCTATACTGCAGTGTGTAGATTTTTAATTTAGTAAAGCATGAAGACATTCTGTTTCATTAAAAATCATGGATTAGGATGTTAAGCTAGTTATTTTGAATGATTATGCAATTATCAAGTAAATAACTAGGGATTTACAACATTAATGAACTAGAATATCTATTTCTGAAACCAACCGACATTACAGTATAGACAAAACTAAGTGCTTCACCAACTGGTTACACTCTCAGCCTCCTCATCATTCCTTGCACCACTATGTGTGTCACATCTGCAGCACCATGAAACATGCCTTTTTGCATGATTTGTGCAGTTAGCAAATAAATAATAAAAAACAAACAAGCAAACATACAAAAACAAACAAACAAACAAAAAAACCCAACCAACTCTTGCTTTAATAATCTAAAATGCAATATATTCATTAAAGTATTCTTAAAGACCTTGGCAGTACCAGATAAACCTGGAAACATCTCTCTGTTAAGAGGAATGAAGACAGAATCTGACAAGCAGCTGATAATGTTTCATGGAAAAAAACTCGTTTTGAGATAGTGAACAGTCCTTTCCAGCTACTTTGGACTTCTGCCTTCCACAGTGACAGGGTGCCAGAGATGACAATTGAAGCAAATATATGTACGTCCTGCTGTTATGAAGCACTGTAAAAAGTGATTACTCCTATAGGCCACACATCTGCAGAAAAATAGTGATCCATTTTACCAAATTCTGCTCTGTGATTTAGAAAGTTTAACAGAAAGTTTAGAAAGTTCTTTAGAAAGTTAGCAAGTTCATCAATATTTATACCTACACAAGAGAAAAAAAAAATAAGCAGAGGGGGTCAAATATCTTTTTATAATGTAAACCTGACTTAGAAGCCCCATTTTAAATTGGCCAAGGGATTTTAGAGTTCACTGACAACCTTTTCACAACGAAGTATGTGAATTACTTTTGATGGTGGGATTTGTGATCTTTTGACAAACTTTACCTTTTATAAATTTTACCCACATATTGCAGTTTAGACTAGACACCTATTTTAGCCTACTTAATTGCAGTAAATGCAAAATGATAGTTGTATTTTATCTACAGAAACTTGAGAATCTTTCAATTAAATGATAACATTTCTTGATAATCCCTAATAATCTGGTGAATAGATCTTGGAAATCTTCACTATGGAGGTAAACAATTATTTCTTAATAGCTCCATCATGATAATGATTTATTACTTTCTTAAATGTCAGCACATCATTGAGAGTGTTATTGTAGTTCATACATTACTATGTTTGATCTTTTAAAGTACTTGTAAAATAAAACACCTCATCTTTGTGAAGGTGTTTGTTAAAAACTATAATTTCATAAATTCATAGATTTATTTATTTATTTATTTATTTATTTATTCTCAAGCTTAGTGCAGTAAAATACTATACTATTCTCAAGAAGATACATAGTTCTTGAAAACATATAACAGTATTAGCATGCAATAAAATGTGAATCTGAAATAACAAAAGTCTGCAGCATGAACATGGAAATGTACAATGTGCAGCAAATTAGATATGCAGGTCCAGTGGATGACCAGAAACACTGCAGAATAAATTTATAGTTATATAAAATACAAGAAAAACAAATAGAGTCTGAAAAAAAAACATTTTATGCCAAGACAAATGAAAAAGCATCCAAACATGAACAGGGACTGGAGTGACAGCAGGCCTTATTAGAGATAAAATGTAACTTTTGCAAAATTTGACATATGACTGTGCTACCCAAATAAAACAGATTCTTTGCTTAAATGTCTACAAATCAGAGCTGACATAGGTCCAATAAAAATTTCTGTTTGCCAAAAAAACCTGAACCAGATAAGATACATTAATAATACTGAATAAATAGGTTAAAATTAAAGTTGAAAATGCTAACAGACTTCAAACCTGGAAATCATTAGAACAAAAACATCCCATTTTCCAAGGTGTTACATATTGTATCTAAATGACCAGTTTGAGTAAGCTGCTGTCATCCTGTGATCTTGGTCCCTTAATTTAAATGACTGTGTATCTGGATGGGAGAAGCATGGTTCCTGCTTAGTTTGTGTGCCTGATTTTTCTATATGTGGAAACCAGAACATCAGGAAAGGTGAGATTACTGTGTACTAGGTTCTAAGCTCAGTTAGGGCATATAAGAGCAGAAATCTTTCTTTCACAGCAGTCACAGGTTTTCATTCATGATTTCAGAGGCTTTTTTTTTTTTTTCTTTTCATTCATGATTTCAGCTTCTTCAGCAATGAAAACAGCAAATTTACAGGGGCAGGCTATTGTGTCCAGAAAGACTGGATGTTCACAAATCTCTTGTGAAAACTCTCCAAAATTGCCATGAAAGTCATAATTCCATGCAAAGATGTTAGACTTCTTGTTTAATATGTGCCTGTTTAACAGGAGCTTGCCTATGAATTTCACTCTGATCTTCAGCATGCAGCAATCTAACCATGAACCTTACATAACTGGGCAGCCAAAAAATGTGAAGTCCTAATGGTATTCAACTACGTTAATTGGATGATCTGTGAAGATACCTATTTTATCTGGAGGATGGTATTTAGCACAAAGCCTTCTTTGGGATCTTTGTGTTCCTCATCTTGATCATTCTGTCAAGTCCATCTTGTTCAACTTCAACATAGAAAATCTGGATGATGATTCCCCATCCATCTTCTGATTTGACTTTGACAGAGTTTTCTCTCCTGCGTTCTTTTGGAGACAACTTTCCAAATTATTCTTAACCTTCTTTCTAGGTCATTACATTTCTGTACCAAACATGAAGGTCCTGATGATGGCATATTTTGGTCTTCATTCTTATATTGATTTATTTTGAGGTCTTATTGAGCCCACTAAGTAGTGCAATTGTCTTAATTGTCCTTGCTGCTACAGTCGTGTACCATGTCATGTTTCAATACTGAGGTAACAATATTTTTAAAATGAACTTAGGGCCAACAGTTGCGGGTTTCACATGACCTCTTATACATGTTTTCATTATCTATGACTATGCTGATCTTGTTTCTTACAGATGTTGCCATGGGGAGGTTTTATATTCTAATGCAGTATCTGTTTTTTTTTTTTTTTTTTTTTTTTTTTTTGAGTTAGAGATTCTTGCTAGCTGCTTCATTCTTTGTGACATGGGGGACTGGCTTTGATAGAAAAGTCAGACCTCAGTTTTGACCTCAAATTTCATTTGCTCACCAGCTTCTGGAAATTTTCATCTCCAGAATCATTAAGATAACTGATGACCATTACAGTTCTCTTCCTTTCTCCCTGTGCATGTGAAAACACTCTCTGTACTTCTCTCAGAAGTATATCCCCTTCATCTGCTAGTTTGAAGATCTGGTAGTAAGTCCAGATGGTTTGCTGTCCAGAACATTCTTTCCCTGTATGGTCACATGCAACCCTTCTGGTGTCTACATTCCCAGTCTCTCAAAGATGCGTCTGAGATCACAGAACCCAAGACCCTGAGCATGGTATTAGCCACAGAGCCAGTCATTCACCTGATCCTTTCTTCTCCTTCTTGGATCCCACTCTCCAGCTGGAAGGATAGAGGAGAACACTATTTGCACTCATGATCCTGTCAACATATTTATGAGGGGCATAAACAGCTCGTTTAGATATTTTGGAGTCTGCTCATTGCAGCCTCATTTGACTCTACATGAAAGAGTTGGAATTGGTAGTAGTGATCTGGCTTTACCAGGCTTAGTAGCCTCTTTCTAATATCATGAATGTAGGCCCCCAGCAGGCAGCAGAACTCTCTAGAGAGATTGTCTAGGTGGTAAGTGGGTGCTTCAGTGTCTCACAGTAAGGAATCTCCAATTATTAACACATTTCACATTTCATGTCTTTTTTCCTTTTTTTTTTTTTTTTTTTTTTTTTTTTTTTTTTTTTTTTTGTGACATTGGTTCTAATACATGTGGTTGGTTGGTCTAACTTCATTAACTTTATACGGTTGACCTTTCCTGGGTCTTGACCATTACTCATGCATTCCCTTTTTTCCATGTTGAGGGCACTGTATCTGTTGAATATAAGCACTTCGGGGGGGGCAATGGAGAGACTCTTTCTTTGGCTCCAAGCAGAAGCAAGGGTCCAGTCTCCTTTCTCTTATGAATCAGTCAAGCCCATCAGCTCAGGGTTGGAAGCTGGTTTGCCTTCCCATTACCAGGACTCAAGGCAGGACTGTCTCTCAGCCCATGTCAGTGCACAATACCATGCACTTGCTTGGATTCCTGGATACTACACTGCCTAGTGAGCTCCTCTTTCAACATGGTGACTTGATCAAAAAGTTCAGCCATCTAGGTACACTTGCACCCACAACATCCATCTCTGCTTTCAGGCCCTACAGGAATTCCAGATTCTGGAGTTCCTTGCAACTGAGTGTCTGGGCAGCTTTTCCAGTCCCTGGGAGGTATGTTTGGGTGTATGCATCTACCTGAGGAGGTTGTGGTCTTTCCATCTGGGTTCTAGCCTGATGGTTGTGGTAGGTGGACACCATTTTGGTATGCTTCTTGTATGTCCCAGAATATAAGAAAGTGGCCTACCTTCTGGTCTTCCACATAAACTCAGAGCTAGATAACTATTTCAGATGACTGAAGACTGGTAATTTGAAGTTAATCTTTTTCTAGAAGGAAGTAAAAAAGCTGAGAAGACTCATGAGAATGATGTGAAGTCTGGAGAATATAAGTAGCTCACAAAATAGGGAGGAGATTAAGCAGGTTACCTAAACAAAGGAGGTTTAACTTCATTTTAAAACATTGGAACAGGGAGCAAAATGTTGCTAATGACAGGAGTTTATCAGATAAATGTATTGTAAAACTCTGGACTAGAATCTAAAATATAGACAATAAAAAGAATTAAGAGTAAATTTTATTGTGGATTTTGGTGAAGTTTCCATTGTGCTGTATTTTAAAATCAAGATTAAATGCATTTTTAAATTTATTTTGGACAGGAATTAATTCAGGGAACCTCTATGGCCAATGTTGTATAAGAAGTTAAACTAGGTAATTACAGAGTTTTCTTATGGTTTCTGATTTGTGACTCTAATATGTTGCATACAATGTTGATATGCAATATTTTTAGTACATAGCAGTATTTGTCAAATAAATTAATTTCACAAATATGGAAAATAAGCACTTTGCTTTAGAGGAAGAATCACAGAGAAACTTCTACTGATAGCAGAGTATTTGCAATTAGTATCTAGCTAACTCAGGTACAGTAGAGTACAATTACATTCAACATTATTATAATTTATTTTACTATTTTCTTCATGAGCAAATTACCTTCAAGTTGCACATTCAATATTAAGGAGTCTGGCACATATTATACCATTATTACTACACCTAATTCACTAGACATGTAATTTGCATTCCACTTTATAAAAGTGCTGAATTAAATCCAGAGAATCCCAAGAGAGGAGCAACCAGCTTACTTCAGATTTCAGTTTAATATCCCATAAGGAAATACGAGGAAAGAAGGCACACCTCAAAAGTTTCAACTAATGTCATTAACTACATCTGAGTCTACAGAAAAGAAGAAAATAATATCTTAAAATACAACTTTGGAACAAAACACAAGGGATTTAAGGAGTGTGAAGAGTGCTTGGAAATAGGGTAAAGGCAAGAAAAGAGAACAAGGGAACTTCTTTCACTTCTTCCTTTTCTTTTAATTTTTTTTTTTCTTTTTTTTTTTTTCTTTAAGGAGCATAACATTTCTGACTCCTTTATCCTGCAGAGGATTGTGAATTCATATGAAATGTGCAGAGGGACAAAATTTCAAAATAAGTGTTGTACCACTGGCAGTAGGTTGCCTGAAGCAAACACAGCTCATCTCCGCAGATCATGATCTCCACACAGCCACAATGCCAGACGCTCACTTTTATGAAATGATCAGGTGCAGGCACTGAAGGCTGTGAGTACACTGAGGCTGCACACCATGGGCAGGGAGCTCCCTTATCAGCATGTAGCCTTCATGAAATGTATTAAAAGAAGTGAACTGTAGAGATAGAAATGACAGGAAGTTGTACAGTGACATAAATCAAGGGTCTTATGGAATAGGGCAACACTAATGAGGCACAGGCACTGTGCTGCCTAAAGAACTAGAAATATTTTATCTTCATAAAACAGAGTACATTCATGGGACCTGGGTAATTAATGATGCAGGGAGAGATAAACTGGTTATGTCTACATTGTCAAATAGAAAAGGGTCAAGGGCTAGTTCCTGGCCTCAAGGCCAAATCACGTAGACTTAGCACATCTCCAGCTCCAGCACTGGGGCTGTGTGCAGACTGTGTAGCATTTAACCGAGTCTCCTATGAGTCCTGTGCAGTGGGATTTACTGCTTACAGCTCTGAGGTGTTGCCATCTTCTCTGTTTGCTTTTTCAGTTCACAGTGTTTGAAACAATGAGGGCTGTGTCACAGGCCAGTGGAGTGAGGTTTTCTCTTCTAGTATACTGTTGCTGTACCATAAAATGGCTATATCATATCATACCCATCTAAGTTTTTCCTCATAGTGAAGGTGGCAAGGCAGAGGAGAGACAACTGAAAACATTCTTATTTTATATTAATGTCTGTGTAGAGATGTTCCCTTGATTTTGTCTTTACTTTAACTCTGTAAACTGCTCCTGGGCATAAAACTAAAGACTACATTATGTCTCTTTAATAGGGTATGAGGGGGTACATGAGGGTAGGAAACATCTGGGAATTACACTGGGAAATCTTGTAAACCTGAAGGAGCTAAACATGGTACAGACTCATACATCCTGCCTTTTGGGAAAGATCTCTGAAAGGAACTATCTCCAGAAACATTGCTCAAAAAAAAAAAAAAAAGAAAAAAAAGAAAAAAAAGTGTAAACTAAGCATAAGTAATGTAATTTATCAACAGCAGACCAGTCCTTAGCTTCCTGTTGGCCCCTTCTTGGTATGAACACAGATGTACCCTTTGAGGACACTCTCTTCTCACTTAGGTCTTTTAGCACCTACGATCCATAGACACCGCACTCAAAGCACATATCGTTAGAGTGATTATTATTATTTTTATTATTCTGCACATCTCCGTACTTAAAACTCTATCTGCTTCCCACAGACAACCTTGCCGAGATTAATGGTCTACTGAATCATTACACAAACCAGTGCAAGTAATTGCTGCACAACTGGGATAAATCGGACAGATGAAGAGCGATTTCCCTTAGCATTTTTTCCACTGACCACATTTAAGATCTTCTTTTCATCTGTGTGGGGACATATTACTTCTCTTGGTTGGAAGACAGGTCCCCAGCATTTGTTCTGTGAGTTGTTCATTCATTTGTACAATGCATAAAATAGATGGTTCTCCCTGTTAATCCTAGTGTTACTTCCACATTTTTTTCTTCCAAGGATGCCAAAATTTCCCTTTAGACAACCCTTCTCCCCTGCCCCACCCACCTCTCAATAGGGATGAAAAATAGCAAAGTACTTGCTAGATTTTTCCTTTATTTAAATGTTGTTTTGTTTTGTTCCCCTCTCCACCGCCCTTAAAGGACATGCATATGTGTGCATGAGCATATGCACATAAGTGTGAGAGAGAGGAAGAGAGATCTTGGTGCAGAGACAGGGCATCCTTGTTGCTCCATGCTCCCTGCTTCTTATACCTTATGAATTTCTACATACAGGATACGTACCTTCCTCTTCAGATCAAGCATGATGAAAACGATGTTATGGGAAACACAGTCTTACAGCACCCAGTCATCACTCTTTAAATGTTCTTATATCACAGTACACCAACACTGAACATTAATGTCATCTAGGCTTTCTGTCCAGCTGCAGTTTAGTAACTATTTATATAAATACTAAAACACACAGTCAATGAAAGCCCAGTGTAGACACTGTCATCAAAAAGAATGTTTCCTGCTGTGCATTCTTAGTCTTTCTGACCTTGCTATGAGAGAAACATAAAGGGATGTGTCATGAACATTTTCTGGCACTGAAAGAGTGCAGTAGAAGAAATCAGAATACACAAATTAATATTACAATTTCTTGAACCATTTTGGGGTCTAGATTAACTACAGTAAAACCTGCCTAGTAGAACCTGGTCTGCACATAACATTACTTGTCTAGTTCTTCATCAGAATTGACGAATTGGAACTGTCTTTTCCACATACATCTTCAAGCCAAGCAAAACAAATAATTCCAATTAGCTCCCTCCCACCCCCAAGCCAAAGTATTTATGGGGTTATAACAGACTAGCAGGTTACTTATTACCTCACTCTTTGTGTATAAAATGGGAAATACAGTGAGATGGAGCAGTATGCCAGGAAGTCACTGTGTCATCCTACTCTGAATGGATTTAGAAACACAGGCTTTAATCCTGGCTTCAATTGAGTTTCTGTGTAATTTCAAGCACAAATAAAACTTTTCTATCAGCAAAATTGGGACTCATTAGTACCTGGCCCCCAGCCACCATTTAATTCATCAGACCTGGGGGAAAAGAAGATCTTCTTAGAACTTGTTACTGTTTAGAGATATTTTAGCAGATGAATGAGTCCATTATTTGGCCAAGTGTTTTCCATATGCACACCCAAGTTTGCAGCATCTCTTTCACATTCAGGTTTGAGCTTCCTGTACTCACCATTACCTGTGGTTTTACTAGTTTACACACAGCTCTCCTGATAAAATCATATGGCTAAGGCCTCTGCCATCACAGTCTCTACACACTCTGCATTATCTCTATTCTATAATTGGCATTTCCAGAGAAAAAGGAGAAACAAAAAAAAAGTCACTTCTCTGGTCCGTTAACAATGGTCTTTTTCCAGACCCCATTCTTCCCACATTCTGATACTGTTTCCTGATAAATCTTTTATCTCACAGGCATCTCTTCCTCATTTCTACTCTTACTTTTAAAGGTTTTATACTAGGACTATGCACTAAAAGGAATGCATTTAGAAAACACTTGACTTAGTTTTAAAACACCTACACAGCAGCCTGCACACATTAATTTTTCTTTCACATTGTCTCAAGACATCACAAGCTTTTTCCTGGCAGTCTTACACATTTTGGTTTCTTCCTCGTTTTGTGCTAAGCTGTTCTTTGATAAGGTTCAGCTGGGGAAATTCATTCCTCCCAGGACCAAATCAGGTTTTTACATCAATTAAGCTAATTGACAGAAGGTTTAACACATTTCTTAATTATGACTGCAAATATGTTCTTGGAAGAAGCCCCAAAGCACAGGAGGAAAAAAAAAAGTAACAAAACACTTTTATAATAAAATAATTTTGGAAATGTTTTTTAAGGTAAAACACTAGGAAGGAAGTTTAGTAATTATTAGCTATCTCACTATGGCTGAAACTGCACTCAGTAGGAAAGTTTATGCTACGTCTACATGAGCCACTGTAGGTCTGACCATTAAAAGGTAAATAATCAGAGTATAGGAGAGAGTAAATGTATATATGATGACAGACAACCCATAACTTACCATTAAAATAAACAAAAAAAACAACCAACCAACCAACCAAACCAAGCCAAACCACAAAACAAAACACACCTTTATTCTGGAAATTGTTGCTTTCATATACGGTAAAGGATGAGCATGTTTATTACTACTCTATGGAACAATATTTTAAATCCACTTTGGGGATTTGTCTGACAGAGTTCAATACCAGACCAGTCAGAATTATTATTATTATTATTATTTTTTCTCTTCTAATTTTTGTAACAGGACACCTGAAATAATTCATGGTTATTCATATTAGCTGTCTTAATATTTTTTCAAATTTAGGCTAAGCCTTTTTATGTTAAATTTCATAATTCAGTTAAGCATCAAACTGAAAAGACAGTTTATATTAGAAAAGAATAGAACAGAATAGTTCATTTGGAAGGGACCTACAAAGATCATGGAGTTCAACTGCCTGAACTCTTCAGGGCTAACCAATATTTACAACACGTTATTGAGGCTATTACCCAAGTGCCTCTTGAACATCGACAGTCACGGGACATCAACCACCTCTCCAGGAAGCCTGTTGCAGTGTTTGACCCCCTTCATGGTACAGAAATTTTCCCTAATGCCCAGCCTGACCCTCCGCTGGTGCAGTTTTGTGCTGTTCCCTCATGTCCTGCCATTGGTGACCAGGAAGCAGAGGCCGGCACTTCCCTCCTCACTTCCCTGCTCAGGGAGTTTCAGAGAGCAACAAGATCACCTCTTGGCCTCCTCTTCTCCAGAGCAGACAACCCAAGTGCCCTCAGCCTCTTCTCACAGGACCTGTCTACATATGCTGTTACCAGCTTTGCTGCATTCCTCTGGATGCTTTCAAGGACCATCACTTCCTTTTTATATTGTGGAGCCCAGAACTGCAAGCAATATTCAAGATGAGTCTTCACCAACACTAAATATAGTGGGAGGATCACCTCTTCTGATCATCTAGTTGTTCTGTGCTTAATGCACCCCCACAGTACAGTTTGACCTCTGGCTGCCAGAGCATGCTGCTAGCTCATGCTCAGCTTGCTGTCTCCTAGCACCCCTAGGTCCATTTCTGTTGAGCTCATCTCCCAGCCTGTGCCTGTGTCTGACATTACAGTGTTCTAGCTGCAGCACCTGGCATTTTCCTTTGTTGAACTTCATGCCACTGCTGATGTCCCTGTGCTCCAATACATCTTGATCCCTCTAGAAGGCCTCCAATCCCTCCAGACACTCAACAGCACCTCCCATTTTAGTATCATTGGAAAACTTGCTGAGGATGAACTCTACTCCTGCATCCAAATCATTGATAAAAATGCTAAACAGAACCAGCTCTAGAATTCAGTCCCAAGGAACACTGTTAGTGACCACCCATCAGCCAGATGTAGCCCCATTTACTACAACACTTGGAGCTCTACCATTGAGCTGGTTCATCACCCAGAATAGCATAAACCTGTTTATCTCACAGTCGGGTAATTTGTCCTGAAGGATGTGTGAGGGATGGTATCAAAGGCTTTCATAACATTATGTGAGAAGGCAACATCGAGTGTTAAAGTATAATTATTTTATCTTTTTGATTATATTTTTATTCTATATTATTAGAAATTATAAGGTGTTTCTGAAATAAGGAAATAAAGAACTGCCCATTCCCAGTCTTTCAGTTTCTCTGTCATACAGCTCTCTGTGATGCTGGGGGAAGGTAACAGAAAAAAAGAGTTCAATACTCTTCAGAATAACCCACAGTCATGAAATGTTTTCAGAAAGGAACTCCTCAGGGAGATGTTTAACCTCAGTCTTTGCTAGTGTTTCTGAACATCTGGACAACCTATTTGATAAACATGATAGCTGTGCTGATTTTTTTTTTTGATTGTTTGTGCTGACAAAAACAAACAGTTTAGTGAATAAGAGCCCTTAGGGAGGAAATGTTTAAAGTACTGCAGAGGAGTTATATACATAAATCCATTGGACATATTCTACACATAGTACTCTTAAACACAACATTCTATTATTTAACATTGCGCCAGTAGAGTTGGAACCAGTGTTAAACTGCAGCAGTGCTTTAAAATAAATGTGACATTGAAGTTTTTGTGTGCATGTATGAATACCAGGGAAGAAAGCCATGACGTCTTTAAGTGCATATGCTACACACTGAATCCAGTTTAAAAATGACGTTTCTTTTTCTAGCTACACTGTGGTATCATTATCTCTTTTATTCTGCGTATATTTCATGTGCCATATCTGTATTGTTAATGCCTTTTCCCCAGAACATTCATTTTGAATACTGAGGAAGACAAAGCTTTTCCCTTCAGAAACTAATCCCAACATAGCAATGCGTAATTTGGGCCAGAATATAACCTTAAAATTGTTCTCTGTGTCTTCTAATTCAGCTGGGAATTTACTAGTCCTGGGGAGGGAACTGAAGGAAAGATGTCCTGGTGCTTTGGTCCCTGTTAGCTGGTGGTGCCTTGGGGGTTGTCAGAATGGCATGCACAAAGAGGTTAGGTTAGGTTTTAGACTGTCATGATCGTTGCAGCCTTCTTGCTTTCACCTTTATTAAGCCCTGGAATTGGGAAGCCAGAAGTAAACACACAAACATTCTCTCTTTGCAGTGTCAGTTTTCAGCTCTTACATTTCTTCCTCAGCTGTATGGCTCTCAAGGATGGGCACTATGGGGTCAGTAGATGATGAGAATCATGTTTCACAGTAAGGCATCATCTTCAGTTAACTGTAAAATTAGAACAACTGTAAAATCAGAAGCCTGGGGTGTAGAGCCTAAATACAGATATCAAATTGCTCAGTGACAGTAAGACTGATACTTCTGAGCAAAATCAAAATATTAGATGCTAAGGAAAATCTAGTGGTATGAGCTCAGACAAATGCAGGCTCCAGGCATTCATAGTGTCAGACATCAGTTGAGAAAAGGCAGCAAATAGTTAATCATGCTGCCTAACAAACAACACCTGACTGGTGCTCTGAATCATCCCTGAGCCTTCTTTACAGTGTTTATACATTTTGTTTTATTTTTTTAAATATACATGTCTTTTACATTTTAGGTAGACATTGTCTGGATCTCATTAATGTAACTTGTGAATAGCCCTACTTTACTAAAGCCTTGCTTTAGATGATCAGTCTCCTTTTAGACCTAGCTGCCTGTTGGTCCTATGAAAATAACAGTAATAATGAAAGCAGCAATAACAGAAATTCATGTTGTGTTTTTTTTTTGTTGTTGTTGTTGTTTTGTTTTTTGTTTTCTTTTGAGTGCAGAGATCATATTTGCATTTCAAAATGATTCTAAAGAATAAATTGCATAATAATTCACAGACTCATTGATTGTTGTAGTTTATTAAACTAGTTGATAGCAACTACAAATCTATTCTAACAGGCAAACAGAAAACCATTTGTTTTAGCACTTTTGTATCTATCTATTGCTCTGTCTATAAGATATCCTGTTCCTTGGCACCACAAAATATGTATGGAGTTACCTTTAAAGCAATGTACCTTTACAGGATTTAAGTCTGGCACAGATAGAGTGTTCAACATTTAAATTGTGTACTGATAAAAATATACTGTAATATGTTAATGAGAACATGCAATTCTTCCTTTTGTGCTTGCCACCAGTGCTGGAAAACTGATACCAATTAAATCATAGACAAATGAGTCTGGAATCATCCTGATACACTTCAGTAGCTGTAAATTGGTTAGGGCTCGAATCAATGTTCTGCTCCTCAGCATTTCTTGAATGTGTTGAAAATCTAGCTTAATTGCTAGAGACAGTTGTCTTTTCCAGGGAAATAAGTAAAAGACTTCTTGAATGGTACTGGACCCAATTGAATTTTATTATCTTTTGGATACTTAACAGAAAACACTTCAACTTTATGATTTTAAATGGATCACACTTAAAGGCTGCTCTAAGATTAAAGGCACAATACAAGACTGCCTATCTAAATGTTCTACTGTCCCCATGACTGTGTTCCCATGTCACTTCTGCAAACCTAGGGCAGAGATCAGTGATGTGTCAGCTTCATAATATGTTTATTGTTTCTGTGAAATGATTTCAGGTACTTTAGCCTTAAAATGATGTTGTGACCTTCCATTAATGGGTGGTGTAGTTGTTCCAGTAGAAATAGAAAAAAAATTGTTAGGTATGTTGAGATGAGAGATAGAGCATAGCAATATTTTCATTCTCAAGCTTTCATTACTGAAGAATGAAATTTAAAGTGATTAAAATTATTAGCTAATTTGTATGAAGTTTATTGAATAATTATTTAATTATATTCTAAAGTGTTTTGCATTATTTTCCAAATACAGTGTTTTAAATTTACCAATAAATAAAGTTATGTATAAATCAAAGACTTTTCCTTTCCTTTCCTTTCCTTTCCTTTCCTTTCCTTTCCTTTCCTTTCCTTTCCTTTCCTTTCCTTTCCTTTCCTTTCCTTTCCTTTCCTTTCCTTTCCTTTCCTTTCCTTTCCTTTCCTTTCCTTTCCTTTCCTTTCCTTTCCTTTCCTTTCCTTTGTCTTTGAAGGGAACCTGAAAATCAAATGTTCATATACTTCTGAATGTCCTGCTGCAAACTTAATCTTGACCTTTGTTTTATTGAAAACTCTATATCACATTGCACTCATTTCCAAAGTGAACACAATAAATACTAATACAGAATAATAGTGTTTATGAGTGTATTTGAAAACAAAGCAATATTTGTATACTTACATTGGATTTGGGAAAATTATTATTCAAGGTCTGATAAAACTGTTCATACAAAGTTGTTTTTCATCACGGAAGTAGTTTAAATTTGTATCTGACATTTCTTATTCAGACAGAGATAATCTGTCTGCAAACAGCAACACTCTTCTTCCTTAATGTATTTTCATGCCACAGTGACATTAAAATCTTACTGAATTTGTACCAAAAAGAAAAAAAAAATCTAAATTCCATTCGTATATATCTTTTTTTCCAATATTTTTTTTTTTCAAATACTCATATATATATATTTTTAATTTATTTTTATTTACATCAGTAGTTACCCGGTAACTATGACCTTTTACTGTTTTTACTTATACCTGATAAGTAGACAAAGATGAAAATGCAGAACAGCTGAGAATGAAGACAGAAATTAAATTCAGAAGGAAGGAATTGGAAGTGAATAGAAATGGGTAACAGATACTGATATCATCCTACATTTTTGTCTAAGGTGATAAATTATGTTTAAATACCATTGTGAACACAAGATTATATGAAGTTAATCTATGCCTTCCTGTCCATGGTATATGGAATGTCTTGTTCTATTTTCCCCCATTATAAACCAGCTATCATTGGTTTAATTGTTGAAATGGTTATATGGTTATATGCTTTGCTTGCTTGTTCAACTGCTTTTCACAATCTGTTACCACAGATTATTTCCTCTCTAAACTATTGAGAGTGGGTTGTGAGTGCCTTTAGACCTTTTTGCAGGGAATGATAAAAATAATAATTTATCATTATGTTTCATAGTCATTTCTCTCTGAGACTGTGCCATTCTAACACATTGAAAAATGAGAAGTGAAATCTAACAGTGAGTTTTCTGAGTGTTGTATTAGCAAGCTGCAAATGAAAAGTGGTGGTAGGTACCACAGCTGAAAGCCTATTAGAAAAAAGTGAGAAAAGAAATACTTGGAGCTGTAACCAACACCACACTTGAAAGCACAAGAACAAGGATAAAGTCACTGATACCAGTCAAACTTACATGTGATTATTTGTCCGTCTGCAGTTGATGTTCTTTATGAATTAATGAAATACAAATACAAATTCCAAATTACAAAGGAATAATAAACAGTATCTCACAAATCTGTTGTATTTCTATTCTAAATTATCTATTAATTTCAGAAAAGACTTTCTAACCTAAAAAATATCTAAATCATGGTGTCATAAAGTCAGATGTGGGAGAAGGTAAATATTCCTTGTGTTTTTCTGTCATCAGAAATGGATAATCTATGCAACCTCAAGATATAACTCGAATAGACTAAATTCTCATAGCTTCATGGTATTTATTCTGCTTCCAATTTTTTTTTTTTTTTTTTTTTTTTTTTTTTTTTTTTTGTGACTTATTCTAGGACACTAACCTGGAATAAGGGCAAATGATGTACATTCTGGTTCTAATTTATAGTCAAGAAAGAGGAAAACACAGCTGCTCTAGGAAGATACCTTGCTCAAAAATTAAAAGAACTACTTCTTCAACTTAAGCTCAACTACAAAAGAAAAGAGAAACACAATCATTGATATTTGTGTGCATCTAAAAACCTTTTCTTTATAAAATTTCATTTTACTACATAGAAAACTAAAAGTACATACTACATATATATTTATATATATAAATGCTATATATATTTACCTCTATCTGTCGACTCTTAAAAAATGTACAGAAAATTCACATTTATTTATTTATTTATTTATTTATACATTTTACATTGTGTGTGAAATGAGAGCTAGTACTTCTGGCAACTAGAAAGTGAGTATAACTGTATTTGACTTTAATATCACTGAAAGTTGATATATTACAGAGCCTGTTACCCACAATTTATTTCCTTGAATGAGGGCAGTCACTGGGAATAGGTGAATTTATCTGTGCTCCGAAAGACAGTCCTCCTAAAATAATATAACCTTCTAGGACTCAGTTTCCCAGGTTTAGAAAAGTATTTTTAGTCCAGGAAGCAAAAAGTACAAATCATGGTTTCTCCACCCTGCTTTGCCAATGCCCTGGCTTACAGACACAACAAGAAAAGTCTCTGTAGCCTCTGATGGTTTAAATATGGTTTAAATGTGTTATCAGCTAGCTGTGGGTCATACAATTGAATATGCAGATAGCAACAACCTATACCAGTCTTCAGGTTATATGTTGACATGCCTGGTCTGGATTAAATTGTCACAGAATGAACGACTTTTATTTGAAAAAAATGGGAAGTGACTTGCCACAAATTGCATGAGCTGATGATAAAATTAGCTTAGGAAGTGTGTCCTCCCACCAGATGTGTGCCTGGAGCCCTTTAGAACCATAAGATTTCATTATAATTTTTAAGGTTCTTTTGCTTTTCCTTCTTAACTTAGACAAAAACAACAACTCACAGGAATGGCAGCTGTTTTCTGGTCTTGCATTTGCCTTTCAGAGTAGGTGCAATCCAGAAAGAACGTCCTGTACTACTGAACGTGACAAGTCTTAATATTCCAGTCAGCTCTGAAATTAATGAACAGTGGCAAGACAAAAACAAGGGGGAAGAATCAGACCAGGATTTCTTTTAAAAGCTGAATAAAACCTTAAAAACAATGCCAGCTCACAGTTTACCACCATGTGGTATATGTCTCATTAAACAGGAAACACAGAAATGAGAAACATTAAAATACAAAAATACCTCTGGTAAATTGAAAATGGGCATCCCACAAAAATCCAGTATGAATTCAGATTTTAAAAGAAAACAAACAAACAAACAAACAAAAAACCCACAAATTGGCTCATTTGAAACTTGTAATTTCATGTACATCTCATCAGTACAAAAAAGGAACTGTGAACAAGATTAATACAAGTAAATATGATATTATTGGAGCTTTGAATCTAGGGTTTATTATAGCACTCCCAGAATCCACTGATGCACTTACATTCTTGTAATTCAAATTATTTACCTATCATTTAAGACTCTCTGTAATTCATACTGTCATGTGTTGTTGCCTATTATGTCACTATGATTCCACAGGGATTTGATCAGTGGCTGAGCTGCTTTAACTCAATTAAGTACACTTGACAAACTGTGTGATACTCTAAGTTTCACAGAATTATTTTTAACTGTGACAAGATGACACATCATTGTCTCTTGACTGTTAACCTAGATTGGATGATACCAGCTGATAGAGGAGGCTATCTTGGCTGATATGTGTACATAGCAGTAACTGAGAATGCATCATGTTATTAAGCTTCAACAATTGCTTTACTGCTGTTATAAATGTCAGCTCCAACCTACGATAAAAAAAATTTCACAGCAGGGCTCCTGCTCACACTTTGGACATTAAGACTCATCTTTCTAGAAGCCTGGATATTCTGAAATATGTACAGAGCTGAAGAAGTCTGACTTTCTTCCCAATAGATCTTACCAAGCTGGTTACAGTGACCATTGAGGCAGCAGTTGAGGTTTATCTTGTGGTTTGCATTGCTGTTATAGAAATTGCATTTAGTTCTTTGCTGTATGACTCAGTGAATATAATTCTTTTTATTTATTTATTTATTTTTATTTTTTTGCAGACTGCTATGTATCCTGTAACTCATGCTTCAGGTCTGGTTCTTCCATGGACAAGACCAGTTTCCTGGCCTTTCACCTCATACTCATATTTGTAATGATATGCTTATAGTTTCTGAGTGTACAGATATTCCCTGACTCAGAAAACAAACCAGGTTGCATTTTTTTTTAGGTAGAGGGGCTTGGAAAGGGAACAGCCAAAGGAGCTCCGCAGACCCTTGTTATAAAGGCAAATCATGTAAACAATGATTTTGCAGAGGTGATCACAATTTTTACTATAATCTTTACTATAAATTAAAAGCAGCCATTAACTCTCAGGTGGTGTTGGTGAAGATAGACAGAGTGGGGCACTAAGAGAAAGCTCTTAACTCAGATGATTTAGTTTAAGCAAATCTAAGAGGACATACTCTTCTCACAGATAACTAGTGATAGGACTAGAGGGAATGACCTCAAGCTGCACCAGGGGAGGTTTAAATTGGAAATTAGGAGACATTTCTCCTAGAAAGAGTGGTCAGGCATTGGAACAGGTTGCCCAGGGACATGGTGGAGTCACCATCCCTGGGGTTGTTCAAGGAAAGGTTGGACATGGTGCTTACAGACATGGTTTAGTGGGTGACATTGGTAGTAGAGTAGTGGTTGGACCAGATGATATTGGAGGTCTTTTCCAACCTTAACAATTCTATTATTCTTTATAAGCTTAACCTATGCATGTCCTTTATGACTCGGCATTGTATTTGGGCTACAGTGTTTTGATAAAGTTTATATATTCAGATGTCTATCCCACTATCATCTCTGTATTTGATAGAGATAGAATATCTGTTTAATTTTTAAGAATTTAAGAATTTCTAATTTTCTTCATTCATATAACCATATATGATAATGTAAATATTATATTTTAATATTTTTTTCCCCTTCAGTTTTCTTTGTTCTTGCCTTTTCCACCTTCTCTTTCTCCAGAAAAAAGTAGGATAAAAGAAGTATTATTTTGTCCCTAACAGGCTATGAAAAGTGTTTACCTCTGAAAAATATATCTTGGGAATAAGTATAACTCTATCATCTTTTCATATTTCCAGTCTATCTGTTTGTAAATCCTGCCTTTTCAATGACAAGATGGTCTAGGAGAAAGGATGTTTCATTTCAGCTACCATTCTTTCAGATTGTGATATAGTGCAAAGGAAAACTAGGATCATGGCCTTAAGAACCAGAGGAATGTTGGAAAAGTGAGCATAACACCAGAGGAAGAGGAAGGTACTGAAAAGCTTTTGCATAACAATTTTAATTTTACTATTAGTCAGATTTTCCTGTAATAATTGGATAATTTATATTATTAGTATCATTGTAGCCAGACTAATAATAACTATTGTGTTTTGAGTAGACTGTTATATCTTTTATTGGTTTCAATAAATTCTTAGTTGCATCTATCAGGTTTGTAGAACTTTTAAGTGTAATAAATGTACAATTTAAAATGCACACTGCTGGGCTAAAAAAAAAAAAAAAAAAGGGAGCTTTATTCATGCAACACAACAGGAGTCATCAATTCCATCAGCAAATTCAACTGTGCAACAGAATGGAACAAGAGACTGATTTTAAGAAGAACATGTGTAAATACAGCATTTCCATTTTGTCATACTAAATGTGTGTATTGGGATTGGTGGGCCTGTACAGAGTGGCTGTCAAAGCCTCTCAACCCATCCTGGGAGGACCCTTCCTTTGGTCATGGGATGGCCAGTTGTCCCTGCGTTTGGCTGCTGCTGCAACCTTGAGGACAGCTGACATATTTGCCTTGTTCTCCAGCCTGTTCTCAGTTATGGGAACTGTGAATGTAGGAACATTCATGTGTGGGAATGTGAGAATGACCTGAATGTGGGAGCAACCTGAGATGTGTGACATGTCAGAGTTCTTGCAAGAATACCATTCTGCACAATAAAAATGAATGAAGCTCTCATCCCTGTAGTGGTAGTACTACAGTAGCCATGGGGCATTCTCTACTTCCATCCCAACCCATCTATAACTATGCATGTCATTATTCAGAAGACTGAAAGGCCCATTTCCAACCCAATTATAACATTTGTCTGTCTAACCTCCTGCCTTGACGTAGCACATCTTGCCTAGAACAAAAAGGATGCAGTCTGGACAGATGACTGATGGTGTAAGCCTATATAGCTCAGTAATAGTACTAGTGCAATGTAAAAATTCATCACTAAGAGGCTTTTGCTATTTTAAAGCTACAAATGAAAAGAAATTAAGTCCACATACTGTAGTGAAGCAAATCAAAACCCATAACATTTGTATTAATTGCTGAAAGCAGATAGTGCCTGGTAATCAGAATAGAGGGTGGAACTGCAATAAAAATTCAAGCTTAAATTTGGAAATGAGCCCAGGTTTTGGGGAGCAGTCTGGTAGAACTTCCTTTTAAAAGTATAATTATATCTTGAAAAAAATCTGTCTGAGAAATATATTCTAGACCTTTGTTAATTTTCCTTTGGCCTTTAGCCAAATGTTGTTAATTGAATCTCTAAGTACTGTATCACTTTGATACACACAGAGAATTAAATGGTCTTTTTTTTTTTTTTTTTTTTAATAACAACTCTTAGACTTTTTTCATATTTTCATTTAAAGATAAAATTAGTACAATATTTCTAGGATCTATTGAAAATCCTATGCTAGGACTGAAAATAAGCTAGGAAAATATAACTACCCCAGTTTACTAGTCTGCCTTTTCCTGTTGTGGTCTACACTGGTGCAATAGTGCCAGGAACAACAGTTATTCTGAAAGACTTTAAAACAGATACTAAATAACAAAAGCAAATTTAAATGTATTTTTCCCCACTTTAATTACTTAATTGAATAAAAGAGGAACAAAGAATCACAGTACTCTTCATTATATCTAATATATTTAATATATAGTATACCAGGTATAAAAATATATAGTTACATTTAAATTATTAGGACAGTGCTTTGAAGCTACTCTAGGGCATTTCCAAACTAGTGAAATGTCGAAATGTGAAACACCACTGTGCAGTGATGCTCTACTAACTTTATTTTCTGCTGAAAAAGCAGCAGCACCATCCCTGAGCTCATGGCCCTACTGAACTAGGTGAGGTAGCTGATGAACATAACTACGTACATTGAGGAAAGAAGAAGAACCACCACTTCTTTAGCAGTGCAAATACTTTTTTATCCCAATATTAAAAGTGTATCAAAAACCTGAAAGAATTTCATGCTCTGTGAAGTGGGTGTCCTGGTTTCAGTTAGAACAGAGTTAATTTTCTTCCTAGTAGCTGATAGAATGCTATGTTTTGGCTTAGGATGAGGAGAGTGCTGATAACACCCCGATGTTTTAATTGTTGCAGAGCAGTGCTTATACTAAGCCAAGGACATCTCAGCTTCTTGCTCTGTCCTGCCAATGGGCAGGCTGGGGGTGCAGTAAGAGCTGCACCTGTCCTGGAGCTGCACCTGTCCTGGAGAGGACCCAGGACAGGTGACCCAAACTAGCCAAAGGGGTATTCCATACCATCTGATGTCATGCTAATCAATATATAATGTTAGCTGAGGGAGGGAGGCCGGACTGCTCGGGGTTAGGCTGGGCATCTGTCAGCGGGTGGTGAGCAATTGCATTGTGCATCACTTGTTTGTACACATTATTAGTAGTAGTACTATTATCATCATTGTATTATTATTATTATTGTTGTTTTTATTATTTTCCTGTCTTATTAAACTGTCTTTATCTCAACTCACGGGCTTCACTTTCCATTTCTCTCCCCCGTCCCAGAGAGGGAGGGGGGAGGGTGAACAAATGGCTGTGTGGTGTTTAGCTGCCGGCCAGGTTAAACCACGACAGTGGGCAATAAAAAAAAAAAAAAGCTGATGAAAGGAAAAATATTTTTTCACATAACTGTGTGGCAGAACACATAAACAGAGATGCCTACTTGTCAAATGCTAGATTAGATCAGATGTCCCTGTTGAGCCTGTGGTACTCTGGTAAAAATATAAACACTTGCTTTGGTGTTTCCACAGAGCTGCTGCTGGGTTTATCCATCCTTGTTTCTCTCTAGGAAGGCATTTGATGTGGTGTTCTGGTGTTACTCCATTACATATTTCTCTTCCACTTCACTTAGTGTTTTTCAATTATTTGTAATTTCTGATTTTTAACTAGAATTATATTTTATATTCATCCTTCTACGTGGCCTTATGTTACTAATTTTTGTCAGAGAATGGAAAAATTCTAGTCTGCTATTTGTGAGGAGAGAAAGTTTAATCAGTAGAGAACTTGTCTGAGAATGAGAATGAGATGTAAGAGTTTCCCATTTTAAATGGGGTGATTGGTCACCAATACATTTTTTTCCAAGCACTGAAAATGTGTATAAAATGATGCCATTTCATTAACTTGTATAGTCTGAAAGTAGCTAGCAAATTCAATTATGGATTCAAATTATGTTACTAAATTGGTCTAATTTTTAAAAGTGATGAATGAAGTGCATTAAAAGAAATGGATAATAAAGGTCTAAAGAGGAATTGGCAAGGACTCTATTAATTAAAACTCAGTGAACATGTGCATATCTTTCTTTGTTATATGAAGGGTGCACAGGTATAAGTACATTGGTGTGCATCAAAAATCCAACTTTACACAATGTTTACATTACACCAGATTCAATTTCTTACATATTTGAGATTCATTTACTGACATGTTTATGCTGGCAGATTATATTAGAAATCTGTTCCTAATATTTCAACAAGCAGTAACTGTATTAATCATGTTAGATTAATCATGTTAGGCTGCAGTGCCTCTTCTGGAATAAGGAAAACTGTTTAAAAAGGTATTGTATACCTGTGTAACATGTAATAATGTTTGGATGTAATAATAACTTAATAGCTTTTTTTTTTTTTTTTTTTTTATTTTTTTTTTTTTTTATGTGGGTCAAAGACCAAGGTGAGGAACAGATTCCTGGGAACAGATGTGCAAGGCGTATTGATAAGGCTACTTTCCTAAAATAATCTGTCAGTTATAGTGTATCTGTGCATGGGGCACAGATACAAGTGCTGTACCTACAGACCTGCTCTCAGAGGCACCCACAAGATCAGCACTGATTCACTGTGAGTCACAACAGACCCTGTCATGACCCAGGACTTGGAAGACAGGAGGTGACTTAAAGCTGCAGAGTTACTGCAAGGACTTATGGCTCTTAATCTTCTGTTACAACTTTCACCACTTGGGCTCAGGCTGAATTCAGATTCCTGCCTCCTTTATTGGTCAAGTTTTATTGCCATCTCCCTTTTCTCCAAGGATGGGAAGAAGCTGTTCCAAGACAGTTCTTTGAAATGAGCACTGGTTCTGATGTGAAATTTCACTCACTCCTTCCTTGTATACACACTCTCTTCACAATCTCTTTACAGGCTTTTCCTGTACTGAGAAAGAGCTCATATGCATTGCCTTGCACAAAAACCATAGCTCAAAAGATATATCTTCATTTTCTGTACAGCTCTGCTTCCAGTGGAATGAACATCTAAGAGCTGAACAGCCCTCTGGAGATATGCAGGTATCTATCTTTCTCCAACAGCTACAATTTTAACACCTTTGTTAGGCAGGTTAGATCAGAACCAACATATCACCACTTTTCATCCAGCTTTCATTGTTTTCTGCAAAACCTTATCCTCATCAATTGCTGAAAGCTGGCATGCTTTCCTGCAGCTGGTGAAGAAGAGTACCTGCTTGCATGCCTGTGAAGCACAGAGCTGACTCCTCAGGGATGTCCCTTTTCCGACAGCACAGTGCGTGGCTTTAGCAAACACTCAATTACATTCTCAAGACAAGAGATTAGAATTTCAGAGGCTGTCATGAGCAGACCTTGAACTGTAAATTTCAAGTATTTTCAGAACACAATTTCTTTTTAGTTTTAAAGGATTTACAAGAAATAAGAAAAAGTGGTATGCTTCAAGTCCCTTGCAGGTGAAACTCAAGTGATGGTAGAGGGGAAAGGGAAGGAGAAATTATATGATTTGAAAGGTGTGACTTTTACATGATGGAGTCTGGAGATCAAGGTAAGGACATGAATTAATGAATTAAAACAAATAGTTCTTGTCATAAACAAGTAGAAACAGCTTGTGCTGTTGGGGTCAGACATTATTCTGGCCAAATATTTCACAATGCCTAAAAAAAACCTTTGGCTGATAAGACTGTCAGATAACAAACAGGACAGTTGGTAGCCTGTGAAAGGATGCTACCTCCTGTCAAAAGAGTCCTTGATTTACCCAGTTTAAAAACAGGAGCTTTTCCCATAGTCGTTCAGGCATCCCTGCTTCCTGCTTCAGAGACTCCATCTCCTGAAAATAGCCTGTCAGGTCCCATCTGTTTTTTTGTGAAGCTGCCAGCCCCCTGAGAGAGGGTCCTCTATTCCCATCTCCCGTCTGATGCTGGAAAACCATAGGGGAATAACCTCTGCAATCTGCCAGAAATTGCTTTTCTGAAAGCAAGGACTCTGCTTCAGGGAGCTGCAATCTACCATACTTAGAGGAAAATTAGTTTTCTAAGTACAGTGCTTTCTTCTGCTGGCTGCTTCAGTCCTCCATGTTTGCCTGTGCTCCTTCTCCTCACACTGTGGATTGGGGGAGCTTAAGTTTAAATATCTCATTAAAAAAAAACAAAATCCAGAACACAAAGATTTTTACTACAGCAAGTACTGTGAAGTGAAGGAATTGATGGCAAAGCAACTTTCAGAGGCTCCTTGCCATTGCAATGATAGCAAAATTTCGCCAGAGCACTAAGCAGGCCATGGCTGGTGTAATTAACTGTTATATTTGTCAGTAACTCGAAAACAATTAGCAGGTGTCCTAGTTGATATGACAGATTCATTAATCATTGGAAGCATTTCTTCAAATTGATTTATCAGTCAAATATTGTGTCCTCACTATTGCTTTACAGAGGGCAATCATTCTGTACTGTTTTATAAACACAGATAAAGTGGCATCCTGTGCCCCAAGGGACTTGGTATCTAAATAAGACAAGATACATACACAGTAAAGAAAACATGGGGCAAATGCTGAGAAGGATTTGTCATGTGAAGAAGGCAACAGAGAGTTTCAAAGAGGATTTTAGAACAGAAAAAAAAATTTATTGGTAGGTACTGGTAAATAAACTAGATGTCATAGGACTAGAAAGAAGCTTAAGGTGATCATAAGCAGTCATTTATATAAATTCAAATGTATGAAAAGCTTTAAGACAGAACAAAAGCTTTCAGGACGATTCAGCAAACATCAAAAAGGAGGGCGCAAGGAAGACAGATTATTTTTTGGCTGGAAGTGCAAAGAAAACAAGAGAAAGGCTATAAAAATAAAGTCATAATTATAAGACACTTTTAGAAATGTAGATCTGGGCTCTTGGGAGATAATAAAAAGGGAGATAGGCTGTATGACATAATAAGCTAGAGCATACACAGTAAGCAGAGAAAAAAAGTGATATAGTGTTTATGGAAAAGTTTTAGAGGTGAGAAGAAGAGGATGCTCAAGAGATTAAAAGACAGAGGATGGACAACCCCTCCCCACCCCAAAAATAAAAATAATAATAATAAAAAAGCTATTTGTTACTTTCTTAAAGTGTGGTCCATCCTGAAACATAAACTATTTCTCATACACCATCATTCAGACTTTAATACGTTCTGGGAACTTGGTTAACTTATTAATTCTTCTGAAATATTGCTCTTTGGTAGTGTTAGAGATAGGATTTTGCAGATGATGGGCTACAGAATTTTTCTAATATCTATATAATGGCTTTCTGGAGTTTCCAAAACTTGGTATCCAGATAGCAGAGGCTGGGTCTGAGGCTGAACACAGCCAAATAAGTGATACAAACTGTCAATCTTAACATTTTCTTTACATGCCATATTTATGTTCTATAACATATCAGCTCAAGACCTCTTTATATAGGCTGCAGAGAGTTCTGCTTCTTTCAGTTCTAAGAAATACTGTGACTGGGAACAGGTAAGCCCAGTTGAATGTATGTATAAACCAGTTGTATGTATGCGTGTATAAACAAGTTCGGAAAGATAGATAAACCTGAAGCATTTTTATTTTTAGCCCTGTGGTAGGTTCTTTAGTAACGAATGAGCTGCCATTAGGATAAAGGGATATAGTGATCAATGATAGGACTGCTTGACCAATGCCATGCTAAGTTCTGCAGAGTGCTTCTCTCAGGTCACAGTTTAACAGGTCATTGTCTTTTAACTTGGCCTGGTAGGTGGCCAGTATGAAAAAGAATTTTTGGTTTAGATAGTTATGCAAGCAGCAACTGTTCTTACCTGGTATTTACTGAACTCAGTGAGACCTCTGAGGTTATCCTTTTCAGAAGTCTCAAAGGGTGGTCAACAGTCACATTCAGCCATAATGAAGGAAGTTTTATGAATTGAACCCAGTGATGAATCAAATACCAACTCTTAATTTTTCAGTTTTCTGCTTACAAAATCTCAATTACTTCTAAATTTCGTCTTCTCTGCAAAGTGTTGGTAATACAATAAAGGATCATTTTGTAAGGATATTGAATGCTAGATCGTAACTAGGAATAGATATCAGCACCACGAGGTAGGGTTCAGTTGACCTCAAACCACTTCCAAACAGAGCCAAAGGTGTTGTCATGTCCTCTTTCTGTCTAAGGATTAGAGATTTAAGTGAAACTTGTTACTAAATTTTAAAGCAAAAGTACCAAAGGACTGGTCTAAAACTATGTCAGCTTCTGTCAAAAATCTAATGCTTAACTTCTATTCGTACTTTAAAACCTGAGTATTCTTGCACTATTGAAACTCTCTAATGTCTCCATGGAAACATGATAGTTGCCAGAGACGGAGGGAAGATGTCACTATTGCTGGCAATATTTTTACTGAAGGTGTCTGAGCAGAAGAGGAATTTATTTGCTTATGCTGAAGTAATGTCTTTAGAAAATTTTCTTACATCTAAATGATGCAAAATTTTATCAAAAAGTATATTCCCAAGGTAGCCAACGTTACTAAAAAGCAAAACAAACTCAGAAACATTAGGATAATTAGTACACAGTTATTCAAAGATATCAACAAGCAAAAAAACATTTATATATAAAAGCAATTACTACAGGAAAAATGTGAGTCTGTAAATGTAGCACATATTGCTTTCCTATGCTTTTTATGTAATCGGTATCATTAAACTACCTAATGACACCAATTATTTAAAAATTAAGCACACAATACTGCATACTTCGTATTTATTATATTCAGATGGAGTTGCTATCTGCAGCACTTCGGGGCCAGACATCCGTTAATAAATTCTACATGTGCCTTCAGTATTTTCTCTAGGGTTGTATTTTTTTAATGCTTACTCTTTTAGTGGGGAATCACAGACATAAAAAATTAAAAAGGTCAATTTTATGATGAAACACATGAGCTTGGATATTCTAAATGGCACCCTAGACTGTAGAAGCTAATTGCTTTTCAACAGAAGAACTCTCTTAAGTGCTCACAATGGAAACTGGTTCATGTGAAAAGCAGGATGCATCTCTTTGCTTCCAGGCCTGCTGGGACTTGTTGAGATGAGTGACGCTGTAAAAAATGGAAATCACCTGGAGCCTGTTAATATTATAATCAAGTGAAAGTACAATTATTACTGTCTTAATCCATCTGTCTGTATGCATCCGCTCTACTTCCAATCACCTGTTTTATTCACAGGTTTACTATTATGGAGCTACAGTTGAAAAAAATGCAGCCATATGAATATTCCAAATTGCCATGTGTGCTTACATGGCAGTCTGTCTATTTCTGTAGCTTTGGTGCAGTCAATTGTCAGGAAGGAGAGCAAACGAAAGCCCCATACTGCATGAAGTATAGCCAAAGTTCCTTTGTGTGTGGCGGCTTCCTCTATGACACCCAAGTTTATGCTAACAGACTGTAGTTCTGACAGTTGCCATTTATGTTAAATGAGGGTAGAAAAATCAAAAACACTGAATTATAGTAACTGATGCAAAGCTCGCCAATATTGAGTAGAAGTTATATCACATAACTGGAACACTAAAGTAAACAAGCTATGTCAAACATGCAAAAATCCATGTTATATGATGGCAGTTCTACAAAGGCAGTATGGCACTATATAATACTTAGTTAGTTTCTGATTTCACCTTGAATGAGATTTGGCAACCTAAGAGATCAAAGTCAGAGACAGTACCTGATAAAATCAAATTACAACAGCATCAACTATCATTCAATAACTGCCACTAACAAAGCTAGTAATACTTTTTAATTTAGAATAAGAAAATGCTAAGAGAACTAATGTAGTATTTTCAAATTTCAGCATCTTGACCATATAGTGGAATGTTGAGCGGTTTAACAATAGAAGCATTTATCTTTTTCAGTAAGTCTTTTTCATGTGAAACTGAGGTCTTTTGGACATTCTTTGAAAAAGAATTAAATATTAATTTCACTATATGAGTCTTTGATTTGCTAACTGTTTTTATAGCATTTATAATGCTAGATTCTATTATAGCATTTTATAATGCTAGATTCTAGGGTTGGTATATATATATATTTCATATTTAATAAAACAGACTGTTAAAACTTACTTTGAAAATTATCTGAAGAATGGATTTTTAAAGGAAATTGTAGACAGCAAATCACAATGACAGTACTAGTACATCTTCCTTTAATATTAAAAAAAAATAAAAAATAGTTAACTTTTCTGACTTGATAATAAATTAACCTTTGTGTTTATACACACACACCAGGAGTTAAACTATGCTAACATGTAACAGTTTAGCTTTTGACCCAGTATTAAGAAGAAGCAAAACAATGCTAGTATGTATTAAATGCTGAAGGGTATTAGATGGCTACTATATCCTTCTAGATCCTAGCATATTTCTTAAGGCTCTGAAGGCTCTTACCACCGCTTCTAGTTTCCCAGTTGATAGTCTATTTGGGACAGAACAAAACCTTATAATAGCCTTTGGAAAAGTGATATGTTTTAATTTCATTGAAGTTTTATTCAAACACTTGAAGTTAGAGGAAGAATTATCAAGCTTATGCAGCTGCATAAACTAACTTAACAGTGTAAATGAATCACTCTATGAGGCAGTTAATGGTCTAATCATTTTTCTTATTCTCTTCAAAATTCCTTCTGAGACCTGTTCAAAGCTTCCTGCTCTGAGTAGGAGCTTCCTAAGAATTTCTGGATCAAACAGAACCTCTTCCTTTTAAGTATTTTAGAGTTGAAGAAGACACCTTTGCAAAGTTCACCACAAAGTTGAGAGATGGTCTTGGACTGAGTTCCTCAAATTAAACATTGCTCAGATGTTGAGCATTAGTTCAATCCACTGATGCCAACTGTCACTTATGGCTGTCCATTATCTGGAAATAGATGGGATTAATTTAGTTAGAATTACTTCAGTTCTTGAGAGTATGTAAGTAGAACTACATCTCCCATCACCTGAGGTGATTCCCAGCAAGTGTGAAAAAGGGTACCTTCATATGACTTTGTATTTTTTTTTTTATTTTTTATTTTGTTGCTTATGGACAATTACACAAAGATGAAACAAAAGACTCGTTCCTTCTCTTGCTCATGATCTTCTAGATTATTTTAATTAAAATGAATCAGCAAGTTTAAGGAAGCTGAACAGCCACACAAAAGAAGCATTTCAGGACTGAGAAGGCAATGTGTTATGGTGGGATTTTCTTCATCACTGATTTTTCAAAATGGTAGGATTAGATGACAACTATTTCAGGGAATTTTTAAGGCTCTTATAATCACAGTGGACCTCCTTTCTGTAGTACTGTTTTTAACGTCTTAAAGAGACTGAAAAAGCAGCACATACTGCTTGCCTATGTTTTACATACAGCCTGTATCAAAAATTTCAATGACTCTATCCTCTTTCAGCCAGTCAGAGCTTCACATATTATATGTGTAAATGTGCAGGAGACATTTGGAAAGGACTTGGTGCTTTAGAAAATGTTCATATGTATAGTTCATGCAGTTTATATTGCTGTAAAACTTGCTGCACCATTATATTCTGATCATTTCAACAGGAAGCAATAATCATGGCAAGAAAAAGCTTACTCCCAAGGGAAAAAGTAACTTTCTTATTACACACAATGATTTTAGTAACATCTTAACAAACAAACAAGCAAACAAACAAAAACAACACCAAAGCCATTGAAATCTAAAATGCAGGTTCAGGCACAGAACAAAACAATGATTTAGGAGATTAATGCTTTTGAAGATGAGATCAATTCATGCGGTTTGTAACAGATGTTTTCAAGAGTCCGGTGCAATCTTTGAAAAATATCTGGGTTATCTATTCTGTACAGTTGGTATCTAGCTATAACAAAATTTCTGCAGACATCTCTAACAGAGAATCAAGAGACTGCCATCTGAAAATGAAGCAAGCACCACAGGCTGATGCAGCAAATGCCAAGTGGCTATTTAGCAGAGCAAACTCACGCAAAACTTACACAGAAAAATACCAGTCTAAGTCTCAGGAAACTAAATCACTTCCTAAATCAGGGATGGTGAGAGCAGTCTGTTATTCTCTGACAGACCAGAAAGTATTGTCCATATTGACAATCTGTTTTGTATAGGCAGGCTGCAGAGGCAGTAAATCCTATTAACCTGTTCAAAGTCAGATGAAGACATTTAGAAAACAGAACAGCTATTACATGCTGTGGTGAAAGAAGACCATATCAAAGAAAGGTTAAATGGATGCACCAGCTATTAGATTATGCATAGTTGCAACTGGAAAATCCCCCAAACTCTCCTATCACCTGCTTTTGCCCTTCAGGATATTAATTATGTTCCCCAGTATAACTAGCTGACTATTCAAGCACTGTCCTCTGTTCTGTCAATGCTAATTTTCTAGATAAAAATCAATTTCATGCTAACAGGACTACTATGGAAAATGTTTGTGCTATACCACAGTTTTACTAATGCATACTTCCTTTACCCAAACCATATGGCATTCTGTGTGTACAGACCACTCTGGAGATTTACTGTAATTATGTCATGATGTGCTTATTGTTATGGATTCAGCAGCCTTTCTGCATCTCTACCTGCTTTGTTCAAGAGCAGCTGCTAGCTTCAAGCTGTTGCCTGTTTCCAGCAGCAGAAGCTAAATGAAGGAATGCTTTCCAGGGAAGACATGTTTTGAAGCAGACATACTGACAATAAACCAATTCACTAGGGAACCATAACATTGACTGGATAAAAGTCGAGTAATCATTCTATGATAATTTACTGAAACTGGGTGCAATTTGCTTTAAAATAAAAATTCCCTCTGCTGCTGATGTTGGACTTGGAGGCCTTTAACTGATAAAAGTGTGGCATTTGCTTTTATGAAGTAGTTGATCTTTGGAGATTCATTAAACCTCATTATTTCTTCTTATGCATAAGTGACTATTAATACTAACTGACTGAATGAGAGGAATGGGAAGAACAGTATTGTCTGAAACAAGACTCAGCAGTCCTCTACCATGCATTTTCTCTGTTCATTGTGACTGAATACATTGAATTCACTTACTAAGGAAAGCTTAAATCTCTTGGTAAAATGGGGAATGCTTAAGATGAGACTGCCCAACATAGTCTTCACTTTTGTGCCTGATTTTCATTACGAGCTAGTAGTATGTATCTAGGCCACACACCTCCCAGGTTCAGCAGGAGCTCGTTGAGGTTTCCAAAAGGATCTGGCCTGCTGTTGCTGGGCATGTAGTCACTTCCCAACAGAGCACATCTTTCACCAACTTACCTAAACTAGAGACAGGGAATACAGTCCTTTAAGAGGAGGGTATGTGGAAGGGGAAAGGGTTAACTAATTAGGAAGAACAATAGGTGCAAAAATGTCAGGGATTGTGCTGCTGTGCTCTTATTACACCGTCTTTGCTGGAAATGGCAGCTATTAATATTTTATTGAATTGAACCTCTGGGGTAGATTCCAGATGTCACTATTTGATCATTGTCTACATATAAGGAAAAATAAATTCTGTCATGTCAATGTTGAATTCCCACCTATGGCAACAGTCATTATCAGCAGACAAATGCCCATATGATTTTGCAGATGCTTTTTTTCTTCAGTGTGTGAATAAACATGCATGACTGATTTGTTCACAGAAAACACAAACATACAAAAATAAAAGTAAAGTCCCAGCACTTCATTATTCATTGGTATATGCTAAGAAAAAGTTTTTTCTTTTACTCTGTTCAGGAGAGAATGGAGGTTAAGCTAGCAGTGCTCAAGGGTAGCATTAAAATAACATTGCATGCTGGGAAAAAAGTCTATTCTACTGGTTATGTAAACAGGAAACACTTTATGCCAATCAGTTTCAAGCAGTTGGGAACAGAAAAAAAGCTATCTCAATAGTACTGTATTTTAGCTGAATGGTGCAGCTAAGGAACACATCTTGATAACCCCCCCAAACACATCAGCAGTGTACAAGTGTGCTGTCTAACTATTCAGCCAGAGCTAAGATAACATCTATTAAAGAAGTGGTAAGAATTGGCTGATGTCTACTGAGCATACATGAAAAAAACAGATTTGCTCAGATTTCAAGGAAGAGTAATTTTCTTCATTTGGATGAAACAATGATGTTTTCCAGTAATGAATATTACCTGTCATTTAAAATCTGGGCTTTGGGTAGAAGCTTCAGCAAAATTACAAGAAAAAAAATTATGTCAGACTCCTCTTTCCTTAGCATTGGAACATTACAGATGTCAGAGAAATAAAAGTCCTTAGGATATGTCTGAAGAGGACTATATTCTCTATTACATAGGCTGTTTTACATGCTATGTAAGTGCTAGAAAATGGGGAATTTTCCCACAAATAATGATTACTTGATCCCATGTTACTAGGTTACTGTTCATGTTTCTTTCCTGGACTTCATCCTGTGGCCCCACAGCATGACTCAAACACTAGCTAGAGATTTGGTTAACACTGGTATTACTCCAGCTCTAGGGATCTCAGACACAAAGTGTGAGCACCATCAATACAGTATCAGTTGCAGTTGCTGTAACACAACTTATATTATTTGCCTTTGGAGAATTTAAGAAAGCAGATTTTCTGAATTGTGTCACTGTTACCAGAAATGTCATGACTAAAGCTACACAATGGATAATATTACATTTTCTTAGATAAATCTATGTTTTTATGTGCTCAGTTCATCTTTTGCACTTTTTGTCTGTATCGTGGCAATAGTATCAACTCAGGAAAGGGGCTGGTGAACCTGGCACTTGACTATGAGTTTTCAGTATGAAGAGGGATTCCTTTTTAATTACTTAGGATCACAGAAGCTTGTACAATTTATTCTTATTGTTATTCAGCTTAATATTATTCTTACATCTAAAGCAGGTATAATTTGGTTTCTCCATCACGCAAACTCATTTGTAGAGAATACCCACAGAAAGAAAATGGATTAGGCTTTTTGTCCAGAAGATCTTCAAAACACGAAAAACCCAAAGAAGCTCACCAAAACCAGGTGAAAGGACCCAATTTAAAGGTTTTTGAGTTGTGCATAGCTGGAATGAGTTCACCTGAAGCTTGTTCGCTAAGGCAGCGTCATAAAATCAGTGGCAGGACTGTGCTAGTACAAGAACTGAGGAATAATTTAAATCCCAACTGTGGAAGGAAGCAAATCAGTAAGCTAGTATCACCAGGTAGCACAGCACTACTGGCATCACATAGCCTCAGGACAGCCATGAGGCGTTCAACCTGGGGAACCATAATCACATTGTTGTATCATATAACTATTTATCCCTTCAGGGTCAGACAGAATTGGAGTCCCCTGTGTGGTGGAATACATATGAGATGGTCAAAACAAATTCTCTGGAAACTTCCCTCAGGCCTCACAGTAATGAGTCTAATGTTCAGTTCCCAGTTATCACAACTCTGATCCCCACTCCCCAGATCACATTCAAAATTTCCTTTGCTCATGTAAAGGGATTTGTGAGAGGCAGAACTTCTTCTTCTAGTCTCAGCTCATTCTGATACTGCTGGCTTTTATTCAGCCAGGGAAATGAACCGCTCAGAGAAAATCCTGTGTGCACTGGTCAAGTAGCTCTATTTAAAACTGACTTCTCTCCACTGAGTTGGAGCAAACTTGTTTTCAGACAATTATTATACAATGTAGCTTAGCTTTATATGAGCCCAGGTCATTAAGAAGGAAAGCTTTTAGGGAAATACATGAGTGCAATTCCACTTACAAAGCTTCCTGCTCATTAAAAAACAGTTTATGTTTTGATGTGTGTAATTCAGTTTTCTGCAAGGATTGGTGAAGAAATGCAGGTAAAATCTGACAGAAGAAACAACAGACAACGTGTATAAGCATAAAGATGTCTCTTATAGTAATCCTTCAAAACACTAATGACATACAGTCTAACATTATTGTCAAACAGAGAAACAGCAACATACTCTGCTCCGAGGCAATGTCAAAGATGCCTGAACCTCATGTTGCTCCTTGGCTAACGCGACCCAACAGTGTTATTAAATTAGCACTTTACAATGGTTCCCTCTTCCCATTGTGCTGATTTTGCCCAGTCCTGTAGTGAAAAAATAGTCTTTTTCAAGTACCAATCTATATCATTAAGAATAACATTTCCTTCAATCATTGTGCTGCCCTAGAAAGGAACTCCACCTTAATTAAATAATGTTTTTTGTTTGTTTGTTTGTTTTTCCCCATTATGTTCAGAGTCAAAAGTTGATTACATGAGCTCTTGTCTCCTTTCTCACCTATAAATAATCTTACCGCTACACTAGCACAGCAGGAGGCAGCCAATACGCAAGGTATGTGCATGACTGTGTGTGTGTGCAGAAGAGGTGGAGGCTGCTGTCAAAAGGGAGGTGGGGGAATAAAATTAACAAGGATAAATCTGAGTGAGGGCTTTTGTGTGCAAGACGTACTTCCTGCACAACTGAAGAGCTTTGTTTTGACTAGAAAGGAAAAAGGCATCAGGTTTATTACTGCAAATAGATGTAATATATGGCACTCATGATCAGCATAAAGGAACTGAGGACAGGGAAATTAATAGTCCAGTATTAATTTACTGCTAAGGATATCTGATACACATATATATTTTAGGATATCATATTATGCATATTTTGAGCACAAAAACAGGATATTGGGATATGCTGCTTAATTAACAGAATCCAAAGCCTATATCAAGCAGAGATACCTCCTAAAAGATGAATATTATCCATCTGAACTCAGTTGAAGACCTTTAATACAGTAGCAACTCTCAAATCATTTGTGGTCTTTGTATCTCTGATAAAAGGACCTGGCCATTTACTTTTCAACATTTCAACCTGGACAATCCAGAGATGTCTAATATTTTGTTTGATTCCACTCACGAATATTTTGGGACCCACAGAAAAATCCTGATGGCATCATAAATTAGGGAGCTTTTATTTTTCATGCACTCCTATGACTGCCCCCCTCTTCTCCTCTGCCTTCACTCTTTTGGCCCTGCTTCTGTAATGCAGTCTGTCCTGCTGATATACCTACATGCTTTACACAGTGCTCATTTCTTTAGTCCTGCTCTGTCATTTGCTGGTGTCTCTGGAGGAACTGCTCATCTTTTGATCTTCTCAGGTCTCATCTGTATCTTCCCAAATAAAAAAAGGAAAAAAGGAAAGAGAATGTACTTTTCCCTACAGAACTCATTCTTTCTTGCTCTTAGTGCTGTAATTTTACAAACACACTGTTCCTTTAACCTCTGCTGTCCTGCTGACACCCTCCTGATCTCTTACTCACTAAGCCTCAGGTTGAGAGGAGCATTCTGCCTCTATTTACGTGGCATCACCTCCTTGTTCCCAACCAATACCGCAGTCCAGACTGAGCCTATCTGAAAAGCTACTGCAAAGATTATTTTCCACAGCTTGCTTTATCCTCCCATGTCTTCGCCTTTCTTCCAGTGAAATTCAATCACTCCATTCACTTGCAAGACTCTCTGCAGCTTGTTGAACCTAGCTTGTTCCCCCTCACTTGCTAAGTGCACCACTGATGAGCCACCAACTTGTTGTCAACCAGTGGATAGATTTCAAACTTTCACACTTTTCTTTTTTGCTACATTTTAGAACAATTTTCCACTAGATAATACACTGTTTACTCATTATTACAATTCATAACCCATTTTAGTTTTTTTTTTTTTTTTTTTTTTTTTTTTTTTTTTTCTGTCATGTCTACAAATTGCTGACAATGGTCAAAGAGGAAATGCATTAAAACTGCAGGCTAGTATTCCCTTTGTTTTCCCGTATTATTATTATTATTATCATTATTTCTGTCTATATGGGTTGGCTGGCTTGTCATGTACTTTGAATGTTGTTTTTTTTGGACAGGAACTGCTACACCTTTACTTTGTAATCATATTGTCCTCAGCACTACGGGGGACTTTCAAGTAATATATTATCAGTAACATATTTGAGCATCTGGGTCTAAAGCACAAGGAGGTAGTTCAGAAATTCCTGTGAGAGTACACTATGATTCTCTGATCTCATCTTTCCACAAGGGCATGAGACTATAATGTCACCTGTCCTATGTTAACATTTAGGATTTTAATAGTACCTTATTCTAATTACTCTTAATCCTTGAGAGAAACAGAATATTATAGCTTCTGTGCTTTTCTAAGTGCTTAAATACATACATGGACCACCTTACAGCTATATTTGTTTACTTTGCAATGTTCATGAAATTATCCTGGCAACAGCTTTCTGAGATGTTTAGGAACTGTTGTTTGTGTAGTACAGACAAGAACTGGCATGAGTTAAGCACCCTGCCAAAGGTCATACTGTAAGCCTGCAACAGAGCAGAGATTTTGAAGCTGGCAACCCAGCTGTATTATTGCCTCTTAATAGCACAGTTATGCTTCATGATGTTTTAAATCAATCTGACAGCATCATAGCTTGAAAGGTATTATGAGGCAGACTTTACTGAATCCCATACAGTATACATTTCCTGTAACTAGTATGGAAGGTTAATTACAAATTAAAAATTTGAAAGCATGAAATAATAATTTTGATGATTGCATGAAGCATATACTCACATATAAATACAGGAAAGAACAAAAAGAAATTAAGACTAATGTACAGCACATAAATGTCAGCCGACAACATGACTATGAAAATGATCAATACCTTTGTGTAGCAGTTTACTTATGGTTTTATTTATTTGGTATGTAAGTTACCATCAATAATATAGATACCGTATGTAAGAAATGCTTTTTGCCCACTTGTTTTACTGGAATAATGTTACACACTTCATCTTTTAGAGGTCTATATAACTAAAAACTAAATTAGCTAAGGTGATGCCTTTGCATTAATCTTATTCCCATAACTCGGGCACTTAGTTCTACTAAAATCAATAGACTTGTGAGTGGGTAAGTGAGGAATAAAAGACAAGCATAATAAATACTTTAAATCCTGAGTTGGCAAATAGATATGTAATTCTGTCACACTTATCTCCATGGCTGATCTTTTATTTGCATATTTTCAGAGTTTTGATCTACAAATGGATTTTAATTTGTCGACTTTTGCAAGAACAGCCTTGTGGGAGTGGGGGCAGGTCATGCATAATCAAAGAGTAAAATACAGGCAGAAGGAAGATGTAGAGAATCTGAGCTGTTTCTGTATGAAACGCAATTACCATTATTATAATTTCCTTGTACCACATAACAGCCTTACTATGCTGGGTGCCATCCACATTTAGAGGCTTTTTGAGAGATCTGACGGATCCCTATCTATGCAAATGGTACATTGTCTTATAAACTGAACATGACAAATTTAGGAATGCTTTACTCACTGCAGCAGATGGCTTCATAGAGAAGAAATTGCTTTCTCAAGGACATTGTGGTAGACTTGGAAGCATAACCCACTGACCTTACACATAGCTCAGGGCGTGAACTGAAATGATTTCCATTTTCTGTACTAAAATGTGTTCAATAAAAATCCAAATGAAGAAAATTCTACATAGGATCTCTAGCTAGAATTAGATGATGATGGTGTGGGTATCTCTGAGACTATAAGATAGAGACACTTTTATGGTCATGTGACCAAAAAAGCAGCATATGTTATGTATACACAGAGCCAAGGCCTTCTTTCAGCATTGACATTACATGCTAAAGTTGGCAGCAGTGTACACCCCTTACTGTGTCCTCCCAGGCACTGCCTGCCTATGGTTTCCTTCCCCTATTTTCTAGGGGTCAGTGGGAACTTCATACAACCTCCACTCCACACACAGTATGCAGAATGCAACTCAAATTTCACAAACCAGTATCAAGTCTAATCTCCATTAGAACCATTGATCTCATTCTTTACCTGGAACAATCATCTCCAGAGATCAGTAATTTAAGTACATCTATCTATTGTGGATAACACAGGAGTCCTAAAAATGAAATAGTTTCTCTGATGTAAGCAGTGAGATTCAATAACCATTAAGCACATAAGGACATTTTAATATATGAAGCATATGAGTATCCAAGTCATGCTATCACCAAACCAGTCTCTTTTCAGTCATACATGGACAAGAAGGACAGGAAGAGCTGTGATCCTCACAGAGTGCTTTGGACACTCCACGTACTCAGATCTCACACCACTGCAAATGAGGCACCCATGGTAGAGAAGAGCAAAGTGGAGAATTTGGCCCAGTATGTGAGCACAGGCTGCAGCGACAGTTACTTTTTTTTTTTTTTTTTTTTTTTTTTCCCCATATATATGCACAGAATTAAAAAAAACACTGTTGGCAAAATGCAATAACACTTCAGATAAGAAGATATTACCCTTACAGTCACATCTACGGTACTCACCAAAAATTGGGGAGGGAAAAAAAAGCAGGGAGTCATTCAATAGAAATACTGTCCCCACATCCTTTTCTAGATCTCAGGGTTTCACATGAAACAGAATAAATCATATGCTTAGCAGTTCTGCTCAGCCCAGTACAGCTGCATGCTGCAGGTGGTGCCCTAAAAATACGTTTGTTTATTTTGCATCACTGCAGGCTGCAAAGCTGCATTTAAGGATTAAATAGATACCAATTCTTCACTCTAGACCCCTTTCTTTCTTTTTGACTTGCTGGAAGAGGATGGTAAGATGTAGAGATAAACTGATAGAAATAAGGCTCATCCCAGTCTCAAAAGAATCAGATGGGAGGTATTAGTATGAAACACAAAAAGAAAGCTGACAAGCATAGTGTGTGGCACTGACATTTTGGTGGTGTGCCATTTACAGAGAACTCCCATGAAAACATTACAACAATTGAGTGAAAATCAGTGGAATTTTCTTCAAAATAAAATTCTATAAAACTGAGACAAAATCAGTCAGTGGCGGAGCAATAAGTAATGTTCTGAAATGGGAATGGCTACTACATGGACATAATTATGCATTATGTGGTTTTTATTTTTCTGATAGAAGGATTGATTGATACTACTCTACAGAGGCTGTAGTCTCCGACCAGCACCACCTGATGAACTAAGTGCTCTGTGGCATGAGACAAAAGACTGCTTTACAGTCCCCATTATCACTGTGGGTTATTCCAGCCTGGCTTCACATACATGAATGCTAAATACCCAAATCAGGATAATCCTTGTTTTATCAGAGCATTTCCTTGTATATATGTGATCTCAAGTATTTTTCCCCATTTTGAAACTTTTTGAAACAATGAACATTCAGCTAGTCAAAGCACAGAGTTCATCAACAACAATTTTCTGTTACTCCTTCAATGCGTACTGAACTAGGAATTTTATCCAGTTGCTTGCTTATCCTGAGTAAAATCTACTCAGAAGAAGCTGCCAACACATCTGTGTATCATCATGTCTGCCCCTCTTTAGTCCTGAAGGTAAGCATTATGCTTTTCTGACATTTGGGATCATTGGACCTTCAGGTCCAAATGTTTTTATATGTAGCTTTTATTTAGGTATTGTATTCTTTCCACTAAGTATTCCATAGCAAATACCACATCTATGTGTAGCCTAACCTTCTGTACCTGGATTCCACATGAACTTACTAGCAAGCAGTACAAAATACAAGCATGATAATGTTTTCAAAGACTAATAAAAGTGGGTCTCAGCGAACATGAATTTCTTTGCAACTTTTTATCTATAGGCAGTAGAAAATACCCTTTAAAACATGCTGCAATGCCACGTTTGTGAAAAAAACAAGATCAAGATTAGTTTGATCATTGTCATGAAAGCAAAAACAGAAAGCAAGTAACCAATTTGTAGGTTGCAATTCATAGGTTTACTGTTAAAGTGCAAGATCCACTTAAGTGCCCATAAAAGAAAATTGAAAGGAAAGATTAATTTCTTTCTACTAACTGGAGATAAATCTGACATAATGTTTGGGTTTGTTGAAAGCTAGTTTACTGAAAACCAAGCAAATTGTGCTCCTCTAACGTTGTGTTATATGTCACCATTCAGCACCAGGTAATTCCTCTCTTTCTCACCATATTTTTTATGATTGTGACATTATGCTAACATTTCTCTTAGAAAAAGAATCCTGTGCCCACAATGAGAAATGTAAAAATGATGTAAACACTAAAGGTACAAGCACCAGGTTTGGAAAATTAACCCATATTTTACCATGGTGCTCTTTATCCATGATACATTTACAGTGCCATGAATATAAAAGTAGCTGTAGTTGGCAACAGTTACAAGGTTACTGGTGGTTTGTTATTTTGAACCATTCCCCTGTCTTGCTAAGATCGTCCTTAACTAGAAACACAGCTCTGTTTAGGCATATACACACAAAAAACCTTGTTCCACTGAGAAGATAATCAAGCTTGAAATATATATTGCTTTGGGTTTCTTGTTCATGATAATTGCATACAAATTAAAAAAAAAAAAAAAAAAAAGTAGAAAAATAAAGGTCTGGATATCTTCTTTGGAGTTCAGCTTGAGTGATAATAATTGCTTGTAAATAAAGTTGTAAATCTATAAAGCTATTTTAATCTATTTACTTACATTTATTTCTTTACACTTTTCTTTCTGTTGCATTTGCATCAGCTGTATCTAGTCAAAACTGCAGTGAACTATCTGGAGAAGGTGCTAATTTTATTGTACAGATCTGCTTAGTGCCTGCCTTACTAACTGCTTGGTAAGCAGTCTTTTGCTTTCCTACAATGGGGACAGCAGAAAAGCATGGAGGTAGCTGGGCTTTCAGGTGAATCAGACAACAAGCTTCTATACGTGGAGCCCACACAGAGTTATATTGACACAGAGATATATTTTTCTGAACTCACCTGGTCATTTATACTAGACTGGGGAATAGACAGATAGAGAAGCTGCTAACTTTTTGGGTAGCTGACAACCACATCATATACTGGGGACTGTCCAGCTGCCTTACACTAACTTCCGGATATGGACTACCAAATATCCTTGCTACCTTTTTGCCAGTATGGTCCCTCCTTGGGCAAAATATTGGAATCTTTTGGCCAGAAGTAAGAGGCACTGCACCAGATGTATATGTATGACAGTTTTATTTGCAGTCATTTATATATATATATTTCACTGGATCAAAAACATGTAAATATCACTAGGGCAAACAGAAAAATGCAGCTTGTCATTCAATGCAACTAATTCAGTATTTATGTCACTTTTTTACCTTGCTGAAGTACAAGGGACAACACAAGGAGAAATGACTAGTAAGGTTAAATGTGGCTTAAGAACCTACCAAATTCTCCCTGAACAAGATGCTTTATGTTCTCTCTCTTATTTTATTTTATTTTATTTTATTTTATTTTATTTTATTTTATTTTATTTTATTTTATTTTATTTTATTTTATTTTATTTTATTTTATTTTATTTTTATTCCCTGCACCTTGACACTGGATACCTACTCTTCTAAAAAAGATTTAAGACCTCTGCTTTTGATTTTGATATAAGAAGTACAATACTTTCTTCTCTTGGGAAGAACCTTTCTCATTATCTTCAAGTGCATATTGGATAATATGGTTAAAGACAAATTGATCAGTTTTCCTGATTAAAGATGGAAATGTCATTTGACTGGTCAGATATGAGGCTTGTGAATGGATTAGTGAATCGAGTTTTACTAATGATTTTTTTTTTCCTTCATTTTAGTTTTTGTTTTATATTCAATTTGGCTTTCATGGGTATAGCTGTAACTTATTATGTCATAACTTATATCATATAAGTGCAATTTGAATGCAATTCACTGTAGTAATATGAGACCATTGGTCAAAATGGAGTCCAGTAGGACACGGTGCATCACGACAGTCAGTTTTGCAGTGTTGGGAATGTAATCTGGAGATTTTCATGTACAGATGCCTTGAATTGGCTGAAACACAATGATTTTGTAGGAAAACTTTTAACGCTCAGAGACAGGGTCTGTAAATCAATGTTACAGTACCCCACTATAGTGGTAGTAACATTCAACAAGAAGAAAGTTAGAAAAGACAATGAGAGAGAGGCTATCTATAAACACTTACTGCAAGGAAGATCTGAAGAGAACTGTGAGCCACTTCTATGTACTGATACTCAAGAAAACACCCCGAGACAGTGATATAGCGATGATCCTCTGGTGCCCAGTCTGGAGCTGGAGTTACTGAAGTCACGGTGCAGCCTGGCCCGTTCTCCATCCACCATGAACGATGCATTGAGATATTAAAGGTCAGAATGAGATCTGTTTCCTGCAAAACAACAAATGAAGAATTGATGCTCTGGGATGGTGCTCTGGTATAAAATGCCTCAGCTAGATATTTCACAGCATGCATAAAGAAGCAAAGACCAGCAATAAAACTGCACTGTCACGTGAAAATTAGTTGAGCTTGCCTGTAGCAAGCCAAGTAACTGTACCTTGACAGGCCACAATCTTCTTTCAGACATTATACTAGCCTGGACTACACAGTCATTCTTGTTCACTGCCTATTCTTCTACAGAAACAACAAAGACTGATTGATGCGCACATTTCCACAGCAACCCTTCTGCACTCATTTCCTAGTAATATGGCCTATATTTTTGTAATGTGATCTAACAAACTGTACAAGAGTAGTCAGAACCTGAGACTTTACTAGGTGTGAGTCATGGACTTTACTATGTCTGGATCACCTGCAAGGAGCTTTTTACATGTACATGGACACTGCAAAGCAGAACAGTGATGGCTCTGCTGAAATATTAGAGAAGGTGCAGAAAAAGGATCCGTAAAAGCACTGCATTTTTGTAATGTCTTCTTCAGTCTTCTAACATTGTAGGAATCTGTAAGGAAACAGCTAGTGTGCATTGCCTTGTCTAAAGATTGCCCAGCTTGTTAAAAAAAAAAAAAAGACAAAGAGGCCTACAACCTTCAAGTCTCATGCAGCTTGTACAAGAGAGCTAGTGCAAGAGAGTAACAAGTCAGCCATGCTTTCCATTAAGATTACATTTATAAATAGTTCATAAAGGATTAATGAATGATTAATATACATCATAAACAATACTACGGATATGAATTTCATAAATTTTACTTGGTTGCACATTACTTGAGGGTGCTATACATAGTTATAAAAAACCTATGGACTTTGTGGATTCTATAATAGCCTAACAACCCTTTATAAATTATTTATAAGTGTAACCTCATTGTAAAGTGTGACTATCTAGTCTGTGTGCACATGTGCTCAGTCATGCAAAAAAAAAATCCTTTTAAGTAATGTCTTTGCAGAGCCAAACTCTCCCCACACCTAACCTACATTTTTTTCAGCCTGTTGATGACATTAATAATTAAGATTCTCATAAAATTTTTAAAACATAACTATTTAATTAGTTTTACCATGACAAAATGAACAGAATGCTATTCTGTGACAGATATGCGGTGTACATATTTCCCTCATTTCAAAAATAGTAATTTTTTCAATCTCACTTATTTTCCTTTTGTGCACTAATTCAAGCAAAAGTAACTTCATCCTGTGAGGTTTTGGACAATGCCATGACTGACACATCAATCAATCTGTGAATACACTTTACTCTGTAGTATTTCTGATTTTTTAAATTTATTTATGTATGTTGCAGTTCTCATCTGTTTGCATTTTTTATATTTAAAAAAATTATACTTTAAAAAATTACTACCCTTCATAAGCTATCAGACGACAAGAAGGACCATAAATATTTTTGTATGAATAATTATCCTACATTCTCACAACAGCATGATCCAGCAAATAATAATCTGTGTGTGTAAATATGTGGTGATTCAAATAATTGAATGACATTGAAAGGTGAAGAAAGTGACTGCGAACTTTAAGATAAATGACCCAAATTTTCCAGAAATTGGTATATTTACCTATAACTATAACCTTTCACATCCAAAAAAAATTTTCCTTTCTCTGGACCCCTCTCTAGCAAAGGTGCTAGTCTGGTGTTTACCATATATTTCTTGGAAATGGGTATTTTCCCCCAAAACTCAAACCAGAAGACTAATTTTCTTTCTGGACTCAGTGCTGTTACAGCTACTTGCTGACACACTGACCTGTTCACCTGCTGTAAGAAGTTGAAGAATGAGTATCTTTGGAGTAACTTTGCTTAAAGTAATAGATTTATTCCTGAATGACTAAAATCAAAATCAATCATGTTATTGTCAGAAGACCTTTAAATCATTCTAGTTACCATGGAAAATTCTTAATCTCTAGTCTTTTATCAGAGCAGCAGCATGAATGAATACAACTTAGTCTGTTTTTATTTATTTATTTTATTATTATTATTATTTTTATTTTTTATCATTGGCAATATCTTTAGAAGAATGATGATAGATTAAAAATATTTTACAAAGTGCAGACCAGGGTTGAAAAAGAAAGGGATAAATTGGCTGTCAGGAACCAAGTATTTGTTATGTATCTGCCAGATGATGTTAAAATGGATTAGGAAGAGCTAAACGTAAAGATCAGAACTGGTCTCTGTGGTTAGAGCATCATTATTCTGAAGACAGCTATGTTTGCTTACAAATGGTGCAACAGTCCAAAACTTTACAGGTTAAAAGCAAAAGTGCACAGTAAATATAATTACACATTGAAATATTTATAATTGCACATGCAAACAAACTTAACAAAGTTTAGCTTTCTTCCACCCCAGAACTTACTCAAAAATGATTTTCTGAAATAATATAAAAATAATGAAATAATATTTAGAAAATTCCCTTGTCCTCAAGTCATCTTTTGGCAGTTAAATTGAATGTCATGATTTAGACTGAACAATGTTGTTTTGTTCATGAATAGTCTTTTAGTGCTTACTAGTAATAAATTACAGTCTTTATCAGATCTATGCTCTATTTCTACCTCTAAGCAAACAGTAAAATGCTGTGTTATTTCATCTGCTCAGAAAAGAGACTTATCAGTGTTATAGCACTTAATTCTTGATATTAACAAAAATAAATGACTCCAACTGAAAGCACAGACTTCAAATCTTAAAGAAATTTGAATACCATGGTTAAGAAAACTTTCAAGCAGGGTCACCATTATATGCTGAATTAATTAATAAACAAGGTCAACATTAAAAAGCAAAACAATTAAGTAGAGTCAAAACACGGTTCTGGTAAGATCAGACATCATCCATGTTTCAGGGCAAATTTAGCTCAAATAAAAATGTTAGTGACATCAGATCTTCACAAGTTAGGCCCTGAAAATCCTTATCCCCAAAATATATGACATAAGAATAATGCAGAAGGAGCCTATTCACTGCAAATTCAGATGCTGAACAGTCAGATCTTTTCAGATATAAACTGATAAGGGCTTTGATCTTGTCTATAACCTTCGATCCATGTACCCCAGTATGCACATATATTAGCAGAACATTTCCTGTTGTTTCGAAGTGAAGGTCATGCAGCCTATGAAAAAAAATTTACTTAGTGAGAAAATTGATAAGGACTTAAATCTCCTGGTAGAACTGTGTAAACCAGGGAGGATGATGTATCTATCATTAACATCCCTTATGCTGTAAAGATTTAGAACTATTCTTGGACAAATTCCTCTTGCTATTTACTTTGTTCACTTAGAATACAGTTTTAGTGGACACAGACAAAGTCTACACTGGAAGCAGGGGATTTTTTGTACTCTCCAGTGTATTTGCTGTCTGTTTTCTTTTCAACATCTGTGGCTCAAACAGTATTCAGGGAATTACAGCAAAATGGTCTAATAAGCCCTGAAGCTATGAAACTCAGCAAGAACTGTTGATACTCATTGGACATGCCAATATGGTGTTGTTCATAGTCTGTATGTCAAGAAAGATTCCATTATCCTAAATTCAACAGCTGCTTCCTTCGTGGACACAGAAATACATCTGTATGAGCTTTATTGATGATCACTCTGATGCTTTTGTAAATCCTGCTGATATTTGTAAACCCTGTTAATGAAAATTGGTGTATTAAAGTAGATTTATCTATTCTTCAAGGAGTGAAAATTCAGAAGAAAATATATTAGTAGGACATGCTTCCTGACACTCTTAAGATGTGTTGGTATTTGTAGTGGTCATGAGCAGAACTACTGAGTTAGACAAAGACTAGAGTTTGGAGGTGTCAGAGACTCTGACCTCAAAGATTAGAAACTGAGACATTTTCAAATTAAGTCTGTAATTTCTTTTTATGTTGGTTTGTAAAAAATGTTGAACTCTGATGATATGTGCCTGTGTTTAATAGATAATAACTTTTGCCTGAGTTAACCCTTCCCTTCCCTTCCCTTCCCTTCCCTTCCCTTCCCTTCCCTTCCCTTCCCTTCCCTTCCCTTCCCTTCCCTTCCCTTCCCTTCCCTTCCCTTCCCTTCCCTTCCCTTCCCTTCCCTTCCCTTCCCTGCCCTGCCCTGCCCTGCCCTGCCCTGCCCTGCCCTGCCCTGCCCTGCCCTGCCCTGCCCTGCCCTGCCCTGCCTTGTCCCTTTCTCTTTTTCCCTTTTCCCCTTCTTCTTTTTTTTTTTTTTTTCCTTTTTCTTTTTCATCCACAGTCGATATACAGGAAGTAATTATTGTATGATTGTGTAGAGAACACAGATACTAAAAGTACACAATCTTTTTATCCTATTTCATCTGAACTAATTTTAGCCTCTCAGCTTTTTCTTACATGTGTAACTCCTTCTCCTCCATGTGAATGTTTTCTATTTTTTATTTTTATTTGTATTTTTTCAGTAAACTGGAATTCTGGATTTTATTTTCCTCTATCAAAACAATTTTTGTACCAGCTTAATTCCAAATTGAATGTAGAATTTCCTTTACATATATGAGACAGGATTTAGCCAGTATGATTCCACCCAACAGATTTACTTCTGAAGTTCATCCATGGAAAATAGCAGAAGCTTCCTAACTCTTAGCTGTTTTCAGTATTCTGTTAAAAATGCTCTAAATGTATCTTAAGCAATTTCCAGTGTATAGACAAAGATTTGAATGAATGACTTATAAGGATACCAACATAAAAGAAAGAGATGACAGGTGTCCTGATTTTCTTGTCTAAAATGAAAGTAGTGTTACATTAACAAAATACCGTAGTCTTCAAAAAGCATAGCTACTGAGATACAGGGATTAACATTGTAGTTTACTATTCCATTATATGATCCCAATCCATAATCGTATGAAATTGGTAGAGCTGCCATCAGTATTATCTTAACTAAGATCTTTTTTTTTTTTTTTTTTAAGATCATAGTTTTCTAGTGTTGAAATATATATATTGACAAAACTAACAAATTTGATCTGCTTTGTTTCAATTCATTACAAATAAATGAATAAATAAAAAATAAAAAAAGAAAAAGGAAGACACCTATTAAACTCTAGAATATTAATATATTCAGTTCAGTAACATTTTTTTTCATGAGCAGATCTGTTCAGAAATTTTCTATCTATGCAGATCTTCAGTTTAAAAATATCATTAACAGAAAGAAAAATTTTACAAGTTGTATGGCAAGTTTAAGATAATTTTTACTATCCTATGAATATTTTTCATATTTAAACAGAATATTTTAGTACTAGGAATACTCTGGGTGAATATACATTTATATATATAAATTTGGGGGATGCAAACCAAGATAAATAAACCCATTCTGGTAGTCCAATAAGGTACTGACACTTATTACTGGGGACTGACAGATTACAGTTCCTGTGCTATTGCACAGAAATTTTAATCTGAGTCTTCTACATATGTATGGCAAAGTTCCTGAGTGGCAGAACTTTTGTAATTTCTTGGACAATGACTTTCTGGAAGATTTAAGCTTATATTATGATAAAATACACTAAACTAGGCACTTGACCAGAGGTCCCCACATCCCAGAGTAGTAGCTGACTGTGGAATCTTATTTATTTCTCACTGTGGCAAGATCAGGGACACCATTTGGGAACTGAAAAAATTTGTTGAAGGAAATTGAGTTGGATGCAATACCTTGCTTTGAAAACTTTTATTTTTGATAAGTGACCATTCTCCAAGGAAAACAGCTTGTCTTAGAGTATTGTTAATGCAGGTTTCCAGTGGGCAGTTTTCCAGCCTTAGCTGATCTTCTAGCACTACTGGTTGGCATAGAGTTATTCCCAGATTATATTAGAAACAACACCAAAAACTATCTTCTTTCATTGCAAAAGAAAAAATTCTTCTAAAGTTTGGATTAAACCTGAAGATACCAGGTGTAACTTAAACATTTATTGGTGTAGCAGAAGGTGATGAACTCACGGATATTTTAGGGAGTAAAGTAATAGCTTCACTGTGGAACTGAGCGGCTTGATTCATGGCACAGCTGGAAACAGGATGGAAACATATAAAAATTTTTCCCACACCAAAACTCTGTTCCATGAAACAAACCTTACAAAGTGTTTTATGAGTGTACTAATTTCAGTATGGATCTGGATTTCTTTCCAAGGTAAAATGAATGTTCTGAAAATTGTTCCCAAACCTTGACGATTTATTTTCTAACTGAATTTCTAACATGATTTCACTGCTTTCAAAAATATTTCTACTTTTTTTTTTTTTTTTTTTATGAACAAAGTATAATGTCTTTAAACTAGTTTAATTTCTTCAGTATTTTGGAACTTTTTTTTTTTCTTCCTTTTAGATGGTAAATGGGTTCTCCTGATTTATCTAGGTAAATACACTGAACCATAATGCTTAGAATTTGCAGACACAAGTATAAACAACCTCCTAATTCTAAAGAAACCCCTTTTAAGCACATAGACATCTTATATTTGGATAATATCCAAAAGGCTATGTGGAGCTTCCAAGTGAGCTAGGAACAAAGCTCTGTGGGCTACAAACAGAAAGGTCTAAGGCCTTGAGTAAACTAACAGGGTTAAATAAATATCCTTAAAATGTTTCTCTTTCTGGAATGAGTGTTTTACTGCATTGCCAAATCATCTGAATAATACTTTACTTGCAGAAGTGTATGGTGTAGAAGTTAAACTTTGGAGGGTTTATGGAGTCTATGCAGAAAGAAATTCCTGCTGATGTGGTTTGTTTATTGTCCATTGGAGTTGGTTATGTAACATAAGGCACTGTAATCCTGTAAAACAAAGCACATGGGAAAAATGACAAACCTTAACTTCCTGTTTCCTATGACTTTGTATTGTCTGTCAAAACTGCAATAATTTTCCTATCTTTTCTTTTTTTTTTTTTTTTTTTTTCTTCCTTAAACAAGTAAATTCATTCATGACCACAGGGCAGATATCAATGATGACAAGTTGTATGAATCAACCTCTGCTGTAAGATACAGAAAAAAATACCACCGGCAGCATACACAGGAAGCAGTACATAGACTTGAACAGTGCTCTCAGATCACAGAAGCAATATTGTTATCACAAACTTGGTGTTAGGAAACATCTAAACATCTGATCATTGTCATGCAGAAAGGTTTTGTGAAACACCAAGCTGAGGATAAATACATACTCTACACAGCACACAGTTTAAGGACTTCCACCCAGCACTGATTTTGTATGTATTAAGATTTCAGAATAATTAAAAAGAAGCCTGTATGAATTGGGAAGTTACTAAAAGGAGTGTGGAGTTGTCTTACTCAGTTTGACTCAAATGTAGTCCAGATTGATATTTTCAATATTTCTGAGGGGAGACTGAAATAAACTAAAGCACTTAGCTAGTTCTCCTATCCCACTTACATTCTCAGTATGAAATAAAGTAGCCAGATTTAGCTGGTTTGAATTCCTCTACAGTCAATAGAGAGGACTCAACTGAAAGAGAGTGCTAAGTATTCCTGAAAAGCTTCTTAGTAAAGCTAAATAAGAAGTTGAGTAGGAAGCCAGCTGCAGAATGCTGGAAAGGAAGCACAAAGTCAGAAGTGGAGTACGGGCCATCCCTCTATAACTCATGTCTTGTTCAAGGAATGGCATGAAAAATGATTCTGGATTGACTATTTCAGGTTCTTTCATTGTAATCACCTTTATTTAATGTCTGAAAGGTTCTAGATATTTTTTTAGATGAAGAAGACATTTGTCACAGGACTATATCGTATGACACTGATAAACTTCAGTTCATAAAGAATTCACTCTTGTCCTTGCAGGTGATGATATTTATTAGAATACCTAAGGCTATATTCAGATTTGATAAATCAACCTAATTTCATTTTACATGCAGTAATTAATTTAACAGTAGGTGAAATTTTTCTCCCTTTTTGTGGTGTGATATTGTGTCACTCAGCATGGACCACATATTAGTTTTATTAGAACTAATTTGATTATCCAGTACTCCCATCTAACTACAGAAATAATAAAATCTAACATATCTTGAACACAGAGTGAAATACAGATGTTTCATATATTGACTGCTTCCTGCATTTGCGAATTATTTGAATTATTTCTAAGAAACAAATTCACATTTTTTTTTCCCTGTTCTACAGCTGGTCATTCTTTTTTTTTTTTTTTCTACACTATGCTTCAGAAATAATTTTGAAGGACGAGGATTTCCAGTTGGATTTGAAGCCTAGTTTTACCTTAAAACTCGAAGAAAAGAAAATAATGGGAACAGCACCACATAAATTGTTTCAACATTTTCAGAAAATAATATTATATTTTTCCAAACTTGACTTTTCAAGATGTTTGGGCAATATTTGCAGATTGGAATGGAAAATATTAGCACTCCTATATATTCATTGTAGGCGATATGGGTTCAAATCTATTTCCTGGATTCAGAAATGAGAAATAATCTATTCATAAATTTCTACTCTGACTGTGCAATCTTCATGGAAACAGACAAAAAAGAAATATTTTCATCTGCATTAATAAACAAACCACAACATCAAACAACTTGAAGTTAGCAAGTATTTCAAGTGTACTTCCATTCCTCTTGTGAGCTATTGCTAAAGCTTGACAATGCCCACCACTTCAATAAACTGCAACCTCATAAGGACAATTTGGGGCCACTTAAAAAGATTCAAAGCATAACTCTGGGTAAATGTATGGTTTTTATTAAGTTTTCAGAAGCACACCCTAAAGAATAATATTATGATGCCATACAATATTTTTCTTAGCTAGTATGAGGAAAAGCACCCTAAGTACTGCAAAACAAACTGTAGCAATTTATACCAGTTAAGGTACTAAACAATGGATGAATAGCCTGACACTTTTTTTACATGCTGATGACTATGCATGCAATGGTGCTAAAGTGTAGAAGACTTGCAGAAACTAGGAACACCTAATTTAATACAGCAGAACTAGCTCAATAAAAGGATCCAATGTTTTGCTAATTTTATACTTAGCACCAGTTCGTATAACATATACACCATTTGTACTTAACATTTGTAGATAAGATGTAAAAAAAATATTATGCAGATTCATCATGCAGTGTTACAGTTTTGAAGTGATGGTATTATTAGGTGATAGCAAGTCATTTTCCAGATATTATACTATTTCTTCCTAAAGCTCTTTGCATCAACTTTTGTTTCCTGTGATTTATTTCTTTTTTTCCCTTAGATACAATCATTTTCATCTGGTATTTTGTGGATGACACAGTGGTTAACAAATGAACCATGTTATTTAATGATATAAGAAATACTGTTTGGTATTGTATTTTCCAGTGTAGCCTTTTCTTGCTTGTACAAGCTTTACAATCTTGTTAACAGTTAAATTAAAATAAATATAGAGAAGAACAATATAGACTGATTCAAATACTGCCATTTTTAATGTATTTATTTATTTATTTTTCCTTGCTTTTTACTTCAGGTACTAAGTGCAAAGCGACTTTTTTAATTTTATTTTTTTATATTTTTAATAAAAATGCAATGCAAAAAAAAAAAAAACAAAACAAAAAAACTATTAATCAAAGAGCAGGATCTAATATCAGGTAGACACCCTTAAAAGTTAATTCCTAGGTCAGCGTATTAGTGAATTCAGTGACAGTTCATGTCAGGTGTCAGGTCCACTGTCACTGAAGACTTAGGTTTTGAAGCTGTGCTCCATTTCAAAGGACTGTGCAAAAGCGAAAATTGTCTTTCAATTAAAATTTCCATTGACTGGTTCAAGACAATTTAAATGAAGTGGAGAGGTGTCTCTAGTTCTGCTTTCACATGGGCCATTCAGTAGTTTGCTATCTTCTCAGTAAGGGAGCTAATCTGGCTTTTGTGTCTGAGCACTGCAGTGCTCAGAGGAGCAGCTCTGCAGTAAAAGACCTCGGGTTCCTGGAGGATAATAAAGTGATAGTTAACCAGCAATGCACCTTTGTGGCAAAGGAGGGTGTGGAGTGTCACCAGCAGGTGGAGGAAGGTGATCCTTCTCCTCTGCTCAGAGCAGGTGTGACCATACTGGAGTGCTGTGTCCAGTGCTGGGCTCCTCAGCACAAGAGAGATATGGGCACACTGGGGTAAGTGCAGTGAAGGCCACCAAGCTGTTCAGGGACTGGACCTGGTTCAGTGCTGATAGCTGAACACCTATGGGGATCCTCCTGCTGTCCATTTGCCGAGGCGATCGGCTCCGGGGCAGACGCGTTCTGCGGCGGAGCGGGGGATCGGGCCAGGCAGGGCTCTTTTTCCGGCATCGAGCCGACTTCAGGGAGCCGCCAGGAGCCGGCAGCCCTCGTGAGGGACGCTGACGAGGCGAAGGCGGAGCCAGCAGCGTCCCCTCCCCGGCTGTTCAAAAGCAGCCCCTAGGGAGCGCGAGCGACCAGGAGCGCGGCGAACAGGACGGGCAAACAGGGAGTGGCGCGGCAGTTAGCGCGGCAGTTGGACGGGCAAACAGGGAGTGGCGCGGCAGTTAGCGCGGCAGTTGGACGGGCAAACAGGGAGTGGCGCGGCAGTTAGCGCGGCAGTTGGACGGGCAAACAGGGAGTGGCGCGGCAGTTAGCGCGGCAGTTGGACGGGCAAACAGGGAGTGGCGCGGCAGTTAGCGCGGCAGTTCGCGCAGGCAGGGCGAGCAGGAAGGGCGGAGAGCAACACCCTCCCACACGAGCACCTGTTAACGACAGTCGTTAGCAAGGTGAGAATGGTCTCCACCAGGCACGGAGCGCTCTGCAGGAGGTCGGTACACACCCAGACCGACTGCCTGTTAAGGAATGCAGCGGTTCAGGTCAACGGATGCAGGGAGTGTCAGAGCCTGCTGCTGCCATCAACGGGAGGCAGGGACGCTGCGTGTGTGAGGTGTGAGCAGGTGGATGACCTGGTCCGCATGGTGGCGGAGCTCAAGGAGGAGGTGGAGAGGCTGAGGGCCATTAGGGAGTGTGAGCGGGAGATTGACTTCTGGAGCAACTCCCTGCAGGGCATCAAGGAGAGGTACCGGGGTGAGACACCCCAAACGGGGGTGGACCCCTTGCCCTGTCGCCGTCGGGCTGAGGGAGGGGATCTGGGAGCTGAGGAGGAGTGGAGACAGGTCCCTGTGCGACGTGGCAGGCGATGCCCTCCCCCTCCGGCCCCACCTTCCCAGGTGCCCTTACAAAACAGGTTTGAGGCCCTGGAGATTGAGAGACCGGTAGCTGAGGAAGAGATAGAAAGTCTACCCAGGAGGATGCCTAGGGCGAGGAGGTCGACTCCACGCATCAGAACTGCCTCCACCAAGAAAGAAAGAAGGGTGATTGTCGTGGGAGACTCTGTCCTTAGGGGGACAGAGGGCCCTATTTGTCGGCCTGACCCTACCCGTAGGGAAGTCTGCTGCCTCCCTGGGGCCAGGGTCAGGGACGTGGCCAGGAAGCTCCCCAACCTGGTGCGCCCCTCTGATTATTATCCGCTCCTGATAATCCAGGCGGGCACTGATGACATTGACAACAGAAGCCTGAAGGCTATCAAAAGAGACTTTAGGGGACTGGGACAGTTAGTGGACAGAGCAGGAGTGCAAGTAGTTTTTTCGTCCGTCCCTACGTTGACAGGGAGGGGTACGGAGAGGACAACGAAAGCCCACCTGTTAAACACGTGGCTCCGGGGCTGGTGCCTACGCAGAAATCTTGGGTTTTTCGACCATGGGGCAGTTTACTCAGCACCTGGTCTGGTGGCCGTAGACGGGTCCCTATCCTTTAGGGGAAAAAGGATCCTGGGCCAGGAGCTGGCGGGGCTCATTGATAGGGCTTTAAACTAGGTAAGAAGGGGGATGGGGCTGGAGCGAGGACTGTTGGGGCTGTACCAGGGGGAGCAGTGGCAAGGCCGGAGGATAAGGTAAAGGCCCAGCTGAAGTGCATCTACACCAATGCACGCAGCATGGGTAACAAACAGGAGGAGCTGGAAGCCATCGTGCAGCGGGCAGGCTACGACTTGGTTGCCATCACGGAAACGTGGTGGGACCAGTCTCATGACTGGAGTGCTGCGATGCCTGGCTATAGGCTCTTCAGAAGGGACAGGCAGCATGGAAGGGGTGGCGGTGTGGCTCTCTATATTAGAGAGTCTTTCGATGTTGTAGAACTCGAGGCTAGGAATGACAAGATCGAGTCCCTTTGGGTTAGGATCGGCAGGGACAACAAGGCTAGTGTCCTGGTCGGGGTCTGCTATAGACCGCCGAACCAGGATGAGGAGACGGATGAGGAGTTCTACAGGCAGCTGACAGAAGTTGCGAAATCGTCGGCGCTTGTACTCGTGGGGGACTTCAACTTCCCTGACATATCCTGGAAGCACAACACAGCCCAGAGGAAGCAGTCTAGGAGGTTTCTGGAGAAAGTGGAAGATAGCTTCCTGACGCAGCTGATTAGTGAACCTACCAGGGGTGGTGCCCTGCTAGACCTTCTCTTCACAAACAGAGAAGGACTGGTGGAGGATGTGATTGTCGGGAACAGTCTTGGGCAGAGTGACCACGAAATGGTGGAGTTCTCTATTCTTGGCGGGGCCAGGAAGGGAACCAGTAAAACCACTGTATTGGACTTTCGGAGGGCTGACTTTAGGCTGCTCAGGACACTGGTTGGTGGAGTCCCATGGGAGGCGGTTCTGAAGGGCAGAGGGGTTCAGGAAGGCTGGGTGCTATTCAAGAGGCAAATCCTAATGGCACAGGAGCGGTCTATCCCCATGTGCCCAAAGATGAGCCACCGGGGAAGACGACCAGCCTGGCTCAACAGAGAATTGTGGCTTGAGCTTAGGAGGAAAAAGAGGGTTTATAATCTTTGGAAAATTGGGCAGGCCACTAGGGAGGACTATAAGGATGTAGCGAGGCTGTGCAGGGACAAAATTAGGAAGGCCAAAGCTCATCTGGAGCTCAAGCTGGCTACTGCCGTTAAAGATAACAAAAAACGCTTTTATAAATACATCAACACAAAAAGGAGGACTAAGGAGAATCTCCATCCTTTACTGGATGCGGGGGGAAACTTAGTTACAAGAGATGAGGAAAAGGCGGAGGTGCTCAATGCCTTCTTTGCCTCAGTCTTTAGTGGTAAAACCGGTTGCTCTCTGGATACCCAGTACCCAGAACTGGTGGAAGGGGACGGGGAGCAGGATGTGGCCCTCACCATCCACGAAGAACTGGTTGGTGACCTGCTACGGCACTTGGATGTGCACAAGTCGATGGGGCCGGATGGGATCCACCCAAGAGTACTGAGAGAACTGGCAGAGGAGCTGGCCAAGCCCCTATCCATCATTTATCAGCAGTCCTGGCTATCGGGGGAGGTCCCAGCTGACTGGCGGCTAGCAAACGTGACGCCCATCTACAAGAAGGGCCGGAGGGCAGACCCGGGGAACTACAGGCCGGTCAGTTTGACCTCAGTACCAGGGAAGCTCATGGAGCAGATCCTCTTGGGAGTCATCATGCGGCACTTGAAGGGCAAGCAGGCGATCAGGCCCAGTCAGCATGGGTTTATGGAAGGCAGATCCTGCTTGACGAACCTGATCTCCTTCTATGACAAAGTGACGCGCTGGGTGGACGAGGGAAAGGCTGTGGATGTGGTCTACCTTGACTTCAGCAAGGCTTTTGACACCGTTTCCCACAGCATTCTCCTCAAGAAACTGGCTGCTCTTGGCTTGGACTGGCGCACGCTTCGTTGGGTTAGAAACTGGCTGGATAGCCGGGCCCAGAGAGTTGTGGTAAATGGAGCCAAGTCCAGTTGGAGGCCAGTCACTAGTGGCGTCCCCCAGGGCTCGGTGCTGGGGCCGGTCCTCTTTAACATCTTCATCAATGATCTGGATGAGGGCATTGAGTGCACCCTCAGTAAGTTTGCAGATGACACCAAGCTAGGTGCGTGTGTCGATCTGCTTGAGGGTAGGAAGGCTCTGCAGGAGGATCTGGATAGGCTGCACCGATGGGCTGAGGTCAACTGTATGAAGTTTAACAAGGCCAAGTGCCGGGTCCTGCACCTGGGGCGCAATAACCCCAAGAAGAGCTACAGGCTGGGAGAGGAATGGCTGGAGAGCTGCCAGGCAGAGAAGGACCTGGGAGTGATGGTGGACAGTCGGCTGAATATGAGCCAGCAGTGTGCTCAGGTGGCCAAGAAGGCCAACGGCATCCTGGCTTGTATCAGAAACACTGTGACCAGCAGGGCTAGGGAGGTGATCGTCCCCCTGTACTCGGCTCTGGTGAGGCCGCACCTCGAGTACTGCGTTCAGTTCTGGGCCCCTCGCTACAAGAAGGACATCGAGGTGCTTGAGCGGGTCCAGAGAAGGGCGACGAAGCTGGTGAGGGGCCTGGAGAGCAAGTCCTATGAGGAGCGGCTGAAGGAGCTGGGCTTGTTCAGCCTAGAGAAAAGGAGGCTCAGGGGTGACCTTATCACTCTGTATAAGTATATTAAAGGAGGCTCTAGCGAGATGGGGGTTGGCCTGTTCTCCCATGTGCCTGGTGACAGGACGAGGGGAAATGGGCTAAAGTTGCGCCAGGGGAGTTTTAGGTTAGATGTTAGGAAGAATTTCTTTACTGAAAGGGTTGTTAGACATTGGAACAGGCTGCCCAGGGAGGTGGTTGAGTCACCATCCCTGGAAGTCTTCAAAAGACGTTTAGATGTAGAACTTAGGGATATGGTTTAGTGGGGACTGTTAGTGTTAGGTCAGAGGTTGGACTCGATGATCTTGAGGTCTCTTCCAACCTAGAGATTCTGTGATTCTGTGATTCTGTGATAACTACTATTGGGAAGGACTGGAAAGGCAGAGCCAGACTCCTCACAGAGGTGTCCAGAACAAGGATGAGAGACAACAAACACTGTAAATTCTGACTGGGCGTAAGTATTTTTTATTGATTTTATTATTTACATATTTTTTTTTACCATGAGAGTGATCAAACACTAGAACAGGTGCCCAGAAACAATGTCAAATCTCCATTCTCGGACATATTCAAAACTTGACCAGAAAATCACTTCAAACTGCCATTTAATTGACCTTCCTTTGATAGATAAGTGAGTTGCAGTAGATAGCATTCCAACCTAAATCATTCTGTGATTCAAAGTTTTTCCCTTGAAGTTTTAAAAATGTTGCAGTTCTATAAAAATGAAAAATGAAACAAACAAAAAAAATCTAACAAACAGTGACAACAAAAGAAAACAATGCCAGAATGGATTGGATTCTTGCAGCATGAGAAATGGGGTATTCCATTCCACTGCATGATCTGTGGGGTATTCCTCAAAATCCTTCTGTAACATACTGGGAGCACAGTAGTAATAAGAAAACAGCAGCTCAAATCTGACTTGTACTCTGGATTTATAACTAATGCCTCAATGTTTCTGATGGGAAAACATACTTCCAGGAACCAATGAGAGATTTTTAACTTACATATTTTCTGACTTGCCACAACCTGGTTGTGTCTCCTTCAGTTGGATGGGGAAGGAAAAGGTTGCATTGGGGTAGCACAAACAGTGGCTCTGAAGATATTGTAGAGATTTTTAATGTTGCAGGTATTTTTTTTTTCCAATGAAATATCACAACTAATCCAGAATAAAACAATGAAAGAAGTCAAAAACACGGGAAATTTCTTTCAAATGATGTCTCTGTCTTGCATTCATTCTACTTCCATTATATCATCACAATATTTGCATATTATGCAATATATCTGCATATTTTGTTTGGAAGCAGTTCATGCTGGCTAGCTAAAATTTCACTTAAGAGAATCTCTTCAGTATCCAGATTTTTGTCCAAAGGCCCTTGAGTTTCTAGCCAGGATTCAGATGAAACACTAGGACCAATGATCTGTAATGAGCATAGGCTGAGAGAGGTAACTAGAACAGAGATCTATCTCTGTAGACTGAATCAGTAATTGAAAACTTTATTTAAAAAACTGATGGGGAGTAGATTTACCATTCTAACTGTGGTGTCTGTGTCAGCTTCTTAAATTAAGTTTTCAAGAGCTGATTTAGCCCAGGGAAATGCAGAAATCTGGTTGAACCATCTCTTGGGGCCGCTTATAATAAATTTTTTGTTTGTGTTTAGTGCTAATGCAGAATTAGAGGAACTCCACTGTCAAGATGTTAGGAGATCAATGCTTTTATTACTTTGAATTGGAAGGTTGGTATACACAATAGAACACTCACAGGGGAAGAATGATACAAAGAGCTCTTATTTGATTTTCCTGGTGTTTAAGAATATTGCAAAACACTGTGAATTCAAAGAAGCAGAGTTCATTTTTTTTTTTTTTTTTTCAGTTGAGGAAAAGTCGGCTTATTAAATAGAGGATAGGTAAAAATATTTTCCTGGAAATAAATACCTTCCTAATGAAAAAAAAAATATAAACTTCTATAAATAATTCACTTTTCCAGTATATATATATCATTGCTTCACTACATAATCTTAGCAATATACCACTTGTGCTCTTTCAAGTAAAACTCTCCTCGTGAAATACTTATAAGAAGATTCTTTGTTTACAAGACACATAGCTTTTCCATCATCAGCTTTGTTTCTTATTTTTTAATTTTCATTATAATTTTAATTTTAATTAATTTTTATTTTTTCTTAAATGCTTTGGAAGTAGTAAAGCTTTCTTGAATTTCTTGTACTGGAGTGGTCTTCTACAGTGTGTCTTAGTGCAATTTGACTTCATTGGAAGCTGAGAGACTTACAGCTTAATCCTAGATAAGTTTAGAATTTATTTATTTATTTTTGTATTATCAGTAATCCCATTAAATGACTGAAACTCTCATGGTATGTGAGATTAAATCTGTTACATTATGTACAGACCTTCATGTAAACGTTTCTTAAGTCATGCAGTGAACCCATAAATATGTCTTTCCATATTGAAAGTGACATGGATATCTTTTTCATTTTAGATATGTTTTTCTCTGCTGACTCTGTCCCATTTAATGGTAAATATATTATGATATGATTTCCCTGAATGTTGAAAAGAATGAGAATGAGACACGTTTAATGTTGTCGAAATCAAGACATATTACATCTCTGCTTTGACCTACAATGATAGGGCATTATGCAAGAAAGAAAACTATATCCAGAAAGAAATTTGAGTAGTTCATGGTCATATGGGAAAGACGTGTCAAATTATGGAGTCTGTAGTGGATCAAATTATTCTGATTAATTCTGATTCATTTTGATAATCCAATATTTTGATTAATTACATGAATTAAATAGAGAAGAATTATTAAACATACGGTGAGAAACAGCAAGTACATTTGAGGACAGGAGTAGCATTTGAAGCTATCTTGAGAAAACCGGGATTTGTCCTGCAAAGTGCTATGCAGAAAGGACAAATGGAAAGTACACCAGTTAGGCAGAAATAACAACATGTGCAAATACAGGTTGGCTAAAAACTGACTGTGCATGTGCATTCCACAACATAGTGGATGGTTATAGTTCACAAATTCAATGGGGGCCAAAACTTTTGTGTTGCTGCAGAAAATCTGATAACTCTTTATAGAGTCCTGGGTTTTATGAACTGTAGGGTTGTTTGCAGCACTAGTATAATTCATGTTAACTTAATAGTGGCAAGGCTTCAACTCAAAAGATTTTAAGAAAAACTGTGGACCAATTGAGAAGCAAGCAATTGGAATGAGATGTTTGAAAACAAGACCTATGAAGAAAGACATAAAGAACTGGGATTTCTTAGCTCAGAATAAGGAAGAATTAGAACATAACCAACTGTTGAAAAGAATCAAGTAACGTTTTCCTGCACACAGTGGAGGAACATCCATCACATTCCAGAAACTACACTACATGTACATTGCAAAGTTAATACACATTAGATTTTGAAGAAAAACATTTCAAAAATTAAGGGGTAGGAAATCCCAGGAAGAGACTGCTTGGGGAGTCTGTGAGATCTATTGTTGCTGGCATAGAAAAACAAGATGGACAAACCTCTGTTGCATTTTTCATACATATGCTTGATATTTAGGTTGGGAACATGGACTAAATGACCTACTGAGTTATTCAGCAATGTGAATCTATGATTCAAATAACTGAAAGCATGGTTCTGGAAACACATGATGTTTATAAATATGCAGCACAATACTAGTCATTCCATTGAGATTTGATATATTTAATATAATAATTGAAAATAACATGTAAGGCATAAATTTAAGTGAATTTAAATATAACACTTTTCCCTGAAGTTCTCTAACAGATATGAACAATTTTAATGCAAAAGAAGAACGATGTATTTCTAGAAACAATCTTAAGCAAACAGTTCTCTAAAAATATTTATCTTTATGTTCTCAACTTATGTTATGATTCCTATATATCCTTTCTGTAGAACTCTCGAAAATACATTAGGGCATGTGATGGCTGAAGTTTATTTTTATATCTTTATCCCTCTCTGAGCTAGTTACCTTTACAGTCAATGGAGCTGAAATGGCAGGTTCAGAGTACAAGTCATCTCACTAGGTGTAGAAATCTTCACTGTAAGTTGAATCAAATTTTAAAATGTCCTTTGCCTTCAAGTCCTTTGGCTTTAGAGAAGATCTAGATACTAATCCAAATGTAGATATCTGCTTTTTTTATGGAAATCATAGACTTAAGACATAAAATTAGAAATATAGATAACTTGCAATACATAGAATTTGAATTAAAAATAAATAATTATATATGTATATATGCATAATATATCAATATATAAATAATATAAATTTTCCCCCTGTACTCGGCTCTGGTGAGGCCGCACCTCGAGTACTGTGTTCAGTTTTGGGCCCCTCGCTACAAGAAGGACATCGAGGTGCTTGTGCGGGTCCAGAGAAGGGCGACGAAACTGGTGAGGGGTCTGGAGAACAAGTCCTACGAGGAGCAGCTGAGGGAGCTGGGCTTGTTCAGCCTGGAGAAAAGGAGGCTCAGGGGCAACCTTATTGCTCTCTACAGGTACCTTAAAGGAGGCTGTAGCGAGGTGGGGGTTGGTCTGTTCTCCCACGTGCCTGGTGACAGGACGAGGGGGAATGGGCTAAAGTTGCACCAGGGGAGTTTTAGGTTGGATCTTAGGAAGAACTTCTTTACTGAAAGGGTTGTTAGACATTGGAACAGGCTGCCCAGGGAAGTGGTTGAGTCACCATCCCTGGAAGTCTTTAAAAGACGTTTAGATGTAGAGCTTAGGTATATGGTTTAGTGGGGACTGTTAGTGTTAGGTCAGAGGTTGGAATCGATGATCTTGAGGTCTCTTCCAACCTAGAAATTCTGTGATTCTGTGATTCTGTGATAATTTGAGAGCCATGTACATTTGCTTTAGAGCATGTGTTCTCTGCAGTTAGACGTGCTAAGATACTTTTACTAGAAATACTTAATGGTTAGATACTGGCACAGGTTGTCCAGAGTTGTTCAAAGTCAGGTTGGAAGGGACTTTGATCAACCTGAACCAGCAGGGAAGCTGTCTCTATCCATGGCAATGATCTTTAAAGGGCTCTTCCAACACAAACAATTCTGCGATTCTGTGATTCTATGATTCGTTGTAATAGAACTTCTATTCAATTAATTTGAAATTCACTCATACATGAAAAAAAAATCTGGTTTAATATATAATGTGGGATTTCTTTTGGAAGAATGATACAATTCTGCTTAAAAAATAAGGTGATAAGTTACTTCTACACCTTATTGTGCCAATATTTCTTAAGTCTTTTGGAAACTTAGCATTCACCAATCTATGAGCTCATATAGCTGGAGAAATCTGAGAGCTGAGACAAGATTCCTGGTGTCTCTGACAGTGGAGAAGTGATTTCTGATATGATAACTAAATGGCTGATTGATGAATGCTTGTGACTTCAGGGACCTGTGGCAGTACTGGAGTCAGTACAAGAGGACAGTTCTCAGCCTTCTCCCGGGATTCTTTCCATGACTGTAATTCTCTGGATTAAACCCCCAAACTTCCAAACTACTCCATTGGAACTGTCTGTCAGCTTCTCTGAGAGGCCACTCAAAAACTGAAGAGAAAGCAAGACATTGTATTGGTAACAATATTGAAACTTTCTGTGTAATTCATATTTTGCATGACAATGTTGATTTAAGCAGCCACAATATAATAATAATAATGATGATGATGATAATAATAGTACAATTTGCAGGCAAGCAAATTTTACCTAATTCTATTAAGAGGAATCAGTCTGCAAAATGCAAAATACAAACTCAATAAAAGCAGACTAATATAATGCAGCCAGGATTTTTTTTTCTGACACCGTTAGCTTGAATAGAAATGCTAAATTGTCCCAAAAGGGAAGATGAAGTCATGAATGCTCAATTATAAAAAAATCTAAGGTACAGTAAAAAAAATATTTAACATATTAGTAAGCATAGAAATAATGCTATCAACAAGCATTCAAATATTCTGATAGTTAAAAAGGATTTTATATGGGATACACAAAAAACATCAAGAAATTAACTGCACTAATTTTAATAAGATATTTTTATTAAATGGACAGAACAGGAATAAAAAAAAAATGTCCCAGTTTTTTTTTTTTTTCATCAAAATCTGAAGCCAGTGGAATTATCTGAAACTGATTTATTTTATCCTTACTGATTTATTAATATACAGTAAAACAAGTGAAAAAAAAAAAAAGAGTATATAGCTTGTAGCAGCATTGAGAATGTTTGATTCATGTATTATTCAGAAGATTAAAATACAGTATCTCTTGATTTTGAATCTTTAAATTTAAATCTGCCTGTAGAACAAAGTTGCCCTTGTTGTCTTCTAGATTCTGCAAAGGTGAGCCTGTCTGTAATAAATTTATTCTGTAGTTAGTAAGACAGGTATCTATGTGTATACATTTTGTTTTCTTTTTATGAACCTGAGAATGATTTTCCTAGTTTCATTTTTTAGATAATGACTTTTTCATATCTATCAAGTCTTAATATCTTATTCAATATTATTCCAATACTTAGCTGCCATCATACTTGTGATCTTTACCCTAAATAAGTCCATCTCTACTTAACTATCTTTGCTACCATCTGTAACTATCATCTCAAACTCATGTAACATGTAACTAATGCAACATATGAATATCCAGTGGCTCTTGTATCCTGCACTGATTTCATATGCTTTCAACATACCAGCAGGTGAGGCTACTATTTCTAGTTTCAAATTAGATTATTAATCATTGGACTAATGTACAATAAATCCTCCTGATAAAGGCAGATCAAATTTTATGATTTCCGTTGTACATGCAAGAGCTGTGTTGTGTTCAGTATTACAATACTAAATCAGTCATTAGTGGCAGTGTTTGGTGATAAACACTTTTGCTGGATCTCTAGATATACTTCTGTGAAATGGAGGTCCTACTGGTTGCCAAATGAAAGCGAACAACCATACTTTACATTTCCTAATAAAATCCAGTTATTACTGTTATTACTTTCTTAGAGGTATATTATTCTAGTGATACAGAGCAGACTGTTTAAATAAGCATGGAAATGATATATATCAGATAGAACTAAATCTCTGATAAAATCCAAAACTGAGATTGAAAACTTGATCAGGTGAAATGGAAAATCTCATGAATAAGGGGATACATATTAGGTATACTTTATGGAGTTAGATATTCATTTATTTATGAAGCCTTGTATATTGTTTAACCATTCATACCAGAACTATGGATTGCAGAAATAGGATATCAGCAGACCCACTGCTTGAAAAATATTTACATTGCATAATTTGGCTGGAAATCTACCTTTCTCTCTCTGTAAGCCATTAAGAATAAACATCTTTAGAGGTAAGAACTGAACTGATAAACAGATGCATGCATATAGATCTATATCTCTGCCTATGTGCATACATGCACGTACTTACACTCAATTTGTCTTCTACATAAGAAAGGGCAATGAGTGAAATCATTGAATCAGACACCTGTCATCTGTCAACGATGTTAACCTTTTGGTGCTATAATCCTCATCAGGGATTAGATAGCAGTTTCTTGCTGGGGCTCTTCTTACTTTTATCTTAATTAAATCTTTTATCAGATATGACTAGAATCACAGAATCATAGAATATCCTGAGTTGGAAGGGACCCATAAGGATCATCAAGTCCAACTCCTGGCACCGCACAGGTCTGCCCAAAAGTTTAGACCACGTGACTAAGTGCACAGTCCAAATGCTTCTTAACATCTGACAGGCTTGGTGCTGTGACTACGTCCCTGGGGAGCCTGTTCCAGTATGTGACAACCTCCACAGTGAAGAACCTCTTCCTCATATGCAGCCTGAACCTCCCCTGTCACAGCTTGACACCATTCCCTCGGGTCCTATCACTGGTTACTAAAGAGAATAGATCGGCGCCTGCCCCACCACTGCCTCTCATGAAGAAGCTGTAGGCTGCGATGAGGTCTCCCTTCAGCCTCCTCTTTTCCAGGCTGAACAAGCCTAGTGATCTCAGCTGCTCCTCGTATGTCTTCCCCTCTAGGCCCTTCACCATCTTAGTAGCCCTTCTCTGGACACTCTCTAATAGTTTCACGTCCTTTTTGTACTGTGGTATCCAGAATTACACACAGTACTTGAGGTGAGGCCGCATGAGCGCAGAGTAGAGCAGGACAATCACTTCCCTTGACTGACCAGCAATGCCATGCTTGATGCACCTGAGGATATGGTTGGCCCTCCTGGCTGCCAGGGCACACTGCTGGATCATATTCAGCTTGCTATCAACCACAACCCCCAGATCCCTCTCTGCAGGGCTGATCCCCAGTGTTTCATCACCCAGTCTGTATGTACAACCAGGATTGCCTCGTCCCTGCATGAAGGTCCCAGGTGCAGGACCTGGTGGTTGCCGAGCTCTCCAATCTGTCCAGATCTCTTTTCAAGGCCTTTCCACCCTTAACAGAGTCAATAGCTCCTCCAAGTTTAGTGCCATCAGCAAATTTGCTCAAAACACCTTCTAGTCCTACATCCAAATCATTTATAAAAACATTGAAGAGAACTAGCCCTAAAATGGAGGCTTAGGGGACCCCATAAGTGACCGGCTGCCAGCCTGATGCAGACCCATTTACAACAGCCTTTTGAGCCCTGCTCACCTGCCAATTCCTCGTCCATCGTATGATGTTTTTGTTTATCTATTTGCTGGACATTTTGTCCAGTAGGATCCTGTGGGAAACTGTGTCAAAAGCTTTACTGAAATTCAAAAAGATCACCTCAGCTGTCTTCCCTTGAATGATTAGATGGATGATCTTATCATAAAAGGAAATCAAGTTAGTCAAACAGGACCTACCCCTCATGAACTCATCATGTTGGCTGGGACCAGTGACTGCATTGTCCCCCACGTGGGCTTCAATAACTCTTCTCCATAATTTTACCATGCACTGACATGAGACTGACAGGTGTGTAGTTACCAGGGTCTTCTTTCTTTCTGACTCCCTGATGCTCCTCAGCATACTCACCTCCTCCCAAAGCTCCGCCATCAGGCTGAGCAATTCTTCAACCTAGGCACACTTCCTACAGGCATACCCATTGCTGCTGCTGTTGGACACCGACAGAAAACTGGGGCACACCCTGCAGCCCAAGACCTGGACGGCCACGTGTTTCTCCAAGACCTCTGTCTGGGTAGCCACATCAGTAACTGTGGTTGGAGAGGCCACAAGAGATACGAAGGCCATGTTTTTCTGCCTGGTGGATACCATGGCTGGGCTCCTCACAAGCAGGTTACAACCACCATTGGAGAAGAGTGGTGAGGGCGCCCCACCTGCTTGCCCTGCCTGTGTGCACTGCTGCGCAAACTGCCACACACCACCCTGACTGAGGTGCCCCGCCCTGTTGGCCCACCCTGGTCGCCACACTGTGGGTCGCTCATGCTCCCCAGGGGCTGCCTTTGTATGGCCATGAAACGGGCACTGCTGGCTCTGCCCGCACCTTGTCTGCCTCCCTCACGAGGGCTGCTGGGCCCAGGTGGCTCACTCAGCTGCTTTGAGTGGCTTTGATGCTGGTAAAAAAGCCCTGCCCACCGCGATCCCCCGCTCCGCTGCAGAATGCGTCTGCCCTGGAACCGATTGCCTCAGCCGATCACCTCTGCAAGTGGCTGCAAAATGGCGGCGACGCCCGATCTACATTCTGTATAGTTTGTATGTCTTTACTAGTGTATCAATGGGTACACTAAATACAGTAACCCCACCTAAAACTTGTATTAGTAAAAGTTACAGTCAAGTTGCATATCTAGATCATTAGGGCAAGATTAAATTTACTTAACTTGAACCTAGAACCTAACCTAGTGTCTTGTCAAAACTACCGACCTGGGTTGAGCTATAAGCAACGGAGCAAAGCAGGCAGTGCTAGCAGGTGACTGTTAACCCTCCTTTTCTTACAGGCATCAAAGATACTTGTAATACTTCTTATGTCTTTTAAGGAAACCACAATTTTCCATTGGTCTAGGTGACTATCACAGTCTAAATGTCTGAATTTTAAAAAAGTATTGGATAATTTGTGTTATATTTTCTTAATATTCCTGAAGTTGGAAGAGAGCCTTATCCAAAGTCTATGGATACTAGGACAAAATTTCCTATTAATGTAAATGTACTTGAATTATGCTCCATGCATTGGAATACTGAAATCCCTTCATTGTCCCTCCAAACACATACTTTTTTTTTTTTGCAGTAATAGCTGTTTTCCTGAGACTGAACCTAAATAAATGGCATATATCCTAATACATACAGTACATAGAATCATAGAATCATATGATCATAGAATCATAGGATCATAGAATGGCTTGGGTTGGAAGGGACCTTAAAAAACATCTATTTCCAACCCCACTGCCGTAAGCAGGGATTTCACCCAGTAGATCAGGTTGCCCAGGGCCCCATCTAACCTGGTCTTGAACACTTTCAGGGATGGGGCATACACAACTTATCTAGGCAACCTGTTCTAGCACCTCACCAACCTCTGAGTGAAGAATTTCCTCCTAACACCTAATCTAAATCTACCCTCTTTTAGTTTACAACCATTCCCCCTTGTCCTGTTAGTATCTGATTAGGCAGAGTTCCTCCCCATATTTTTGTAAGTCCCCTTTAAGTATTGAAAAGCTGCAATAAGCTCACCACAGAACCTTCTCTTCTTCAGGCTGAACATCTCCAGCTTTCTCAGCCTTTCTTCATAGGAGAGGTGCTCCAGTCCTGTGATCAACTTCGGTGGCCCTCCTCTGGACCTGTTCTAATAGTTTCTTGTGTTGGGAGCCCCAGACCTGGACACAGTACTACCAGTGGAGCCTCACAAGGGCAGAATAGAGGGGGACAATCCCCTCCCTCAAACTGCTGGCCACCCCTCTGTTGATGCAGCCCAGGATGCAGTTGGTCTTCTGGCCTGCAAGCACACAGTGCCAGCTCACGTCAAGCTTTTGTCCAACAGAAGCCTCATGTCCTTCTCTGCAGGGCTGTTCTCAGTGAGTACTACTCCCAGTCTGTACTTCTGTCTAGGATTGCCCTGACCCATGTGCAGCACCTTGCACATAGACTTGTTGAACCTCATTAGGTTCACATGGGCCCACTTTTCTAGTTTGTATATAGCTAAATGTGGCTGAGTACTAGACTACAAATACACTCTTTGATAATTTCAGGATTATTATTATTATTTTTATATCTGGTTGTGTATTTCAACATTAATCTCATAGAAGTAACAGCCATTACTCTTCTGTAATGTGTTAATATATAAACGTTATGTTGGGACAAACATTAAAATTCTGTTTTCACTTGCTTATGACCTTCTGAGTGCAAAACAGATGGCTTTATCTAGACTATAAATTAGGTACTTTCCTTTAAATCTCGTTTCAGCTATTCACTGGTGGACATCACCGCTACATAGCCTTAAAGTGCACTGATCTTAATCTGCCCATAGGAGGAAAAGACAAGTATTTGCCTTAAATAAAATCTGAACATTATTTTCTTTGATCAAAAACATAACTGAAGCATATTCATTTGTTGTGTCAAAGTTTTATAAAAAATGCTTGGAAAATGATAAGCAGTGTGGAATCTACAAAAAGTTTAATATTTTAACATATTACTTACTATATTATTGTCAGAAAATGACACAGCCAAAAGTATCTTTATTTATCTGATATTTGACTTAGAAATCTACTTCAAATTAATCCAGCAAGATAACAAAATTCTTTCCTTAGTTTAATATTCATAAAGAGCATAATGGTTATTGAAACTACTTATTGGCAAAGACCCTGATGTTAACATGTTTTTCAAATAATCACAATTGGATCAGTAAAAAGAAATCTGTGTAATTTAATGGGAAATATCTTTAAAATAGGATTTCTATTTCTGCTTCCTTCAGTTTAGTAAGATACGACTATAGCAATATACATTGAACTGGAAAACTATGGGTATAGCAAAATGGCACTTCAATGTGACCAGGAAAGAAGAACATAACAACATACTGATATGAATGCTGAACATGTGTTGTATACAATGGAAATAAAGAGTGGTGTGGAGGTTTTACTTGGGTGGACAGCCGAGCTCAACCACTGCCACTCTCTCACTCCTCCTCCTCAAAGGGGAAGAGGGAGAAAATATGATGCAACGGGCTCAAGGGATAAGGGATAAGGACAGGGAGATCACTCAACAATTATAATCATGGGCAAAACAGACTCAGAGTAGGGAGATACTACCCCTCATCCACCCTATTCCACCTCGTCCCCCTGAGCAGCTCAGGGGACTGGGGAAGGGGGATTGTGGTTAGTCTATAGCACTTCGTCTCCGCCACTCCTTCTCAGTCACTCTCTGCCCCTGCTCCACGTGGGGTCCCTCCCACGGGATGCCGTCCTTCCCCAACTGAGCCTGCAGGGGCTGCCCACAGGCAGCAGCTCATCCAGAACTGCTCCCACATGGCTCCGTACCACGGGGTCCATCCATCCCCCAGGAGCAAACTGCTCTAGCAGGGGTCCCCCACAGGCGGGTGGCAGCTCCCCTCAGACCTCCTGCTCCTGCGGGGGCTCTCCATGGGCCACAGCCTCCTCCAAGCCACATCCACCTGCTCCACCAGGGGCTCCCCCACAGGCTGCAGCATGGAGATCTGCTCCATGTGGGACCTATGGGCTGCAGGGGAACAGCCTGCTCCCCCAGGGGTGTCTGCACAGGTCGCAGGGAACTTCTGCCCTGGTGACTGGAGTGCCTCTCCCCCTCCTTCTTCACTGACCATGGCGCCTGCAAGGCTGTTCCTCACCCCTCTCTCTCTGCCAGCTGCTGTTCCCAGAAGTTATTTATTTATTTATTTTTCCCCTGCCTTAAATAGGCTATCACAGAGGTTCAAACACTATTGCTTATTGGCCCGGCTCTGGTCAGCAGTGAGGCCCTTATCTAACATGGGGCAGCTTCTGGATTTATGTCACAGAAGCCACCCCTATGCCCCCTACCTCCCTCCCCCATACAAAAACCTTGCCACGTAAACCTACTCCAAGACTACAAGTAGAAGTAGAAAGACCAGTTAAATCCATATCAAAAACTTATATGTAAGAAAAAATAACATGTATATGTAATGTTTGTTTTAACACATCTAGCAAATTCAGGGCAGAATCTTTACCAGTCAGCCCTTGTTTCAACACCATTATGCATAAGCAATATTTATGTTCAGAAAACTTGACTAAATTTCATGGATTACTTTGTAATCAGGAAATTACACATTTAAAAAGTAAATAAATTATAATTCTGTTTTATCTGTCCCAGGCCCTGAGGTTTTTTTTTATATATATATATATTTATCTATCTATTTATTTATTTATTTATTTACTTCTCCAGTGGAATCACATCTATGTTCTAGACATTATAAGAATTATGTTACAAACTGACATAAGAATTATTACAGGAAGGGCTTTGTATGAGCCCTAACACTGACTGAACCACCCAAAGAGAAAAAATTTGTCTTGTGACACTGAAATTCAGTGTAAGATTGCAGCTTAGATACATTTGCCTTGGTTAGGATTAATTCAACTAACTTTATATCACAATATTAATAAAGAAGGTGTACAGAAGAATTCAGCCACTTGGATGAGCTTGTGCAATAAGATCACCATTACTGTGACTATATGGATATCACTATTGAACCTAAACAAAATAATTGTTATGGTTCTGTCTATACAATAAGCCATCTCACATCTTTCTTGCAATGAGAACGATATTTTAGAGTTATGCTATATTTTCTATTTCTTTTGCTTTGGTATGCACTTATAATGTTACTCTCTTCCTGATAGAAAGGTTGGCTGAGAGAACTTGTATATGTATTTTAACTAGTATGATTGTTAAGGAAAAACCAACAAGCCATTTCTCATTCACTCCACTTTTTTGGTAAATTCCTTATCAAAAATTTCTTTTTGATAGCCTTTCAAAGTGGCAGAAGTAGCAGATTTTGAATAGCATAAAATAACTATATCACAAAGCTAGATCTAGTGAACAAAGAAGAGAATAACAAAATAACTGGTAAGCATTAAGTTAATATTCTGTGCATGGTGTGCTGCATGAGACGTACCCTTGGAAAACAGTAGGATATGAGCTTTACATGAGAACCATATTATAATACTTATGTACAGTAAGGAATTAATTGCATCTGTGTAACAAACTTAATTCTATGGTTTCTAAATGTGCAACACTTGAAATTCCCATGTGGGAGTAGGTTGTGGAGAGTTTTAAGTGCATACCATACAAACTGATGCAAACATTTGCAAGACTTCTGTGGTTGTTTGTCAGCTACAGGGATGAAGGGATGAAACCTGTACTACAGTTATGGTTGCAGAAAACTGTGCCTTTTAACACAGACCACATAATTATTACTTTTTTGTTTTGTTTTGTTTTGTTCCCATTTGTTTAAATCTAACGATTGCAAACTTGTGTCCCTGTGGTGCTACAAGTGCTTTACTATTTTGTAGTAAAGTGCTTTACTATTGTGGCTACTATTTTCTAACATTTGTGATCCTTCTGGCAGGCTGTTACTAGTATTCTTTCATGGGATTTAAACTAGATCTTTCTGGCTTTGAGAGACTATGCTCATTTACTTTTACTTACTATAAAGCCCTCCAAGATTTTAAGATTTTTTTTTTTTTTTTCATTAGAAACTAATACATTTGACTTGAACATACATAATATTAAAAGGCTTCATTTGCTGGACCTGACCTAGTGTACTCTGTCATCTAAACCCGTAAGCTTTATTTGTAAAGACAGCTAATGCCACATCAGTATTCAGTTCAGAATTTCATGTAACACTTCTTTTTTTGGGGCACAATTATATGAAACACATGAAATTAATCAGTGATAAGGTAACTTACAACAGAGATAGAGAAGAATACTCCCTTGTTATTGTACAGTAGCCAGAAAAACAGAAGGTAACTAATAAATGTGACAAAATGAATTCTTTTATTTCTGTCCATCCTTTTGTATTTCACAGTGTGCACATTCTAGACAGAATGATACAGTGCAGAGGAGCTGAGCTGGCATGCGTTACTATGACTTTTTTACGCTTCTGGTCAGTACTTTGATCATTCATTCATATACCATCAGTGTTTTTTGATGCCACTGTGCTTCTTTAAGCTGTGATGCATGTTATCCTAATGATTTTCAGGGGTTGCTTTTCAAAAATCTTCTTTGAGAGTACTTCCATTGCCATTGAGCCACCTCATACAATCATAGAATCAAAGAATATTTAGAGTTCAGGATCGTAAAGTTCAACTCCTGGCTCCATGCAGAACCACCCCAAAATAAAACTGTATTTCTGAGAGCATTGTCCAAATGCTTCTTGAACTCCAGCAGGCTTCGTGCTGTGACCACTGCTTTGGGAAGTCTGTTCCAGTGCCTGAACACCCTCACAGGAAGAACCTTTTCCTAATATTCAGTCTGAAATCCAGTCTCTGATCAGGTGTTTGTCTAATCAGTTCACTGGTGTGCTCAGTGATTTTCTCTAATTAGGCTGGTAACATCTGATGCCTATGTGGTACAATTCACCACCAAAAAATTATAAAAAAAAAAAAAAAGAAAGAAAAAAAAAAAGAAAAAAGAAAAAAGAGGAAATTCACCTTTATGTCTCGAAGTGGATCTAACTTATTGGGTTTACATGGCAAGGTTTGGGTGGCTGAAGGGGTGGCCTCTGTGAGAAGAGTCCAGCAGCTGCCCCATGTTAGATAAGGGCCAGTTTCAGCCAGCTCCAAAGGGACACACCTCTGCCCAGAGCCAAGCAATGTTTTCTGCGACTCTGTGAGAGCAGAGTTAAGAAAGGGAAAAAACTGCTACACAGCAGCAGCTGGGAGAGGGGGGAGTGAGAAATAGCAAGGTCAGTGCAGGAGACGGAGAGGAGCTACATGCACTGGAGCAGATGTTCCCCTGCAGCCTGTGGAGAGGCCCCTGGTGGAGCTGGCTGTCCCCCTGCAGCCCATGAAGCAGATCTCCAGGCTGCCAGCCCGTGGGGGATTCCCCGCTGGAGCAGGTGGATGTGGCCTGGAGGAGGCTGCGGCCCATGGAGAACCCCCGCAGGAGCAGGCCCCAGGCTGGAGCTGCAGCCCGTGGAGAGGAGCCCATGCAGGAGCAGGGGGTCTGGGGGGAGCTGCCACCCACCCGTGGGGGACCCGTGCTGGAGCAGTTTGCTCCTGGGGGATGGACCCCGTGGTATGGAGCCGTGTGGGAGCAGTTCTGGAACAGCTGCTGCCTGTGGGCAGCCCCCGCAGGCTCAGTTGGGGAAGGACGGCATCCATGGGAGGGACCTCACGTGGAGCAGGGACAGAGAGTGACTGAGAAGGAGTGGCGGAGACGAAGTGTTAGGGACTGACTGCAGCCCCCATTCCCTGTTCCCCTGCGCTGCTTGGGGCAAGAGGAGGTGGAATAGGGTGGATGGGGGGAGGTGTTTTTAGTTTCTTTTTAGCTTCTCTGCTCTAGCTTGTTAGTAATAGGTAATAATTATTGTCATGGGTAAAACAGACTCCGAACAGGGAGACAGATAAAATTTGAGTGATCTCCCTGTCTTTACTTCGACCCTTTAGCCCTTTTCATTTTATTTCCTCACCTTTTCCCTTTGAAGAGGGGGAGTAAGAGAGCCCTTATGGTCGAGCTCAGCTGTCCAGCTGGGTAAAACCACCACACATTTGATGGACCACTTAAAGTTGAGACTTATGATAATATATATTCTTTGAAAAGTTCTTATTAAACGTGAGCTTTTATGTGAAAAGTTCTTATTAAACGTGAGCTTTTATGTTTAGAAAATTCCTGTTTCGGGGTTTTTACAGATAACTGCACATTCATGCTAGTCTATATCTATATGCTAATATAGATATTATTTAAATATTTCATCTCAGAGAACATGTGCACAGTATTTACATCACGTATGAAAATCAGACTTTTGTCAGGATTTTTGTAAAAAAAAAAATATTGTGAAATTACCCCATGCTTTATAGTGCTTCACCTGGCTCTTCATATGATTGGGAACTAAGTTATATTTTAATGTTCTAATTTAAGAAAAAACAAGTTCTGCTTTGTGAAATATTTTTACTTTATGCTAGTGATCCATTCAATTTACCCCCCCAAAAAAATCATTTTCAATATCTTTGAACAAACCCCACTTGAAATTATAAGCTAGGGATGTCCTGTTGTATTACTTCCATTCTCCCAAGTTGTATTATTTCCATTGTACCCAAAGGAAAAAAAATAATCTATTGTTTCTTTTACATTTTTAATGATGACAGAACACTCTAGAAAATCTTCTACAAGAGAAAAGACATTGCAAATTGAATGCCTCCTCCTCATTCCCAATTCTTGGTGAGAAGTCAGCAGCTTGGGGCCTCTATAAAAGCAGCTCATTTGAATTTCTTACAGCCTGATGCTATATGCAGACTATGTTGTATTTGCATATCTCTATTAGCATTGCAGTCCCCTGATATACCTGTTGTTTGGGATAACACTAAAAGATTTGTATTTTTACATTTACTTCAGAGAAGAGCATGTGATTCTGTAACCTCACCTATTTTATTTAGTGCTGTTGTGTCTGAATAAATCAAGGTATAATGTTTATGTTCACAGTTTCCTGTCTCTGTAGAAGAATATTCTTATCATATTTTTCTGTGTGGGGAAGTGTGACATGTAAAGAGCAATGCCCAGGATTTCCATAAAATTTAGATGCCCACTTGCATTTTGATGGGAAATGGGCTCTGAAATCCATTGAAAAAAATTGGATCTAAGAGACTTTGACTGATAAAGTTTATGGTATATCACAGATTTGAACCATTATCCCAGCTTAGTGATTTAAGCATCTGATGGGCTTTGCTCTCAAACTGGAGTTCCTAACAATAATCTCTACTTCTATAATTATATATGTTATACTTTACTACTTTACCGCCTTCAGTAGGATGATTCAAATGGGTCATCAGCACATTTGCAGACAACTACACCTGTTTCTTAACTGAAGAGAATTATTTTTTATTTTAAATAAAATGAGAACTGAGAAAGTTGCTGTTTAGTCTTTGAAAGTTGTAGATCCTATCTTTATTTTTTTCTTCTTTTGTCAAATCAACCATTGCAATAGCAACATGTTTAACAGCCTACATCATCTACCTATAAACTGTAAAAATGCATATTTCTAAAATGACATTCTTCCTGAAGATGCCAGATACAGTTCCCAGCAACTTCCTCTGTGATCTTAACACATGTAGCTATGTTTGGTTTAAAGAATACACAAATTAAAGATGTGTTACAGATCTTATACTTCCTACAGATTTCTGGTACTACCTACATATTCTGACTAGCTCTGACTGTCACTGATCAAACTGCTGCAGGCTCATTTCATTGACATTTTCAGAAAGGAGTTTCTGCTTGATCATGTGGAACTGAAGCTAAACAAACAAAGAAAGAAAATCAATTGTAAATGAAAATAAAAATGGCTATCAAAGTTTAAATTTGATCAATTAATTTGAGACAAAAAAATATTTAAAAGTCATTTAGGTACATTTTAATGACCTAATAAAACTCTCATAGGTTTTCACTCTGGCTTATTTCTCTGTATTCAAGTTGGTTTTGCTTTTGTGAAATATGTTCATTGGATTTGTGTCAGTATGGAACAATGCTAGGACCGCATGGTATGATGAATGTGACCTTCTGTCTTACATACCCTTGTATAACCACAAGTCTAAGAAAAACAGAGTGGTTAATGTATATAGTTCTTGTATCTTGCAAAGGAATGTTTTAGCAATTCGTGTCAATAGAGAGCTTGAAAGGAAATGTATTTGTAGGCTTTTCCTTGAAGGCTCTGATATCTGGGGGGTTTCAGAATAACTGCTAACTATTATGACTATTGCATGGGACACTATGCAAGTCTCTGATATCTGGCCAGGAGATTAAGGAGACAGGGAGAGCTGAAGAACAACTAAAAGACAAAGCTTGCAGGGGACGCTGAACAAGTCTCTGACATACAGCCAAGTTGGACAAAGGAGAAGGACAAGAGGGAGGAAGACTATGAGCCTTCAGCATGAGAGACCCCCAGAGGGACCACCGGAGACTGATACGCATGCTCCAGCATGCGTATGGGGGTTTGGATTCCAGAAACTAATTATAATAACCCTGTTTTTGTTTTTTTTTTTTTGAAGTAGTAATGAATATGTATTAGCCTAGGAGCATAAAAATCAGCTGCTTGATGTAACAGGTGTGCGTCTTGGTGGAGCAGAGACTCCTGGTGCACTCAGTGCTGTTTGCTTACCTCTATTCCTTTAATAAATTGTAAAGTTTGATTATAGTCCTATTTTGAAGACTGAGCCATTTATTACACTTTCTTCTAGTTTTGCTCTCATCATCACACTGCATAGATAATAGCATCCTGTTTAATTGCTAATTATTCTTTGTAATTCTGTTTAGACAGTTTTAATTATTTTGTTTAGTGATTTAATATCAATATTTGACTCCTTATATTTTCAAAGCACTTTAGAATTAATGAATAACATGATGTATATAGTAGCTGTAATAAAACAATTACAGGTGGAGACACTGAGACAGGAAAGAGACTATTTTGTTGAATTAGGGCTGAAGAGTTCTTCTTTTCCAACTTTGTTTTCTGAGCCATTAGACCAAATTGCCTCTCTCATTATCTTACTTAATAAAGATACAAGGTTAGCTTCTGTTTTAGTTAACAGTAGTCTAGACGTTCCCGAGAAGAGAAGAGAAGAGAAGAGAAGAGAAGAGAAGAGAAGAGAAGAGAAGAGAAGAGAAGAGAAGAGAAGAGAAGAGAAGAGAAGAGAAGAGAAGAGAAGAGAAGAGAAGAGAAGAGAAGAGAAGAGAAGAGAAGAGAAGAGAAGAGAAGAGAAGAGAAGAGAAGAGAGAGAAGAGAAGAGAAGAGAAGAGAAGAGAAGAGAAGAGAAGAGAAGAGAAGAGAAGAGAAGAGAAGAGAAGAGAAGAGAAGAGAAGAGAAGAGAAGAGAAGAGAAGAGAAGAGAAGAGAAGAGAAGAGAAGAGAAGAGAAGAGAAGAGAAGAGAAGAGAAGAGAAGAGAAGAGAAGAGAAGAGAAGAGAAGAGGGAAGGGAAGGGAAGGGAAGGGAAGGGAAGGGAAGGGAAGGGAAGGGAAGGGAAGGGAAGGGAAGGGAAGGGAAGGGAAGGGAAGGGAAGGGAAGGGAAGGGAAGGGAAGGGAAGGGAAGGGAAGGGAAGGGAAGGGAAGGATGAAAAGAAAAGAAAGAAAAGAAAAGAAAAGAAAAGGAAAGGAAAGGAAAGGAAAGGAAAGGAAAGGAAAGGAAAGGAAAGGAAAGGAAAGGAAAGGAAAGGAAAGGAAAGGAAAGGAAAGGAAAGGAAAGGAAAGGAAAGGAAAGGAAAGGAAAGGAAAGGAAAGGAAAGGAAAGGAAAGGAAAGGAAAGGAGAGGAAAGGAGAGGAAAGGAAAGAAAAGGAAAGAAAAGAAAAGGAAAGGAAAGGAAAGGAAAGGAAAGAAAAGAAAAGAAAAGAAAAGAAAAGAAAAAAGAAAAGAAAAGAAAAGAAAAGAAAAGAAAAGAAAAGAAAAGAAAAGAGAAAGAAAAGAAAAGAAAAGAAAAGAAAAGAAAAGAAAAGAAAAGAAAAGAAAAGAAAAGAAAGAAAAGAAGGTGATACCGATTTATCTATTTCAAATATTAATAATTAATACAACTGAACAGGGAGTAGATCTCAAACGTACTTTAGTCAATTAGAAGACTTTTTTTCATCACCATAAGTGAGTTCGGAATTAAACTCTTAGTACAATTTTTATCACCTTTTATTGTGCTGTAAATGAAACACTTTTAGAAAAGTACATTCTGCACAGTAAGTTTTGATTTGTTTTTAAATCCCCACCTCTGAGGATATTTGTGTAACAAAAGTATTTGTTATTGTACATTTCTAGATTATTGTCATATAATGCTAGATAGCATTGAGAGGACCTAAATTGCCCTTTGCAACATTTCTGCTAGTGCTTCTGCTAGGAACCAACACTGCTCTGATGAAGAATATACTGTCTGCATTTATTCCATCTTTTTTTCTGACAATATATTTTTCTAGGGAAAAGTTCTTCTTAAAATAAATAAATAAATAAATAAATAAATAAATAATAATAATAAAAACACAGGTTAACGTACTGTCTTCTGTATATTTTTGAGTTACCCCATTTAAGTCCATGTCAGGCAACCAGGCTACATTTTTAGCTGTCATATGACCTGAAAAATAGTTATTTTGCGAATAAACACGATTATTGTAAATGCTTCTGCATGTATACAGCAGGATGTTTCTTTAATACCATTTCACTGTCCTCATGGTTTTGGCTGGGATAGAGTTTTTTTTCCTCCTGGCATGGTATTGTTTTGGATTTAGGATGAAGATAATGCTGATAACACAGGGATGTTTCAGTTGTTGCAGAGCAGTGGTTACACTAATTCAAGGACTTTTCAGCTTCTCATGCAGCCTTGCCAGTGAGGAGGCTGGGGGTGCACAAGAAGAGGGGACAGCATGACCCCAGCTGGCCAAAGGGACATCCCATACCATATGGCATCATTGTAAATAAAACTGGCAGGGTTGGCCAGGGGACTGGCTAGGCATCGGTCAGTGGGTGGTGAGCAATAGCATTTTACATCATTTGTTTTGTATATTCTTCTATTATTATTATTATAATAATCATCATCATCATCATTATCATCATCATCCCTTCTTTTTCTGTCCTATTAAACTGCCTTTATCTCAACCCATGAGTTTTACATTTTCCAGTTCTCTCCCCCATCCCACTGAGTGAAGGGGACTGAGTTGTGTGATGCTTAGCTACTTGCCAGGTTAAACCAAAATAGCTGCTTGCTCTCTCCCCTCAATATGCAGCAGGATGTTACTTCAACAGCACTTCATTTATAGTTCAGAAAAAAAGGAATTTTGCTACATCGAAACTTCGTCCCCCAGCCTGTACTGATACTTCGGGTTGTTCCTTCCCAGCTGCAGGACTCTACACTTGCTCTTATTAAATTTCATTTGGTTTCTTCCTGCCAATCTCTCCAGCCGGTCCAGGTCTTGCTGAATGGCAGCACAGTCTTCTGGAGTGTCAGCCACTCCTCCCAGCTTTGTGTCATCGGCGTACTTGCTGAGGGCAGACACTATTCCCTCATCAAGGTTGTCGATGAAGATGTTGAACAAGACTGGACCCAGCACTGACCCCTGGGGAACACTGCTAGTCACAGGCCTCCAGCCAGACTCTGCTCTGCCAATCACCACCCTCTGAGCTCGGCCAGACAGCCAGTTCTCAACCCACCTTGCCATCCACTCATCTATCCAACACTTTCTCAGCTTTGCTAGTAGGATGCCATGGGAGACAGTGTCGAAAACCTTGCTAAAAGTAAGGTAGATGACATCCACCGCTGTCCCCCCAAATGAGGACAATAATCAATATTTTACCATACTAGATTTATTTATTTATTTATTTATTTTTTACCATACTACATTTACAAAGTAAATTAAAAACCCTATCAAGATTTGAACAACATAACCTCTGCATGGCACACAGTTTTCTCAATTGCATACAATCACAGCAGCCTAGAACAGATCTAGGGCAGATTACACCTCTGATAAATACACATGAAGCTGTGAAAAAAAAACAACAAACAAACAAACGCAAACCTCCATAAATAATGTTAAAAAGACATTTCAAGTGTTTATGTTATTTATTTATTTATTTTTATCCATCTCACTGTATTAGATCATTCTTTACAAAGACATGGATTTTTTCATGGAAACAGGTTTTTATTTTGGCATGCATAGATATTACTAGACATCTGCTGAGTTTTAGTCTGCTAAAAAATCTTCTACTTTTTTTTTTTTTTTTTTTTTTCAGAATGATATCAGTTTGGGTGAGAAGAATAAGGAGAGAAAAACTAAATGAAATCTAAGTTCCAGAAACTTTCATAGTTTTTCTAAGTTATTAAACACCATTCAGTGTTGTAACTGAGAAAATGAAGAAAAAAGTTCTAAACTCATGGAGTGGTTTTGTCTCAATATTTTACAGCATGTGTTGTAAGAGAGGCCAGAAGTCTTTTATTTTAACTGTTTTTGCTCTAATGTATTTGTTCTGCTTTTTTTTTTTTTTTTTTTTTTTTTCTTGTAAAAATCCAAAGTAACGGGTATATTCATGAAATCATTGCTGAATGTCTCCTTTTCTAGAGTTTACAGAGTGACAAGGGCTTGTGAAATTAGACCTGGATGGCTAATCCAGGAAGTTGTTCTACAGCTAGGCACAACATTTGCTTCTAGCTCATTCCTATTCATGCTGACCACCTTGCTGGTCCCCACTCAGACTCCATTGCTGTGAAGACTAGATTTTTGACACACAGCAGCTGGGCACATCAGCAGTTGTATAACACAGGTAAAGCATATGATATCACTTATACAAGCTTTAGAATTACTTTTACTAAGAGATGTTTAACTTTTTTTTTTTTTTCTTTTTTAACATTTCTTTCCATTTTAATTACATTTCTGCCTACCAAAGAAAAACTTCTGGCAGTTCTGTCTAAAAAATAAAAGTATGATGAAAAATGGAGTCATGTTCTTCATTTCTATATGAAAGGGATTAGAAGAAGAATTTTTAATATGTCTTAGACCCTTTTGAGAATTGATTGAAGCTGTTTATGGGCCAAGTTTTCAAAACTGTTTACAAGGGCTATATGTAGGCAGGAAGTGAATGGGAATGAAGCTTTACAGTTTATGGAAATACAGACAAGTTTGGTTAGAGCTAATGAAGTTTCCCCCAGTTTAGCAAAACTGCAATTGCTTAAGCTGCCACAAGTTTCAACAACCTCTATAAAATATGGTGCATAAACACTTTTGGAAAGCCTGCTATAAGGCTGGTATTTTAAAGATTTATAGTTGTGTACTGGTCACGTCAGATATTTTAATAGTCTGGACTCCAGCACAGAAACCTTGTTCTGGAGTCACATGAGGATTTCGCCCTCTTGCAGACCAAACCTAAAAGGAAAATGCAGATCTTCTTCGTGAGACAAAGGTCTAGCACTAAAGGCAGGCAGAAACCAGGTGCAGGTGCTCTGACTACTGTGATCATTTGGGGAATACTAATGTGCAATGGCTAAGATTAATGCTGCTGCATTCTGTAAGGTGACAGCATTAGCAAATTACTGACACAAAAGCATGCTTGCATGACAAAACCTGCTGGCATGGTACTTTCTGCACAAAGCTCATGGACAGAGGTAAGATGCGAGGCACAATAAAATGCCTCAAGGCACATTTGTAGCTGAAGTGTGATGTAGCAATTATGTTTATGTGATCTAATGTTCCCTTAGTTCTCATTTTTTAAGCTTTGCTTTTCTCTTGCTCATTTTTTCTCAATACAGTTGAGTGCATCCAGACAATAAAGAGAGTCTTTGCACTCTATTTGGTAAGATGTACAAGACGCCAAACAATTCTTCTACATCGAGGATTCTCCATACTCAGTTTCCACCGGAGGCCATGGTAAAATTAACCTTAGCTTTATCACTAGAAAGCTGAACAGTATTTTGGCACAAGTACACTAAAAGCAGAGATAAATTATTGCGCTCATTAATACACTTTTGGCTTATTCTTTGTAGAACTGAAATTTATTGCTCTTCTATCACGCCACTCCTTGAAAAAAATAAAAACAGTTACTAAGTCATATTACTAGCTTTTGTACTGGAGATGTCTTTATAATTTTATTCCAACTACATAACTCATTTGATGACATTTTAATAAGGAACAAAACTTTGTTATTATATCAAGCTTAATTTTACACTTACTATAGGGATAAAACAAAACAAAACAAAACCCTATAGTAATGAAATAATTTTAAAAGTATATCATCCTTTTGTGAAAAAGGAAGTTTCAATAATACATCACTCAAGAAGTATCTCTCCATACTTATGGATTTGCAGAGACTTAATAGTAGCAATAGAATAAGAATGAAGTCGAGACTTCTAAATTACTAAAGAATAATTTCAAAAGCTTATCACTTGTTATTTACTACTAGGGAGAAAATATACATGAAAGAGATGGGGGGAAGATCTTCAGTTTCTCATATCCTTTTGCAGTATGCAATGAAGAAAATTATACTAAAAGTTTTTCACTGTTACTTGGGTGAAAGGACACAAAGATAAGACAAAACTCAGGTTTTCATGCCATGGCCACTCCTAGAGTCATTTCAAATATACTGTATTTACTGCAGGCTCTGAGGGATTGGAACAAAAGGAATTTTTCTGGGTCATATAAAAGGCAAGTATTCAGCCACTTGCTTTATCTCCTGCAGTAATTGCATACTGTGTGACTGGGGAGCGCTTCTCCCCAGCAGGGCTGCATCAAAAGGAAATTCCCTGTATATTGACCTGGTTTGGCTTGGACATGCTGTTCCATGTGGTTTCAAATATTTGAATCTGCCATTGCTGTACAAAAGATGTTTTGGATGCCCATTATTTGGGCAATAAGAAGTATTTAACAACCTTGTCTGCAAAGTTTGTTGCAGATCTGATGTACTTGGAAAAGGAGGGTGACTTGCCCAGAAATATGCTAGGTCAGTCCCATCTCCTGAGCACCTCTAGCCCCTCACAGTCAGTTTGGAGTTGATCACATTCTGAGTGTTCACAGTGAAATATTATTTTAAAGATAAGATAGGGTACATACATTACATAACATTAAACCAACTTCAGAATTCCTATATATATGTCAGTTCCTCAACCTATATTTTGGGATTTTGTGTGAAAATGCTTAAAGAGCTCATCATAAGAGACAACTCTCATAACACTAATGAGTCACAAGAATAAAATTTTGTGAAAAGTCTGGAAATCCTGGGGAAATTACCAGTGATTACTACCATTTAAGTTTTTAACTGTATTAGCAATATACCCGTGATTTAGCAAAGAGAACTTCTGTATCACTTTGAGTTTATTTGCTCCTTTGTAGAACTCATACTGTATGTTCTCTCATATTAACACAGTCAACTGTGTACTGTCTTATAGATATGTGTAGGTGCATATAGGCCTAAACAAAGACAACAAAGCTCTTGCTGTCAGCAGGCAGACAGTCATTGCTCTAGTACAGTTTGTTATAAATACTTGAAATTACATCACACAGTTTTTGTCACCCAAAATACATACAGTTTTTGATGCATTTTGGCCATTGATCTGCCTGATAGGGGTGAATAATGACAAGGTAAACAAAAATTGTTCCCCAAGATTCAAAACTTGAAAACCACTCTCACACTCTTGATTACTTCCAGGGAAAAAACTAGAATTTAATCTGATTTTTCTTTATACAAAAAACATTTAGCAAGTAACTATTTTCAAACCAAATTATCTTTTTCTTCTTTATAGTTTATGAACAATTAACAAGGAATCCAAAAGTTCTGTGATTATTATTTTTTTTTAATCTCAGAAATGAGTAAGATCTTCTAGATCCTAGCTGCCGTGTATCTACATAAAGTACACCAACGTATGAGCAAGGTACACAAATAGAGACTACTCCAAAATATGTGACAGTTATTGACAACTTCAGAATGACCTAAAGTTGCACCACGTAATTATAAAATATTTTTACAGCTTTATATTGTTAATATAAATTATTTATTAAATCATGAAGTTAAAACAACCTTTTAAATTACAATCTGTGACTACAATAATGAATGCAATGTTAATATTTCGCAATATGGGGATAAAATTCCTTGAAATCATTAAAATATCAAAGCATACTTCAGAATTTTATTATTATTTTTTTTTTTCTGTATTTGTACGAGGCTTTGCATTACTAGGGGTTTTCCTGTTCCTGGTTCTTTCTCCTATATAAGTTCAAAAATAAAATATACTATTTTATCTTTTCATCTCTTGGACATACAGAAGTGATGCCATTAACATGTCCTCAATGACACTAAATATAATGGATATTGTCTGCTCAGCAACTCATTATACCACTTGGCCAATATTTCATTTATATTTCTTCTCTGAATACAATACAGTCATATTCTTTACTCCTGCTGACTTTGCCCCATGCAGAAGTTAAAAAATGAACCACATAAATTTCAGCAGGGCCATGTGCTCAGCTTAGTGAATAATATGGATTTTTTAGAGAGGTCTTAATACTATTCTACGCAGAATTGATTTGAAACCCAGTAGGAATATATGCTAGACACATGATTTCTTATTGTCTTTTTTCATTCTGGAGGTGCTTGTGTCTGTATGAGTGTGGGAAAAACCTGCAAAGTCTAGATATCTGCAAGGGCAACTCTCTGATGTAAATGGTTTACAAAAGACCACTTCAATTTCTTAGAAAACTAAAGGATTAGAGAATAATAACATGCTGCAAAGGGAATGCAAAAAGTTAACCATTATATGCAAATTATCCTCAGATGTTCACTGTGAACAAAAATCTACAGAGCACTATAAAGACAGCAAATCATTTTGCGTTAGCCCCAGAGGCCTGGTAAGAGTGTCCTGGTATTTCAACAGATTCTTTTTCTCTCTGTAGCATGTTCTATTACATTTTCAAAAGCTGTGTTTTGCTTTTCAGTACAAAAGAGAAAAAGATGATTTATTTTCTAAAATCTGGACTTTTGCTTTTCTCTGTTTCTGCTAACACCTCCATTTAGAGGTTGATGCTTCTGGAAGTTTTTAAGAATCATGATGTAGACAAAATCTGTCTGTTTAACCTAAAACAAAGCAATTTACTATGGATACCAGCTATGGACCTGAAACATGGCTGCGGATGATTTTACCATGCTATTCCACCTTTTTCTCTCTTCAGTATATGTCTCCAGAATTACTGTCACAAATTCAGCCTCTCTGCTGTCGCTAAGCAATACCATTTTATTCAATATAGAGCCTTATACTGATCTCATCAGTGTAATCTCTGGCTGTTCTCCAGTAGTGACTGAAACAACATGACTCATATCAGTGATATGTGATTTGTTTCCTTTCCTATTCTTTTGAGGGGAAAAAGGTGGGTGCAAAGTAAGGTTTTGTTCTCTATTTGTGTATATATATTATTTTAATAATATATTCTATGACGTGTTTTCTATTTACTGGCCTCAGAATGTCTGACTGCAGTTGTAAAACATTCCGGCTTTGGCACATTTTTATATTATCTACAATCTTTTATCCTATGTGCCCCTCTGTGCAATGATGAAAATCCTACTCCACTGATTACTCAGAGTAATTTTGTTAAAATCAGCCATTGAAAAATGTTATGGCCAAGCAGGACAAAGCAGAAAGCTTTGTCTAGTTTTATAGAGGATGCAGAAACCTGCCTTCCTGGTCTGAGTCACTGTCAGTAGTTCTAAAATTACAAGCAAATGCTTTTTAAAGAACACATGAACTTAGAGGTGTTATATTTGATATTCTGCTTTGAGAATGATCGTTTTACTAAAAACTTATGAAGCTTTCTAACAATTTATCTCAGTGCAGAACAGATTCAAACTGGAGTGTTACCGAGCTTTTTAGAAGAATTCATTATACTTTAGAAAAATGTTCTTATATCCTCTGCCCACTCAGAGTATGGCTTTCAATGAAGAGTAAAAACGTGTTGGAAAATTACCAGGAGATCATGTGAGCTTGTTTCAGTAAGCAAGTTCAAGACTCTGCTTTGGGTAATGAACTTTCCTGATGGCCTTTAACACCTCAAAATATGTGTTTATTGCAATGAAATGGAGAAGGAAGCTTCAGAAATTGAGGTGTTGAGCTGACTCCAAATATTAGTTACTACCTATCACTTTCTGTTACCAGTGTAAACATGGTCACAAACTCAGCAGAGTGCTAACTGCGGTATACTGAAAACAGAGTAGGTTGATTTAATGTCTTGTTTTTGTAACAGACAATGGGAATAATTAACTTGCTATATTGTTAAAAACAGAAAAACCTTGTATTGTGAAAACCTTTTTTTTTTTAAATAATTAAAAAAAAAAAAAAAGTATTTTATTGACATGAAGAATAGTGTGTCTCATTCCACATTGGGTGTGATGTTGGCCACAAATCAGAATTAAAACCACGAAAAACAAGTTTTCCTTTCCATATACTGTTATACATTAAGTCCCCAAAGACAAGATCTTGAGAGATGCAAACTGGGAAAGAGACCAGGGTTTTGAAAAGAGGTCTTTGCCCTTCTTTTCTAGGACCATGACCATTGAACTTAGGCTATGAACAAAATGGATGTACAATTTTTATTCAGTTTGTAAAATCACAGGATCCTGAACTTATTGTTATAGGGGTTCCTGACATTTTGAAGTTGAGTTAGGGTCAACAATGCTGTTGGCAATTTTTTTTTACTATTATATTTTATTTTATTTTATTTTATTTGTGGTAGGGAAAGGAAAGGATGGGGACAGAGACACTGAAAAATGTAATTTTCTTGAACTGAAAAATGCCTTTCCAGAACTGAATGTGTCCTATTACCCCTATCTGTGGAAAGAAGCTTCAGTAGTTTGTTAATCTCTTCCCTAAGTGACAGGACCCATAGTGCTCTCCCTCCGACATCCCAGTGTGGAACTAACCCCAGCTAGGCTTATGACAGTCAAAACCAGATGTGTATAAAGACTTTTTGCTAATAGTTACCTGGTTTTTAATTAACAAACAAACAAACAAACAAAAACAAATAAAAACAGAGCATTGTTAATTAAGAATAAACAATTTTATCTCTCATAGGATCATTTAGTCATAGAATCATTTAGGTTGGAAAAGGATGGTCACCAAGTCCAACCATCAGTCTGAAGCACCAAGTCCCATCACAACCACATACACATCTCTTAATTATCTCCAGGGATGGGGACTACACCACTTCCTTGAGCAGCCCATCCCTATGCTTGACCACCCTCTACACAAAGAAATTCTTCCTAATTCAAATTCTAAAAAGCATCTTCTTGAAATTATTCACTTTTTATTACAGTTCCCTGGCTAAGTAAAGTATGCCTCTTTGTTCCTGGGACATGTGCTCTGTTCCTTGAAGGGCTCTGGTGGGCTGGGTACAGTTGGCAGCAAGACTAGCACAGCAACAGGTTGTCTGGATCACCCACAGAAGAAATATGCCAAATCTTTAAAGTACACACTGAAAAGGTACACTATAAGACTCCACTAATTTGACCAAATCTGACTTTAAAATGGAGAAGAGATGCATATCTCCAACACCAGCCTTCAGTTCTCATGCCAAAATGCTGTTCTGAAGTATGAGTAGTCCAGAACGCTTCAGCCAAATACCTGGGAATTGATTTTGGTAAAACTATCAACTACTCTCATTCTTTGAAGTAACTGAACCTCTACTGAAATTTAACACCCAGCTCCCATAAAGAAAGAGAAAAGCCTGAAGCTGAGAGAAAGTATGAAAAAAATCAGCATGAAAGGTTAACCTAAGGCAAAGTTATAAGCTGCTGAAAACAGGGGAATGTATTAAGCATCTTCACATATAAATTTCTAGCACTACCCACTGCCTGAGAATATCAATTTTATTTACTTTCAGTAGCTTATTAATGATGCAGATTTTATGTTATAATTTCCTGCTGAGGTGGCAGTATAGAAAGACAACTCTTTAATTACAAAATCTGTGCTACAACTAAAGAATATAACTTTTAATAAAATGTTGATGATTTGATAACAAAAAGCCATAGCATGCTAATTCTTGACAGGTGGGAAATCCCTGCTGAACTGTTGTTAATAGAATTTACTTTGACCTCAGCAAAGAAACATCAGTTAACATAATGTGATCTTCTGATCTGAAATATTAATTGAAACACCTTTCAGGATTTGGTTTTGAGTTTGAAAAAAGGTTTTTATAAGGTGTGATTTTACTGCATGTTTTTTTTTTTTTTTTAAACTTTTGTTTGGGAAGAAGGTCACAAAGCTTGAAGTTAGATGTTTTGCAATGGAAAAGGAATGACTGCTTGACAGGTTTACAAAGTCGTGCTTGACAGATTAGTTATAGCTGTTTGATAGTAGGACTTCAATGTTCTGCTTTATTGGATGACAGAATGAAGAACGGAAAGACTATCAAAATGAAACTTTTCTGTATATACTTTTTTTTCCTTCTACTAAATAATCCAAGGTCAAACATGCATTTTAATAAATAAATAAATACCCCCTAAATTTTTCTGCTGTGCCAGGGAGAACAGAACAAATTTTAGGTGTTCTTTTCAATTCATTTGTCCATCTACATACCAAAAGCACATTACACAGTTGTGTTAGCAAAGGCAAAGCTTTTCCTTGATTATCTAGGGACAAAATGCCTCTGGACAGAAACCATACATGCCTCTGGACAAAAAACATAGAATCATAGAATCATTAAGGCTGGAAAAGACCTTCAAGATCATCTGGTCCAACCATCGTGATTTTGAATGGAAATTTTAAACTTTGTAAGATAAACAGAGTCATGTATTTCAATAATATTTCAAAGTTTTCTCTAACTGGCATTTGCATTTATTAAAATATTTGGGGTTAGTGGAAAGTTATCTCAAATTATTATTATTTTTTTTGATATTTCTACACATTCAATAAAATTGTAAAGCACATTTCCACCTACTTTTCTCAATGTGTCCAATTCTTTGTAGGAGTTCCTTTTATTCTCTTATATGGTAATGGGGAGCTCAGTCTCTCTTGATCAGCCTGACAATTGGATCAAATTACATGAGTTTCTTTTGAAAGAAAGGCATTGTTCAGGATGAAGTAAGGACTCAGTTCATTGGCAATTACATATTATTCCTCAAGAAGTTTTTCATGCTTGAAAGCTTTTGCTGTAGTCCGCTCATATCAATCAATAAATATGGCAAGTTTCCTGAATTGAAATTTAAGGCTTCAAAAGAAGTGTTTTTATTTTAGTACATTTTATTATAATGCATATTGATATTAATTATTTTATGTATAATTATTGTACCTGTATATCTCAAAACTTTTTTTTTTTTTTTATTTTTGTCCTTCAGTATCAATTGCTAGTTTTCATACTGAGGGGAATATAACCTCACAATCTCACAATGTGATTATATTTAGAACAATCATTTTTCATCTCCACTTTTTCTCAGTTGTATGGGGATATTTTTGACAATGATAATATTTCTACTTTAATTTCTATTCCTATATATTGATTAGAAAGCATCATTTACATATTCAGGGACTATTGATTGTACATAAAAAGGGCATTTATCTGATTTAAAAATTATCTTTAAAATGAATAGAGAGAAAATAATTACTTTTTGAATTCAAAAAATAACTTTAAATGGTAAATCTTAAACAGACAAACAAACCTCATGTGTTTCTAGGGTTTACTGCCAAAATATCTCTCCCCACTTTTTTTTCACCTTTGTTTTCCCATTCATTTTGCTGTAGGTGAGAAATATTTACTTTTGCAACTCCCATTATTTTTCATCTATGCCTCAGCAAAAACCCAAGTTCAGGAAATAGCTGAACACATCTCTCTCTCTCTCTCCCTCCTTCCCTCCCTTTTTCTCTCTCTACCCCTCCCTCTCCCTCTCTTCCCCCTCCCCTTTTTTATTGGTTTCAAAGCATCAGAATGTCCTCTCTTAAATCTAGGTCAAATTTCATATATCTTTATATACTGAAGTGCATATAGCCATTGGAATACATTTTATAAAACGGCATCACTAAATGCTTGGTTACAGTTAGATTATTTTAAAAACAATCTCTACAAGGGGAATAACCTGATCTATTAAAAAAAGTCCTAGGGAGTAGTGTTAAAGATTTATGTAGTCTAAGCACCATACCTAAAATCCCAGCAGAATCCACTGTTTACCATTCTTTCAGAATAAAACCAATAAATTCGAAGCATAATTATGGACCGAGTCCATAAGTCTTCCCTTCATCTAGATTTATAATTTGCTCATTAGTCCTTGTATACATTAAGAGAAATGACGTATTAAGAATCAAGATAACCTCCCATGACAGCATCAGAGTTATGACAGTAAAAAATTACTATATTATTTTGTTTAGTGGTCTTATGTTTAATTACATTTTTACTTGTTAACATGAAAGGACTATTTTTCTTTAAGTTAAATTATTACAGAGTCTGAGAAAGCGTGTTTCTGGATATCCCTGTGGAAGCTAAGTAACGTAAGCTCCACAAATGAATATATAAAGACAATAATATCATGCATAAAAGAAATCATAGTATATATCACATGTGTTATCACAGGCAGATTTTCATGCCCTTAGAATTTGTTTACAAATTTGTAAACCTTTCTCCTAAAGAGCAAAAGGAACTGTAGCACTGGAAAAAAAGAGGACTAGCTGCATCAGAAAAACAATACTCATTAGTTATTTTGCTAAAATGTCAAACTCTAAGGAGCTTTCTGGCAATTTTCTACACCGTCTTTAACTACTGCAGATGGTCAGCGTGACTCCTGCAGAAATGTGTCTGCAGGAATTCTTTAACTTCAATAAAAGTTATGTTGTTGAAAACTGATCAATTCAAAATCTCTGGTAAGCAAGATATGTAAAATTCCGATAAATCACAGCCAGATACATAGTCTAATGCTTTTCATTGGTGAAAGTTAGGCGTAAGACTAAACATCTTACTGACCTAGTGCCATAAGAACAAGAAGAATGACATTCCCTCCTTTTTCTCACTATTCCCTTCCCCTCTCACAACAAAACTGAATGTAGGGAGATACAGGCTGCACAGGGGACTCCACATTTTTCCTTATTCTTACAGTGTTTGTTGATAGGGTTTACCTAGAAGATTTGTATCTATCACAGGTCTTCTTTTTTTTTACCTCCTTTGTAAACTAAGGCAGTCTAACTCTGTACTCATAATGAAACAATGTTTTTATAAATCATAGCATCATAGAATCCTCACATCATGTTGTATCCATTGTACAGAAAAAGAAAATATAAAAAATATGCCTTTCAAGAAAACAATGGGAAGCTAAGAGAAACAAAGAACATTATTTAACATAATGAAAAGGTATTTAATAATAATTCTATCTACTAGTGCAAAATATATATATTTCTCTTAGCTTCATGAGACCTGTCGGGTGGTGAACAATGCTTTTGTCATGAAAGGAAGTGTTTTTCCAGTGGTTGCACAAACAGAATAAACCAGAAAAAGAACATTATTTTATATAAATGATCAATCTCTTTTTGGTCCTTGAGGCTTATTTCAAAACGGATTTCTGCAGGGCTACACCAGGGAGTCTGTGATGCATGTAATAGAATCAAAGAGCTCCAATACAATTCCAGATTGGTAGGATCTCCTTTTTTATTTATTTTTTTTTTCCTTCCAAACTTGCTTTTTCCAACATTAAGTCTAGATGTAATGACCTTGGCAACTTAAAAAAAAGACTATCAAGCTGGTCTTTGAAAATAGATTTTATCCACAACCATAGCTGGTAGCTAATACAGGTAGTACTTTACTTTAGGAAAATGATGGAAATGGCAAAGCTATATTAAATATAAAGCTTCTTAACATATAAGCAGATTTGACTCTTCCTACTCTAATATTTTTCCACAACTTTGAAGTGCAGGAGGCAGTGGTAAAACACTCTGAAAGAAAACACTCTGAATTACATTAAATTACCTTGAACTGCAATAAAAAGGAAAAATTTTTTTTTTTTCTTCTGGATATCTCTGTAGAAGCTAAGTAACATTATGTAGCGCCACAAATGAACGCATAAAGACATAATAGCTTTCTTTAAGTAGACCGTTCAGCTCCACTCCATTGCTCATTCTTATGCTTTCCCACAGACACTTTCAGTATTCACAGCAGTTTTGCAACACATGTGGATGCTCAAAGCCATAAAAGGCAAAATCTTCTATGAAGGGAGACCCAGAATATCTTATTTTATTTTCTTTTAGTTGCTACCTAATATCCAAACAGAAATTGATACTTTACAGAAATTAGTAATGACACTCCTCTTTGTTCTAAAATTAACCTCTTTAAATTTCTAACATTGACGTGATAACATTGTAAAAAGTGAAACAGTGGTGAATTGTGCAATCTATATGATAAAATTAAAAACAAAAACAAAAACCACTGCTCTTCTGCCCTGCATGAATGACAGAGTTTTAAGCATGAGGAGAAGAAATCACATGAAGAGATTCTTGATGAAGAACAGACAGAAAAATATAGCACCTACCAACAGAATATAAGTGTATACTGCTAGCAGCATACATATACCTTCAATTCTAATTTTAACCATCACCAATTCCTACCATTTGGATGACTTACCAAAGCAGCAAGAAGTCAGTAATAAGAAAAAAAAAATCACAATGAAAATAACCTTTTTATCTTCAGTTATTTTTTATTTCATTCAAGTATGCTATTTTTCTGCACTTGCTTAAAAACAAATTTGGGATTTCAGAACAAGCTAAAGAATAGATTACATAATTTGCTTCGTGTTCTCACTCCCTCTTTGCCTTTGGAAAACAGGTGAAGAAAATTTGTCCAATTAAAAAGCTTGAAAATCTTGGTGCACTTAATTTCAGATGTGCATCCAAAACCAGTATTTTTCCCCCTATGAATCATTTGAGAAAAGTCTGTTTAAAATTTAGAATTATTCACTAACATAAGATATTTACACCAGTTCATGTATTCATGCACACTTCCAAGGCAAACGGTGAACAGAGAATTTAGTCTAACCACCACTCTGTAATTGATGGTAGTGTTTCTCTTTTTCCTACATACGTTCCCAGATTATGCAAGTCATACAGGAAGACAGAAGGCTTACTTAATTATGATGATAGTTGCCCAGCACCAGTCTATGGCATGCATTTGAGGCAAAATCCAAGCAATGCAGTAAACTAAAGTTTATCAAAGATTGATGATGGTTATCTACAAATAGAAACTAAGAAATCACTACTATATATACACATTTTAATATGACTGGTCAACAGAAATAGAATTTATTGACTTAAAAAAAAAAAAAAGTCTGGGTTCTGTCTCAGTTTGTCCAAGGGCTTTCTCCCAGACTGAAAGAACAGGAGCAATTTATTAGAAGAATTACAACTGCTGAGACTAATTTACAAATCTTTTAGGGATGAGCACTGATAATACTATTTAAGGACTGAAAAAATGAGCAGCTAACAAAATCCTGAGGTTTTCGTGATGGCCTTTAGCAACAAAATACCAACCCCACAGAAAGTTTTTGCCTACAAATACCCTTGCACCTACTTCAGTGAAAGTGCCTTCTTGCTGGCATTTATGATCTCAAGGCACTCTATGGCTAAGGATAGCTTACTCCTATTAGCTAGGAGCATTTTTATGAGCAGTGGTTAAGATTCATCACACCTGTCTTTGGCTGACTATGTTTGGCAGAATAATTGCTAAGTTTCCAGACTAATCTAGTTGTTGAGGCTCCTTTGGCAGGACTGAGGAGTGGCTGCTGCTTTCAGTGGCTGAGTCATTCCACCTACCCAGATGATTACCTCAAGCTGATTAGCATCACCTTAGACAACTCGCTGTCAGACAGCTGCAGCTGATGCCTCATACTCAAAGCAATGCCAGACTTTCATAGCATTAGATGGCCAAAAAAAAGAGATTTTAAAGAATATCTATGCATTTTCAAAGCCCACAGGTAGATGTTGCACGGAAACAGAGGGTTTCTCTCTATGCCACCTGTGTAAGCACGAACAACATATTCGAAGTCCCTGTGCCACAAATAGCGAGGTTCAGTTCACAATTCCCACAGCTGGCTCTTCTGTCCCTGCTGACACATCCTCAGCCCAGCTCCAGTGTAATCATCAACCTCAGATAGTGAAAAGGCTGTTCAGAAACAGCCTTTCAAGACTAGATCGGAAGGGTTACAGTACCAAGTATCAAATGATCGATGGAGTTTCTCTGGTACATGCTGCTAGACCACGAAATTCATTAGCTTTATGCCTTGCCTTACTTTCCAGGCTTCCAATACCTTTTTGCTTAAACACAATATATTGTGTTTTTATATATTAAGTGATTAAACCTTATTTGTTCCCAATAAAATTTAGTTTTATTGATTGGAAATATGTTGTTTCACTTCATTATTCTATTTATAATTAACTCACTATGGATTTAGTATTCACACAATATTTGGTACGCTTGAACATTACAGTATTGTTGTAAGAAATAATATATTTCCTTCCCACTGAATATCTGAGTCTGTCTTACAATTTAAGACAAAAAGAAAATAAAATCTTTAAGTCTGCATAGACATATGGAATACAGGAACAGGTACCAGGTTACTTGGATGCAGTGCACCAGGTAACCATCAGCACCTCAAAACAGAAAAGTGACATTTTTGAGAGCAGCTTTTTTGATGCCTAAAATCTGAGGCTTCCTTCAGAGGTAGAGTTCAGCTTCAGGCTGATCTTTGAGCTTTGTTGTCTCTTCTAGGTACCCCTGTACAGGTTATTCTCTGGGAAGGTGGGCTTTGTATGTTCTGGATCATAATTTCTGGGGCCAGCAGGTTTGACCAGAAGCTTTTAATGGAAATGAAATGAAACAAAACAAAAAATCAACAAAACAAAACAAAACACAAAACAACAAACAAGCAAATAAAAAAGTAACAGTTGTATTGACTTTTTTTCTTTCTTTGTCACTGTCTATATGTTTATTATTTACCAGATTGCAGATTGTGCTGGTGAGAGATAATGTGATCCTTCATAATTTTACTGCACACAGTACAGTACAGTTCTAGCTCTGAACATGACTATGCTGATAAAATGCATAATGCTTTTGTATTCAGTAAGACCTATCAAACACTTGAATAAAAAACACCTACTTTGCAACCAGACAGGTATACAAATGCCTGTTGATGGAGAATAAAACCAGATTTGCTCCCAACATTGAGAGTTAAACAATTCTTTCTTTTCCTTTTGGTAGAAGCAGACACTGATGACTACATCTTGCTGTAATAACCAAGAAATGAACCACACTCCAGGTTTCTTCAAGGAGATGAGTCATTATACCTTATATAAAGATCTGTCTTGGATTTTTGGCATGACCACAGTTGAAGCTGAATTGATGGTACTGACCTTTCTTTGATTTTCTGAGTACTACAGACATCAACGCTGATTTTAAATAGGTTCAGTAAAATGTGAGAGATTTACAGCCCCAAATGTCTGAAATAAAACCCAGGTTACACAGATTCAGAAGATGTCATAAGTTGAAGATGTGTTCTAGATGAACAATCTCAGACAAGGCCTCATCTACAACAAAATCTTAAATATGAGTAAAATATGAGTAGTTTCTATAATTTGCTCTGCCAGAGGTATGAAAGGAGAGGAGAAACAAGTTCCCAAGCACAGCTGGGAAAATAAAATAATTTTAAAAAATATGGTCCTGAAATCTGTAGGGAAAGAGTTCAACTTTTTTTTTTTTTTTCTTTTAATATGAGCTTATTTGAAAATAAAAAGGCAAATAAAGAAATTATGAGTTAATTTCTATGGTTAAAATTGACCAACAAAGACATATTAAAAGCCTTATGGTATTATCTCTTCCTAGCACAGGCAACCACAAAGAAAAAAGCAAAGTCAGAAAGCAAAATAATGGTTTCCTTCTCTTTTTGTTTAAAAAGTATTTTAACATCCATCTCACAAAAGCAAATATGAAGACATAGACATGCCTATTAGTGCTGAAAAGAACTGGAACTATCTCACCAATGAAGTACCATATTTTGCATTGATAAAATTTTGAAACTTTCATCTGTAACATGTGGAAGAGCTTTGGATGGCATTAGTTGGTGTTATATGACAGAAAATTATATGTTAAAATAAAGGCTATGCTACAATAACAACTATAACAGTTACTTCCTCCCCCCTCCCCCCCCCCCCAGCATTAGGACTTTTCGACTGCAGCCTAAAAAAATGTTGGTTTGGCAACAAGGGAAATAAAAATTCACTAGGCTTGAGGAATATCTTTTAGTAATACATTAGGCTTGTACTAATCTATTTAAGGTTAAAGATCTCTAAAACCATCTTCATATTGATCTCTCGAACATGCTGTCATTGGCTGTCTTTTCCTCTTAAAATTCTTGCATAGAAAATGTTGATGGAGCACTCTAAACTCTAATCAATTCTTGTTCAATGAGCTGATGTGCATGCAGAAATCTAAGTGGGTCTGGGAAAAATAGAAGTACTACAACATGGTGCATTACAGCTGTCCATATAGCTCTCCTAATGTCTTGAAAAAAGAAGTCTGGTATGCCTCTTTGAGGGTCTGGAAGGAATCAGTGGAAAGGAAACAAATACACTCCCCCCCTCAGATACAAGGCTTAAAACAGCAATAACAAAAAGCCACACAATTTATCTATGTATGTTACAGCCATAATTCTTGTTTGTGACCATTGCATGAGTTCATTCAAATGCCTCATCGTTTAAGGAATCAGATAGCATGAGCATGGCAGTCAAGATTCACAGAGCCCAGCGTTAAGGATTCAGGTAGGAGTCTAATTTAGAAGTCTGGTCTCCCTGTGCTTATTCTGCAGTCACTGGAGTGTATCTGAAACCTCTAAAGGGACACTCAGTGCAAGACATTAACATAAATTGATATAACTGCACTCTGGAGAGGTGTGCATGACAGCCAAAACAGCTGGTTTGAGTAGGAGCTTGAAGTCTTAGGTACTCCCAAGACCTGATAGATTCCACATACAACGTTTGTGCAGCCAGTACTGGAGCAGCCTGTGCTTCAGCAGTAAGCAGCATATTCCTCTCTAGGACAAATGCTAGCACCTTATGACCTTGTGATGTTAGTTGCATAATACCCCCAGTAAAAGGAGATGGGAAGGGTGAAGTCTGTTGCTTATCCACGTGGCAGATAAATATAACCTGAGGTGTATTCTAAGGCATGCGTCATAGTAGGATTTTCCCCAGACCTGGCAAGACATTTCCAGGACTTTCCACAGTTGCTGAATCTGACCATGAACTTGGATTTGGAGCTGTTTTTATACAGCAGTGTAGCTTCAGCCTTTCTTCTCTATTTCTTAAGTCCATTGGAGGTATTAGTAAATAAGGCTCCTAATGATCATCCACTAATTTTGTTGCTTAAAGATACATGCAGTGACAACCTATTACAATGTGTTTTGGACTTTCATCAATGAATGGGAATCTGAACTGATCTACTTTAGTATTTCTCCCTGGTGTATTTTTTTTTTTTTTCTTCTGCTACAAGTCATCACAGAGTATCTCTTTGGTGTGGCTTACCTTGGTTTTCATTGGCATCTGCCCTAAATGGCACAACCTCATCAAAGTTAATTTTTCAAGATTGATTTTAAAAAGTAAAATAAAATAAAAATTACCTCTTTATTTACAGGTGCATTTAGGTGTAATTCATCAGCTATGAGCAGTTATACAAACTTAACTGGCACAGTGGCACAGTTCATTTTGGCACATAAAGTTATATTTAAAGGGATATACCTGAATTAGAAACATTCTTTCTGTACAAGATTTTGGGCATCTTAAAACACGAGTGTGGAATCCTCTGACAGGTGAACCAAAGCAAAGGAGAATGGCTAATTAGAACTTTTGAGGGGAGGCAAAAGAATAGGAAAGACATTACATGTAAATCATAAATTAAACATTAAAAGTAAAATATGTTGAAAAAAAGACCAAAAGAATCTATCTTTTCTTTTACTACATTATGTTAACTACTACTTTCAATTGTTATAGACGTCACTTGTAGGTTTCCAGCTGTTCTGGAATAGGTTTGTTTTTAAAGCACTGACTGAATAGAATAATTATTTTGTAACATTGAACAGTATGGTGTGTTGGTTTTGCTTTTGCTTTTTTAATGTATGCAGCTGAATAATCAGTATTCCTACAATATGAAATACTCCAGGTATTTTGAAGGCTTCATATTCTCTTAACGAGCTGTATGTTTTCATTGTGCAGGATGCAAACTCCTATGTCTCTAATTAAGTTAAACTGTTCATGATTCAAGACTCACATGGGTTCCACTGGTGGGATTTCTAGTAAAAAATAACTTCACTCTTTGTTTTTTGATACTGTGTGATCTGCATTGCAAAATCTAACTTCTTCAATCCACTTCCGTAATTAGAGTAACTATTCCAAGCTCTAAGTGACTACACGTCAAAGACTACACATCTTAGCTGATGTCATCCATAAATTCCCCTCTTTTTTATTGTTGTATATCTCAGTTGTCCTGAGGCCCTGATTCTCTTCTTGTGTTGGTTTTATTCTGAGAAATAAATCTAAAGCCTTCAGGGAAGTAACTTGTGATTTAAACCAGCAGGAGAAGAAAGCCAAAGCTTCAGGTTATAGTAATATGATCAAACACAATGGAATTGTGGTAACTTAACAAGCAGTCTCCTGTCAGTTGAGCAGCTACAAGGGTCTGTGAGCCTGCTTTTAGCCCAATTAATCATGAGAGACTATAAGTTAACTTAAATGAACAAATGAGGATAAAGACAACAAGAAACAACAGAATAAATATTTTTTCTAGGCTATTTAAAGATTGCACATAGCTTTGGACCATAACCAAAAGGTGTGAATTGCATTGTGGGAACCAGGCATTTACAAACCTGGTGTTCTCACACAGCTAGGTTTCTCCTTAACTCCCATGTAACAGTGAGCTGAAATCTCCTTTAGTATTTAACATCCTGAGCTACTTGCTCTGCTTAACAAGGACAAGTTCCAGAACAGAAAACACACAGAAAAAGAAACAGCAAAATACTAACAAAATAAACTGAATAAATGACTATGCAGAGGAAAAAAGTTATAGCAAACAGTAACAGTATAAAATCAGTGGAAAAACAACAAAAAACACAACACATTTAGAATCCTGCAGTCTTTACATTAGTATTTTGCAAACAAATCTCAGAACATCATTTTATTTTAAATTAATGACAACTCTTTAAGTTTTATAGACTCATTAAATCAGTAAACAGCAATAACTGTGTAGTGTGAACAGGGAATTTGAAATGGAAGTTGACTTTTAGTTTGCTCCTTCACAACTATCTTTAAACACAGAAGTAAAACAGATCATTATTTATTTTTTTATCAATCTTATATGTCTGCTTTCAGTAATTTATAAAAATCACAATTTTAGAGTGAGTAGCGCAGGGTAAAAATATGAATTTCCATTGCACAATTTTATTTTGTGCTCAGATTCAGAAGGAAATACAGACAGCAGAAAAAAGTCGTTGCTAAAATATACATTCTCCTCTGTTTACCTGCTGTTACAGAATTGATATTCTAGTGTTTTGTCTCATTTGATGACTCAAAAACATTTGAATAAACTCCAATGGAAAATGTGAGATGCTCACAGTAACAATAACTAGAATTAAAAATAAAACGTTTTTTCAGTGTTTTGTTTTAAACAAAGAAATGAAGTCATGTTGTATTGGTGTGCATTTGAATTTTATATGTGTTTGCAAGTTACATAAGAAAAATGCAGCCTTCATGTTGATAGAGATTGATAGGACATTACTACAATATTCAGAATATGAATAGTAGTAAAGCATTATAAGCAAACAACAGCATAGAAGTGGTCTTGAATTAAATGGCATGAAAAGCCATGAAGGCAACTATGAATATGATCATTAGAGATGAGAAAGTGTTTAATGGAGGTTCTCATAAGAGAAGTTTTCTCATGTGTCTTTTAACTTTCTCTTTTTACATGTTCACCTATGGTAAATAAAGCTTTCTCTGTCCTTTATAAAATATCATAGTTGCATTGTTTTCTTATTGCTAATAGTTAAGAATTAAAACATGGTGAAGAAGATCATAAGCACTTACAAAGAATGATGGCTTCCACACAGTACCTGTGTGTGCATAATTCCTTTGAGAAACACTATTTGGGTGCTATACTTCTCATTCCATTACAGATTGTTTTGCATTTTATATTTTCAATGACTATTTCATTTTTACAGTGCTTCTCTCATATAATAGCCACTCTGATCCATGACTCAGGGATTTCACATCTGTACATACCAATGTACTGTACCTTCTGGTTGGTAGTTCAGCTGAGATATGCAGTTTTTTTCTGGCTGTCTGTCTGCCTCATCGAGTTGTAGACTTGAATTGCAGTTGCCTAGAGTTAGATTAGGTCATGGAGTTTTTATTGGGATTGATAAAATTGAATGTGTTTCTTAAGCAACACTTCAGCCATACTGGAGTGCCGATTCCAGCAGATGTTATGGTTCTCTTCCACTCCAGAAACACCCCAGAGATTATACTAATACTCTCCTGTTTCTCTGCAGACAATTAGCAGCTTATTGCTGGTCCACATCCATAGAATTTTGCTGCTCCCATCATTCCTCTCACCTAGTTAACAGGTGAAGGCAAATTTCTCCAAATAGCTACTCCCCTCCTCTTTCTACATAGTGACTAGACAGACAGAAATATCTGCCTAGAGAAGATAAAATATCTGAATAACATGCACAAAACATCTTACCTGAAACACTGTCTACCTTTGTGTTTGCTCTCCTAAACTTTAAAAAAAAAAATAAATTATTATTATTATTTTTATTAGTAAAGGAAAATCCTATGTGCTTTGAATTACTGCTCTTTTTCTCATTTGTTGCAATGTACAGTTCTTACAAGTTTTTGTTGTAGTGGTTAATTTAAAGATATATTGACAGAAGCCAGACATCTTTCCCATAAAGAAATAAAATATTCCAAAACACCCAGCAAAATATGAAAATACATACTACTCTTTTTATGGTGTTTGGTACCCCAACATTTCTGCAGAAGGGTGCATAATGGCTGTTCTAACAATTTCTTCTTCTCAGCTTTCCTACATACTCACATAAATAATATGTGAGCATAGAAAGAGGGCTCAGCTCTCTCAAGAACTACTAAGAAGGTATGCCTGCCTCACAAATGTATTCTGGAGTGCAGTATTTGAAAAATGACTACAGACTCCTCAAAAGAAAAAATAAATAAAGGACCTGATATTACTTTTAACTAAGGTTATATGGCTTAGAAGACTGATAAATAGATGAAGGTAGAGAAAAGAGAGGCAAACACTCTGTTTATTTTGCTATTTTAATCCCTTTGACACGTTTTCTATTTCATATGATAAAGGCCCAAAATCTCTGCAAACTTTACTCAACTGTCTTCAGTAAAAGTATGTAAGTAGAATATTCTATGTCATTTCTCTTAGGTCATAATCATTATATTTTATCATAATGGAGAAAACATTATGGTAAATAAGAACAAACGTGTTCAAGAAATAATAATCTTTAATAAACTTTAAACTCAATATTTAATTTTTATGAAAAAAATATGAAAAAAAATCCATGCCTGAAGTAATGAGTAAAAACAATACATAGAGGCAAACATTCCAGATAGTTATTTTACTGTAAGTTGCCCTCCTTCCCTGTTAGATTTAGCTACAAGTATTTAAAACACATGCACACAGACACACATGCACACATATTGCTACACTGAGCTGCAGGAAATTGAGTCTAGTAACTACAAGGAAAGTATAATTCAAGCCCATGAATCCAATTCACCTTTGGAAAACACTTGACAGTGTTAAGTTTGGAACTGAAATCACAATGTTAAAAGAGATTCAAAGGAGTTTAAAATTCAGATTATTTTTTTCCCCTGTTCATGGAAGACGTTTGAAAGAGCTAAAAAGAGATGTAATATTTTACAAAAAAGAAATAATCTGCCTCCCAAAGGTCAGAATTATCTCAAGCTTGTGGTTTCCATTCTGGCAAATCAAATTTCTGGTTGCAGCTCTTCCCAAGTCTTTCACTTTTTAGCTGAGTCTTTTGATTTTATTTATCTATTTATTTTCTAGAGTCTTTAATCACTGAGTTCCTGAATCCCACATCTTTCTCACTTCTGGACCTCATATGTTTTTTATGTTCTATATGCCATCGAAGAGACACTCTGCAGGTGAATCTAACTGCTCAACAACCCTCTTTCATGTCTTCTCTGTGAGTTTATGTTGAGATTTTTTGCCACAAATTGACCAACAGGTAGTTTTCAATTTCTTTTGCCTACATTTAGTGAATGTAATCAAAAAGGATATGAAAGAACAAGTCGTATATTTTTAGTAGTATAAGACAATATTATGAAGACTTTGGATCATAACAATATTTTCTGGACAGAGCTATGCCAATGTGTATTAGACAGTGATGAAATGTTTCGCTTTCACCAGAATCCACAGCAAAACTCTTCTTAAATGTGCTTAGGCAGTGTAATTGGGATATTATTCTCTATATTGCATGAAGTACTACTCACAGTGGTTTGTCCCATCAAGACCCTCATTTTAACCTTCCTTTTAAACACCTTCCAGCAACTACACACTGATTATGCTTGAGTTTTGTCATGGTAGGAAGGCTGCAGCTTTATCCTTCTTCACAGAAGTATATTTTATACTGTTTAGACTGGCTATTAAACCTTAGTTTTGATTTCTTAATCTCACATTACTTTTAGGAGTAGCATAGGTTGGTGAATGAGAGCTTATCTACTTAATTTGAATATGTATTCAAGGGGTGTTCTTACTTGGCCCATCCTCTATTTTCTTTTACAATCCAGCTTAAAGAAAGTTTGGAAGTCTCTCAGATCCCAGGATGTAAAATTACAAATAAGAAGTATATTACTCCACAAATGAGTCTGGTTTCAAAATCAAATATAGTATTATTACTCAAATACCATTTAAACAGGTAAAAGGAAACAGAAGTTTATATTAGGAACAAAATTAAGTAAAGTTTCAGTCTACTACCATTGATTAATAGGAACAATGAATACAATTATTAACATTTGATCCTTCCCCAGAGTTCCTACCTAATGAAGGAACAACCAGTTGCAAGTTAAGCAGCTAAATTTTCACTTTGAACTTCTCTTTTCTTTTTGAAAAAGTGAGCTCCTCCTCCGAGCTGCAGTGCCTGTGCTCCAGAAAATCTTTGTGAACTGCTGAACCCAATCACTGCTCCTTAATGGCAATTGGTTGCTGAGAAGAATTGGGTCTGAATTTCACTGCTCAAACAGAGACTGAGCTGGGAATGAAGCTATGGACATAAATTGGCCATGACAGATGATTTGGCAGGTGAGAGCATGAAGCCCTGACCTTGGGTTGCATATGCAGTGTTATCAAAGCTTTAGCAATCTTTGGAAGAGAAAGGCAAAATTTTTATATTTCGCAATGAGTGTTTAGCATTAGATACTCCAAATCTGCATAGAACTTGTACATGTATTTTTTGATGCTTTCAAAAGCAGGACTTTTAGCTAAAAAAAAAACTAAAAAAAATAGGAACAGGATTTAATTTTAGTGTACCGAGAAATATTATTATTTAAGGTGTTATTAATGCTCAATATCATTAACAAAAAAAAATCAAAATTGAATTTTAGTTTTGGTTTGACATTGTCTGTTTATATACCAGTGTCATTTCAAACTTCTCCTACAAGCAGTAGTATTAATATAATTGAGCTGAATTGTTACAAATTCATCCAATGAGCAACATATCTTAGATGTGGATTCCCTTTTAGGATGACTATATTACATGTAAATTCAACAAAAAATTGATTAAAAAAAAAAATATTAAAGATAGTAGAAAAAATCATAAGGTCTTTTTAATCCTAAATGAATATTGTGTTAAGATGAACTTTAAAAATATTAAAATATTTCAATACAAGGTTTTATAGCCTTAAATAAATAAGAGAATATAATTTTGTCTTTAAGGCATTGAATAATGAATGGTATGTACTGCATTCTGTTCGTTGTCCAGACAATGAAATAATAAGAAATTGAATTTCTGTATTGTAACTGCACTCTGCTCATGTGCCTAGGCAATAAAATAATAAGAAATCTAATTTAATTATTGTAACCTAAATCTTTATATCAGTGCAATGTTCAGAGACTACGATTTCAGAGAATGTAGTTTTGTTATCTGTCTTGAAGCCATAGAGGTCATCCAAGTAGTAGGAAAATGAAATTCATCAACAGATATGACCTCCTTGTAGTTTTCCATGGCCCCTTGGATACTTTGTCTTAAAACATTTACTGAAACAAGCTAGTTAAATGTTTAAACATAAACTGTTGTAACATTAGTTGTAATGCAGCAAAGGAAGTCATTGCTGTGGTTTACTGACCACTGGGACAAGCTTATTTAGGTTCAAAAGGCAAATGTAGTATTTCATGGTAGAAAGATCCATCGGGAGTTGTCAAATGCACAGGCATGATGAATGCCTGTGGAATTCAATAGGCAGCAATCTGCAGGGGTCTGGGAGAGGTTTCTAAAGAAACTACTGGACATGTGCATTATCAATATTGCAACCTCAATGTATTTAGTGTTGGCTGTTGGCATTAATGTTTGTCTCAATTACAGTTATTCTATACCTACTGGAAACCTCAGAACCCTTTCTAAAGGTCTTTCTAAAAGTATAAAAGAAGAGAAAAATATGAATCATGGAATGTTTGAGGTTAGAAGGGACCTCCAGTCATCTAGTCCAACCACCCTGCTCAAGCAAAGTAATCTACAGCCACTTTCACAGGACCATGCCCAGACAGCTTTTGAATATCTCCATGGAGGGAGACTCCATAACTTCTCTGGACAACCTGTTCTAGGTCTCAGTCACCGTCACAGTAAAAAAGCTCTTCATGGAGTCCAGACAGACCCTCCTGTGTTACAGTTTGTGACCATTGATACACCACTCAAAAGAGGCTGGCTCTTCTCTTCACACCCTCCCTGAAAGTATTTATACACACTGATGGTATCTCCCTGAGTCTTCTAAAGGCTGATCAATCCCAAAGGGTCTACGTCATCTGCTGCAATAGGAACCATTTCAGTAGCTGCAATGGCGTGATCCACTTTAAATTAAGCAGGCACACTCCGTTGCCTTTCTCTTTTTCATATGTGATCATTTCTGACTAAAAGACTTCATTTTGCAAAAAGCAAAGACAGCTCTGGCTTCTCCCCCCCCCCCCCCCCCGTTTTCTAGAATACTTCCTAAGTACTTTGTTGTTGTTGTTTATGTTTTTCTTCTTAAGTTGAATGCATTTTTTTTTTGTATTAAATGTCCTCTAAAAGAAAATCAACAAACTTTGATCCGATCCTAAATCCTATACCTCAGCTGTTGTTGTAAATATTATTCTAGTATATGACTAAATAATTCCCTTGAATATTTATACAAGAGAGAGGAGTTGTCATGTCTGTCTTCTTTATTTTTTTTTTTTCATAGTGTTTCTTGACCCGTAAGAGTATTGGCTAATGGGAGATTATCCCTCTCTCTCATCGTTCAATTACCCTTAGCTGTAAGTAGGCAGGAGAGAAATCTTAATTTTACTCTGCTGGGGGGCCATGGAGGTAATGTTTCCTTAGGGGCAAGAAGTGCACTAGTTATGCTCTATCTCTGAAAAGCAGGTGTTTCTGGGTTTTAGTGAAGATGCTGTCTAGCTCCTACCAAAAGCCCAGAAAACCTGTTGAATTCTAATGTTTTGAACATGGTTTAATTAATTATTATTATTTTTTAAATGTATGTAAGATTACTGACATCTCTAAAAAACATTATTCACTTAATAAATATTTTAAAAGTTGACTGTGTGGAGGTTGTGACAAACATGCACGGTCTGCAATGATTTATTAATATAGATGTTGGCTTGCTTATTGTCACTGTGTTTTCTGCACTGCAGTTTAAGAATTTATCTGTAGGGGGCTGCCAAACAAGAGGACAGAGATAGTTCAAGTCAGCTGTCAGTTAACACTTATAATTCCTTTATGCACAGGGCAGCAACACAGCAATTAATTCCAAGTCTTTGGTCTGATCACTTACTGAGACCAGGAGAATACTTTTAAGAAAAAGAGCAAAGTTCTATACAGCTGCTAGGAAACACCTTAGATTTTCAAGGAGATTTTTTTTTAGGTGAAGATGGAAGAAATCAGCTTCACTTGAGTCCTGGACACAATATCACTTTGGAACCTTTTGGAAACACTAGATACGTTGATGCTGTAATCAGGTGGCAGAACTGCAAAAAGGTCTCTCAGGGTAAAATTATTGTGCCCTGTAGAAATGCATTACACTGGCTAATTCAGAAGGCAGTAGTAACTGTTCCCCTGGCTGTCAGCACCAGAATGGGAGAAACTGAGGTAGCTGTTAATACTGCACCTGTTAAAACAGTAACTCTTGCAGGCCAGTGCCAACAGGCTCTGTTGAGGGAAGGCAAAGACAGAGACAAGGAAAGAGAAAAAAGGGATCTTCAGCCCCCTGTGAAAATGCAGCAAAGGTGAAGAAGACAAATTTCAACCTGGGCATGCAACAAAGATCTTGCTAAAAGTGTGTCAGTCCTGATTTGCTAAGTAGATAATGCTTTCCTGGAGCGTTATCTCCTTATTTTGCTATGGGAGTTAAGACAACTCACTGGGGTAAAGTTAGGGACTTAATATTGAGCTTTGGTTTAAGCTTTTGGATTTAAATCAAATGCCTGCCTTTTCTTTAACTCAACAGTACATGAGCAGACTGAAAATCAAATGTGGCCCCTGTAGTGCCACACATTATTCCTTGGTGTGCTGATGAGTACAGAAAATGATTTACCTTAGCAGTGATAGCCAGATAAGCTATCTAACGACCTGAGGACAGATCATTATTATTATTTTTTTCCCTATTGCTATTTAGTATTCACCTAAACTTTGGATTTAAAAGGATATATAAAAAAATATAGCATCTTGACTGAAATTTTCTGAGAATGTTTCAAATGGCCATATTTAATCAGATAATTAATCCAGCAACTTTTACTTCCCCTTGTAGAGTGGCTGGCATTGTAACACCATATATGTAATTCTTCCAAGAGTACCACATAAAGTAATTGGAAATAAAAATAAAACATAGTTTAAAAAGTAATGTTAATTATTTATCGATATAATTAAGCTGTATTAATGCCCTTTATTATCCATATTAAAAATTCACAAGGATTTTCATTCCTTTCATCTTTATTAGATGTGTCATAACTTGTTATGTGTTTTCATGAACTATTGATGAATATGAAATACTCAAAAGCATTTTTTTTTCCTTTTAGTTATAATGACTATATGGGGAGTACATTAATATTTGAGCAAGCAGTTATATTTTCTAGGTAGTATCATTTCTATTATTTTCCCTAGTATAACATACAAAGGCAACATCCTTATACTTGGAGCTTTCAACTTATTGCAGAGGAAAAAATTCTTAGTATATGCCATATTTCCATATATATATGATACTTTATCACATAACAGTTGTAGTATTTTGAAAACATACAGTGTGTAGAAGACTTTAATCATGTTGGTAAATATTATGTTGACATAAGCAGCAGCTTCAGAGTTAAAGACAAGTTCACAATGAAGTTGGTTCTTTTTGGTATGAAAAAATTTAAAACCTTCTCTCCTAAATTTCAGTATTTACTCTTTTAACTTAATCTCATGACTACATAAAAGAAGAATGGCAACATAGAAGTAAAGTAGGGTGTGTCCATGCTTACCAAAGAGTGATGGGGGGAATTTGATATATAGGTCAACTCAGGTAGAGATTGTAATTGCAATTATTGTTATCTTTTTAAATTTCTTGTTCCTTATCTCTTTTTGTTTTACAGCCTGGATATTGACTAAGTGTTTTTAGGAGAAATCATCTTCTGATACACTTGACTTCCAGTGTATCAAGAGCTCTAAAACATGCTACCTTATGCTGACCAGGGCTTTTTGTTTAAAATTAGTAGGACTTGAGTTCTTGAATCACTTTGCTGGTTTGGGAAAATCCATATCTTAACTGTCTAAGTGAAGAGCATGAAAGTAGACTACTCTTAAGCGTTAGCATTTTTACCTAGAAACTTAAAAATCCTCTTTGTCAGTGTGAAGAAAGTGGAAATAATTATGCCTCAATAACACCAAGCCAATTTGTATTATAAGTTACAAGGATGTTAAAGCAACTAAGAGAAAAGAATGCAATAAAATTAGAATTGTAGCCCTTGACAACACCATTCTTCAACTCGATTTAACTTCTCAATGTTCAAAGTTCTCAAAGTTCTTCAACTACTCAATGTCAACTTGTTTGCAGATCAGCTGCCTTGTTTAAGAGTAACTCCTGAATCTTCTTATGCATTTGTATAAATTAAACGTAGGAACAGTCACTGCTCATGAAAAAACAGCTAAGAATTTGCCTATACACCTGCAGTACCAAACATTTCTTTTAAAGGGTTATTTTATTTCTTTGCCTCTGGATGTTTTGCAAAATTCAAAAGCAATATCTTCATATTTATGTCATTAAAATCTGCATTCATAATTTATTCATTGAGGTAATAGAAAGCAGCAATGCACATGGTTTTGAAGTTAGTATTATAAAAGCTCATACTGACTGAAATTTAAATAAATAATTTTAACAATGAATTAAGTCTCTTTGACTTGAATTATTCCATAGTGTTTTAGGGAAAGCCGGGCAAAAAATAAGACACAAATACATTGGAAAATTACACCAGGGAGAAATTCAGAGTGTATTCTATAATTGTTTGGCGCTGATCTTGTACAATAAAGCAGTTCTATAACTCAGTTTAAAGGTTGTCATGTTTGCTTACTTAGTACCTTTCCAGTATAGCTTAAGGCAGTCAGAACTTGCATTCGAACATAACTATAGGATTATTCAAATAATAAAAAAATAAATAAAATTGCCTTCCCATCTCTTAAAGTTTTATGATAGCATTAGTTTTGTTTTTCCGTTAGATACATCAGGGAAAAATTAATGCCAAAAAAAAGGGCAGGACAGGGCGGGACAGGGTGGGGCAGGACAGGGAGGGGTGGGGAAGGGAGAAGAGGGGAGGGAAGAATACAGTTATTAGTCAAAAGTTAAACCAGACGTTTGGTGTGGACAGAATCATCACTCAAATTCAAGCAGTAAAAACTGCAGTAGAAGCTAGTCCTCCAGGACAGCTACAGTTGTCTTTTTTTATTATTATTATTATTTTTCCTTTCTCGCAACCTTAGTATTCCAACTTCGGCAAGTAAGATCCTACAGATAACAGTTCCTTTCTTTGCTTAGATGTGTTTTGTCTGCCGAGCCATTCCACTGTGCAGTGAACAAGGCGGAGACCTTGAGTAAAAATAGTAAATCATAAAATAATTAAAGATGATATTATAAGGCACAGGCGGTAGGGCCAAATGAAGGTTGTACTGAAAGATTTCACCGCCTCTTTAATCAGTTGTGCGTTATTAGCAATGCACAAAGAATTGGCTAACTCAGGCCAGAGAAAAACAGCAACTAAATATATTCTTTCACCAATGAACTATTGCACAATATTATAGGTATTGTTCAAAACAAATTCACCTTTGTGAAAAAATATGACACGTTGTAGTCTGCTCTTTGGATTCACATAAATAAATAAATAAATAAAATCTGCTGCAACTATTTTATTCAAAGCATAAAAGAGAGTGGGTACATCTCCCAAAAGACAGTATTCAGAAATAGAAAAGACTTAAAACATCAAAATCAAAACTACATCAAAAGGCAAATGGTATCCTATTTGTCATGGCAGTCCATCAGTAATCTAATTGCATAACAGATTCATCCAGAAAAAATTTAGAAGGATGCTAACAGAAGTGTCTGATGGGAGTCTTTTGGGAGACAGATGCCACTTTTGGAAACATAGGTTTTATGGCCTGAAATTGGACTCACTGTGATTATTGGCTGGAGATAAGAAGGCTGAAAGTATGGTTGCATGTTGTATAAACAGAACCCAATTTCTTCAGTAGTAAAGGCAGAAATTTAACAATATGTTGAATGGGAGGACATGATAGCAACATAAAGCCTCCCAGATATTTTTGAGAATGAATCATAAAAAGACTACACCAAGTCATTTAATTTTTAAGAGTACCATCTAGATTATTTTGCCTATTTTTATGAATACAGCACATGTACTCTGTAAAGAGCTTCAGTATCCTCTAATCAAAAGACATAAAGCATTATTACTAAGGAATTACACTTGTTCAGTAAAATTATCTTACCTCAGACATTTGGTTATCTCTCAAATTGTTTTGTTTTGGCTTACATTAGACATACTGTTATTTGAAATACTGTTCAATTAAATGTCAAAAATTACTCCATGGCTTCATCTTTATCATAAACATTTTTCCCAACAGATGATTTCACAGCTTTTTCATGAATCAGTATTTGGAAGTTTTTAGTATATTTTTTAAGTGCATTGAATATCACAAGCATTTATATGTGGAGATATTTCCTTGGCTGTTCATTAAAGCACTGGGAAAGAGGAAAGTTGATGTCTGAAAATATCATTTAAAATGTAGTTTACTAACTATGCATTAATAAAAAACACAAGATGCAGAATAAGCAGGGTTTGCCTTCCTCTTTTTTTTTTTTTTTCTTAACATAAGGATTAAGAAAATCATGTGATATGATAGAGTGACTTTAATGATTAATTTTGAAGGTGCACATTCACCTTAAACACCCTTAAACAGCCTTCAAAAGCCTGAAATGGTATTATATGTGGTTTTGCACTGACATTCAGGGAAAATATGATAACGTGGTCACTGACTGGACTGGCTGCATGTGCACACAAGGAGGACAGGGATGTTTGGGCTCATCTACAAGCTATACATCAGATCAACCCCTGATGCATATGTAGCAAGACATAACTGGTTGCTGCTAAGTCCTGGAAGCTGTCTCAATCACTGCATTACACCTTCTGTGCCTTCTTTGGGGGATCTCCAACTCTTTCAATTTATGGTGGAAATTCTTTGCATGGAGGGGGAAAGTGTATGATCTCTTCTGCAATCAGAGAAAAAATATCCCATACATATATGTGTTGAGGATTCTTTCTACTCTCTTAAGAGGAACCTAAGCATGTCACTGAGAATTTATCTGAAATCCAATTCACCCAACTTTTAAGCACTAGCATAAATTGTTTAAATTGGTTTCCACAGAGCCCACTGCATCCTGTTACAGCGTGCTTTCTGACAGCAGGTTTAATTTGCTTGGAAATCGAAAGTACAATCCACATCCTTTCTGCAATGTAAAACATTGTGCATATTTAATGAGCTAACATTTTATACCCTTACTGTGTAAACAGCACCCTTAAGGTTGATTGAAATATGATTTAAATGTAAATTTTCCCTCCCAGACACTGTTTTTATCTTTTAAAATAGCATTAAATACACTTTACAGCAATTGAGCTTAGTGCATTCCCTAGTAGAGGTGAGATAATTAAATATATTTTTCCTGTAAAATTTCATAAGACCACCTCATTTTCTGAGCCTATGCAGCAGCACATATTAAAATACATCAGAAATTGTTCCCTTTGTTGCCACATAAAATGAAATCACTGGTGTGACACTTGATAGCAAGGATTTATCAGGGCTGCTCTCCATGTATCCTACTCTAATTTTGGTGTGCAAAACAATTAGAAACAACAACAACAAACCTCAACACCAAACTAATCTGGGCAAAGTGAGTCTTTGGAACACATTTGCTTGGCAATAGGTGCAGTTCAGCACAGTTAGTCTGAAAGCAATCTTCATGGGAGATAGGACACATCATGTTTATTTTCTTTAAGTGTGTGCTTCATATTTAACATTTCCAAAAGACTTCTCCGTAGCTTTGGAAAAACAGACAATTGCTTATAAATGGAACTGGATTCCTCCTGACATTCTACATAGGATATCAACAACAACCCACACCTAAAAGCTCAAAGTAGGCTGAAATGCAGTGACAGACTTTAGTTTACAGACTGCCTGAATAAATTTCATCCATTCTGAAGCCAATGATTCAACTCTGTCATGAGTGAACCACTGGAAATCCAAAATCTGGAATGCAGAACCTATTTTTTTTCCTGCAACATCACTACAGATTGGTTTTACTGAGGAAGACACACCATTTCTTCAGAGGCAGTGAACACTCTCCCCAGTGTGAAATAAAACATGCACATTACAGATATACTTGAAAATCTTTCATGAGATCAAATATAGATATTTGCAGTTTCAGCATTTTTCTTCTGTTTAGATAATTCATATCAGAGTTGGCCTTGAAAACTTCCTTTCAAATAAATAAGCATTGCAAAATAATTGATGACATATTTTACTGCTATCAAAGCTGTTAATAAAATGTTATAAAAGAACTTGTGCCCTACATTCCAGTGGAATAAAGAAAATTCTTAAAAATAGTTCAGTATTTTTCAGTCTGCCAGCTTCAGTGAATTTTTATTTTTTTTTATTTTTTTTTTTGGGGGGTGTAAAGTAAATAGTCAGGACATATGTGTGACTATAAAATTGTTTCTTATTACTTTGGGATGTGGAAGGACATAAAATATCAGTCAGACTTCAGTAATGATTGCACACTGTATATGTGTGAGGAATACAGAAACAGATGCATTGCTGACTTTGGAACAGGTTGAACAGCTTAAGAGAAAGAACAGATATCAAAACACACATCAGTGGCACAGACTTGAGATAAAATAATCAGAAATAAATAACCTTCCTCAAAGAGTATTTTTAAAGATCCTTCCTGTCAGTTGTCAGAGAAAAATATAAACAGCATCTTCTGTTTTTCCACTTCTGCTTGCTCCTTTTTCAGCTTGATCCTTTCAGACATCCCAGATCACATTTAGTGTGCCTACCAGCCTTACCAGAATATTTTGTCTTAAGCACTGTGTCTACAAGTTTCTTCTGCTCAGTTCCCCCCAGCAATCAGCCAAAGTTTCTGGATGTCTCCACACCGTAAGTTACTTTCAACATTTGGTTTATTCACGTGTTCAATTTAACATGCAATAGAGAGCAAAAAACTTGTTCTGGTCTTACTAAATCTAATAAATATTTTTGGATATGTAACCCAAGACACAAAATTAACAAATGTAGCAGAAACTTGATTTAAATGCCCCTTCCCATAATGCTGCAAATCTTCAACTAAATCTTTGTAGAAGTATTGAAAAGACCTTATCTAGGAAGTGGAAGGTAAAAGGTAGTTTTTTGCTTAGCAACATGTATATTAATGCCCACCTGATCTGTTATGTCCACACTTCATATCCCCAGTCTCCAAGGAGTCCTGTGGAATATTGCATCACCTGGGACAGTGATGTTCTCCTGTGGGAGAGGTGTAAACTCTCACTGGAATTGTTAGCTCAGCACTTCCATGATAGGACCTTCTGCTCTTGCTTCCTGTTCTGTTGCCCAGCATAGATTTGACAACCCTGACTGAGATATATGTCATGACAAAATATATCACACGTAGATCTCCCCAAAGAGATATTGACCATCAAGTATAATGTTTTTACTCTACATAATCTGACAAAATGCAATCAATGCAGGAAGCAAGATGTGCTGCCAAGACAAAGATAAACTAGATGTGAATCTCTTTGCATGGAAACCAACCAGAGATTTGATACTGACTTCAAGGATATGAAGGGATTCTATGCCCTCCAAGGGTATGTCAGAGATGCAGACAGATTTTATCTGGTCTTAAGTTAGCTAGCTTGCTTAACCATTCAGCTTCAGCTTCACAGTGCTCCATGTGGGTCAGTCAGCCAAACACAGGCTGTGGGAGTACACCCTCCCAGTACAGCTACAATTACTATGACCTCCTTTATTTTTTTTGGAAGTACAGAAATTTGCTCAAATAAAAAAGTCATGACTAGGCTCATGAAGACCGAGGTGCTCTCCTGTGCTCCTTCCAATTATCAGTTCAGATCCATAACTTCCCAATTACAAACTTACATAACTTACAAACTTATATAAATTACATAGTACAAACCAATCTTTTAACCTTTTTTTTTTTTCTGCTCAGTATGTAATTTACTTTGTAAAGATATATCTTTACTCAGCCAGGAGAATTCAGTATTTATTTATTTATTGCTACATAAATTTATATTTCTAAACAACCTATCTAATTTCTTTTGCTATTCAAATTATTCCACAGAAAGCTCAGGAACCATGTTAGAAAAAAATGTATTATTTCAAAAACTTGCTCTTGAGTGACTGCTAACATAATAGAACCCATTCCAGCTGGAAACTTGTGTTTCATCTTGGGTGTTGCTCAGCTGCCCACCACTGAGCCAAAACTTTTGGAGGTCTGACTTTTCAGCTTATACATCTAGAAAGCATATATAAGATATCACCATAACAGCTTGAAAGGAACTATGTAGATCAGGTCCATTTGGTGACACAGAAAGAGAAGAAAAATTCCCTGTTTTCTTCCGACTGAGGCTGTTGGTTTATGGGAATCAGAAGGAGGCAGGCAGAGAGGAGCACAGAGTCTTGTGATCTGCCGTTGTACACCTGCTCCTGCTCCTTCTTCTAATCCAAACAACACAAATGCTTAAGGCTGCTGTCAATGCAACAAGAAGAGCTCTAGGCACGTCACCAATAAAATGAACTTTAATTCAACTCATGCTTAAATGACAATCATTTCAAGCTGATGATGTTATCACTGAGTTCTTCCCTGTAGACAGACAAATACAAATAATGGAGGGATTGATGAAATTATCTGTCTTGTGTGCAGGAAGTAGAAAGAACACACATATATATATATATCTCCAACTATCTGAAAGGAAGTTGTGGGGAGTTGGGGGTCAGCCTCTTCTCACAGATAACTAGTGATAGGAGACAGTCCAGTGCAGAGCCACAAAAATGATTAAGGGAGTAGAGTATGACCCTTACAAGGAAAGTCTGAAGGAGCTGGGTCTCTAGCTTGGAGGAGACTGAAGGGTGACCTCATTAATGCTTATAAATATGTAAAGGGTGAGTGTCAGGAGGACGGAGCTAGGCTTGTCTTGGTGACATCCAATGATAAGACAAGGGGCTATGGGTGCAGGCTGGAACATAGGAGGTTCCACTTAAATATGAGATTAAACTTTTTCACCGTGAGGGTGACAGAACACTGGAACAGGCTACCCAGAGAAGTTGTGAAGTCTCCTTCTCTGGAGACATTCAAAACCCACCTGGATGCATTCCTATGTGACATGATCTAGGTGTTCCTGCTCCGGCAGGGGTATTGGACTAGATGATCTTTCAAGGTCCCTTCTAATCTCTAATATTCTGTGATTCTCAAGTTGCACCAGGTTCAGGTTTGGAATTTGGAATTCAGAAAAAGTGGTTAAGCATTGAAATGTGTTGCCCAGGGAGGAGGTGGAGTCACAATCCCTAGGGGTGTTTAAGGAAAGGTTGGGCCTGTTACTTAGAGATATGGTTTGGTGGGTAATATTATTGATAGGGGAATGGTTGGACTAGATGACCTTGGAGGTCTTTCCAACCTTATTGATTCTATGATTCTATGACATGTTTAAAACACTCAAATCTGCTAAGTTCAAGTAACACTGACAAGTGAAGTGTTTCTACCTTTTTATATTAGTTACAAACTTGTTCAAACAACAATGAAGATTAATTTTTTATATATTATTATTATTTATTTTTATGTTCTCTGCCTCTCCTGCTTTATTCCTTCTGATAGTCAGGGCTCTCTACACAAGGCATAAAAACTAAAACAGGTTTCTCATGGATTTCGAATCAAGCCCCAAGGTATGTATAGGAATTTACTTGCAAACATTCTGCAAATGCTGTTTTAACATTACAGTTTTCCCAATGAAATAATTTATGATAGTGCCTAAAGCCTGAGCCCTGGCTTTGAAGTGTATCATACATTGTCATACAATGTCATACAATCTCATGTCCATTGGACAGAGTTTTAGTAGTTTGATGGTATATGACTGTTAAAAAAAAAAAAAAAAAGTTGCTGAACTTTCATAATGTTCAAATATAACTGTGCTTCTTGATCTGAAAGATTTGGGGAGATATAATTTAATATTGTCTTCTTAATTGAACTGTTATCAAAAAACAGCTAGAGATCTAATTATATCTCATCTGCCAAACATTTTATTGACAACCAAACCAAACCAAACCAAGCCACTTGCTGAGGCGATTGGCTCTGGGGCAGACATGTTCTGCAGCAAAATGGGGGATCAGGCAGGTAGGGCTAATTTTTCCGGCACCGAGCCCACTCGAGGGAGCCGCCAGGACCCAGCAGCCCTCACGAGGGAGGTGAATGAGGCGAGAACGAGGTGGAGGCAGAGCCAGCAGTGAAGGTGGAGCCAATAGCGCCCCCCCTCCCCACCCCCGGCTGTTCATAAGCTGCCCCTAGGGAACACGAGTGACCAGGAGCGTGGAGAACAGGACGGGCAAACAGGGTGTGGCGTGTCAGAAGAGTGAGGTGTGGCAGTTCGCGCGGCAGTTCGTGCAAGCAGGGCGAACAGGAAGGGCACAGCATTCCCCCCTGCCCATATGAACACCTCCTCTAATGGCGGTCTACCGCTAGCTCAGCTGCAATGGTGTACACTAGGCACAGTGCTCTCTCTAGGAAGTCTGTACACACCCAGACCGACTGCCCGCTCAGAACTGCGGCAGTTCAGGTGTCTGGATGCAGGGAGTGCCTGAGCCTGTTGCTACCACCTGCGGGGGGCAGAGAGACTGTGTGCGTGAGGTGCGAGCAGGTGGACGACCTGGTCCGCCTCATGGCAGAACTCAGGGAGGTTGTGGGCGACTCCCTTCTCAGGGGAACAGAGGGACCTATTTGTCGGTCTGACCCTACCCGTAGGGAAGTCTGCTGCCTCCGTGGGGCCAGGGTCAGGGACATTGCCAGAAAGTTTTCCAACCTGGTTCGCCCCTCTGACTATTATCCTCTTTTAATAGTCCAGGCTGGCAGTGATGACATTGAAAAGAGAAGCCTGAAGACCATCCCCAGCCAGGGACTTTAGGGTACCGGGACGGTTAGTGGATGGAGCAGGAGTACAGGTGGTGTTTCCGTCCATCCCTACGGTGGCAGAGAGGGGTACAGAGAGGACACGGAAAGCCCACCTGGTAAACACGTGGCTCAGAGGCTGGTGCCAACACAGAAATTTTGTTTTTTTTTGACCATGGAGCACTTTACTCGGCACCCGGACTGATGGCCACGGACGGGTCCCTATCTCTAAGTCTCATTGAGAGGGCTTTACCCTAGGTGAGAAGGGGAACGGGGCTGAAACAAGGCTTGTTAGAGCTGTGCGAGGGGTAACAATGGCAAGGAGAGAAGGCAATGGCCCAACTGAAGTGCATCTACACTAATGCACGCAGCATGGGTAACAAACAGGAGGAGCTGGAAGCCATCGTGCGGCAGGCAGGCTACGACTTGGTTGCCGTCACCGAAACGTGGTGGGACCATTGTCATGACTGGAGTGCTGCAATGTCTGGCTATAGGCTCTTCAGAAGGGACAAGCAGCACAGAAGGGGTGGTGGTGTGGCTCTCTATATCAGAGTTTTGATGTCATGGAACTTGGGGCTGGGAATTAGAATTATAAGGTTGAGTCCCTGTGGGTTAGGATCTGCAGGAAGGCCAACAAGGGAAGCATCCTGGTGGAGGTCTGTTATAGACCGCTGAACCAGGATGAGGTGACTGATGAGAAGTTCTAAAGGCAGCTGACAAAAGTCGCAAAATTGTCAGCGCTTGTTCTCGTGGGGGACTTCAACTTCCCAGATATATCCTGGAAGCACAACACAGCCCAGAGAAAGCAGTCTAGGAAGTTTCTGGAGAGTGTAGACAATAGCTTCCTGATGCAGCTGGTTAATGAGCCTACCAGGGGAGGTGCCCTGCTAGACCTTCTGTTCACAGAGAAGGACTGATGGGAGATGTGGTGGTCGGAAACTGTCTTGAGCAGAGTGACCATGAAATGGTGGAGTTCTCCATTCTTGGAGAAGCCAGGAAAGGGACCAGTAAAACTGCTGTATTGGACTTCCGGAGGGCTGACTTTGAACTGTTCAGGACACTGGTTGTTAGAGTCTCTTGGGAGGCGGTTCTGAAGGGCAGAGGAGTCCAGGAAGGCTGGGCGCTCTTCAAAGAGGAAATCTTAATGGCACAGGAGCGGTCTATCCCCACGTGCCCAGAGATGAGCCAGCAGGGAAGAAGACCGGCCTGGCTGAACAAAGAATTGTGGCTTGAGCTTAGGAGGAAAAATAGGGTTTACAATCTTTGGAAAAGAGGGCAGGCCACTTGGGAGGACTATAAGGATGTTGTGAGGCAGTGCAGGGACAAAATTAGAAAGGCCAAAGCTCATCTGGAGCTCAATCTGGCGACTGCCATTAAAGACAACAAAAAATGTTTTTACAAATATATCAATGCAAAATGGAGGACTAAGAAGAATCTCCATCCTTTACTGGATGTGGGGGGGAACTTAGTTACAAAAGATGAGGAAAAGGCAGAGGTGCTTAATGTCTTCTTTGACTCAGTCTTTAGCGGCAAAACCAGTTGCTCTCTGAATAGCCAGTACCCTGAGATGGTGGAAGGGGGTGGGGAGCAGAATGCAGCCCTCACTATCCATGAAGAAACGGTTGGCGAACTGCTACGGCACTTGGATGTACACAAGTTGATGAGGCCAGATGGGATCCACCCGAGGGTACTGAGAGAACTGGTGGAGGAGCTGGCCAAGCTGCTTGCCATCATTTATCAGCAATCCTGGTTATCGGGGGAGGTCCCAGTCAACTGATGGCTAGCAAACGTGATGCCCATCTACAAGAAGGGCCGGAGGGCAGACCCGGGAAACTGTAGACCTGTCCGTTTGACCTCAGTGCCAGGGAAACTCATGGAGCAGGTTATCTTGAGTGTCATCACGTGGCACTTGCAGGGCAACCAGGTGATCAGGCCCAGTCAGCATGGGTTTATGTAAGGCAGGTCATGCTTGGCTAACCTGATCTCCTTCTATGACAAAGTGACGCACTTAGTGGACGAGGGAAAGGCTGTGGATATGGTCTACCTTGACTTCAGCAAGGCTTTTGACACTGTTTCCCACAACATTCTCCTCAGGAAACTGTCTGCTCATGGCTTGGACTGGCATATGCTTCGTTGGGTTAAAAACTGGCTGGATAGCTGGGCCCAAAGAGTTGTGGTGAATGGAGTCAAATCCAGTTGGAGGCTGGTCACCAGGGCTTGGTACTGGGGCCAGTCCTCTTTAATATCTTCCTTAGTGATCTGGATGAGGGGATTGAATGCACCCTCAGTAAGTTTGCAGATGACACCAAGTTAGGTGCATGTGTCGATCTGCTCGAGGGTAGGAATGCTGTGCAGGAGGATCTGGATAGGCTGGACCGATGGGCTGAGGTTCTATGAAGTTCAACAAGGCCAAGTGCTGGGTCCTACACCTGGGGTGTAATAACCCCAAGCAGAGCTACAGGCTGGAAGATGAGTGGTTGGAAAGCTGCCTGGCAGAGAAGGACCTGGGAGTATTGGTGCATAGTCAGATGAATATGAGCCAGCAGTGTGCTCAGGTAGCCAAGAAGGCCAATGGCATCCTGGCTTGTATAAGAAGCAGTGTGGCCAGCAGGTCAAGGGAAGTGATTGTCCCCCTGTACTCAGCTCTGGTGAGGCTGCACCTTGAGTACTGTGTTCAGTTTTGGGCCCCTTGCTACAAGAAGGACATCAAGGTGCTCGAAAGAGTCCAGAGAAGGACAATGAAGCTGGTGAGGGGTCTGGAGAACAAGTCCTACGAGGAGCCACTGAGGGAGCTGGATTTGTTCAGCCTGGAGAAGGGGAGGCTCAGGGGCGACCTTATCACTCTTTATAAGTACATTAAAGGATGCTGTAGAGAGGTGGGGGTTGGTCTGTTCTCCCATGTGCCTGGTGACAGAACCAGGGGGAATGGGCTAAAGTTGCGCCAGGGGTGTTTTAGGTTGGATATTAGGAAGAACTTCTTTACTGAGAGTGTTGTGAGGCATTAGAATGGGCTGCCCAGGATTGTGGTGGAGTCACTATCCCTGGAGGTCTTTGAAAGATGTTTTGATGTTGAACTTAGTGATATGGTTTAGTGGAGGACTTGTTAGTGTTAGGTCAGAGGTTGGACTTGATGATCTCGAGGTCTCTTCCAACCTAGACAATTCTGTGATTCTGTGAAACCACCACCACCACCAACAACAAAAACCTAACCCATTACAAAAAAAGCTGCAAAATGCAAAGCAGGGAGCAAACTTGTCATCAGATAGTAACAAAACACGTAACTAAATAACACCTCTTTTGTGTCTCTGACTGTATCTGGCACAATTATGACATAATTCTTGTTTGTTAATACTGTGGTTTGTTTCCATTTTTATTTTATTTAACCTGAGTCACGGCTTTGCCTGTTTTAACCTATTTATACATACCTGTGCAAAGCAAGGAAAGATATACTCCTGTACTACCTAATCCGGCTGAGACACTGGTCCTTCTTGAAAGGCAAAAAATATGGATTTGTGGGTGTCAGTTTTGCCTAAACAATCTCTAACCTGATCCTTCTCGACTGAGGGAAAGTTTTCCTTTCTCCAGACTTTCTATCTTGTCTCCGGGGCCTGAGGTTCCTGACGGATTAGCAGTAAAGACTGCAGCAAAAAAAGGCCTTCAGTAAGAGCCTTTTCTGCATCCTTAGTCACAAGGGCACCCACCCTATTCAGCAGCAGGTCCACATTTTCACTAGTTATCCCTTTGCTACAGAGGGAGATGAAGAAGCCCTTCTTGTCCTTGACATTTTGTGTCAGATTTGATTCCAAATGGACCTCATCACATCCCTGCATACTCTGGCAATTTTCCTATATTACTCCCAAGTGACCTATCCCTTTTTCCATATTCTGTATACTTCCTTCTTCTGTTTGAGTTTTGCCAGGAGCCATGTAGGTCTCCTGCCCCCTTTTTCTTACCCATAGGGGTGCACCAATTTTGAGCTTGGAGAAAGTGTTGCCACACATATTAACCAGTCTTTCTCAAAGGCTCTGAGAATAAGGGAGGAACACTCAGGGCATGGCACCACCCTGCAAAGGTATGGTCTACAGAGATTCCCAGGGTGAAGCAAAATGAGACAGCACTGGAGATGGAAGAAGGACCTCCAAGGAAGAAGTTGGCCCAAGAGGTGCCCTGCCCTGTGGAGAAGAATTGGGACAGCTGATTGTGACTGTTGGGCTCTCATCAGCTTAGGATTTTGATGACTTCAGCCCAGTGATATGTTGCGTAAATACAACATGGAGCCAAGGCAGGTATTGCTAACAGTAAACAAGGAAACTGTGTGTAGAAGAAAAGGGTGTTTCAAAACAAATAGTTTTCTAAAGCAAACCTGTAAATTTTTGGCCTAAGGGCCAAATGAAATAGTTACAGAATAACAGTCCCTTACTTAGTACACATAGATTCTGTATACTAGTCTACATACACTATTAAATCATGACCTATCCTTCTATCAAAGAGCACAAGACAAAAAGGTTATTTCTATCACAAGAAACTTCAGACTGACAAATATTACATTATAGTAGTGTAAAAACTTACTAGAAACTACACAAAGAAGAAAGGGAAGAGTATTTGTCCCAAGGAATTTAAAAGGAAATTTAATCATGATGTATGATAATTTAAAAAAAATAATATATATATATATATATTTTTTTTTTTCCTCCCTCTCCCTCAGGAGCTGCCACTGTGGGAGCCAAATGCATGGTGTAATGCTGTTCATTTGTTCATTAGTGAAAACTCACCAGCAGCATTCAGTGCTGCAAGTAGGTTAGGAGTGGTAGAAGGAATACCTGAGAACACAGCCAAAGATGCTTTAGAGTGACCTATCTCAGAGCAGCTGCCCTGAACAGGGCACAGGATAAGGATGTACCCAATGTCTGCAAAATGGAACGGCACAGAGAAAATAATGTTTTTCTGGCATTTCTCAAAGGTCATGTGGTGCTTTTCTAGCTGAAAACAACATGAAAGAAAGAAGCAATGATCAAAGAAAGGAAAGGGGGCAGGAGAAGCCTGCTTTTCACAGTTTGTCCTTATTCCTTACAGAAAAGTGCCACATTGACTATCTATCTGGTTACTTTGTAAATACAAGGAGTAGGACTGATTTCGCTGTTTGTCCTAATATTGGTAAAATACAGAAAACACAACAAATGACAGGGGATGCAGTGCTTGTTTATGGACTCAGTTCTGCTGCTATAAATAAGTATTGAAGAGCTGTAGCCCATATATTCAATTGTTAAGAGCTGTTTTTCAGGGAAATTTAAAGAAATTTTCACAGGATTCCCAAGGAGGCCATCTCATAGGACAAAAGAAGATTTGCTATAGTTCTTCTGACAGGTTATTTCATTTACAAAACTAACTTTAACCAATAGTATTTTGTATGTGTCTTTAGCATCTTGCAAAACCTTTGAGAGTTTCACTCTTTGCATGAAGACTCTCACTTTAATGGTCTCCGTAGTATTCAATAGTTATAAAAGAGTATGTGCATTAGAAAATGAATGGTACTACTGCATGCTCTCCATCCCCACTGTGTAGTATTTTCTTAGTATATATTCTCCTTTACAAGAATTCAAGGAAGAAAGAAGAACTAAGCAAGCAAATGTGATGCTACCTGTATTTGGGGTCCAGATATGGTTTGAATGAACATGGGGCCAAGCTGCAAAAGATCGGGGAAGATTTCCAAGGTTTGGTTAAAATATATTAATAATGGAAGGGACAAAAACAAAACAAAACAAGAAAACCAAATCAAACCAACCAACCAAAAAAATCTCACATTATTCTTTCACTTCTTTGTTCCAAAAAGAATACGGTACTTTCTTAAGCTACAAATTTGCACAGATTGAACAAAATATATTTTGTTCATATATTGAATACCTCAAAGTATTATTTAAAAAGAAGACACCATATACTTTTTTTTTTTTTTTTTTTTTTTTTTTTTTGTAGAGAACAACATTTCTTGAACTGCTTATATTTTCTTATTCTGCTACTTCCCTCCTTGCTTGCATTTGTTACAACACAGACAAGAAGATTACATTTTTTTCTTACAGATATTTTCTACTAGTACCTACAGACTTTGCAGAACATATCAGAGTCAAAAGAAAGAAAGAAATATTTTATGGAAGTTGCTCTTAACACTTGATGCAAGGCTAGGGACTAGATCAGCACAGGCAATGAATTACTTTCCTGTTCTCCAGAATCTGTACTTCCATAAAGCCTGCAGTAGATTTGTAGATGAGACACTAGTCTACTAGATACTACCCACATTAAACCATAAATTAGAAACATGTAACATTTTCTAAGTGCTACATTCATCTTAATTCAAAAAGAGTAACTATATAATAAGCAAACTAAAAAAAAAAAAAAAAAGGAAAAAAATGTTGATTCCACTGAAAAAGCCAAACATCCAATTAGTTGCAAATAAAATATCTAATGCATAAAAGGTCTTATTTTTTAAATACAAAAACTAGAACTAACATAGTATTAAATTTCTGAAGCTAAAGACTCAAAAGCCACATATGTAAAGCCTTAGTGGTATTTTTTTTTTTTTTTTCAGCCATATTGCATGTTTTAAAGCTTTCATTAGTGCCACAGACTAATACATTAAGATTTAAGCTAATGAGGGGAGAAAAATAGAACTAGAACATTCTGCATTTACATGACTTAAGCCACCGAAAGAAAGAGAAAACCTTTTGTGGCATATATGAACTGCAATGTTTTTGTGAGCACAGTGTTATTATGAGCACCACTGGCTGTAACTTATCCTCTGCAGTAGGTTTGCTCTCATTCTATATAAGCGCTGTCCTCAGGCTCTCTGCTACTGCAGCTCACCTGGGTCGCCCTTGCATGATCACTGAGACCATGGCAAAGGTGTGGTTTTCTCCATGCCTCTGGCTCATCCCTATTACTTCAAAGGGTGTCTGATGTCTGCAAATGTGTGTTGAAGGCAATAATGAATTTAGTGCTTCATAAACTCTCTCTGGGTATTGGCACATGACATTTCTTTGTGGGGGGAAGGGAGGATGTATATAACTAAGCCACTGAACCTGCCAGTCAGGTTACTAGGTTTTGAGATAAAGAAATGCATGCTTATTTGGAAATTAGAAGAAAAATTCTCCTGTGTCACCAAAAAGTGATTAACATAATAACAACCAGCCATAAAATGGGAGAGCATATTTTAAAGGTACACTGCGGAATGTTTGCTGCTGGATGTTGAATCACAGAATCACAGAATCACAGAATTTCTAGGTTGGAAGAGACCTCAAGATCATCGAGTCCAACCTCTGACCTAACGCTAACAGTTTGAAGAAATCCTCTTTTCCAGTTTTCCTGTTAGGAGTGCAGTAAGCAATGGGGTAGCTATACACAGATCTGGATAGATAGGAGCAAGCTGAGAGGGGTGACTAAAAGTCCGATTCCACTTCATCATTCAAGGCTAAAGGTTTGTCTTATTGACATAAACAAGTGAAGAGCATGCTGGCTCTGACAAAGCTTGCCCACTCCCAGATGTGGAAGGGGTGGGAGAGCAGGAGGAAGGCAATATTTTCAGAAAAAAAAAAAAAATAATGGGATGTCATCATTTTTAATTGGTGGGACGTGTAACTTCAGAGGTTAATGGAGATGAAAGGGTCTCCTCCCAAAACATTGCAGCACTTGTCAACCATCTGCTCTAATTACTGCAAGGACTGGTCAATACTAGACATGCTGCCAGCACTGTACTCCTGTGCTTGACAGAGGAGGAAGGGCTTGAGCTATGTGGTCTGACACAGGAGAGGTACCATGCTACCCTGTACCTCAGTTTTGTCCTCAACTTATTTCTGTACCATGGATATGCAATTTTACTTTTTATGTTGCATTATAATAAGATTTAGAATTAGTTAGCTTAATAATGTTTAACCCTTCTGCTCTTCAACCTTCTGCTCACTTATTAATTAATTGTGTGTCCTAATATTTATCTGTAAGTATGCTAAGGCGGTCAATACATCCTGCTCGGATTCAGTTTTCAACTTCTCTTGTCATTCAGTGAGAACTCAAGACAGACCTGGGCAGCAATGATCTAGCTTCTAAACTTTTACATTGTAAATTTTGAAGTTTTAGACAGCTTTGCATTAAAAAATAACCTCATGAAAATAATGTTTTATTTGTGTGTAGAGCCTTTTTCCAGGCATCTCCTTCATACCACAGTGTCAGCTCCAATACTTTCTCAGCTTTCCACATACTGAACCTCTATACACTTTTAATTCTGTCAGCTGTTCACCAGTGATTAATCTCTGAGGTGGCATTTGCCAAGTACCAAGTCAGGCAAATGCACATACACAGACAGCCAGATGCTTTTCATTATTTCTGTTTACAGGGGAAACCAGAGCTATGCATGTCACTGTTTGGAAACTCCTTTCTGAGTACTGAGTTATGTGTATTTCTCCATCATAACCTTTTATTCCTTTGTTTAAGGATGAGAAGATTAATTTTTAGACCTTGCCATTCCTCAATTAACACAATGTGGAAAGTATGCTTGGGAAAGGCAAATTCTAAAGTGGATCTGTGGTTACCTCAAAGTATTTTTACTGTTGTGGACCAAAAAGCGCGCGCGCGCGCACACACACACACACACACACACAGAGACACACACACATCTCAGCAGATTGCAAGATCTTTCAGAGGAAACAAAGCAAACAACAACAACAACAACAACAACAGCTACAGAACAATATCAGTAAAAAGGCTGGCTTTCAACATGCAGATAAGATGTCATTCCTTCATTTTAAAATGCACGTGATATGCAAATGCAAATGTCAGAATTGCCTGTAGCATAAGTCACAATAGGAAACAACAAAAGTTGTCTATGAATGTAAAGATCAACCAAATAAAGACAAAAATAGATTTTTATTTATTTTATTATTTTTTTTCTTAATCAGAAGGGCTGCCAAGGCATTTGTGTTGAAACACAAGAGAGAGAGATGACTTGCTTGCACATATACAGGGAATATAGTTTTATATACATATATTTTATATACATATTTTATATACATATATTTTATATACATAAAATATATATTTTTTTTGCTGGGTATTGGTAATGCAAGACAGATTCTTAATTTAAAAGAGAGGGCTTAGAGAAAGTGCACTCCAAAAGAAACCACTTTATCATGATCTCTGATCAATATATGAAATTTATAACATTGGAAAAGGTCTCTCTGCGTTTGCAAATGAACAATATGCCATGACACGTATACAATTTTTTCTACCCATCATGTGAAATAATGGTTATTTGCCAGCAGGATAGTTCCTAATTTATTTTTCTAATAATCTAGTCACTGAGTAGCCTTTAATGCTTATTGATTGTGATTCTTCCAGATCAATAGCATATTGTCAAAATAATCCTTCAGTTGTTCCATAAAGCAAAACAAAAATTGATAAAGTATCATCGTATGTATGGGAACAGCATCAAGATCTTCTTAATTTACAATCATTATGTAAAGCTACCAACAAAGACAGGGATGCAACCCACCTGATTTTAGTAATCCAAAGGACAGATTTTAGTCTATCACCTAAACTCTATTCTTAGCCAGCTGACCTACAGAGGGTAGTGGTTTCTGAGGCAAGTGAGGTGAATAGCCTACCAAAGATGCCAATCATACATGTACTTTACTGGTCAGGGAAGTCCTAGGGTTTTGATGGCAGGTCATAGTACCCTGGATAGTTCAAAAGGACACTGACAGAACTGTTAACCTTTGTATGACTAAGCATTATTGGGAGAAGGTTGGAAAGACATGATAGAGAGACAAAAAAAATAATTTGCTGTCAAGTTCTTGTAGTGGAATGATCATCTCTTTCTCATACACTGCTACAGTAAAGTGTGATTATACAACATGTCTTGGGAATAGTGCTCCCCTCCACTGGTGCACTCTAATCTTTCTCAGGAAGAAATGCACTGGCTCAAGAAGGGCTACAAGTGATTGTGAGAGAAAGAGCCCAATGCAATTTTCTCCCCTTATATCTGGGTTGGCTATCAACCTCAAATATGTAAAAAACTTGAATCTGTTAGTCAGAATCCTGAGATTAGGTTTAAAACAGTTAGGAGTAAATAAATAAATAAATAATAGTTTTCCTTCCATGGTTTATCCACTTGTTATAATATAGTGTGTCACATCTTAACAAATCTGAGTGCTGTAATTAAAATACTTTAGCACTTTTTAGATCTTCCATTACTATATTCATATGATAAAAAGATACCTGCATGATGAATCAACTCTGGAAATGGGAATTCAAGGAAAATGGTACAAAAAAAAATGTTGGTTAAGTTGCAGTTTTCAGGAATTTGAGCCACTCTATACTGACAGCTGAAAGAGTTTGATTGTGACATTTGATATGAGTTCAGAACCAAAAAGAAGAGGACAAACATACTTTCAGCATATCCAGAATTACATTCCAAACTTCTCTTATGTTTTTATACAAGCTACAAAGAAAATAAGACAAAGGAATATATCTTTCTCAACACTAAATTAACAACAGAAACATACTTTAATCGATAACAATTAATATTTAATTCTGAGATAGAAAACAGTGCCTGTTTGTGATTCAGAAAAACCTTATGTACAGTCAGTAAAATGTTCAAGGTAAGCAGGTTAAGCAACACGGTTTCTTCAGTATCTAAAATTTTCATTTTCTTAAGACCCAGAATAATTGCACGTTTTTATTCCCTAAGGTTTTGTGAGGGAGAGCAAATACAACAAACTCAAATGTTTTCTGTCACTGAGACAGGTGTTACTGCAAGCTAACAAAAGAAATACCAAAAACCCATCCAGAGAATAACAACAAGCCTCACTAACTAAATAGTCGTTTGACATCCCTTTTCACAGTCTGCCCCTTGGGCCAGGGTCTCTGTGATAAGCTCACATTGTAAATGCTTGCTTTATAGCCAACCACAGTGAACTGTGCTAAAGGCAATATTTGCAGTTAGCATTACTGTGCAAATTTCTTGCCATTTTGGAGATAGCTAGGAAGACTACATGCTGAAGTTTCTTTCATAGTAATACTTCTGTCCAATTTTCACATAAAGGCATTCTGTGTTTTAAAGGCTACTAAAAGGTTTTACCAATGTTAGTACTACAGTAAGAATAAATTTAAAAAAAAAAAAAGAATAAGAATTTGAATTCAAAGCTAAAAGTCATCTGTTCCTCTCTCTTTTCCAGAAAAATAATGTTAGAAACACCTGTATTTTAAAAGATTATATGTTTATAGTCAAATGCCTGTATAATGTATACTGTCAGCAGTACAAAAATTACACAATTTGATGTAAAACTAATCTTGATATGTATAGTTACCATATTAGATCCTCTTACATTTTAGATCCATTTTTTTTTTTTTTAGTGTCAGCTAATTTGTGATATAATGCCTCAAATTCATTCCAGCTTTCGACATGCCTGAAAATGTAAAGTTAAGCATACAAAGTGAAGCTTATTACCATATTCTATTTGTCTTCCATATTTTATTTTATTTTATTTTATTTTATTTTATTTTATTTTATTTTATTTTATTTTATTTTATTTTATTTTATTTTATTTTATTTTATCTTAGAATACAAGAATGTGCACTCTTATAACTGGTATCATGGAAATTGTTGTCCATAAAAAAGCATAAAACCCAGGCATATTCAATTTTTATAAAAACTGCAAGTAGAGAAAAATGAAGTAACCCACTTGCCCTCACTTTTGTGGCAGGGACAGTCCAAATTGGAGGCACGCATTTTCTTTCTTCAGAGTGATGATGGCTGTTCTGTGGTGTGCTACAACTACTGACACATGAAAAGGATCTTGTTTAAATGACACTAGCCCAAGGTGCAGTAAAATATTTGATCACTTCCCTCTCTCTAGCTTTGTAAACCAGATTTTAAATTTCTGTTTGGCTGTTTTTGAGACATTTTTCTTCAATAATTGCTTAAAATTATATGGCCAAAATTTAAAAAGGGGAATCTAAAGTCTACTACCAAATCTGTGTCCACATTTGCAAACATGATCGTGCTTTTATCCTTACTTGTGAGCATAAACTGTTTAGGCATCTCATAATCCAATTTTGACTTATGAATGCACAGCTTGCTTTCAGAAATATGCTTGCATGTGTAATTAAAAGATATGGGGTAATGCTTACAGCTCCTGCCAAGACATTCAGTGGAGAGCACCCTGGAGAAAGAGATGAAAGCAACTAGAGCAGGAGCCAGACAAATTGGAATTTGGGGCAGCAACAGCAGGAGCCAGGAGCAGATAAAAGGTTAATGCAACAGTCGTGAGAGCAAGATGGGGACTGTATACCAGGCAGGGCTTAGAACAGGTCCTGAGATTCACATGAAACAAGCTGGTGAGTGTGAATTATGAAGATATAGTTCTATCTTGGAACTTATGACAACCTTATAAATCACCTTTGCTTTTCTCACATAGTTTATGGTATAATTGGAAACCCCTATAACTTCATAAGAGAGATACCTGTTATTTATTCTCTACCTTGTATATATAGCTAACAAATATTTGTTTACATCAAACATGATTTACATTGAGTCATGTTTGAACTCAAGGTCCTCCAGAAATGAAAAGCATAACAGAAAGTTTGACAAACCCAGCAAAACACTCTGTCAAAGTGCTGGGGAGATAGAAAGGGTGAAGGGAAGCAGACAGTGTATTTTTGATTGTGCATGTGTGCAAGATAAGGAATGTGGTCGGGTGTGGGGTTAGGCTAGACATGGGAGAAATGAAGAAAATTCATTTTCAAAGACTTGCAGGCACACAACTGCCATTAAAACCAGTGGGAGATGTCTGGCAAAATTCCATGCAACACTTAAATTTGAGGGGAAAGTTTTTAGACATTTACTGTGATGTAGTTTAGTTTGAAAGCTTAATGAGAGAGGGAAAATAGCATTTGGGGGGCAAGGCATCTGCATAGACCACTTCTTCTGCAGGTGTCTAATTGGTAGTGATACAGGTTTCATTAGAATACGCAGCAGGTTGTGGAGCTATCTAAAATGCCACTGAAGATAAATGCATTTTGTTATCAGCAAATGTAACTACTTGCATTGGAAACCAACAGTGGAATATACTGTATGATACACACTCTGCATCCTTCATTTCATCCAGCTCTGTGGAAAAATTGTGGAAAAATGTACAGAAAGAATTATTAACACTTTGCATGTTTGAGAGAAAGTAGTTTAACAGACATAAGTATTGAAAATAAGGGTGGAAATAAGCAATCTGTCCCCTTTACTAGTGCTGTGTTTACTGCAGTCCTTAGAGGAGCAAAGGAGGCAGCTGGTGCAACAGAACCACACTCTGAAGTTAATGGGCCTCTATACTTTCAAGACTGTGAGAAAGTAAACAGGGCTTTTACCAAATTCTGTGTATGGAAAACTAATTCCTAGATATGCCTTTCTCTTGCAAGTGTATTTTTGTGGTTCCATTTTGAGTAGTATTTTTGCATGGAAGATATTAAGTACCACTTGCTGGGCAGAAAATGGTCTTTGGTTGCGAGTGGATAAGAACTACAAGTCACAAACCATGAGGAAATAATTTTTGGACAATCTCTGTCTCCCAACTTTGTTAAAATTGAGTGTGATTGTAAATGTGTATCTGTAAGACAAATTAAAATAAATGCAAAAATACTGCAGTTTTAAAAACATAAATATTAAAAACAAACAAACTAAAAAAAAAAAAAAAAGCAAAAGGCACCAGCTAACCAAAACCAAAGTGAAATATGGGAAATATGGAAAAGTACAGAGATTCAGAGTTAAAATATCCTAAATAAGTTTACTGACCTCTAACATATGCATTATTTATGTTCCCTAGCCTTTGGGGATTTTACTTATTTACTTATTTGTTCTTTTATTTATTGATTTATTTTGTCTTGTGTTTAAATTGTGAAAACTTCTGCATGGGACTATCTTTTTGTCCTGTGTTTGTACAGCCCTTGGCAAAAAACATCTTGGTCCATGACTGATACTCATATCCAATTTACTTACACAAATAAGAGATGCCATTAATAAAAATGAGTACTGGTTAACTTATTAATCGGAAAAGGTGGAGTCCTGTGTTATGTTGGGGGAAACAGAGAAGGATTTTTTTTTCCTTCTAACAGTAAGACACTTGGAAATAATTATCACATGTTCAAAAACCTCTCTCTGTTCTCTGCATATTATATGTGACCACTAGTCAGGCATTTCCATCAGTCAGAAGGTGATTTCTTATAAACAGCATAAAAGTTTACTTACACTTCCAGTAATGTATTTATTTTTTCTTCAGGAAATGCCCAGGCATTTATAATGGAGAGACAGTCAGGCACCTCACTGACTGCTTTGAAGAATGCCTCAGCACAGAGACGGAGAACCTGACAGATCTATTGTGTCCATGCTCACTCTCAGTAACCAAGGCTGCTCATGTCTCTCTTGGGCTTCCTGGCTGATAAGCAGTGAAAAACCACTAAAGCTAAATATAAAGCTAAAGCTAAACTCTACTTTGAGTTCCCACTAATCTGAAGATTAAATTAGAGTTTTTTAGTCAACTACTACCAACATTCATGTAGGCTTTCTATACTTCTTACTAACCACCTGCCTGCTGAGATCCTGCACATCATGTGTTTTTGAAAAAATGTTATTTTCAATTACAACTAGTGTTGCAAATAAATGGCATGTGTGTCCTCAATCCCATAACATGCATATCAATTAGCAAGTCAATAAATATTTAGAGCTCTGTGCTTAGCTATGTATACCAGGAGCTATTTTAGAATAGTTTGCTAAGAAAAAAATAAAAAATAAAAATCTTCCAGCACCTTATTTTTCTCTCTTTCTGTCTAATTCATTTTCTTTTATTGAATTTTTGAGACTGCTGCAGATACTAACCAAATCAGACAGAAACATCTAGATATTAAAGTTATTTAAAATTTCATGAAGAGAAGAGGAGAGGCAGACTATGTCCAGTGATGAAAAACCTAAAATGTGTCTACAGTTTTTTTCTGAGGCCTGGCGTGGTGGATCAACGGTCAGCACACACACTGGGTGAGACAATTAGCACAATATAGCTTGCATCTCAGCACAACTGTCACTTCTTGTCCAACCACACAAATAAAAAATGTGAGAGGGTGCTAAGTCTTGACTGAGTGCTTTTATTTTATTTTTATTTTGAAAAACTCAGATATTATCACAGATGGGGAGTGAGAGTGGCAGAGATTAGGGATTATTTGTGAAGGCCATGAAAGAGGAAAAGGAGAACACTGTGGAAAAGTAGGTTGGTTGGATAGAGGGCAGGCAGCAGTCATGATCATGACTGTAAGGGACACAAAATCATAGGAAATCAGGTCTCACTCATCACTCTGCCCACGCAAAAATTGGTTTTGTATTTGCTGATTTATATTCCATTTTTCTGTGGTTCTGTACTTTGCACATGGCTTTCCAAGTCTGTTCTGAATAATGGAACTACCCAACCTCCCTTTGTGATTATCAGTATAAGACAAAGCATTTCCAGCTCCATGCAGGGCTGAGTATATGAACATACTTTAGTGGTCCGAACACTGAAATAGAACATTAAAAAGTGAATATTTATTGCTTTTGCTGACTATGGAGAACAACTGTTTTGATGAATTTAGTCATGCTGCAAATTATCCCTAAGCAGGCTGTTAAATCTTTGCAATTATTTATTTGTAGTAGTTTATATGTACAGTTTTTAACCTGCTGTGGAATTTATTCATAACTGGTCAGTATGATTATTTCCTATTTACTCTCTTTGTGCACTTTGATTAATCACCAGAATCAGACGGCATTATTTCTGCTCCAGGACTGGATGACCCGTGTATTGTAAACAGGAAAAATGCCTTGTTTGTTAATGAATTATACATGAATATCCAGTTTTTGATGACTCCTGTGATAAAAGGCACAAGAACACTTTAATAAAGGGCCATGATGCCTTCTACTAGCCGTAAATACTCTACAAATCTATTCTTTCTACTGTTCATGATTCATTCCCTTTTCTTGACTATTCTTGTGAATAAAATCTTCCTTGTACAAGTGTTTGTGGATAAAATCACTGTGAGTGTGACTGAAATAAATCATCAGATATAGTCACAAAACACAGGCAAATATCTTGCTACTTCATGCAACTCTGATTTAAGCAGAGTGGGAGATTAATTCTGCTGGTAAGGAAGCCAGAATCCCTATACATTCCCTGATAAAAGAGAATGAGAATTTTTTCACAGCCTAAGTTACACAGGAAGCCTGGGTCTACATTGTTCATAATTGCATAATCTAAATATTTTAAAGTACAAAGTTCATTTGAAAAATATACAGTATGTATGATATTAATTTTTCACATAATATATCAGATATATCTTTTCTTACTGTATGTACAGAGCAAGAGATAAACAAGAACTTGAGGTGGATTATTTATTTATTTATTTATTGTAAAATTTACCTATATTAGATTCTGAGAAATAATACTGGGTGCACCAGAGTATATACAAGGGAAACAGTTAAAAATATATATTAATTATACTTGTCATAAAATTTATGAGTCTCAAGGAGTAATACTGCCTGGAAAGAGAGTAATAAATTAGACTTAAAATAAAATGTTTTAAAATGCATAATTATTATGCATTAAGCTGAAAAAAACAGGGGATAGAAATATCCATGCTCTTCAAAATGTCAAGTTGAACTTCTTGCTGTGAGCCAGACTGCTTAGTGTATGGGCGGCTTTCATTTCTGAAATTCTAATGAATAAAGGACAGCATGACAGGATGTTATAACTTCTGAGATAATATAAAAACTGTAACATTTCATTAACATTAAATCTTTCACTAACATTTCTGAAGAAACACAGTTTTGAAGTTTCATACTTTTATCAGATGAACACAAGTCAAAATGTCACATGCCTGAGACCACTGCTATGCTCAGTTGCTGTTAAAGATGCATAGTCAAGGGTCTCTTTGCTCAAAAATATCAAGACAAACTGGTTTATTTGTTTGTTAGTAAGTCAATTAATGAATAGATCTTGCTAATCTATGGAGTATTTTAAAACTGTGTTTCTTTCGTTCCTTACCTTGAAGCTCCTGAAAACATGGTAGAATCTGGTAAAAAAAAAAAAAAAAGCACCAATCCTTATGATCCAAATTCTTGCCTCATTTTTTTGGTCAATATAGTTGGGGAAAAAAAAAAAAAAAAAAAAAAAAAAGACAAAGCACCATTTTTTCTTCAAGGTGTGTTACATGTAATTCAACTTTCTGTCTCTGCTGTTGAAAGGCATCATTTTGGTATTACTGCTTGTGATAAGTAATTCCTCATGTTATGAAAAGCATCCCTGAGCCATGTAAAACAACTAAAGTTTGTGATCCCTGCTTCTAAATATAGAACTGACTGAAGGCTTCAGAAGCCTGTATAAGTCTGCTCTTCTGCCCTGTCCCGTCTCCCCCCCTCACCCTCCATCTCTCTCTCTCCCTCTCCTAAAGGCAGTTTGATAAAAATAATCAGTTTAATACAATGACCTTGCTTCCGAGACCTAGGTTACTGGAGATGATTTACTTTGCATATGTAAATGTAATTATTTCCTCTCTGTGGATGGCTGCAGACCAGACCTCAATATGCAGAGTGAACATTGATTCAGAGATTTAGTTAAGATTTTGAAAACAGCTGTATATCCTAATGTGTTATATACAGCCACAGAAAACTCACCCTATAAGTCTGCATCTAATCAAGGCTTCTCTTGTGGAATTACTACTTTATTCACTAGCCCACAGAATACAAGGGGAAGTAAGAGATGCTAAATGCCAACAGGATTTCAGGAAGTTGCAGAGTGATCAGCTCCTTGGAGAAAAAGCTCAAGATTACAAGAAATGCACATTTTCAAAGTCAGATGGGAGTGTTAGGATGATCTTTCCTTTTCCACAGAACAAGGCACATAATGTGAGATAGTTTCCCCAATACAAACACATTATCCAATGAAGTTTTATACAGAATTCACAATAGTATATAATATTGGCTTAACTACTTCAAGTGATCAGGACTCCACCACATCTTTAGGAAAGGTTACTTACTTCTATTCTGTGAGTAAACACTTTGAATTTATCCACCTAGAATTTCCAAACATTAGTTTTTACTGCAACTTTTTTTATCCTAGATTAAAGAAATATTTGCTAGATTGCTGTCTAGTAATATGCTTTTTTTTTTAAATTTATTTTCTGTGAACAAAATAAATAGATTGAGTTTCCTACATTTCACAGAATCACAGAATCACAGAATCTCTAGGTTGGAAGAGACCTCAAGATCATCGAGTCCAACCTCTGACCTAACACTAACAGTCCCCACTAAACCATATCCCTAAGTTCTACATCTAAACGTCTTTTGAAGACTTCCAGGGATGGTGACTCAACCACCTCCCTGGGCAGCCTGTTCCAATGTCTAACAACCCTTTCAGTAAAGAAATTCTTCCTAACATCTAACCTAAAACTCCCCTGGCGCAACTTTAGCCCATTTCCCCTCGTCCTGTCACCAGGCACATGGGAGAACAGGCCAACCCCCATCTCGCTAGAGCCTCCTTTAATATACTTATACAGAGTGATAAGGTCACCCCTGAGCCTCCTTTTCTCTAGGCTGAACAAGCCCAGCTCCTTCAGCCGCTCCTCATAGGACTTGCTCTCCAGGCCCCTCACCAGCTTCGTCGCCCTTCTCTGGACCCGCTCAAGCACCTCGATGTCCTTCTTGTAGCGAGGGGCCCAGAACTGAACGCAGTACTCGAGGTGCGGCCTCACCAGAGCCGAGTACAGGGGGACGATCACCTCCCTAGCCCTGCTGGTCACAGTGTTTCTGATACAAGCCAGGATGCCGCTGGCCTTCTTGGCCACCTGAGCACACTGCTGGCTCATATTCAGCCGACTGTCCACCATCACTCCCAGGTCCTTCTCTGCCTGGCAGCTCTCCAGCCATTCCTCTCCCAGCCTGTAGCTCTTCTTGGGGTTATTGCGCCCCAGGTGCAGGACCCGGCACTTGGCCTTGTTAAACTTCATACAGTTGACCTCAGCCCATCGGTGCAGCCTATCCAGATCCTCCTGCAGAGCCTTCCTACCCTCAAGCAGATCGACACACGCACCTAGCTTGGTGTCATCTGCAAACTTACTGAGGGTGCACTCAATGCCCTCATCCAGATCATTGATGAAGATGTTAAAGAGGACCGGCCCCAGCACCGAGCCCTGGGGGACGCCACTAGTGACTGGCCTCCAACTGGACTTGGCTCCATTTACCACAACTCTCTGGGCCCGGCTATCCAGCCAGTTTCTAACCCAACGAAGCGTGCGCCAGTCCAAGCCAAGAGCAGCCAGTTTCTTGAGGAGAATGCTGTGGGAAACGGTGTCAAAAGCCTTGCTGAAGTCAAGGTAGACCACATCCACAGCCTTTCCCTCGTCCACCCAGCGCGTCACTTTGTCGTAGAAGGAGATCAGGTTCGTCAAGCAGGATCTGCCTTCCATAAACCCATGCTGACTGGGCCTGATCGCCTGCTTGCCCTTCAAGTGCCGCATGATGACTCCCAAGAGGATCTGCTCCATGAGCTTCCCTGGTACTGAGGTCAAACTGACCGGCCTGTAGTTCCCTGGGTCTGCCCTCCGGCCCTTCTTGTAGATGGGCGTCACGTTTGCTAGCCGCCAGTCAGCTGGGACCTCCCCCGATAGCCAGGACTGCTGATAAATGATGGATAGGGGCTTGGCCAGCTCCTCTGCCAGTTCTCTCAGTACTCTTGGGTGGATCCCATCCGGCCCCATCGACTTGTGCACATCCAAGTGCCGTAGCAGGTCACCAACCAGTTCTTCGTGGATGGTGAGGGCCACATCCTGCTCCCCGTCCCCTTCCACCAGTTCTGGGTACTGGGTATCCAGAGAGCAACCGGTTTTACCACTAAAGACTGAGGCAAAGAAGGCATTGAGCACCTCCGCCTTTTCCTCATCTCTTGTAACTAAGTTTCCCCCCGCATCCAGTAAAGGATGGAGATTCTCCTTAGTCCTCCTTTTTGTGTTGATGTATTTATAAAAGCGTTTTTTGTTATCTTTAACGGCAGTAGCCAGCTTGAGCTCCAGATGAGCTTTGGCCTTCCTAATTTTGTCCCTGCACAGCCTCGCTACATCCTTATAGTCCTCCCTAGTGGCCTGCCCAATTTTCCAAAGATTATAAACCCTCTTTTTCCTCCTAAGCTCAAGCCACAATTCTCTGTTGAGCCAGGCTGGTCGTCTTCCCCGCTGGCTCATCTTTGGGCACATGGGGATAGACCGCTCCTGTGCCATTAGGATTTGCCTCTTGAATAGCACCCAGCCTTCCTGAACCCCTCTGCCCTTCAGAACCGCCTCCCATGGGACTCCACCAACCAGTGTCCTGAGCAGCCTAAAGTCAGCCCTCCGAAAGTCCAATACAGTGGTTTTACTGGTTCCCTTCCTGGCCCCGCCAAGAATAGAGAACTCCACCATTTCGTGGTCACTCTGCCCAAGACTGTTCCCGACAATCACATCCTCCACCAGTCCTTCTCTGTTTGTGAAGAGAAGGTCTAGCAGGGCACCACCCCTGGTAGGTTCACTAATCAGCTGCGTCAGGAAGCTATCTTCCACTTTCTCCAGAAACCTCCTAGACTGCTTCCTCTGGGCTGTGTTGTGCTTCCAGGATATGTCAGGGAAGTTGAAGTCCCCCACGAGTACAAGCGCCGACGATTTCGCAACTTCTGTCAGCTGCCTGTAGAACTCCTCATCCGTCTCCTCATCCTGGTTCGGCGGTCTATAGCAGACCCCGACCAGGACACTAGCCTTGTTGTCCCTGCCGATCCTAACCCAAAGGGACTCGATCTTGTCATTCCTAGCCTCGAGTTCTACAACATCGAAAGACTCTCTAATATAGAGAGCCACACCGCCACCCCTTCCATGCTGCCTGTCCCTTCTGAAGAGCCTATAGCCAGGCATCGCAGCACTCCAGTCATGAGACTGGTCCCACCACGTTTCCGTGATGGCAACCAAGTCGTAGCCTGCCCGCTGCACGATGGCTTCCAGCTCCTCCTGTTTGTTACCCATGCTGCGTGCATTGGTGTAGATGCACTTCAGCTGGGCCTTTACCTTATCCTCCGGCCTTGCCACTGCTCCCCCTGGTACAGCCCCAACAGTCCTCGCTCCAGCCCCATCCCCCTTCTTACCTAGTTTAAAGCCCTATCAATGAGCCCCGCCAGCTCCTGGCCCAGGATCCTTTTTCCCCTAAAGGATAGGGACCCGTCTACGGCCACCAGACCAGGTGCTGAGTAAACTGCCCCATGGTCGAAAAACCCAAGATTTCTGCGTAGGCACCAGCCCCGGAGCCACGTGTTTAACAGGTGGGCTTTCGTTGTCCTCTCCGTACCCCTCCCTGTCAACGTAGGGACGGACGAAAAAACTACTTGCACTCCTGCTCCGTCCACTAACCGTCCCAGTCCCCTAAAGTCTCTTTTGATAGCCTTCAGGCTTCTGTTGTCAATGTCATCAGTGCCCGCCTGGATTATCAGGATTATCAGGATTATCAGGAGCGGATAATAATCAGAGGGGCGCACCAGGTTGGGGAGCTTCCTGGCCACGTCCCTGACCCTGGCCCCAGGGAGGCAGCAGACTTCCCTACGGGTAGGGTCAGGCCGACAAATAGGGCCCTCATTTCTTGCTATGTTTTACTAAACACTTTTTTCCCACCCTCTCATCTTTAATTATCCTTTTAAAATGTGAACAACAAAACTACATTCAGGATACTAACAGCAGTTTACAAATGCAATATTCAATTTCCATAGGTCAGGTTTATCCTCAGCATTACAGTGTCTAACCAAGACATTGGTTATCCAGTATCTCCAGATTCTTTCCAACATCAGTTCAGTTCAAGATATTGTCTCTCATCTCAACCTACAACCTATATTTTTATTTTTATTTATTTTTATTTTTATTTTTATTTTTATTTTTATTTTTATTTTTATTTTTATTTTTATTTTTATTTTTATTTTTATTTTTATTTTTATTTTTATTTTTTTTCCACTATATGCATGACCTTGGATTTGGTACTATTTGTGTTTTTCAAATGAGCTTTCTTCACCAAGAAATCTGGATTAGTTCATAAATCTGACTGGACCTGGTCATTACGTATTAGTTGAGCTAGTCAAAACACATTTTTTTTCAGTTGTTGGAAATTTTATTTATTTGCTAATAATTTAGTTTCAGTTTTTATCAGATCCCAGTACATGTCCAAATTAGACAATGAACTGGCAGGTCTGCCCCAGGGCACTGACCCCACAAATGACCCCTTACAGCCTTTAAATAAATCTGACATTCTTGTCCTGACACTGTTTGCAGGAAAAACTGTCGGGAACATTATTTCATTATTTTCCTGTGCATCTACCTATTTGTTGTACTCACGACTGAAAAAAAGAAAAAAAAAAAAAAGAAAAAAGAAAGGAAAAAAGAAAAAAAAAGTGTATGCTTTATGAACATCAGAAAGGGACAAACACAATACAGTTTTTATGAAACCATATTTAAATCCCAAATTCAAAATTTGTCACAACTTTTCAGCATCTAAAATTGGAAGCACTGTCTAAAACCAATGAGAAGAATGCTTGCACATTCATGCTGCCTTAGGTGTCTAAGGTGTCTCTATATTGTCCCTCTTGCAGAATAACTGGACTTTTGTGCAAACAAATTCATTGGCAGCACTTGGAAGTAACAATATCCACACCTCATTGCCAGAGGTTGTTAGGACATTGGCTTTGGACAATGAGTGTTTTCAGGGGCTTGCAGCAGTGATGAGGCAGTGTGGAACGGAACGGAACGGAATGGAACGGAACGGAATGGAACGGAACGGAACGGAACAGAATAGCTGAGTAGGAAGGGTCCTTCAAGAATCATCTAGTCCAACTGCCTGACTTATTCAGGGCTAACCAAAAGTTAAAGCATATTATTAAGGGCAGTATCCAAATGCCTTTTGAATACTGGCAGGTATGGGGCATCAATCGTCTCTCTAGGAAACCTGTTCCAGTGTTTGACCACCCTCACAGTAAGAAAATTTTCCCTAATCATGGAATCAAAGAATCATGGAATGTTTTGTGTTGGAAGACACAAAAGACACAAATGGGCAGAGACACTTCCCACTAGGCCAGGATGCTCAAAGTCCTGTCCAACTTGGCTATTAACACCTTCAGGGTAGGGGCATCCACAGCTTCTCTGGGCAACCTGTTCCAGTGCCTCACCACCGTCCTTAAATCTAATCTAAACCTATACTCTCAGTTTAAAGCCATTACTCCTTGTCCTATCACCACACTCCCTGTTAAAGAGTCCCTTCCCAGTTTTCCTGTAGGCCCAGGGTGAATCTCCCTGGAACAACTTTGTGCCATTCCCACACAGTGACCAGGGAGCAGACACTGACACCTCCCTCCCCACTTCTCCTGCTCAGGAAGGTGCAAAAAGCAATGAGGTCACCTCTTAGCCTGCTCTTCTCCAGAGTAGACAACACAAATGTCCTCAGCCTCTCTTCACAGGACATAATGTTTGGATTCTGTGTGCAGGAGGAAAGAGAGGGAACTGGCCATGAGTCCTGACTGCAGAGGAATAGGGTAGCTAATCTAGGGTCTGTCTAGAAATGTAGTCTCTTCTCAACTTCTAACACAGAAAATCAAGTTTCCTGAATCATGAGATACGTGTAGACACTCAGACACACATAGAAAGTCACACACCATAAGGTAGTTTGATTTGCCCTGTAGTTTTCAGGCTTCCACAGCTCATTATTTATAGGTTTCCTATGCAGTTAGTCTGTATGTACTGAGATATGCCAACAATAATATGCATTAGCTAAGTCTTGTTGTTGTGCATATAGATTTTTTGTTTGTTTTCTAAATTAGTGATTTCAAATCAGTAATTTCAGGTGGTATTGTCAGTGCAAAAATAATGATATGGCTGACTGGAATAGATATCGTATATTAACCTTTAATTTACTCCTGACATAATAGGTTCATTTAAAACACATAAAAGCAATCCAGCTCTGACTGTTTCTATTAGGAAATTACTTTCTTTGATCATACCAGCTACCATACAGAGAAACTAGTATACAAAGAAACAAAAATGTGACTTTGGTTTCACCTTGTCAATGACCAACATTTTTTTCTCTTCTCCTGGAAATGTCTTCTTTTTCCAGAATTAGGACTAAAACAAAATGTTTAAACAAAACACTTAAGAAAAGTAGATGCATATTCTACATGTACTAACATGCATGTTCAGGACCATATTCATGATTTGGCACTGCACAGTGTTTTAAATGTCATTGTGAATTACATGGTTCATAAGACTACCACAAAAATTGACTGAGGAGGGTTTGGCTCCTTTTTTGTCAAGTTTCCTTTTTTTTTTTTTTTTCAATCTAGCAGTTGACGCTAGCAGTTGAAGCTTGTTAACTTAAAAGGAGAAACTACATCCTCATGAATGCAGCTGTATAAATATTTTAACAACATTATAGATACTTTCCCTAGTGCTGCAGCACATACTAGTTTCAGCTTCTAAGCACATATGTATAGTTCATATTTCAGCTGGGAAGGAAGGCAGAGAAAGAGGGTAGGTGAGGCTCAGCCAGATAAGAAAGAAAATGATTACCAAGTGACCAGCTTGGCACTGCAGCTATTTTTCAATTAAGTCCCTCTGGGGTGCTTTTTGGGATTCAATTCTGAGGAGCATTTTCAAAGCTTATTATTACAATCATTTTTTTGCAAACATGCCTCATCCAGAGTCATTTATACAAACAATGGCAATTCCTATTGGAAAGAAGTGGGGCAAGGCAGAGAATCTTGCTTTTGAAGTATGGAGTTGCTGCTAGGTGCTCTTAATTTCCAAAGAGATGTTTAATTCAGTATTAATGTAAAATTCAGTGTGGTTTGGAAACAAGAAAGAGAAAACTTATTAAGGTATCATCAATATATGTGTAAACTGTTTTGAAGGAAAGCATGCTGCTCCAGCATAGAGCATGAGAAAAATGTTCTAGATATTTTTGTAGCTAAATTTAAAGGGCCACTTGCCAGGCTTCTGTGCAAGACAGAAGTAACCTTACAGGACAAATGTAGAGCTTTACAGGAGCAAATCCTTGCATCTATCTTTGTGCAACATTGTGCTTCACATTCACTTGACCTGAGAGTGGTAACTATCACCCTTAAAGGACAGCCCTTCTCTCTTCTGGGCAAGTCAGATGCTTTCAAGTACTCAACACAAGCTCCACATCACCCAGGAAATCTTTTTGGTCCTGTTTTCTATCTATACAAAATAATACTTTTATGAAGTAGAACCTTTCTGATTTTCACTTCACTAAACTGTAACAACCACAAAATTATAGAAAAGTATAAAATCTGCGTGTGGGTTTTTATTTTTTATTCCCCCCCCCCCTCAGTTTTCAAAGGATTTGAGGTCTTTTGCATTCAAATCACAGAGAAAGGAAACCCTAGGGTTTTAACAGGGGTTTTAACTCTAGGGTTTTTCAAAATATAGAATGCAATGAGGACTATTGCCCCATATAGCTAATAATAAGCTATACTTTATTAATAAGAACCTGGTTTGGCCAGTTATAGAACAGTTCTTAATAAAACATACTTTTCTCCTACTGGGGAAAAAAAGGTTTCTGATGTAATATTGCAACATTGGTCTTTTAATACCATATGACTTCTGATAAATTATTGACTACATTTTCCTAAATAATGTATTCTCATCAGTTCAAAAAAATCAGTAAAGCACAGGAGGACTAAAGCATGTTACGGGTAAGAATCCTATTTGTGTAGTCACGTTCACTTAGAAAACAGAGCATTGCTAGCATTGAAATAAACTTTACTATTACTATTATTATTATTAAATAATAAATTCCTTTTTTGAAATACCTTAAGTTTCAAGACACTGAATTTACACTAGGAGCACGGTGGCCCATATCAAAGCCTTAGATTATGAACTGGGTTACCTCATCTCCAGCCCCATATCTGGCTATGTCCTGCTGTTCCCTGTAACCCTGTTCCCTGGACATGCCTCATCATCTCTTCTGGTCTAAGGCTGTCAACATGTCCTGTCACTGCCATCCCATGGAACTTCTCCTTGGTCCTTGAAGGCACTTCCTGTGCTATGGTCACCCTCATCCCACCCCAGTTCATGCTCCCACCCTGGAGTAGCCCTGCTCTTGCCACTCCCTAATCCAGCCAGATGACAGTTTGGCCAGGTACAGATTGTATACGGGAAAGCACAGTGCTGATAGATGATGTGAATGTTTTCTAGTCTCAGGTTTTAAAAATGTTCTGCTTCTCTCAGTGCCTCTCGCCTGCATTGTATAAGAATGTGTAAAACTAAACTACAATTTTCATACAAAACCCTTATATGTATACAGGGATATTGCAATTGCCTACCATTACAGTACAATTACAGCTGTTTACTACATGTAGACTGTTTTCCAGCCACCTTCTTCAACCCTTCTTTCTGATCTCTGCTTCTCTTTATTTCTGAAATTGAATTCTGCTCCAAAATTTAACTAACTTGCTGAGACCAGATAAAAATTATATAGTTAATTCAGCAAAATGATTTTCACCCTTGACCTTTTCCTTTAATAACCAAGACCATTCCAGTTATGCTGAACAAAATAAATAAATAAATAAATAATAAAAATACATTTTCTTGTTTTCTGTGTTTGTGCTGCTGATGAGGGACTGCTCTTAATTTATGACAGTTTTCCATATTTTCATCCTTGAACGCGTAGTGGTGTCACATGAGCAGAAGCCTTTGAGGTGCAGCCTGATGTTGTCTCAGTGTTGTTTTATTTTAATTGCAACTGAACAAAACAGGACTCATTCTCAGATCCTCAGCTCATTTGCTGTTAAAGAGTGCCTGCTGAGCCTGACGTTGTCTTAGCAGTTTTGTAATGTCTCTGGTTCCTCTGGTGGACATTACACAAAACTATAGCATGAGAAAATCTTTGGTCATTCCTGGCATATTTTGTGGGGCAGTCCAACTTTTCCAATATCCTTTCTTCTGTGTACATATGGCATTCCCTCTCTTGAAGCACCTTATCAACCCAGCTAGCCTTGTTTCTTCACATACAAAAAATACTTTTTCCTTGATGGACTGGCCAGTATGAACATGATCGCTGGGCTCAAGGTGACACCTTCTATCTATGTATGTTTTGAGAAATTGTTTAGGAACAGTGCAGAGTCTCATTTTATGTTAAAGTTTCTCAGTATTTCCTAGAAAGTTGTGCAAGTTTCAACATGGCCAGTGTTGCCTTTTCTTTACAGATTTGTCATTTCCTTCCTCCTAACCTTCACTAAAGACAATGAATGAAGTACTGCATTCTGCAGTCTCACAGACTTCACTTCAGGACATGTTTCACATTTTCCTCACTATCTTAGTGGTTATTTCCTAGCACTATGTCTTTACTACTTGTTAGCTGTGCAGGCCCTTTATAATTCTTCTCTTTCAGTTTGAGAATATTCTGGTGCTGCACTGAGGTTAAATATATGGATTGCTCTGTCCAGCAGCTGGTGCCACTGCTGTTTGCAAACATCTATAAACCTTCTTTCCCAGGACTCTTTTATCAACGTACTGCATTTACCCACTGGTCTCGGACTGTTTTCTTTTTATAAAGCACTAGCACTTGGTCCAACTCATATATAATACTGCTTTTCAGTGTGGCTGAGGTTACATTACAGCTGGAATTAATTTTTTTCACTGATAGCATAGTTGCAAAATACAGAAGTAAAATGGATGTCACCTTTTTAAAGATGTGATGTTTTAGAAAAATGTAGTACTCAATGAATATTATATTGACATATGATACGTGAAATATTGAAAAACTATTGCATCAGTGTGCTCTAAGTGTTATATATGTTTCTGTATGTATGTGTTCTAGTACATGGGTGTTCACTGTTCCTATAAGCCCACAACTCTGATAGAAATAAATGTAATTCATATTGTTTTGGTTGGATAAGGAACATGAAACTAGAATAAAAACAACTCTAACTAAATAGGATTGGATCCTACAGATGCAGCAGGAAGTGTTAGAAAACCAAGGTATACTTCCCTACACAAGGCAGCAAGGCTGCTTATTACTCTGTGATCTATTACCTCAGTTCTTGTATTCTGAACAAACTAGACCGTGCTCTAAGAATTTGGCAGCTGGACTCACCCAGGCCTGATGGGGTAATCATAATACAGTAAATCCTAAAAGGTTGGCTGGTATTATTTAAACATAAATAATTCTCAGCAGAGAGGAAACAGTCTAGGAGGTTTCTAGAGTGTGTGGAAGATAGCTTCCTGACACAGCTGGTGAGTGAGCCAGCTAGGGATGGTGTTCTGCTGGGCCTTTTGCTTGTAAATAGAGAAGGACTTGTGGGTGATGTAAAGGTTGGATGCCATCTTGGGCACAACGATCACAAATAGTAGTTTTGGGTTCTTGAAAATGTAAAGGGGGGTGAGGTGTGGGGGTGTGGGTGTAGCAGAAAAGCCACCCTGGACTTCTGGCCTGTTAAGGAAACTGCTTGGTAGAGTCCCTTGGGAGGCAGCCCTTAAGGGCAATGTATTCCAGGAAGGCTGGACACTCTTCAAGAAGGAAGTCCTAATGGCACAGTAGCAGGCCATCCCCATGTGCTGAAAGATGAGCTGGCATGGAAGAAGACTGGTCTGATTGAACAGAGAGCTGTGGCTAGAGTTCAGGAAGAAAAGGAGGATTCATGACCTTTGGAATAAGGGGCGGGCCACTAAGGAGGACGACAAAGATGTCGTGAGGCTGTGCAAGGAGGTAATTATAAGGGCCAAAGTCCAGCTGGAGCTCAATCTGGCTATTGTTGCTAAAGACAATAAAAAAATGTTCTTATAAATACATAAACAATGAAAGGACTAAGGAAAATATCCATCCTTTATTGGATGTGGGGGGAAAACATAGTGACAAGAGATGAGTAAGAGGCCCAAGTATTTAATGTATTCTTTGTCTCAGTCTTTAGCAGCAAGACCAGTTGGTCACTCAGGCCTCTGAGCTGTTAGACAGGAACAGGGAGGAGAATGAAGCTGTAATAATCCATGAGGAAATGGTAGTGACTGCTACTCCATGTAGATGTTCACAAGTGTATAAGGCCATGTGGGATTCACCTGAGGGTACTGAGGGAGCTGGTGGAAGTGCTTGTCAAGCCACTTTCCAGCATTTATCAGCAGTCCTAGCTATTAGGGGAGGCTTCAGTCAACTGGCGGCTAGCTGACCTTGGTGCCAGGAGGCTCATGGAGTAGATTATCTTGAGTGATCACACAGCACTTACAGGACTTACAGGACACTTACAGGACAACCAGGCAATTAGGCCCATTCAACATAGGTTTATCAAAGGCAGGTCCTGCTTGATGAAACTGATCTCCTTCTATTACAAGTTGATGCACTCAGTGGACGAAGGAAAGGTTATGCATGTGGTATACCTAGACTTCATAAAGGGTTTGGTACTAGGTTAAAAGGTTGGATTAGATGATTTAGAGGTCCTTTCCAACCTGAACAATTCTATGATCGTATGATCTTATGTCCTCTTTCCACCACTGAATTGGGAGTGGCTATTTTCCTTCTAATCATGCTCATTTTAATTATATTTACAATACATGCCTAAACTTTTAGTGTTTCTTTCTTGCTGCTTGAGCTCCTGAAGCTTAGCCACACACTCTTGTTCTGGAGCAGGGATTGTTACCTCTTAAATACTACCCTGGATAGCTCACTCACCCTTGTTTTGGAGTCCTTCCAATGTGGTCTAATTCATTGCTTTGAAATAATCCCTCCTGGAAACTAGTGTCACAACTGATCTTGTCTCTGATACGTTTTGAAAACTAACTTCTGCCAAACTGACTGGTCTTGTGTAACTTTACCAAGAAGAGAAAGATAAGGGGCAACATTAGAAAGTAAGCATGGGAGTAATGGTTCAAGCCAGAGATGCATCCTGCTTTGTGTCCTTTCTCTGCCATTGGCTAGAAGCAGACACCTATGAAGGCAGATAGGAAGGGAAAAGTAAATTGCCATTATTTCCTGAAATGTTGTCACAGCACAGTGGATTGTATGTGTTCAGTAATCCTTACAAAATTTCTCTTCCATAATAGCAATCTTTTCATGTTCACGGTAATGAAAATTGGGAGAAATTATCTAGGGCTATAGAAGTACTTATATCACTGAAAAAAATGCCTTGATTTGAAAAACAATCTGTCAGAAATCGATACACAGGGATAAATAATATTTAAATAACAAATTATTTAAACGAGTGGTATGAATTTTAACTAATCTTTGAGTCTTATATTTAAATATAAGTCTTATATTTAAATATGAAAAAAATGATGATTTTTTCCTGGAAAAGTAGAGATAAATCATCTTTGTCAATTTTTAAAATGAGATGAGATTAACTGCTTCAGGCAAGAAATTCTACTTCTTTCTGTTCAATACAGGATATGTTTGGGGTGATTTAGGTTTAGACTGGGCACCCAAACTCAGATGCAGATCAATCTTCTCTAGAAGACAGATCAGATTCAACCCTTTGTCTCTTCTGAAGTGCTTTCCAGTCATTTGATACTAAAAACATTATTTCTGGCCATGCTATCTTCCTAACTTCCTAATCTTTCCTTTAAAAGTGATAGTAATGAACTTTATCCTCATATTCTTATTTTTATACTCATGTCCTCCAGACTGGCTATGAACACATTTAATTCTTGTTATCACCGCTTTCCCAGTTATGCAAAATTACTTTGTTATTCTGGAAATAAGCAACACAGGTAGTCTGAGTCTTTCCATGTTTCCTGTTGATCTGTTCCAGTGCGTTGCTTTCTTTTCCTATTAATCACCCTCTCTTCCTTGCTGTGAGCACTAGTAGACAGATCCCTTCTACTTTGTTTCATGCATTGTGCACTAGCTAATTACATTAGAGGACTTGTGTTTGTAAGTCTGGATTGTTTCTTTATTTATGACAGCTATCTTTACAAACGTGGTAGAAATGCAGGAAGAAGTGCCTTGGGTGCAGACTGATGTCCTGCCACTTCCTCCAAAGAAAAATCTCATGAAACTCCACAAAGGGAAATGCAAAATTCTGCACCTAGGAGGAATAACACCTAGCACATGGTGGTGTAGCAAGATGCCAGCAGACCTAAAGAGGTGATTCTTCCTTTCTGCTCAGTACTGGTGAAGCCACAATTGGAGTGTGGGGTACAACCTGCCCCCTTTCCAGTACAAGAGAGACCTGGACATACTGAAAAGAGTCCAACAAAGGGACATGATAGTGGTTATGGGATGGGACCATCTGTCCTATGAGGAAAGGCTGAGAGGACTGGAACTGTTCAGGCTTAGGGGGCATTTTACCAATGTATATAAGTACCTGAAGGGAGGATGTAAAGAGGGCTGACTCTTTTCAGTGATACACCCAGCAATAGGAAAAGGGGCAATGGGTACCGACCAGAACAAAGGAGGATCCCTCTGTATATCAAGAAAAGATTTTTTAATGCGAGGGTGACTGAGCAGTGGCACAGGTCATTGACAGGTTGTGGAGTCTTTTGTAGAGATCTTCAAAAACCACCTGGACATGCTACTGGGCTTCCCTGCTTAAAGAGTAGGCTAGACCAGCTGACATTCCCAGGTCCTTTCCAACCTCAACCATTCCGTGATTCTGTCATTCAAACTGTTCTTGGTTTTGGACCTTTTAGAGCCCCCATAAAGGATAACTATCTTTGAAATACGATAAGAATAGAGACCAAGTACAACATCAGCATTGATGGAATGCCATCCTGAAATCCAGGTCTCATGAGCAGTCAAGCATTCTCTCTCCTTCAGGGGGAAATATAAATATAATATATATATATACACAAATATATATTTATATATAAGCATATATTATTTTTCAATAATATATATATATGATATATGCATATATATGATATATATATTATTGAAAATAATTATTTTAAAGTACACTGTTTTATTTACCTTATTTTTGTTTTGTATCCAATAATATTCTAGTGAATGATAAAACAGTCTGGGGACAAGAATTTGAACTGGGTCTACCCCTCCTTACAAGGAGTAAGCTAACCTTTTGACTAAGGAGCTAGATCCCTTTGTCTTATCTTCTGGGCCTCATAAATCTCGTATACTTGCCTGCTCTGCGGCCCAGCTTTCTTGTTTCTTTTTTTTTTTTTTTTTCCTAGCCATTCTATGTCCCACTTAGTAGATAAATTTTCCATGAAAACAAAAAATCAAGAATATAAACCCTGAAATCTGACGTAGACACCTGCAACTCAGATCTTACTTCAACTGAGAAATTATTTAATTATTACACTATTTATTAAAGATAAGGACTAGTGTTGTTATCCAAATATTCATTTCCAGCAACTGACTTTTTAAAATGAAACATGTCTGTTGGACATTTATCTAAATTCTGTACTCTTCAATTTGAATGATTTGTGATGCTTAATGTTCAGTGCTGAATTAGACATCTACATTCCCAGAGAATTAATATTTGTTTTTCTTGCTGTTACTTTTTATTATTACAATTTTTAAGCTTTTTCTTGCCTAGGTTAGAAGAAACACATTAGTTTGGATTATTAATATAATTTTAAATATTCAATGTTCAATGTTTATTTTTTTGTATTGTTTTAATTTTTATTTTTAGAACTGAAGCTGGAGATTTTTCTTTTGAAACTGTAAAACTGGCCACTGTAAAATGTTCAAGGTTGTTCTTCTTAAATTGTCTCATTTTTGCTAATGAATTTATATACGAAAAGTAGTAATGAAAAAGTAGTAATGAAAAAGTTTTGTCTCCTGTTAAGAAAGTGTTGTAATGAAAGGATTTACAGAGTTTCAATCAACTTTTTTTTTTTTTTTCTTCTTTGTTTCTTTTATGCATTTAAGTACTAAAATCTATTTCACAATAAGAAAAAAAAATGGGGATTAGAAGAATAAGAAAAACATTGATCTTCAAGTTTTGGGAACTTGTCATATAAAAACATACAGACTTCCAAAATAGCATAACTTAAGTAGGAAAATAAGGAAATTTAGGAAATTCCACATGCTAGAATTTCTGTCAAAATACCTTTCTGCTTTTGCCCATAGGTTCTTTCTGAAGTGTGTGGATTTGCTAAATATGCAGCAAAGTTACTTCAGCACTTGTAGAGTAAGGAGCATGTAAAGAAAAGGTGTCCATCTTTCTCAGATATCTCCTTAACTGAGCCCTACTAATTCATAGAAACACAGAATGACTTGGATTGGATCATCTAATTCCAACCCTCCCACCATGGGCAGGGACACCTCTCCCTAGACCAGGTTGCTCAAAGCCCCATCCAACCTGGCCTTGAATGCTTCCAGGGATGGGGCACCCACAACTTGTCTGAGCAACCTGTTCACATTTCATAGAATCATTAAGGTTGGAAAAGACCTCCAAGATCATCTGGTCCAACCATCCCTCTACTGCCAATATAACCCTTTAAACCACGTCCCAAAGCACTACACACAACCTTTCCTTAAACCTCCCCAGGGACAGTGATGCCACCACCTCTCTGGGCAACCTGTTCCAATGACTGACTACTCTTTCTGGGAAGAAATATCTTCTAATTTCCAATTAAACCTCCCCTGGCACAACACGAGGCCATTCCCTCTAGTCCTATTACTAGTTATCTGTGAGGAGAGATCGACCCCCAGCTCTCCACAACTTCCTTTCTGGTAGTTGGAGAGAATAATAAGGTCTCCCCTGAGCCTTCTCTACTCCAGACTGAACAACCCCAGTTCCCTCAGCCGCTCCTCATAGGACTTGTTTTCCAGGCTCTTCCCCAGCTTTGTAGTCTTTCTCTGAACATGCTCCAGGGCCTCAATGTCCTTGTAGTGAGGGGCCCAAAGCTGAACACAGTACTTGAGGTGCGGCCTCACCAGAGCAGAGTACAGGGGGGTAATCACCTTGCTGGTTCTGCTGGCTGCATTATTCCTGATATAAGCAAGGATGCCATTGGCCTTCTTGGCCACCTGGGCACACTGCTGCCTCATGTTCAGGCAAGCATCAACTAACAACCACAGAATCTATTTGTCTGCACAGCTTTCCAGCCACTCTACTAAGCCTGTAGTGTTGCGTGGTGTTGTTGTGGCCAAAGTGCAGGACCCAGCACTTAGCCATGTTGAACCTCATTTCATTGGATCTGCCCATCAATCCAACCTGTCCAGATCCCTCTGCAGGGCCTTCCTAACATCTAGCATATTGACACTTCCCCTGACTTGGTGTTGTCTGTAAACTTACTGAGGGTGTACTCAATTTCCTCATCCAAATCATCAGTAAAGATATTAAAGAGGATGGGCCCCCACACCAGCTTCTGAGGAACACCACTGGTTACTGGTCATCAGCTGGATTTCAATCCATTCACTACAACTCCCTAGGCCTGGCTGTCCAGTCAGTTTTTAACCCAGAAAAAAGTGTGCTTGTCCAAGCCATGGTCTGCCAGCTTCTCCAGAAGAATACTCTGAGAGACTGTGACAAAGGCTTTCCTGAAGTCTAGGTAGAATACGTCAACTGCCTTTCCCTCATTGACTAGGTGGGTCACTTGGTCATAGAAGGAGATGAAGTTGGTCAGGCAGGACTTGCCTTTGTCCCGCATATGCTGTGTGATTACATTCAAGATGACCTGTTCCATCACCCTTCCATCACCTTTCCTGGCACCAAGGTCAGGATGGCAGGCCTGTATTTCCCTGGGTCCTCCTTACAACCCTTCTTATAGGTGGGCATCACATTAGCAAGTCTCTAGTCATTCAGGACCTCTCCAGATGACCATGACCACTGACAGATGATGGAAAGCAGTCCAGCAATCACATCTGCCAACTCCCTCAGCACCCTCATGTGGATGCCATCTGGCCCCATGGACTTGTGACAGTCCAGGCAGAACAACAGATCTCTAACTGTTTCCACCTGAACTGTGTGGGGTTTCTCCTGTTCCCCATCCCAGACTTCCAGGCTGGGAGGCTGAGCACTTCATTTCGCAGTTGACTCTCCAATTTAAATATGTCTACTGATTACAGCTACATACAACAATATAGGACTCCATCACCTGGGGTCTAAAACCAGTCATTCTAAATTGTATGAACAGGACAGTCTCAAGGAAGTGAAATGGGTTGGGTCATGTTTGCTACATAAAGTACATAACTCTATAGAATGGGGTCCCTAGTCAGATGGTCTATATATAGAACTTTTTAGGTCAAATCGAACATCTTATAGGAGAAACCAACTAGTGAATGAAAAACCTGCTTGTTTCAATATCTGACCACCACGTCTTCTCCAACTCCAATTCATGGCATGAAGAGAAGATGCATTTTGCCATTGTCTCTGTGTACAAGGTGGAAGCAGTACAAATAGGTTGCAATCCAAATTGTTTCAGAATTTTCTTGGACACCATGTGATACATCTTCTGCCTCTGAGCAAAATTGTGTTGTCACTTTTATCCTTTAGGAAGATGGGGGCTTCCCTTTTAGCTGACTTGAAAAATAGTGCAAAAGTCTTTAAAGAGCAGGTGCTGTTAGATCTGTTCCACCAGCATTTTCAGTGACCTTATATGCTTAGCACAGCCAAGTATTTTTTTTAACTCTACATCTCTACCTTTTTCCCTCTCAGCTATCAAATTCCAGAAAGAAGTGCAAGACATTAATATCTCAGCTGGAACAACCAGGACTGAATATTATTGAATTTTCTTATTAAATGTGGCATTTTCATTAAAATCCCTTTCTTCCTCCTGAAAAATCATGATGCTGTATTATCTGTTCTGATACAATAGCATTGCAGCAAGTGCCTAGGAGGTAATACAGTTTAAGAAAACAATTAAATATGATAGCTGGCCAAAGGCAATTTACACTTTTGTTTCCTTCTTGGCAGGTTATATTTTTAGCAACAAGTTCTGCACCTGAAGCATCAGTGCATTACTTTCATAGTGACATAAGGGAGAGAAAAGCTATTTCATGTAATCCCATCTACAAGTATGGGTGAGTCTGTCAAGAACAACAGGAGTTAGATGTTTGTGTTAAATTCAAGGTACTGTCATGCGAACGTAAAAAGCACTTCAGCAATAAGAATGTGGAATCATCAAAGTAAAGTGAATGACAAACTGCAAATCTGTCTCATAGTGTTGTGCAGAATTACAGATATTGCCTCCCTAAAAATTCTTTGCCCATCTGAAATCTGTTTGCTCTGTATAGACATAAATAATGATTAAAGTTTTTTTCAGCCATAGTTATTTACTGTTAGCTTCCCTTTTTCTACTGAACTTCTGCATATTGCAGAAAAAAATGCTATTTTAGCAAAATGATTTTAATTTCCCTGGTTTTGCCTGGCCACTTTTACCATTTCTTCTCTTCATGAGAAAGCACATATCTGGCCCTTGTCTCTAATGCCCATGAGGAGTTCCTTTCTATATGAATGCTCTCCAAAGTGAGAGCTGGGGAAATGTTTTCTGTGTCTTACCTCTGTCAGCTCCACATGAAGCATATGACTGTGAATGACATTTTGCGTAACTTTATTTTATTCATAGACTATGAATACAATAGTGGTGTTTAATGCAGATGCATGGAGTCCTCTATTGCAAAGGTTTCTTCCTCTCCTGTAATCCTGAACTGAGCCAGTGATGTGCATCTCTGTTGTGCAATGGTATATGATGACCCAAAGTAGTAGAGACAGTGGCTGCTTGAGAAATAGTTTAGATGTATCATCCCAAGACTTACCACAACAGCCATTTGATTTGACCTCGTGTGTATGCTGCCAGTTTGCATTGTGGATGAGGCTAGCTTGCACTTATCTACAGTTAACCGTGCTAACAGACACTGAGCTTCTTCCAGTAGTCAGATATGTGCTTAATTTTGACATTTTATTTGTGTGAGCTGCCCTGCTGGAATCAGTGAGATTACTCTTATACCTAGAGATGCTAATGCCAGCAGGGTTAGTGCCTAAGATGGCCCCTATTCAGGAAAGCACTCAAGCCTGTGTCTGCCTTTCCCTATTCAACAAATCCCATTAATGGATCTCAAGTATGTGCCTAAGTGCTTTCTTAAGCCTGAGCAGTGATAGCTTATATAATTGGGGTCAATGAACAGAAACTGTGTTAGCAGCCATGTAATGAATGACATTTTCTCCATGTCAAGCACAGATGAAGTGTTTGAAAGCAAGGATTGGTATTATTCATTCCTATTATATACACAAAGTGCTAAAATAATACCTTAAAGTAATTGCATTCTCAAAAAGATTATTTTTTTTCTTTTCTTCCATGAAACCACTCCAACAACTAATCTACTATCTGGTCACAGAAACAATACCTCCCTTCCCCTCCCACCTCCTTCTCCCCCCAAATAAGCAAGCAAACAACCAACCAAACCAAACCAAACCAAACCAAACCAAACCAAACCAAACCAAACCAACCAACCACCACCAACAATTAAGCACTATTTCCTTTCTCCCCTCTCAAAAAGAATACAAGGCCAGCCCTTTAAGCATGTTACATTCAAGGAGTTAGTGATGTATTTTCCTCACAAAAGATATGTATGTTCTGGACGTGATTTTCTCCTACTTATATACCATCATCAGTATTTTGACTCTTCTACTTCATTTCCAAAAATAAATGAAATGAAATGAAATACAGCATTTTATTCTTTCTCACTTTCATCTTATTCCAAACATTTTCTTTTTCTAGTTCCAAAAGGTGTTTGTGTTTTTTTTTTGTTTGTTTGTTTTTTTGTTTTGTTTTGTTTATAAATACTACAGTCTCATATCAGCTATATTTTAAGAAACAACTTCATTTTGCAGTTAGCTTTCCAATAATATGTTGAAATTCAATTCCCCAACAGTAAAGCTCAACCTTAAAAGAAAGATCTCTCCTCTTGCCTTCTTCCCCCCAACACATTCCCATAAAATCTATCCATCTCAGATAATCAATATCTTTAAAAGATTTCCATGCATCTTAAAGGTATACTCTAGTTGCAATAAAACTGAGGGAGATCTTGTCCTCCACCTTCCAAAATGGGTGATGTAGAAGAAGAAATTAAAAGGAAGTAGAAGGAATACAACCAAAAGCTGAAAAGCTAACAGAAGTGATTTAAGTATAGAGAGATGACCCCAGCCCCTTGACTGTGAGGCATTGTCTGTGTCTGTTGCATGTGAAGAGGAACAATCTGTCCCTCAGCACAATCATAAATGAATTACTGCTCTTCTGCAAGAGAGGAATGAATAACAGCAGCCAAAGAGGGGGAGAATTTTTCATTGACTACAAGAGTTCTCTGCAAATCAATCATTCCTAAAAATTACTATCTCACTGAAATCCTGTAGAACTGAAAAACTGAAATTTACTTCATAAGCATACTTATTCCAAAAACAGAAATAAATTCATGTTCTAAATGAGAAACTCACCATTCTGCAAATAACACACAGTATTAAGTAATCTAGCTTCACTGTGTAGGGAAGACAGCTTTTTGAGTCTTTTCTAAGGCACTGACATTCTCTTGCTAAAGTTACTTGCCCTTTCAAAATCTACTCCTTCATAAAGGCTCAACATTTATAAAGGTTCATATTGATCTGAATAATCCCAACATGAATGATTTGAACAAAAATACTCTGGTGTTGCTTATAAAACACTTTGAGAACTACAGACAAGCAAAATTCTGATTTAAAGAAACAGATCAAATATAAGATTAAGGCATCCAACTTCAAGTGTTCCACGTTTGTGTCTGCTTCTGTGATAAGTAAGTACATTCCTATTATATGGGAACATAATGCTCTGATGTAGTCAAGGGAGATGTCAATGAGGCCCCAGGAGTGATTCAGATGACCAGATAATAGGTATCTACTGTAGGATGCAACAATTTGCTTAGACTCCATCATGTGCTCCACATCACTGTGTGTCTGTTCACAATACTGAGAGCATAGCTGCAGAGCACTACGCACAAGACACCTGTCTTGTAGTAGGTGCCTACATTCTGGTGAAGGCAACACAAAGGAGACTGCAGGTTTTCTGTAATGTACATATGTACATATCCTGTACATCCCAGGATATGATTTGAAATCACACAATTCTCCAGTTGTTTCACATCACAAGGGAGAGACTGTTTTAGTGGTTCGGTTTGGGACAGGACTGCAGACAGACCTCTTGATTGTCCCATTTGGGGATGATCCAGAGATCCTGAACAGAAACCGTTTGCAGAAAAATAAAACTGGACGTGTCCTGGGAACCTCCTAATGAATTCCCACTGCTGCATGTATTAAATCCATGGGACTTGACCCTGAACCTCACAGTGTACAAGTCACGACCTCAGCAACAACAGCTTTGCACCACAAATCCCTCCTACTGGACTACACTCATGGCTAATGGAGTGGTAGTGCTAGATTAACACTGAGATTGTTTTGCAGACTTGGGCTTTACAAACTGCATCCTTAGTAACTTAGCAGAGTTCCATAAGATGCTTTTTCAGTAGTGAGGTTTAACTGCATAGATGACAGTATGGATTTTTAGAACAGACGCCATGCCAGATTAACCATCTGGCATTACTATAATTATTAAATTATGTAGTGATAGCCCTAATGAATGACTTAAGTGGATACAAATTGGGTGTTGAAGCAAGTTGATCCCCAGTGAAATTTGGACTTAGTAGGTTAGATAGTAGAATTGCAACCTAAAAATCTCACACATTGAACAATCTAATATTCAGGCCTCATAAGAAGAGGACTTGTATTTAAAAGGCCTTATTTAAAACTTATATGAACTGCTGTGTTATGCAATTTCTTGCCATTTGATATCCAAAACCCACTGTCAGGTCTTGAATGTAAAAGTAAGTGGGAAAAATCAGATTACTGGGCTTTAGAAAACAGAGTATTAAGGTAATCATCCAGGAGAGAAGAGATCAGGGATGGTATCTGTTCTCTAAGATAAATGATTTCATAGTTTATCCACTGACGGTGAAACACAAAATGCACATACAAGACAGAACTAGCACATTTTTCTCATAAAATGAGTGCTCTGATCATAAGGCTGTAGAACCACGTTCACTCCTCTGTACCCATTCAAGTCCCCACTTGAGTCTTGAATTCTCTCCTGCAGAGGGTTTCTGCTTCAAAATGGTGGAGAGATATTTACTCTGAAGTCTTTCCGTACATCTTGCTGACTAAGGCATTTTTCTACGATATTTTAGGTGGGAAACAGTATCCTTACATTAGGACATTTCTGAACATGTGCAGGAAATGATCATTGGTTAATAAAGAATTTTTCAGTTAAACAGTGATTCATCTGATGATATCTTCATAATCAGATGAACTTGAATAATATTTTTAAAGTCAATGCTTCTGTTTCTACAGTTCAATACTCATTTTAGATGGCCACATCCTTCACCTAAGCCTCATTTCTTCCTTTATCATTACCTTTTTTTTTTTTTTTTTTTTTTTTCCTGCTTGCAAAATCTCTTAGCAAATATGTGAATGTATGCCTTCTATTCATTACTTTAAGGCTGGCTTTGTTCAATACTGAAGGCAATTTTATTAATATAAAAGGAAGCTGAAAATTTTGATTAAGTTGAAACATTTGCCTTTCAGTTGTTTTTATACCATACAGCGCAGATTGATCTTTGCAGTGTTTTCAGTGCCGGAAATGAACAAAACCTACTCCTGAATATAGCAGATGTTAAAATGTTGCTGAAAGCTCTGGAGAAGAAACATCAATTATCATTGCAACTATGTTTCAATGGAGATAACAAAATAAAAATGTCTCATTTGCAGGATCATCAAACTCATCAAGTTTCTGCTCATCACTAGACAAATCTCAGTCAGTGGCACTTTTGATCTTGAAGAATTTGAAGAAACTAATTTTCTGCACTTTTAGAGTTGAGCACAAATTCTTTCAGTCCTATGAAGGGCCTGTTTCATAGTCAAGTATTTTCAAACCAAGAATTCCTTGATTATTTTTCCTTCCTTCAAATTCAGCCTTGTAGAACGGGACAAATTCTCATTCCCTTGTGAATTAGTGAAAAGTACTCACATTTACAATATTGATTATTACTTTTACCTTTACAGAATCACAGAATTTCTTGGTTCGAAAGGACCTCAAGATCATTGAGTCCAACCTCTGACCTAACACTAACAGTCTTCCACTAAACCATATCGCTAAGTTCAACATCTAAATGTCTTTTAAAGACCTCCAGGGATGGTGACTCCACCACTTCCCTGGGCAGCCCATTCCAATGCCTAACAACCCTTTTGGTAAAGAAGTTCTTCCTAACATCCAACCTAAAACACCCCTGGCGCAACTTTAGCCCATTCCCCCTGGTCCTGTCACCAGGCACGTGGGAGAATAGACCAACCCCCACCTTGCTACAGCCTCCTTTAAGGTACCTGTAGAGAGCAATAAGGTCATCCCTGAGCCTCCTTTTCTCCAGGCTGAACAAGCCCAGCTCCCTCAGCCGCTCCTCATCGGACTTGTTCTCCAGAACAGTTAGAACAATATATTTCTACATTGTGAAATGTGAATAATGGTGTAGCCTATATTATATACAGATGAAGAGTGTGATATGAACTGCTTACTTTTCAGAAGACAGTTGATCTTGGCAGATTTAATCTCCTAATATTTCAAAGGTTTCCCTTCTCTCATCTTTTCAGATTCTACTCTTCCATTCAGAAAGGCTACATTCATTCACTCAATCAAATCTCTGTTCTGTAATTGCTTTCACAACAATAAAAATGCAGTTCTCATTACTTCCATGGTTTTAACTTCTGAAAGTTTCTGTGTATAGCTTGCAGTCTCTCTAAATCTCATATTTACCTGTTCTGAAATGCCTGAGGACTGTTATATTTCTCCCCTTACACTCTATTTCAAAGTTATCTTTTTGGCTATATAAATATTTTTTCTATAAGGAGACATTCCTGCCCAAAACATATGTTTAATGCCAACATATGCCCATAAAAACAAAGCCATTTGTGGTTCAAGCTCCACATAGGAATTTACAGTCTAGAGAAAAACAATTTGCTAAGTAAAGTGAGTACTTTTGACTGAAGTTTAGAGAAATGTATTTTTCCCTCCAAAATGATACTTAAAACTCAAAAATGTTATTCACCTTCACACTTGGAACCCTTATTCAATATCCTGAATGTCTATGACTTCAGATGCTGACTGCATCTGGAAGAATCTGGTAAACAGACTGAAAACCACAAGGCTTGTTTTCATTTTGTCTTTGACTTGTTATTTTAAACTTATAACATCACTATATTGACAGAAAGAAATAGAAATAAATTGTTCTACTGAAGAGCATCAGACATCATTTTTTGATGCTGTTTTTATGATCTCAACAACGGTAAAGTAGCCCGCACAATGCGAATGATAGCTGTCATCCTCCCATTGCCAATGGCAAATCTGCTCTCAGTGATGAAGGAACTGGGAGAGTAGAAACGTCAACAAAGTGGCCCTAATGTTGTTTTAAAGTGGGGGTTTATTTTTATACATGCTTAAGATCATCTAGAAAAAAGAATGATAATAGGAAAAAATAAAATAGCTTCTAAGGTAATTATGCTGCCATGGTTACTCTAGGGAGAGAAAGCTCATGAAAATTTGTAATGAAATTCAAATAAGATAAAACCAAGAGACAGAATCTTTCTATAGAATGTTTTACAGATAAATAAATAAATAAATAAATAAAAATTGCAAGACTGGTTTATCACCTTGACTGTGTCTGCCTAAAGCTACAGATAACAGGAATAAATAAAATCAGAGTAAAACTGTGTCCTGGAGCAAAATGTCCCTGGATTGAGAACTGACATCACTGACATTGTATAGATTCTTGTTTCAACAGAAACTTTCTCTAAACTCTGTCTAAGGGTGGTGCTGACTCTGGAGCAGCATCTAGTAGATCCCACCATCTAGGTGACATTCTTGCTACTGGAGTTGTCTGAATGCTCTTGGGGATTATTGTATATCAGAGTGGGAAGGCACAAAAGCATGTCTGAAGGTCCTGCATCAGTATCCATATGGAGAAGATTGCATTTGTGAAGAGAGAGCACCACATATCACACAAAGCCTAGTCTTCAAGGCTAAGGCAAAGAGAAACATAACTTGTGGCTCTTTTAAAAGAAAAAACAAATAAACAAACAAACAAAGAAACCAACCCCCCACCCCATTCTGCTTACATGGCATCGTGGTGTTAGCTTTTCTAGAGACGGAGGCAAGACAAGGTAGTGTCACAGTATTTTCACTGATACAGCTTGAACACTTGTGTGTTTTTGTTAATGAAACAATCTCATCAAGTCTCAGGGAAGTCTTCATTTTGAAGTTAGAATAAGGTACACTCTAACAAATCAGAATACATTAAAATATTTCTGTGAATAGACAAGGTGCCCCTGTCCACCCATTGCTAACCAAGCAAAAAAAAGCATTCTAGGGCAAGTAGCTCCTTAAGTAACAAAGCCTTTGGCATGCACATCATTTTCATAGATGAGATACCTACATTACTCTTTGTTAAACTCAAGTAAGTTTCCTAGCAACCCATTTGTTATCTCTGTGGGGGATAAAAACACACCAGCATTATATAGCAGTTGAGAGTCTTTGACAGCATCATAGTTTTTGACCACCGTAATTAATTAGCCAACATGCTGGCATCAGTCCAAAGTCCTCCTTTCCGATAAGATAAGTATCAGCAAAGTACTTTGCTTAATGCTAATGCATTTCATTTTCTCCTACATGATAAAATCAGTTTCCTTGTATCTAGTATAATGTGCAAAGTTCAGAGCATCCTAAACAAAAATCTTCAGATTAACCTCTTGTTTTTGCATGTCCAATGTCAAGAGCAGCAAATACCACATGATGAAGGTGACTTTTTAAAATTTATGTTGGCAGACAATTAATGGCCAAAATAGAAGGGCCTTCTCAAATAACCTCCTCCTTTTTCTTGTGGGCTGTTTATTTATTTTGTTTAGCTTTCTTGTTTGTTTTTAAAGCACTTTGTCCTGTAACACTATAGTGTTAGATAACAAACAAGCAGCTAGCTCCAATATTGCTTTACTTTATTAGCAGTAAAGAATAGAATCTGCAACTGAAATATTAGCATAATTGATTTATTTTGCCTTATGTATATGGTTAAACTATTGAAAGAATAAAGAAATATCAGGAAAACAAAAAGCGAACAAACATGCACAAGTGGAAAAAAAATCTCCATGATTATTTCAGACCATGTGCTGAAATAACTCTCTCTTTTTATGGCAACAGACTGTCTCTTGAAAAATCCCCACAGTACCCTGTAGCCTGGCAGTCCTCAAGTTTACTGAATGTACAAAAAATGTTGACACTAACATTTACAGGGACTTTTCTTTTACAGTAGATTATCTGTGGTTTAGCAAGCATCTACTTGAATAAATCTAGGTTTCTGCTCCATACACAATTTCACTAATAGTTCAAAATACCAGGATTTTGCAGTATTTTCTTTTCCTGCACATTAGAGATAGATACAATCCAAGCTGAAAGAACGTATCACTGCAGCTTCATTTCTTGGCAGTCACTTCACCACTGTACTTAAAAAAAAATAATCGTATATCTCAAAAGTATTTTTTGAGATATTTATAAAAGAGGGAGAAAAGCAACTAACTCAAGACACCATTTTATCAGAAGTTATAATACTGCAGAAGGAAAAAGAAAACACCTAAAGTCCAAAGAAAAAGAATTATATTTATATCCTGCTCTTTTACTTAAATTTCTAGAACCTTTCTTTTTCAGGAGTAGCTCAGAAGCTGGACAAAAAGTCTTTTCTGTTGCTCTCATTTGAGATGCATCCATGATAGCAGCTCCTTTGGTGTTTAACCTGTCATTACTTCTCTTCCAAGCAGAAGGAAGCAATATATCTTTGCTGACTCCTGACCTTTATGAAAGTTAAATCAGCTACCTGTTTGTATGAATATCAGGCCTTGGCCACCACTGAAGCATTTTCTAGGCTGCCTCTGTCTATCAACTACTGGGAATAAGTCTTACTATAAGGCATTCTATATTGAAGTTTTTTGTTTTCAACACAAGTATTCCTATAACATGCAGGCAATATGATTATGAAACACAACTGCAGACTCCTCATATTGCCTCATTAAGGTTATGGTCTAACTTTATGGTAATTTATAGCTCCATTGCACATGGCTGTTTAAAAGGATAAAAAAGAAAGAAAAAGAACCAAGCATATATAAGACTGACCTGTAGCCTGACACAAACTGGCACCATACTTTTTAACTAAATTACCTCACTGAATTTGGGGAGCCTGTTATTTCTTGTCTTGCTATTCTAAATATAATACTATGGCTTCTCTGACTCATGCATAATACCTCGGGATAGATTTCTTTTTGAAGTGTGCTGAATTAGTCATACTTATCTATGAACATGGATGATATATGGTGCAACCTCTACACCTGCTGCTGTATTTCAGAAAGAAAATACTAATATATTACTTGGTTCTGTAATTAACACTGATATATAAACCAATGCAATTGCAAAATAACTTGTAGGATTGTATGATGAGAAAAAAAACAAACAAAAAAACAAACAAAACCCAACAACTTTAGTCTCCTCTAAGTTGTTTCATTATTATTGAAGAGAATTTATTATCGTAATAAGAATTCCTCTAGTTCCTCCAAGAAGCATTACGTAAAAGCAGAGAAATATGAAAGCTAATGGAGAGTCTTCTTGCAAGAGATGAAATTAGCAGACAAGGAGAAAGTTAATAGTTATTTTATGCTAAGAATAAAAATACCTTCTGATATCATCTTTCCTTGAAGAAACTAAAAATCAAACTGAACATACTTATTCCTTACCAGCTCACACATCTTGACTGGGTCTTGTCCAGCCAACTTGCAGAATCCATGGCAGGATTTGAATGAGCAGCATATGTTAGTAGGCCAAGTGTCAACATAGGACTTCCTTGCTAATGGTGTACAAACAAACTGAAGCTGCAGATTAAAAAGATATTGTAAAAAGAATGTTTGTGGGAAAAAAAAAAAAAAAAAAAAAAAAAAAAAAGCCTTTCCCTTACATTTGGAGCATCATTATATGATCTCTTTGTGATTAAACACAGTGCTACACTTGGGAAGGGTAACCCCAGACACAAACTACTCCATGCTGCAGGCTGGCCATCTGGAAGGCAAATTTGCAGAAAAGTACCTTGGGATCATGGTGGACACCAAGGGAAGCATAAGTCAACAGTACAATACACTATTAGAAGGCTAATGGTATCCTGGTTTGCATTAGGCAGAATGCTGTCAGCAGGTAGAGAGAGGTGATCCTTCACCTCTGCTCAGCACTGGTGAGGCCACAACTGAAGTTCTGAGTCAAGTTCTGGGCTCACCATTACAAGAGAAACCTACATATACTGGAGAGTCCAGAGAAGAACCATAAGGGTGATGTAGGAGATGGAGCACCTGACATTTGAGTAGGGATTGAGAGAGCTGGGGCTTTCCGGCTTGGAGGAGGGGCTCAGGGGGCTCCTGACATATATCCATGTATATAAATACTTGAAGGGAGGGTGAAAAAAGGACAGAGCCTGGCTCTCTTCTGTGGTGACCAGTGACAAGGCAAGAGGCAATGAGCACAAAATGAAACACAGAAGGTTCTGTCTGAAAAAAATGAATAGATTTTTTATTTTAAATATTTTTATGTTATATATATTTTGTTTACAAGAGGAGAACTGAGCACAGACACAGGTTGCCCAGAGATGTTGCACAGCTTCCCTCCTTCAAGGTTTTTAAAAAACATCTGGATATGGTCCTGAGCAAATGCATCTAAGTGGACCTGCTTGAGCAGGGAGGTTGGACCAAATGACTTCCAGCAGTTCCTTCCAAACTCAACTATTCTGTGATTCTGCAGTTCTGTTCCATGTCCTCTTCCAGAAGCTACATCCTATACCTTCTCATCACATCCTGAGAACTACATCTAATGAAGGGGCTAAAATAGAACAGTTTTTGTTTGGTTGGTTGGTTAGCTTATTTGTTTTAATATTGCAAATCCAGCAGAATCTTCGAATAGGGAAATAAAGCTATAAAATAACAGACCACAGGAAACACACTGTAACTACTCCTTATCTTTGTAATTCCTCACTACAAAATTAAAAGCATGCCGGATCTTCTAAAAAGAGAAGAAAACCTTCTCAGCTTTTCCTGAGAAAAGGTCCTGAGGACCTTCTCCTCCTTTCTCACTGGTATTCTTCTGAGATATTTGGCAGCTGGCTTTCTCACACTAATCTTACTGATGTGAACGTGTCTAGGTCACCCAGCTTTGCAAGTAAAAGGGCCTTTGGGACTTACAAAGCAATTACATCATTTTTGCATTTGATTGGCAACTGTCAGTCAGTCTTTTTTAGTTTGGAGGCTGAACTGACAAAGTGAAAATAAAAGTTGCAAATCAAAGTGAATAGAAAATTGTGCAAAGAACAGAAAACAAAATGTTATTGGGGATTAATCAAATATTTTAGTTCTCTAGGCTCCTTTTACACAATCTGAGAATATCTATTTGAAACAATGAGAATGACTAGTATCAGCATATTCACCAGGTTTTGGAAGTTACCCTCCCTCCTCTATTCAGAAAAGCTTGACATATGTTGTCCAGCTTTTAGATGACTGCCAGCATTGCTGTGCTATGGAGTTGCTCTCAGTGCCTTGTGGCAATTCATGCAGAAGAATTTTTTAGGAAGCAGAATAGTTTAATTAGCTGAAACAGGAATAAATCATCCCCCAAATTTCATACTTGTTAGCTTTATACATGGGTGACTGGTCTTTCTTTAGGAGATAACAGACATAGTCAAATTCCTATAAATAGAGGAGAGGAATGAACCAGAGACCAAGACTTTCTGAGCACTGCTCGACAAAATAATTTTTTCATCCCAATTTTGTCATTCAAACTACAGTATTTAAGATGAAAGTTGTAGGTGTAAATTTATGCCAAAATTTGAAAACAATTTTGCTAGACTGATTTTACTAACTGACACTCATTCTAAACCTGACAAAAAACATGTCATAAGGTGTTAAGCACTGGATGCAGAGCACTTTGAGATACTTATACCAAAACAACTATTAAAACTATTAATGATTGAAATAAAGATCATTTCTTAAAGCATTTTGAGGGCATGTTTGAGCATCTCTGGGAGATTATTTTGTACTGCATATAGTTTTTCTCTAAGAAAAATATGACTATAAAGAAAAATACGCTTACACCTTTCCTTTACTAAGTTTCATTCAGTCATTCCTGGTTACTTTGAACCACCCTACAGGATTTCTCTCTTTAAAACACTCCCTTTTAAAAACATTCACAGATATTTGGCATGTCATTCATGAATCGCTATTTAGACAAGCACTCTGTATTTAACTCTTTTCCTTTTCCTCATAAATCTGTCCCTTCCAGACTCTCAATCATTTTTATTGCTTTTTCATAAATGCTGATAGTATTCATAAAGGAAATGTCTACAATGGTGCTAAGCAAGAAAAAATGAACATGAGACCAAGGCTGGAGTTAATAAAATGAAAACATAACCTAACTTGGGCATCCTCTTTAGTTTGGCAATCGAGTACACATACATAACACCACAACGAGGCAAATGAATTAGCAGAAGCTAAAGTGAGACCCAGACATACCTACTGACATATTTATAAGTTTTGCAGAGAAGGGAATAGAAAACCAGCTGATTTGAATATCTATTCCTGTATTCCAAATCAATATTCTCATATTGTGTATGCATGAACAGTTGCCGACATTTAAAGCTTAAAAATCTTTAAGGACTCTTGTAAGGATAACACGTAAGCCACACAAACACAGTATCTCTTAGGCAACTTCCTGGGCTCATTTTTCATAACTCTGCTTGGAGATGGTTTCATGGCATCCTTTACAGTACTTAAGATATATTGTGTTTTAGAGACCATTACCATTTGATGAAGATAAGTTAAAGTCTCAGCAAGGAAAGAGTCACATTTTTGATTGTCTTATGTTTACAAAACATCAGTAAAAATAAACTTCAGTTTACAAAACTTCATACTAATTGTTTTATTTTAGAAGAAGGGCACCTTCTTTTCCCCTGTGAGGCTAATTAATGTTGGGAGTTTGGAATTTAAAGTTTTATAGGTGAATTGTAAGTTTTAGTAAAGCTATGTACAAGAATTATCTTAAGCTTTTTCATAAAGAGATAGCTTTTTAAGAAAGACCATTATGAGTGACTTCTCACAGAGGAGACAGAAAGCTTTATGGGAGTTCAAAGTAAACTGCCTTGCAGTTCGCTGAACAGAGCACTTATAACATCAGTGAGGCATTTGGGGCCAGCTCTATCTGTGTGTGTGTGACAAAACACACATGAAAAATGTGTGGAAATATATCGAAGAATGGAAAACATGGAGATGAGAAAGTGAATCCAACATCTACTTTTAGATTTGAAGATGGTTCATTTGAAAAATAAAGAAAATTACACGTTACATTTATAAAAACAATTGTTTTTTACAGAAAACTCAGCAAAATATGTTAAAAATAATAATTCTCTATAAAGGTAAATAAGCTTGGTGTATAATGGCTTTACAGATTTTCTTACATATTCTTTATTAAGCTCAACTTAAAATCTATTTTTGAATGGCTTACTATATGACTGGTTTAGATTTGTTTCATTATTAAACAAAACACAAGAAGTTGGTCATTAAGATTCAGGTTTAAATCTAACTGTTTTATTTAATGTATTAAAGTTCTTTGTTTTAGTACTACAGGTATATAAAAGCATAGAATATTTAAGGTTCTAAGTGAAATACTGATAATAAAAAGCAGATATAAAAAGCAAAACAGAACATTACAACTGGTACTTATTCTTAGTTTTGAAAATAAATAAATAAAATTCTTTGCTAGAGCCTGTATATCATACCAGATCACTTGAGTGGACCCACACAGATAAAAGTTTAAATAGATACATTTTTTTAAGCAGTAAAACATAATATAAAAAAAAAAAAAAAAAAAAAAAAAAAGATTAAAACTGGACACACACAAAATATTTTCAAAGGAACAAAATATCTACTCTTATATTTGAAAGATTTAGGAGAACATTAATGGTCATAGTGATTGTATTGGCTATTCATAGAGGGTTTACTTTAAGAACTCATTCCTCCCATATGCATACACTCTCCTCTCTATCTCAGTGATTCAGACTGAAAGAAAATATCTAGGAGTCTCCCACACTAAAATGTGTTTTTTCCTATTTATTTGAAATAATGTGCCCCAAAAATGCAAAAACAAACATAAAACTGCCCTCAGCACTTCAACCAGAGTTCATGTTAGAAAATTTAGTCCTTCAAAGTGTTGCCGACTCACATTAGATTCCTATAGCTGTCATCTGGGCGGGATTAAGAAACCCCATTCATCAATCATTCTCTTTCAATGTCTGTGAATAAAGAGGCATACCTGTACACTGTAATGAAATACAGGTATCTGATTAAGATAGTCCAGATTACTTAAAATAAATGATAGTCTTGGCACCCAAATGTTGAAGATGATTAGCAGGAATCATCCTGCAAAATTAAGAAATTCAGGGGTAGAAAGTATTATGTCTCTGCACATCTTCTAAAGGGTTTTTAAAATGAAATATCCCTGAATAAAGTATTTTCAGGTTAGGGAAAGTACATCAATTTCCTAAGTACCATTGGCAAAATCTCTCCTATATGGGGGAGGGCTAAGTTGGCTTGTCAGCCCTGTGCATTTGCCTGACTTTGTTACATTTATTCTCTGTATACTTTCCTTTACAAATTGTTATGTCCAGATGAAAAAACGGGGACCTAAATACCCAGTGATTCACTTGCACTAGAGAATGAATTTTCTGAGATTTTAGGCTATTCTTTCTTGCCAGCAAAGTGTAAGAAGAGAAGGTGATGAACGAGTGGAACAAATGGAATGTGGAGATGAATACTTAATTGTGTAATGATGTTGACAAGATGTTGCTTTGGCTTCTCTGATACTAGGTTCAATGAACTAGGTTCAATGAACTATATTGTACTATATAGTACAATGAACCATGATAGAGAGGGAGAGAGTTGATGTGACAAAAGAGGGTAAGAATATCTTCACATGGAGAATATCCCACCACCTTGTGACTTTTAATGAAGACCAATGTTAGTGGCCACTGACAAAAGCCTACAGGTATGTATAAACATGAGCTGCTGGTCAGAAAACTGTCACAGTGACAGTGGGTGATGGTGGTGGTGAGATTACATTCATCATAGTCTTGGATAATGGGGAACTCACTAGTGGATACATATACCTCTACAGTGTGAGGTCAGAAGTACAGGAAACATTCATAAACAGGAATATTATTATATACAAACATGATAACTGAGAATCAGAAAGACACTGACTGGATTGACTAATGTCAACAGTTACAGCTAACTCAGGAAGGACAGGTAGACAGAATTAGATGAAGCATTGACTTGTATGTTGATTATGTCTACATCTGCCCTGACATCCAGAATTTAGCAAGATGTTTCTTTTTAAAATGTCTGCAAGAATTAAAGAAAACAAGAAAAACAGATGTTATTGTAGCTAGAAGCCTCAGAACCATCAGGTCAGTAGAAAGATTATATACATATTTTTTCCACACAGCTGTACAAGTAGCAAATACCATAACAAGAAGCAAAAGAGCTTTATCTTCTGTGAGACATGTCAGGCAACATTTTTTCTCTTACAAGAACTGGCAGTGCCTCTAATGAAGCATTTCAAACAGTTGTACTGGGCACCAGCCCTCAAAAAGGCTGTGGCTGACAGAGGCACTTAGAGCAGAGGAAGAGCTGCAGTCATGAAAATATGAGGAAAGTGTCCAAGACTGTCTGCAACAGAAAGGCAAAACCTTGGGGGAGGGAGCACGATAGCGATTGTTACTAAGCAAACTGGTCTATTACCCTGGCAAGAGAATAGGACAAAACTACCAAGTTTAAGCAGAAGAAAGAGGTTTTCCTTTGATAGCATAAAAAATCTTTTAATTGTAAGGCTAGGCTATGCAGTCATGGCCTGGTAACTCCAGTCAAATAATTGTAAAAACATTGAATATTTAAGACCAGGTTACTAAGCATCAGTGAAATATTTCATATGCAAAAATCATCATGATTTTCTGTCTCTTTGAGTTCTATTTGCTATGATTATATGTATATTGCTAAATAAAAAATGATCAGGGTCCACTCTCTGGCCCAGAGGACAGCTAAAAATGTGCAGCTTGCGAACATATTGCTAAATTTATTTACTTCCTACCCTATAGCTGCATTTAAAAAGTCTCTTAACAGCCCTCTCTTCCAAAATGTGCTTGGCAATTGTCTAGGAAATGTTTCGTTGGCAGAAGACAAAAATGAGGGACTTGACTAAACAATGCAAGGATATGAATTTGAGCCAATGATCCAGTCCATGTGTGAATACTTTTAGGTCTAGTAAAATAGATGTAGCCTGTCTACTAGGGCCAGTTAACTCTTTGTACAAATAATATGTGAATGAAATGAGTAGCAGATAAAATTCAGTGCCAACTACTGCAAAGTAAAGCACATAGGGAAAAGATCCTTAATTCTACATTTTTTTTTATGGATTTTGAATTAGATATTACAATTCAGGAAAGAGATTTTGGAATGAGTATGGATTTGAAAACATAAGTAACAATAAAAAGACAAATACAAAGTTTGAATTATTTTCTAATAAAAGTAAAAAAGTAAAAGTAAAACAAAAGTAAACAAAAGGGGGAAATAATGATAACCTGATAATGCCACTATACAGATAACATACAGATAGATAGCATAAATATCAAATACTGTGTACACATTTCAGGACAATTTTCCCAGACATGAGGTTATGATGTTATTTAAAGTGCACTTAAAGTGACAAGGATGACTACAAATATGGTACAGCTTTCTACAGTTCAGGAGGTCTCTAAAACTCCACAGAGACAGGAAGAGAGGAAAAGAACACCCTCCTCTTGCCCTCTATTCTCACATTCTTTTTGAAATATCCATTACTGACCACTATCAGAGACCAGAACCAAGGATAAGTAGATATTTGGTCACACACACTGTCATTGTTCTCAACTTTTTCGCTACAGGTGAAATCACTTTCTATTATCTGTCCCTAAAAGACTGTTTTATGAGAATGAAGATATATGGCCATTGCTATTTAAATTAATCCTTCACAAGGATTCTCAAAGTTGTGTCATACTGAGATCTGCAATGAAAGGAATATACTCCTATACTTTGTTGATTTCACATTATCAGAAACCAAGCCAAACCAAAAACAACAGCATAACATACCTCTTCATTTAAAAACTTGTCCTCTTCTATTAGCAAAATTATACTCCATTATAACCATCTCCCAACTACCTTAACTATTGGGAAATTCAAGGTAAAACTTTTTTCCCAATTCACATCTAATTCATACCCAAATACTTCCCATTTGTTCTTGCATAAACAGTTTTTTTTAGTTTCTCTTTGCTTGCCTTTAGCCCTTGTTGTGTATATAAAGAATAATCATACTTTCTCTCAGGATCCATTTTTTACACCAAATAAGTGAGTTTTAGTCACTAGTTGTAAGATCTGCAGATCTCTGATCAACCGATAGCTTACATCTTTTGCTTTTGAATACTCGGTCCTTTAAGCTAAACAGTGGAACAATATTCTGTATAAAAATTCAGCCCTGCCTTCTAAAATAGCTTTTGTACCTCCTATTTTCTACTGGGAATACCTTACCTGACATAACCCAGGGATGCATCTGTCTTTTTTATGATCCTATTACATTCATCTTAATAGTCATTGCATGGTCAAATAATGAAAACTACTGAATCAAGGAGAGCAGAAAATGCTTTATGACTTTGAAAATTAAGCTATTTTCATTTAGGTACACGTTAAGACTCATCCATCAGGTTAAAAAACAAAAACAAAAAAACACTGATACTGAGTTAAAAAAATAATCGTTGGAAAAAGATGAAAACAACAATAGACAAAAAGCTTAAAAGACATTTTCTCTTTTGTTTTCCTTATTCCTCCAACAATTAGTGATTCCGTCTATTTTTACTTGTGTTTTAACATAAAATATCATTAACACACTGATACACTAGAGTCCAAATTCAATTTATTTATTTATTTATTTATTAACTTCAGAGGAATAATTGCACATTTATGCTGCTTTAAATGAGAACAGAATTTAGCTTATGATATTTTTTACACACTTCACTGCATTGGCTGGATTTTTTCCTCATAAGAAACAGACGTGATAATTTGTATTTGGCAGTTAAACACCTGGTCACTAAATATTTAAAATTCTGAAATGGAATGTCTCTCAATAAGCTATGGAGAAATAATATGCAAATACTTACTTATAGTCAATCAGCATACAACAAGGTATGAACAATGTGTGTGCATTATAATGAAGTGATGTAAATGACCTCAGAAGCTGTAAGACAGTGCCAAAAGTTTGAATTGTATCCAAAATGGAAACGTCTGTTTTTTCTACAATCTGCTGAATGCAGAATGCATTAGTATCTCAGCACTGCACAGCTGTGTTTTTCTATCGAATGAGGATAATGCCTGCTTTCAGATTTTGGGGGAAAAAAAATCCTTCCTAATTGAGTTGGGCACCTTTATCTGCATTCAAGCTGCTGCTTATTTTTAAATAACTGGAATCTGGCAACTTTTTATCCTGAATGAAACACATGTTTTAAAGAGTTAGTCCATGCTAGCCTTCTGCTATGGAAATACAGTACTTACCTAAGAAGAATCTTGACCTTTTTTCTTTTCCCTCATGTCTAATCAACTAAATTCTCTGAATTCTGATTCAAGATAAATCTAAGTCATGCATAAATGGTGCTTGAACCACTCCATGGCTCCAGATATGAAGTGTCAGTGATTTTATTTATTTTTTATTTATTTTATTTTATTTTATTTTATTTTTGGTGAGGAGTCCTGTCCCTTTTTGTTTCTCTGGTGTCACAGCAAGCAGATCCACCTTGCTGTATTTGCAGTGCTTAAGAGTACTGTTGAGCAGCCTAGTAGAAATAGAGCCACTTTTAGCTGGGGATGAGGTCAGTGAAGTCAGATCTAGAAAAAATATGAAAGTGATCTTCAATACAAATTTTCTATATGTGTAAACCATGGTATCTATACAAAGTAGAATGTGATCTTCTACTGAAGCAGAGCTATATTACTCCATACCCTTCTCAACCACAGAGAGGTTTCAGGCTGGTGTAATACAAATATTTCTGAGGTACTCTGCTAGTCTGAACTCAAAAGCAATTTCTTTTTTCAGTTACATTTCATTTTAGCACAGCAGAGCCTGTACTTATGTAGTTAGAGCTAATAATGGTGCAGATTCCCAGTCTGAAGATGTCCATGAGTATATGCTTAAGCCTCTCCTTACTTGGGAGTTTGATAGAACTGAAGCACGTCCTTGGAGACTAATAGCAGTTTATCTGAAATGCTTTTCTTAAAAAAAATAAAATAAAATAATTGTTGGCCTGTATACAGATTTGTGTATGAAATAAATTACATTTTAAATAGTACATTAGAAGATGGTAAACAATTAGGTAATATAAATAAATCACTATAGTTCACTGTCTTCATTACAACAAAGAATCCAGCCCCTGAACCAGGATATTTTGTTCATTTTCATTTCACATCTTCCCTAATTATAGAAGCACTTACTTTTCAGAGAATTGTATATGATTATTAATATTTCATCAAATATTTCTCTAGTGTTCACACTTACTGTTGTATTCTGATCAAACCATTTTTTTATTTCATACCTTTACTTTCTATCTGAGCATATTTCAGCAAAGCACAGATGTGATCCAATTACTATTTGTCAAATATCACTCCTTTTCCACTTTTCTATTAAGGTAAGAAAGACTTATTTAACTGTCTTTTACCATTTTCATGCAGAAAGAATAAAGTTCTGTTCACATGAGGGGTTTAAGGTTTATTAACTTAAGCTTTTTAATAAAGTGAATTAGTTAAACTCCATCGTGGATATATAACTCAGTTTAAAAGTGGTTTATTTTAGTTTAGCTTAAATAGATTCCAATTTATGCTAAACTGAAAAATGCCTCATTTAAACTGTGATAAAAGTAGCTGCACAACTTCATTTATTGGTTTAGCTAAATTAGTCAGATTTATTACATCTGGGTGAACCAAGATAACAGTATTAAAGACTCAAGTCTGAAATTTTAAGCTAAAATACAGCCTGGCAAGTTTACCAATTTTAGCCATAGATATCTGCTGTTATTGCGGATTACTATATTGTTTTTGTTATTGTTATTTTAAACTAAAAAAGGGCAGACTTTGCTTAGATATTTGGAAGAAATTCTTTACTATAAGAGTGGTGAGGCACTGGAAAACGTTGCTCAGAGAAGCTGTGGATGTTTCATCCCTGAAAGTGTTCAAGGTCAGGTTGGATGGGGCTTTCAGCAACTTGGTCTAGTGGGAGGTGTCCCTGCCCCTGGCAGAGGGGTTGGAACTAAATGGTCTTTAAGGTCCCTTCCAACCCAGACCATTCTGTGATTCTGTAATGATTCTGTGATTGCTAATTATCTTGCTACTTTGGACAGTAACTAACAAAGCCAATGTCTGAAAAGGCTGCTTTATAGAGCATCTGTGTTGTGCATGTGAGTAAGACATAACAACATGTGGGAAGGATCTACCAACACTTTATATCATGAACAAGTTTAAATCTTGGATGAGAAAAATCCTCAAATGCATCAAGGTGTTTTAAAGGAAAGGTGTGTCTTATACAGATCCTCTCTATGACAGGGAATTGGTTTGGGAGAAACTCCTTTCTACACTGAACCATATTCCAGTGTTCTTGGTGAGATCACGTTGGAAAAAGCAAACATTACTTTGGCCCCTCACAGGATTCTCTAAAGTCAAAACTGTGCATCACCCAGGTGAAGGGAATTTAAGACTCATGCAACCTGTTCTTGCTTAAACTTAATTTTTAATCAGATTGTAATCTTGCTGCAAACATGGGTAAGGCTTTGGCTGGGCAAAGCAGTTAGCAAAGGAAAACACTTGATGTACAAACAGAAGACAGGAGAAACCTGTGCCCTTAGCTTCAGCCCTAGACTCCCAGGAATCTGCCAGCAGCTCTCCCTCAGGACAGAAACAGTTCCTTCACAACCAAAATTAATTCTAACACAGGCCCAGTCAACACCATATTGTTATTCCAATGTATTTGTAATAATACAAACATTTGCAGAATGGCTTCAGGTAGCAGAATCAAAGTGCATCAAATTTTAGCCTCAACAGGCAGAATAAACAAACATTCATAGAATTTGTAATTATTCACACTCAGTGTCTGGATACATGCTCCATTACCACATTACCACTGTTCTTTATACTGTTTTTCCCAATTAAATTAAGTTGTTTGAAATGATCAAATACCTATATCTATCATTCCTTCAATGATTGCAGGCTGGCGACTCAGACGTCATTCAGAATAATTCTGTGGCTGGACTACACCCTAAACCTTTTATTTTTATTTTTTTTTTTTTTTCATTTGCTTGTATCTTTAGTATCTTCAGTTTCATATGTTTGAAAAGAGCCTTTATTTTTCAGAAAATGAAACCAATGAGAAAGTACAAATTCTCTGTTTGATACTTCATTAAAATTTATCTTCATACCTTTGAACAGGGTTGTTATTTCTATTAGCCCTTTCACAAATAATTTCTTGCCCCACTTAAATGATAAACTATAGCCTAAGCATGATTTTACATTACCTTCCCCCTACAAACTGTTAAGAAACTATAGAAAGTTTGAACATATGCAGTCTTTTGCACATATCTGCATACATTCATATGCAGAAATACACATAGCAGAGAAGGTGAAACTCAAAGAATATGAGTTAAGAAACTGAAATTCTCTTCAAGGGCTGAGCTAGCTTTGAAGGTAACGCACTGAACTGTGAGGTAAACCAAGTACCACAAAATACACTTATTGCCTTCTTAAAAAGAAGAAATACTCCCTTGCAATCTGTTAGCAATTAATACACTATCTTATTAGCTTGCAAGGTCTAAAGTAAGCACAGGATTTTATTTATTTATTTATTTTTCATTCATCTAGTTTGTGACCTCCTTGTTGTCCCACTCCTTTTTTTTTTTTTTTTTTCCCTCCAAGGAGGGGAGGAAATTTGCTATCTGGAAATTCCATTTACAAGCATTTTCATATCAAAATAGGTATCTTCACATGAAAGTCAGAGGAACCCTTTTTGAAATATGTGCTTTTTAAGTTTTTCAAAGATTGCTTTTCAGAAAAGGCAAGCACCTCATCAGCTCTCACACACACAAATCTTCAAATGCTGTTTTTGAAGAATTGAATTTAAAAGTATCTTCAGTCATATACCAAGCATGAGAAGCTGGAAAAAATGTCTTTGAATCTGAACTACAGCTCATCATAATCTGGTTAAAATTATCTTCAACACCACCTGTCATTATTAATACAGAAAGAGAAGTGGAAAAATACCTTCAGCCCAGATACATTATTGCAAATAAGGTCCATCTGCTTTTCAATGTTCTGTCATATAATAATAGCAGCTATATTTATCATGGACTTAGGATTTTTCCTGTAGTAGATGAATGTGTAGCTGCTTTTATTAAAAAATGCTTTTCTTTGAGGGTGTTCTGTCATCTTAGCAGACTCTATACCTAATTTTCAATGTGGAATCCTTGGTATTTGATATATTTCATTGCTAAGTATTTATTATTGTTATTATTTCATATTCTTATTCTCATTTTTATATTCTTATTTTATATACACACATAAATAATCTATTTAATATTTCTTAATAAATTGTATAGCTGTACAGAATCTTATTTAAGTCATAATGGCTGTAAGAGATATATTTTAATAATCACAATAAAATATTCAGAATCTGCATCATTACAGGATACTCAAAAGGAAAAAAAAAAAAGAAAAAAGAAAAAAAAAAAGAAAAAAAAAAGAAAAAAAATAATAACACCTGATATCTAACAGACAAAGTGAAGGTGTTTTTTTAAGAACAAATGAAAAAGAACAGCTTAAAACATGAAATTTTTACAGTTATCATGGGTAGTCTTCAAAACACAGCAAGAAGCTTCAAAGAAAATAATGAGTGTGTCTACATCAGCCACTGTTGTGATGCATCGACCCAATGACTGTGATGTGACTTACTCTTATCTGTCTGTTCTCCAAGTCAATGTAAATTCTAGTGACTTTGTGTATCTCAGAAAGAGTATACTTGTCAGAGCAATAAACACCCATCGATAAGATTTCAAGCAGGCCAAAAAAAAGGGAAAGAAGCTATTAGCCGAAAAATACGTCTTTCAAAAACTAATTTGTTTCCAAATCAGAAGAACAGAGATAATATAGTACATGTGAAGTTTATAGCAAAAGAATCACAACACAGACCAAAAAGATATTTTGAGGATGTACTTTGCAAATATATTAAACTCAGAAAATAATCTATTTATTTATTTATTTATATTTTCCTAGTGGCATTCAAAGAATTCAATCAGCCAAAAAATCTGCAGTGTCTGTAGACGATCAATGTGTTTGTTGTATGAGCACTCACAGACAATTCATTATAAAGGTGTTCACTGCAAGGATTTTTTTTTCTTTTCTTTTCTTTTGGGCATGAGTCTAAAATATCACAGACTGGAAAGATTAGGCTTTAGAATATGGTTGTAAAACAAATATGATAAACTAAACATGATAAACTGAACAGAAACCAATCACCTGAACTGCGTTATATTCACTGAAGAATGAATACATGCAGTACCATGCAAATGTCTGACACTTCAAAATTTTTCCTGACTTCTACAGTATAAAATTTTTCAGGAATACAGGTGTGAAAGTTATTGCAACTGAGCAATAAAACAGCAAGATGAATTTCAGTTTTGAAACTGAAATTTTTTTGTCCTAGTCTTTTTTTGTCCTAGTCAACAAAGAGTACATGTGATAGTTTTGAAAATTTGAAGTCGTTAATCAGAGGTATTCAAACTACAAATAAACTGTTAGAAATTATTAGGAAGACAATGGAAAAGGCTATAGTATTCTACTATGTACAATATGCACAGTTCTACTTAGCTAATCTTCAAATATACAGAGTTAAAAGAATTTGAACTGATGCAGAAAATGGGATAAGTCTGATCAAAGAAGTGGAATGGCTTCCATAAAAGAAGCTGTAACTGTGGAGGCTATGACAGGTTATGACTTTACAGTTAGAAGGAGAAGCAACTATAAACATCTGTGTAATGACAAATGTGATGAAAGAATGAATAGAAAGTCATTTTTTTTTTTAATTATTTCTCCTACTATGGATGCCAAATGAAATAATTAAGTTTAAAAACTAACAAAAAAGAAGGACTTGGTATCCTCTACCCATTTCATTTGTGTAATTCATTGCTATTAGGTGTTTTGAATGCTAGAATTTTAAACTAATTGAATAAGTGACCATAGACTTTGGAACAGAATTTCATTGTAGGCTACTAAACAAACTAGATGCAAATTTTTGTTCAGAATTTCATTAAAATATTGACTAGCAGAAGCTGGGATGATACACAAGAAGAAATAAGTCTACTTGTTCTGCAATATTCCTTGCCTAACTACATGGCTGTTTTCACAGACAGGATTTCAGACAAAATGTATTTTTTTCTGAGATTTTTGGTCATTATTATATCTCATACTGGGTAAATAAAATCAAAGTAAAAATAATGTCATCAGCAAATACATTATGGGTGATAAAAAGTTCAAATCTGGAAGACACAGATTGCTCTCACTTTTCTCTCACTTAAGCTTTTGAAAGTTTTCACACTCACTTGTTAGAGTGGTTTTACTAATAAGAAGCATTGATCTCAAAGTCTAATATTAACTGCCTCAAATTGTGTCATATACTCATGTATATGAAAACAAAACAAAACAAAAACCTTCCAAATTTTCCAACTCTCTGTATTGGGACTGACTCACCACTCTTTTTCTTTACTTAGTATGCACAGAGGTTTTTGCTCCTAAATTTGAACAGCAAGGCAGATCCTAATGAATTTTAACTATAATTATTAAGATGCCTACTTGTAAAACTCCCATTATATGTTATCTGGGATCCTTATAGGATTTAAACATGAAGAAAATTACAAGGGTTTTTTTTCTCTGTGATAGTGTGATCCCTTGCAGCGAGTGAACTTACTCCTGGAAAAGATCAAAGTACTGAAAAGAAGTAGTCAGGGATCTAAATGGCAAGGGATGCAAAGTAGAAAACCTGAACACAGCTCAAAGTAGTTACAATTACATTTATCCAGCAAGGATCTATTCCAGAAATGTTAGCCCAGCACGGTGAGTAGCACGTGACCAGCACAAACTGAAAACTGTCTTGCAGGATATGGGATGTTATGTATGGAGTTATGTATCAAAACCTTGAATTTCACCTTAAGGTTAATTGGTAGTTGCTGGAAAATACACAGCACCATCAAAATATATGCTTGACATTCTAGTTTACTGTGAAGACTAGAAATCTAGTTTATGTTAGCTGTAGCTACCATGTAAATAACTCACCGCAGTAATGAGTTGCTTGAATTGCTGAAGCAAGGTCAGCTCATGCAGAAGGAATGAAGAGGACCCAATCACCTGATCAGGCTCTCTTTTCGGTTATTTTTTATCTTGAAGATCTTGTAAAAACCTGCAATATTTTGTGACTAGGAAAACTACTTTGAAGTGATATTATTTCATCAATATTTTGTTTTTAACTAACAATTTGCATTTAATTACAGTCAGGTGCACCCGATTTAAACTAGGAATATGCAACAGACAGGCTTTATGCCTGAAATATGAATTTACATTAGTAAGATTGACAGTTTTTTGCTATACTTAAAAAGCTTTATATAAAGGTGGATAAAATCAACTGGAGTGATACAAATGATTTTAAATAGTAAAAAGGAATAATTTCTCAACAACCTGCAAAGTGCTGGAGACAGCTTTGTTAATCACACCCTAATAGATTCCAAATGACCATATGCAATTAAATAAATTTACATCAGACAATGTTGAGTTACTCATAGTTTTATTCTACAAAGAATGACAGCCTACTGAAATCATAAGGTGCTGTTAGCTGATGTCATTTGAAATAAAACCTTACGCTTAGAGCTCCAAACTATTACTCTCTTTTATAACTCTACACTGCAAACTCAAAACTTGGCCTTAACAGTTCACAGAATCACAGAATGGTTGAGGTTGGAAGAGACTTCTGGAGGTCATATGGTCCCACTCCCCTGCTCAAACAGGGCCATCTAGAGCAGGTTGTGCAAGCCCATGTCCAGGAGGCTTTTGAATATCGCTAAGAAGAGAGACACTACCTCTGAGCAACCTCTGTAAGCACGCTATCACCCACACAGTAAAGAAGTGTTTCCTGAGCTTTAAAAAATATCAGTATTTCAAAAAATATTTCTGCAGGTTTCAGGTCTCTTCTGCAGTGATGTCAAAAAATACTGAGAGATGATAAAATACATAGAAAAAGCTGAGGTTTCAACTGCTAAAAGAGGTTACCTTGTAAAATCACTGGGGATTTGTCTACTGATTTTTAAAAGCTTTTCACTAGAAGCAAGACAGCAAAGTAGCAGATTATTTTGGATTTGTTGATTTTGTTAGGATGAGGGTGCTTTGTAAAATACTGCTATTATAAGTCATGTTTCAAAAAAAATCACAGAAATTAAAGATTTTTGGTTCACTATTACACTTTTTGTTGTTTCTTCTGAATGTTAAGGAGCAAAATTTATACTCTGTTTTGTTACTGACTGAGAGGCAAGAAGGATTCTGCATTAATATAACTTAATGATTTAAAATAATGCCAACCTAGTTATTGGAGGAAATCATTAATTTAGTCTTAAACTTCAGTGAGTGCTCTAACTGATTTGTGCTACTATCCATGCATGAGTGACAGAGCAGAGGCTTGTTCTGCTGTGCTCTTGACAGTATAGTTAAGTCATTCTTTATGGTTTGCTCTTGCTATAAACTACAGGAAATATTTTTCATAAATCAGTCTTAATTTAATGATAATTACACTAAATCTATCACTTATATTAAACTATCAAGATAAATGTTCACATATATTTTCTATACAATTTCTGTTTAGGAAATAGTTTCAGTAGTTTTTTTGCTTATCACAATACACAGAAGATTGTCACATAAATACAGGAATTGCCCTGTCAGAGCTAGAACTCTATCTAGTACCCTACTTAATTTGGTTTTTATTTTAAAGCAAAATATGTATGGAAAATCATGAATACAGCAGAACTGTTATTTTCAGTTTTCAGTCTTACTCTTGTACATGAATAGCTATTATAAATTTACTATTTCCTACCCCACTGAATATTACTTAATTTTCTTTCTTTCTAACTAAATAAGTATATATTGTTTTGCTGAATCTCACTAAACCAACATCAAACTCCTGACAAGTCTCAAATACTGGATAACTCTGGTAGGCTACATAGGCATTTTCCACGTGCTTCATGTTTACAAATTCTGGTCTGTCATGAGTGATATAATTAATAACAGTATTAAGATTTAAGATGAGAAGACTGTCTTCATTTAAATGAAGGCAGTCCGGATCAAATTTCACTTTTGAAATAACTTCTCTGAACTATCCTTTCAAAATGGAGCAGTTCCTACACAAAATGTTGAGAACATCTACTCATAACACCAAGTGGCTATATGTGCAAAAGCTGTGACTGAAATGTGGGAGTTCAGGTACTCAGTTCAGGTACTCAGTACTGAGCCATGCAAGAAGATAGTCTAAATGCCTTCTCCCTGGCAATCATCTGGGCCACAGGAGTATCCGTGAGGTAATGCTTCTGACTTGGATCAGTTAATCTTTCCTCAAACTCTGAAATACTAAACTGATGAAGGTTTAAGAAAAATTGGACTCTTCTCACAATAAATAAAAAATAAATAAAATAATATAAAATAAATCATCAAATCACATGTACACACACAACTTCCTAAGTTTCCACTGCTGAACAAATTTTAATAAGATATCTTTTCTGTCAAGAAAAAGGTCTAACAGTTTTTTTGTCACAACTGGCATGAGATACAGATATCATAATTTGGATCAGGAGAGAGTTGAGCATGTTGAAACCTGTGGTGTCTGCAGGCTTCAGATTCATCTTTAAATGAGGACAGCTGTTATGCACTATTTTATGCAAACTGGATGAACTCAAGTTATAAGGTATAATAAAGTAACACTATATTTGGAAAGTCTAGCCTCATAACAGATCTTAATAAATCTAATTGCTACAAACCAGTGTATTGGGAAGAAACATACACAATACATATTTGTTTCCATGAGCCATCTAGTATTACTCAGTCGAAGAAAAAAAAAAAAAAAGGAAAAAAAAAAAAAAGGAAATCAGTTCTCTACTTCAGAGTCCTACTGAGTTATAAATGACAAACTTTTTATTGTGCTCATCCCCACCATGGCTTCATGAAGGTTTCAATTCAACTGAATAGTAACAGTCTTTAATCAAGGCAATGAAGATACTGAATTTAATACTGTCATCTGTGGATTCATATCATCACTCCACTAGCTGTTTTTTTCTTTTCTGACAGGCTTCAGTCACTTCATTTTCTCATATTTCTGGCTCAACAGTTCAAAATGAAGCTGAGCTGATGTTGTAGGGATTGTTCAAGGTTTTCTCTATAAATTTCTTCTGCTTATACTCTGCAGGCTTCATATTTATAAGCATCAATGGTTATTTTTCTCCCAGCCTTTTTGAAGGCATAGTATTTATACACATGATTTTGCTTTTGAGGCTTCAAGGCAAGCATACTAAAATGACTGCTGCACAGCAAGTATAACACTAGTTTTTCATTGGATTTGCAGATGCTTACAATTTAAAGTATCAGGAAGGTCCCTCTCAGAAAGCTGACAATTCTAGATGGTATTTCAGTTTTCCACTGTTCCCTTTCAAAAAGTCATTTTTCAATATCATATCAAAGTCCCAAATGCCATTTTTTTATTTACCATATAAAGAACATATGTAGATATCTCAGTCATTCCTCCTACCTTAAGGAGTGCCCTGCAGATCTAAATCAAATGGAAAAACTATGATCTACTTCTGAGAAATATCTGTCTGATCTAGCTATAGAAATGAAAAATAGTATATTTAATTAGGGTGCTATAATGATTAAAATTATTACTAGTTTTTTTTGTCTTGTCATATGTTATTACAGATTAAGTAATTATTGTATGTTCCAACAGAATGAGCTATCCAAAATGAAACACTGATGTGACAGATCTCCCAGTGAGAAGTAAACATGATATTCAGAAAAGATACATTTTATTCTGTCACTCTGCAAGTTATCTCCAGTTAAAAAATTGTAAAATCCTAGTCATATTTCACACTAAATCTTTTAGTTCTGTTTACAGAAGTTAATGTACATTTAGCTTGTGTCATTTAGAAAGAAACTAAGATTAACTTATACAGATGCATCTATGCAGACTGCTGATATTCAGGTGACAAACAGCAGAGATATGTGATAAATTCCATCTGCCTTAGAGTTTGTGTATTGATTTTTTTATAGCACCCACCATGCTAAGTGTGAATTATACATGCAGCTTTGAACACTCCACCTGCACTCTGCCCACTACTCCATTTCTTATAAGATGACTTGTAACATGTCACACCTCTACACAGTGTGAAATGGTTGCCATTTTTATTTCTAAAACCTATCTATTTGCCAAGGATGTGTTTCTTTCTTCACTGAAAAATTACAGTCATTTAAGAGACAGCACAGGCTACATTGAAAATGAGAGCAGGGAGGAGTTTTAGCTTTGACACCTTGTGACACTAAATACAGAAAGAAGCCACACACATTCTTGTAAGGGAAGCAGCCTTGCTTCCAGTGGACAACCATCATCTCAGTTTGAGGGGTCTAAGTTTTTTTTTCTTTCTGCCTCCACAGTGACATTTGAATTACTCAATAGATGTTAGGCACTCCTCAGCATGTGGGGAACAATAATTCCTAGCAAATAACATGCTGGTTTAAAGGACTTCCATGGAAACTGTACCTACATTATAACTCTCCAAATGTTATCGTTCTCATTACTCTTATCCATGCAAAATAGGTTATTACTAATATAAAAACAGTATTAAGTTTTTAAAGTACAGTGAGCTGAAGAACTCATGCCCTGCTTTACCTTCTCTATGTTGAATGAACTCTGAGCCATTGAGATAAACTTTCTTTGTATATTCCTTATACTGACACGTGCAGAGCTCTGTTTTACCATTTGCTTGGTGCGCCAGGTATTACTGTTACATACATATCGCATGCCCAAGTTTATCACTAAGAAAGAACAGCTTTCATTTACCAGGTCTCCACTGCAATGTTTTAAAACCCAGATCACTTCAGTGCATTTATCCCCACTAAATATTAGGATATAACCTGTTATTATTATCTGATTTACTTAGGCACATGAAAGCTTAAACATCTTACCCAAAATTTGATGGAATTTCTGAAGTCAGCATGAAACTAAAATGCATTGCTTAACTTTCAGGACCAGAGATTGAACAACGCTGTCCTCCTAGCTTTGGAAAATAAATTATGTTCCATACAAATTCAACATCTATCTTACTTCTGAGTCTAATACTTTAACTTACATCATTCCTATGCACCATACATAGAAGTTTATCTGTAAAGTGTGAATTCATTTCAGGACTCATTTAATTCCACTTATTTTGTTTAGTAATAAAATTGGTTTTAATACTAATTAAGGTCATTCCTATACAGAGATGAGAACCAGTGTTGTTCTCACAGGGACACAGACTAGACTCTCCAGTACAGTCTAAATGTCTCCATTCCAGAGAATGGCATTTGGCAGTTAGTCCTTAATGCATATGTGGTGCTACTGGGAAAGAATTGATGCTATAAGTATGCAGGGGATCATTGCATCTACCTCCTGTCAACTTCTCTCCCAAATGGCAAGGACACTTTGTTTTTATAGCTCCTGGCTGCAAGCATGAAGCACTTGGCAGAAATGCAACCATTATAAAAAGGAAGTAGTTCAGACAGGGCAGGGAAGCATAAAAGAAGATGCTGTGTACAGCTTTTACTGGGAACAGATTTAATTCCCCATTAATACCCTAGCTATTTGCAATGACAATTTGGGATCTCACAGTGGCATCTGTGGCCAAATGTCAGTGCTTAAACCATGTGTACTCTGAAGTTCTTCTAACAGTTTACCTTTAAATATAGTCTGACACAAGTTAAGTCGTGCCAAGATGACACAAAGGCTATGTTACTGCAAAGGCTTCTACCTTAAAAAAGCTTTGCACAGCATTTTGGTGACAGAATATTCAATATTGCTTTCAGCTTTCAACCCCCAGAGAGTGAAAAAAAAACCCTCCATCCATACAGCATACACTATAAGACAAAGACCAGTTTTCAATGCTTTGTAGAACACATGCAGGCACGTATGCAATGAGTCTTCACTGGTGCATTTTTCCAGCTTCAGCAGTTAGCAGCTGATCTGCTCTCATGCACCAGCCTCTGACATGCTGCTGTGAAACTCAGAAACTCTAGAGGACTGTACAGCATACATACACTCCAGGTCAGGCAATGGTTCTCCCATGGGGTGGGAACAACAAGAAAGCTGTCAGTGATTTGACAGTATGCCATCCTTTTTATTCCCTAATTCACTGGACTGGATCTTCTTCTCATTTAGGCACTAAATCTCTCCTCCTCTTCCCATCCTTTTCCTATGTAAATGCAATCCAGTACCAGAATATGAAGAGAGAGTACCAATAAATTTGCTAGGATTTTCTTTTCTCCATTTTAGGGATTTATGTCTTAAAACATGAGTTTATAAAAATCCCCCAAACACCTTAAGATTACATGTCTCTAAAAGCCAGTTTGAGGGAAGAAGGAAGTCCATCTTTATGTGTAAGTTTTAAAGAGATTTCATCTAAAAAAACACTAGTAATTTAGTATCATCTGCTTTACTTGACTTTAGTCTTATGTCTGATTCTACTTTACCCTTTCATTTCCCATATTAAAAGTACACTATACAGCTAAAATGACATAATGCAAATATGTAAATTTATTTCACATGGATAATTATGCTGCATTTAACATGACATGAAACAGCTGAAAGAACTTTCAAGCTATTTTCAGCAGTAAAATAGTACTAGCAGAAATTCTGCAACAGGAAAGAGCTACCTGGTCAATTTTGACAGCCAAGTAATTGCTCTGGAAAATCATATCTAGCCTTTAACTGAGAAAAAAAAGATACCTGTTAATTATAACTTTTTTTTTTTTTTTTCTTTCATCAGAACAATCACAGACAAAAATACGGCAAGTATTTGTTTCTGAAAATAGATGAGAGAATAAAGGCTGGCAACAAAAAGAAATCTGTTTTCTATTTAGACTACTTCCTAAACTGTCTATCTGTAGCCTATTTTAATTTACAAATAAGCACAATTAGGTATATGTTTATACAAAATATTTAAAGTTAAAAATAATTTGGTAAAGTCATCTAATTTGATAAAGGCATAATTTACACAATAAATTCTTTATTTGATATTTTGAGACTTTTGATACTTACTGTATGCTGTTTTCTGTGAAGAATATTCCTTTTTCTTTGGCCTGTTACAAATTATAAAACAAAACAAAACAAAACAAACAAAAAAAAGCCAAACAAAAACAGTCTAATTCATATTACTGTGGCACCTGGGCTGGCAATTGGGGATAGCAGGCATCTGTCAGTAAAGCTGAGATACAAAGAAGTTAGAATTCAGATCTAAAGAGATGGAAAATACTGTTTTGTTAGGAAGGAGTGTATAAAGAGCTACAAAGAAATATATTACCACTTGTTAGGTTATGGTATCCATTTGTTTATTTGAGAAATAGAATTTGTATATAACAAGCATTACTTCTACAAGAAAGATCAATACAATGAAATTAATAGAATTAGCTTTTCTGTAAGGAAAATGGAGGAGAAATATTGCTGTCTACCTATTCTTCCAAATGATATTAATTGAGTAATACTGAAGCCTGGAAAGCCTGGAAGAGTTTTTTTTTGTCCATCTGAAGCAGCTCAAGCAAACAATGCCAGACACACACATACTTTTGCTTCCAGCTTGTATCCTAGGTTTGAATAAAATATATACCTATTGTACATGTATAGTTTATTTTTGAAGCATAGACTGTTGTCTAGGAAACCTAAATAACATTCATTTTTCCTTTCACCACACTAGAAATTAGTCAGAGCCAGTGTGTTTGACTTGCTGAAAGATCACAGATAGGCCCCTTGTGACTCCTTTAGGGAAGATGCAATATAAATGTGTTTTGTTGTTACTGTACTGAAGAGACTGCTTAAATTCTCCATTGCTCATAGGTCAAAACCAGCATTCTTTGAGACACAGATCTTATATCTCAAGTGAATGAGTAAAATATTGATTCGTCAATATATAAATTTCCCCAAATACTGTGCTACTTTACATTTATGTGCTTTGAGGGAGATTATTCTCCTCTCATTCCACCAGTTTACAAAACAATAAATTCTGGTATATAATATTTTATTCTTACCAAAATATGTGGTTACATTTCCCATTCTTCATCTATTTTTACCTCTCTTAATGAACAAGTTTGTTTTTCTGATGATCCATAAGTGTATTTACAGGGTTTGAAAGAGGTGATTCTGGTGTAATAGAAATGGATTATTAGGGAGAACTGCATCTGGAAATGAATACTGTTTTTAAACCCCAAGAAGAAATTACAGCTTCTTAATGTTTCCTTTAAGAACATAAAGCCCCACAAACACAAACACTTCAATGCATTTCTGTTTACTAGTAAATCAAAGAAAACAATATATAAATATATATAATATATATATATAATTTACATTCAAAAAATAGTCTGAGATGCCCGTAGCAGCTTTTACTGTTTCTCCATACCATGCTATCACATATACACAGATATCTTTAATACAAAATTCCTCAGTAAGCAAAATACTTCAGCAACCAAGTTCTCTATAACATGAAGTCACTTCATGTCAATTTTTTATTTTTTTTTTCCAGAAGATAGTAATGATAATATTCTAAGTAATATAATTGTAATTTTTCTTGTCTACATCTAGCATCAGGTACTCAGGAATAGGAGTGTCCTTTAAATTAGTTGAATCTATTATTAGAAATATATTATAGGCCTGCCCAGAAGTTTACTGTATTTTTACTTCAGAAATAGAGCTATGTTTTCACATTTCGTGTTTTCATCTAGCAAGCTTTTGAAACACAGAAATTACATATATAAAAGGAACAATACCTAGATTTACTCACTTTCCCACATTTTCCATCACGCTTGTATAGTGACAGATGTGTCACACCAGACAGATGTGTGCTAGAGGTTTTTTACTTGCCTGTTAATATTTTGCATTTGTCAGTACTGGGTAACAGATATTGTTGAAAAAACAAACAAACAAACAAACAAACAAACAAAACCACACACACACAACAACAACAAAAATGAAACAACCAACATTTTTCACTGTAGTGGATAATCAGTGAAAGTTAAATGCAGATGTTAAGGGAGATGTCCTTAGCATTTAAAGTATTATAAAAAAACAGAAAAAAAAAAAAAAAAAAAAAAAAAAGGAAAAATAATGAATGAAGTTTGCAGCTTTTTTTCAGAAATATGGTGAGTGATGGAAAGACTAACTTGCAAAATTTGAGATACTGTTAGCTTGTATTATTCTTTCTAACCATACACAGACTTGCCAATATAGCATTCAATAACACTCATCAACATAATCTTATTCATGAATTTAGGTATTATAAATCATTTTTTTTTCCTATTTATACACATCTAGTGCTGCAGACTTTAAGATACCTTCCACCTCTCTTGCTAACTGAATTGCCTAGAATGCCCAACTTTAGGGAAAATGAAGTGTGTGATAGATGCTGATGAAAATTTACTTTTTATTACGAATGAGATTCTCACCCTGTTTAGTATTGAACTTGGAAATGATGTGAGGAAAATCACTGTTAGGGATGGAAGGAGTGAAATGATTGTCCATGCTGTCTGTCCTGGTATTCTGCTAAACACAGACTGAGAAGGCCAATTAAGCCTAATTGTGACAAATTATGTTCTCTTTATTAAAGATAATGGGAGACTACCACCTAACAGGTAATAACCCTAACATACTCTCCTAATTGTGGTTAAAACCTCAGGTTAGATTTAAACGAGCGTAGATGTGACATGCCACTGCTACATCTACTATACCATTATTACAGTATTCACATTTCCATACACAATTAATTCTATGACCGTATGAAATGTTATTTGCATAAGTATGGCTAACAAGTTTTTCTACTGCATTGTTGGTTTTCATCAGGTTGCTACTTTTTTGAACCTAAATTAAGACAAAGAGACAGGGAATGCTTCTGTGTTTTTGTAATGTTGTCCTTTTCTAGCTTTCAAACAGTCCCTGTAGCAGACAACACACTGAAATATCAAAGAATTTTCAAATCATCCAAATATAAAGTGCACAGTCATAATGTTGATATTATTTGCATACTTCTATCCATATGAGGGAAAAATCAAGCCAAGAGAGCAGATTCACTGCTATTGGACTGATGGAAGCCCTAGAAATGGTAAAAAATCCCCCAAACTGTTTTAATTGGAAAAGTAATTTCCATTAGTCTGACATTTTCTGCAAATATATCCATAAATATATTTTTTGAAATCTTCTCAAATTTTCAACCAAAAGTGTATTTCTAAGAATCATATTTCAAGTCCTTCACTGGGAAGACAAAACACTTCTCTGAATTGTACTAAACAAATTATTTCTGTCAAAATTTTCCATTGAGATAAAAATAATAACATAGCAACCAACTGCACTAAAGGCATGTCACCAGCACTGGAATATGTAGGTAGCAAACTTCAGAGACCTTTTCTTCAAAATTTTCATCCAAAGTATTAAATGACTTTTCCAAAATCAAGCAGCAGCAATGTGGTAAAAAGAAGAGAGAGGGTTTGTTTGTTTGTTTGTTTGTTTGTTTGTTTGTTTTACATCATCCATCATCCATTTCCATCATCTTTTTTTTTCCATCATTAATGCATACTGCATATGCATTAATACAAATGATATTTCAGCACAAAGGAAGACATGGATCATGATATGTGGAAAACTCTAAACATGAGAGTTCTACTTTTATATATTACTGGATCTCATTGCAATGAATTTACATATGTAAAGAGAACTTGTAAATCCCAATAAAACTACTAGACTGAGAAGCTGAAGTCACATGGAGGAATATAATAATTGTAACTGGCTTTTCCATTTCCATTTTTTTCTTACACATGTTTTAGCTGTTGCCTGTTTTGCTTCACATTTGGGCTACATCTACTTTTTGTGCATTACTATGAACTATGCATTACATTGTTAACAGCAAATTTCCAATTCTTAAACAATCTGAAACACATGCATCTGAGGTTCTCAAACACCATTATGTCTTTTAAGAAATACAGTAATTTTGATAAAAACAACAGAAAGATTAAATTAAAAATATAATTTCAGTAAGTAGCTTTATATTATGCAAAAGTATGAATGAAACTTTGGGAAATAGTGAATTGCCAAATAAATAGCATAAGTATTTATTTTCTGTAACACTCGCTCTTGTCAAAATAATGTTAAACTTCTTTGAACAATTATATTTTCATCCCATTATGTTTTCCCCATCCTCCTTTTTTTTTTTTTCAGTTAATGAAAAAAATATTTTCTCCAAAACACTGTACCACAAAATAGTAAACACGTTCTATCAGTAATAATCTCTCTCTGTTGACTTCACCATGCAAGTTGAAAATTTCTGGTATTTATTTATTTATTTCCTAAATATATTTATATATTTATATATTTATTTCCTAAATATACAACAAAATATTCAGCACTTGCACTATTAGACTCAATAATATGAAAGAAATTGATATACCTATGCAGCTTTTGGAATTTATATTACTTTGATATTTGTGTGTAAGACCCAGACGTTTATGTGTGCACTGAGCACAGAATACAAGAAACATTGAGTGATGAGTTTATCAAAGATTCACATATTTGTGCTGACAGTTGTTTTTTGGTTCACTCCAAATTTAAAACAAACAAACAAACAAAAAAGCACAAACAAACAAACAAACAAAAACATTTTCAGTCAACTAAAATTCAGCTTCAGGTTTCGGCTTTTAAAGGTCTGCAACACTACATAATAAGAGTCTGTCTTTACTTTTCTGTTATGGATAACATCATTAAATGATTCAGATTCATTTTGTTGTGACCTAATTTTAAGAGAAATTCAACTCTCTTAAGCTCAAGGCATGTTTTTGAGTTTGCAGTTTGAAACTGAAATTAAAGAACAGGAAATTACTACAGATGCTTTAGAATGAGTCCAGTACAAGTAGATAGTATAACAGTTTCTTTAAACCTGCTTTCTGTTAATGTTTGTCATTTCAGAGTTACAGAGCAATGATACAATGAGAATATTTATACCTTACTCAAGTTTCAGATAAAAGGATTCTTGCATTACCTTTTTTCAGTCCCTCTTTTTTCAAGAGTTTTGACTATATTACAAGACTGGTACTTCTTAACTGCCCATGGTGCATTAGCCTTTTCCTAAAGTCTGTTTCACAGCTAAGCTTAGGCATTTGTGGAGGTACATCGTTTCCACAGCAGTCCTGAGAAACAGTAGGGAAAGTAGCCACTCCTTAACAAATGTGCAAGTAAAATGGAGATAGGGTAAGATAACCAAGGATCCAATGTGATGGGAATGAAAGAGATGTAGCAATCAACAGAGCAAAACTGAAATCCATTTCAGTGCTGGCATGTAAAAATGGAAGTGACTGCAGAACAAACAAGGAAGAACTGGTCACTAATGTAAAAGTCAGGGGCAGGCTTGGCTACAGTGACCATGAGATGATGGAGTTCAGGTTCCTGAGAGAAGGGAACAGGGCAGAAAGCAACACCACGGTCCTGGATTTAAGGAAAGAAGACAAAGATCCTGAGGGATCTGCCAGAAAGAATCCCATGAGGTAAAGCTGTGTAGAGAGAGCAGGTTGATATTTCATGATGACCTACTTCAGATTCAGCAAATATCCATCTCGGCAAGCAGAAAATCAAGTGATGATGGCAAGAGGCTTGCATGGATCAAGACAGTGCTTTTGACTTAATTCATACATAAAAAGGAAGTGTACAAGAGGTGGAAAAATGGACAGGTGACTCAGGAAGAGTGCAAAGTATCTAATATTGCTGGGATAAGATTTGAGAAGCCAAGACTGACTTGGAGTTCAATGTAGCAAAAGACGTGAAAGGCAACAAGAAAGAATTCTACAAGTACATAAACAGCAAATACCATAACTAGGGAAAAAGTGAACCTGTTGCTGAGTGGGACAAGGCAACATATAATAACTGTCATGGAAAAGATTGAGGTACTGAGGGCCTTTTTTAGCTTAGCCTTTACCAATAAAACCATCTTTCAAGAATCTCAGGCCCCTGAGATCAGAGGGAAAGTCTGGAGCCCATTTTACACAACTTTTAAAATAGCCTGAGAGTATTGGGATGAAAATTCTTATCATTTCATTCAACAAGCTGTTACGTGAGTTGGTTTACAACATACATGTAAGTTAAGAATAGTATGCTGAACAACTAGGCCACCCACTTTGATAACTTAAATCACACTAAAATGAAAAACCACAAACCCTCAAGTTTTTACATAGTCCAATAACATAAAATATGACATTACACTGAAAATGTAATTTATTTTTGTTTCCCCCACTGTCATTGTAATCAGAAAATAAAATTCCAAATATTAGAAGCCGAGCATATTAAACAAGCACAGTTTATCTTTCCAAAAATCACAGCACTAATTGCCCTGTCAAGTGTTAGTAGTCAAGTTGTATCATTTAATGAGGAATGTGTAATGAATTAGGAAAAGTCTAGACTAATAATCATAAAGTTAAAAAAAAAGAAAAAATGATTTATAGGAAGAGATATATACAATTTTTAAAATGTCTGATAATATTGGATAGAAAACCAAAGCTAAAGAAGCAGAAAGCAGTAAAGCCAATAAAGCACAGTAAAGATAGTAAAAAAATGCTAATGGAAATACAAAATACATATAATAGAGAAACTACGTAGGTTTTGTATAAAGACCCTAACCATCAACAAAGACAGATGGAAAATATCAATAGAAAATGCATAGGATTCACTTTGCAAATGAGTGTTAAACTCCCATCTTCTTTCTTCAAAGTGTAGGATAATGAAGTCTAAACAGAATATGAAGGGATGTCAAAAGCTCAGAGTAAGATGGAGGAATTTCACAAAAGGTTGTAACACTACCAGAAAAACACAAAGGTGATTCAATACATACCAACATTTTTGAAATAGTTTCTGTTGAGAAATGCTCATTTAGTGTACATACTATGTATACTATGTAGACTATATGTAGTATGTATACATAATACATACTATGTATAGCAGACTTGCTAAGAAGGAATAGACAGAAATTCTAAAGATCCCATGACTCTGTTAAGAAATATTAAACTTATGTTAAATACTTAAGAGCTACGCAAAGAACAGTCGTGACTGTTTTAGTTGAGAATTTCAATAAACTTGATAGTATGTATTAATATGGTCCAGTATGTACAGTACTAGAGATACAAAGGTACTATACTGTTATAGAAATAAATTTTGTATAAAACAGACTAAAATTGATTCTCAAAAGAAGAAGTTGAAAAATTGTTTCTAGATGCAAGTGGGAAGAAAATAAGTCATGTTTATTTTTCCAACAAGTAAAAAGAAGGGTTGACTTTCTGGATACCTTCTATCTCTATTTCTATACTTTGAACAAAAAAAGAAATAATGGAATTTGCAGTGCATTGAAGTGCAGTGCTTCTGCAAATATCTGTATGTTTAGGCAAGTGAAGAATTGTCATGTTAGCAGTTTTTCCAGCTTGTCGGAACTGGATTTTTGCATATTCTATGTGACAATCAAATCATTAGTCCTTGTTGCCAATACAACTGACAGATTTCCATTTACAAAATAAATTTGACATGAATTTGGGCTCTTGTCAGATTTTTTTCCATCTCACATAGGAGGAAACTTACCAGAGGAAATGCTTGCCACTGACAAGGTTTGAAGAAATCAAGATAGGAATTTGCCGATTTCCACTGACACTTTTGAAAATAAGGGAGAAAAAATTCCCCAGATCCCCTTAACTTCTGGTGGGTGTCTGAGACTCTCAGTCCCCGTGTTCTGAATTACAGGGCCATACCTCCATGCTCTCAGGTCCAGATAACCTTGAATTCTTGTGTACAGAGTGTTTGTGCCAAGAGTATCACAGTCTCTAAAGAGAGATTTCTTTCACTGCCAGATTTCTTTCTAGTATGGCAAGAGGTTTAGGGTTGACTTTCTCAAGATGGAAAACAAACTTGAAGTCTCCCCCATGGTGAGTGATTGTTCCAACTGTGCAAAATAATGATGAAGCAACCTCATGCCCACTGTAGGTCTGTTGTTATTTAGCTGAACCATCAAATAGGTGTATCTTTTATTTGTTATGAAATTTCCATTATGATTTTACTTCAAGACATGGATAAGTTGGTGTGTTACAACTTAACTTGTGACAGAGAAACAGCCTGCTATTACTGGAAAATGAAGAGTAAAATAAAGGAATCTTTGTGGGGTGGGGGATGGAGAGAATTCAAATAGTGGAAAGTAAATTGTTTGATTCCTGAGCAAGATATATATATATGTACTTTCTCATCCTGTAAAAATAAACAAAACAAAAAAAAAAAAGTATTCATTTTAACCTCTGTGAGAAAAGTAGAGTGATACAATTTATTGAATAAGCAGATCTCTGATCTCTACCCATACAACTGCATAGTTTGAAAATGGCACATCTGTATACTCACAAGCCCAGTTTTACAGGAGAATTGATGTAATTCATCTACGAATTACTATGACAACAATTAATACCTTCTAGTAAGCTCTTATCTCCATCCCTACATCCCTCCCCCCCACCCCCCACCCCCACCCCAAACTGCCTGTTTTTAACTAGCTCTTATATTTTTGAAAATAAAATGGGGATAATGTCATATAAATACTGGCACATATATACTGGCAAAACTGCAACTGAAGGATTCACAAGACACCTTCTTCTTAATTAATATAATTTTAATGTGCAATATTTACACAGACAGACTGCTGCATGTGCAGAAAATCGGGCATTGTGGCACTGACTCCAAATCCTTTGGTTCATCATAGACTTTGGCTAACACCCTACATATTTGGTTGTTTTGTCCTTCGGAGAGCCAAATCAGAGGAAGAGAACACAATTCTCATGGAACAGGATGTTCACAGAAAAATAAGAACCAGTGCCAGAAATTGTGGGAAGGCAGAAAGGCAGGCAGCGTGGAAACTGTCCATGTGATGCTCTTCAGATATACATTCATGATGTATCTTAGAATCATAGAATCATAGAATATCCTGAGTTGGAAGGGACCCTTAAGGATCATCAAGTCCAACTCTTGACACCGCACAGGTCTACCCAAAAGTTCAGACCATGTGACTAAGCGCACAGTCCAATCTCTTCTTAAATTCAGACAGGCTCGGTGCAGTGACCACTTCCCTGGGGAGCCTGTTCCAGTGTGCAACCACCCTCTCTGTGAAGAACCCCCTCCTGATATCAAGCCTAAATTTCCCCTGCCTCAGCTTAACCCCGTTCCCGCGGGTCCTGTCGCTGGTGTTAATGGAGAAAAGGTCTCCTGCCTCTCGACACCCCCTTACGAGGAAGTTGTAGACTGCGATGAGGTCTCCCCTCAGCCTCCTCTTCTCCAGGCTGAACAGTCCCAGTGCCCTCAGCCATTCCTCGTACGTCTTCCCCTCCAGGCCTTTCACCATCTTCGTAGCCCTCCTCTGGACACTCTCCAGCAGTTTCATGTCCTTTTTATACTGTGGTGCCCAGAACTGCACACAGTACTCGAGGTGAGGCCGCACCAGCGCAGAGTAGAGCAGAACAATCACTTCCCTTGACCTACTAGCGATGCCGTGTTTGATGCACCCCAGGACACGGTTGGCCCTCCTGGTTGCCAGGGCACACTGCTGGCTCATATTCAGCTTGCTGTCTACCACGACCCCCAGATCCCTCTCTTCTAGGCTGCTCTCCAGCGTCTCATCGCCCAGTCTGTACGTGCAGCTGGGGTTTCCCCGTCCCAGGTGCAGGACCCGGCACTTGCTCTTATTGAACTTCATGCGGTTGGCGATCGCCCAGCTCTCCAACCTATCCAGATCCCTCTGCAAGGCCTTTCCACCCTCATTCGAGTCCACAACTCCTCCAAGTTTGGTGTCATCAGCAAACTTGCTCAAAATACCTTCTATTCCTACATCCAGATCGTTTATAAAAATATTGAAAAGTACCGGCCCTAAAATGGAGCCTTGAGGGACCCCACTGGTGACCGCCCGCCAGCCTGACGCAGCCCCATTTACCATAACCCTTTGCGCCCTGCCCGTTAGCCAATTGCTCACCCATCGTATGATGTTTTTATTTAGCTGTATGGTGGACATTTTGTCCAGTAGGATCCTATGGGAAACCGTGTCAAAAGCCTTGCTGAAGTCCAAAAAAATCACATCAGCTGGTTTCCCTTGGTCCACCATACGGGTGATCTTATCACAAAAGGAAATCAGGTTAGTTAGGCAGGACCTACCCTTCACAAACCCATGCTGACTGGGACCAATGACTGCTTTGTCCCCCAGGTGCGCCTCAATAAGTTTGAGAACCATCTTCTCCATGGTTTTACCAGGCACTGACATGAGACTGACAGGCCTGTAATTGCTAGGGTCTTCTTTCTGACCCTTCTTGAAAATCGGCACAACATTTGCCAGCTTCCAGTCTACCGGGACCTCTCCAAATTCCCAGGATCGTTGAAAAATAATTGAGAGAGGTTCCGCGATGATGTCCGCCAGCTCTTTCAGCACCCGGGGATGAATCCCATCCGGACCCCTGGACATGTAGGGATCCAGGTGGAGTAGCAAATCCCGCACACGTTCAGGGTCGGTTGGGAGTTTGTCATCCCCACCGTCCCGGTCCTCCAGCTCAGGGCACCCTGGGTCCCAAAGCCCATCATCGGCATTGAAGACAGAGGCAAAGAAAGCGTTAAGCGTCTCTGCTTTGCCTATGTCATTGTCTGTGAGGAGTCCTTCCCTATCAAGGAGCGGCCCTATGTATTCTTTAGTTCTCCTTTTTCCATTCACATATCTAAAAAAAAACTTTTTATTTTCTCTCACAGACACAGTCAGCTTCAACTCTAGGTGTGCTTTGGCCACACGAATTTTCTCCCTACAAACACGAACAGCATCCCTGTATTCTTTCCATGACACCTGGCCCTCCTTCCAGTAGCGAAACACTCTCTGTTTCCGCCTAATCTCCATTAGAATGTTCCTGGTCAGCCACGCCGGCCTCCTGCCCCGCCTGCCTGACTTGCGATATTTAGGAATTGCCTGATCTTGTGCTTCTAGGAGGCATCGCTTAAAGAATAACCAGCACTGGTGGACGTCGAGGCCTTCAAGAGCAGCTTCCCAGGGGACCTTGTTGACTAGTTCCCTGAACAGCCTGAAGTCCGCTTTCCCCATATCTAGGGATGAGGTTTTTGTGGAACTTTTCCTTCTGTCACCGTAAATTTTGAACTCAACCACTTCATGGTTGCTATGACCAAGGCGGCCACCAATCACCACATCTCCCACCAGACCCTCTCTGTTTTCTAGCAACAGGTCTAGGAGGGCACCTTTCCTAGTTGGCTCCGTTAGCACCTGCACCAAGAAGTTATCATCTAGGTGCTTCATGAACCTCCTGGACTTGCTCGTGTCAGCCGTGTAGCACTCCCAGTTAACGTCTGGCAAGTTGAAGTCCCCCATAAGGACAAGGGGAGTTAATCTCGAGGCCTCTCTTAGTTCTGTAAAGAATAATTTATCGGCGCTATCGTCCTGGCCAGGCAGTCTGTAATAGACTCCCACAACGACATCCCCTTTATTCGTTCGTCCCTTGATCCTAACCCAGAGGCTCTCAACTTTGCCATCGCCGACCTGAAGTTCCACACAGTCCAGCCCCTGCTTCACATACATCGCCACCCCACCACCTCGCCTACCCTGCCTGTCCCTCCTGAAGAGCCTGTAACCATCTATCGCAGCACCCCAGTCACAGGACTCATCCCACCAGGTTTCACTTATGCCGATGATGTCGTAGTTGCAGGACTGGGCCAGGACTTCTAGCTCATCCATTTTATTCCTCATACTGCGTGTGTTCGTGTAGAAGCACTTCAGGTGCGTCTCCTTACACTCTGCACCTTGTGGATCTGACCGAAGGACCTCACTGGCACACAGCCCCTCTGATTCTAGCGTACCATCCCTTAGGTCTTCACCGGTGTGCCTGGTTTTAGCCCCTTCCCCCTTCGACTCTAGTTTAAAGCCCTATCTATCAGCCCTGCCAACTCCTGACCAAAGATCCTTACCCCTCTCTGAGAGAGGCCCATCCCATCCGGTGCCGTCAGGCCCGGTGTAGCATAGACCTTCCCGTGATCAAAGAACCCAAAGTTCTGCCGGTCACACCAGTCTCGAAGCCACGAGTTTATGTGAACAGCATGCCTTTCAGCTTCAATCCCCCCTATCGGAAGGACAGAGGCAAACACAACCTGCGCCCCTGATCCTCTAAGTAGTCGCCCCAAATCCCTAAAGTCTCTTTTGATCGCCTTCGGACTTCTCGTTGCTACTTCATCGCTACCAGCCTGAAAGACCAGTAGCGGGTAGTAGTCAGTGGGCCGTACCAGGCGCTTGACCTTCTTGGCAAAGTCTCTCACCCAAGCCCCAGGGAGGCAACAGACTTCTCTGCGGGTTGGGTCTGGTTGGCATATCGGTCCCTCTGTCCCTTTCAGAAGGGAGCCCCCCATAACAATAGCCCTTCTTTCTTTTTTGAAGGATGATGTGGCAATGCGATGTGTAGGTCGCCTTGTCTTAGGTGCCCCCTCCAACTGGGACGGGTTTTTATCTACTTTGTCATTCAGATTGTCTTGTTCTAGTCCTTCATATCGATTATTTAAGGGTAGATGAGAAGGTGAGGTGGGCAGAGAGAGGGCTCGCCTACCACCCTGAATAGGCACTTGCCTCCATTCCCCCCCTTGATCTAGGTCTCCTCCCGCTGCCTGGCAGGAGGAGGGAACCTCTGTCTTCTGCATAACAGGAGACGCCTGTGCTGTGGCGGGCTCGTGAGCCTGCCTCAGAGAGGGTAGAGTGCACCTTCACTAGTCAATTTCCATCTCTGATTCCCTGATGCTCCTGAGCCTGTTCACCTCCTCCCGGAGCACCGCTACCTGGCTGAGCAGTTCTTCAACCTGGGCACACCTCCCACAGGCATACCCACCACTGCTGTCGGAGACCGACAGAAGGCTGGGGCACACTCTGCAGCCCAGGACCTGGACGGCTGCATGTTTCCCCGAGCCCTCCGTCTGAGTAGCCACACTGGTGACCATGGCTGGAGATGCTGCACGAGATGCGGAGGCCATGGTTTTCTGCCTGGTTGATACCATGGTCAGGTTCTACGCAATCTTGCATTCCATTTGTTTGTTCGTTTGAAACCAGAGCCCAGACACAATACAGTTCATTTAGGTAATGTACCAAATTCAAGATACCTGGTGTCACATGAGATCTTTTTGAAGAATTTTGTACAAGTATCTCTAACTTGTGATCTAATAGTCTGTTATAGTTAGGCAAGATATGAGGGGAAAGTGTGAGAAAAATACTTTGCTTGCTTTCTCAGCTGAGGTAAGCACCTATTTAGGGAAGTGTAAACAGGATAATATTAGACAAGTTATTTATTCAAATGAGAAATTTAAGCCATGTCAAATTCTGACATGAATGATTTCTATTTTCCCTTCTTATTCTTTTATTCTCTTTTTCCCTCTTTCTTTTTCTATTTTCCCCTTCTTTCCCTATTCCGCTCTCCATTGCCTTTCCTTGCCTTTCTGCTGTACTATTCACTCACAGAGATACAGGATGCTGTGGCTTGTAAAAAAACATGTGACATCCTGAAAAAATGTAGCCCTTCTTGTTCATACTCAATGCGTTAGTCACTGCAAAGAGAGGTAACTGTAGCAGTGATGAGAATCAAGAAGCCCTGGTATCCTGCTTTGTCACCCATTTTTACGGTCAGCTATGTGAATATAAAGAAGACAAAAACTGAAATTATGCAGGCATTTCTATACATTACTGCTCCCTAAATAGAGAATTTTAAGGCTCTGCCATAACATCACAATCTCCTTTATTTAGCTAAATCAAGAAAAAAGGAGTGGGAAAACACATGGCAATAGATATGTTAAGATTTCTCAGACTATATTAGTGTGCATTTTTGCTAGGTACTTTGAGAGCTTAACAAGACAGATGACAAATATGACAACATGACGGCTATGACTACAGTCATCCTGCACTTTTTTTATTTATTCTGTCTATACATGGATACAGTCTGATCCATTTGTGACACATTTTTGGTTTGTATCAGTCTTCATCTCTAGCTCCAGAAGCCAGAAAAAGGAATCAAAATATTTCTTTGTATTCGTTATTCCTAGATGAAGAATGGTCCATGAAATGAAAAACCCATTTAATGTGATCTTTGAAATTATTTTCTTTTTTTTCCTAATTTGGAAAGTGTTTTTACTGAGATTCTCAAAGCTTAAGAGAAAAAGATTAAAGATAGAGCTGCTACACAGCTTTCAATTATTAAAGCAAATGAAAGAAGAACAGTAGTTGAAAACAGAAATGGTACCTATTAGACGATAGGGAAAGGTAAAACCATATGGGAAAATAAATACTTTTAATATACTTGGTTTCCAGGCAAACAAACAAGCCAAAAACAGCATTCATTTAAAATTTCTTGTAAGAAAACATCATTTAAAAAATATTAACATCTGTTAACAATATAAATGTTAGCTGTAATCTTTCTTAATTCTGGAAAGGCTTAAGGTTATTCTAAATTTTCCTTGCAAGATAAAAGTATCCATTTCCAATCAAAACTGACACTTCTACCACTTTTGTCACGTGGTTAGTCATAGCTGCAATGCCTGGATATCTTTGCCATATCCTTCTCAAATTCTAAAACTAAAATAATAAATTAAGTTTCCTTGGGCTCAAAACAGAATCACAAATGAACATGGTCCATGGTTGTTTTGGGGACATAATGCTTTTATTTATATATTTATTTGTTACCTAGGAATAGATCTGCAGATCTGGGAAGAGTGATATAAAGACTAGAATAGGTAAGATTCTCTTGAATAGATGGACAAGACGCTATATAAATGCTATTTAATTTTGTAGATTTACTTATTTATTTATTTATTTTTACTGGAAGCCATATTTGACAGTACTTCTTTTCTTTTTTTTAATGAACACTTGAACTTTTTTTTTGTTTGTTTGTTTGTTTTTTTCTAAGCCTGTGGGTGACAGAAGAATTTTCTCCAATAGAACAGATAAATGAAAATTATTTTTCTAAGCTGCAGAACCATGCAATGGGTTGGAGAGTATCTTTTTTCTACATTTAATTACGAGATAGGTCTGATGACTGATTAAGGGATAGTGGTGTTCAATTCATAAGTTAAACAGACTTGCACATCGAATTAGGTATATCAGTGTGAGTCAGAACATCACAGTCTTGTTCTAACTGTCATATTAAATCCTTCTTGGGAAGTACATATTGGTCTTAAAAAGCAAACAGGCAGTAACACCTGCAGGTGTTACTCCCACCCTTGTAGCACCACAATCCAGCCTAAGGGAATGTTTAATGTTAACACCTAGGGACCAAATCCATTACTGATCATTGCGATTAAACAACAACAACAACAAAATAAAGCTAAATGTTTTAGTGTCTGAATATTAGCAAGGCAAATCTGGATTTCAGCTAAGAAAGCCTGCTCTGCAAACATCCTCATAAAATAAAAAAATAAATAAATAAAAATGCAGGTAGTATACATAGCAGCTCTTTGAAGAGACAACAGCAATTGCCAGGACAGTTTTGCGCAACAGAAAGCTGGGATAATCCAGAAATCAGTTATACTGAGCTATTTTAACAAGAATATATACATTGTAAGTTCTTCAGCTTTGACCTGAATCTTCTTGCCTGGAAGTGGGACATACATATTTCTAACAATCTGTAATTGTGACAGATCAAAGGCCTGTTTCCTCTGGGCATGCACAGGTGGCTCTAAGGCTGTGTTCATATTGCTATTTTGTGAGATAGATAGTGACAAATGCATTGTATATGAAATCCCAGCAGATTGAGAATTCTTTTATTTCATTCTGCGAGGGCAATAAATAAGCCATGTGGCACAAAACAGACTGCCGAATGAAACAAATGCACACACACAAAATAAATCAGAGAAACCTTAGCAGTTTACAAATGGACATTTTCAAAGGGCTCCAAACAGAGACAGAGAGCTTTTTGTTTGTTTGTTTGTTTTTCTTTTTTCTTTCTTATTTCTTTTTTCTTCTTTCTTTCTTTCTTTTTTGAGTAAATGAAAGCTTTACGGTTTTCCACAGGTATTTCTGAGAAAAAGCTTCTATCAAATATTCATGGTAGCATCTTGTCTACACAAGTCTGGTTGATGGAGTAATAGTGCCGACTCACCTGGCACCAAAACTCAGCCATTTTCCCTTACCCCATCCAGTAAATCTGTGGCTGTCAGTGATAGGAGCTGATGGGAAATGATAGCCTTATTGAGCTGCCTCATGAACTGTAACTCATTTGTTCTGAAGACCCAGACTGACAGCCTCTGCATTTCTCCCTTCCAGCAAAATTGAGTGTAAGTCACTTTATCATTTTTCCCCATGACAGTTTATCAGAATTCTGGAATTTTATATGAAGTCACAGAGGCTGTTGGTAGAAATAAGACTCACAGTTAATCTTATTGTTGGAGAGCATCTTGTAAGTTTTAACATTCCTATAAAAAATTGCAATCTGACTCACACTAACCAGACACATGCATACATGTATGCACACACACACTTGACATAGTGATGGAGAGGGAACACTGATCAACCTCACTTCTGCTGGGCTTAGGTGCAAATAATCTAAGGTTATGACTCTTGTGATCTTGCAAATATTTACTTTCAGCTCATGGTAAATTCATTTCTCATTTTGACTTCTAAGTCTCCTAATATATTCCACGATCAAAAAATAAAAGCAAAAATACTTCACTATATAATACTGCTTCAGTGGAGAGGAACCCTTCTGCTCTCATTTATTTCCATTCTTAATAAACTGCAAAATGGAAAAACAGGGTAGGTACACCAAAAGCATATATGTAGATTGCTGCTCTAATCTTGAATCTGTTTTGTGACTTTGTTTTATATATGAAATTAGAAAACTATCACCAATAAGTAGAATTATATGAGGTTGAGGGCATTTAGCTAGTGCAGGACAACCAGTTAAGCTAATGCTTCATCTTCTTTCAAAGTTGTCTATGAGTTCATATGCACTTTGTAAATATTATTCATTAATCCCAGCACTGAAGAACTTTGTGCCCTTAAACAAATATCCATCTCTATTAAAAATGTAAAAATATCAAACTAGGCCCTCAAAGTCTCCATATGAAGCAACAAAGAAAGGTCTTACAAACTTAGAAACATAATGCAAGCATTTAAAAGAAAATGACTTGCACTTCTGTCTAGGGATGTGAGTCACAATTAGGAGTCTTTTTGTTGTTGTTGTTGTTGTTTTGTTTGCTTGTTTGTCTGTTTGTTTGATTATATGGAACTGAAACACTTCTCCCCGGGCTCCAGGAATTGGAGCAAAAATGACCTAAGTTTTATGGTTGGATTTTTTTTTTTTTTTTTTTTTTTTTTGTGCTCCATGGTGGATTAATTTCTCCAATTGATTACTTTTTGAGATTATTACATAAAATTTTATTGTATTGATCCTCGTGGGTAGGTGGTCAAGCTTGAAAACCCTTCTAGATGGGTGACAGAACAAGATGTAATGATTTTTGTTGATGGATGACATTACATAGCAGTGTGATCCAACATGTTCCGTATTCACTGCATTTCTATGGGCAAAATGCAGTTCCCTTCTTACTGTCTGCAATGACTACATCAAAATTCACAGCAGAAAACACACTATTATAAATAATGAAACAGAGTCACCACTGAAGATAACAAGCTTCAAAACTAAAACCATTTAGTTGTTTAGACTGATGGCCATTAGGTCGCAATATGATGCATGCCTAAGTCTAGCTTAACACTGGTTCTCCAGGAGTAAAAATTTCATGTGACAAACTACCAACCTGTTCCCCTTAGAATGCATTTAATACCAGTAAGTTGCAAGCAAAAAACTGTTTGAAATCTGATAGTTGAGGCACAGCCAGGTAATGAGTATATGTGTTAATTATCTTAACAGGTTGAATACTGACATCAGCTGCCTGTTTTATACTTCCCTAGAACTGGCTACTGTCATTCTTAAAACTAACCTGTGCAGCAGAAAAACCCTCCACCTCTCCTTATTAAACTCCATTAAATATTATTTCACCTGCTTTTGAATCAGTGTGCATGTGTCATTAGACAATGGACATTTGCTTGCCCTATTAATTTTAGTAATGACATGGACCAGTAGGCCAATTTTGCACAGCTGATGCATCAAGAAATGAGAATAATGTGTGCACAGTATGCAGAAAAAAATCTGACAATACAAATTAAATGTAAATCAAAAATAAAATAAGAAGATATCTGTGGCATTAAAATTAAGGCCATAAAGAGAATTTTATGATGTTTTTCAAAAATTTCTTAGTAAATTTAATCCCAAATGCATTCAGAAGGGGATTTACATCCATGGCATGAAACACACCACTAATTGCAGTGTTTGCAGAAGAAAAGCATATATAACAGTCTAATTTTTTTTTTTTTTTTTTTTTTTTTTTACATTAAAAAAACAACCAACCAACCAACCAACCAACCAACCAAAAAGGAGCAGTTGTGGTCAAGTACTTTAATTTTTAGAACTTACTATTGAAACACAAATTGTAAAAATAATCCTGATGGAATTTCTCCTTAGATAACTTGATGTATGAAGCATACAGTCTTATGCAGACTTCAGAGCAGTAGAAAGAAAAAGTTTCAGAAAGGCAGCTGGACAAATATTTGTAAGAAATATTACTGTGGGACAAAAAAAAGGACAGACAGACTGAAATGGATTTTCTTTTGTATTCTTAACAATCCAATCTACCCACAGAAAATACTATGAATATGCAAATATTGCATACATAAGTTTTAGTTATGTAATATAATTTTAAATTATATAATATAATATATAATTATATTACATCATATAATTATATAATTATATAATTATATAATTATATTATATTATATAATTTTAAATTATACAAATTTATACAGTTGTCTATTTTATGAAAATATTATAGGGCTACGGGGTGGGGGTTGGGGTGGGGGTGGGGAGTTTTGAAGTCTGTTTTTGCCTTTAACTGTTTTCAAATATCTTGACATTGTGTATTACCCTTAGGTTAAGAAAACATCATGTGATCAAATGTCCAGAAAACACATTGCCCTGCAACTGTCATAAGGTTATTGCTGTTTTCATGTGGATAGTTTTAAGGGCTGTTGAGATGAAAAGGAATTATAGCCAAGTTGCTTAATTGACATGAATTGTGCTTCAGGTATGCTTTTTGGGAGATTGTGTGTGTTTTACTAATAGCTTGACCTTCATGGATTATTAAAATGGAATTTCATACAATGGACATGATGATAAATTTCAACTAAACAGCATACTTTGAAAGGACTATGTTTAGAGATGCTAATTGAAGCAGTTTTGTAAAGTAAAATGGTGTAATTGTGGAGTGGGTTGAGATGATGTGTATCACACAATGGTACACAGACAAGTCTGTATCACCATTTTATGGCAGGGTTTTCTTCCTTTGGGTAGCTGATATTCTTCAGTATTTATTTATGGACTGGAGAATATACAAGAGAAATAAAAAGTGTTTCTTCAGACAGTTGTCTGCTCCCACCCTAGAGTGAGTCAGAGGAATAACATTTCTAAGCATATTAATCAGTCTGATTTTCCTTTCATCTACATTCCAGATAGAAATATGTACACTGTAAGCACAGTTTAACTGCTGGTGAAATGATAGCCCTGAAGGACAACAAAAGTATCAAAAAAAAAAAAAAAAAAAAAAGCTGATAAATGGTATCAAGGCAAACTCATCTTTGTTTCTGTAGATGAATTGTAAGTGATCCAAGAGGGTCACAGGTTGTGATCAATGGAAAGTACTGTAAAATATCTCAGACAAAGCACTACAATTCAACTATATGAGAAAGGCAGATTGATATGGAGGGTGAGAGTAATTGCAAAATGACTTCTGTGAAAGATAAAATAGATCTTTTTTAAAAAAAAGGAAAATCCAAAGAGATTTCAGAAGGATTAAGATGGCAAGTGGGTAAAACAGACTGCAAAGTAATAACTGTCAGAAAAGATGGGATTCAAGAACATCAACAGTTCAAAAACAGAGGAGGCAGATGGTACAACCCCTGGACTTTATGTATGTATAATCTGGACAGTAACATTTCACTTTTTACGCATTTAATTTCTTCATTCTTGTTTATTATTTTCATTCATGCATTTCATTCATGTTGCAGAATCCAGCTTTTCAGAACACCAAACCATAGAATCATAGAGTATCCTGAGTTGGAAGGGACCCATAGGGATCATCAAGTCCAACTCCTGGCACCACACAGGTCTACCCAAAATTTTAGGCCATAGGACTAAGTGCATAGTCCAAACGCTTCTCAAAATCCAACAGGCTTGGTGCAGTGACTACTTCCCTGGGGAGCCTGTTCCATTGTGAGACAACTCTCTCAGTGAAGAACCTCTTCCTGATGTCTAGCCTAAACCTCCTCTGCAACAGCTTGACACCATTCCCTTGGGTCCTATCACTGGTGACTAAGTAGAATAGATAGGCACCTTCCCCTCCTCTCCTTCTCATGAGGAAGCTGTAGACCGTGATGAGGTCTCCCCTGTGCCTACTCTTTTCCAGGCTGAACAGGCCTAGTGATCTCAGCTGTTCCTCGTATGTCTTCCCCTCTAGGCCCTTCACCATCTTCGTAGCCCTTGTCTGGACACTCTCCAACAGTTTCACATCCTTTTTGTACTGTGGTAACCAGAACTGCACACAGTACTCGAGGTGAGGCCTCACCAGCACAGAGTAGAGTGGGACAATCACTTCCCTCGACCGACTAGCGATGCCATGCTTGTTGGACCCCAGGATGCGGTTGGCCCTCCTGGCTGCAAGGGCACACTGCTGGCTAATAATCAACTTGCTATCTACCACAACCCCCAGATGCCTCTCTGCAGGGCTGCTCTCCAGCGTCTTGTCATCTAGTCTGTACATATAGCCAGGGTCGCCCTGTGCCAGGTGCAGGACCTGGCACTTGCTCTTGTTAAACTTCATGCGGTTGGTTATCTCCCAGCTCGCCTATCTGTCCAAGTCTCTCTGCAAGGCCTTTCCACCCTCATCCAAGTCCACAACTCCTCCAAGTTTGCTCAAAACACCTTCTAGTCCTACATCCAAATCATTTATAAAAACATTGAAGAGGACCGGTCCTAAAAATACATTCATGTTTAAACAACTAATTTCCTAATAAGCATTTCCTAACAAAATGTTCTCTCATGATAAATTACTTATAAAATTATAATACCCTTTTTTTTAAAAATTATTATTTCTTTTTTCCTCTTTTTCCACAATTAATTGTAAAGCAATCAGACAATTTAAAATGAATGTGAGGGAGTTGAATCTCCTCTTGACCTGATTTTGACTCTCCAGTCATTCAGATTGTCACCTTTTGTCAGCTATAAAGAAATACACATCTCCATCCTTTCCTGATGAAATCTGATTTCTCTGTAGAATCTGTATCTGTAGATACAGTAGTAGTACCTCCTTGTAAGTCCATACTTGGAGGCTATTCTAATACACAAAATTGTAAAATATTCAGTAAGCCAGAAATGAAAGTGGAAATGGATTCCTTGACCTTGTGAACAGGCCTCCCACATTATCAGAGAGCATTTCTATTCTCATCTCTCCTTGGCCTTCTGAGTAGTACAACTCTCATGGACTCTACTGCTAATTCAGCCATCTCAGATGGGAAATTTGAATTAAATCTGGTGGCTTTTTTTTCTTTTTTTCTTCTTTTCATTTCTCCTCTCCTCTCCTCTCCTCTCCTCTCCTCTCCTCTCCTCTCCTCTCCTCTCCTCTCCTCTCCTCTCCTCTCCTCTCCTCTCCTCTCCTCTCCTCTCCTCTCCTCTCCTCTCCTCTCCTCTCCTCTCCTCTCCTCTCCTCTCCTCTCCTCTCCTCTCCTCTCCTCTCCTTTTCCTTTTCCTTTTCCTTTTCCTTTTCCTTTTCCTTTTCCTTTTCCTTTTCCTTTTCCTTTTCCTTTTCCTTTTTTCTTTCTTATAATGAAAGATCTATGTCTTTCCATGACTTTTTCAGGCCTTTGAATTTATACAGATATACATATGGAGAGTATCTGAAACTTCCTGAATTACCCCTTCAAAGACACTTGTTTTTTTTTTTTTTTTTTCTTCTTCTTCTTTTGGTAGGACTGTTTGCTTTTTGTTTTTGCTTTTCCTATAATTGATGGCCAAGAAAATACTGAGTCATAGAGCTCTGATACACCTTCCCCTTGGCTGTGTACACATACTTGAGATGTTAGGACTACCATATACCCCTCACTGAGATATACTGTCTATATGCACTGAAAATACAGCTCCATATCCAGCCCTGGGTTCAGGCTTACTTAACATAATTATATTCATCAAATACTAAGTTTATTTGGAAGCACATTTGAACAGGAAATAGTTCATTTGCCTCTAGATGTTGGTGATGATAGGAATGCCTTGCCATCTGTATCTCTTTAGGTTGTGATCTTGTCAGATCTGATAAGCTAAGTAGAGTCTGGCCTGCATAATAATTGGTTGGGAACTTTCCAAAGAAAATCCCAGGTGCTAAAGAAAGTAGCACCAGTGATTCAGTATTTGGCAATCTTTCCTCTGCTCAGTAGCAGACCAATGTCTCAGCATAATATTGAGAAACATTCAGTAGCTCAGTGTGCCAGCTTCCAGGGGGGACGCATGATCAATGCAGACAAGACTTGTAGTTACTCAGATATCTGGGGATCTTGCAATATGAGAAGGCAAAATAGCATTTGGGGATATAACCCCCAAATTTTCCTTCTGTAGTAAACTGCTGAGCTCACTGGGAGGATTTTGTATTAAGATTATTTTAGAGTGCTGAATGAACAGAAGCACACATGCTTATGTGAAATGTTTTGAGACAATTCTTGATGAAAACTACTTTGGACTATTGTTATTACTGTTGGCATTCTTCCTAGAAAGATAGGCCAGAGTTATTAGATACAGTGCACTTGGATTATTAGGCACCCCTCAAATATGTAGTTAGGATAAAAAGAACAGCTCCCATCAGATTAAAGAATAGCTGGGGAGTTGAAATGCCTGATTTGCCTTCCTGTCCTGTTAAAAATGTACCAGTGGCAAGCCAATTCCAATGAAAACTTGACTTGCCTTATCAGGATGCAGTTTGTGCAACTATTTCTAAGCTATTCATGTGATTGTTCAGGAAAGTACTTTAGCACACATTAGTTTCTGATATCAGTTTTAATTGATTAGTATATTGGTTGCAAATGAAAGTTCATTAGGTAAAAGGAAAGGGTCCTTAAAAAGGCTAAGCACTATACTTACTTTTTTTTTTTTTTTTTTTCAAAGTAGTGACTGTTCTGAAGGACAATTGAAGTACTTACAAAGGCAGCCTTCCAGAGAGCACTGCACTTACTCTACACAAACACTGGATAATGTTTAAGAAATAAGTCAAGCCACAAACTATGCTATTGTTTTAGACCATAACCAGCACTCTGCTCTCTGAATAGGGAAGTAGGCCTGATGCAGAAATTGTGTCTGACCATAAAATCATGTTCTGTATAACACTCCCTTTACAAAAAGACAAAATAAAGCAGGATTGCTCTTTCCAAGTGCCGTAATACTTGTCTTCAAAATCCAATATGCTTTTCAATGTCCTCCAGTGCCCTTCAAGTATGGCAGGATAGTCTGTTTTTATTTCCAGAGATATATATGTAAATCTATATGAAACTGAAATTTTTGAATGTAACCATTTACTATAATGTCTCCTGTATTTAACATTTAGTAGGACATTCATCTGACTGCAGCATGGTAAGCATGAATCTTAAGGGAAGACTGAAAGTGGAGGGTAGATGTGTTTTCTATGCACATAGAAGCTATCTGCATAAAAGGGTATGAATTATCATTAGCCACATTAATTCACCACTTCTCTAGATTTCATTTTCAGAAATTTAATTTAAATTTATATGTTATAGAAATACATATGTTCTTCAGAGAGAAGCAAATCAAACCTAATTTTTGCCTTTCAATACTTTTTGATTCTTATGTTGAGTATACACTGATCAATGTAAGTAACAGCTACCCCAATGTAAGTAACAGCTACTCCATGAGTAGCTACCCCTACTCACCTTGATCTGAGGGAGAAGGGAATGAGAGATGTTTACAGTGGAGTATTATGCTTTGGAAGCTTTATTGCTGATCTATATAGAAAGGATCTTTCTAAGCCCATTTCCTCAAAATAAGTATCACTATGTATTTACTTTAAGGAAAAAAAAAAAAGCCAAAGATATATACCATCTTTGCAAACAGAGTTGCTGAGGTTTCTGATGGTTCTTAGAGAAGTTAATTCTAATAACTTTTATTCTAATAACTTTCCTGTGCAGTGATCTCTGAATAGTAGTGATATTCTCAGCCCTCTTACAAAAAGAGACTACAGTTAAACAGGCTCATCAATTTATTAAAATCAAATAAAAATTGAAGAAAAAAATTCTCATTAAAGTTATGTATAAGTTATGGAATTTCATATTCAGGCAATTGTATCTCAAAAGTTGAAAAATATGAAGTGACCCTGTAAAACACAGAGCCCTACCCTAACATGACTGTTCTTTCTCTTTGCCCTTGCAAAGAGAAAACATAGAAACAAACACAGAACATAGAAACTAAAATTAAATGCAATTAATTAATTTCTTCAATTTTATGCAAAATTTGCATAAGAAATTGCCTTCTGCTTTGCATCAGAAATTGTCTTTTGCTCAAGATATGCACTAAGAGTGCACTTTCTCTCTATGCACTTTCTCTCACTTTTACTCCCCCTCTCCCCAAGTGAAATATGTTTTACCCTGTGATACAAAAATGTAGCAGAAGATGGTAAAACTAGTTCCAAGAGCTAGAAAATGATTACAAACAATAAAAGTGTGAAAATGAATAAAAATAAAGAAAAAAAAATCCTTAACTTTTTACCAGTGAAAAAACTGTCTGTTGATATTCTGTGATTGTATTTTTTTTTCTATTTGTCATATGTTATTTGTTTTTGTATTCTCTGTGGTTTTATTCAATTCATCCCTCAAAACCATCTTTTTCTTATCCTTAAATATTGAGCCAAGGGAGATGGTTAGCCTTCACCTTTTCTACAAAATGACAGAGTTACTAACTAAATCAGACTAAGAAAAAAATTTTTCTCAATTAACCAGGTTTCAGTTGTTTCACACCTGTTACATACTAATGCTGTCAGTTATCTGAAATATCTTCTAATGATGAATTTCTACAGTCTGGAAAACAAGTTACAAGACTTTTTGCTTTGTAGGTTTTTACAGAACAATACAAGTCTGACTACAAAAATGACATTCGTTATTTTAAAATATATCAGCCCAATAGCTTACAGAAGGTGCTCCACTTGCATCACTTCTTTTTAGCCCTTTGTGGACAGCTTTTCAAGTATTAAATTTGTTAATGCAGCTTTTCAGCAGTTTTTCTAAGCAACACTAATGAAGATAGTTTAGACTTAAGTAAAACCAGGCTACTTCAGACAAGCTAGTAACACATACAATTGTAAAAGTTCAAGAATCTTCAGGCTCCTTTCTGTATGGACATACAGTACTTCATCCATGGTGAATTTTCTGTTGCTTGCATTACTTGGAAGTCCCTATTCTCATCTACTTGTTATTATAGTGACTAACCTTTAAATTTAAGATCTCAATGTGCGTTGTGTATTGACATTACATTACTAATACTTGTCTATGCTTTTCAGATGAACAATTTCAAAAGATGAACAATTTCAAAAGATGAACAATTTCATATTCATATTTTGAATTCAATATTCATATTTTGAAATTGTTCATCTGAAATGCAAAGCACACTTACACAAAGACAGATATCAGATGGAGGTCTACTACTAAGGATTCACAGTAGTCTCTGACCACAAATAAGCAACTAATAAATGCTGTTGAACATTTGGAGTGTCCCAGAGACTAATTCTGGATGGAAAATAAACACAACCTATAGACAAAATAGCTGGCAAGTAGATCTCAGATAAAAGTGTAAACTAATTGTAACCTCTCAAATTGCTGATCAAGATGGTAAACTTATTTTTAAAAGTTGAGATTCAAAGGTTTTTAGACCTTTTATAATTTTGAGAATGAATTTCTTCACCTTATATGTTATGGGATTTTGTAATTATTAGGGTAAAAAAAATGTATCAGGTTCAAAAGGTTGAAAAGGATTCTTCAGCTGATAACTTTGAAATTCCCAAGATTGTGAAAGAGAATTATTATACTTCAAACTTTTACAAACTCAATTCAACTTCAAGTTATTTTGACCCAGATAATACATTTCAGTTTAATGTTGTTCAGGACCAGAAGATTACTGAACATGTACTAACAAATATTATAAATAAATAGAAAAATTACTAAATTAGAATTTAATAGAATCATTTAAAAGGAAAACATCTTAAAATTATTTCAATGCATTTGTAAACAAATTATGATAACATTTGAGCATTTTCCAGGATGTGGAATCAAATACAAATATATTGTCTTCAGAATAGGTGGGATTTCTTTATAACAAGTTTTATTTTTTCATTTTTGATTTTAGCAAACATACAGAAACATTTGATGAAAGCTACTTGTTCAATTCCTAATAGCAATTAGCGTTAGAAATTTCCTAAGACAAAATCCCCTTAGGAGAATTCTAGATTAGAGAAAATTCATAATTCCTCGCAGTGCTAAACCAATTATATAAATATATGAGCTACTCCTATATTATTTCATACAATTCCAATTAAAGGTCTGAATTGGTGGTATTTTTATCAGTAAAAATAATTTGATTAAGTTTTGTGTATGTATATATGCATGAACATGGGTTAACAGTTGCTCAAGGTGATATCTGCTATGAATATGCAATTGTGATGTAATACTCAAATCATATTTTACCTTCTCCAAAATTTATTTATGCCTCTTATACATTTTAATACTTTTCTTATAAATCTGGATAATCAAATAGATTTTGTTTACATTTTTTTTTATGCCACACAATAACCAAGGTCGTATTTTATTTTCAGTCCCTGTACATTCAGTGTTTTGCTGATTTTCAATGCATTGCAGTGCAACCTCAAGACAAAAGTACTTCCAACATAGTATTTTTTGCTAGCACTTTCAAGAACACTTCGTTCTCAAATTATGTTCTAAGATCAAATGGTAACAAAATGTATATCTTACTAGCTAGGAAAATAACTTTACATATCATAGTTACTCCCTATGTCAACCTCATTTATAGCTCAAGAGAAGGCTGGGTTTGTAAAGTGACGAAGTTAAGCTTTGTTTCCTAAAAGTGCACCACTGATAGGAAGTAGTAAGCAAGAACATATTAGAAATTCTGAATATTCTGATATTTCTGAAGTGTGTTTGTTTGTTTGTTTCTTTCTTTCTTTATTGAGCCACTTTTCTGGTTTTGTTTTTCAGTAAGACTACACAGGGCATCTCTATGTATTCATCCAAAAAAAAAAAAAAAAAAAAAAAAATTGGAAACTCTTCCAAATACAGAATACATAATTAACTTTAAAGACATAGAAAAATGTTGGTAATGTCATGTAATATTTGTAGTTGTTTGCAGGAGTAACGGCGAAATAAGGCCATTTCATAATGAAGATGACTGTTCAGCTCCTGTAAAAATCATGGTGGCATCATGGCATTCAACAGAGCATTGCTTAACACTGGTTGAGGATCTGGCCCTAAAATCATAATCACATAAGGATCAGGAGATTGAGAAGTGAAGGTCCAAAATCAGTCACTACACTGTGGTGTCTCTTCTAGATACATTTATGCTAGTCTAATCCTACGTCATTGAAAGCAACTCATTCTATGTAGATTCATCTTCATGGGCTCTCGAGGGTGTATATTCTGTGATGTTCGGCCATAATGAACAGGACAGGGGTAATAATGCCCCTTATGCTTAATGCCAGTTACAGAGGGTTTAATTCAGATATAGATCTGAAAGAGTTTATCTGAGATATGGTTTGACTTAATGGTGCAAAGAAGAGTTTAAGGGGGTTATAACCTTTCCAGTAGCATCATCAGTGTGTACTGTGTGTCATATGAAAAGTAAGCAATGTTGAACTTCATCTGTACTGTAGGTACTCTGTCCTGTATGGGACAGCCTATTCTGTGACCTAACAGTCTGAATCTTTTTCAAGGACATACTAAACAAAAGCATACTTCCCATTTTGCATAGAAATCTAAGGCTATGTTTATAAAGTATAAATATAAAGGAAAATTTCCTGTAATTATCTATTGCAATATGTTTTGCAAAAGGTAGACAAGATGACCTAAATAATTATTCTCTGGTTAGCTGAACATCCTGGGCAAAGTCACAGAAAAGCTGATGCAACATATAAATACTAAAGAATTAAAGGATGATAGCATAATTAGTGCCAATCAGCACAGTTTTATGGAAAACAGGTCTTGTCAAAACTTCTGATGAGGTGACAAGTTCAGTTCATAAAGGAAAGTGTGCTGGCATAATATAACATATGTAAGGGCACTTGGCTGCCCAACATTCAGATTAAAAATTTAGCACTGTACAAAATTCCTTATGGGATATACTATTTATTTGAGAAATTCACTGTCAACTGAAAAGTTCAATGAAAAAAATGAGAAAATAGCCATTAACTGGGAAAAGTTTTGCAAAGAGGAATTTCTGTTTGGCTAGAGCAAAGATCTTGTCCCAGTGCTATCCAGAAGAAATTGCACCTTCATGATAGCAAAAAACATTCAACTGATACAAATATAATGGAATGGACAGTAAAAAGGAACAGACAGTACAGCACATATACCTGAATCACAGAGTAAGATAGACTTACTGAACTGTACATTTTAATACAGCTATATGCAATATCTCATGATTAGGAACTAGAAACATAGAGCTGTGAGAATCAACTCACAGATTTTCTGATGGATTCCTGTATTTGAAAAATAATTTTCAAACAGGATTTTGAGATGTATACAATGAACTAGAATTCCCAGAGTAACATAATAGTGAAGAGAATAGATAAAATCCACGAACGTATATGGCAGATGTGCATGTTTGAACTGGACTTTTTATTTACCCTGTTCATGATACTGTTAAGACCATTACTAGGAAACAGCTCTAATGCCCACACTTGGATAATGCCCACAATGCGTACTAATACCCAAAAATGGATACTAAAAAAAAGTGAAAAAGAATTCAGGGTAGAGCTCAAATAGTTATTCTGAGTCAGGGAAGCATGAATTAATATGAGAAACTTGAGCCATAATCTTTTTAAGTTGACCTAGTAGTTTAGCAGAATTAATATCTGTAGTTTAAGCTTGGTACAGATACTGTATGACTACTGGAAGAGGGATGGCAATGTAAATACGAACAGAAGATTTCTGATGATGGAAGATCCTAAATTTACCACACAAAGGTATAATAATGTACAGGCTGTGAGCAGAAGCTAAAAAAAAAAAAAAAAAAAACAGCAGAAAAATATATATTTATATATTTATTTAATTAACACTAGAAATACCTACTCGGTAGAACAACATGTCTAGAACAATGGATTTTCTGTCACTTTAAGTCTCTAAGCCTCAGATGAATTTCTTTCTATAACATAAGAAGTTCCCTTAGAACTTGAAAAAACAGTGACATTCAAAGGACTGTGCATTCAAGATACCAAATTAAAGGATCATAATGAGATCTCACAGTCTTAAAATGGATTACTTACATCTCAGATCACAAAAAGGTAATTTTCAACAAAAAAGTACATACCAAATAGAAAGAAGAAACTTCTATAACATTTCAGGAATCCCCTTTGACCTTTTTATTATCCCCCAACGAAATATAGATCTATTCTCTCTCAGCAGGAGTTACTTTTGCATCTGATGCAAAGTTGGACTGAAGTAAAAGATTCTGCATTTAAACAGTACATTAAATTCATGAATATCATAGTTCTGGTAAGACAAACCACATTATTTTTTCAGCTGGATTACTTAAACATGTTATCTTTACAATAACAATAAAAAACTACATCCTTATAACCTGAAAATATTTTATAGCTTATTTAAGTTATATAAAGCTATATATGAAGTTATTTTATATAATTTAAATTATTTTTTAATATTTATTTTTTATATAAAGTTATTTTATAACTTTACAGTATCCAACCTCTTCTGCAACGCTTCCTTCTCCTTTTTTCCTTACCTTTCTTCCTTTTCACACACTAACATTTTCACAAACAGGTGCATACTTACAGTATTGTTAAATTTTTTACACATATGAAGAGATATTACAAGATCCCTTACTAGCATTATCATCATATCCAGTTGAGGGTATTCTGTCTGCAGCTTGTTCTTTGAAATGTATAAGCCAAAAATAATGTAATTATTTAATGACCACATTCAATAATCACACATTTCATCCTTGTAAGCAATAAATGTACTTCATATTCTGGTGAAAACCACATTGGTTTCCTTGATCCTCAAGGTAAAAGGAAAAAGTTAGAGCATTTCAGCAAAACAGATTCTAAAACTCATAGCAAGCCATGTACCTAGTATAACATCACCACTCTTGAGATGCATCCTAGAGGTACAAAAGACTAAATATAGGACTACAATTTTATTTTTTTCTAAATTGTTTCTAGATGAAAAAATAAATAACCCCCAAATTCAGTATAAGATCTGAAGGTAAACAGTGGCTTTTTTCATCATGTTGCTACCCAGGCAAAGATTTGCTAGGATAATTTATGTCCTTTATAGCTCCCGATTATCAGTAAATTTGTCTCAGGAATGGTGAATTCATTAAGTAATGCCAGTGATTAGATAAGAAAAAGACTTAAAAACCTGTCTATTTGTTCTGATTTGTACCAACACTGTAATCACGAGACAATAAAAGGGGAAAAATACTGATTTTGGCAACAAAACAGGAATGGCCCAACACATCAGACCTGTTGAGGTTATATATATAGAGAATATATATATATTCTCTAAAGAATAAATTTTAGAATAGATTTTTTATTAGTTTGAGCCTGTCACCTATAAAATAGTTGTGCTGGTGTGCACACACCAAAAAACCCACTCCTCTTAAAACCTGTCAGCATTCTCACACATGGGTAGAGTCCTCATTCAGTCTCCAGAGAAGTTTCTACAGTCAGCCCTGAATAGTATATCCATTCTATGAATGACTTAGAAATGTACTTTAAGAAAAGAGAGGAAATATGTACAAACTATTTATTACAAGACTTGTAGCATTGGGTTTATGTGGCAAGGTCTGGGTAGCAGGGGGCTGCAAGTGGCTTCTGTGAGAAGAATCCAGAAGTTGCCTCATGTCAGAAAAGGGCCAATTTCAGCCGGCTCCAAAGGGATGCACTGCTGGCCAGAGCTGAACCAATAAGCGATGTTGTCTGTGCCTCTGTGAGAGCAGATTTAAGAAAGGAGAGAGGCACCTGGTGGAGCAGGCTGTCCCCCTGAAGCCCATGGGTCCCACATGGAGCATATCTCCACGCTGTAGCCTGTGGAGTAGCCCCTGGTGGAGCAGGTGGATGTGGCCTGGAGGATGCTGCAGCCCATGGAGAGCCCCCGCAGGAGCAGGCCCCAGCCTGGAGCTGCAGCCCGTGGAGAGGAGCCCACGCAAGGGCAGAGGGTCTGGGGAGAGCTGCTGCCTGTGGGGGACCTGTGCTGGAGCAGTTTGCTCCTGACAGATGGACCCTGTGGTATGGAGCCGTATGGGAGCAGTTCTTGAAGAGCTGCTGCAGCCCCCACAGGATCAGTTCAGGAAGGATGGCATCCCATAGGAAGGACCCCACGTGGAGCAGGGACAGAGAGTGACGATTGAGCGGTGGGAATGAAGTGTTAGGGACTGACCACAGCCCCCATTCCCCACTCCCGTGCGCCTTGTGGGAGGAGGAGTTGGAAGAAGGTGGATGGCAGGAACATGGTTTTGTTATTTATTTGTTTCTAACTGCTCTAGTCTGCTAGTGATAGGCAATAACTTATTTAATCTCCGTATGCTGAGCCTGTTTTGCCCGTGATGATAATTATTGAGTGATCTCCCTGTCCTTATCTCAACCCTTGATCCTTTTCCATTGTATTTTCTCCCCCTTTTCCTTTGAGGAGGAGGAGTGAGAGAGTGAGAGAGTGGTTGCGGTGGAGTTCAACTGCCCATCCGGGTAAACCCACCACACTTTTTTAAGAAAACTTAGATTAATTCCTTTGAATTTGCCACAGCTTTTGGCATAACTTTCGCTACAACATACCATCCTCCATTAATAAATACATAAATAAATAAATATAGTGCATTTTCTAGGAGCACTAATTAGAAAGTAAAGTTACAAAATATTTCATCGATATAGAAATATATTACATGGACTTACCAATATTATGCATTTTTATTGCCATATTACTTTTGTCTAAAGTGATAAAAAAATATATTCCATGAAACGGGTTTTTTTGTGTGTTAGCAATAAAAGAATTTCTCCAACAATATTTAGATCTTTCCAATGTTGCAGCATTAGTATGGAAATATTTTATTCTTTTATTTCGTATGTGCTGTGAAGATTTCTAGCATTCCATGAATTACTAACAATTACCGCTAAGACGCAGGCATTTTTTTCCAGATACTGCAGCTTTTAAACGTTATAGCCTAAATCAGCAGAGAAGGCATCATTTTATCATCTGCTATCACAAGGGCATTTCATATCACAAAGCCAGAACAAAGACATGAAATAATCTATTTTAAGCCAAGTAACATAAATGCATCTTTTGATACCTTTTCATATAAGATGGCTAAAAAAAAAAATACAATATTTTAGCATTAAATTCAAGATTTAATTATTCATCACTGGTAGTTTTTTCCAAATTTTATTAATGACTCTTATTTTTATTTATTCCCCATGCCCACTCCATCCCCCCTCCCACCCAAAAAACACAGTAGTGTGACTTGTTAGCATTTTCCTCTTGTAGCTTTATCTTTATTTTAAATTCATTGATACCATTTAAACAGTGCACTTCATGTCACAGCAGTGAAGACAGAAAATATTCTTACTTCTAGTCTTTTCTGGATGCCACCTTAACTAGCTGTTCTTTTTCTTCCTTTACATTTCAATTATGTATATAATACACACACACACATATATATAAAGATACTTCTCCTTTAACGGCCTACAGTATGTACAGTCTGAGCACTTCAAAAACTGTAAGTCATTAGAGAAAAGTCTGGAAAATGGACTGGTAAAGGGAAAGTATCTCATTATTTCCAGCAGTGGGAAGGTCTGGACTTAATAGTCTGGTCTATCATTCCCTCATCTTCTCCCCTACATCATTTATGAACAGTTTCCATGCACCAAGGCATTTCCTTAGACATTTCCTTAGTCTGCTATCCTATGTTCTTAAAGGAAGAACTTCAAAAATGAAACTAGAATGGAAATAAAAGATAATTATGCATTTCCCCCCCCCCCAAAAAAAAAAAAAAAAGTGTCAGTGTTGAGATCATATATGGCAATAAACTATATTAATGACTACAAAGGCAAAGTGTGAGATTCCTCAATCTGGTGGCAGTAATTTACTGGACATTATCTTACAATAGTGTACATATATTTGTGCTTAAAGCATGGCTTTTTAAAAAATAGTGCATTCAATAAATAAAAAGCAGTGTTTCCATATCGGGTAGCTAGGCATGTCTGCTACAGAGGGAGCACTAGATGCTAACATAGAGCTCTAAATTTAAAATCATTCATATGGTACCATTTGGTAACAGAAATATCTAGCAGTAGATGTGTTAGTAGAACCTTTTTTCCTTGTGGTCCTCTGCAGCTTTCTGCCTGGATCTTGGAACATGACTAAGGACAGTACATGACAGTATAGTAAAAAAGAAAGAAAGTATCAAACATCCATAAAGGAATATTTCCAACAAGGCTTTTGATTACTTTCTATGTTTATACATCACAGGACCAAAAAACAATTGCACTTTGCTATTTTCTTATGATCCTGTAAATCTCATATTGTTTGGATTCAGTGTTAGAATAGGATATAGACTATTCTATAGACTGAAGCAATTCCAAGCAACAGCATTTGTTAAACCATAAACTTGACATATCTGGAAAAAGGAAGTTAAAACAACTTGTAATCATCAAATTGATTTCTTGTTTCAAACATGCTTTAGTTATTACATTTTCAGTAAGGCAAGAAATAAACCTGAATGCTCACAACAGTGGTTTTAAATGCTTATAGATTTGGAGGGTAAATGCAAAATGCTTTTTCAGTTGCTTTTCTTGAAAATTTAGTACATCTTTTCAAGGATTGTTTTTAATGAGATTGAAATGCTTAAAGAAATTATAGGAATTCACTAAAAGCAGAAATGTTCCACTTGCAATATTATACCCTTTGCATTTATTAGGATATATATTTATTAAGATTTTATAGTGGTTGTAATGCTGATCATTACAAATGTTTCATCTGTGTTAGAACATTAAGTTGCTTAAAATTGCCTTAGTTCCAAAGAAAATATAATATATGTTACTAACTTAGTTCAGATTTAACAGAAGTTCACAAATTAGTGTAAATTAGTGAAACAAACAAACAAACAAACAACAACAAAAAAAACCACAAGTGTGTTCACAGCACAGTAGTTGCAGTAGCATAATGTAATTTATTATCAAAAATAGTTTCTGGTTAACTTGATGTGGCTGTTGTTTGTATATTAGCTTTCCCACAAGAAAAAAAAATATAGATGTTACCATTGATACAATAAGGCTCTGAATTGTTTAGTGTGTATGCAAAAACTCTCACTCCTTTAGTGAAGTTTCACTGTGCTAATCCACTTGGAATGCAGCATTTATCACCTACCAAACAAGTGTAAAATATTTCAGTCCAAGAGGATTATCACTGCTGTCTTCCTCTCTGCTCTACTGGAGCAGAAGAGGAGAGGGAGATGGTAGGCAGGGTGATTCAACAGCTAGAAAAGCAAATCCAAGTAAATATATGACAATTCCTAAACAATTTTCACCAGCTGTCTTTGTCCTTCAGGGGTTTTGCTTGTTTGTTTTTAATTCCTGTTTTTAACAGAACAATATTTACAAGTAACAACCAAAACATGCCATGTTTCCTGAAAGCAAGCAAACAGGGGAACCACAACCTAAACAGCCCTGACTGACAATGAGTGCAAAAGATTCCAGAGGAAAACATTATTTACTCCAAGAAGCCATGAAAGTCACCCCCCATACAACTATTCAGTCATTTCTGTCCTTTCTTCTTGAATTATTTTATTCATTATTTTTGATACAGATGAACAGAACTGAACTCAGTGATTAATACTGTGCTGCACCATATTTTTTGACAGAAGTAAAATGATATTCCTTGTTTGGTGCTCTTATCCTTTCTTAACATTGTTTTTTTAAGTGCTGAGCTTTCAGAGAACTAGCCACATGACAGATCTTTTTCCTAAGTGGTAATAGCTAATTTAGAACCTATCACTGTATGTTTATGATCAAGGCAAAATTATCCTATAAGGGCTACTTTTTACTGAACAACATTCAATTTCATCTGCCAATTTATTAATGTTGCAAGATTTGTCTGCTACTCTATCCAGTCTCTTTTAACTTTCACTAATTTGAACCACTCTGTATATTTAGCTGTTGCTGTCACTTCATTTTATTAATGACTTCTACTTGACCAACATTGAATACTTTTCTGGAACAAATACTCCAGAACAAATCTTCCTGGGATCCATTGGCAAGTTCTTCCCTGTGAAAATTACCTATTTTCTATCTTTTGTTCCTTATATAATCATTTAATATTAAGTAATACCTTAATTAAAAAAAAAAATATATATAGGAAAAAGAAAATTAGCAGTTTTACTGACAGAACATTATAGCAAAATCCCTGGCTTTCCCTATTACATTTGCATCACTTGTAATGACATTGCTGCCTGTATGTGGTTCCTTCCTCCACAGAAGTCACAAGTTTCCTAGCTGTATATGATGGTCACGATGAGCTGAAAAATACTAATTTTTCTGATAGATTTTACTGATTATTCTGAGAAATTGACCAACACTTAAGAGTTTGTGACTGCTAAAGGCTCGGTAGTATATTTGTTAAGGACGAGAGGTAAAGATGAGGCCTTTGTAGATGAATGGAATTATTTAATCTCATTCTGCATACTTATTTTATTTTATTTTATTTTATTTTATTTTATTTTATTTTATTTTATTTTATTTTATGGTATGCTATTTTTCTCCTCTTCTTCAGCTATGGATTAAGTGATTATTGCATCTACTACTTACAAATTTATGCAGGATACCTTGGAGGTATCCTGAGGTAGAGGAGCCTAAATACAAATAAGACCTTCCACCCAGTTTCTTATAAAAACAAGCCAGCTGTACTTATTTTCATACCATAGAAATTACTGTTTTATTCAAAGTTATTTCCAGTAGTTTTGGACCGGGAGACTCACTTTTTCTATAGAAAAACATAACACCTCAAATTACGACAAACAGACATTTTGAGTGCATCATTATTCATTTAAATGCATTGCAGTTTGAGTTAAATTTTCTTGATGTAAACCAGAGTATTTGTCTTAGGAACCTAGAATATTGTACAAGTGTTTAAATCAGTGACAGATAGCCTGCATAAACCACAGAGTAAATACAAATTAAGAGATATATAACCTTAAAACATTTGTCACTGAAGTTCTAAAACAAACTTACTTAGTTTATCATCCTCCTTTTCCTCATTTCAGCAGTGCTCCAAAAAAAGTGAACCACAGTTGTGAACTGGCAGATTTCAATGTGATGAGTTTTTATCTTTAATTAACTGAGTAAGAATACGCTGTTTCAAGAAAAATATTGTTCATATGGCTTGCAAAATATTAAACCCATGGATAACTAGTAAAAGAAGGTACAATTATAACTGTGCTTAGTTAATATAGAACAGACTGAACTGTTGATCTGTTCTCCAGGTCTGTTCTCCATATCTGCTCACTCAAAGCCCAGACAAAAAAAAAAATAACTACAAGAGCTCTGCCACACATTTCCTACTAATATTTTTTTTTCATAGACTGTTGTGAAATAGTGACCAATAACCAAGTGAATATAATTTTTGAAAGTTTAAGTATGCGAATGTCTGGAACCCTTAACTAGCTTAGCTTTTATCAGTGATTTTTCAGGATTGTTCTTTCAAATGATACAGAAAAAAGTTAAAGTGACTAATCTAAGTGACCAATCTTATTTTTGATTTTCCCTTAGCTTTCAAATTGCTCTCACCAGCTTCTTAAAGAAAACAAATACCCCTTATCTTGGGGCCAAATAAATAGACTCATCTAATTCAGTTATACTCTTCTAATCAGTAACAAAATAAAATAAAATAAAATAAAATAAAATAAAATAAAATAAAATAAAATAAAATAAAATAAAATAAAATATGTTCATACCAAACCAACTGTCAGTCTATGTGCTGAAATGAGCAGTTTCTAATGAAAGAATAACCTAGAAGAGAGAATATTTCCCACAAAAGTATAAAAATAATTTGAATATATAATAACCATAGTGGTCACAAAAGTTAGCAGAAGAAAAGTGAAATGCATTGACTAGTTGTCTTGTTAGCAATAGTAATTTCACTGAGGCAGGGAACAATTCATACATGAAAAAAGCTAATGGGACTCATTTGTACAAGCAAGGCTTCAATTCAGCAATGTGAACGTGGTGAATCACCAGAATGAGGTTTCCATTCATGCTGCACAGCACTTGAGGTATCCTGAGGTATCCTCACTGTGGTTCTTCCCTCATGCAGTCAGCTACAATCATTTTTGTTTTACAGTAGCAAGAACTGAGTAGCAAGAAGCTGAGGCAGAATCTCGGTCAGAGCTGAAAAATAGACTCAAATCTCACAAGGTTCAGCCCAGTGATTTGAACTACAATGTGAGGTTGCTTTTCTGCAGTTAAATACTGTCTTAACCAGTGAGAAGGTGATATTTAATAGATTAATAAATGTTTAATTTTTAATGTACAGATTCAGATCCACTAACATTTGCACAACTTTTATACAAGTTCATCAAAATATGAAAGCCAAAAAGCAAAATAGAACTCATATTATTACTGATATGTTTATCTGTGCTTTGTGATAATAAATAGCAGTACATCTTTCTTTCTGAATCTAATTTAACAACATTTTGGTGAGGACAAAAACTATCTATGCATGCCCTACACTGTGTGTGTTTAGACACCGAATGCTTGCACTATGCATGCTCTATAATATGATTTACATATCAATGAAACTAAAATCTTCTCTTCTGTTATGAAATTGTTTTTGATGTGCAGAATTCTCAAGACATCATCATGCTTTTAGGGAAAAGACTTGACACTCTGAGAAACCCTTGAAGAGTCTGTGTCAGCTCCTAGCCTCATTTTAGTCAATGGAATAAAAAATACATAAACTGACTTCAGTAAGCACACAATTTCACCTGAAATTTCCCTCTCTCCTCGTTCCCATGCCCCCGTTCCCCTCCCCAAAGCTGAACTAATTAAAAAGCTGAAAGAGCTATCACAGAAATCAGAAAGACAGATAGACTTTTAGAATATTAAGCCTATCTTCGATCCTGAGGTTCTGTAACAAAATTTCTAATCCATCAATCCCTGTGTTCTTATTAAATAATAACAAGAAAAAGATACTCATACGAGCTTTCCAGTTCATAGTAAAACAACTTTTCTCCTTCAGCTGTGACAGGAAAGGTGGCTGTGGTGGTTTCGTGGAGGCAGAGTAGAACATACTTGACTTTATTCTGGCTTCTAACATTTGATTGTGCAATGTCACTTACATATAAACTAAGAAAGTATATACTGGATGTAAATCACTGTGCAATAAGTGCACAGCTGTTTTAAAACCTGTTCTCCAAAAGCATTTATGAGTGTTTGGCTGTTAGACAGAGAAAGGGTTTGAAGTGGAAGGGATGTATCCACTGCAGATTCAACCCAATATTTTCATGGATGAATTGGGATGATAGAACTGAATATGACTTATATCATGGAGAAGAAGGATAGCAAACACTGCAGAAGGCAGGACTAGAAACCGAATGACCTCAGCAAAATGAAAAGATGATCCAAGAACAAGGTGAATTAAATAAAGAAAAGTGCAAAGTACTATCTGTATGCAGAAAAAAATCAAACATTGAAAACAAGTAACATTTGGCAAAATGGTAAAATATGGCAAAAAGAATGGCAGGAGGTTATAACAGTGTTATATAAGAAATGAGAATCAACACTGTAATGCTGGGTAAGACCTGAAAATCCAATTCAGTGAGGTTTTAATGGCAGCTTTATAGATACAGGAGGTCCAGAGGTCCTGTAAGTCTGTTTTAATTGGTGCTGGTGAAGTCTCAGCTGGAACACTCTGTTTTGGATACTGCATGGTAAAAAAGATGCATAGTATATGGAAGAATCTTGAGGATAAAAATAAGACAGAAAATACTAATAATAAAGGAATGAAAGAATTGTATCTGCTTTACTTAGAAAAGAGAAAGAATGAAGAGTCAGCATGATAAATGTCTTTCAATATGTAGATGGTATAATAAGGTGTTTGTCATGCTTGTTTGGGAAAGATCAAAGAAATTCAGTAAAATAACTTTGGTTGGATATTAAGGAAAATATCCTGTATGTAAAAACAGGCTCCTTGGTAATGATACATCATTTATTATATATATTATATTACATAAACAAGTGTTAAAGATGGATTAAATATTCTTATTCATTTTTATGAACAAGAAATATTATATCTGTAGTAATACAGATTAAAACAACCAGATTAAAACAGTAAAACAAGCTGGAGGCTTCTTTCAGCTTTATGTTTCTATGATTCTAATGTAGGTAATTTAGCACCACATAAGCAGAGGCGTAAAAGTGACGGGACTTTCTAGACTCTTGGGTGTATCTTGCTAAATACATCAGCAACATACAAATGTGGATTTTGCTTATCTGTTTTATTTTGTTTTACGTTAGTTATAATAGTAAAGTAAATCATCTTCACAAAGGACTTAACATAGTGCCACATGGCTTTCTATGTATAAAATACAAGAGTTCTGTATTTCTACAGTTTAATATTTAATTCTAAAAAGTAAAATTAAATATTTATTTGATCAAGGACTTACATATTCAACAGTTAGCCTTTTTTTTTTTCATTTTTACCTTATCTAACATGCTATGAAGACCATAAAAAAATACAGAAAAGAAACAGTCATTAATAAAAATATAACCTTAACATGTTTAAGTAGGCTGAATATATACCCTTTGATCACTATCAGAAATCTTCAGATCAGATCTCTTGCACTGAATTTTTCATGCAGTCTTTCCATTTTTCTTGTTACGAGTGTCTTCTATAGTACCAATCAATATAAAGGCACAAATTCTTGACATTGCTCTTTGCTTTGAAGCACGCACCTACTTCATTTGCCTTTTTAAGTATCTCAGTTTTTGAAATTCAGCTATTTAATGCCAAACTGAGAACCCAAGTGCTTATTATTCATTTGCACATTGGTATGGCTTTTTGTATAAGGTTTTCAAAACTGACACCCTTTGTTTCATGGACATGGTAGGAAGGTTTTCAATTTATTTCATGTGCAGCATCACTGACTTACTCTGAAGCAAAATGATAATCAATGAGGGAGGAGAATTAAATAAAATATGAGACCTCCAACTGAAAATATGAAGTAGCTTTTCAGCACGTTTATAAATGAAACACTACTGTTGTCATTCTTCTCCTTTTCTTGAAGACAAAAGTGTTGAAAATGAATAAAGATTATGCAGATTATTCAAAAAGCATAAGGAATTTTTGTAGAACACAACCCCCATTTTCAGAAACGACTAAAAACCTTAACACTTAAATTTCAATTTAAAATCAATTTAGGTTCAATGGCACCAGATTTTTAACTATAATAGGTGCTTGATATTAAAGGAAGGCATCCTATTGCATTTAACTGGCATTCATTCAGTGGTTGATAGACAGGTAGGGTTGGACTCAGCTCATTTAACTTTATCTATCTGTAAGTTAGGCACCTACTCTGAGCTCTATCTGTAGTCTAAGCAAGGGAGCAGGAATCTCCAAAGTGTTTCATCCCATCATTGCAGAATCACAGAACATTGGAGGTTGGAAAGAACCTATGGAGCTCATCTAGTCCAACCCTGTTAAAGAGATCATCAGGCAGGTGTCTAGGAAAACAGAAGAAGGAGTGAGAGAGACTGAAGAATTACATGTGGGAAGGGGTACATCACATAGGCATGGGAGGATAACAGCATGTAGTGCTCTTTTTCAGTACTGTCGAGTGCCAGGACAATGGGTACAAACCAGAAAACAAGAGTTTCCTTGTAAACATCAGGAAGAACTTTACTTTGAGGGTGACGGAGCACTGGAACAGGTTGCCAATAGCCATCTCAACATGGTCCAGGACAACAAGATCTAGGTGTTCCTGCTTGAGCAGGGGGGTTGGACCAGATGACCTCTATAGGTCCCTTCCAACCTCTATCATTCTCTGATTCTGAAAATTATCCACATATTATTTGAAAATAACTCCATTTTTAGAGTGTGGGTTATCTAAGACCCAAGTTATATGTGAGATAACACTAATTGTATGCAAATTACCAGTTATGTTTGTAATATTTTGGACTGCATTTGTATGTGACAGAGAAGAGAGAATACTTGATACTTCTCAGCTCTGAATATGGTGTTTGTTTTTTTTGTTTGTTTTTGTTTTTCTTTTAATGACAAGAACAAAGGAGTATCATCTTACATTATTATAATATTTTTATATGTTCTTTTTAATGTGCACATTTTTGTGTTTGTGAAAACCAAAACTGAAAACATTGCTTAAAGCTAAACAAAATGGGTACAGGAATCAAACAAATTTCCCATGTAAACTCTTTCAGTAAACTTCAGTCTTCAGTGACTTTTCATATGGAGGTAACACTTCTCTGCAGAATCTATCATTAATGCTACATGCTGTGATATAGACAAACATCCTCTAATGATAAGTTAGAGACTGATACACTCATTTTCACTTGGAGATCTGAATCAGTATAAGTACTATTATCTCTTGAAGATGCTTTGCAAGAAATGTAACATCAAAATTAAGTCTCCGTAGTCTGTTATAAGTTCTTGGTTTCACTATGCAGACAGAGACATTTCTTTAAGAATCCCAATTACTTCAGATTTGTACTTTACACTATTTCCAAGTGTGAAAACCCAAGAGTCTGGCAATTATCATTATATTCTCATTCCTGTAGCAGGTTGTATATGCTAATGAAGAGGAAAAAAAAACTAATTATATAGTATCATAGTCTGTTGTTACTAAGCAATTCTGTAACCTCTTCTTCCAAACAGCTGTCTGAACTCATAACATTTTCCTTTATTAAAAATTAAAAACACAGTATTCAGGAAGGCAAACAGTACAGCCAGAAGTCATAGTTTTAGGAAACATCTAGTGCTTTGAACTCTATCATTGTTTGCCACTCATGAAAAATGCATAGTTAGAAGCTCAAAAGCTTTCTGATTCTACAAAAATTATACTATATTGTGTATGCTTGTGCTGAGTTGGAACTATTAATGTGATTGAAATACTTTACACCATTCACTAAGGCATTGATAATATTTGGCAACTAGAACAGGAAGTACTCAAGACAGAAAAACTCAAAGATGGGATATTTTTGCACAATGTAAACCAAGGCTCCCATAACACAAGAAAGCACCTGATTATACAAACAAAAGGTAAAATAATCAAAAGCTTCGAAGAGCATTGCTTTTTCTTTGTAGAATCTGTGTCCATAGGATAATAAAGAAATCAAACAATAGTATTAAAGTAAAAGAACCAGATATAAAAAGGCTTACATGTACCATCAAATTAACTAGAAAAGACTGATCATATATATGTGTGTGTGTGTGACTATGGTTTTTTTGTTGTTGTTGTTGCTTTTTTTTTTTTTTTTTTTTTTCAATAAAAGCAAATGGACAGCTTCCTAGGCTTAAAAAGAAGCTTTTCCAATGAAGGAATTTGTTTCAGTATTGCCCATAGCAATATACCTTAAATGGCTATTTGAAGACCTGAACTGCATTTGTGTAATGGTTAACATTCAAAGAGATCTTTTGTGTAACCAAGGGTACACATTTTTTCACTGTTCTTACGAAAATAATTATGCAAATAGTTTTAATACTGCATATTATCTAGATTTTTTCTGCAATATATTTAAGAACAATTCATTACAATATATTATGATGTCATAACATATTATGACTGTCATGTACAACATATGAAAGAACAAACAATAACAAACATGCTAACGAATATTCTAATGTGAAAAAAAAAAAAACCTCCTAAGACCAAGTTTAAAATAAATAAATGCGTTCCAACTGCCTCACTTCTCCACCTAATGCTAATTAATCCCTATCATTCTATCATTGCTGCCGTCTTGTACTTGGGTTTTAAGAACATCTGTGGGAACAAGTGGAAAAACAGTATGAATCAAGTGCATGTGGTTACAATGAGCAGTGGAATTCAGAATTACATTTGGTGTATTCTCTAAGTGGCAGTTCAAAAGAAATATCTAAATGAAATTGCATTCTAATACATTGCTTCCCCATATTTCCAAAGCAAAATACAACCTGTAATTCTGGAAAAAAAAAAATAAAAAAAAAAAAACAGCTAGAATACAAGCACTGCTGTAGTAGTATTCCAATAAGCACTAATGGGCAACTGACATGGTTAAAAAAAGGCATTCAGCTTTAATAAACTGATGGAGGAAAGGCAAGGAATGAAATAATATAAAAACTGCCAAGAAAAGAGAAAAAGAGGGAGACAGAGGGTGCTATTCTGCATTTGATCAGAAGCCACAGATGGGACCCTTATATAGACAGGGAAAGCACTTTATTTTTGAGATATGGTTAAAGCCTGACACACCCAACTTCTTTTGTCTGAATTGTGAGGTATGTCTCAATGATCTGCAGAGGAGGAACCATTTTTTTCATGTCATTTTGAGCTTAGGTGAGCACTCTGATCATTTCTCTCCCTTTACATTGCTAACAGTAGTTTTTCTATAAAAGAGTTCATTGGCAGTTTAAAGACACCGGTGAGATACTCAGCCACAGCATGTTACTGATCACCTCATTATTGTTGAATTAGCCAACTATCATAGGGTGGAAGAAAAATAGCCCGAGTTACACTGTGGCCTGATGAAGAACAGGCTTTTAGAATGAAACCCACAATAAACCACAATTTGTTAAATTCATAAGGTTCAATCAATCAAATCCTACCCTCAAAACACATAATCCAATTTCTATCCAAATAGATGTTTGTGGTAGTCAGATAAGGGGGATATAATGTCATACTAAAGTAGTCTATTCATGAATAGACAGGATGCCCCTTAAAATGAAAATGCCATTGAAATAGCAGCAAGTTTTGAAAACATCAACACTAGAGTCAACTCAGACTCCAGGGATAAATTCACAAAGGTAATCATACACTTTAGTGGGTTATTAGAAAAGGAGACCAAACATTTTTCATAGCTAGTCCTTCATTCTTAACATATGGAATCAACAAAACAAAACAAGCTGGGAGCAAGCTGTCAGCTGCCATGTGACAACTCCAAAGTCAAAGAGGTTTTTCCAAAGATTTTTTTTTCTAGTTTATTATAAACAATTAATAAAAGTTTATCATCCAATTCTACAGACTTATAAAAGTTGACATTAACTAATTCACTAATACCAGAGATTACTGTCTTTCAGTAGCAGTTTTGGAAATACTCCTTTCATTGCAACAATAAAGGAAAATAACAAGAAGAAAATACTAATATTTGAGATGAATTAAAAAGTTTTGAGCTAGCAATTCCACAGGAAGAAAAATGAATTTCTTTTGTATCCCAAATAGTTACATTGCACCATGTTGCAGGAAATATCTTTTAAATAATGTGAAGGTTTTTCAATGTTTAAGGAGATTTATTGAGTGAAAATAACTTCTCTTGGGGTACCAAATACAGAGCATGACTCTCTGACTAGGGCAGACGTTAACTTTGAAATATTTCTGATCATTGAAACATATTATTGACTCCTTAGCTTTTATTTGTGTCCTCCATAGGAGCTACTCATCTTCAGTGGGAAGTTGTGTGTTAGTGGGTGACCATACTTTAAATGGTTGCTAGGAGTGCAACCATTTAAAGTGGCTTAGACCCACCTATTTATTTTAGCCCAGATATATCATGAGTGTTCAAGTCCTTCAGTGCTCACAGCTCTGGGTTGTGGGAGTGTGACACTCCAGCAGAAGAGCAACTACGAAGAGGGAGCATTATAAGATGATGAACCACGGTAAGAGATGGCCAGCCACTGCAACATATGGTCTTCTGGTCCATGAGCTCACTGCTAACACTGCTGTAGTGAGAAAGGAGTACGCTCAGAATGACCCTGTGCTGCTTGATGGCTGCACACATGTTGTTCTATGAAATGGGGTCAATATTAGACAGAATCAAAAAAAGAGGGTGCTTCAGAGCTAAGATTGCTTTCCTAGGGTCAATAAATGTATATTCAGATGTGAAAAGATGCTGAAGGCAATATAGCGTTTTTATTTCATACTGGATTAACAGTGGTATAAATTTCAGTGACATAAGGATCAGAATGGTTTCCTTCAAAAATTCCAAGTTATGCAAAGCTCCTTGGAAACTGTATGGGCTTAGTGTTGCCATGAAAGCTTCTGGTAGCTTCTGGTTCACAAGATGGAGCTTATTTGATATAGCTGGAAGGACAATTATTTATTGTTTTTTATTTATCACTTAGAGAAAACACAGATGTGGAGAAAGTATAAACTAGCCATTGCACCTACATTTGGAACAAGAAATTGCTAAGAACTATCATAAAGCGTGGTGTATGTACTTCAAAAGAATAATTAATGAAACAAAAATGACACCATGAGACAGCAAAATTTAACTCAGCTTTAAAAGAACAGAACATATTTTCATATGTTGTCATACATTCTCAGAAGACAAGTGGGTGCTCTGGAAGACACTCTAGCTTTCCACTATGGTAAGTAGCCTTTCAGCCCTTGTCCCTAACTGTTTCTGTAGCCTGACCCAGGGGCAAGGACCTATCTATGTGAGGCAAAGACAACTTGCACAAGAGCTCTTGTTGTAAATGTTAGCTCTACAGCTGTGATCTTTTGAGCATCTGCCTCACTAGAAATAAATTTATCTTCTGATATTTTCATTTCTAACAAAATCAACAGTTTTTCAGTCACTGCCTTAAGCAGTGGGTGAAATGATAGCAATAGTGCACTATAGCATTCAAAAGCGATTTTCTTACAGAAGGAGACCAGGACATGCTACTCAATCATAAGCAGGGCTTTGTGTCACTTGCCAATCCATCATCACAGGGATGAGAAACATGGGAAAAGCTTAAAGAGAAAGTTGAGAAAATCCAGACACCATGAAGAATTTCAGAGATTTATCACTGATTTGCTTTCTCCCTGCAGTCCCCTATTTGTTGGTTCCCACTTCTTGTTCTGTTTCATTGAATACCTAAGACTACACACCACTTTGGACAGGCCCTATTTATATTACATGTATTATATTATGCTCATAGCATAATGGCACCCTGATATCAAGTTGGGGCCACTAGATGGTACTGCAATATAATTAATAAATATTAAAAATAATTTCATAAATATATCTATATACATGTATTTCTACAATGTCTTAGCTCTAGTATTTGAAAGAATCTTCATGGCATTGCCTTTAAATATATACTAAAGCTTCCATATAACTGTAATATATGCAATTATAAGGCATATACTAATATATGTGCTTACAGATCTTAACAGTATAAGGTACTTAATCCATACACATGTGTACGATATTTCCATAACATGTACACATATATGTAAATTATTATATGGTATGATAATCTTATCAGTCACTACACTTACTCATTTTAATATGTTCTTGTATTCAGTGCAGTAAATACTAGATGTATGAGAAAAGTGTGCATATAAGAATTGATATGCACATGTATATTTATTTGTGAACTAAACCAAAAATATAAGCCAGAATTTTAAAAGATAAACTTTGTACAATAAGAAAAATCTATACAATCATATTTTGTACTTTTCTATACTATGAATGATTTTTTATCACAATTTGTTTCACTGTTAAAGAGATGAAAAATTCCACTTTATCTGAATGTTTCCTACCATATGCTATGTCTACAGTAATAAGCAGTTTAAATTTTATAATCACTTATCTTCTAGCTGGTAAAGATCTTGATGTTTAAAAATTGTTGCAAAACTAAATTATCTGAAACCATAAGCATGCTTAATAGTATCTACCCATGAAACTACCCTCAGAATAACCTAACACTGCTGGTTGCCAGCACTATTTTCAATTTTCATCTGTTAGATATATGATCAAGCATGTCAAATCTGCCCTGAGTAATAGAAGTGAAAAAATAAAGTCATTTACTTAAAACGTTCTGATAGCTATTTATCCAAAAACCCTGGTCAGATTTACTGCTCAAAGGCATTTACCTACAAAGTTAACCAGATGCTTTGAGTTGAAAACTAATTTAATTTCTGTGTTATCTTAACAGGACATCTGTTAAAACAACATCCAAGGAAGGTAATATGTTCAAAATTAAACATCCTGCAGGTTGTTTTATTAGAGTATATGCAACATTGACATTTAACTGTTAACAACCACCACCTTACAAAAATAATTAGTAAATGTGAAATCAAAGCAGTATAACAATTACACTAATTGACATGAAGTAATGTCAAATGAATTTGTAACTAGTGCAAGTTCAACCTTGTTGCCAAGTTTATTGCTTTGTTACAGCTGAGTTGCACTGAGGATGAATGACCCATTTATTTTGTTTCTTTCTCTCATCATTTTCATCAAGGTTTCAAACTGTCCCTTTAAAATCACAGTATACTAGCTGCTTAAAGTGTTCAGCACTCATAGACAGAATGTTTTTTAAGCATCAAGAATGACAAGCTATGCAAATCATACCCTGAAGTAATTTGCATTATTGCAGTTAATTTGCATATGGATATAAACTGCACTTCAGAGCTAGAAAATATCAATCCAAGCAGTGGCATATGAAAGTCAGACAGGTGGATGTGTGCTTGCCACTGTTTGGATATTGAAGTAGAAAAATACTAGCAGGTGCCTGATCCTTGTTTTTCCTTATCATTTTGCTAGAAAAGATGGTGGAGTCAAATGGACTGGTGGAAGGAAACATGGTCCCCATATTTCCTCCCACTGCTTCCATTTATCTCCACTAGCAATGAATAGTTGATGCTGTTTCCCTGTTGGCAAGAACTTCTATAACCATTTCTGTTCCCAGTAGTGTTGTCCAATGGAATAAAAGAGAACAGACAGACTACAGTATAGCCACTAAAAGTCAGCCGTATCTAGTTAGTCAAAGACTAACATCTCAGGTCACCAATGGAAAGGTAGTGAAAAATAGTTAATCCATAAATGTCAGCTGTGGTTATACATGTATTTCTAAACTATTTAGCTCATCCTTAAGATCTTTTCCAACAGATGCTCTTCCATAGTCCAGGTTGGTTGCTGAACATGGCTGGAGGCAGGAGAATGGGTTAACTGAACTGAAATGGGTTAGATGAAGCCCCTTCTAGCCTTACTTTACCAAGAACAATAACTGTGAGTATGAAAACACTGATTTTAATCTCATTGTATGTACACTGGCAGTTGGAGAATCCTACTTTTCTTGCTTGTGTCTGTTACTCTGCTTTCATGATGTGGAAATCAGACACTTGCAGTTCAGCTATATAGTGGGTAATACTTGCAGGTGATAAAACAGCAGCAAGCTCTCTCCGTACCCCTCCTTTTCTCCAGTAGTGCTTCCTGCCTCTGCAACCCCAGAGCTCTCTTTGTCCCCAGGACTGTCCCCTAGCAATGCCATTATATTGTCTTCCTCCTGTTACATGTTAGTTACTGGAGAGCCTTTACCAATATTTGGTTAATCTTCCTGATCTTACTTAACCTCAACAGAAAAGGGGAAAAGTTACATATTTCAGCAATTTATTTGGCTGCAAGTTTTTATGCAATGTTTTCGGGATTTCCCTAAATACAATGTTAGACAACTTAAATTTTAATATAATTCAAAACATCTTTGAACTAAGGATACTAGTTTTCTTTTAAATGTATTAATACTTCTTCCAGATAACAAGGATAACCTTTATCTTTCCACATTTTACTTAAGCTGCTATATAGCTTAACATATATATAAAAACCCTTAAATTTTCTCCCATAATAAAGCAAGTAAAATTGTGAAAATTGAACTGATTATTTATTACATTATAATTAGTTAATTCATTTTTTTTGTTTGTTTGTTTTGTTTTGTTTTGTTTTGTTTTTCTCTCCTTGTCATGTGCACCAATCTGTATAGCTAGAAATAACATCTCAAATAAAAAAGGGACAAAAAGAAACCTGAAGAACTCAACTTCAGTTAAAAGACTAAGAGAAAAGAAAGTACATGACTCTTCTCAGAGGTACACAGTGAAAGGACAAGAGGCAATGTCAAAGATTGTAGAAACAGAAATTTCATCTGAATATCAGGAGAAAGATTGCGAAATTCCCAGCCTTAGAGATTTTAAAAACTTGTCTCACTAAAACTAAACTAAACTAAAACTCTGAGCAGCCTGATCTAACCTTGAAGTTAGTGCTGCTCTGAGAAGGTGGCTGGATTGAGTGACCTGGAGAGGACTTTTACAATCTGATTTAGCCTGTGATTTTATGGCTATAAGTTATCTTATGTTTTCCAGATATTTCAGGTGGGTAGGCAAAAATGTGTTCAGAAACAGTTGATTTTCCTTAAAACTTCTGGCAGAAAGCAAAATAGTTGCATATTTTTTACTTTACATTTTAATAGCTACAATACATTCACTTTGTACCATATTTAATATTTTCACTTTTAAGTGAAATTTATTATTTTCTGTAATCTTCCCTATCCTTTCATGCTGCTGATCAACCTGATAAAACTCAGGGAAATACAGCAAAGGAAGTAACCTCAGTTGAATGCAAATTAGCGATGTCTGTTTTTTTAACTTTTTTTTTTTTTTTAAAGAGTAAACTTGCAACTGGTATCTGTAGAAGGAGTGCTGAATTCACAAGGGACTGAACTTTGACTACATATGGTGAGCTATGTACACACTATTGCCACTGTAGTCTGTGTTTCTAGGTGCCATGGTTCTGTACGTAAACTTTCACAATATACTACATGTTTTCAGAGTGGAGTTGAAGTAAAGGATTACTTCTGTGAAGCATGGAAATAAATCACATACTGACCAATGAGAAGAAAACAAAATACATAATGGATAATGGCTGTACACAGTAAGAAAAACACTTTTTTCCCCTGTCTTTTTATTAAGCTTTTTCTAACTACTGCAATACATGGAGTAGGATGCAGCATTCCTTAATTCCCAAATATGATTCATTTCTAAAATAGGCCATGCTGTAGAGAGATTAAGGAAAGGACTGTGGAAAAAAAAAAAAGGAAAGAAAATACACTTGTGACTGCATAATTAAGAGCTATATAAAAATGAAGGTAGAGAGAAAGATAAATTGCTCTTATACAAGAAACTAATTTTGACATTTCTTGTTACCAGAGTGTTTGACTTTCAAATACTTACCTTTTATGTTACAAGTCATATAAGTACAAGCTTATGTTTAAAACATTAAAAGTAGCCTTTCTACATTATCTGGTAAAAATAAGACAGACGTCTTATTGATGCAACCCAAACAGGAATCAATTTTATTTTTTATTTTTATTTTTTTTTTTAAACAAAATGTGTTTTTGGTCACATTTACATAAAACTGTGAGGACTACAGAAAAGCAACACTTAGCTCAGCCAGGTGGCAGTGAGAGGAAAGCTCTTGGATCCAGTCACACTGGTAGGGCTGCATGCAAGGAGAGCCAAAACTGCTGGGATAAAGCTGGGAGCATGTGCACCAACGGCTGTTCTGCCCCTCATTGGAACTAGTTCTGTCATCCAGCACTATGAATCCAGTCCCTGTTTTGGCTCCCAGTAACTGACAACAGCAGCACCTCTTCATACCTGCACTTGTGTCTTGTGTTGGGATCTGTGCTACTTTAGTCATTTTTATTTTTTTCCCAGCAAAAATATGTATACTGATTTTAATTTTTAAACTAAAAATGGGAGTTCAATAATTCTTATTCTCCCTCTTTTCTGCTTGTGGAATCTACAGATATCATTAGTGCCTTGAAGCAAGAGTGATATTTCTTCATTTGCAGTATACTCTTTCTATGGAGGGTCTAATCAGAGGTTGCAGATGAATCATATAGAAGCAAACAGGAGTTTTGCCTGAAGGTCAAAAGTACTAGATAGACTTAACTTTTTGGTGGTTTCTCTTTTTTTTTTTTTTATTTCCCCCCCCCGCCCCCTCCAAGATACCTGAATCTAGCGTGCTCCTTGTGTCTTTTCTTGATATATTTAAACAAATCATTGAAATATCACAGTTTCTCAGAGATGCCTCCTATTGTGTTTTCCTTTTTTGTTTCACTAGTGTATTTCACATGTCTCATTCGGGACAAGAGGTTGTGCTTTTCAGATGTTACATTTACTTAGCCATAGGCCAAAATTAATATGATCACTCAGAAATCCTGAAAGCATAAATTCCTTCTTACACTGAGAATGGCAATCACCAGCAAGCAAAACATGTAGACTAATTAAATACTACTGAAGTGTAATATTGAAAAGTAAGTCTCAGAAGTAGGTTTTTTGGATTCACAGATGCACATAATAATTTAGGTTAAGAACAACTGTTCTCTTTGTTTCAATCTTTCTCATCCATTAGTTATCAAGTTTTCTGTGAAAGAGTATCAGCAAAGACAAGTATTTTCTATGGTTGAAGCATGGTTGGTGTGTGATGCAATTTTCCACAACATATATATGACTGTAATGGTGCATATTGTACCATTGATTTACAAGGCTGTTTACTATTAATCCTTGATCTTCTTCAGTCTCTTGTTGACTATGTCATAGTTCTAAAATCTTTTGAGTCTTAGCAGGCCCATTGTCATTGTCATAATGAGAAGCTGTAAAAATGTCATGACCTCCAATCCCCACAACTAATTTTAGAAGGGATGAAACAAGCCTTTTTTAATAAGGTATAATAACAATTTAAATATGTTCTCCTCATTGTATCCAGAGGTGATGATACAGAAGTTAATATACAGACACAGAAAAAAAAGCTGTTCTCAAAACTTCAGGGGAAGAAAAAAAGCTTTTCTGTCCTTTTATTTTGGTAGAAAGGTATAAATTATACATATAAAATAAACTATACCCAGCTGAACTATCATTAGGTTGTAATTTAACCTATCAATTCCTAAAACTGTGCTGTACAGGATCCTCTCTTATGGTTTAGAACTTCAGAGGCATCCCTCTGGTGCTTAGCTAAAGGTTATTTTTTATTCTCTATTTATAATCAGTTCAGACCAGGAGCTTCTGTCAAGGTTCTTTGTGCCATTTCAAAAACACACACAAAAAATACACAGGAATAACATCATAGATTTGAAGTTGCAGTTATTCACAAATGGAAATATAAATAACGAAGATTCAGTGCAAGATCCGTATATGTGACTAAGAAACATTTATGAAGGTAAAAATTTTCTTAGATGCCTACTTATATAAAACAGTTGGAACCTCTGAAGGATATAGAATATGAGGATAAGTTTGGTCCATCCAAATAGCTGTGCACCTTTCCATTGTACACCTATTTTTAGGCCCTAGATCTTGCAAAAGATTTCATCATCTGGGGAAGTTTTGGTGTACCACCCACAGCTGAAAGAGAGGAGACACAGTTGTTCCATATGTGAATTAGGCCTTCTGTAGATGAGTCAACCTGTACCCATTTCTTGAATCCATTTTTAGGTACTTTTCCTTCTCTTCCTCTCTTCAGTAGTGCTGTGGTCTGGAAACCAGCCAAAGTGGAAGAAATGCACTCTGAGGGATGTTTCAAAGCAGTGAATATCAGTGAAATAAATGATATTACCCCTATAGACCAAATAAAGAATTTAACTGCAGCCAAATATAAGCCTGGACCATATGGTTGTTTGGGAAACATTCTAGATCACACGATCTTAGTCTTCAGAAAAAAAATCAATTCCAGGTGTAGGTATTGTCATTTAGCCTATCTTTATTCCAAATAGCACTTACAAATGTTATTAAACTGATTTTACATCCACTAAAATGCAGTGATCAAACAGATGTTTCTACTTTCTCTTTTCCTTCCCATCCCTTTTCACCTCCCCAGACATGATAACATTTACAAGTTAAGCAATTCAGGTGGCTGAAATGAGCAGATGGGAAAAGAATGGACTGGGTTGAGTGTAACGCTACAACAGGTGCTGGGTTTGTTACAAACATCAGTTCACTTAATACAGAAAGCATTTTAATCCAATAAAATATATTGTGTGCAGGTTCTTATATTTGCTATGTTTTTGCCAAGATAATGAGACTGGTCTTCTCTGTAGGTATAAAACCAAAAAAAAAAGTGTAACATTGTTTTACCTGCAGAACATTATTTTACACCTCAGGAAATGAAATTCTTACTCTTTTGAAGAAACAGACAACATGGGGATGAAAGATCCCACTCTTTAGTAATTTTTGCACTTTGGGGGTGATTTGATAGAAAATACAGGTAAGGATTTGCCTCATTTATTCTTTGCCTCATTTATTCTTCCTATAATTTTGCCTAACTTTCTGCATCATAGTATTTCAGTAACTCACAAAGGATCAGAGAATTACATGTGTAATTTACAGTTAGGCTAAACACTCTTTAATCAGAAAAGGTAATTCAATATATGAATTGAAAGGTGAATGTGATCTCTTTCACAAATGGGATTCTCCTTGATGGTCAGTTCACACCATTCTGAGTATAACTCAGCATGGAATGGAATGTTTAGACTCAAGCAAAGTTTATTACTTTAACGAAATAATTTGTTACCACTGATAATCTTATATACCACTATTTTTCCAGCCCTATGGGAACACCTTAGAAAGCAGCAGTTTTGATTTGAGATGTTGGTTTGAGCCAATACCAAATACCACTTTACATATTATCACTTATGGTATCAATAAAACCCTACAAATATGTCTATCCTAAGAAAATACACTTTTTTTTTTCCCCCCCCATAGATTTTTACTTTATATAAATCTTCAGTTATAACATTCCTACCGGAATAACAAAGTTAAAAAACATTGCTGTAGCCAAATAGCAATTTATTCTTGCACTTACATTTTAATTTAATGAAAGATACTTTGTGTTATAGTTATTATGCTGTGGTGGAAGAACCCTGGAAGGAATCCAGCTCAGTAACCGCAAGCTGAATGGTACCAAAAATGTATGTATATATATTATTTCCCCTTGACATGGTAACCTTTTATATTTGTGAAATCAGCAATTAGTGTCTCCCACCCAGGTGAAATTTGTATTACATAATTATTGAGAAGTAAAAAAAAAAAAAAACAAAAAACAAGACAATTTTCCTTTAAAAGGTATGTCATTGTTGTGGGCACCAGAAGGTGCCTGTAACTGTCTAGAACTACAGTTTCTAACATATTCAGAATACTCTAAATTTTGATCATACTACCTTCATTCTAATAATACCAAGACAGTGAGTAAAGCGAAAAACAGCATTTAAACTGGAGCATGTTAACACAACGCTGATGGCTTAAATGTATCTGATGGTAACTTACCTTTGAAAGGTCCCCAGCCTCCAAGTAGAAGCAGATAACAAACACGTTCCATGTAACCCAAAGGATCAACCAGACAGCATACTGTAGGGGAGGAAGAGAGGAAAAAATGCATTAATATATTTACAATCAGCTGAATTAAATTTACTGTTAGACTATTAGTTGAATCCAAGTCAAAAATGGACTATAAATATGGTGCATAAAAAAGAGAATCAAGAATAAATACTTCTCTTTTACAGCCACAGTCTAGCGTGAACTAATGAACCCTTGGTCACATAAGAAAATCTCTATCTGAGAAAACAAGTAATAGAACTGGCTTTCAAATTTGAGGCTAATCCAGATCTCTTATTGTCGTTTAAATGGAAAATATTGTAATATTAAGACAGACATGTAATATCAATGATATGCGAGAAGTACAGATCCATTATTATCAAGAATATATCTGTTTTGGTAAATTTTGTGCTATTCTAAAAAATATGGAGTGATTTCCCTAGGCCATGACAGCTGACTGCATCAATATATTTTGTGGCATTCCAAACCATGGTTCAAAATTGTTAATCACCCTCAGGAGCAGACTGTTTTAAATGAATATTTATTTATTTATTTATTTATTAACTACAGTGTATAGTATAGGTATCCATACTTAATATTTGTTCAGTTTGCTGAACTTATTCACATATTTGACTTCTTATTTGTTAGTTTGTTTTTATTATTTATTTATTTATTTATTTTTATTTGTAAGGTCTTATATGCTAGGACTGAAAACTAAATTTCCCTGCTGTAATGCTGGAGGATCTCATGTAAAATTTGACCTGCTATTGCTACTATTGTGTTTGAGAAATTCCCTGGACAAATTAATCCATCTAAGAAACCTTAGAATCTACAACTATTTTTCTGATGACTGTCACTGCTATCCTCTAGCTGTTCATGATTCAATTCTGTATTTTTGCTAATTTCATTCTATTCATGCATATGTGTGAAATACAACTATTATATGAAATGTACCATTCCCTACCTGTTATAGCCCAGGACTATTTCCTCATTTTATATCAGCAACCCATTACTTTTGAGTATTTACAGGCTTATTCTTATAGTTTGGTTGTCTTTTCTCCAAAATGGACTGGTTAAATTTTGTTAAGCTACTGTTCCAAATTGTGTTTAACATTGTTGGCAATTTTCTATACTCCTCTATATTATAGCACCATCTGAATAAGCAGACAACACTTTAGACTTTGTCAAACCATTTTTGTTATGAATGAAAATCTCATTCTCTAAATTCTGCAACAAACTACATGGGATTCTTCTTGCATTTCTCTTAGAAGTGCTGTTTTGCATCAGATTGTCTATCATTCAACATGGCATTTTCCATTTAATTTTCTACATACTGGCAAAAAGATACAATTTTGTCCTTTCTCAGGAGATCAAAACTGAGATCCAACATAAATAAAATTTTGGCTTGTTCCAGTGTCTTATTTCTTGCAGATAACCAAATAATTGCTGATCAGCCTAAATCTTTGGTAGAACAAATATAGATTTTAGATAATTATAATAAATATTGTTTTGATCTAATGTAATCTAGCATAGTTTTAAAGGTTCAAAATGCTTTACAAAGAAGTTATATTAGGTATTTTAAAGCATACAGCTGACATACTTCATAGGGCAGCTCTTTCTTGTCCACAGCTTTGGTCACAAATAATAAATTTATTTAGGTCAGGAGAGACCCTAAGGACATCATGTGGTCCAAATCTCTGCTCAAAGCACAGCCAGCATAGATCAAGTTGTACAGGGGCTTGTTCAGTGGAGGTCTGAATATCTCCAGGGATGGAGACTTCACAGTACTTTTAGTCTTAAGAAGTAGGCTATTAATGGACTTCAAAACACAGGAACTTAATTCAGAGTCATGGTCTTAACACATCTTTATTTTTATTTTTTTAAACCCAACTCTTAGGAATTAAATATACTGAACATTTCATTTTCTTGAGACTTGCCCATTGTACACCTGACTTTGTATCTAACATGGGGTGTCATAATTACCAGAACATGAGAAAAAAAAAAAATAAATATTAATTCAGATTCAATAACCTTATATCAACTTTTTCCTAACATTTCAGCATTTTTAACTAACCATTTTTTTGCCAGTTACTTTCATACCTTAAAGTCATATACAAGTTCGCATACACTTTGAAGGAGTTATTACAAGTATGCCTTCTTACATGAAGATAATTGTGTTTCTTAAAGTGAAAAAAATGTATTGCATTTAGGCTGGTTTCCCAAAGAAACAAGACTTAAAAAGTAACATTCTGTGTTCATGTCTGTTCCCCTGAAATAACTTCTGAGCTCCTGAACAATATTATGCAAGCTGGAGAAAAGGCTAAAAGTAAATTTTTATTTATTAACTTTGTATTTATTTTTATTTATTGAGTACTTAAATTATTCCCCCCAACCCCCCTCACCCCCCCATCCCCCCCGATCCAAAGTTTCAGGAAAAGAAGTCTAGAAGTTTCATTAGATCATAGAACAACTTGCCACATTTCATGTAAGCAACAACTGATTAAAAAGCTCCCTATGCACAGCACACCCAGCAGAAAACTCCAACAGACTTTGGAGCTGCCTGTTCTGGCAGACAGTCTTATGTTTACACGAAGAAATGAAACTTTTCTTGTTGTATAGTCTATCACACATACAAAAGAAAAAGACAAATTTATCTGTCTTTTATCTGATTTTTAGGTATACTGTTTTAACAAGCACTAGCTATTATTGGACTACAGACAAGATTTAAAAATAACTTTTAAAAGTATTTTTTAAACTGCTTCCTTTTGGAATGATATATTAAGTGTTTGTTGCCTGAATTCTGCGGATAAACACTGAGTATAATTATCTTGAAATACAAGGATGCTTCTGCTTCCTACTGCTTCTTATTTCAGATGCTTCAGATCTAGCCTCTCTCTTATCTCTGGATCACATGGAGTCACAAATGTCTCTTGTTGTCTATGTGCTTCAGCAAATTGTTGCGGAAATTCAGCTCTGAAGGTCTGTGACAATGAACAAATCCCTCTGGTACTCTCTATTATATGTATCTAATTAGAAACACATTTTTTAAGAGTTCTTCAAAAGGCTATAGCTGTATTTCTTTTTTCTTTTTTTTTTTTTTTTTTCTTTTTTTCCTCATATGTGGGAGACATAGAGGAGACAAGACAGCTGTGTTATCTGACAGAAGCCACCACAATGTTACAGCAGTCACATACCAACAAGACAAAAACCTTGATGAAAACAGTTGTACAAGCAAGAGATACTGACAGGAGGCATAGCAATGACAACAATGTTTAATATTTTTTATGGAAATCCACACTGGAAAGGGGTATAGCTTGCAGGCTAAGACTGAAGATTTAAATGTTTACTTTTTTTTTCAAAGTTGTAGCCAATCAGCAAAAGTTATTTCTTTTCAAAAAATAGATTATATAAAGAAATATCTCATGTGGCAGAATATGCTTGTCATTCTTTAAGAAAAAAAAAAAAAAATTACCCTCTACAATGGATTACAGGAGCTATATATTTTATGATTTATTTACACTATGTAGTCATGTAGTCTGAAAATTTGCTATTTGAAAATCACAAAATAAGACAGGATGCTTTTTTTTCTTTTTTGTATGTGTGTGTGGGGGACAACAGAGAACTGGAGTAATAAAATAATTGTAACAGTACTAAGAATGCATACATCCCTCTTCACACTTCATTCAAAGTTGGCTAAGTTGCATTGTCTCCAGTTTACTAAAAGGGAAAATGAAGGTAAAAATGAAGGTCAAATAACTGACTAAACTTAATTTCACAATCCAATAGGAAAAATTATGGCATAAGAACTGAAGGTCCAGGTATCCCACTACTGCACATGATACACAGAATCACATAGAGCTGATTTTACACAGAACCACAGAGACCTCCAAGATCAAGTAGTCCAACCTCTGACCTAACACTAACAAGTCCTCCACTTAAACATATCACTAAGCTCTACATCTAAATGTCTTTTAAAGACCTCCAGGGATGTCGCCTGAACCACTTCCCCAGGACAGCCTATTCTAATGCCTAACAACCCTTTCAGTAAAGAAGTTCTTCTTAATATCTAACCTAAACCTCCCCCAGTGCAACTTTAGCCCATACCCCCTTGTCTTGTCACCAGGCACGTGGGAGAATAGACGAACCACCACCTCGCTACAGCTTCCTTTAAGATACCTGTAGAGTGCGGTAAGGTTGCCCCTGAGCTTCCTCTTCTCCAGGCTGAACAAACCCAGCTCCCTCAGCCGCTCCTCATAAGACTTGTTCTCCAGACCCCTTACCAGATTCATTGCCCTTCTCTGGGCTTGCTCAAGCACCTCGATGTCCTTCTTGTAGTGAGGAGCCCAAAACTAAACACAATACTCAAGGTGCAGCCTCGCCAGAGCCAAGTAAAAGGAGGCAATCGCTTCCCTAGACCTGCTGACCACACTGTTTCTTATGCAAGCCAGGATGCTCTTGGCCTTCTTGGCCGCTTGAGCACACTCCTGGCTCATATTCAGCCAACTATACACCAATACTCCCAGGTTCTTCTCTGCCAAGGAACTTTCTAACCACTTATCTCCCAGCCTGTAGCAGTGCTTGGGGTAAAATAAGTTTTGTATTTTCTTTCTAAAAGAAACAAAATGAGAAGGTCATATCCGTGATGGACATGCAAACAGTACAGTTCCTTGCAGAGGACTCAAGCACAGAGACCAGAGTCAGAAAAAAAAAAAAAAAAAAAAAAAAAAAAAACACCCTCAGGTCCACAAGTGCCAACAGAACATGAATGCACAGCAGCCCTGGCAGACTTATCCTTCACAGATGAAAAAGGTGACCCTGCTCAGTCTCTTGGTAATACTGTACCTAAGTGGTCAAGCCCCTTGCAGTGCATACTGAAGCAGTTTGTGAATCTTCTGGAGAGTTACACAAATGGCTTGATATATCTAGAGATTAAAATATAACCCAAAACTAGAAGTGTACCCACTACATCCCAAAAACTAGTTAGCTGGCAACCTCTGCTAAATATCTCTCCATTAAAGGAATTCCAAGCACTAAAAATCTAGAAGGCTATAAGGTCTAAAGACTCTTCAGCCAGCAAAACAGCAGAAAAAAGAAACCATCGTTAACCCTGAAAAAGACTATACCTTATATGCATACTTCTGCTGTTTTCAGATACTTGCTGGCACAGGGAACTTAGATGATACATTTCCCCTAAACCCTGCTACCTTAACTTTAACACCAAGGTTGTTACTTCGATAATATTTGACATACAGGTGAAAGCATAAGGTCACATTCACAGTAAGCACCATAATTCTGCAAAAATTGTAAGAGACCTAGAACCACAAAGCAAATATGCAAAATAACATCATCTTCCTATCCCTAAGCATGTTCTAAAAATTACTCACCTGAAGGAGAGCTGCATGCAGTAAAGGCACCTACTACTATATATAGTTCACTTTACTCTAAAAGAATCTACTAGTTGTTACCTGAAAAAGATGTGCTTACCTCTCTCAACTTGGAAACATATCAGCCCCATACAGTCTGACCCACCTAAAGAACCCTGCAAATGGCTGAAGGAAAAATAAAGCACTTACCCCCTAAAGAACATCTCAGACAGAAAGAGCTCTCTGATGGGACAACTGCAGCTTAGGTTCATTGTTTATCATTTTTAGAGAACTTTCATGCAGATAAAGACCATGCAAGGTTATGACTGGTCTTAATGAAATTAAGTACTATGAAAACTAGGAAAAATTACTGGGAAAATTTACTGAGAAAGTTTAATACCAGCAAGCCAATGCAAATGGTAAAAATTGTTTTAAATACATTCATTTTTAGTGGGATTTGTGGAATAAAGGGAAAGGTATAGGGATAAGAAAATGAAACTTTCCTTAACATGGAGAATGTTGCTTTTCCCAGATGTGTAAAATGGAATCAGCATAAACTTCTCACTTCCCCTTGGCCTTTTTGATTTTTAATCAGGTTGTGATACAAACCTGATTACCAGAACTTACTTCTAATACTTTGACTGAAAGAGAAATACATCATGTACTTACCATCTATAGTTAGCGAGCAACTCTGATAGCTATCAGCATTTGAAATGTAAACTTTCTTTTTGCAGTACATTTACATGACATTTCTCTTGCTCCCAAATTATTTTAGGTTATGTGAGTCAATTTCAATAACATTTGACTGAAGGATACAATGGCTACAGCCCTAGAGGATGTTACTTTTTTGGAATTCAAAGGCAGCAGTAAACAGAATCATTATTGTGATGAGATTAGTGATTTGCTAGTTATTTTCTTTTTACAAATGTACACAATTTTAGTTTTAGACTCTTCCAAAGCTGAAAATATCATGCCCCAAACCCCTTATGTTCTCCATTCAGAAAAACAACAACAAAACCCTAACTGGATTTCTAAAATGAAATTACATTTACCATAAGAATTAAAAATTTGATTGTTTATGTTACCTAGGCAACACTACTTGAGCAGTTCAAAGATTGACCTGAGCCCAGCATGTCTGGAAAGGAGCATCTCTTTCCAATAAAATAGTGACAACTGTCCACAATTATCATTACCTTTGCTTCTGAATTTATTCTCTCTTAATTTCCCCTGGCTAGGAAGATACATCACTTAGAAATACAACTTCAAACTTATCTTTTTTCCCATAAAATCTGGTAATAAGTGGAATTCAGAATTGCTGTTAACCAACAGACTGTGTAAACTTATTGATAACATTCAGTCTTTGATAACAATCAATCTTTGAGGTGCTTTGCTTATCTCTGAAACTCCCTCTTGAAACAGAAAAATCTGGTAGAGGTAGTTGCTCCCGTAAAGCAAAACCCTTGGTTTTGTTGCTGCAACGTTCTGTGGCACTGCCTGTTTGAAACTCTTCAGAAACGATCAGTAAAAGTTCTGCCTCTTTTGCTTCTACTTTACTGAAACTAGTAAAAAAAAAAAAAAAAAAAAAAAAAAAAAACAAATGAACAAACAAAACTCCTCACCTAGGCTTCCTTGAGAGACGCCTATCTGAGGTGTCAACTACAGAAATCAGGCTGACCTTAAGCGGCCACTTACTAGACACCATTCTCTAATTTAATCTGCACTGCATTTTGCTGTTTCTTTTGCATTGCCTGGGTCTTTACCCTGAGAACTGATGTAGCAGATGAGGGTGTGGGCAGCCCCAGCTGCCAGCAGGAGCCAGTCATCAGTGAGATGCTTCCAGTGCAGAGCAATCTCAGAAACCACTGCCAGACTTCAGCGTAAATTCGGGAGCAAAATTCATGCCCAGAAGAGATTTAGTTATTGAATACATGAGGACCAGCTGCTTTAAGCAGAACCACTGCTTTCAGCAATCAAACAAAAAGAGCAACCATGCTCTGCTTTTAATGATCCAGATGAAAGTCTTCCTTGCCCAGCAGTTACCTACAAGCTTCAATGAGAGAGAGCTCAGGGCCAAAACCAGTAGCCTTGACAACAAATAACAATGTTCCTGGCAGCAGAGGGCTGTGTGCAACCAGCCCAACTTCAGAATCATTCACTTTCTTGAATGTACCAGGAAGCTTTTGCAGAATGACAAAATCCTCTGGACTTTTTCATTGTTTGTTGGTTGTCACGGCACGCAGCTTGCACTAACTTTGCTTGACTGAATTCTTCATATCATTAGGACTTAGATCATTCCTTTATTTTATTTTATTTTATTTTATTTTATTTTATTTTATTTTATTTTATTTTATTTCATTTCATTTATTTATTTGTATTTTTAATCATGGCTATAGTGTCAGAGCACTATCCATCTTCAGGACTTTCTGTTGCTAAGCAAATGAGAATTGATTTAGTAGGATCCCTATCTGAGTCATGGGATTTTTCCATCTCAAATTAAAATGACAGTCTAGTTTGTCTCCTTGTGTTTATCAGGAGACATTTTAACCCTTCAGCATTGCTAGGTTTTGGCTTTTCACCCTTTCACCAGTCACAAATGAATATGTATTTTCACCTTCCCTTTGCTCCCTGAGGTTAATAATAATAATAATAATAATAAAATAACCTCTGATACTTTACTTCATTTACATTACAGTTTAACAATTACTGTCCTCTGCCAAAACTTACTGAAAGCTGCTGAAAGATGAAGTATATCAGAACTGGTCACTACCAAAATAAAATTACTCTTGGACTGGCTTTTTACTCTTGAGCAATCACTGCTTGCAATACAGAGCAAGTGCTGCTTAAAATTTCTTCCTTTAGTCTTCTGTTCATCCACTGGCTATGTGCTTTCCAGCACTGGCTATGTGCTTTCTGGCTACTAACTTTCAAGATTCTTGGACTCAGTTACAAGTCCCGATTTTATAGGGAATGTATTAATTCTATTTTCACCTTGATATGTATGGGAAAGATTCATAAGCATAAAAGGCAAGAAGAAAGCTAAGGCGTGTTCTGGTCTGGTTACAAATGGGTGAAGGGACAGGCCAGGGCCCAGCACAGTGCTGTGACATGCACTCATGCCTCAGTCTACCAACAGCAAGGGAGCTATAGCTTGTGTGGCACTCACTGGCTTTCCTTTATCTTTCACCTTCTTCTGATTTGTTTTCATTTTCTTGCATGCCAGAAACATAGAATGCATAGAAGAGATTCACTTTTTCTGAAGACATAGTTCCAACTCCTACTGCATGCTGGATTTCTACAAAGCACATGGATGTGCCAGTGGCATCCATCTGCCCACATTTAGATGTCTGCAATGCAGATGTCCTCCTCTGAGCAGTGTCTAGATTCCCATTACAGTCAATTGAGAGGAAAAGCACTTCCAGGGCTCAGTTCATTTCTCAGTGTCTGACACAGATTACTCCACCCCTGCTGTCTGGAAAGCTAAACTCCTCCAAGGCAAAATTCCCAATGTCATAGAGCCCATTAAAAATCTTGGACCTGTGACATCAAAAATGAGATAGTAACACAGTGTGCTATGCAGATATGTACTCTTTTTTTTTTTTTTTTTTTTTTTTTTTTTTTTTTTTTTCCACATAAACAAAAAGAACAAAACAATTTAAATGTCAACAGTGGAAAATGTCCACAAGGGAAAACTGAAGGTATATTCTGCAAACCACTTTTGTATCCTAAACATACTGATGTTCCATTACTGCTTAAACTTGATTAATTCATCTGTTCATTTTTTGTTTCATGGATTCAAAGCTCTACAGGTTTTAGAGGAGAAACTTGAAAGAAACATTAATATGGCAACCACTTTTGGGTACCGCATTGCTTTTGTTTGTTTTTCAGCTTCTGTTTCAGCATCCAACTGTAAAATCTTAAATGATACTACACACTAAATGCAAAACCTACACTCAAAGACTCCATGAAGAACTTAAGAGAAGTATCAGCCCATTCACACAGCCATCATAAGATGCACAACTTTGTCTCAGTGCAGTCACTCTGTTCTTAATAAATAACGTTTACTTTTCATATTACACTCTAAGGTTGAATGGCCTAAACATAAAAATAACTGCATAGAAATACATTACTTATAGTTTAGTATTGTTCAATCGATTTACTATGTCAGTCTAGGGTTTTACAAACACTCTTGGGGGGGGGAGGGGGGTTGATTCTTCTGAATCCATATATGTTAAAGCTCATGGTCCTTTTAAACAAAGTTCATTTTATGTACTCATGAAAGTAAGGTAAGGTAGAAATTTTTACAGGACATGTTTATTTTATCTCTTTGACTTATAAATGTAATTGGTTTGGCTTCACTCATCATTCAATTCCTGTATTTCTTTTGATATGATATTTTTTTTTTATATGATTGATATTTTTGTGAAACGTACCAGCAGGAAGCAGCTTCAAATATCTGTATACTCAATTTACTGCAACACTGTATGTATCCATCCAGTTGCATACACATACACATACACATGTATGTATATATTCACAAATGAACTGATTTTTTTCCTTTTATTTGACTCTCCTTTTTTTTTATATATATATATTTTGTTTCATTCTTTCTTCTATTTACTCGTGGTAGAGATTATGAAGTCTTTCAAAATATAAGTGACTACTTAAACACAAGTAACAGGAGAGTAATATACAGATAATTATCACTTAAATAGAGCTCCAGTTGGTTGCTATAACACATAATTCTAGTAATATCTCTGTTTTTCAAGACATAGTTTGCACTGGTCAGACAATATTGTACTGTAAATAATGCTGTTTTGATCCTCTTCCATCTCTTTACTTCAATTCCAACAAGAATATGCCAGGATCTACCTCTAGAAATCAATGCTGTACAAGTTCTAAAACCCTGAAAACCTGGCTTTGAAATAGTATAAAACATTAACCTACCCTAGCATCTTAGTGTTTTTTTTGTTGTTGTTGTTGTTTTTTTAATCAGTTCTTAACAGCTATTAAATTCATGTTATTATTGAATAGGAAAAAAGAAATAAATCAAAATTATGTGGCTTTGAAGCTTGTTTGGTTGCCCAGTGTGAGGACTGAATTACTATGACAAATTTTTTCCAAATTCTGCTTTCTAGTCCATTCATAAAACCCTAAATATTTGAAGCCCCAGACTTTCGCAGCTTGTACATAGTGATCAGTGTAGAAATTGCTTACACCAGAATTCAAGCTGTTTATAGATATTTTTTCTTCTTAAATCTTAGGGGGAAACTGCAGGAAATGTTGCTGTAAAATTTCACTGCAACTTCTAGCACCACAGAGCATTCTACCAATGAAAAAGAAACATGAACAAGATCACTGACTACCATAAACAGGTACTGCTTTAGCCAAGGCTTCACCTGAGAGTGACTATGAAAAAAATTCTCTAAAAATACAAACAAAAAACACCATCACAGCTTTACCACATAAAAGTAATAGGTGGAAAACAATTTTGTATGTACAATTCTGCCTCAGTTGCTGAGAAACCTTTTGAAAAATTGCTCAAGAATAAATTGTGCAATTGTTTTTCTTCAGAGCATATACATAATACCTTCAAGCTAGAAGTGTTTGTGCTTCCTCCCTGCTGCTGCCCAGTCTGGTCACCACCATGATGCTGAGAGGCTCTGCTGATGGTACTGGTTCTTGAGGGGCAACCCAACAAGCTTTAACGATTGACCACCTGCTCTGTGCGGTAGCAGTGCTTCTCCACTGGAACTCTGTGCCTTGCCTACGTTGTAATATGGCAGCATTTCACCCATTGTAAGCCAGCCTCACCAGTTGAGGACCACTTCTCTACATCTTTTTTACCTCAGACAGTCCTCAGAAAGAAGCCACCTATTCTGCTGTGCAACCATATCTCTGTGGGAACATTGTCTGTCATTCCTTCTTGAACTGGCCAGTGTACATCCATGGGAAGCCATGATAAAGTAAACATGAGAAATATACTCTTGCTGTAATCTAATGAGAAGGGCTTCTCACTGGAAAGGTTAGAGTCTTGGATACTGGTCCCTCTAATTTTCTTCAGACATCAACATATTGGTGGAGCTACAAGTAAATTAAGTGCTTCTTTTGTGTCTCTAGCCTTTTCAGAAACACCCCAAAAAAAAAAAAAAAAAAAAAGAAAAATCATGACGATAATTCGGTCAATGAACAGTTTGTTTTAATGGAGTTTTTAACAGCTGTGCACATTTAAATTCCTTATTAAAAATACAAATCAGTACACTCAAAATTCTTTCAGTGTTCAGTTTTAACAGAATGCAAAAAAAAAAAAATAAAAATCAATAGATACTGTTGCTAGGAAGAGGATTCTACTGACATTTGTCTAGATTCTTTTATTGATGCCTCAGTATTGGAGTGCCAACTGCAACTATTTATAAAGGGAATCCATCTCCCTCAGCGAATGCATCAAAATTCTTGCTAAAACTAAGCAATGTACAACAAGATTTTTTTTGTTGTTGTTTTGATAAAATCAGAGGCTTGTACTCAGCTTCACATGCATTTTTTTTCTTCCTTCCTTCAGTGGTGGTTTTACTCTGGTGGGTAGCCAAGCTCCACCATAACCACTCCCTCACTCCCCCTCTCCTCAAAGAGGAAGGGGGAGAAAAGAGAACTCAAAGTTCGAGATGAGAAAAGTTTAATTAAAGGGAAAGGGAAAGGGAATTGGGAGAAAAAGAAACCACAGAAACAGTAAGTCCGTGCGCAAGCACAGAGAGAAAGGAAAAAATTATTCTCTACTTCCCATCAACGAGCGATGTTCAGCCATGTCCTGGGAAGCAGAGCCTCAAAACACGTAGTGGTTGTTCAGGAGGAACAGCCCCCTCCCCCACGAAAGCCCTCCTTTTTATTGCTGAGTGTGACATCAGGTGTTATGGAATATCCCTTTGGTTGGTTTAGGTCAGCTGTCCTCGTGATGTCCCCTCCCCATCACTTGCCCACCCCCAGCCTGCTGGCTCTTGGGGGCTTGGAAGGAGTCCTGATGCTGTGCCAGCACTATGCAACAATAAACACAACACTAGAGTGATATCACTGCTGTTCCTGCTACCAGTGCAGAGTACAGAACTGTGTGGGCTGCTGCAGGGAAAAGGTGACTCCAGCTCAGACAGACCCAACACACCTTCCTTTGACTTAACACCTTAAAAGTCAAAGCCAAGGGGAGTCTGGCCACTGCATTTACAAAGCTTTTAATTTAGTCATTGGTATTTCAAGGGAGATTGAGACTAAAGGTATATTTGTCAAAGGAAAAAATAAATAAGGTGCATTCTTATTTCTCTCTGAACTGCTTACTAAAGTAGGAGTTTTTCTAAATGTATAAGATACTCCAAAATTCTGGAAAAAAATGTGGGATCTGGCTGAGATCCTAGGAGAGTTTATGTTTCACGTCTGGGGAAAGGAGCGCACAGACTTCAAAGTCACTGGCTGACAGTTCTGTTTTGGGAGGTTGTTGTCTGTTTCAAAAGCACTACTCAATTGCAAAGGTCACTTCCCATTCTTTGGAGGAAAACAAAAAACCATACAATCATTGGCTCTGCAAACTGTTCAGTTTTAAAGGGACCCCAGCTAGCAGAACTGTTGAGAACCAACTATCCTATGGAGACTGAATTTTGTTCCCTATTTTAGGAGGCTAAGACATCTGGAGTGGGTGGAGCCAGATTCTGGAGACACAAAAGCTAACTTTCTGAAACTGTATGGTAAAAACAGGGTTAGATGCAACTTCTTCACGTATGGAGTGCATATCTGCTGTGGTTGTCCCTGTGCCACATGACTGTGACAGTCTCACTGAGCCATGCTAATGAGACACAGGGAAGGGAGGAGAGGAGGAGAGGAAGACAAGGATGGCAGTTTCCTTGTTTCCTTCTGATACACCTGATTGGCAAAGTTGCCTGTTTCGGCAAGATGAGTGTGTTTTAATTCAGTATAGCCTTTTTTTTTTTTTCTTTTTTCTTTTTTTTATTTTTTTTTAGATCTTGATTGTATTCAATGAGACAAAAAAAAGCAATCAGAAGTTATAACAATAAAATAAAAGTAAATACTCAAACATCACTCATTTTTATAGTGCATGAAATATAAAATAGTCTTCATTGTCTAATTTCTTCACGGTGTCTAAAAACATTTATTCCACAATGAAACCAGATTACATATATTCAAAAGAAGCAGTATTCTAAAAATATTTTCTTCTTCAATCAATCAATCAATATTTGACTTTACCTAAATGTACTGGAACACATTACACTCCTTTTAGCCTGTCTTAGGGAGACTTCCCCTCACCTTCAACTTGCACAAAACAAACAGACAAAAAAAAAAAAAAAAAAAAGCGCAATAAAAGTATTGAATGAAATAGGTTCTTCCAGTTCTAAGAATAAACTGTTGATCAAGTAATTCTGTGACGTAGCCCTGTTACTATATATATGTTGGCCAAATTCTGTTTCTCTAAATGTAGATACAAAGATTAGCATAATGTTCCTTATTCATGGCTTCAGGTCTCTTTCAACCATGGCATAGACTCCAAGTCCTTTTTTCCTGGTAAATAATGGTAACTATATTTCTGTGATTGTAGTTGGTTTTCTTTCCCTGAAAGTACCTGTTACTTCTTTTCACTGCATATCTCAAATACCCTAAGCAATGTTTTCTCTCTCCTTCCTCTGTAACTCCAGTTTGCATCTCAGTTTTAGGTGAGATCATGTGCCTATGTTGGACTGGAAAAGGTTATCTTTACTGTTATCCTTTGCTGTTAACCTTCTTGTCTCAAGTACTTTCTAGATCAGACATTCTCAAAAGGTTATTTATAATTTAAAACTAAAACATGAGAGATTTTCAAATATGATCCAGGAGCAAGGCTGGCATCTCTGTAACTACAGATGCAAAAAACTCAGGACATTTAATCGTTAAGACATCACTGACTGGGAAGCCTGCCACCGACATCCACACTTGATGCACATACATTGTCTTTTGGCTCTCTACAGTTATGCCCATCTGCTACAATGGCATGGTGCCCGCTTATCAGCTAGTTGGACAGTTTCAGTATGCAGAAGTGCCAAAGAAAGGTCTTACATGGATAGCCTGTATAACCCTGAAAGTGCCATTTCTTTTGTAGAAAGAGGTGCTAGTGCTGAAATACTAACAGAATATGTCTTAGTGCATTATTATTATTTATTTATTTATTTATTTGCTTACTTATTTTCACTGACTGAAGATGCATTTTGTCACAACTATTTTTACATCTCTTTTACAAAGGAAGAGGTAATGCTGGTAGTCAAAGGGAAATAAAGCAGTATCTACAAGTAAGATACTGATGAACATAGCCATTATGATGGATTGATGTGATGGACTTCTATGATGAATTGACTGCATCAATTGACAAGGGAAGACTGACCAATGTAATTTACCTCAGTTTCTGTAAGGCCTTTGACACAGTCCTACACGACATCCTTATCTCTAAATTGGAGAGAGTTGGATTTGAAGGTAGGACTATTTGGTGGATAAGGAATTGTCTGGATGGCTGCAGCCAGAGAGTAGTGGTCGATGGTTCTATGCCAAAATAGGGGTCAGTGACAAGTGATGTCCCTGATGGGACTGCCTGGGGACCAGTGCTGTTGAAAATCTTTATCAATGACATAAACAGTTGGATCAAGTGCACACTCAGCACATTATCAGATGACACCAAGCTGAGTGGTTCAGTTGATACAACAGAGCAAAGGGATGACATTCAAAGAGACTTGGACAAGCTAGAAAATTCAGCCCATGTGAATCTAATGAGGTTCACCAAGTCCAAGTGTAAGGTGCTGCACATGGGTCAGGGCAATCCCAGAGATGAGAACAGACTAGGTAATGTATTCATTGAGAGTGGTCCTGCAGAGAAGCACTTCGGGGTTCTGGTGGATAAAAAGCTTGATACAAGCTAGCAGTGCACACTTGCAGCCCAGAAGGCCAACTGCATCTTGGGCTGCATCAACAGAAGAGTGGTCAGCAGGCTGAAGGAGGTGATTGTCCCCCTCTACTCTGCCCTTATGAGGTCACACCTGGAGTACTGCATCCAGGTCTGGGGCCCCCAGCACAAGAAGGATGTGGATCTGTTAGAGCAAGTCCAGAGGAGAGCCATGAGAATAATTAGAGGTTGGAGCACCTCTCCTATGAAGAAAGACTGAGAGAGCTGGTGATGTTCAGACTGGAGAAGAGAAGGCTTTGGGGAACTCACTGTGGCCTTTAAGTACTTAAAGGTGACATAAAAAAAGATGGAGAGCAGCCTTTTATATGAACAGATAGTGGTAGGACTAGGGGTAATGTTTCTAAATCAAAAGAAAGTAGATTTAGATTATATATAAGGAAGGAATTTTTCACTCAGGCACTGGAACAGGTTGCCCAGAGAAGCTGTGGATGCCCCATCCCTTGAAGTGTTCAAAGATAGGTTGGATGGGACTTTGAACAACCTGATCTAGAGGGTGGCATCCCTTCCCATGGCAGGTGGGTTGGAACTAAATGATGTTTAAAGTTCCTTCCAATGCAAGCCATTCTATGATTCTATGATGATTCTAAGATTCTGAAATGAGTCACAACATAAAATAAAGGGGAAGTCCATCTTAAAATAAAATTCAGTGTGGTGGAATAGGAGTGCATTTGTGATACTGTGCACTACATACATGTATTGGGTTTATATGGCAAGGTTTTGGTAGCAGGTGGCTGCAAGGGTGGCCTCTGTGAGAAGAGTCCCATGTTAGAAAAGAGCCAGGTTCGGAAGCAGCCCTGTGTTAGATAAGGGCCAGTTTCAGCTGCCTCCAAAAGGGATCCACAGCTGGCCAGGGCCAAGCTGATGAGAGACATTGCTTGTGTCTCTGTGAGAGCAGATTTAAGGGAAGAAACTGCTGTACAACAGCAGCTAGGAGAAAGGAGTGAGAACAGCCTGATAAACCCCAAGGTCAGTGCAGCTAGAGGGCAGGAGGTGATCCAGGCATGTAGCAGCAGTTCCCTTGTGGCTTGTGGAGAGGGCCCTGGTGGAGCAGGCTGTCCCCCTGCAGCCCATGGGTCCCACATGGAGCAGATCTCCACTCTGCAACCCCCAGTGGAGCAGGTGGATGTAGCCTGGAGGAGGCTGCGGCCCATGGAGAGCCCCTGCAGGAGCAGGCCCCGGGCCGGAGCTGCAGCCCATGGAAAGGAGCCCACTCAAGGGCAGGGGGTCTGGAAGCAGCTGCCGCTCACCCATGGGGGACCCGTGCTGGAGCAGTTTGCTCCTGACGGATGGACCCTGTGTTACGGAGCTATGTGGGAGTAGTTCTTGAAGAGCTGCTGCCTGCGGGCAGCCCCCACAGGATCAGTTCAGGAAGGATGGCATCCCCTGGGAGGGACCCCACGTGGAGCAGGGGCAGAGAGTGACCGTGAAGGAACAGCAGAGATGAAGCATTAGGGACTGACTGCAGCCCCTACAAACAAATAAAGAAAAAAAGCTCTCTGTCTTTTTCACATTCTGAAGAACAATTTCTGAATGTGAAAATTTCCTTTCACATTCTGAAGAGGAATCATGGACATATTGTCTATTGCCAGTAATGAAACATACAAAAGAAATTGCACACAGTCCTGACTACAAGGTGAAAGAAGGTAGTGAAAATGATATTGAAAAGACATATTTACAATATCAACTCATTATTTTCTTAAAAAAAAAAAAGTTGATAAATGAAAGGCATGAAGTCTGAAGTCTGGGGATTGTTGTTGGAAAAGATTTATGAAAAACAAAGCAAAAAAAAAAACAAAAAAAAAACACCTCTGGAGAACAAGCTTCTAGTGTTCTTCTAAGTCCATTATTATAAACTTATTGTGGATAGTGCAGAAAATCAAATTTAAATATAGGTACAGTTCTGTTTTGGATGTACCACCTGAAAGCAATCATTCTTCAGTGTAGATATTAATAGACGCTAAGGTTAGACTACATATTCTTTTTATAGCAGTCCTAACTCAGCAAATTAGAAGCAAAGGAGACTTTTTTAAACTTCTAAATTAATTAAGTCTTTCAAAAATTCTTGAGATTTACATGGTAAGAGAATAAAACTGACTTACAAGGTACAAGATGAGTATGAATTTGTCATATATCATCAATATAATCAACTACAGAATAATTTCTGATATAACAATATTAAAAGATACAGAAAATACAGTTGCAAACCCAATGATATGATTATGCATCCCAAAAACTTGCTTGAAACAGATTACACCTCAACTTTGCTTTGTTTTGGGAATGGTGGTGATCTAGATAGCCTTCAGGGGTTCCTGCCAAACCAACTTTGTATCTGATTCTTTGATTTCTATGGATCTTTCTTGGTATCATGACACCATACACAGCTCAGCTGGAATATCCTATCCATTATGTTGATAAACACTCAGTGTGACACAGACCCTTTCCGAGGAGAGGAGAGGAGAAGAGAGGGGAGGGGAGGGGAGGGGAGGGGAGGGGAGAAGGGGAGGGGAGGGGAGGGGAGGAGGGGAGGGGAGGGGAGGGGAGGGGAGGGGAGGGGAGAAGGAGAAGGGAGGGGAGGGGAGGGGAAGGGAGGGGAGGGGAGGGGAGGGGAGGGGAGGGGAGGGGAGAAGGAGAAGAGAGGGGAGGGGAGGGGAGGGGAGGGGAGGGGAGGGGAGGGGAGAAGGGGAGGGGAGAAGGGGAGGGGAGAAGGGGAGGGGAGAAGGAGAAGGAGAAGGAGAAGGGGAGGGGAGAAGGAGAAGGAGAAGGGAGGGGAGGGGAGGGGAGGGGAGGGGAGGGGAGAAGGAGAAGGGAGGGGAGGGGAGGGGAGAAGGAGAAAAGAAAAAGAAAGGCAGGTTGTTGAAAGGATAACTCAACAACCTATAAGATGGCAAGAAAGTTTAACAATGACAGAATAAACAGCTGATACTTCAAATGGAGTGGAAATATATCTAGATCCAAAGAAGGTATTTGATGACATTAGTGATGAAAGGCATGGTAGCTCCCACACTGTGGCTAAAAGAGCCATATGACTTTCATTGAAGCAGCTCAGCCTGCCATGCAAAATTTGAGCACTACTAAGCCAAGAAGCTTCACCAGTGCCCCCAGCACTGCCACATCAGTGAAACTGTGATGACAGTTCTATGACAGGAGACAACAGCATGACAAACTGATAACTTTTCCTGGAAAAGCAATATTTTTTTTGAAGAGACTGAATTAAATTATTCTGAATTCTATACTGTATAATAAAAATTGAACAGGTTTCTTCTCCCCTCTAATACCATTTCAGAGTTCCAGATCAAGTGAATAGTCCTCCTGGTACATAGAAGCAAGGACTGAAACACTCAGAAGGATAATGCTGTCATTTTTCAATTGCTGATCAACAGGATAACTTTGTGGCCACTGGGGGGTGGGGAGGAGAGTGGAGGGAGGAGTGTAGAGGATGAGTAACTATGCAAACTAAAGTTCATGCTTATATTTCATGCTTAAATTAAATTGGTATATGCTACTGGCCTGATTGCCTGGATAAATCAAAAAGAATTTCCTGTTCAAGTATTATATTTTCATGTAAAATAAAATAATGAAAAAGATGCTTCCATGCATCCAGAGGAAGTTCAAGTAAAATACTGAAAAAATTGGAAAAGTGAGAATGAGATGTTACCCATGCTAAATTATATCAACACCTAGTTGTTAATTGTTATTTATGTATCATGTCAGATGAGGTTCACTGGCTGCTGCTGTTCAATATTTCTTTTTACCTTCATCACCCAGCGCAGTCTTGTGCTTTACTTAGTGAGTATCATCCACATTCAGTTGTTTGTCATGTTTTCTTAGGCTAGTTGACCTACTGCAGCTACTGAGTACCTCTTAGGCATGGTTTACCTTCCTAAGACCCTAGCTGGGGAAGGGAATTGTTATTAGTCCCATACTAGAGATGAGAAATTTCTGCCACAAATGAGTCCAGAGCAGTGAAGGCAACCACATTATTCATTACCACTGAGAGAAACCTATGGTATGCACTAATAAGAAGATGCTCATTTTGATCATGTAATTAAAGACTGTAGCATAATTCAATGGCACAGGTGGCTAAAAAAAGGTCACAGAAGCAGCTTCAATTCTGGAACTTTCTGGGTGCTGTATTTGAAACTTTAAGAAGCTTTTGTTCCAGTGTACGTATATGTGTGGAGGTGTTTTCACAACTGTACTTATAGTGTGGGTAGTGGGCATTACACAGGCTGGTAGCCACAGTTAAAAATGTGTGATGAGCAGTGCCCTCTGCATGAGCTGACAGCAGAAGGGTAATGCTCTTCTGGCTCCCAGGTAAGTCTTCTGTAAATATATAGGTATAAGTACTTCCATCTTGTTTGAAAGAAACACTGAAAACAAAAAACAAACAAACAAACAAAAATTCAAACAAAAAACGCCATTACAGAGTGACGTTGATATATGCATGAGCCAGAAACTGTCAGCCTCTCAGAACAGACCTATGTCACTTAAAGCAACAAAAACATGGGAGGTACCACCCCAGCCCAGCAGCCTCAAGTATGATTCTATGATTCTATAATTCTATGTGCTTCAATGGTCTGCCCTCTCCTTTCCACAGTAGCAAATGATGGCTTCTTTTCCCTCCTCCACATGATTTATGTGTACAAAGGATAGTTTCTTCTGAGCTCTGTCTTGCAGCTGCCCAAGCCAGGAGAGGCATGACCAGAGCAAGGGCCCATGGGTCCCAGGGCTCAGCAGGTTCTGCAGCAGCAGAGCCTGCACCAGCTGTAGTGTGGATGGCTGCATGCTGGCACTCTTGCCTAGAGTTTTCTGTCATACCCTAATCTGAAATCACCACCCAAAGAAACAAAGCTAAATTAATTTGCACTAGGGATGAGTAACAACCGAAAAGGATTCCCTATGGCATCTCTTCCCTCTCCATTTCCATGTTACACCTCACTTTGACATTGCAAGGAAGAATTATTAGAACTTATTAGTGCAATGACTATTAAGATTTTTTCCCATTTATTTATATAATTGATTAATTAATTCTAATTCCATTGATCTAGAAGATCTGAAAGACTGAAGTGTGTTAACTGTAAAATAATAAATAGCTTTAGACATAAATTTAGTTTGAAGGGCCTAGTTGTAGCACACTCATAAAAGTGTTTAATATCAAGGCTCTGTAATGGAAAATGCTAGACAACTTCATATGTAAAGAATTGTTCCCAAACCTGACTATCATTAAGTAATTGACTAAATAGATCCAGTCATTTCTTTTTCCCCATCCTACTTTAGAACTTCAGACACTGAATAAAATGTACTGCTGGAACTTCAGTAATATTCAGCAGATATATTATTTGATGATACTTCAAAAGAAACAGTCCCGTAGAAAAACTCTGCTGTCCTTTGTCTACAAGACATTTTAGTGGATCATCCAGATCTTGCTGCTTTTTGATGGTCATCTCTCCTTAACAACAGAAATTCATTTGGCCTCATTCCCACATTTGAGACAACCCATAATAGTAGTAATACGATACAATAAACAGGAAATTTTCCAAGCAAGGAGGATGGGAAAGATAGGAGTATTTATACTGAAAGACAGTCAGAAAACTCTTGAAACAGGAAAGAGTGAAAGAAAGGTGAGGTAAATTAGACAATGTTCAAAAACATAAGACACAAGAGGTCACTGGAGAACATGGTGAAATCTTGAAGGCAAAAAAAAATGTAATTTGACAGGAAAATGATAATGTTAAAATGTTGTCAGGATCTATGCCTCACATTAGCACGTGGGAACACAAGCTAGAAAGATTAATATAAAACTTCAAGGAGGGATAAATAAAGAAATAAAAATATCAGAGTATCATTATCAGGTCAGTAGTGGTCAGTGAGAAATTAGCGTGAGGATTAAGAAAACTTTAAGGCATTTGGATTCCATCCCAGAACACTTAATGAAATAGCAATAAATAAATAAATAAATAAATAAATAAATAGCTTATGTTTGCAATCTCCTGGCTGAAGGACCATAATTCCATAGGAAAGCAATGGAAGTAATATTTGACACTAAAAAGAAAAGATTGAAATGTAGAACACCCATAGACTTGTTGCATACATATAACAACAAAATTAGAAAACCAACTCTCCCCTACCAGACAGAATTTGTCCAAAAGAACTGTAGACTTGGCTTAGCAGTATCAATGCAGATCACAGAATCACAGAATCACGGAATCATCTAGGTTGGAAGAGACCTCCAAGATCACCTAGTCCAACCTCTGACTTAACACTAACAAGTCCTCCACTAAAACACATCACTAAGCTCTACATCTAAACATCTTTTAAAGACCTCCAGGGATGGTGACTCAACCACTTCCCTGGGCAGCCCATTCCAATGCCTAACAACCCTTTCGGTAAAGAAGTTCTTCCTCATATCCAATCTAAACCTCACCTGGTGGAACTCTAGCCCCTTCCCCCTTGTCCTGTCACCAGGCACATGGGAAAACAGACCGATCCCCACCTCACTACAGCCTCCTTTAAGGTACCTGTATAATGCGATAAGGTTACCCCTGAGCCTCCTCTTCTCCAGGCTGAACAACCCCAGCACCCTCAGACGCTCCTCATAAGACTTGTAAATCATCCCAGGGCTTGTGCAAACAGTTTATTAATTGGATGGAGGAGCAGGAGACAGACCTGGGAAGAGGGACATCCTTAAAAGTCTCTTTTCTTATGTGTTACTGACCATTTATTCACTAGTCTCACCTGACCTGAGAATATCTGCCTGAGGGTGTATGGAGGGGGAGAAAGGGCCAGTACACACTGGTTCTCTACCCTTTTCAGAATCTTTGGATGAACTAATCTTGTGGCAACCTTGTCTGCTCCCAAGTTTCAGTGAGAACATATTGCCATGATGACATTTCCATGGTTCTCATTTTGGAACAAAACATTGCAGAAAGAAGGCAAAACATCCTAAGAGGCTGCTGTGTGGCTGGGATAGCTAGCTCACATCTCCTCTTTATTCCAGAGCTGTTCTTCAAAGTGTGCTTGTGCTTTGTCTGCTGAAGGTGTATTAGGAAGCAATGAAGTGGATCTTTTTTTAAGTTACCCTATGGGATATTCTTGCTGCACATTCAAGCTAATAAATGGCAAGTTTTATAGAAGGTCTCAAGTGCAGATTGCAGATGTGATCCTCTAACTCCCACTGGAAGGAAGCCAGAGGCTGGTCTGTACATTTGTTTTGATCAGCAGGGATTTCTATCTTAATACCTTATTTTGTTGTGGAAACTGAAAGGCCACTATATATAAACCTGCAGAAATTAAGCCTTAAAAAGCCTAGAGTGTAACAGTTTATTGATAAAAGAAAGATGAGGGAATATCTGCTTAACGACGTGAAAGTTCTGAATCTTTGCCTCAGAAAATATGTTAGTCATCTAAATTCTTGACTCTGGCATAAATTACACTGTTCAGAATTCCTCCTCAAAATGATCTATAGCCAGCATGTACAAGTCATTGCTATGACAGACGGGGTGAGAAGCATGGCAAGTCTGCAGCTCCTTCCCATATGCATTTGGATACTCAAACTATTCCAAACCTTGTGAACTTGGCATAGCAATAAAGAGAGCACAGCAAGGAAAGGAAAGGAGAATCTGCAGCTATCCAGAAATTTTCATGACCTTTTGTATGATTAGTTCACTTCCTTCACTCTGTTCATACTGAAAATCAAAAGATGGAACCTGAAACTGGGTATATAAAGTATAGCGTGTCTGGGACACAGAGATGTAATTAAGAGAATGATGTAAGAGTTGGCATTATGGTTAATTTTCTCACTTTATATTAAATTTTAGGAAGCAGAAAGTGGAAAAAAAGACAAAGGTTCATTTAGTTTCACAACTGGAAGATACCAAGACTGTTATCAGCATAGATACATTTTTTTCAAGATGGCTTCCAATATATCACAAAGGTTTTTGCAACTCCACACACAAATCTTTATTAAAAAATCAAATAACAAACAAACAAACAAATAAACAAAACCCAGCCCTATGTAAACAATGTTTGAGTTGGAAATAACTATGACATCCATAGGTTTTCTAAATGGTAGGTTATTAAGAAGGAGCTTGTGTATGAAGAGGTAAAACCTTCTCACATAATGTAGAGAAGACTTGTTCTAACCCTTTGAGTCATAGACACCTAACAAGAAAAAAAAAGAACCTGTTACATGATATAAATAACACTTTGTGAGCAGTTGTGAAAGATGTATGTAAAGATCAGGTGTCTGTTTTAATGATCTTATGGATAAGATCATTCTTATTGCAGGATAAATGATAAGGAAGACAAGGGTCTTATGTAATTCAGCTTTTGTAATTCTGAAGACTTCAAATCAGGGTTTAAATTTCTAAGGCAAAACAAAGAAAACAATGTGTTGCAGAAAGAAAAATAATGAATAGCACAAAATAAGATTTTTATATATTATCCTCAACTGGGAGAGCTGCACAAGCAATTTAGATGCCTCCAGAGAAAAAGGTGTGCTGTTTTACTCAAAGTGTCTTGTGATGACATTTTTAGCTGTGATCAGCATTTTCTATCACAAGAACAAATTCAAAATATTAATAAATTCTAAGTACAGTACTGCAAGAATAACAGGAGAACGATAGTACTGACCTTCTAAAGATAACAGGTTTTTAGCTCCACTTTTGAAATAAGGGGGCCTTTTTGTTCTTAATAGTAATATCAGAGACCAGTAAGGGGGAAACATATCTAACTGTATTTACATAACTGATATAAGATCATCAGCATAAATGCTACCTCGTGTTATCTTTCTTCTCAGTTAATTTGGAGAAAGAAAAAAAGAAAAAAAGAAAAAAAAAGAACAATTGCACATAACACTAAGCTCCTATTCCCATGTTACTTATAGGGATATTTTTTGTTTAGATCAGCTTCCTTTTGAATGACATGATGAAAATTGTGCTAATATACCTGGCAAGTAATCCAAACAGGCAGTAGAATTCAAATATCAGCCTAACACCATTTCTGTCCAAAGCTAAGACTTTACAAGTGAACTCATGTCTTTAATATTTTGATTTGGTTGTCAGACATACTGTTGAAATATTTTTTTAGCTAGTTTGTAGCTTTGTTGAGCTCCAAAAATAGCTTTACACTTGTCAGTTCCTTCTGGCATATTTTGTGATTTCCCAGTTGTATGAGATTTTCTGCATTGTGTTGCTATCCTAAGATCAGGTAAGCAGCCTACAATGCTTTTCCTGGCATAATAACTACTTTTTTTTTTTTTTTTTTTTTTTCTCCATAAATGATATCTGCTTACTATCGTCTTGTAATTTCCTTGCTACTACTACTACTAGTAGTAGTAATAATCTATAGTCTTAATCATTAAACTCTGTTGCTTTGTGGTCTACTGTCTGACAAGCTTTGATGGCTTTATTGATTCGTTTGCAAGCACAAGAATCAGAAAAAACAGGGCAGGATTTTCCCTCAGATTTGATGAATTAAAAACAAACAAACAACAACAACAAAATCAGCATCACCTTATCATATTTCCTGGCAGAAATTTTACAAGCTTTTCTAAAGCCAGCTATGTCCAGTTCTGGGGCTCCCCAGTACCACAGAGACATGGAGCTCCAGGAGCAAGTCCAGAGAAAGGCTTCTTAAATTATTAAGGGATGGGAACATCTTTCATATGAGGAAAGGCTGAGAGCCTGGTGAGCCTGGAGAAGAGAAGACTGAGAAGACTGATATGTATAAAAGTATCTGAAGGGACAGTGTTGAGAGTATGGAGTCAGACTCTTATAGGTGTTGCCCAGCAACATGACAGGCAATGGGCACAAACTGCAATACTGGAAGTTCTGTCTCATCATGTAGAAAAATACCTTCACTGTGAGGGTGACAGAGCACTGGAACAGTTGTCCAGAGAGGTTATGGATTCTCTTGATTCTGGATTGTGGATTCCATGATTCCTTCCCTGGAGATATTCAAAAGCCATCTGGGCACAATCCTGGTCAACAAACTCTAGGGAACCCTGCTTGAGCAGGGAGGTTGGACTAGATGATCTCCAGAGGTCCCTTCCAACCTCAGTCATTCTGTGATTCTGTGGAAGCTTATTGATTTGAAAGGATTTTTCTTTAAAAGCTTACTGTTATTTCAACTGAAATACTTATTGCTCTAGTGTTAGCTTAGGAACCAAGAACTTTAGCTAGTGGTGAATGTTCCTACAGTACAAAGCCCTAAGAAAAAAACCAACAGATTCTTGGGAGTCAAAGATGGAAAACTCTGCTATATTTACCCTTGAAACTAAAGCTGAAGAGCTGTAGACTGTGAACTGTGCCATATATATTTTTTCCCCACACATTTATCTTTTCCTTTTCACATTTAGCAATATTGACACATATTGGCTGAATTTCCACGGACATTTTAGCTGTCTCTGGAACCAGCTCTCTCTGTATCTATGCCGACTGTTCCCACCTTCATAACAGAAATGTTACTGTTTCTCACCACCCACACAAACAGTCACTTGTTTTGTTTAATTTCTTATCCCTCTGTATTTTCCCCTTTGCCACCCATATGTGTTAATAATTAAACCTGACTCACAGTTCACTGGTTTCTAAGGCTAAAAATTAGAGACACCATGTTAGAATTTAGCATGAATTCCCTGCAAAGTTCTCATTTCTTAATGACCTATGCAACAACCAACCAGTTGTTGCAGAACCTGTTTACTAATGTTTATACTCTCTCCATGTGCATGCCATACGTTATTCCTGAATGTCCATTTGTGTTTGCCCTTTAGCAAGCTACACATTGCAAAATGTGACAGTACATTCACTATGTGATAAGTAAAGTGGGAAAATAATAAACTGGTGCTGGAAACATTTACTCAGCATATTCAATAATTTTACATTGCACTCTAGATCCAGTCTTAACCTGTTAAGGTTTAAGGTAGACAGATCAAAGCTATCTTAACCATTTCCCTTCTGTGACAGAATCAACCTATTGAACTTCAGTTAACAGCATTAAATGAGGGAATCCTAATGTCCTCATCAGGATATTAGGATCTACTGCATAAGCATCTTCTACAGTTTTTTGAGAGATAATGCTGTAATTTAGCATGATTAATTTAATATCCATTAAAACATATATGCATATGTTTCATGTATAAAGCATATATGATTAACTTCAAGCAAAGACCAGTGGAGCCAATGGAACTGAAATAGACACTGAGCATGAGATATCTGGCTGAAAAATTGACGTTATATTTAACCCTATTGAAGAATGATATTTGGGTTTAGGTTTTATTAAACGTACTGGGTACCTAACAGACAGTATCCATCGGAACTGAATTCCCTAACCAGTGCTTGCTATGATGTCACAAAATCTGATCTATAAGAATAACAGACTAGGAAGAAGAAAAAGAAGGAGAAAACAATGAGATGAACAGAAGGACATAAAGAGGCAGAAAAATTACTAGAGCAAATGAGAATGCTGGAAGAGAGGTGCTGTCCTATCCTTATATTTTTTCTTTATAGAAATAATTGAATTCTCTCTCTCTCTCTCTCTCTCTCTCTCTCTCTCTCTCTCTCTCTTTTATTTTATTTTATTTTATTTTTTCCATTCATAATGGGGGAAAAAGGATCTTATCAGGGCTACTTTCAGCCCTTAGCACTAAATTCTTAGGTGATACATTTTGCAAAGTTCCACTGAAAACAATGGCATGACACATATTTTTACACCAGGATTAAAATCCAGGCAAGGATTTTAAATTTAAATCCTTATGTGATATCCTGTAATAATTGTGTGATATTTTTGTGAAGGTCTGTATCTGATGCAGCATAGACATTTAACAACTTATATGGCATCTAATGTCATCTTGTTGGAAAAAGAGGCAAAGCAGAAAAGACTGTAAAAATAATAAATAAATAAATAATAATAATAATAATAAAGACAAAACTGAAAAGACAAAAGCTGAAAAGATCTGTAAACTCTCATTTTAAAAATCATCAATAAACTCTTCCACAATAATTGTATCATGGAAATACACTAAAGAGCAAACACCAAACTGCAGAGAGAGCTTCCATGACAGTTTATTCCTGTCTTCCCCAGGCAAATGAGGAAAAACTTTAGAGACACATTTCTGCCTTAGCAGTTACATAAAGAGCCAAGACAGAGAGCAGTAGACACAAAGAATTTTCTGCAGTCATGACTGGACTTCCATGTGCTTAGCCTCTGCATGGCCATGCTTTTCTCTTCTCTTCTATCAATATCTTTCAGCACACTGATGATGTGCATGGGGTGATTGTCTCATTTGCAGCTCCTCTGAGGAGTTGCACCCAGAACCAGTGATCTGACCTTACACATGGTCACTAGCGCCATGATCTACAGATGGGATGCCTCTCCAAACAGAAGCTGATATATGGCCACTGTATGTCCATAACATAAAACACGTGTTTCCTCAGTTCAGCTTTGCTTTTGCCATGGTCACTGTGATTGCTACTTCATAACTTGCCTCTCCCCAGGTTGTTATCTTATCCCATCAGCACTGTATTTGTACAGTGTGTAGCACAATAGAGATCATTTTTGGTTGGCTCTTAGAAATTACTGTTGCAGGAGTGATTGATTAATTATGATGTTAACATCAGCTATTTTTCATTTTACTGGGTGATATCTGAAATATCTCAAGAAAACCAAGAAAGCTTAGTTAAACCAAAAGGTGTGGAATTAGTCTGCAATTTCCAGAGAATGTATAATATTTTTTTTGTGTTAAGCAGGTGACAATGTTCATAAATGCATTTTCAAATTTGCAAATGCATAGAAATAAAGTGTTGAAAAACGGTCCTATTTACTATAAATCAACAGTTAATTATATAGGTACATTTTTACTCAGAAGTTTGACTCTGATGTCATACAAGAGAACTTCTTGATGCATTGGCTGCTAGAAACTAATTTTAACAGTAATATTTTGCTCTTCTATTTGGTTTTAGTAAAGATAGCACATATTTCTGTTGCTTAGACTTGTTTTAAAAATCATATGAAATTACATGTATGCATGGATGTTTTCTTGCCTGCATAATCAATATAGTGAACTATGAATTTTAGATATGAATGCAGTTGATTTGCATTCAACTTTGACAAATACTCATATATATATAACTGCTTTTTTGTTTATTTGTTTGTTTTGTTTTTGTCTCCCCACCTTCATAAGCTCATTTGTGAGAATACTGCCAAGAAGTGAAAGACAGTGAGAAATACAAAGTCATTTGATATGTTGTACAAATACTTTTCAAAATGTTTTTTGCAAGTTTGACCAGATATATTTGTTTGGTAAGATGTCTTCAGAATTCATGTTGTAAGTGTGCATTCTTCATAGACCTGAAATACAAAGTTGTCATTCTGTTTATGAGGGTTAGAAAGTTAAGTAGGTACAAATCTTTTCACATTGTAAATTTGCAATCAATTTTGGTTTAATTTAAAAAGAGAAGTTGTTTTGATGTTGTATGTCCGAATCAAACTATTTTCATTCAGTCCTATTGTGGATCAAAATTTATAGTCACAGTTCTCCAATTGTGTTCATCCTTACCTTTATGCTTAAGTATGCCGAGTTCAATGTTTTATTGTAAAAAGTTAAAACATACATGCAATTTTTGTATCTAGGATCGGTCGTCTAGTTGGAGGTCTGTAGCTAGCAGTGTCCCCTAGGGGTCAGTACCGAGCCCATTACTTGTCAATGATCTGGATGATGGAAGAGAGTGCACCCTCAGTAAATTTACTGATGACACAAAACTGGGAGAGTGGGTGATACACCAGAGGGCTGTGTTGCCGTTTAGAGATAGGCTGGAGAGCTGGGCAGAGAGGAACTTCATGATGTTCAAAAAGACAAGTGCAGGATCCCTCACCTAGGGAGGAGTAACCCCATGCACCAGTACAGGCTGGGGGCTGACCTGCTAGAAGGCAGATCTGTGGGGAAGGACCTGGGAGTCCTGGTGGACAGCAGGTTAACCTTGAGTCATTGTTGTAACCTTATGGCCAATAATGATATCCTGGGATGCATCAGGAAGAGTGTTGCCAGCAGGTCAAGGGAGGAGATCTTGCACCTCTCCTCAGCCCTGGTGAGGCCACACCTGGAGTTTTGTGTCCAGGTCTGGGGTTCCCAATACAATAGGGACATGGAGTTACTGGAATGAGTCCAGTAGAGGGCTAATAGGGACTGGAGTGCCTGTCATAAAAGGAGAGGCTGAGAGGGCTGGGCCTGTTTATCTTGGAGAAGAGAATGCTGAGAGGGGATCTTATTAATGTGTATAAATATCTGAAGGGAGGGTGTCAAGAGGATGGGGCCAGACTCTTCTCAGCCTGGCAACAGCACAAGAGGCAATGGCAACACATACAGGATATTCCAGCTGAATATAAGGAAATGCTTCTTTACCATGAGGGTGACAGAGCCTTGGAACAGTTGCCCAGAGAGGATGTGGAGTCTCCTTCTGTGGAGATATTTAAAACCTGCCTGGATACAATCGTGAGCAATGTGCTCTAGGTAACCCTGCTTGACAGGGGGGTTGGACTAGATGATCTTCAGAGGTCCCTTCAAACCTCAACTGTTCTCTGTATCTGTGAGTCCTTAGTTGTCTGAATACCTTTGTTCATTACAGCAAGCCTCTCATGACTCCACACAGCTATATATCAGCTATATACAGAAAATTAAACTATATGTAGTTCAACTACTTTAATGAATAGGTGAAATGGAAAATGTCACATTAGACCTTTCATTAGTTACAATATTAACCTTCTTTTACTCAACATTCTCAGTAACTTTTCACAGTATTTGTGATGCTTAAAGTCACTGAACAAAGTAAAGAAATAGTGATATTCTGTATATTCTCTATATTTGCATTCAAAGAGGCCCTTAAGCTTTCAAAGAAAAACTTAGAAAAGAACATTCAATTCCTTCCATTTTGTGGGCTGCAATTATTATTAGAATCAAATGAAGATCATATATAATTTAGTTGCATGAAAATTCCTCGTTTGGTAAAACAAGTGGGCAAATGTTTGTTCTGGAAGGACACATGGAATTGTGTAAGATAGAGAAAACTTACAACTGGAAAAACATTTTAAAATAAGTAGCTAGACAAAATGCAGCTACTTTACAAAACATTTTTAAAATGCAGTTTATTCCTTGGACTACTGAAAGAAAGAAAGAGAATTTCAATTACAAATGTTATCTGTTATGTTTATTAAAAGCTTTCCACTTTCCTTGGTGACAACCACAACATGCACACAAGTTACCTTTCATGAGGTATGTATTGAAAGTATTTCTCCCTCTGGTAGATATAAATATTTCATCTATAGCTCAAGAAAACTTCAAATAGTTAAGCCGTCAACAATAGCATTCTCCTACTATGCTACTTCTCCCTGAAGTTTTATAGCAGGTATGCTTTACAATAGTAGAATACAATTTTCAGTGCAATACGGAAGACTTCTTATACATGTATGCCTTAACTTTCAGAACACCTCTTTGTCATATGGTTTTCTTGTTCTTGGTAGATGTAATTAGAAATATAACTGAAAACAATGTAGTCTAGCTTCAAAGAGAGGCATATCAAGATGGATTCAGAATGGCCACATTATCCAGATCTTTACCTGCTTTATCATTATTTGCTATAATTCTCTCATTGCATCTATGGGTCTGACCCCCTTTTTACGAGTCACTGCAAATCACAACCCTGTAGAAATAGTTTGAAAAGAGTTTTTATTTTTGTAGGGAAACATTTGCTTAATTAAATTAATATTTTGGTTGACCAATTAATTAAATAATTAAATTAATTTTAACAGTTATGCAATGATCCAATCATATTGTATTTATACATTATGTGCTGTTTGATAAGAAAATATCATGGCTTGTCTATGCTAAGCCAATAACTAATCCCAGTGTGTGGACTTTTGAACAAGAAGGTAAACAATATTCTAATAACCCTGAGTTCTGAAAAATCCTTTTCTTTCCATGTTTAACTTCAGAAGTAAAACTTTATAAGTGTACCTGTTTACCACAATTTAATAGAACTAGTTCCAAATAGCAGAGAAATGAAACATAGAACTATTCGCAATCATATACATGAATATTCCTGGCAGGCTTAATACAACTGCTATCAACATCCAGCACTCACCATTCACCATGAAGTTTTAAATGGATTATATGAAATAGACAGAGAGATAGATGATAGATTATTCCCTAAGAGTCAATCCCTACAGGGAGAGGGCTTATATGTCTGATTTTTGGACTCCCTCATGATAAAGGTTATACTGTAAAGAAATGCAAACTGTCCTCCCATTCAAATAATAGCAGAGTCTAACTCTGACTACTTTGATAGATTTAAATGAGATGGGAAGCATTAAAGGTTATAGTTACTTAGTCTAAGACTTCACTAAAATAAAAAATGAAAAATAGTAATAAAAAAAAATCCCTCAAACAATACTTAATAGAGCTACCCAGAAAGAAATTTTCCCATTATGTAAAATGCAATTTGACACTTTGTTTTCTAAGCGTAGTGGAGAAAATAAATAAATAAATAAATAAATAAATAAATAAATAAATAAAAAGGGAACAACAAACAAACAAACAAACAAAAAGAACCACAATTGAACACTTAAATAAAATTGGGCTTCAAACAATAAACACAAAGCAATTGAAAAATGTTAGTGAATGTGAGCTACTTTATTTTTCTCATAAGATAGACTCATGGTTGACTGCTGCCTGAAAGATTACTATCTGTACTTGCATTTCATAGAGAGGCTAATGTAAGCAAATGTTAATCACTAATGTTAATAGATGTTAGTTTCACTGCTTCTGGGTAGTGAAAACAAATCCCTACATTGATTGGAGTAAGCCTGGGTAGTTGCCAGATATTAAAGTTGATATTGAACACCCGAATCAGTCTGAAATAATTTGTCATTCGAATAATGGGAAAATACCTATGTTACTGTTGAGCAACTTGTTCAAAAATAGTGTCAGGTCAACATATTGCTCATGTACGTTTAGCTCCTTCAGAGTCTCTGAATGGAATACTCCAGATCTCTCATAACCATATTTTGGATCTCATTTTATCAACATAGCTTTAATGGTCTGAATATGTACAAGTAAAACTTTGGGAATCTGTTTGGTTGGAATATATACCAAGCTATATTCAGACACAGAACTAGAATCAGTCAAGTTCAATATGTACTACACCCTGACTAAACATGGTTCACAGTAAATTAGCAGGGAATGACCTAGCACTAGGAAGTAGTAATTACGCCAAAGAAATAGGCAAACTAAGAAGAAAACAAAAATAGTTTTTATTTTATCTAATATACAAACTTATTCTCCAAAAAGGATGCCAGTGCCTGTGCTTCAGATATTGCATCCATATAATTTAACTTATTATAACCTCCAGCTTACATTAATTATTATTTCTCACATCATACCTGAGATAGAGAAATTAAATACTTGGTTTTGATGTTCATGTATCTGGAGTGTGGCTACTGTATTTTTATGGGTTAAATCTCTGCAATTGTGGAATTGCCTATTTACAGCTGTGCACACTGTATGTCTTTTCTTAGGTACCTTTAGAGGTATTTTAGTCAACAACATGTGGATCTTTTTTTTTCTTTTCCCTCGTGATTTTTTTGTAAACCCAGAGAAGACTGTTTTGCTTCCATTTTACATTTTCTTCAACAACATATATTTTTGCATTTTGATTAGAGGTTGCACCTGCTAAATTAAAATTTTGATTCCTGAAATTCTATGGTAAATCTCACTCCCATGTAGTACTTTGAATCAAGCTAAATAATCAGCTTTATGTCACAGAAAAATACACGAAATTTTGTTTATTCGTGATTGTGAACGGAAATGTATAGACCATTGAGCAATACCCATTTTCTGAATTTTTCTGGACATGAATTAAACTGTGGATCTTATAGGATCAGTTCTGATAGAATTCAGTTACTGAATGGTTAAGTCATTTGCACCCAAAGAAACTTCTGACAGAAATATATTTTAGAAATAGACACCTATCACAAAAGTCTGCTTATTCACATTGTGTCTATACTTAAGTGAATTTAACAACATCTTTATGAGGGCAGATTGCTGCTGATCAACCTAAGACATTGCTGTTGATCAACCTAAGACATACAGACAACAAAGTACCAATATGGCTGTTAATTAAACTTATTATAATGTTAAGTCTCTCAGGACAGAAATAGGATTTGAATTTTTATAAAAGAAAGCATCAAGACAAAATTTAAAATTTATTTAACTTCACAGTAAGAACCCTGAACTTTTGTGTCTTTTTGGATCACCAAAAACATTTCAAATTATAAACAACAGATTTGAAAAATTGCATTTCAACAAGACTAAGGACAGAAATTGCTTTTTGTTTCACAGAACATAATGGCACTGAGTGATAAAACAAACTCATAAGTAAAAGCAGTGACACATTTTTAACATTAAATTTGAAACAGCAACTTACACTTTAAGACACACAATTAGGGTGAAATATTCAGAGTGGACAGTGCAACAGGTTATTAGTAACTTTGGTTTCTGTACACGATAGAAAAGTTTTGGAGATTACTTTGTATCTAGACTAGAAATGCCTGAAATGTTTTAACAGTAAACAGTTAACGTAAATGATGTTACCTTAAAATTCATGATTTTACTTTCAGATTTATCATCTATTTTGAAAATTTAAAAAAGAAAACATGGATGAAGTAATTGTCACTGCTTATGCATTAAAGAATGCTGTTCTTTAACAAAAACTGTCCAAGGATCAACACCCAGGCTCTCACCAAAGCTGGTCATTTAAATGACTTGGAAAACTCTGTAATTATGTTTGACAAACTTTTATATTTAAATTATATTTGTATTTTACATTTACATTTTTTTCCTGGTTGCACAGCCAACTCACCACAACCACATGTAAATTTTTGTTTGACCCTTAAAGCAAAGAGAAGCAAACAAAACACCCATTAGTCGCAGAGTGGAAGCATCAAAGAATCTCTAAGTGGCTTATTGGCAGAATATAGAAGTATGAAAACCAAAGCTGTTTATGTCTGCACTCACCCAAAAGTGAACCTGAAATCAAAACAGCTGCAGAGCTGTGCAGGAAAAAAAAAAAAAAAAAAAAAAAAAAAAAAATCTACCCAAAGGTACTATTGGAAATAGCTGAGACACTTTAGAGAGCCTAGGAACCAAACTGAGCAGCAGCATCATTAGTAGCTCAAACTGGGGAATTGCTTACTTGTAAAACTACAGTGTTACTCTACTAGAGTTATTTAGAAGTAAAATATATATTGATATGAGAAACACTGTCCTTAGAGAAATATTTAAGTCAAATTTTATCTGTTGAGTTTCATAGAGCATGAAGTGCTGCTCTCTACATCTTTACTATTTTAAATTTATTTATTATTTATACTTACGTTTTTCCAACAAGAATGTATGTGGCACTAGCATCTATGCCCAAATATACACAATTAACTCACAATTACAATCTGCAAACAAATAGTGCCCTGGACAGCTAAAATATGGAAATAAGGAGATTTTTGAACATCTTTAGTAGTGCATTTTACAGCTCTGATCATTGTTTATTTTGCCTTTCAGAGTCAGCCAGAAAATGTATCTTCATTGGTGATGATACTCATGACAACAGGAAAAGCTTGCAAGAGTGGTGTATCTTTTTTTTTTATTGTTTTTTCTTTTTTTTTTTTTTAGCTTCGGCAGCTGAAAATCATTATAAAAACATTAAAAATTGAAAAAAGATACATACAGATGGGAAGTGAGAAACATTTCTGAAGTTCTGCAATGAAGATTCATGAGAAGAAGATTCATAGAAAACTTTTTATGTAGGTTCTTGTTTGGAAGGCAAAAAAAGGCCACATTTGGAATATGACTATAGAAAATCATCTTCATCTTCTCTCAAAACTGGAAGTGCTGATTTGTAAATGAATGGGATAGTACAGCTCTATGTGAATCTCAATGCACCTTTCCTGAAGCATAACCTCAGGATGACAATGAAACTCACAAAAGAACAGAATCAGGCACATTGCCTAAAAAAAAAAAATAATCTTAGGAAAAAAAAAAAAAAGTACTGGCAGGTACTGCGTAGGGATTTGAAATGACTGGCTTGAGTCAGCTGTGCTTGAATGACTGAGATTGCCTGAAAAGACTAAATCAAATTACCTAAGCCATAATCAGTTGGCCAAAACAAGAACTGTGTTTCAAGGCAATGTATTGGTAAGTACTTTAATTCAGACTTCAAGCTGAAAATGTGAAATAGACAGCTTAGTTTTAGCTACATGCAGTACAATGACTCCTTAAATATATCTGAGATATTAGTTACTGAATTAAAGTAAAGGGAAGAGAGGAAGAGGTAAACAGATGTGCAGAAGATGAATAGATGAATAGAAAGGGGAGCAGCAACAGAGCTACATAGCTGTGCTCAGAGCAGGCTCTGAACCTGCAGTCTGTTGCAAGGAGAGGCTGCAGAGCAGAGGAATGTGAGATTTGGATATGTGGTTTGGACCCAAGGCAGTTTCCATTTCTTTTCTACTGTTAATCTGATTGTGGTATAAGCTGTTAATTAAAACATATTAATCTCTTCCTGGAAGGAGTGCAGCTATAGGTTCCAGCTGCTATCGTAATAGCCACTGAGTCTAACAAAAGAGTTATCACAATGAGAGCTTGAGGCATCTGTAGGCTTGTCCCTTGGTGGGAGGTATACTGTCCAAAAAGTGTTTTATTATTCGTTTTTCTTACAGAAGTGCTCCACAGGGTTAAGTAGCTGAGATCTCAATCTTTATTTTTAGGCTTTGCAGAGAATTTGGGGCATCTCTTGGTTTGCAGGATATACTGAGACTTGAGAAAAATGGATTCACATGTTGATATGTCACAACCTTTCCTCTGGTACTGAGAAAATGTCTGTCTTTCTGTGTTTCAGTTCTGATTTTGTAAAGCAGTGTGGGGGACTACTTCCCTACTTCAGTAGTGTGGTACAGGAACAGAGACATTAAAAGCTCTGAAGTGGGAAGATACTCCAAGGACTGCATGCTACAAACACATGCAAGCTAAAAAGAGAGAGGTATAGCCTCTTCAACAAGCAAATGTCAGCATTAACTGATATATGTCAGCTGGAAAAAATACAAATTAACAATGCATAGGAGGTGCAGCAACTGTGGGAAATATAAGGAACTCTCTTTACTCTAAAGAGAAGTATTTGGCACTGAACTATAGAAGTCATCTCAGAGCAGTGGAAACTACCTTATACTTGCTTGATTTTTAATTACCTTTAGTTGGCCAGAACTACCGGATGTTTGAGAAAATTTTAATTCTTACAACTACAGTTTAGATAGCAGTAGCAAAACCCATGGATTTTCTCTCTAATCTCTTCCTTTGCGTATCTGTTATAAACATTATCAGCTAAGTTATTCAATCTTCATTTCTTTTATAGTGTTTCAACTACAAAGTGCCAATTAGACATTAGTTTAACAGAAAGGAGGGTTGCTTGTTTTATATGTATATATATATATATATATATATATATATATAATCTGTAGAGTAAAACCCACTTGTGATTATACTGACAAACCAGAGGATTTATATTCTAAAGAAAGAGAAGATGAAATATAGAGGAACTTCATGTTTTGGCATCTTTCCAGGGATGCTGTTAGTGAGCTTTCTGCTTTGAATTAAAAGAAAAATAACATATTTGTTGTATATTATTAGCAGTTCTACAGGGAACTGTAACTCCTCAATGGAGACTCCCTGGAAAGCCATTTTCCTTTCCTTTGGAGTGGACAAGAGACAGACATTTTGAATGGCCACCTTTTAAAATGTGAATACCATTTATTAAAAGAGGATAAAAGCATTAGGAAAGGAAGAATATAGCTGAATTCTGAACCAATTAAACCTGTTATGAATATCATAATTAAGGATTTAAATTCAAAATATCAGACAGAATTATGCACTGAACATGTTCTGCCTAAAATTTACTGGAATTTAATGCTGTACTTCATTATATAATAAAAATTATATTTTTTCATCTTCTAATACTCCATTAATATATCAGTTTCAAAACAGTATTAGCCAAGTATCTTTAAAATGGAAATTTTATGGAAATGACTTTAATGGAAAAGCTAAATCAGACTCCGAAAATTAACACAAATTCATACCAGTCTGAAAGACAAACTCTGAGCAGAACTGTTGTCGAAGTAAACTCTGTCCTGGAGTTTTTCCAGAGTGTCTTTCACAATAGTTTCTGAAAAAATCCCAAATTCACTTTCAAGATGTATTGGATTCAGGTTCTTCAAGAACCTGATAGAAGATGTCTCATGTTCAAATAAGTGAGAAGAATTTATTGTGTTTTCAAAATGTTCACTATTTAAAAAGCTTCTTGAAGTCTGAGAGCTTCTCATTTAATTATCTACCATGAATCTCCAAAGGGCTGGTACACTTTTTCTCCTTTTTTTCTCCTTTTTCTCCTTGTTTTCTGACAGTAGGGAACTTCTGAGAGAGTAATGTTCTATTAAAAACTTAGAGGAATCAGAGAGTTGGGAACTCTTAACTGGGATTGTTTCATTTTATTCCCTGGTTTTTGTCTGATAAACAGATTTTTTTTTTCTTTTTTCTTTTTTTTTTTTTTTCTCCACTGTGCTTCCCCAGAGCTGACAGACTAATGGTCTGGATACTCTTTAATACTCTTTATTCTTGACAGAATATGTTACACTTTCTTAAGAAGAAGTTGTGTCTTCTGATCACAGAAGAAATTTCCATTTCATAATTTTCTTTAGATTTCTCCTTCTGGAGTAATCTAATCCTTCTTCTTTACTCTATGCCTAATGCCCAAATGTGTTCCAGTAAAGAGAACGCATGAAAGTAGTCAAACCTTGCTAAGACAATTTTCTATCTATGACAAATATATATATATAGTGTAGCATTTTTTTCTAAATACTACAAAAATTTTGAAGTCCAAAGCCAAAAAAGGCAGAAAATGCCACAGACATTTAATATAGACTACCTTTTTTCATCTAGTTTCATACAGTCATGATTGCTGCACTCTGTATAGTATTATATTGGAAATGATTCTCTGACATAATATTTGATGAAGAATCAACTGTATTTTTTATTTATTTTTTTTTTCTAAAAGGAGAAGTTAGAATAAAAGGCCCAGTGTCATCTAGGCCTAGAGAAGTTTTCTGGAGCAATTATCGAATTAAAAATCAGCCCATTTGTTTCAAACTGGTATTCAATATCCCATCAGTAAACTAACTAATACACTTAGTATTTTCTAATACTAAGAAAGAATGACTTTTTGCCCATTGGAATACTTATGGCTTTCTTTGTTCAAGTTCTGTATATGTGCACGGCATCAGACTCAAAATTTGGACTAGTTGAACCCCTACAGTGATGACACTTGCCAGATATGCACTAACTTCTACTCCCTTCACCTTCCTGCCCCTACTATAAAGTAGGCTAGATTCTGTTTCAAAAGTAAACTGCTGAGCCTGTCCTTTTAAGTATAAATGAAAGCACATTTAAATCCACAACATAATAAAGTCTAATCTTTTAACACAACAGAAGCAAAAAGCACTCTATTAAATGGCATACTTCCCTGTGAATTGAAAACTCTTTCAGCAGATGTTGTTTAAAGTCCAAAGGGCAGTCTTTTACTTACATCCCTAACGATTTTTCACAGCATTTGCTAGAAGTGAGCAAAACTCTAATAAAATAGCAGTTAACAAAATTTACAGAAATCATTCCTATAGAAGAAATTTATAGTAGTGAAATGACAGAATACAAACAGAATCTCCCAACCCTTCCCTCCTGTAACATCTAAATTCTTATCGGTAATATTTTGAATAATTTTCAAGCAAAAAATTATATACCCTCCTTCCTGGCATGTCAGAACACATTTCTGAATAGAGAGATATTTTCAGCAAACTGATGAGAACTGAAAGAGGACAGCTAAAAAGGTGACCACAACAAAGGATGTTTTTAACAAGGTGAGCTTTGACAAATGGTAAGCATTCCTCAAAGTATTTAGTATAAACATTGCAATACAAAGAATGTTGAAGACTTATCACAGAAGGTGCTAAGGAGAATTCATGTTGCTATTCATGGCACGGAAAGCATTTGATGAAAGTGCCCCTATGCAGTAATTACTATACCATAAAATACCAGTGCTTCATTGATTTATCCAGCATAATGAAAATGAAACCATGAATGAAATTTGGGGTTAATTTGGGGTCAAAGTGGATTCCCCAGCACTGTAATAGTCTTAATTCATGTTATGATTTGGAGCTTTACCTGGAGTGTCCCACAAATGCTTCTGCAATACCAATTTTGAAGGTTTACTAGTGCTCTTTCAAATTTTCTATTTTTATTCTGTACTTTTTTTCTCTGTCTTCATACTCTTGCTCATACACTTTGCTCTTCAAAGCTTTTTCTTATTTTTATACAATTGTATGCTGTATTATTGTAGTCATTTTCTTTTTTAGTTTATTTCATCAGGAAAACTCTCACAAAGATGTTTACTTTAGTTGATAGTCTCTACTATCTAGCTATATGACTACGCTGTTCCTGCTTTTCTTGTCTCCTTTTAAGTTTTAGAATCTCTGAGGTTTCTAACCTATGATAAAATTTTTATTCCCCTTTCTCACCAAGATGAAGATTAGTAATAAATGCTTAATTCTTGGTATGTCATAAGACACAGTGACCACAAATATCATAGTCACTATTATTTAATGACTCAAAGATAATTATTTTTTAACAAACTCATTTGATTTACTCTCAGCTGAACTTTCTTTGTGACTAATTTTTAATAAACCACTTCATGAATAAATTGACTAAGGATCGAGTGACTATTTCATTAAAGATTTACCTGATCTAGCATTTTTTCTATTTAGATACAGTCAGAGCTTTCCATAAATACCAGTTTTTGGAATGCTGTCTTCTCCTTGATCTGATATAATTGGTATCTTCTGAATCTTTTTTATCTTTCTGATAAAAAATGTGCTGGTAGTGTGTATTACTGTGACTACTGGCTGAGTATCTCAAAGTATTTACTATTTTGTCATCTTTCTCTTTTGGTTCTTTCTTTTGCCTTTTTTTTTTTTTTTTTTTTTTCTTCCTCCCTTTTTCAGCTGGGAGTACATTTGGAGTACCTCTGGAAATATATGGAATTAAGCTTCTGTTGTCATACACTTCCTTGTTTTGATCTGGTCTTTAAGTTGCACAACACAAATCAGATAACTTGCTTCATGATATTTTTAACTTGATAGAAACCTCTAAACCCTGGAAACTTTATGCTGAGGACTTCATGGATAATGTTTCCAACAACTACTATTTCCATTTTTAAGTGGATTTACTTCAGTCTTGTTCAACCTGCTTTGTGATTAGCATTCAACGAAGATTTTAGTAAATATAGTGACAGAATATCCTAAGAAAATTTTATATAAGAAATGGCAGTTTTGTTTTGTTTTGTTTTTCAAAGACATTTGAATAAGAAATGGCAAGCTGATCTTTTTAGAAAGATAAAGTAGATTGAATACCTATATCTTTATATAGCTATTTCATTACTAATATTAAAATTAAAATTATCACAAACGTTGAATATTGACAACATCATATTCAGTAATGGAACACACTGAAGGTGCAAGGATACAGAGTACAGAAAACAAAACAAAACATCCTCACATTAATTATTATCCATGTCAAACTACTGAATCAAGGACCAAACTGAAGAATACCATTTTGTGTTCTTGAATGACATGTTAGCAAACAAAATATCTTTCCAATGGCACATTTTGAAACAGAACCAATATCATCCTGATTCACAGTTTCCTGTGACAGCCAATAGATAAAGCTGCTACTAAAATATTCAAGGTCCACATTGCCTTAATGGTATTATTGCTATTGAGCATTAGCTCAAAATGATTATACAGAAGATCATTACTTATGTCTACAAATAATCACTTGCTCAGAAAAGTTGTGCAGAGTACACAAATATTTTGTCTGAATACATGCCTCAATCTATAGATATATCTACATTTTAGTTGCAACACAGTAAACTATCACAAAGGTAAAATTAAGATGAATTGTTGAACGATTTGTCTCAGAATGGACTACTTCCTGAGGAACCCCTTTAAAGAGAGCAGGTTCAGGTAGGAATATGACTTTATAGACTGCAAAAGCTTTGTAGCTTACATGCTGACCAGCCTTACAGCCTTAATTCATTTAATTGTCCTCCTTATTAAATAGGTTTATATACATGTGTATATTTGTAAATATATGTATGTATACATATAAACCTGTTTAATACATATATATAACAGTTTTATAGTTACATATATATATATATAACAGTTTTAAAGAAAGAAGATATATATATATATATATATATATATATATATATATATAATTCCTGTACTGAGCTTGAGTATAGGCGCTCTCTTGTTTTAAATAAAACAAGTATCTGGAATATTAAGTGGATTATTAATTGGATTAGATCAATAAAATAAATTAATATCAACTGTGTTTTTAAAAGTGTTGAGCATAAGAATCAGCTTACTTTTTTTTTTTTTTTCTCTTCTTTATTTAAATCTTTTAAATAACTGTTCCATCAAGGAAAACAAACAAACAAACAAACAAAAAACAAACAAACAAACAAACAAACAAACAAAGTGAAAACTGATTCTTTTACACGATTTTGCAGAAATTCCTGAAATATTATTTCAACAAAAAACCTGGCCAATAATTAACTATACTGAAGCCCATCTTTAAAATTCAAAGAAGCAGATGACAGTATATGGTTCCAGAACTGCAGTGTCCCTGATATTCTTTCTTTGTTTTACACTTTACTGTAACATGGTTGATGTTGTTTGATGGTATCGTGACATGTACGTATGACAGACGAACTGATGCGCACTTTCATGCACTTCTTTGAACATTAGAAAAATAGAGCATAATAAATTTCAACATATAACTATAAACTTCCAAAACAGACCTGATGGATTCAGGGCTATTTTTCATAAAAGGCATTAAGTAGATACCACTAAGGGTGTTGAAGTCCTTGATTCTGTCTAGATTTCAAAAAGGCATACATTAACACAGCTGCACTCTGGGGCCTAACAGTTTGGCAGACTTGATGCTGCTGCAAGAAGTCTCAGACATAAGGTAATTGCCTCTTCCTCTTTTTTAATATATATCAGCAATTATGTGTTAAGTAATGTACCAATAATAATCAATCCTTTTCTCCCAGACTTAATGTGACCAGATATTATCCTGTACAAGATTCTTTTTGTTCTTAAGGATTTCAAATTTGCTTTGTGTCAAACTGATATCCTTGCTCTTTTCTCCTAGTATATTGTGGTCTGTAGTAGCTTCTTGTGCATACCTATGACGCTTGCTATTTTTAACTATTATGTCTAAGAGAAGGAAATACTAGAACAGAATAAATTAATCACTGAGAAAATGTTAGTAATGTTGTTGTCCACTCAATAATCTTTTCTACATACACAGACAATGTCCACTGTGATGAATGGGTCATTACAAGAACACTTAAGGTGTTTTTCAGTAACTCTCAGAATAATCTTCTCCATAATTTTACCACACACTAAAGTGAGACCGACAGGCCTATAATCACCAGGATCTTCTTTCTTGCCCTTCCTGAAAACTGGGACAACACTTGCCAGCTTCCAGTCCACTAGGACCTCTTCAGATTCCCAAGATCATTGAAAATAATTGAGAGGTCCCACAATGACATCAGCCAGCTCTCTGAGTACCCCTGTATTGGGTCTGGCAGGGATGGAGTTAACTTTCCCTGCAGCAGCCCATAAAGTGCTCTGCACTTGCAGCTAGAACAGCATTGGTATCATACCAGTGTTGTGTCTACTTTCAAGCAATACTGGCACAGCATCAGGACTCCCTCTAATCCCCCCAGAGCCAGCAGGATGGGGGTGGGCAAAAAGTGAGGAAGGCACATCACCAGAGTAGTTGACTTAAACCAACCAAAGGGATATTCCATAACATATGATGTCATACTCAGCAATAAAAGGTGGAAAAAGAAGGAGAGTGGGCTCTCATGAAAATGTCTGTCCTCCTGAAAAACCGCTACGCATGTTGAGGCCCTGCTTCAAGGAGGTGGTCAAGCATCACTCATTGATGGGAAGTAGAGAGTAATTTTTTTTACTCTGTGCTTCCATACACCCTTTTTTTGTTTGTTTTTCATTTTCCCTTTAGTTAAATTACTTATTAATAATAATTTTCCCTTAACAATTATTTTTCCTTTAATTAAACTATCCTTATCTCAACTTGTGAGTTGCTTCTTTCTTTTTCTTCTTCCTCTTCTTTTCTGAGGAGGGAGAGTGAGAGAGCCGTTGTGATGGAGTTCAGCTGCTTAGCAAGGTAAAGCCACCAAAATCCCATCAGGCCCCATAAATTTATATGCATCCAGATGGAGTAGGAAATCCCACATAAGTTAGGGGTTGACTGGGAGTTTGTCGTTCCTACAGTCATGGTCCTCAAACTTAGGGAAGCTGGGCTCCCAGAGCCCATCAGTGGTGTTGAAGACGGAGGTGAAAAATGTATTGAACATCTCTGTTCATCTATGTCCCTGTTTGTTAGGTGCCTATCCTCATCAAATATTAGACCAATGCTTGCTCTGGTCCTCCTTTTCCTGTTAATATACTTTAAAAATCCCTTTTTATTGCACCCACACTACTGGCCAGCTTTAACACTAATTTAGCCTTATCCACACAAACTCTCTCCCTGAAAAGGCGGGCAGTATCCCTGTAGTCCTCCCATGTCACCTGACCTTGCTTCCAGAGACCATATACTGTCTTTTTCTGCCTAAGCTCTTGAAGAAGATCCCTGCTTAGTCAGGCTGGCCTTCTGCCCCTCCTGTTTAACTTCCAACATTTTGGAATTACCTGTTCCTGTGCTCTTAGGAGGTTGTACTTAAAAAACAACCAGCACTGTAGGACCCCAATATCTTTAAAAAACAGTTTCCCAGGAGACCTCACTAACTAACTAACTCTGGGTAAGGATCAAGGGATGAACGAATAAAGGGGATGTCGTTGTGGGAGTCTATTACAGACCGCCTGGCCAGGACGATAGCGCCGATAATTTATTCTTTACAGAACTAAGAGAGGCCTCGAGATTAACTCCCCTTGTCCTTATGGGGGACTTCAACCTGCCAGACGTTAACTAGGAGTGCCACACGGCTGACACGAGCAAGTCCAGGAGGTTCATGAAGCACCTAGACGATAACTTCTTGGTGCAGGTGCTAACGGAGCCAACTAGGAAAGGTGCCCTCCTAGACCTGTTGCTAGAAAACAGAGAGGGTCTGGTGGGAGATGTGGTGATTGGTGGCTGCCTCGGTCATAGCGACCATGAAGTGGTTGAGTTCAAAATTTACGGTGACAGAAGGACAAGTGCCACCAAAACCTCATCCCTAGATATGGGGAAAGCGGACTTCAGGCTGCTCAGGGAACTAGTCAACAAAGTCCCCTGGGAAGCTGCTCTTGAAGGCCTCGATGTCCACCAGTGCTGGTCATTCTTTAAGCGATGCCTCCTAGAAGCACAAGATCAGGCAATTCCTAAATATCACAAGTCAGGCAGGCGGGGCAGGAGGCCGGCGTGGCTGACCAGGAACATTCTGATGGAGATTAGGCGGAAACAGAGAGTGTTTCGCTACCGGAAGGAGGGCCGGGTGTCATGGAAAGAATACAGGGATGCTGTTTGTGTTTGTAGGGAGAAAATTCGTGTGGCTAAAGCACACCTAGAGTTGAAGCTGTCTGTGTCTGTGAGAGAAAATAAAAAGGGGTTTTTTAGATATGTGAATGGAAAAAGGAGAACTAAAGAATACATAGGGCCGCTCCTTGATAGGGAAGGACTCCTCACAGACAATGACATAGGCAAAGCAGAGACGCTTAACGCCTTCTTTGCCTCTGTCTTCAATGCCGATGATGGGCTTTGGGACCCAGGGTGCCCTGAGCTGGAGGACCGGGACGGTGGGGATGACAAACTCCCAACCGACCCTGAACGTGTGCGGGATTTGCTACTCCACCTGGATCCCTACAAGTCCATGGGTCCGGATGGGATTCATCCCCGGGTGCTGAAAGAGCTGGCGGACATCATCGCGGAACCTCTCTCAATTATTTTTCAACGATCCTGGGAATCTGGAGAGGTCCCGGTAGACTGGAAGCTGGCAAATGTTGTGCCGATTTTCAAGAAGGGTCAGAAAGAAGACCCTAGCAATTACAGGCCTGTCAGTCTCACGTCAGTGCCTGGTAAAATCATGGAGAAGATGGTTCTCAAACTTATTGAGGCGCACCTGGGGGACAAAGCAGTCATTGGTCCCAGCCATCATGGGTTTGTGAAGGGTAGGTCCTGCCTAACTAACCTGATTTCCTTTTATGATAAGATCACCCGTATGGTGGACCAAGAGAAACCAGCTGATGTGATTTTTTGGACTTCAGCAAGGCTTTTGACACGGTTTCCCATAGGATCCTACTGGACAAAATGTCCACCATACAGCTAAATAAAAACATCATACGATGGGTGGGCAACTGGCTAACGGGCAGGGCCCAAAGGGTTATGGTGAATGGCGCTGCGTCAGGCTGGCGGGCGGTCACCAGTGGGGTCCCTCAAGGCTCCATTTTAGGGCCGGTACTTTTCAATATTTTTATAAACGATCTGGATGAAGGAATAGAAGGTATTTTGAGCAAGTTTGCTGATGACACCAAACTTGGAGGAGTTGTGGACTCGAATGAGGGTGGAAAGGCCTTGCAGAGGGATCTGGATAGGTTGGAGAGCTGGGCGATCACCAACTGCATGAAGTTCAATAAGAGCAAGTGCCGGGTCCTGCACCTGGGACGGGGAAACCCCAGCTGCACGTACAGACTGGGCGATGAGACGCTGGAGAGCAGCCTAGAAAAGAGGGATCTGGGGGTCGTGGTAGACAGCAAGCTGAATATGAGCCAGCAGTGTGCCCTGGCAACCAGGAGGGCCAACCGTGTCCTGGGGTGCATCAAGCACGGCATCGCTAGTAGGTCAAGGGAGGTGATTGTCCCGCTCTACTCTGCGCTGGTGTGGCCCCACCTCGAGTACTGTGTGCAGTTCTGGGCACCACAGTATAAAAAGGACATGAAACTGTTGGAGAGTGTCCAGAGGAGGGCTACGAAGATGGTGAAAGGCCTGGAGGGGAAGACGTACGAGGAACGGCTGAGGGCACTGGAGAAGAGGAGGCTGAGGGGAGACCTCATCGCAGTCAACAACTTCCTTGTAAGGGGGTGTCGAGAGGCAGGAGACCTTTTCTCCATTAACACCAGTGACAGGACCCGCGGGAACGGGGTTAAGCTGAGGCAGGGGAAATTTAGGCTTGACATAAGGAGGGGGTTCTTCACAGAGAGGGTGGTTGCACACTGGAACAGGCTCCCCAGGGAAGTGGTCACTGCACCGAGCCTGTCTGAATTTAAGAAGAGATTGGACTGTGCACTTAGTCACATGGTCTGAACTTTTGGGTAGACTTGTGCGGTGTCAAGAGTTGGACTTGATGATCCTTAAGGGTCCCTTCCAACTCAGGATATTCTATGATTCTATGATTCTATGATTCTAACTAGTTCCATGAGCAGTCTGAAGTCTGCTCTCCCCCAGTCTAGGTTTGAAGTTTAGGTGGAAGTTTTCTTCCTGTCACTAAATGTTTTAAACTCAACTACCACATGGTCACTTTGGCCAAGGCAACCACCTATCACTGCTTCACTCACAAGACACTCCCTGTTTACAAGCAACAGATCTAGGAGAGCACCTTTCCTAGTTGGCTATCATAGTACCTCTACCAAGAAGTTATCATCAAGGTGCTTCAGGAATTTCCTGGACCTGCTTGTCTCAGCTCTGTGATGTTTCCAGCTGACATCTGGAAGGCTGAAGTATGGACAAGGGCAACTAATCCATAAGTCTTTCTCAGTTCCTTAAAGTTCCAGTCCTCTCAGTTCCAAAATTCATTGGTGTCCTCATCCTGGCTGGGTGGTCTATAGTAGACTCCCACAACCACATCCCCTTTATTTGCTTGTCCCTTAATCCTTACCCAGAGGCTCCCAACTGCATTGTCACCTGCAAGTTCCATACAGTCCAGTGCCTCTGTTACATAGACTGCCACCCTCTAGGTGAGTGCCTCACCTGCCCCACCTATCCCTTCTGAAGAGTCTGTAACTGTCCATTGTAATACACCAGGCATGACTTTCCTGAAATTCTTATATTTCATAATTAATTTCAAAGTTTTTCTTTATCTGTTTATGTCACTGCCAAGCTCCTTTATATATTCCTTTATCTTCTTTGAACAGCAGTGAATAAACAAAGTACTTATTGTAAAGTGCTACCACTCTGATACTGGAATACCACAGGGTGTGCTGCACTGGTCGGGTGGATTCCACTGTTTGAAGAAGACGGTTACACTCAACAGAAATGGGGTTTTCAGTCCTCCTTATGCATTCTGAGAATGATTTCTAGGAATTTTAAGAAAACAGTAGAATGCGATTGCTAAGATTTCCCATGAAGCAGGAATCAGAACACGAGTTCATTCTGTGCTATTTCCTTATTCTTCTTTCAACACATAGTAGAGTGAGGAGTATGTGCTGAGCATCTCAGCACAGCTGGAATCCCTCTATAGAGGAACTGGCAGAAACTGAGCCTGAGTCAGAGCCCTGCACTGGTGAAGAGCACCACTTCTTTCCACAGCCCTTGGTAATTTACATTGGTATTACCCCTTGTGGTGGTTTTACTGTGCTAGACAGCTGAACTCCACCACAACCGCTCTCTCACTCTCCCTCCTTAGAAGAGGAGGGGAAGAAGTAAAGGAAAGAACAATTCACAGGTTGAGATAAGGATAATTTAATTAAAGGGAAAAATAATTATTAAGGAAAGATTATTATTAATTAAATATTTTAACTAAAGGAAAAAAAATTGAAAGGGGAAAAGGGGAAAAAAAAAAACACACACAACAAACCAAAACAAGTAAAGGCTCCGTGGAAGTGCAGAGGAAAGAAATTATTCTCTACTTCCCACAAATGAGTGATACTTGACCACGTCCTTGAAGCAGGGCCTCAACGCATGTAGCCAGTGTTAGAGAGAACAGACGCTTTCACAACGAGAGCCCAGTCCTCCCCTCTTCTTCCCTTTTCCACCTTTTATTGCTGAGTAGTGCATCATATGGTATGGAATATCCCTTTGGTTGGTTTATGTCAGACGCCTTGGTGATGTACCTTTCTCACTTTTTGCCCACTCCCTAGGAGGGTTAGAGAGAGTCCTGATGCTGTGCCAGCACTGCTCAGCAGAAGACATAACACTGGTGTGATACCACAGCTGTTCTATATACAAGTGCAGAGCACAGTACTGTATGGGCTGCTGCAGGGAAAGTTAACAGCCAGACCCAGTACACCCCTCAGGAATTTGCATAGCCCAATCTTATTACAACACTGCTAAAAAATGCATTTAAGTTTCAGTCATTCTACTGACTAACCTTTGTTCCTACTGAAATCCCTATCTCAAAGTTTCAGCATAGTACTGTTAAGTAGTTCTTTTATCATTAGATAAACTAGATTATCATTATAATTTACATGGACACACAAAAGTTTACTTAATTATTATCTTTTGAAAAGCTATTTCTATCTAGATAGTTCTATCTTTTTCCCATCTTTAGAAGATATGCTTTACTCCCTGAGTCAATCAGTGGCATACTGGTTAATGGTTTAAGTTTCAAATAAAAACATGTTCTTTCCAAACCTATATTAAGATTAACCCATCTAGTTATATTAAATTTCATTTTCCAGTCCTCCTCGTACACCAAAACTCCTCCATCCCAAGCTATTTGAACTATTTTCCAAGGCCTGAAACCACACAGTCATCTATTCCCTTCTGACCCAATTCTAAATTTCCATGTGACTCTTTAAGGTTCAAGGACACTGTCACTTGTGGTGTCTCATCTGTCTAAAACTTATTTCCTCTTCTCCCTAAGCTGCTGAATCATTTCTTGAAATCTCACCTTAAAACCTCCCTGCCCTCTTTAACCTATGATTCACAATCTCTGGAAAATATTTTTGTGATATCCTTTTGAAGCACGGACAGTGAAAGAGGAATTTTATTGTGGTCTTATTGAAGAAATCTTTACTCAAGGTACTAATGTGACTGTGGATTAAGGGTCCTACAGGGTTCACTCTAGGCAGATAGACCCTTGCAGAATCACTTGAAGTCTGAGTTTTTGTATCTACTCGCTGGAAAACTTCATAGCTACATCTTTGTGGGTTTAAAAGCTGTTGTCTTAATCTTTATTCTTGCCTTTCCATTCATAACTTTATTCTTAATGTCAGATGATGCCACTGAGTTTTGTCCAGTTTAAACAAGGTGCCTATTCGGGGCCCATTAAAAATGAAAAAAAAAAGGATGCAGTCCCGTTAACTCTTCTTCCAAAAGATTGGTTAAATTTCCCTCATACTGACTTTAAGATAATCTCCAAAGACAGCAGTAATGAAAACAATCAAAGCAGTCATCTGTTGAGCTTACTAATAAGGAATGAAAGTTTTGTCAGTTTCCTTGCCTAATCAGCCTGTGATAGATAGCAGATTCAGGTTTCTATTACGAAATCTGAGCAAGACAAAAAAATTGATCTTAGATTAGTTCTATCCAATTCCATGACAAGATGCAGGGAGAGAAACTCACAAAACTGGATAGGCTACATAGTGAGGGGGGAGCTCTAAGAAAAGATAGGTGTGAAAATAAGTAGGATGGTGTGATACAAATGGCAGCATCCAGAAGCACATGTGAGCAGTACCTATTTATAAGGCTGGTATTCCTCCCCATTCACAGTATACTCATCATTGTAACAATTAATTCTCTGTACTCCTGTTGAAAAGGGCATTTAAATCTAGCTTACTTTTTTTTTTTTTTCTTTTTTTTCTTTAGCACATTTTTCCTCATTTGCGTATAGTCTTAGGATGGTATTTTTGTTGTTTATGCTTAACTGGCACTTGCTTGATTTTTATTTTTTTTTCCAAGTATTTTGGACTAGTCATAGCACTAGAAATGGAAGAAAACTCCAGTTAACATTCACATAACTCCTAGAGTTGTGAACTGAAGGACACACTCAAAATATTTCAGACTTGCAATTTATTTATTTTTTCAGTGTTTGTAATCTATGTTTTTGATTACATTAATTTACATGGGTATGTATGAATATATTGTACCTTTGGCACACATTTTCTGCATATAGCAAATCACAGAAATAGAAACACAGACACAAATATTAATGTATTGCTGTTAATGTCACACTACTGGACTATGGATGGTAGCACAGGGCGAAAGAGAAACCTTTCCATCTCCTGAGTGGTGACTGTTATATAATGGAACTCTATAACAGGCTTTGCAGAAGAAGGTATGGATTCAGTGGACTTAAACTATTTACTCATTGTCATGAAAATATGATAGCACACAAGCAAATCTTTTGGTCTGTTGTTTGTCTCTGAAACATATAACAAGCCTTAATTGAATTAGCAGTCAATTTAGATAGAAATATTGTTGTACAAATCTATGTCTAACAAAAGGTGTTCTGAGTAATAATTTGAAATTTTTTGTCCTGTCTTTGTAGAACTGTACATCAGGGAAAACAACAAAGAAAAAAAAAAAAACAACAAAACAACACACAAACAGCTGATGAAATGAGGATTTCATTAATACTGTACTATACCAGAGAGTATAGCAATACTGAGTCTGTGTATGAGAGGCTAAATAAGAAAAGAAATGGATTAAAAATATAAAGGTCCATATCCTTATTTTTTATCTCAGACCCCTCAGTCTTTAACTATCATAAACACATTTCTCACCATACTCTCATACTTTATTTTTGAACTTGTACTATAATTTCTAGGAGGGATACACATAACAGGTAGACACTCCATCAATGATGGATAATAAAATAATGAATAACTATAACGAATGATGGAGCTGCTGTGGAGATCTGGTGCATCTAGGAAAACTATTAACTTCTTCAAAGCCTGTATTTTCTTGTTGACTTTCAACTGTTGCAGGTGGTTACCATTTAATTACTGCAGGTACCTCACAAGTGTAATGAGTGAATGTAAAATACTACAGAAGTGAAACCAGAATAAGATTTCCATTTCTTTTATAAGCAATGCAGTTTGGAACTTTTTTTTTCTTTTTTTTTTTTAACATGCATATCAAAATAAATAAATAAAATGAAATACTCACTCCTGTTATGTAACGAGGTCTATACTGGATGGTTCCAAATAAGCCAAGTATGACTACAATAATGTGTATAAAATTTGCCAAGATGGGTGCCCACTGATAACCAAGGAAGTCAAATATCTGCCTCTCGAGCACAGAAACCTGTGATTAAAAAGCAAAAAAATGAATAGATTAGAACACACCAAAAAACATCTTTACGGACATTGCCCTAGCCCCTAGTCAAGGTTTTTGCCCTAAGTTTAAATATATATTTAGATATATACACATGCATACTTCTGTCAGCAGTACAATGAAATGAGTTTGCAATGTTTTACTTTCTTGTTTTAATGAAAGCTGCATTTCTTACTGACAGTTTACCGAGTTATATTCTGTAAGCTAAAGTATTCATGCGGCCAATTCTATCAAGATACTAAACTGTTCATTAGGATGTTATGTTTACAGGTGGAGAAACATAAACTTTTTGTTATATACACCAGCAAATGTTATAATGTCCTAGGGTGCTGAAATGTGTAATATACTGGTGTTGAAAATAAGTGCTGGGTTTATGACCTCTTCTCAGCTACTTTGCTTCCATCTGCAGATATCGTCCTTCAGTCTACTCCTCTCTCTTTGGTTTTATTATTACCCCACTTCCTGCTCCCTCCCTATTTCCCCTAGTTATCCTAGTCTCTAGTCATTCTGTCAATAGCCTTTTACTTGTATCCAAAATCATACAACTTTTTGATCTGATTCTATTGATAATGACACTAGTTCACCTCCTCCCACTGTCACAAACAACTCAAGTATAAGCTGTTACCCAAGACTCTAGATATTTCTTAAAAAAAAAATAAAACAATTAAAAAAAAATTATGGTACAATCTTGGGCTGTTGAAGGCTGTTTTCAAGTAATACCATTCCAAACAGATTGATCAGAAAGTAGAAAAACTACATTTCTAATACTCTAGGTAGGAAACATTTCAGAATTCAAATAGCAGGTGTTCCTTAAGTTGTGCTCAGACATTATAGCAAAATATAGCACTGCACACCAATCCATAGGCAGAATGATGTTTTTTGATCTGAGAAATATTGATGTGAAGAGTAGAAAGCAATGTAAAAGTAAAGTGAATTTAGGCAGAAAGGGTAAGTAGTTTCTTTGGTACTATTCCAACAATTTTACTAAATAGAAATGAGCAGGTGAGTTTCATGAAAATGTATATAATAATCATCATCATAATAATCATAATAAAACACACAAAAGAAAAAAAAAAAAACACACACACAAAAAAACAGACTGTTTCTTTATAAAGTTTCATTAAATGACAGGAGGCTATTTCCTCAGTTTATACACCGGATTAATTGATTTAGATGTATCTGTTACACACCACACATTTAAAAGATAACACCTTCTGAAATCAAATACTAAATAATTAACTACTTTTTGCCATTGTTCATGAATGATATAGCTACAGGAGAGCTTTTTAACTTTAATGCTGGAGTCCACTGTCACACCAACATTTTCTTTTCGAAATTGACTAAGGTTGGCCATTGAAAAGACAGCCTACACTTGCACCAGCAATGCAAATGTAGAATGTTAATTATATAATGCTTACTGGCATGTGTTGCACTTTAAGATAGGGATTCTGAAAATAACCTGAGGGAAGCCATGTCATTTTGAATTTCAGGCCCATTTGAAAGTTCAGGGATTAATGTTGATCACTCAATTCCTCTATAAAAAAAAAAAAAAAAAAGATTCCTTTCATACAGTGCATCCAGCTTATAACCAGTTTTGGTATTTTGCCTAGCATTTTATGTTACAGTTTTATTGACACAAAGAGATCCTGGTTTTACACCGTCCGAGATCTTAATGAACTGATTTGTGCTATCCTAAATCTGTCTCTAGTAAAGCAAATTCATAGAACAGTTCACAGAATTCCAGGGCATTATATTCCAATGGTGAAAACGGTGAAAAAGAAATAAAAGAAATAAAAGGAAGGTAAAGCTTCAAATTATGAACTTCATGAAGTCCTCTCTTATGCTTCTAAGTTTATCATTAAAAATTACTTCCTTGACTATTAACATAGTCATTTATGCAGAAAAGACCAACATGCAGCATAAAACAATGTTGCAGAGGTCTATGTGAATTCCATTAGTTCTATAAGCAAAAGACCTGCTACACCTTAAGCACTGTTAAACAGGTAACAAAGGGAAAATGTTCACTCTGAGCAAAGAACTCTTATTTTCATCAGTTGAACAAAGAGTAAATAAGAATAGTAAGGAGTAGCAAAAAAAAAAAAAAAAAAAAAAAAAAGTCTAGACTGTATAAGCATCTAGTACAGAACAGTAGGGATTCAGCAAGCAAAAAAATACTAGGATGAGGCAAATCATTCAACCAGTAGGAAATCATACAGCTAAGGATACCAACTATAGAGGAAAATTGCAGTGTGGTAGTTAACTATATAAAATAGTAGAAAGCCAAATATTTCTGCTGCAAGTTTAGGTTAAAAGGAAGCTGCATTATCATGCATCAAGCATGTTTTGTTTTGTTCCATTTTGGTTTTATAGTGAGAGACAAACTGACTGTTCTGTGTGAAATCAGCACTTCCCCACTTCCCACATGCCACTTTTTTGCCTTTTTTTTTTTTTTTTTTTTGATGGTCTTCTGAACTAAGCAACCATTCCCCTTAGGTTGTGGTCATGTTGAAATGTCAAGTGAGGGCATTTACTGGAGTAGCCTGTCTTCCCATGCAGGATATTGTGTCCTGCTGATGGAAAACAGGACATGCAAAGCAGGTGGTAAATATTAGCTATGCAAAACAAGGAGATGAATCTGCACCATCTCTGTGTCTGTATCTACCTCATGCAGACTATTAGACTTGATCCTGTCATTCTAAAGCATCAACTGTGCATTGGGACTGCTAGAGATGTGAAACAGCAGTGTTCTGGTAGGGTGCACAGAGATAAAATGCTGCTGAAATGCAGCTGCTGTTCCTTAGAAGATCAGACCACCACAGAAAGATGCATCACAGATTTATCAAATGGAAAGTATAGGACAGTGCTAGAGCTTTATTCTCACTGCCTGAAGAGACAAAGGTGGAGAAATAAAACAAAACTAAACAAACAAACAAAACAGAAAAACAATACGGACTTATGACACGCAGTTACTCAAAAAATGTCATTGGGTCTATCTATTTTTGTGTTTCTAAAAGGGGAAAAGTAGGACAAAGTACTGACAAAATCTATTAAAAAAGTATTATGTGGCTTCCTCTTCTTCCACAGATGACAGAATCTTGAGATATTTCCTCACACAGCAATCAAAAATATAGACCTCCATTTGAAAGGACATTTTTACTTTAAAAACTTTAAAAAAAAAAAATGTTTAAATAACTGTACTTGTTTCTCCAGATGAGATCAACTAACTGTAAATGTTTAATGATGTTTCAAGCATGCTTCAAAGATAGAGGAAAGAACTGAGAAAGAAATATTCATATTTAAAGTTTAGGAATAGAGAGAATGGCCCACTTTCTTTCTTGTTGTTCTGGAATCCAAAGCTTGAAATGATAACAGGAAAGAGGATGCTTGGATGAAAAATTAGACTATGGAAAAAAAAAAAAAAAAAAAAAAAAGTAATTCAATTCCATTTTAATAATACAAGGAACCCAAAACATAGGGTTATGGAGTCTCAGTTCCTAATGTTAGAAAATAAACATCCACCAAATCACCAAATCATCGTAGGCTTCCAAATAGATAAAATACCGTTGACATTCTTTTATCTAATCACCAATAAATTACAGAAGAGCTAAGCGTATTTACCGTGAACCATTTCTGCTAATGCATTACTTTTTCCAGGCTTCTGCTAACTATTTTTAAAATGTATACAAAACAGAATCAGCCTGTATGCTGTCAAGTTGGAATAGCTCAAACTGTTTCCAGATTCAGAAGCTGGTTGTTAATAGTTTAACAACGTTACTGACCCTGAGGGATCTAAAGAATTGAATTTCCAGGGGATAAAGAAAACCGTTTTGAGACAATTCTTAAAGTATATGATTGGAGTAAAATTTCAGACAGGAACCACAAAGGAGAAACCAGTCAAAAGATGATTTATAACACAAACTAAAAGGAAAAATGACAAAATGCTTTTCCTCACAAAGCTCCTGGAGAAGAAACTCAACCACCACTACTTCACAATGATATAGATTCAGAAGTTTGCACTGATATCAATTAAAGTACACTCAGGCACACATGCACACAAGCAGGTCTGCATGGTTTCTGCCAGCCAGCAGAAACACAGCACTGTGCACACAGCTCAGAGGCACCCAGAATGAATGAGGCCTGGAGCAGTATCTCTCTCAACTGATGGTTTTGCCATCTGATTTATGGTGCCAGGCTCTCACCCCAATGGATGAAAAGAGTTTTAGCTTAACTCCTGGTGAAGAAGAACCACACAGCTGTGCTTTATTTCATGACTGGTGCAGGTGAAGAATGAGTTACTGAAATTATGCCATAATCAGTAACTCCTTCAGCCTTAGCTCAACTGTGTTGCGTTAGATGCCCACAGCGTCTTACCATTTGTTTGTGTTGTTGAGTTAGACATACTGTTTTGCAGTGATTCTAAGTTCTTTGTTGTATGGCATATAAAGTTAAAAAGAGAACCAATAAATAGAAGTACTTTGGGCCTATGTAGTACTAGAGCACTGCAATGTTAAAGCCTAACTGAACCACACACAGTGTCCCCAGCTAACTCTCCTGTGCACTTCCATAATTTTGAGGCAGAAAACATGCTTTGCACTATTCCTTAGAGAGGTTAAATTAGATTTTCATCAAAATTTCTTGAGACTATCCTGATAGTATCCTGAGACAGAGGACCCAGTTATGCAATGGATTCACTAGACTTACTGAGCAAAACCAGAATAACATTTTCAAGGTCAAGTCCCTACAAAATATGTACATCTGCTAGTATGCATGTGCATGTAAGTCAAGTCTTTTATGGCAAGAGAGCAGGGAAAGAAAAAAAAAAATAGTTTTGAGGGAAGAAAGTCAAAACTAAAATGAATTTCTGAGAAGAGCTATGGACACAATGGTGCTCTCAGCACAATAAATAAATAAATTTAAATTAAATTTAATTTAATTTAATTAAAAACAAACAAACAAACAAACAAACAAACAAAAACAAACAAACATGAGAAGTGCAGATAATTAATGTAAAAATCAACAAGGAATTATTTTCCACTTGTCCTTAAACGAATCAAATATATAGTACTAAGTCCCTGTCCTTAATCTGTCAGCAGTATCACTGCTGAGAGAAGGAATAGGCTTTCACGGTACCTGATAAGAAGGTAATCATAGTTTTTAAAAATTCTGTATAGGACCACATCCCTTCATCATACTGTGTACAAGTGGATTTCTGCAGTGACCTTACTGAGGACAACAGGGCTCTCCACAGGTACAGAGAGTATTTGAAGACTCAGCTGCTGACTTCTCTAACTGAACACAATAATAATCATAATAATAAATAATAATAATAATAAAGTAAATAGAAGCTTTCTACAGTAGGTTTTTGGTTATGCGGTAGTAAGAAGCAGAACTGTTATACAAATAATACTTCAGTTGTTATTACTCATGACATGAAAATAAGAAAGAATCTAGCTGGTGAAACTGACAGTTGGTTTAAATAAAACTGATTTACTGTGCACTGAACATATCTTCAGGGTATTAAATTCATGATTTATAAGCATTTAGACTCCACTATACATACATGGAGAACCAGTGACTTGAACAACAAAAACATCAAATCCCTGTCTTCAAAGTTCTTCCCTAAGAGTTACCCTCTGTGTGAACAGTAGGGAAATAAAAAAAAAAAAAAAAAAGAAAAAGAAAAAAAAAAGGAAATTTCTGGCAAAATGACTGATAAACAAGTTTTATTCTTACAAAACACATTCTCCAAGCAAATTATGGAACACCAATAGCCATGAAAGAGATAAATGATTGAAAATAAGTTGGATAAGTCTCTAATTTTACACTGACTGATATTGTTTTCTTTTTGTTGTTGTTGTTGTTGTTTTTTCTTTTAAATAGTTTCCCAAAATTACTGTATAATCTTATAGAAACCATAGCAGCAAAATTATGACAAAAATGTGATTTAATAATGGTACTGTACTTAAGATGTAAAATTTTGAAATCTGGAGCAAATATTCATAGAAATATTTTATATAATTACATACAGCTTGTACAGATAATTGTCTTAAATGTCTATAGGCTTTTTATTGTACAAGACCAAATTCACCTTTGCTAATAACTTAAAACAACAACAACAATTCAGAATATGTGAGATACAGGAGATTTCAATACTATTGAAACCAGAATAGTATTCCAGCTCATTCATTGTCTTCATAGTTTTATATACAGGCCTGTAACTTGACTTGATCTCTATGACTACCTTGAACAGGCTGGGCTTTAAAGTTCATGCCGTAGTTTAGATAAATTTTAACATCATTTTACAGCAAATTTTTGTGTGTATCAACTGGAACAACATCCTTTTATATGCATGACAGAAAAATTGAAAAATCAATTACATGTAAACTGTTCAAGCCATAAAGCTAAATAGCATGACGTTTGTAATTCAGCTACAGGATGAACTTTAGGAACAATAATTTAGAGGTGCTAAGAGTTTTAAACCCTCTAAAATATTTTGTTTCCTGCTCATGAACATTAGTACTAAAAGTTGGGAAAGATTTTAATAAGACATATTTATGCTCCACCTAAAACAAGAAGATAATGATTGAACGTGCGCAAAAATGGTTCACACTGAAACTTATAAAGCAGGTCAAGTTATGAGGTTCACTTGTACGTTAGAACAAAGGTGATGTTATAATACAAACTATTTAGCTGTTAGGTCCGAGCTAGGAGTGCAATAAGCATTTAGGAAAACCTGCCTGTATGTTTTTTCAGGAAGTAATAAAAATCATATGAGCTGCACCAAAATATATCTATTAACAAAGTATTAGTCACCGAAGATAGAACATATAGGAACCTTTTAAAATACCTGCTTAGCTATACACTGAAGACAATTTACTGAAGAATTCAGTCCTTTTACCTGTGTTGGTGATTTTTACTTTCAGGAGGTTTACAGAACTGATGAGTGCAGGTCTGTATTACAGGGACAGAGATGAGAGGGTTTCCTCTTCTCAGAGTGCTTCTCAAACTAGAGAGCACAGAGCAGACCCATCTGACAGGCTTCTTGCATGCCAGCTCAGACCTGGAAGCAGTATAGCAACATACTGCCTGCTCCAGCTCCAGCACCCTGCTGAGAAAGCTGGACCAGTTTACTGGTACAAGCTTTAGATAGCCTTAAGGATTAACCAAACCACTTAAATATACTGGGAACCTAGTGTTTATTACAGGCAGTGCTCTGTATTGTTGGCTTCATGTGGCTATGTGGTACAAAAGTTGTGTAGGTTATTGGCACATTGACTTTGATGACTATTTTGCTTACGTCAAAGCTCTTCAGAGCCAATCTAGCTGTGACTGTGACCAAAGGACAGATCACAACAGACGTGTTAGTGATCACTGGTGAGAAGTCTAAACACTGTGAATGTGCTTGACCACATCTTCTTCCGTTCTGCCATGGCCAATGGGAAAATCAAGTCTGATCTCTCAAGGTTCCCTTCTAGTCCTCCACCCTAACCCCATTCTTTCTTCTCCCTTCTTTTGCAGGAACCTTCTTCTGGAAGGATCATCAAGACCCCAGCTCCCCATCTCATCCTGAAGGTGACAAAATCCAATTTTACTGACGCGATGAGAAGTCTTCGGCCAGTTTTGGACAAAAAAAATAAAAAAAATAAAAATCCACTGCTGAATTAAACTTTAATAATATTTTATAATTGCACAATATTAATTTGCCTGCAGTAAAGTCTGAAGGCAAAATCAAGCATGCAGAGAGCATTCTGAAAGATTATCCTTATCTAATACTTTAAAATGGTTTCTATCTTTATGGAAATATTTGGCAATAAAACAGTTTTCACTTTCAATCACAAAGACACAACTCATTTCTAAGATTTGTAAACTCAACAAAATTTTTACAATCCTGATTTTAAGTCAACATATATCTAGATATATCTGGAGTATCTCCACTTGAGGTAGTGAAACTATCTTGTGTGTGCATTTCTTCGGTCAAAAATAGAATGTGTCCAAATACCTGAAAAAAAAAAAGCCTTCTAACAACAAAACATTGTTCTCTACTTCTTTACAGCACCCCTATAAGAAACCTTATGACTGCTAATTTTGAGGGATATTGGCAGGGATCACTGACTATCTCAACAGGACTGAGGGATTTGATAATAACGGCAGCAGGGGATCTGGTATCAGAGTACTAACTCAAGTAAAAATAGCCAGTCTAGAGTAACTATGGTAGTTTTACTTGTATTCAGACACACAAGAGTGCCCACAAAGCAAAATTGAGATAAAGACAGCTAATCCATATCAAAACTGTAAAACACTGTTGCTTTGTAGTCACTTATTCCACAGCTAAACCTGGATAAGCAGGAGGCTGACTTTGTCTAACCTTACAGAAGTCTCTCCCATATGATGGCCCTGATAGAATATTCATTATTGCTATATAGAAAATTTGAAGCATCTACTAGATTTTCATGCCTTGGCATAACCTGAAAACTGACATTTAAACTATGCAGACAACTTTATGGAAGAGAGATAATTGATGTCAGTTATAGTCTGAAAAGTCTGTAGCAGCTAAACTTTGCCTATTACCTGTGCATAAAGCCATTAGTCCTTAGAGAACTCCAAGCAGTGTTGAAGGCATTCTTCTCTGCAGCATGGCCACCTCAAGAGTCACACCTGTCATCTGCTGTCTGCACCAGTCTCAGGGACAAGTACAAGGTCTCAGATTTCATCTTCCAGATGCCTACTGGCCCAGCTCCAGCACCTTTACATTCAGCCACAGCTGGGGAATGCTGATTATTGTCTATAACTTGGTTCCACAAGAAAACAGAAATTTCTATTCTAAGGGTGAGTAATTTTATTATTAAGAGAATGAGGTATTCTGATAGGTTATTTCAAGAAATACAAAATCCATCACCTGCAAGTGGATAGCACAGACTCTGTAACATAAGTAAGAAGCACAGATTACAGTTTCATTGTCATCTGTTCCAGCATTGAAACTACAATAAAATTAAAAAAGCAGACTGACATTCCTCTTCCCTAGGCCTGATGCCTAGGGAAGCAATGGAAGCCAAATGCAATGGAAGAAAAGTTAGTCTGTAATGACTAACATTCTAGTACTGTATGTTGACCTCTTTTTAGGAAGCCAATTAAGACACAAATACCTCCTCTTAAATATATTGTTTCTGAAATATTTGCATCCAAGCCTTATCAACCTGCAATGTAACAAATAGTGGAAAATAGAGTACTGTAATATAGTTCCCGCTTAAGAGGTGGTGAGTCACAAAACTTTACTCCACGTCTGGCAAGACTGAGAAGTTAAAAATGTGAAGGAAAAGGAAAAGAGTAGATGCAAAGCTCTGACTACACACATAATGAACGCTTACAATATTCCAACTTCTGAAAGGTGCTACTGTATCCCAGTGATGAAGTCAGTGCCAGAATATTACACTTCCATACAAGTAGATTGTCTAGAAAATAAAATGTAGTGGGATCAAAATTAAATTGTACAATGAAAAGGGGGAAACAGGAAATAAAATATAGATACTATATAAAGGAATATAATGGACCTTGTTATATGAATGTTTCTCTACTGCAGTCAATGGCATTTCTCTGATCTACGTGGAGATAATTTATATCAACTAATTTGAGGCTAAATTCTGAGTTTTACTGTGTTCTTAATTTGTGTAAAGGTTTAGCGTTAAGTGCTTTGGATTAAACCATTTATTTATCCCAAACACACACTCAAGCACAGTAGAAGTCTCTCAGTAGGTATTGTGATGATGACAATATTTTAAAATACCTAAAATAAGATGCTTTTACTTACACTTCTCTGTATTCGAACAAGAATGACATCAGTTTGCTGACACTAGTCAGTACCTTAATTACATGATGAAGGCCAGAAAAAGCTACATACCTAACTTGCACAGCTTGCATTTTGGTGCTTGTGGAACTTTTTCACTTCATAAAAGAGCCAGTCACATATAGAAAAACAAAAATTGTTCCATTGTCACAAATCATAATCTCTCCTTCTACATTTGCCTCAAAATCTTTCCCACCTTCCAATTTGCTTTCTTTACTTCAGTGCCCACAGCAATTCTTCTTGGAAGCAGAAAAAGCTATCATCTAGAACTGCTGCAAGCTCTTTTCCAGCAGAGCCCTACCCCTGCCAATAGCTGCCATCATTCAGGTAGCACTTGTTGGCATGATAGTACAGAGTTGCAGCAATTTCTTTCCACTTTTCCATACCTCATATCCCCAGCTGTTCCAAGGGGGTGATCACCTTGCTGGTTTGATGAGGTCTAGAAAACTCAGCAATAATTATTGTGCTGGCTGTGCTGAAAGCAGCCAGCATCACTAAGGCAGGAATTGGAATGCAGCCCAACCGACATAGCAGAATCTACTAATTTGTTGCACTGAACATTTTGTTGTAAGAAATAATCATGAGCCTTGTGATAGACTATGAAAGGCAAATTACATTGCCTGAGCCAGACTTTTCTACGATGCCTAGAAATAAATAAAAAAATAAAAGGAGCTAATAATTCTAGGTTCGATAATTTAGTCTAGAAGTTTTAAATGCTCTGACCTGTTAGTAAATGACCTCCTTAAATTATATCAAGAAAAAAGAAAAAAAAAAAAGAAAAAAAAATCATCTATACAATCAAACCCTGTCAAAAGAGAGGTGCTTGTAATTGTTTTTGACCAATTTAGTATGGATTAGACTAGGAGAGGAAGGCTAACAGCTTTCATTTAATTTTGTAACGTATGCTGTGTCACACATAATTGTGAAAAATGAAATAGTGGAGCTTTTTTTCTGTAATATTACTCACTGCTTTAAATGATGAATTCCTAACCTACTGAATTCCTAACTCATGCTAGACAGCAACATGTAATACAATAATTTGATGGTAATTATTTAAAAAAAAAGCATTTTTTTTCAAAGTGGACTTCTGTTATCAATGAAACAATATGAAAAAATAGCATAACCATAACAACAAATGTCTGCGTGATTCTTAGTGGATAAAATGACCTCTCTGGAGAGAGTATTTTTAACTCAAGAAAAAATAATCTGATAACATTGTATGTGCTGCTTTTCTCTTAAAGCATACCTTTACGCAATGAATGCTGCACTGCTGATTCCTTCTTTGTGTTGTATGCCACTATTTTGACTGGGGTAATGGTTTACCCCATGGTTTATCTCTACTCTAATGATGCTGATTAGAATTCCATTGACAATGAAGATGCAGACAACTGAAATACATGGCTAATAGTATACTAGGTGGGAAAAGAACTCACATTAATGAGAACTACCTTCTTTCTGAGCGGGAAAAAAAAAAATAAAAGAAGAAAAAAAAAAAAAGAAAAAAGAAAAAAAGTAGGGTCAACCTCTGTCTGCTCTCTCAGCCCCTGCTGCTCTGTTATTGCAGCCAAGGAAGGAAAGGATCAATGCTCATTCAAAATGTCCTGCTATTGACAGGTAGCTGTACACTGAAAAAGAAGAAAGGAATAGAGGAATGGATAAATGTTGTGCATGTCCGAGAAAATATGAACAAAAAGCTGGAGTCATCAAATTCTCCCTTAATTTAACTTGCTATGCAAAGCAAATTATGTCAATAAGAAAAAACTCTAGGGTAAAGACTTTGTACTGTGGACAGCTAACTAAAGTGTCAACAGATGACTGATTTCTGCCCAGAGCTGCCAACAGCTGTCAGTATCTATGATATTTTTGGATTATTGTCCCTGTTCTTGCTTCACGATAAGCTCAGGTAGGAACAATTGCTTCCTGTAAAGCTGTACTCCCCTTCAAGAAACTGCCCTCCCTGTTTCATTAAATGCTACTAAATTGCAGTAATTTCAGACCCTGCCCAGAACTAAGTTTCACCACATTCATGGATTCAAAACCCTTACAGCTGACCAAATACATCTTCCCTATATAATGTTTTAATGCTTTACTGGGAAAGCGGACACTGGACCATCATGATCATAACTTCTATTTAGAAAGCAGAGGTGACATCCAAAATTTAGGACACTAAATTCTGTTTACTTTCTGAAGTAGATATGAACCTCCAGCAAATTTCTAACATAAACTATGAAGGATGTGCCTCTTGTCTCCAGCAGATCTGGTTTGACTCAGTGCAGGTACACAAGAAGCAAACTGAATCCAGTCCATCCCTCTTTTTCATCTAAAAGAGTTTAATTGTTATCAAATTAATTCATATAGCTGATAGACTACGAATAAAATGTCAGCCTGTATTCTGTTCTGGGGTCTGCCAGACATTATTCATGGGATTCAGACAAAATCTTTTCACCTCAGGTTAACACTCACAGGCAGTACTTAAATCCTGTTGTTAGATGAATTCACATGGAAATGTACCTTTCATTGACTTTCTCTAATTACTAAGTTCTTACTTTATTTAAAAGTTTTTCAGTTCTCTGAATCAGTTCAACCTGTAAGGTGAACACTAAAGGAAAATATTAGTTTTCATTATTAATATACACTGAACTCTCTTCTACACTTGCAAAAAGAGATAAGGAACCAGAGGTGACAGCAGATAATGTTCCATCAACAGTCAATACAATAGAATATAAATTTGGTCAAATGCTATTCTTTTTAACCAATTTCTTCTTCTTCTTCTTCTTTTATTTTATTTTTTTTCTCTTTGTTGTAGACTACATGCATAATTCATTATCTGACACACACTCATCTTTGTTTTTCCATTTTTGTTAAGAAGATAGTCAAAGGAAGAATTAAATCAGTTATTGCAGAAATCAACAACCTTGTTAAACAGAACCAAGGAAGCAGCTTATAAATAATAGTGACATTGGAGTATTAATCATGTCTCATAAGACATTAATGTATAGTTTTCGATCATTTCTTTTTTATATCTTCCCATTCAGTTTTCATTTGTTATGTGTGAAGCTACTGTTTCTAAATTGGTTAGGATCTGATTACCTGATATCTCTATCACTTGGTCCTACTGTTAAAGACAACTGATGCATTTAAATTGCAATTTCTTTCTATTGAAACTAGCAGTTTGGTACAACAATATAAAACAAAATATTGAACTATAAACTTGAACTATTATGAAAAACTTATCTACATTATTTACAAATCATTCCAATAATGGCTTTCACTGTAGAGAATATAACATGTAAATAATTTATTTCCTTACAATTGGCCTGTGTTACCTCTGCATGAGATAAACTTTTTAATCAGAAGGACTATCAGTTGAATCTTTAAGACATAGCTCATAGTACAAATTGATAATAGCAGACTAACAACACACTAATAATAACAAGATAATAACACACAAACAGGATAATAACACACTAATAAAATAGAAAATATTCCAGTTTATTTTAAAAAGAGGCTAGATTTGGAAAACATTTTGATAAATATAATTTATTGTGAGAAAATCAACTGTTGAAAGACGTTAAGAATCAGTAACCGCACCTCCAACATATATCTGTTCTTTTATAAGGCTTTGACAGTACTTAAAGACTTAAAGGAAACATGCTGTAAGAAGAGGTTATGCATGGAAGTGCTAAAGTTTTCTGATGATTCAGATTTGCAAGGTAGATAATATTAAAATTGACTGCAAATTGTTACAAAGAATATCACAACACTGAATGATTCGAAACGAAAATGGCAGATGAAATAAATTTCCAAGAAGTTCAAAATAATATACCTCCCTGGGAAAGAATATTCAACATACACAATGAATTGTTCTAAATTAACTAGTGTTACTCAGAAAATTATGAAATAATTCCAGAAAGTTATCATAAAATTTCATCTTGATGATAAACAAAACCCAAACATCCGAAAGCAATAGGAAAGAGTGGGTGATAAAATAGAGAAGTCTGCTATCAGAGAGCACACCACAGTTGCAGCAGTAGACATAATAAAAATGAAAAAGTACAGAGAAATACAACAGGGAAGATCAGAACCAGATAGAGTATTTCTACTTAGGACAGACTAAACCAATTAGGACTCTTGAATTCAGTAAAGAGAAAGGATAAGAAAAAACCTTTAAAATCAAGGATGATATAAAGTAAATAAGTATGGAACATGTTTTATTATTTCTTCTAGTACTACCAATAGCGGCAACCAGTTAGAATGATGTAAGAAAAGGTGAAAACTACCCTCCCCTAGAAAAGATTTTTTTTTTTCCATAAGTTAAGTAATGAAACTTTGAAAAATAGTGCCACAGGCTTTTGCAATCTAGGCAGAAAAAAATAAGATAAAATTAGACAAGTTTATAGAAAATAAGTCCATTGATAAGGGATAAAAATGATGGTCTGGTCACAGTCTTTGGTCTAAGATGTCTCCTAATTACCAATTGTTGAAACTTGGGAGGGTAAATTTTATGGGAGGAACCTGGGAGAAATGGCTAGGTCCTGCATTGTTTGCTAGGCAACTGCTGCTTGAGGGCAGTTTCTGTGCTTATGTGATCTTTTGTTTTCGTCTAACATGATTTTTTTTTTTTAATCTTACATTTCATCCAGCTTGCATCTTTTTTCCAGTTTAAATTTTTTACTTTTGTCTATCCTGGGATTGCTGTGCTGAACATACCCAGCTAACTTCCTCAATTGTTCTGGTTCATTAATACCTGCAATATACATAAATACATAGGTAGGTCTGATACTTCCAGACTCTTGCAAAAGGACATGAAACACTACTATAATCATTTTAAAAATAAAAACTTTAGTACAATAAGGAAAGAGACCTGCAATAGTACAATATTTAAAAGTATTTAGTACAATAAGGAAAGAGACTCCAACTAGTCAACAGGTGAATGTTGCAGTATAGAGAATGGCTGACATTCTCATGTCCTGCTGAGAACTTTAACTGGTGAAGTACATAGCCTATGCTTGCTCCAAAGACAACTGTTAGGTGAAACTACCCTTTCTTTATCAACAGTCAGAGGAAGGGAGCCATCTATCTATTTTTAATAAAAAAATATTTTTTTATTTTGTATTATTATATAGTTCTAATAATACATGCCATGAAAAATGTCTGTGAGGTACATTAATAATAAGGTGACGGTGTTCTTGATGCTTTAAAAGCATTCAAAATATGAATACTTCCTTATTTTAATTAGCCCTGTAATGGAATGGAACACTTGCTGGCACAGCACCAAGAGGTGACACATCTGGTAACTGCTACAGAATACACTCCCTCTAAAAGCTGCCACTACCATAGGAACAAATAAGAGTGTGTTTTCAAATGAAAAAAAATACCACTTAGACATGGCAGATTAGTGCAACACCATGCAAGATGAAGCACAAGACAGAAAAAAACAGGTTTTTGGAAGCTTGAATTATAATATTTGAGGAGAAAAATCATGCCCTAGAAAGCCTGGATTGAAAGAATGGAATAGCAGATGGAAAACTCCACTGAACTTCATAAGCCACCTGCCTGCCAACCACTGAATGGCAGCCAAAAATGGCGGTAAAAAAGCTACACCTTATTAAGTTGTAAAATGGAAGATGAAGTTGGCATTAGCAGCAAAGTGTAGCAATTTAGGGTAATGATGTATCACACTAAGCATAAGAAATTCAAGTTCTGCATTGAAAGAAACAGAAGTAACTAAAATAATGACTGGTGAGCAAAACACACAAGACCTGTTTCTAACTAGCCTTGTAATTCTTCCTCTCCAACCAATCTCCTCCTTGAAGCTCTCCATACTATCAGTCCTTTTCTGTGGCCATGGAACTTGCATGAGCAAGTATATTTCTACCAATGATTGTGGTGAACATGTTGGATAAACAGGTTTCCTCCATATATCATCTCGCTAGCTTTTATTTATTTTATTTATTTATCACATTTTCCTTGAGAAGCCAGTAACTATGAGTTCTACACTCCTTGACCTTTTACGTAACAATGCATGATACAATGCATGTCTTCTTAGAAGAAGAAAAAATACAGATAAAAATAATTATTTCCAAGACATATCCAAACCATGACTAAAGCACTTTCTTCCTGTTGTGAATTTGCCTAGGGAAATGACTAGAGATAACAGAAAAGACAAGCTGTACACAACCCGTTAGTAGAAATTCCATTATTGTAGGTATGATACAACAATTTTACTGCCTTGGAAAGCAACAGTGATACCGATGAAAAACAGGTAATGATTAAAGAAGACAGAGATCTAGACACAGAAAGTAATTAAGGTATGGAGCCAACCTGCTCTTCCTCTTATTTAAAGCCAGAAAACAGTTGAACTAGGTGAACATTTAGCACTTGCTAAAAAGAAAGGTTACTTATATTCATGCCTAATACAGACTTACAAATCTGAGCTTATTTGGTCTGTGTTTTTTATCCATTTGGTTCATTAATGTAGGCAACATGAAAACAAACAAACAAACAAACAAACAAACAAAAAACTATTTGTATCTAAATATTATGACTACCATAGCAAGCAACCTAGCAATGCTATCTGAAGGATAATATGTCTGAAGGATGTCTCAACATATCCAAAATAATAGAGCCAATATACACATGTTGGATAAAAAGATTTTTTTTTTTTTTTTTCATAAACAACTGAGATAGTGTTAAGAAATTGTAAAGAGAGAGAGAGAATTTTCATGTGTGCTAACATGATGTTTTCCATTCTCATATTTCTCCATGTCATTGTGCTACTTGTTCTGTCACTTCACTGGTTGCAATATGTGCAGCTGAAGAACCCTATGTTGTGCTTCAAGAGCCTGTCTTAAGGGATATTAAACACTTATTTTTGTGTGATTGAGCAATACCTGCTAAAGCAGCATTTTATTACTAAATCCAATGAAACTAATGCATATAGCAGAGACTGTCTCCAAAAAATAATGAGAAGTTGCGTTAGTCTACACTACTCACTTTCCTAGATGTTTTTCTCATGAGGGTTTTTATGAGAAGGGAATTTCAATTTTGGTGATTACCTTTTTATTTGTTTCATTCAACACTATAAATTAAGGCATTTATCAGCAGTGAACAAAAGTAGAAACCTAAAACAGTTATTAGAACTATGAAGATCAGCTGTGCACAAAACTTAGATGAAAGAAATAGTCTCTAAGTCATAATGTTTCTGTTCTAGTATTGTAACTAAACTCACATTTTACCAGTAAAGTTGTACCATCTGTAAGTGCCTAAGCGCTGTGGGGTAGCCTCTATATTGCAGAGGCTGGTAGTGCCCAATGCCAGATATAGCTGGTCCCAGCCAGCTTCAATGGCCCTATCACAGGGCAGGGTAGAGCCCCGCAGCCAGTTGGTGATCCCTGTGCAAAATGTGTTTAAGAAAGGGCAAAATGCTGACCAGCAGCATATGAGGACTGAATGGGGAAAAAGGGTGACCCTGGAGCACCAAGGTCAGAGCAGGAAGAGCAGGTGGACCTACCCTGAAGGAGATTATAGGCCATGGAGAGCTCATGCTTGGGCATGAGCTATGCAGCCAGCCCATGCGAAGGACCCACACTGGAGCAAGAGGAAAAGTATAGGGAGGAAGGAGTGGCAGAGGAGATATTATGGGGTGACCACAATCCCCATTCTCCATCTCCTTGTACTACTCAGGGAAGAGGGAGGGTAGGGGGTCACAAATGAAGGACTGAAGTTCAGCCCAGGAAAAAGGACATTAAGGGACAAGGTGTTTTGTTTCTCACCAGCCAAATACTTTTTATTGTCAATAAATTAGGTTACTTTTCCCCAAGTTGAGCCTGATTTGCCAATGATGGTAATTGGTTAATGATCTCCCTGACTTTGTCTTTTTTTTTTTTTTTTTTCATCTTATTTTCTCACCCTATACTGTTGAGAAAGGGGCATTAGAGATAAGCTGGGTAGATGTCCGGCAGCTTACCAAGGGCAACCCACCACAAAGCTAAAAGAAACACGTTAGACCTGAGTTACTACTACAGCGGCTATTTATTAGACCAAAAATAATGTCCTTAATGATTATGATGAAAAACAACTTCAGTTGGATTTTTATAGGTGTTGACCTACAGAAGTCCATAAAAACTGCAGATGGTTGTTCAGCACCTCGGAACCCTCAATTTAAAAATAACCTCACTGTTGCTCATAATATACTATGGTTTATACCAACTGCAAGCATATGTAATACAACAGCCTGTGTCTATATAAAATAATTTCATTATTAAGATTTTTGTTAAAAAGAAGGTTTATGGCTTTTCAAAATTTAAGAAGTTTTACTGACCTACATACAATTTTTTATTTTTTTTTTCTTTCAGGTATAGTGCAGATTCTGGTTCTCCCCTGACTTATCTGACTTATTATACGAAGCCTTCAATTCTTCAATTATTTTGGTTGAGCTTGCCTTGTCTTTCTGGCCTTTACAGAAAACAGAAGGCACAAAAGATAACTGATGTTTTCCCATCTGTTTCCTTGATAAATGCCCTCTGCTACAAAGGACTGGTGTGAGGACAAGAAAATAGGACTCACTTATCAAACCATACACTCAGCACCACCAGAGATCCAAGCTGTGTTTTGATAAGGATTTCCTGGATGATGTGACAAAATTTTGCCTGAATCTCAGAGGTATCTTAGACATCTGGCAAAAACACTCCATCCAGATCATGAAAACAAATCACTTTTAATTAGTCAAGTCCTAAGCCATCTCCTATCACTCCTTCCCCATAACAAAAAAAAAAAATCCAGCTTAATAAAAAAAGACCTCTGTCTCTGTCATTTGAAAACAAGATTAAATAACAGAAAAAAACAAAACAAAACAAAACAAAACAAAAAAACACCCAAATCAAAACCTGACATGTATGTATACATAAAACAAATGTCAGTTTGCAGTCAGAAAAAAATCATGTGATTACTGTCTGCAATCTGCAGTGCTTACAAATTATTGGTCTGTTTATAGATTTTGTTTTTTATTTTTTTAAAGTACAGCTGTATGAAATCATGTAATGCTTTCAAATACATACATGCTAATAGCTAACAGCATATTTGCTCTGGTCTGATACTTTACGGATAAAGCCCTGTATCTTTCAACATATCCCAAAGAAAGAGGAATCTGGACACTTTTCTTTAATCACTCCTACCTATGATGAATTTCAGTGTGAAGCTATTCACTGGTCAACTTTACTAACTAATTGGCCAACGGCATTTTCCATACCAAGGCTGACATCACAAAGGACTCTGACAAGGATGCTGAAGTCCATGCACTTAGCATGGAGGATGAGCGCTGTTTGAATCTCACTCAGTATCTCATGTTTGGCTTTCTCCCGAGTACCTGTCCCTGCATAGGGCCAGCTCTTCATCTTCTCTATTTCAGACAAAGAAAGTACAGACAAGGGACTCACAGGCATGCTGCAGTCATAGATACACCAGTTAAGAAAGCAATTGATAAAAATATTCACATTCAAGTTGAGAGAATCAATTCATCCTACTTCACTCAGAATAACCCAATTGTTCAGGTGCCATGTGTATGATCTTCTCCTTTTTGGCATCACATTATAAAACACTGCCAGAGGCAGAACATTGGATGAGATAAATCAATGATCATTCCCACATGCCAAACCAGGAAACTGTCAAGAAGGTGAAGCACATTCCATTTTAAATGCCTGAAGCACCTTCCATATGTCTTTTTAAGAAGTGGGGGTCCCTGACTGGATTAGTCCTGATAGCCTGGGAAGGAAGCAGCATGTTTCCTGGAGACCTATTGTTCTGGAGAAAATAAGAGGGAGGAGAAGAGGGTTTATAGACTGAAAAACTATTTGGCAAAAGGTAAAACTGTAGATGAATATTATTCTTCAAGGAGGAAAGACAAGAAAAGCTTGAAAATGTTACTGTTAAAAAAAAAAAAAAACAAAAAAAAAAAACTTGCAAACTGATGAAAGCTGAGACAAAAAGAAGTCTGTAGTGTAACAATTAGATAATTTTATGGTGCTATTCTATATAGACTGATATTTAGAGATTTGAAATAGCTCCTTTGGAAAAAAGATTTTCTGAGTAGGTTTGATAGTTTATTTCTGTGGATACATATAACTAACTAGTCATAGAACTGCAAGAATATATATAAATGTAATTCTCATACAGTGGATGTTATCTATGCTTTTCATGAAAATGGAACAACAAAATTAACCTAGCATCTGAAAAGAGATCAGAAGACAGCTCATGTTCTTGGTCTTCTTGTGAAGATGAAGAAAATATCTTACAGTAAAAAAAGAATGAATGGTTTGGAATAACATATCATAAAACCAGTTCTCAACTCTGAATTCATCCTGTAAGCAACTGATACGGAACTCATGAAAAAAGCTGAGGGCTTATGTATCTTCTGTTTTTGTTTGGTTTTGCATAAAGTAAAAATGATAACTTTTTAGTAATTCTTGTTGAAATAAGATGATCAGGTAATACTACTTCACTGTTAATGAATCTTCATAAGCTTTCAGACAGCATTTCAGAAATCATCTCCTAGTCTGGAAGATCTACTGTGTTTTATTGCATAGGGTTGAAAATGGGTAACCAAAACATTCCTGTCTTAGAGTTTTCTAGAGTGAGCTTAATCTGCTGCTTAAGCAAGCACAGAAAATGTATTGGTATGTCCTTGAGCGCATGGCTGTGTGAGGCATACAGCCCAAGTTCCTTTCATATAATTGTAGAATCATAGAATAACTTGAGTTGGAAGGGACCCAAAAGGATTATCAAGTCTAACTCCTGGGTCTGCACAGGACCACTCAAAAATCTGACCATGGGTCTGAGGGCATTGTCCAAACCCATCTTGAACTTTGGCAGGCCTGGGGCCATGACCACTTCCCTGGGAAGCCTGTTGCAGTGCCTGACCACCCTCTCAGTGAAGAACCTTTCCTAACACCCAGCCTGACCCTCCCCTGTCCCAGCTCCATGTCATTCCCTCAGGTCCTGTCGCTGTCCCCAGAGAGCAGAGCTCAGCGCCTGCCCCTCTGCTCCCCTCGTGAGGGAGCTGCGGGCCACCATGAGGCCTCCCCTCAGCTTGCTCTGCTCTGGCCTGAACAAACCAAAGGACCTCAGCTGCTCCTCACATGAGGAGCTCCACACGCTCCTCCCTCTAGACCCTTCACCATCATTGTAGTGCTCCTTTGGACACTCTGTAATAGTTTTATGTCCTTTTTATACTGTGGTGTCCAAAACTGTACAGAGTACTCAAAGTGAGACATAGACAATACTACTAAGGGTGTTCCTTTGCAACACACTTCTGCCCTAGTGAAATGCAGGAGATGCAAATTAACTTCTTCCACCTGGAGCAAAAGGATTGATCCCTGGACATCTGAACAATTTCCGTGATAGGCAAGTCATCTAAACCACAATCGTTAAAGCACCACTGCCACAATTTCCTTGCTCCTTATCCTATCTTTTATGTTGTTCCAATTGTTCTGTAATATGCCCAGCAATATTTCCAGCTGCTAATTAAAACTCTCAATTTTCATATAGATTGTGTATGGTCTCTCTCCCAGGGCTCCCAACTATGATCTAACAAATAAATGAAATTAAACTGTGGCTGTTCTGTCCTATTTGCACCAAGGAGTGCGTGAATACTGTGCTCATCAAGGAGATAAGAAAAAATAGTAATAATAATAATAAAAAAAACTATTACATTAATTCAAATTAAATAAATTCCTCTTTGCCTAGCCATCACTTTATAAAAATTATAATATTATTTTAGGAAAAATAATGTGTTAGAAAAAAAATAAATGTAAGTAGTTAAGAAATACAGGAAATGCAAGCACCCAGTAAATGGAAATGAGCTTTAGATAGTATTGACCCCAATAATCACATCATGTTGTATACACACTGTCTACAGAAGTTCTGTCAGAGAACTGAAAACACTCTCTGTGCAAGTTTTTGTTTTTGTTTTTTTTCTTTTTCATACTGTAATTGTTCTTCAGGGGAGTATGACAGTGTTTTTAAAAAGATTAAAGAATGTCAGCAGGCTTTTTAAACCTAACATCAAGAGGCAAATACCTCTTGCATAGAGTCCTGGATGGACAAGCACTTGCCAAAGTATATCATTGCAATTTCAGTCCTCCTCCCCTTACCACTCTATATAAATTATGCCTGTGCTAAAGTTATTTCTCTCCATAAACTTTAGGTGTCATTGAGACGTTATTTTGTTGTTGTTGTTGTTGATTTTGTTTTGTGATTTTTTTTTATATGTTCTGTTGTTAAAATGGTCTATTTTTCTTAGTTGCTTTTCAGTGACATTTCATGGGGAAAGCTTTATGCTATAGAAAGCTTTACAAGACAAGACAAGGTTTGCACCTCAGAATTCAACATTTCATGTACAGTGTTAATTTATACCCCTTAAAAGATGTTCTATCATGTGAATGAGCTTGTACTAAGCCATTGGGATTATTAAATTGGTTTTGCGTTACTTGTCTTGCAGTTTCCTTCCTCCATAACAATACCTTCTGAATAGAACTGAATAGAATTCTGATTCTGTCAAAGTTCATTGTTAAACTTTATTTTTACATCCACTTGAGAGTGAAACCTGAATCAGATCAGATATGCCTGAGAAGAATACTAGCTTGTGCTGATTGGCCCATAGATAGTGATGGACACATCAAATAAAATATTAATTCAAACGTATCCAAAACCACAAAAGCATATTGATTTGAAAAAAAAAATAATATTGGATGAAATATATTCTAGCACAGATGCCTGGAATAATGCCAATGTCCATAGTGAAAAATTTTTATACCTCTAGACTATTCTGACAGCCAGAAATCCCTACTATAAAACATGGACTAGATTGTCACGGAGAAGGTGAAGTGTCCATGTGTTTGTCAATCAAGATGTGTTGCAAACTACTTTTTAGATCAAAATAGAGTAGAGCAAATTTAAGATTAGGCTGAGGATTATATGCAAAGTTTCTTGATTTTTGAAACATTTGTTATTGTATCTTCCACACAATTGAAAATTATTTTCTTTTGTCTGAATTAAGAAACCTTGCTTATCATTCTAAGGATTTCAGAACAATAAAACTGATATTCTTTTACTGTGTTTATGGTCAGTTGACTAAAGACTGTAGGAGTCAATGCAGCTTTCTCAAAATAGTTGAGTGTTCACTTGTATCATGCATTTGCTCTATCGATCTGCAGAGGGAGAAAGTAAAACTTGTGAATTCAGAGGCATTTGATGAGTTTCCTGAAAAAATACTTAGGATGGAACTTAGCTGCCTTGAATCCTGAATAAGGCTAGATTTTTTTTCCCTAAAACACAATATATGAGCCCCTAGATGAGATCCAATAATTCCTGTTGAATTTGGAGCCTATTGGCTTTTTTAGCTGTGTAGTGGTTAAAGCACTGATGGAGAAAACAGTAGATATTTAGTCTGAGTTGTATATACCTTTTAAAGGGTATCACTCATAGCTGGGGTGTTCTCTGAAAGTGCCCTATATGGAGCAAGCCCATTCAGTGGTATCGTGAATATAAGAGCTCTTTGTCTTCTACTAAAGCTGAGATACTGTGCAGTGACAAAAAGGTAACAATCCAGGGAGGGCAGCTGGGAGGTGGCTAGCATTTCTAGCATTTTTGGCTAAGTTGGATATATGATCAAAACAGACAGAGAAAACACATACAGCAGGCTAAACCATCCATACCAACTGCAGTAATTCAAAAGCATCAACGTATTGCCCCTTATTTTGCAAAGAATTTAGGTAGTTTTTGTGGCAACTACAGAAGGTAGTTGACTTTTGACTACCCTGACAACTGAGATAGATGCCCTTTTCATGTTTGGTATAAGTTAATATGAGGCACCTAAAAGGTTAGATTAGGTTGCACCCTAAGCCTAAATCTGTAATAGAAGAAAAAGGCTGAAAGTGCCTATACCATTTTGAATTAAATTATCCAGACAGTCAAATTTCTACTGTAATACATACTGAATGTCATCATCATCTTTGCTAAGTGACTGGGACTTTATCTTTGCTCAATCCATTTCAGACTTAGAAAATGGGTGTCTAAATCCCATGAAAGGCCTAGCTGTATGGGAGTGCTCAGGGTATAACTACACCAAAGTTCAGCACAAACACGTGGAAGGTAGGATAAAGAAATCGTGGATTTGGTGGCAGCACTTACCTCATCATCTGTAAGCCTAATGACTGTCAATCACTAATCCAGGAAATGGCATATTTGAGGACAAGAGACAGAAAATAAGGGGAGAATATACCCCTAGCCCAGGTACATAGGCAATTTGTTTTCTAAAGCAGAACAGGTACAAAATCACATGACTACCATAAAAAGAGTAAGTTTTCAAGTGCTTATTGACAGAGGGTGTAACTTCATAACTATTACTATGTGTTTTTTCTTGTTCACTCTTGCTTCATAAATCTGTGATTCTTGCTTCATAAATCTGTGATTCTTGTACTCTTGGCACTTTGGTGTAAGGACATAGAAGAACACCAGAAAATATGAACAGGAAAATAAAAAAGTATTGAGTGAGGAGAATGAGAAAAATGAGGAAAGAGTGAAAAACTTAAATTTGTAATCCAGAAAAAGAATCGTAATTGTAGTCTATAAATACATTCAAGCTAACAAGAAAAAGAAAAAGGATGTATGAACAGATGAAGGAGGAGTAATAGCCTGTTGGTATGAAAAGAAAAAAAAAAAAAAAAACAACAGAATATTAAAGAATGAATTCCCAATAACAATAATACTTGGGTAAGTAAATGGATTCCTTAAGGAAAACGAGCATGAAAAAATGTCTGCACATATTCAACAATTAGTGAAACTATTTACTAGTGAACCATTAGGGAAAAGATCAAAGTGAATAAAAGTGGTCCTTGTAGACTGACCATAGTTAGTTATTTCTGTGATAAAAGGACAAATAATCATATGGTGCTAAGGTTGAGAATTTCTGCACTTGTCTATCAAATATATACATATATGTATATATATTAAAGATTATTGCACTTTAAATGTAGTCATACTGCTGGTGATAAAAATGCATGTGAATAAATAGACTATTAAGACATCCTAAAAGGAAAAAGAGGAGTTTTAAATACAAAACATGAGATGTAATATATATACCTAATAATTACATCTGTGACAAAATACCAATTTCTAAATGCCAACATTAAAAAATTAGAACATGGTGAAATCAAGATGTAAACCACTATAATTATTTTTTTTTTATATATTTTTCCAAAACTTGCATTATTGTAAGACTGATGGATGCAAGTCTAAAGCTATCTGTATAAAAATTAATTATATGCATTATATACATAGAGAGACAGGTAGGCAGGCAGGCAGATAGATAGATATGTAGATATCTATACAAATGCATTAGTTTACAAATTAGTAAAACAGCAGAACTGAAGTAGTGATACACATATGTTTAGTCTGAACCTCAGGTGTGGATATGTTTTCCGATGTTAATTGTAGAAGTCTAAATGTGGAACTGAACTGAAGCACTGAGCAGCACAATTGTATTTTGATTTACAAATTGCTCTTATTCTATTTCATTTGCAGAAATTAATTTTGAAAGCAAAACTGTATTTCAGACATACTGTATGAGAACAAGTTCCATGTTCTGTACAATTTATCTTTTAAACCCTAAAATGATAATTACATTTAAATTACTCTCAGATTCTATTGCATTAACATAATTGTGTGTCAACTAAGAAGATGTACTTATTAAATGGAGTATTTCTAGGCCATTTGCACATGCAGTAATATGTTACTGTAAAATTTATAGTACACCAATACTTTGCCTAGCAACTCAATCTTACTGAAAATGGTGCCATTAAATAATTGCAACTATATTATTTCCTTCTGACCTCAATAAACTCATTCGTGCTCTATAAAGAACAAAAAAAAGTAGCATTATGATATTAAACATCTCTAAATAAAAGCATAGATTTTAAACACAATGCCAAAGTAAGCATTTTCTTAAAACAGTAATACTCTCTTCAAGATAGTAAGGATATTTCCTTCTTAGCAGGTGCAGTAAAAGCAAGAATTAATTTTTGCTTTTGTTTTATGCCAGATTAGCAATTGACAAAGACATCTGGAGAATTAAGTGATCAGTTTCAGTGATTCATTGTTGGACACAGGAAATGATGCTTTCATCTTCCTCCCATTAATAAAAGTCCACAAAGAATTTATTTTCTCTTTAAAAATTAGACATTCAGAGTGATAGTTTATTCATCCTAATGTAATTTTTTAACTTAGTTACATTCAGGTATAAATATATATATATTGTAAAATCTTGAGCCAATTGAATAAAAGTTTTCTACAAACTGTGGAAAATAGGATGTGATAAAAATATTGTTAGGTTACAATCTACTTCCTTTTCTATCCCAGTGCAGAGTTGCTTTCCATAATACAATGTTTTTGAAAGCTAAAATATACATATGGACTGCTTGGCTTCTGATCAAACACTGTTAAGTCTAAAAGGCTGTTGAATGGTCTGCTTCCACATTGTAACTTGTGAATCAACAGCTTTGGGTGTAACTTTAGATAAAACACAATGACTACAGAAGTCTACAGCTATGGCTTATTTTATTGTTTGCTTACTGTTTTATCTGTGAAAGTAAAAGCAGATATTTCTGATGGGACAGTCTAGGGATTTTTCAGCTCTCATTCCCAAAGCAACACTGATTACATTCAGAAAAGTTTTATAAGCTGCTTCGCTTTTATTGCTAAGTAAAGTTTCTCAGTTTCTTAAAGAAAATTGAATGCCTTTATTGTTCATGAAGAAGTTTGTCAATTTTATGGTTTCACAGTTAAAAACAACAACAAAACCAACAAATTTCTGTAGTTCTAGATGTTTCTCAATAATTCTTGGATATTTGCTATTAGTTTCCAAAAACTTATTTTCTTTGAGTCAAATTGTCAATCAGAAGGAATACTCAGCAGAATATTCAACCAGAAAATTAAATCTCCTATTAACAATCAAAGGGTATGCACAATTTATGGACGAGTGGTTGTTGTAATTAAAAGAAAGAAAAAAAAAAAAAAAAAAAGAAATAGAAAATTATTTAAATCTGAAAATAGTTACTGAACATTTGCACTAGCAACTGCTAATCTCTGCACTCAGCAAGCCATCAGCCCTGTGCATAGACCTGGAGATGCCATACCAGAGCAAAGAACATCAGAAGGGCTGGCACTCCAGCGGGCAGGTGGGGAAAAACTGCTTATTAAGCCTCTTCCTTTCAATGTCAGTTTGTTCCCTACAGTTTTCTTCAGTAGTGTGTTTTAAAAGTCACAAAAGATGGAGCTGCCATCACTTTCCTTAAAGAGCTATTGGAGAGACAGAAGGAAGAAAATAATACTGTCGCTTTTGATATTATATTCCAGCACTCTTACAGTAATGTTATAATTATTCACCACATCAAAAACAATAATGGAAAGGAAAAATTAAATATCTTTCAGATATTTGTATCACCCTTCCCATTGGTCAGGAAAAGAACATTGGATTGAAAAAGAATTTATGGCTTACTGGCTGTATTTCTATACTATACTGTTTCTCCAACTTATCCTATCAGAAGTTAATTTCTTATTTTTCTATTTCTGATGTAAAACTTTAAACACATAGCTGTCATGGTTAGAATCTTCTATTTTCCAGCTTAAATTAATTAATGGACAACTTATATCCAATTAATTATCTTGGCAGAACAACTTTTTAGCTTTTTAATTTTCTCTTTTCATGTATTTATCCTTCTGGTGGATTTATAGGAAACCTGCTCTCAGCATTCATGTTTTTTCAACTTCTCAGTATCTTCTACTAGATTGGTTTTTTGCCTTGCCTTGAATCAAGATTCACTAGTTATACTGTGATTATTACTTTTCTTAGACCTAGTATCCTCAGTTCTACAAAGCTTTTGAAAAAAAAAAAAAGGCCTTAATACTTCCTCAGGCAATGACATTAGCATTTTTTCATTTTCAGAGCCAGCCCCTCAACTGAGTTTGCTTTCTTCACACCTGCATGATTTTGATGATTAAGTCCTCTAATTCAGTCATCACACAACTCTTTTTCCTTACTGAACTGAATATCTACCAGTTTATTGTGCAAACTCATAGCAGTTCTTAAATCTATGACTCTATCAGTGCACTGATGAATTTAATTCCATGTTCCCATTATTATTTATCTTTTTTTTTTTTTGCTTCCTTTATCAGTTTTTATTTGAATTATCATAAAATCATAGAAGGGTTTGGGTTGGAAGGGACTTTAAATTGACAAAATCCTTGTAAATATGTGCCATAGTCAAATACTATTCATGTTCTCTTGCCTTTTAAGGAAAATCTTGAATAAGTACCTTTATAAAACAACTCGAAAAAAATCCCACAATAACCCACTTCTACAGCAGTGCATCTTATCTGTTTCAATATCACACATGGTTTTCTCCTCTTTAGTCACTTCCTCACAGCACATTAAAATTCTTGTACTAATCCTATTCTTAATTTACTCTTTGGCACTGTATCAAATATTTAAAGTCCAAATATATCTAGGCATGTCATTTGCCTAGAAAATTATTTATCAAAGAAAAATTGCAGTTATAACATGTTGTGTTTTGTCCTGTTTCTAATTGTGTTCCTATATTTAATTATAATTTCAGTTAAAATTTATTCTAACACTTTGCGTGCTGTTAAGGCTAGATGAACATACTGTCCCAAATCATGTATATTTTCCTCTAAATTTGAAATGCAGGATTTACCATTGCTCTCTGAGGGTATCAGCTGGGATTGGTTGACAAGGATTATATTTATCTAATAGACTTGTGGTTTCAAATACTGTGTTTTCAAATTGCCGGAATGAAGAATATCTAGTCTCACACATCTTTGCCACATGGATGATTTTTATTTATTTTTTAATTTTATTGAGCAGTAAATTACATTTACTTGTCTTCATTTTTATAATTTCTTCTCTCCATACTATTGCCTTTACTGAAAGATTTGGCAAGATTTTAATTTACAGTTTTGGACATATGAACTATACTTAACATTTGCATTTTCCTAGAATAAAAAGCCCTTGCCTCCCTCTCCTCACCACCTTCCCCCGCCTCCCTCCCCCCGCCCCCTTTTTTTTTTCTTCAGATTTGCATTGCTAAGACTCTGGTTTTGGTTCATTTTTGTATGATGTACCGTGGCTTGATATTTCGCAATTCTGACACTTTTCATCTGTCTTGAATACTAACATGTAGCTTTCATATTAACTAGCTAAAACAAACAAGCAAACAAATAGACAAACAAAAGTAATCTGTTAAAGAAAGGAGCTACTTGTTTATCTTGCGTAATTTTGAAGTATTTATTATGAAGTATTGTCCCTTAGATCAAGTATTTTTATGCTTAAGGAAAGTCTTCTTGATTTTTAAATTCTAGAACTGTTTAGTCCACTTAGCTTCACTATAAAGTCTTCATAGTTATTCACATTTGCTCTTTTAAATTTAAGGATCTATTACAGATTTTATGCATTCCTTGAGTAATCCAAATCAATCCATCTCAGGAACACTCACGTGGACAGTTGCTTTTAAGCAACATGTCAATATACTTGTCAATGTACAATATAAAGTATTCTTTTGTTGGTAGATTGATTTTGGGGTGTAAAAACATGTAAACCCTCTTATAATTTATAGCAGTCATTGTTTAGTTTTTATCAGGCAACTTCAAATCTCTTTAAGAGACATTTATTCTTGTAATGCTAATACCATATATACATATACCCTACACCAAGCCTAACACTGTCAATCTATGACAAGCCCTCAAATTAGATCTTTGAATCTTTTCCACAGTTCTGTCACATATCTTGACCTAAAGATATTAATTTTTTAATGATCATGGTCATGGGCCTTTTTTTTGTTTGTTCTAATACCTTAGTACCTTAGTACCTTGTAAATGAACCTGCTTTAGTACATTTGTATTTACTTTGGATAACTTCTCTCTCCTGTCATGTTTGCATCTCCTGTCAACTTTCATTATCTATGAATTTAATTAACATGTTATTTCATTCTTTTAAATCATTAAGATATTAAATCAAAGAGTATCCTGAAAAGACTTGTGTACTCAGCCTTAACCTGTAGATTCTCACTGCAAAACATCTTTTGCCATTCTACCTGTCCATTATAAATGTATATAAATTATAAATGTTTCTGCCATCTGAAGTCTCAAGCATGGTACCATATTTTCCTCTGGCCTTGATGCATGCAGTCTTGCTCTGTTATTTCTGTTCATAATGCTTTTGCAAGGTTCTTTGTTTTCAGTGAGTTGCTCAGAAGCATCCATTTCATTCTATCCCACTTGTCAGCCTTTCCTTCACTACTGACTCAAATATCAGCCTCAACTGTCAAGACCATTTCTCTTTCGTCAGTCTCAAAGAGTGCCTTCTGTCACCAATTAGCTCACGATCCAAGCTCATGATCCATTTACTAAGTTTAAAAACGTCTGTTTGTTTCTCCTAATTTGCTTTGCAGGCTTTGGAAGATTTCTTTATATATGTGTGTGCAAACGTACCTTATTATTCTCCTTCACATCCTTCAGTAATTTTTTCTTTGCTCAGAAGACATTATAAAATTTGACAACAGCTTGTTAACATATCATACTCATAAGCACTTCCTTTTGTTTCCTCTCTGATGGAATAATTTCTTGATGTGCAATCTAACTTTAAGGTCATGGACCATCACAGAGGGTCCCAAGCTGTGATTGGGTCTTCTACATAATGCTAAAAATAATTAATGAATAAAGCCAGCAAAATAGAACAACAAAACAACAATAATAAAAATAATTTAAAAATAAAAAATAAGAGTTCCATTCATCCTGATTTGAATGACACCAGCACAGTAATTCTCTATAGTACCACAGATAAAAGAAGAGCTTACAGAAAAGTCTTTGTCAAATCACCCTGTTTTTTATAGTGATATATCTAGTGGTTAATCAACCTAATTTTATTCCTGTTGAAGCTAATAAGAAGTATTTTGTTGTTGTTGTTGTTGTTGTTGTTTTTTCAGGGGAGAGACAGCATGCCCTATCTTTTGCTTTTACATATATTTAAATCACAGAAAATTATCATATGACTTAGCATACTAATCATAGACTACAAATAGCAAATACTGGAGGCACTTCTCACAGGAGAAGACTTCATAAGTGATCTGCAGGCTGACATCCTGTAGCACATCACAAGTGTCAGAATGATTGGCAGCAAAATATAACTCCAGAACAGATTAATTGAATTTTGGGATCCTTCACAAACTGATACAGAGTGAAATCTTTCATAGATAATGTGCCAGCAAGAAAAGCTTTATCCTTACCACGTAAACCTTCTCACTGAGGATGTTGTTTTAGCAGTTCTATGAACTGCTTCATACAGTGTGCAGGTCTGAGGTGAAACAGTGGAAAGTTTCTCTACCTTGATGAAACATGATGAATTTTAATTTCCATTGACATTGACTACAGTGATACAAGAACTAGATACTAAACTCATTTGGAAATTTTTAGGGAAAATATGATTATACAGATACCATATTAAACATGGAGTAGTTAAGCAATTCAAAAAATTTTCATGATGTGTGAAACCCAATGATAGATAGTAGTAGTATTGACACTGATGTTTCAAAATTATGTATCTTGAAGACATACATGTTGAGGAACTCCCAAAAGAACAGCTGACAAGACTAGATCCAAAAGATGTATATTGACCGCCAAATAACCCATTCAAATTACACGTAGTTCAAATTCAGATCAAATAATGGATTTAATCTAACACTGATCATGTTTGGGGACGGATTCAATTTTCCATAACTAATGAAACAAAATGAAGATTTTCTGAGTCTTTCTGTCACATTATCTGCCTTTGGGTCATCTCTGCCCACTTCCACTATGAGGATTCGTCAGCTTACTCAATAAGAAGAGAAACTAAGTACCAGTTGGGTGTAGTGGGCTGATAAACATAATGTAAGCAACCCTTTCAACACAAGTGAACAATGGAATCTAGTAATCTAACAGTCATAATTTCTGACATTTTTTCTTCTCTTTTTATCTTCCCTATTTGTCCAATGCAGATTTTCAATGTACAAGCAATCATAAACTCTTAGAAAAGAAGCAAACAGGACACCTAGCTTTTTTAACCTGTCAAAAAGGTTAAAATCTCTTAAAAATCTCTCTATATGAACAATCTCCTAACCACTTTAATCTTTTAATCTTTTTCATAGATGAAGGATGTACATGTATTTTGTTCTGCTTTTTCTAGATCTAGCTGAGTTTAGAATATAGAAATATATTAATTGTGATAATAAAACGATTTATATGATTTTTCACAATTAATATATTGTGATAATAAAACAACAAAAAAATCTATTAATAAAATATGTAAACCATTTTTTTCATATTTCCTCATTTACTTATTTTTCTTCAGAGCACAAAAGGAAGAAATTAAAATAAATTAAAAAGATCAGTTATTGCTTTTGTGACTAAATCATCTGAATCTTTGGATACACTACTACATAGTAATACATTGCTTTGTGTCAGTTGAAATACAGAGATACAGTCATATGATTAAAGGTTGAAAAGCTTTTTACTGTATACTATTTGACTTTTCTTGCTTCAGACTGTCCCTTCACATCATTTTTCCAAAGATTCTGGTATTTAAACAGGCATATATTTTCCTTCTCTATGCACACAGGGATTGCCACTGTTTCAAGTTGGATTATATTTTGTATTCACACAGTTGATAGAATTTTACAGCTGTCAAAATTATTCTAGAGAGGTAGAAAGGCTGGTACTTCTGCTTCAAACATGAAAAGACTTAGTAAGCCAAGAAAACTCTGTAATACACAGAAGGACATATGCTGCAGAGGCCGAGTGATGGGTGAGTATGTGGTAGAAAGTTCTGGTGAAAATACAAGGATGTAGGAGGATTTTGACAGTTGGGAGAATGGGAAAGGTTGCCAGCTCCTCTCTTCTACTCCTGCTGCAGCCACACAGCACAGCTAGGAGCACTGAAGAAGCTGTTTTACAATAAAGATGTTTCTTTTGAGCCGCAGTATTGATAAGGCTTTTCTGAAAGACCCAAAGACTTTTCCCATCTTGCACTCCATAGCTCTAATGAGTCTTTGTGAAATTAGAAAACAGTCTGTATAGATTTAAAAATTAAGGAGGTCTACAGCAGTCTGGACAAATATTCAGCCCAGCAAAATACCCGACAAAAACAGAGTATGTGGGCTTTTAGCTTATGCCTTGAACATATTCTGAACACCCCAAAATAGAAAGGGAAAAAAAAAAAAAACTCTTCTACAAGATTAGAATAAAAGCTTCTGAAGGCTTCTGTCTCTCTGATAAAATGAAATAAAAATTGAGTATCCTTGTAGCTTAAAAAGATGAATTTAAAGTTCCTCCCTCTCAGTCCACAGACAATTGATGCTGTCAGTTATGGAACTTTTTTTTTTTTTTTTAATCAAGTGATGCAATACATCCCTGCTAGCAAAGCAGAATGGCTTATAGTAGCTACTAGTCCTAACTACTTAGTCCCTAAACCTCTGTCCTGGCCCATAGCCCTGCTATCACAAAAGCCAGAGTCAAAACGCTATTTCACTCAAAGTTTGTTTTAATTAAATTATGCCTAATCCATTTTTTCTATATCCTGGAAGGCATTATTTCAAGCACGTGTTTGGAACAGGCAGGAATATATTCATATTGTTTTGTTCTGTTTTCAAACAGAGGAAGAATGTTTTAAATAATTTAAAGTACTCTGAGTGACAGAAAAGAAGTACAGCCAGCAGGTCAAGGGAGGTGATTGTTCCCCTCTGCTCTGCTCTTCTGAGACCCCACCTGGGGCACTGCACTCAGCTCTGGAGCCCCCAGCACAAGAAGGACATGGAAGTATTAGAATGAGTCCAGAAGAAGGCCACAAAGATGATCAAGGGGCTGGAGTACCTTTCCTATGAAGAGAAAGTTGGGGTTGTTCAGCCTGGAGAAGAGAAGGCTCTGAGCAGGCATTACTGCATCCTTCCAGTAGCTAAAGGGGGACTACAGGAAAGCTGGGAAGGGACTCTTTATCACTGATGGGACAAGGGAGAATGGTTTTAAACTAAAAGAGGGCAGTCTGAGGATAGATATTAGGAAGAAAGTCTTTTCTATGAGGTTGGTGAGGCAACAGGTTATCCAGAGAAGTTGTGGATGCCCCATACCTGGAGGTGTTCAAGGCCATATTGGATGGCATTTTTAGCAACCTGGTCTGGTGGGAGGTGTCCCTGCCCATGGCAGTGGTGTTGGAATTAGATGATCTTTAAGGTCCCTTCCAACCTATACCATTCTGTGATTCTGTGATTTTGATATCTGACCACAGAAACGAGCAAGGTGACTACAGTTTAAATCAGTCCTCGAGCATAGTGTTTTTAAGTACTAGTTAATTGCTTTTTCAAATAAGTAAGAATTTTGTGTTCACAGTGATCTTAATCCACTTCTCAGAGACTCCCCAGAGAAGGGCTGGCAGAATGGACTTCAGTGCATCCAGCAAAATGTGGCTGCAGCTCAGGACTGCAAGTCCTACCAGGATAGCGTATTTTAGTAGGATATAAAAGCATTCTTCATTTTTAAAAGAATATATACAATACTTTATTTGGGGATGATGAAGGAAAAAAGGTATAAATCAGCTGCGATAAACCTCCCATGTCCTTGCTGAAATCAAGGCATGTGACCTTATCTTTATTAGTGTATCTATTATGGTGCCAAACCAAAAAAATACAGACTATGAAATAGTCCATAAGATAGCATGCAATGTCAGAAGAGAATGGGCCTATCTGCTGGAGTTCTGCACAGATCATTTGCTGAGTTCAGCAGTGAGGAAACAGTATATGGTTGATCAGTTCTGGCCACTTAAGGAACTATAGCAGAAAAGCCTGGGAACTACTCTGGATGAATGCAAGGTGCTTAATTCATTTGGGTGACATAAATTAGAACACTTTAAAACAAGGCAGTTGTATTTAAGACAGTATATTTCATCTCATATTTATCACCATCGTCATCATCATCTGGGAAATATTTTGACCAAATAGTTGAAGTAAATTGACCATGCAGCTTCAAGCAGTACAGACAGGTCAACTTCTTGATGTAACTTTGCAAAATTTAGGTTCTGGAGTAAATTTGCTGGCTGTTTGCTTTTAGCAGCTTGTCCCTTTATTAATTATTATTATTATTATCATTATCATTATATTAATATTAATTATTATTATTGTTTCAGTGTTATTATGATTAATAATAACAACATAAATAAGAACATAATAATAATAATAATATATAAATATTATTATTATTATTATATTTTTATATTATTATTATTATTACTATTACATGAGCTAACCTCTTCTACTGGTAAACTGCTCTAACTAATCTGCAACAGCTCAACTTCTTCCCCTGCCTCATCAGTAACATGGCACCAAAATGGCATGTCCTATTAAGGAAATATTCAAACCTGAAGTAAACTGCATCTTCCATTGCTTCTAATGGGTTTTGGATAGTATCCTAAAGCTCCTGCTCTCAAATATATAGATGTTTTGGTAAAAAGTTATCATATCTATCTGTTGACTTCAGAATTGGTGCAGAAGTAGTACATTTGAGCATTACTTAACTGCTGTAATCCATATGATAAATTGTTCAATAGCACCATTTAAGTGCACATACAAACAGAAAGTTAGAAAAGCTCTGTATCATTCAGGATGTACTAGGATACTGTATGCTTCCTAGAGCTGAACTGGGTTAAAGGGACAAAGGTCCCACTGTGCTTCATCACAGTGTAGCTTGGACACGTGGATGTAACTGCATAAGTTACCAATCTTTAATTTGTCAGAGTGGTCCAGTTCAATGTAGCCTGTTTTAAAGCTGTCTTATTTTGATAGAAGTGGGTGAGAGAGCAACAAAATGAAATGGGTGAGAGAGCAACAATCTATGTTGGTATGCTGGCAGATCTAAAAGCATGCAAAGCCTCTGGGAAGTGTCGAGGAATAGGGTCAAGAACTACTTTGCTCCCAAATACAGCTTCTAAAATCAGGGAAAACAGACTTTCTCACTTAACATCTTTCCGTGCAGATGACAGTATGACTTGTGATAGGGTGATAAAGAATTCCAGGGAAATTTTGACCTTCCACAGATCTGAGAATTTAATGATCTCATCTGACATAACTTCAGCAGCAATAGTACAGAGATACATCAAACTCAGAAAGACAAGATGCAGTCAAGGAGATACAAATCCACCCTGTAATATTTGTCATATTTGTAAACTTTGAGATGCACTAGGGAAAGAATATTAGTGGAACAATAATTTGAATAAAACAAAATTTAGAAGGGGAAAAAAGTAAATATGACCATTGCCTAGGAAAACACAAGAAAAAGAGGTCCTCCCACTTGTGATGCTTGTGTCTCCTCCAAGATGGAAATGTTCAGCAGAATACTACATCAAACAGATGAAGACAGAAGTCTCAAAAGATTAATTGCGCTTAATACAACAGAGTGCTTAATGATTAGGGGGGAAAGGTGCATCAATGCTTTCACAATTCAGAATTACCAGGTCTTCATTCAATTCCCACTGTCTGCTGTGTTCATTGGTGAGCCAGGACAGAATTAGTATCCTTCAGCTATATGTTTCCAATAAATAAATTTCCCATTGCCTAAGGGAAGTACACTGAGCTGTAAACCACAATAATGTATTCTGTTCTTATCTTTCCTGGCAGCTGTTTATATCTCTATGCAGAGGTTTGTTGAGGATAATTCAGGGTTAAAAGAATGATTGCCATTGACAACATTAGTACTGGATAGCTGTGTTGCATTAGCAAAATAGTACCCATTGTCCCTTTTTTTATTAAAATCTGAACTAAGAATTGTTCTCATAACTGTTCTCATCTCTTCTGAATTTGAACTATACATCCAGTAGTTTCATTTAAATAGTACAATGAATGTGTCCAGTGTATGGAGTGTTTAGTAAGATCATAAGTTAACACTTCTTGGCCAGATAGGAGTTACACCATTGTAATAACTCTACAGTAGTCTTTAGTTTGACAGACATTTGCCATTCTATTATTTAAACTGTTGCAAGCTACACAGGGATTTCTTCAGGTTATGCATAAAACAGTTCAGATCTTTTATTTATTTATTTATTTACTTATTTTACATGCTAGGTTAGTTTTCAAGCTAAGAAAACATCCTAAATAAAATAAAATGCAGCTTATACTTAAAAGGAAAAAAAAAATAAAGTTAGTTTTAGTCTAAGCCCTACTCAAGCTATCACAGTAACTAAAACTGTGGTCATTCTCAGAAGCATCATTTCACTTTGGTGATCAAAGGAGGAGGACTTGCCTAGGATGGCTTTTGGTACCAGCTGAATTAGTGTTTTTGGTTGGATGGTTGTGCCCAAATCTTTAACCAAGGTCATTTGAAATAATTACTTGTGCATGGTGAGGAGAAACAAGTGTAGATTTTCGCTGCTCTCTTCAATTCTGTGGCTTAAGGTACAAACTGACAGCAGAAATATGAGTAAATGTTGCCCAAATAGGGACTTAATCTCAAGGTGCTTGACAAAGGAAACATTTACTGCTTGGAGGAGGAGGGTAAAAGGGGAAATACAGCTCAAGGTTGAAGTAGAAATGATGCCAAGTCCCACATTATTCCCAGAATATTTCAGGTCCCTTCACATGCCTTGCCATAAAACTCATAAAAGCCCTGAACCGTCTTTTTTAGTATGTCTGATATAATAAACAGCACCATGAAAAGGTCTCACCAACTTTGATAAAAATGGCATTAGACACAGGATAATTGTTGAGAATCGTCTATTCTTCAGGTTTTGATACTTATGTAGTACATTGTTGAGCCTCTGTTAAAGGAAATAATTAAAGTTTGCTATGCTTTCTTAATAAGATCATAGTCAACATTACACCTCCTACTGCTAGGTAGACTTAGAAGGTATATAATTTTCAAAAGACTGTCTACATTTTGTAAATGCACATTACAATGGAAAAGTTACAATATTTATAAGCTATAATAGCTTATAAATAGGCACTTAGCATATGAGATTTAATGTTGCACAAGGGCTTCTATTATGGTTCCAAATTCATGCATCTTCTATCATTATGACAATATATTCCTTACATATTGTAGGGTTAAACACAAAGTAGTAGGAACATTTAGCATATTAAGTCAAAACCTATTAAGAGGTGAATATATATTTATAAAAAACAAACAAACAAACAACAACAACAAAAAACACTAAACCCCACAAATAATCAAACAACAAACAAACAAACAACAAAACACACCATGTCATCCAGCCACTCTCAGCAAAAATTAGTATCATGTAGGAGTATATTGAGTTGCATTACTCAGTCTCATACTACAATTTAGACAGAATAAATAACAAGAATAGTTTTTGGTGAAACTTTTCAATTCTAAACTTTTGAATAAATCATTAAAAAAAACTCAATGTTCACTTTAAAAAGAACAAAAACATTGTACGCTTAGGAATTGCAATTTAGCATCTCTAAAAGTTCAGCAGTTTATTCATGGAAATGAAAATTCTTTGACATGATAATGATTCCTACTACTGAGGCAGTGAACAGGGTTGCTGGTTTTTCATCCTGCAGTACAAAGTGCTGATTAACTTGAAATAAAAAGCACAGAGATTTAATCCACTGAAAGTAACAGCGTGAATGCTCTTAATCCATTCATTCTATTCAGTAGTTTTATGAGCAGCTCTCTGTACTCCAGTGCATCTTGTAGGAGCTGTAAGACATTTTTTACACTTCATTTACGTAACGGAGGTGATGCGATTTTAGGATATGACAATTCAGGGAATCTCTCTGTATGCAAGTAGAATTCTAATTGAGGACATGAAGTTTCTGCATCATTAAATGTCTCAGTATATGCCATCAAGGCCATGTCATGGGTCTTCTAGACCAGGAACAGTAAAGCTTTGATAGCTCCCATTAGAATGGCAGCACTTTAGGACAACAGATTGCTGAAGTCTAGGGAAAACTTTTCAGCCAAGTCAGGGCAGAAAAGGAGCTTGGAACAGTAGAATTTCACCAGAAGCAAAATACAATGCTAAATTCTTATTATATAGCAGCCCTTTAGAAAGTATTCCACGATGCTACAAAACCCTTTTTCCCTGGAAGAATTGTATTAATTTCCCTAAAGAATACGTACTCTTAACCACTAATGACCTCCTCCAAAATCAGATAATGACTTGGTTTGATAAAGAGTGCATAAGTATACAGCATAAATTCTGAACTGCTTTTGTTTCATCATACTGGCCGTTTTACAGCAGATTACTGAACAGTGTACAGACACGCTGATATCCACCTGACTAGTTGACTATGCCAGTGATATGAGTATTCTACTGCAACATGTTGCGGTGTATTGCATTCAAAGTTTTTCAAGACATAAATGAGAATCAGCTTACAATTTATACTTTACTTGGTTGGTAAAAGTTAATCTCTCACGATATTTTAATGTGTGGTAAATTATAAGGTAATTTATATATAACAAGCTAATGCCTTTAAATGAAAGCTTCTGGTAGGTGAAAAATTTCAGATCACAGAATCACAGAATTGTCTAGGTTGGAAGAGACCTCAAGATCATTGAGTCCAACCTCTGACCTAAGACTAACAAGTCATCCACTAAACCATATCACTAAGTTCAACATCTAAACATCTTTTAAAGACCTCCAGGGGTGGTGACTCCACCACTTCCCTGGGCAGCCCGTTCCAATGCCTCACAAGACTCTCAGTAAAGAAATTCTTCCTAATATCCAACCTAAAACACCCCTGGTGCAACTTGAGCCCATTCCTCCTCGTCCTGTCACCAGGCACATGGAAGAATAGTCCAATCCCCACCTCTCCACAGCCTCCTTTAATGTACTTATAAAGAGTGATAAGGTCGCCCCTGAGCCTCCTTTTCTCCAGGCTGAACAAACCCAGCTCCCTCAGTTGCTCCTCGTAGGACTTGTTATCCAGACCCCTCACCAGCTTCGTTGCCCTTCTCTAGACTCACTCGAGCACCTCGATGTCCTTCTTGTAGCGAGGGGTCCAAAACTGAACACAGTATTTGAGGTGTGGCCTCACCAGAGCCGAGTACAGAGGGACGATCACTTCCCTAGCCCTGCTGGCCACACTGCTTCTTATGCAAGCCAGGATGCTGTTGGCCTTCTTGGCCACCTGAGCACACTGCTGGCTCATATTCGTCTGACTGTCCACCAATACTCCCAGGTCCTTCTCCACTTGGCAGCTTTCTAACCACTCATCTCCCAGCTGGTAGCTCCGCTTGGGGTTATTGCACCCCAGGTGCAGGACCCAGCACTTGGCCTTGTTGAACTTCATACAGTTGACCTCAGATGTCCATGATATCTCCCTGAAATGCAATGCAGCTGATGCTGTGCAAGATTGCCAACTGCAGTCAAGGAGCAATCCAGCAAAACATTTATTACATATACAGCCATTATTGCCCTGGTCAGAATATAATTTGCTTACAGTAGCTAAACACTTCAGGAAAGAAGTACCAAAATATAGCATCACAGAAATGCACAGGTGTTTCAGTTTTTCTGAAGCAGGTTTTTCAGTTACAACACTGGAGCATGTCAAAAATAAAAAAGCAAACAAATCAGTTTGCATCCACTGACTTTATTGAGATATGGAATTCTTATATGCATAAAACTGTGGTTTGCAACTGCAACTGACAAACTTAAAAAAATAAAAAATAAAAAGGCAAAACAAAATAAAATAAAATATTCCTCTGCTCTTCTGAACTCTTATTTATAGCACCTGGTGCCTGTCCGCTTCTTGTTGAGTTCACGTTCCCCCCTTTCTTTGCCTTGCTTTGCCTTGCCTTTTGTCCACAACTTAAAGAAACCGTGCTGTATATCCCTCTTTTCCTGCTCCACAAATGTGTCTGACCTGAACTGATCTCCAAGATTTATTTTACTGATATCATATCATAGCTTTTGAGTACTGGCACCTGGAAACTGGGAGAGGATGATGGATCAGTTCAAACACATAGCAGCAAAGACAGCACACTGTGAAGACCCTGCTAGCTTTTTGAAACAGGATGCAAATTCCCAGAATTTGAGATAAAGTGATAACTGGTTTACAGAACTTTAAACTGATTATAATTCATGAAAGTAATTGTGCTAAAACAATCTAATATTGGAGATTAATCAAGTGGATATTTTTTTCAGGTGCAATGCTGTGAGGACCAAGATATATTCCAACTAAGGGCAACAGAGAAAATAAATTCTTTGAATACACTTTTGTACATTTCATTTCCTCTATAGTTGAAGAAAAACTGTACTGGTTTATGAAGCTTCTGGTGGTTGCTGCTTAAAAATGCATGTAGGAAGCCACACCAGCTATTGAAACACAATAAAATAAAAGCTTTCTTCTGGAGAAAGGTTATATTAGACAGAGCGGTTTTATCACGGGAGAGAAAGGGAGGGTGATTTTGCTTTAAATTAACCATGCACCCAAAAGGAAATAAGATTAGTGTCAAATAGACTAAGGTGGATTAAAAACAAAACCTGGAACTCCACATATTTCTGTAGAAATAACAATGGAAACATATATTTTACCTTTTAACTTACTTTTTTACCTTTTAACTTACCTTTTAAACTTACCCAATGTAAGATTCTATATTCATGCAAAATTAATTTTCCCTCATCAAAAATCGGGTATTCAAAAGTTAAATTCAAACTTTCAAAGTCCTATCTCTTGTGCATATGAATTTTTTATGTAACTTTTAATTACATAATGATATACTACCCTTTACTCAGGTCTTTCTTTATTAAGGGAGTGTTATTTTTAAATCAGTTCAATATTTTGAACTGTCTCAAGATTATAATTACCATAGAAAGAGTCTTTTCCCTAGAAAGAACATAATGAAAGAGAAACTACAAGAACCACAAGGAGAGCTACAGCTTAGCAGAGTGTCAGATATGCACCTGCAGCAGAAATCATGCTGGCATTTTTCTCTCACAGACATACTGATTTTCAAAGAAATGTATTGATAAAATGTCATACTGCACTTTGAACTTTGAACTACACTTCAGAGTTCATTTGTAAGGAAATACCAAATGAAATTTTGTTGAAGAAAGTCCTAAATTTTGAAGAGTAGAAATATGAGTAGAAGATATTCTTAGGTACACTGGCTTCAGGTTCATTTATTTGCACTAATTGCTTCACTTTTTTTTTTTTTTTTTTTTTCCATTATGATTCTCTCATAAAATCTAGATGTATTTTACAGAAAATGATCTTTCAAAGTTTATATCATATATTCACACTTGATAGAAAGAAAGATTCTTCAAAGCATATAAATTCTATAAAAAAGCAAACTTTTTGGATGATTCTTCAAATGGATAGGCTTCAACATAGAAACTATTTAATCTATTCTTATATTGAAATTTTGATTGATATTGAAATCTCTCCATTTTATTTGGGATATTCTAAGTTAATGGTGGTTTCTGAAAGTGCCTTCAATTACTGATGTGAATGTGAGAAATAGTGATAGGAAGTTCACTTTTTATTCTTTTTTATTTATTTTATTTTATTTTATTTTATTTTATTTTATTTTATTTTATTTTATTTTATTTTATTTAACTTAGCATATTAAAAAGCTTTTTCCACTAAACTTGCAAGTATTAGGATTAAGGGTATTTTATTAAGGTATATATTATTAAGGTATATGTTCTCTGGACCCACCTGTGGACTTCAGATACTGAAATAGGAAAGTATTTTACAACTGTAGTAGAAGAGAAATCCTGCAAATAATGTCAGAGAAAGGGATAGTGTAGGAAGAGACTGTAATTTGTCTCTCCCTCAAGAATTAACAGTAAATGTCATCCTTGCCTTGGAAATAAAAGAAAAATATAAAAATGACTTTACTTGAATAAGGCAATTACTATAATTGAAAGTTATATGGAGAATATATGTTTTGTTCAGCAAGCACTCACAGCCAAGGCATTTGACAGAAGTAATTTTCCTTCAGTATCTGGTCCTTGATTCTCAGAAATCTGCACTTGGTCAGTATCTCCACAAAGACACCACAGGTTCTAATCAGTTTGTGCAGGAATCCCCTCGGGTAACATTTTCCCACAAAATGGTTCTTTAGTTCCAAAACAAAACCTTCATAATCCTCTGAGGTCATGGAAACATAAAGCAAAGCCAAAAGCTCAACTTCATGGGACTCTTTTTCTCTCTTAGGGGCTAATTAGCTATTTTATTTAAATCCCACAGTGAGAAGGTTGCTAATGTTTGACTTCAAAGTTTTCCGATTCTAAATTGTAATTAAAGAGGAACTCCTTCTTCCAATCTGAGAAGAGTTGAATTAACACTTCTGCTTCCTCTCCTTCCCTGTTTCCAGAAGAATTGATTTGCAGGAATCCCTGCCTCCCATTCAGCTTCCTGAACAGTGCTTGGGAAGGTCAGGCTACTCTGAGTAACAGCTTTTAGTTTTTATCCTTTTTAATAGTATCGGATATAGGTTTTAAGTACTGGTGCAGAACAACAAAGTGGAAATACAGCAAAAACATGTGTGTATGAAGAATATAACACTATCAATGGCAAAAGGAGAACACGTAAGAACATACAGCCTGAATTTTTATTAAAGCTTCATTAAAAATGTCATACATAAATATTTCCAAGATACTCTCTAGGAGGTACCAACAGCTATAAATACTAGCTTAACCCCACAGTTAGCATCATCCTGATAAAATATTTTGATTTACAATTGAAAACAAAAAACTTATTTAGATAGCATGGATAGAACATAGCATTTTCCCAAAATACAATTTTAGTGAATTTGAACACTAGGTAGAAGAACAACCCTTTTTAATGTGGATACTTGATTAAAGATTCCATTATATTTTGTGAAAGAAAAACTAAATTGGTATTAGATTTTTTAAATTACAACAAATTATAGCAAGTGGGCTTTCTAGTTACCATGGTTACAGGTCCCAACAGACACTTCTGTTCTTAAAGAATACTCTCCCATGCCCAAGATAGCAACAGTCTTTTAAAAATGTTATCTAGACTACAGCAACAGACAATTTATAGCACATTTATACAGATATGCAAATTATAAGAGCTTTTGTTAATGAGAATGCCACTTGGGTACAAGCACTGGCATCCATATGCTGAGAATGACAGCTGCTGGAAATTATAGGTCTTAATTCTAAATAAACCATGAATACTCTAAAAATAAACTCCACAGCATTTTAGTTTGACAAATATGAAAAATATTTACTGGAATTACTTATCTAACATAACTAATGAAAAAGAATCCAAGACAATGATTTTTCTCATGCTGTCATTTTCGAGTATAGTGTTCACTTCTATCAGATGCCTACTCCTTATTTTGTGCTAATCTACACAGTTCTTCTGTAATCCTTTTAACCATAAAAGTATGCCCCTTTGCTCATTTACAGCTGTGTTCTGAGCAATTTGACCTATGTATTACACGGGACTATTCTTTACATCTTGTTTATCTACTAGAGTTCTCATACAGACTTACAGGAAAGGAATTTAGTGCAATCAGGAAGAAACAAACAAACAAACAAACAAAAACCTCACCTAATTTAAAGAGAAGGTTGTTCATATGTACATGTATTTCACTTCAAGATAATCACACATGCTTTCAGAAAATCTCTAGCTAATGCAACAAACAGGTCAGAAGCCAATCTCATTAAATAGACTTGAAACTTCACCTATAATACCCAAATATACTCACAGTTATCAGTTTCAACAAATTTTCCATTCAGTTGTAATTACCAGATCTACTCTGAGAGGATAAAATTTTCAGATTTCTAGAAACAACTGTTTGAAATCACTGCAATAATAAAGGTGAGTGCCTAGACTGAAACTGCTATTTTTTGGGCTCTTTTGTCAGGATGTTGGGAGACTACTGCCAGTATTACCATGTGCAACTTTCTTGATGTCAATATTGACCAGGTTTAAGCTACCAGAGGCTTTCTCTGGCACACAGTGAAAGCAAGGAGAATTAGGTAGCTAAATACTATTTAAATCATGGTTCTTTCATTTCATTTCATTGTTATTACTAGTGTGGTAAATTTGATTCCAAAATATGTTATCCTTGCAACTGTATAAGGAAAAAACTTGCGCATCAACTATCCGGAATGCATTATAATGCAGACATGAAAATCTATGTGAGATTTACAGAGATGTTATATGATTACACAAATGATGTTATGAACAAATAATAAGAAAATTATGTAGAATGTTTCCCTGCTAAAATGTCCACTATTATCTTTTTCAGTATCCTTATGATGCAAATTATTGTCTCTTTCCATCAGACTTCTACAACTAAAACATATTACCATGTCATACAGCTACTATAAAGTCCTAATTATTTTCAATGAGCCAGTATTTTTACTAATAATAGATTATGTTAATCTAATCTTAACCTACAAATATATTTATGTTGTTTCTAATGAATATAAAACTAAACATAGTGTTGCAAAGTTAGAAAAGCAGACAAAATATTCAGGTAAATATTAATTCATGAATCCATGAAGTTAGTAGATCATCTGCTAAGAACTCAAGAGTTTGACAAGGAAGTAAAACAATGTGGGCAGCAACTACTTGCTGTAATCCTACTCAGGCAGATGCATTTCCAGGTGTGGGAGAGCAGTCATTGTTTCATGCTCATTTAACAAAACACCTATCTCAATTGCTGTTTAAGTACCCCAGATTCATCCAGGTCCACACAAACAGAGTCCACTTTCTAACTCAGCGTGGATGCATTTTTCAATCTCCCCCTTTCAGCAAGACTGTGCATAGCCAGGCAGGGAGAGGTCAAGGGCCAGTAGACCAAAAGAAGAATAAGGAAACATAATTCCAACAAAGTATTCAGTGCTGAGTTCATTCCTGACTGCCATTACAGTGCTATATCTTTGTCTAAAGCAGTCCTAAGTAGACTATGGTCCTGTTCACAGGACTGACCTGGGACCTCAGTAGTGCCCATTCTAAGTGACCTGGACATAAGGAGAGGCTTTCCCCTTTCAGCGAGCTATCCATCATGACTTCTGCACTTGTAACTCACACTGGCATGTCACACATGACACATCACACATGACCTGATGAGTTCACAGAATCACAGAATCACAGAACTGTAGGGGTTGGAAGGGACCTCACAAGATCATCAGGTCCAACCACCCTGCCAAAGCAGGTTCCCCAAAGCAGGCTGCCCAGGTAGGCATCCAGACAGGCCTTGAATATCTCCAGAGAAGGAGACTCCACAACCTCCCTAGGCAGCCCGTTCCAATGCTCCGTCACCCTCACTGTGAAGAAGTTCTTTCACATGTCAGTGTGGAACTTCCTGTGCTCTAACTTGTAGCCATTGCCCCTTGTCCTATCCCCACAAACCACTGAGAAGAGGTTGCCTACATTCTTCTGTCCCCCACCCCTCAGATATTTATATACACTGAGGAGATCCCCTCTCAGTCTTCTCTTCTCCGGGCTGAACAGACCCAGGTCTCTCAGCCTTTCTTCATAGGGAAAATGCTCCAGGCCCCGTATCATCTTTGTGGCCCTCCACTGGACTCTTTCCAGGAGAACCCTGTCTTTCTTGTACCAGGGAGCCCAGAACTGGACACAGTACTCCAGGTGAGGCCTGACCAGGGCAGAGTAGATGGGGAGGATCACTTCCCTCGACCTGCTGGCCACGCTCCTTTTAATGCACGCCAGGATCCCATTAGCCCTCTTGGCCATGAGGGCACAGTGCTGGCTCATGGTCAACCTGTTGTCCACCAGGACCCCAAGGTTCTTCTCCTCAGAGCTCCTCTCCAGCAGGTCGTCCCCCAGCCTGTACTGATACTTTGGGTTGTTCCTTCCCAGCTGCAGGACTCTACACTTGCTCTTATTAAATCTCATTTGGTTTCTTCCTGTCCATCTCTCCAGCCGGTCCAGGTCTTGCTGAATGGCAGCACAGCCTTCTGGCATGTCAGCCACTCCTCCCAGCTTTGTGTCATTGGTGTACTTGCTGAGGGCAGGCACTAATTCCTCATCAAGGTCGTCGATGAAGATATTGAACAAGACCGGACCCAGCACCGACCCCTGGGGAACACTGCTAGTCACAGGCCTCCAGCCAGACTCTGCTCTGCTAATCACCACCCTCTGAGCTCGGCCAGACAGCCAGTTCTCAACCCACCTTGCCATCCACTCATCTATCCCACACTTTCTCAGCTTTGCTAGTAGGATGTCATGGGAGACAGTATTGAAAGCCTTGCTAAAGTCAAGGTAGATGACATCCACCGCTCTCCCCCCATCTACCCAGCTGGTGATGCCATCATAGAAGGCAATGAGGTTGGTCGAGTACGACTACCCTTTGGCGAATCCATGCTGACTACTCCTCATAACCTTCTTCTCTTCCAATTGCTTGGAGATGGCATCCAGAACAAGCTGCTCCAATACCTTCCCAAAGACAGAGGTGAGACTGACTGGCCTGTAGTTTCCTGGATCCTCCTTCCTGCCCTTCTTGAAGACCAGAGTGACATTGGCTGTCCTCCAGTCTTCAGGCACCTCACCCATTCTCCAGGACCTTTCAAAGATGATAGAGAGCGGTTCAGCGATCACATCTGTCAGCTCCCTTAGCACACACAGATGCATCCCATTGGGAGCCATGGATTTGTGTGCGTTGATCCCACTCAGACGCTCCTGAACCACTCCCACATCCAACAGGGGGGAGCCCTCCATTTCCCAGACCCTTTGTCCTATTGTCAGGGGCGAGGAGTCCCAGGGGAGTGTCCTTGGAGCAAAGACTGAAGCAAAGAAAGCATTCAGTATCTCTGCCTTCTCAGCGTCTCCCGTGACCAGGACACCCCCCTCATTCAGGAAGGGACCCACATTATCCCTTGTCTTCCTCTTGCTGTTTACATACTTGAAAATAAAAACCTTCTTATTATCCTTTATCTCTTTCACAAGCCTCATCTCTAGGTGGGCTTTAACCTTCCTTGCTGCGTCCCTGCAGGCCCTGACTACACATCTATACTCCTCCCAAGAGGACAGGCCCTTTTTCCACATTTCATAGACCATCCTCTTCCTTTTGATCTTACTGATGAGCTCCTTGCTCAACCATGTGGGTTTCCTGCCCCCCTTCCCTGATTTCCTATTCCTCGGAATGCACCAACCCTGAGCATGGAAGAAGTGCTGCTTAAATGTAGCCCAGCTCTCACAAGCACCCTTGCCTTCTGGCAACCTATCCCATGAGAGCAAGTCCCGGAAGAGGTCGAAGTTGGTTCTTCGGAAGTCCAGGGCAGCAATCCTGCTTTTAGCCTTACTTCCTTTGCCTACTTCCATCTGGGCTGCATCTCAAGCTGCCCCCAACCTTCACATCCCTAACAAGGCCATCCTTGTTGGTAAGAACCAGGTCCAGGAGCACCCCCCGCTTCATCGGCTCCTCCATCACCTGCATCAGAAAATTGTCCTCAACGCATTGTAGGAACCGTTTGGGCTGCTCGCGCCTGTCTGAGTTGCTTATTCAGCAGATGTCTGGGTAATTGAAGTCCCCCATGAGGACCAGCGCTCGTGATCGTGAGGCTACTAGCAGCTGCTCGTAGAAGGCCTCATCGACTTTCTCCTCCTGATCTGGAGACTGTAGTAGACCCCCCCCACCATGTCTCCCATACCAGCCCACCCCTTAATTCTTACCCACAAGCTCTCCACTTGTCCTTCACCCTCCCCCAGCTGGAGCTGGGTACACTCTAATTGCTCCCTCACATAAAGGGCAACCCCACTCCCTTGCTTCCCCAGCCTGTCTTTCCTAAAGAGAACATAGCCCTCCATGACAGCGTTCCAGTCATGCAAGCTGTCCCACCATGTCTCAGTGATCGCAACGAGATCATGGCCCCGCGACCGAACACAGATCTCGAGCTCATCCTGTTTATTTCCCATGCTCTATGCATTGGTGTACAGGCATTTTAGGGAAGTATCAGGTGCAGTTACCCCTGGGGGGATGCAAGAAGAAAATACTGGATGGGGGATTGGGAAGGCTACATTCTCTGAGGAGCCCTCAGACAATCCTATGGGAGAGCTCAGAAGTTTTTCCCTGTCTTCAACAGTGACAGCAGTGACGACTTCCCCCTGCCCTTCTCTGGGGGAAGTCGTCACTGCTGTCACTGTTGAAGAGTTCAATCTTTCTTGACATGAATAGCGCCGAGAGTCCAGGTTGCCCTTCCTCTTAGGTGGGATTTTTTGCTATTAGACATTGAGGGAGTTAAAAGGTAGTTATAGTAAAGCAGTAAGTGTGGGAACAAATCCCCTAGCTATGCATCCACAGGAGAAGGTTCTGCAAAATAAAGGTCAAGTAGATGTGCACCAAACATTGACTATTTATCTATCTAGTTATACATCCAACTTTAAAAAGACTGAATTGCCTCTTCCCATTGCCTGGAATGCATGAACTGCATGTCTTCAGGGGTGGAAATGTCTCTTAATTCATCTGATAGATGGCTTTCTATCAGGTTAGTTTTCTGCCTTGTTTTCTTGGCTGTTCCTCTGGAGTTACTATTTATATGACTTGCAAGCTGCATCTGTGATACTTTTGTGCTTGTCATTTTGTACTTTAGCTTTCTAGAAACCACGTAATAATTACCAACCAGAAACTTTGGTCAAAGATTACAAAGGAGTGATCATGCTTCCACTGTAAATGTTGCTGGGGATTTTTTATCACCAATTACCATTAATTGCTACAATCATTAATGCTTTAGTTTTAGGCTGAGGATGTGTCTTTCTAGAGTTCAGGTGCATACACATTATCTTTGAATGTACATCAAAATCACAGAAATACAGAATCACAGAACGTTTGAGAGTGGAAGGAACCTCTAGAGGTCACCTGGTTCAACCCCCCCAGTCAAGCATATCCAACTACAACAGGTTGCCCATGAGCAATTATGCAGCTCACCTCCCAGTTACATGAATTTGGTAGTAATATATCAGAAAACGGTGGGGCATATATATATATATATAAAGGGTGGAAACAAGGTCACCTTATTATGAAGTGAAATAAATGCTCTAAAATGTCAAACATCTGTAAAATGCCTGTCAGTTGCATTTATATTTATTCCATCCTGGAGTCCAGCAAAACAGAACTTTTAGGTTCTTTCAGAACTTTTGGGTTCTTGTTTTGTTTTGTTTTATTATAATTTTCAGTTTAAAACTGGTTGTTGCTTTTTTTTTTTTTTTCTTTTTTTCTTTTTAAAACTGTTCATAAGGTCTTTCATAAGGAAGCAAAACAGCAATATATATTCAGGTGAAACATGAAAACATGAATAAAGTTATTCAAATTTCTATTACATGCTTGATTTGAGGAGAATAAGTACTTTACAAGGTAATTCATGGTAACAAGTCCAAGCCAAAATTCTCCAAGGCTCTATCTAGACTAAGATACAGCTGTCTGCTCTGATCTTGGTCCCCTCTTTCTTCCTAATTGGAGAAACTGTGGATCTGGATAAATTATCATGAATCCTTTATGGCTGATGAAACCATGTTTTCTGTCTTTGAAAATAGGTGGCTGATATTCAGTTTGATGCCACCTGGACTGGGAGTCAAGATACAGGAAGGACGCATACGTGGACCCTGTGGCTGGGACACAAAGCTTTATGAACCTCTTATACCAGCTGTACAAACAAAGCGAAGGCAGGCTAAACCAACTGTAAATACTGCCACAAGGAGGACCAAAATCCATTGAAAAGGAAAATATATTGTGATATTCAATTGAGACAGCAAAGGCAGAGTTCATAGGAAGACTATAGACCTCTTATTTGTACTGTAGACAGGGTTACTGACTAATTTTCCTGCTGCCAAAAATTTTCCCCAAAGTACTACAAAAATAAAATAAATATAGCTAGTATCTCAGACCTGAGGACATTTAGTTTTTCCCTATTAATTTCACAACATTATACATATATTAAAGATTTAAGTGTTCATTGAAAACTGTGCACAAATTCAGTGGGTTTAATGAATAAAACCTATTAGGCTGGAAAGGGCTGCCTGGCAATACTTCCCTGTCATCACTGATGATCTTCCCTGACATGAACAGAGTTTCATGTGGTATAACTGCCCTGTGAGGAGTAGAGAGCTTCTTAAAGGGTGGTCCAGGCACCACACTGTCAATAACTGGATGATATTTTTGGGCTACAGACAGTCATTTTATTCCTCAGGGGAAAAAAAATAAATAAAAAAAAAATATATATATATATATATGCATATGTATATGCATGTCTAGATATATATACAAATATATATTTATTTCTAATATGTAATATGTTATGCTGTTTATTCATAATTTAATTCAGTTCAGAATGAGAAAAAACATATTAAATAAATGAAAATTTAAATAATTAGCATATTTTATCATACATTTAAGCTATTTCATATATATATGAAGTTAGACTTTTAAGAAGTAGGTTTAATTTTAAAACAATGTCTTATGCCATCTTCCTGTCTTTATCTGTCAACCCCCAAATAACTTTTGAGCTGGTGGGTCAGTTTCAGGTAGATATAGGAAAGGAATAAAACTGACTTCCTACAAGATTTTATAAAATTGGAAACCAGATAAAAGGGAGGGAAACAGATAACTGTGGACACAGCTACATCCTGAGATACAGTTTCTCAAGAGGAAGGTAGGCAGAACGTAACAGCTACACGTCCCATCTGAAGACAGCTGGGCCAGGCAATCTGCAAATATCTAGTTGCAGACTAATGACAAAACGCTTTATCTGCAGGGGTGTCACAGACAGACACAGGAAGGAACAGATGTTATTGCTATGGAAGACAGGTCTTGGAGATTAAAGGACAAAAGTCTGGTGGAAACAAGGCTCTCTCATTAGTTCTACAGCTGATAGAAAAACTAGTATTATACTTAAATTCACTAGTATACACTGCCTTCATAGATGTCTGAGTAGAATCCTTTCAATTCCATCATATAGGTGATGTGTATGCATTGACGGATATTCCTGATTAATGTGACAGCTTATTTACTTATTTCTGCATGACATCCAGAGAAGGATGGAGGATGTTCTCACAAGCTGTGGGTTTCTATACAGTTCTCATTCAAAGGACACACTGGGCTACAGAAGGACCTGGGTAGGCACCAGGAGATGTTGTCACTTGCAACATTCACCAAACAAAAATACCCCAACCCCTTTCACCTTCAGCTATACATGGTGCAGATTGTATTGAATGAACCTCCAACACGTAACAAGGAACTGGACACTAAATTTCATTTCTCTTTAGGGTACAGACATGAAGAACTCCAGCTCTTACTATTTCCCAAAACACCAAAACCTGGCTTCACTGGAGGTTCTTGGACAAGGATAAATCCTGCCTCATATTTATTTGTAGACAGTCACAATACAATGAACTGCTGCACTTGCAGTGCAACCAATAATAGATAGCTAAATTCCTTTAATTATATTGTAAGAACTTGCCTTCTACAAGACAGGCAGGAAGCCCTTTTCAATAAATTCTTCTTTCTCGAAAAAGAGAGAGAATACTTGCATTCCGTCAGGTAAATTAAACTTTTTATAATTTCACTGAAGAAATCTAGAATAATGGTATGACTTGTCGGACAGAAGCTGAAAGATGTTAACACCTAAATGTTCAACAGCAGTAAAATCAGTGAAACTATGTGAACTATTTAAATACTTTCCCTTTCCAGTACACATTTGATGTAAGGTTATTGAAAAACACTAGCATATATATGGGTGTGTATTTATTCATATATATAACTTTTCAATATAAATGCTATAGGAAAAAATAATTATTTAATACACAATAAAATTATATTTTAAAATGTGGGGAGCTTGCATCCTTTCCTGTTCTTGGTAAGGAATTTTTATTATTTTAAGTGTTGCTGCACTACATCAGTATCAGGAGAGACCATTTACAGCTTTGCAGAAGAGGTTCTAGATCTTCTAACAGATTCCATGAACAAGAAAAAAAAAAGAAAAAAAAAAAAGTTTTTCACTCAGACCTTTCCATGACAGCATTTTATTTCCCTGCAGACTCTGGAATAAATTGACTGCTGACATCAAAGAATAAGTTTTGTTGACTGTGATGAGAAAATTGCCTGATTCTACACAAAGCCTTCATTTGACTCTTCATCATTTACTAAAAAATTTCCAGAGGTTTCCTAGCTTTGAAGAAGATTGGCCAGATTTTGTGATTAGGGTTGCATATAAAAGTGTGAGGGGAGCATTTTTTGGAATTTTCTCAATTTTGCATCAATTATTGTCCACTTAAGAGCTAAGAAGTAGTTGCCAGTTCAATTGTTTTATGAGACTCCACTTATTGTTGATAATAAAGTGGTCCTGGGTAGCTTCTTTTTATCTATTAGAAATCAAAATACATTACGAATAATGATAAGTAATTGCAGCTAATGAATCATGGCATTCCTTATTCCTACTATATCAACTCTATACATGTGCATGGTTTATAAGACATGAATTATCCTCATAAATAGGAAATAATATTAAATAGGGTGATGTCAGTATTTCAAAGAGCTTTTGTAGCATTTCAGCTTTTGACACAAGAGAATAATTTGGAATTAATGTTGTTTAACAACAAAGAAGGAGAGTACTGCTATTTTCTTCTTGCAGAGATGGACTTGCATCGTAAGTGAAACATTTTTTGCATAGTTATTTCTCATGTGTGTGGGCTACACATGAGAAATATTATTCAGACCTACACCAAGTTTTTTCATATCATTTAAAAAAATGTCCCTAGTTCTATAAAAATAGATTTTTGTGGATCTTTGCCAGATTTTCTTAAATATATTTCACGCCTATAAAAGTAGTCCTATAATAAATTTACACTTTTCCCATTGACAGTTTTAGCTAATATATAACCCATATGGTGGTGAATTAAAGATTAAAAACTGTAAAGCGTTCTTACTGTTGGGGATAACATAAGAAATCTCATAACAGACAGACAAGATAAAAATACATAACTTCTATACAGATGCTTTTCACACAAATTTTAGGTTACCAAAATCCAGCATATACATAGAGCTTCAGCATAGGAAAATCAGAACTATTGTATTAATCTACCCTAGTGTTTAGTACCCTCTCATTTATACATATGTACACAATAGAGAATCTAGAAAATATATGTAATTTTGCATATAATGTAAATTTGAGCATCATCAAAAACATCACAGTATTTTTGACAGATTGTTACTCTATTTTCTAATAAACTTTGGGTTTTTTAAAAAAAGTGGATCATTATTGGATCTGGTGAGCGTACTAAGAGAATATTTAATTTGATTTAATCTGAATCTCATTTTTATTAAGTGCTTGAGAAATAAAGACTAACTTTAAAAATATATATATTTTGAGATGAGAAATAGGAATAATTTGATCTACAGTTCTTCAAAGTTTTGATTTTGATATTTTCACTTTTTCAAATTCCTTTAATCAAAGAAATTTGTTAAATTTGATTCAAATTGTTTACATCAGTCTGAGAGATATGCCTCAATGTGACGTGATATGACAGAAAACTATTTCTCCTATAAAATATGTGGAAAATAGCTCTATGAAGTTATTCATGCTGAGCTTTGTGGGAATAGTTGTGTGATAAGAAAGCTTTAGTCATAATAGAGTACAAACATGATGGAAAAAACTAAATACGTTAATATGAAGTTTTTAAGGAACACAGGAAAATAACTGATGTTTGAAATCAAAAAGAGTATAAATAAGAATTATGTAAACCTTATTTGTACAAAAGTGTATAACACAATAAAAAGGTATTTAGATTTGTTCCTACATTTCACACATGATTTAGCAGCAATTTTTTTGAAAAAAAAAAAAAAAAATCAAAACCCTTAAGATCTATCCAGCTTTAAAGTCTTGTTTTATGAAAACCAATTGTATCCTTCAAACATCTACTATTTTTCCAAGGATCACTTTCCCAGGGCACTCTTCTGACAATAGCAGAACTACTTATGCAGTCCAGTTATGTATAAACTAAATGACGTCTTCATTTAATTTTCAAAGCACTGTGTAGACTATCCCTCTAATCTCTCTATATATTTTCATTTGTCACAGTTTTTGTCCCTGAACAACTTACGACACTTGCCTTGATACTAACTGTACTTTCAAACATAAAATGCCTTCAGACTTGCCTCTAGTGTCTAATAGGTGTTCCCTGTAACCATCCACAGAGATACCTCTTTAACCTCCTTTAAACACTTCCTTTAGATTTTTTGCTGCCTGACAGTGATTAAGTCTCTGATATGTTGGCAGTGCTGCCTCTTCAGCTGAGCAGCTCCATCTCTTCATATCAACCCACTTCCCCATCTGTCCATAGCAGTCTGCCATCTCTTATAACCTCTTTGAGCAAGGGCAATATTTTTGTGCTGTTTTTATACACTACTTGGTAGAAAAGGATTCTAATGTATGACCAAGAATGCACATTTTGATGAAATACTAATAGAACATATATTTAAGTGTTTTGCTGTATTGCAAAAGCTTCTGTTCCCTAACTAGAACAAATGTTCAGCACCACAGAAAAAAAATGAAAACAAGCCTGCCAGTAAAATATCACTCTGGGGGCTGTGGACTTGACAGAAAGCTGTGGTTAGTTTTGTATAAACCTGGGTACAACAGAAGAATTTTTATTTATTTATTTATTAAAGGTAGGGCTTGAACTACTTACTACCAGTAGATTCAGAAAAACTTCCGGACCTGACTTTTATCTCTCTGACACTATTAACACCCTGTCCTTTCCTAAGACATGCTAATCAGGACCTGTGAATGTTCCGGAGCTGACTGTTCTCTTACCATTGCTCCAGTTACTAGGATTTTCCTTGGTATAGGAGGAAATAGTACTGTGGCCACTCTGTATCCCACAAAGACGTTGGAGTAACGCTGAATACGCATGAGGATATGTCCTTCAAAATCCAAAGGGAAACAAAACATTTATCAGTCCTTCTTTATCATGAGTAGTGATTTGGAAGGGAACATGTAAATTCCTTCATAACCAGTAGGCAAGACAAAGGGCTGCAAATGTTTTCTTTCCAGACTCTGCTCTCATAACTCAGTATCAATAAGCACAAGTGATGGAATTAAAAGAAGATGCTAAATTTCTTCATTTATACTAAATAGAAAATTAGACAGAAGCACTGAATCTTTTTCATAATCCCAAGGAGAAGATATATTTTGCAATAGAAATGTGATCATTGAAGCATAACAAACGAAAGCCATGCATCTGAAAAGACATCTGTAATAACAGAACTGTGGCCAGCATTTCCAAGTGATTATATATATGAATTATATATAGATTATATATATATGAATTACTTAATCATTACATTTAAAGAGAGTATATTTTCTTTTTCAGTCTATAATGGCAAACAACAGAGGTGTCTTTGTGAACCAGACCTGAGCTATTAATCCAGGGAAATGAGAATTCTGAATAGGAGAACAGGATACATCACATCCTTGTCTATATGGGAAAAGGAAACAAGGGAATTCTCATAATGGGCAGAGATTTGAAATCTCCTGTTTAGAGAAGCTTGGTTGTAAAACAAGTTTCTGCCAAAGGTTATAATGACCTCTGTATAGTGTTAATCTTTATTTTCTCCAGTAATCCCAATAATTTCAGTAAATATTTTGTTTTAATAATATATATTTTTAATAATTATTTTCTCTAGTAATTCCAATAATTTCCCTGAGATTTTCTTCAAGTTTGTATTAAACAAGACATATATATATATATATATATATATGGTGTATATATATATACCAGCTAGATGAGCTAGACCAAAGTCTGACTTGTTACCCTTGTCAAGGTAGTAGCCTGAAGATGATGCCTAGAGAACAAAGAACAGGAGAAGTATGTGATGACTGTTCCTCTAGTATACTCTTCTTCTAAGACACTACAGCTCAGAGCTTATGAACTTTGTGTCTGCTGATATTTTTATTCTGTTAGTGATTTATTTTATTTTTTACCATGATAAGTTGCAATTACTTTTTGAAACCAACTAAAACCTTCTAACCATATTAAGGACTTCTCTGGGTTATCACATAATCAAAGGAAGACTTCATGTAACAAACAATTTTTTGTGAGCTATGAAAAAGACTTACAAATCCGTGATCTTCCCCACACAACTGATGGAAACAGTTATTTATCATGACATAATAAATATGTTAAATGCCAGTTATGTGTTAAATGGGGATACTTTAAAAGGTGCATTCATTGTTTCCACAAGCAAAATCACATGATAAATAGCACAGCTCAGCTTTCCCTTTACTGTGTTCCCCTTTGGACTCTACAGTTAAAGGGAAGAGTGACTCAATACAAGGATGGCTTCTCTTTGCCAGTGAATATCTATAAAAGATGATATGGAACAGTAATACAAGATAAAGTGAAGACTGCAGACTTATGGAGTTAAAAATTAGCAGGTTTTGGTTGTCACCAGTGACAGCTTTTAAATCTAACCTAATGTTTACTATTAGCTGTTTGTTTGTTTGTTTGTTTTTTTAAAGTGACATGTATTTATTCATTAAACTTAAAAAAAAAAAAAAAAAAGTTATTTTCAGGAATAGCCTAATGTAATTATTTAGCAGTTATAAAAATTTATCACTGACATTTACTTTTCCCTTTCAGTACACTAATCAACCACAGAAATACTTACTATGACTACTGGCAATAAAAGGATATGCAATGATTCAGAGAAACTATTTAATTAAAAATCAAAACTTACAGTACTTATTGATTGTTCATGAGTCTACATCATTATTGCTGGTGACAGTTTAGTTATATTCATGACAGTTTGGGTATTCTTATTGAATTTGCAATGCCATTCTATAATCCTTCATTAATTAACCAAAATATATGCACATACAAAAACATATAACCATTTTTTATCACTTTTTTTACTGTCATTTCTGGGAAGGAAAATCCAATACTTCAATAGCTCCCAACTTAAATTATTTAAAAAATAAGAATTCTTCAGCAGGTCATTATCACTCTTAATAAAACATTTACAAATTAATCTTATTTAGTAGCTTGTATATATATTAAAAAAATAAAATAAAATAAATAAAACAGCACTATTAAAACAAAACAAAACAAAGCAAAAAAAAAAAAAAGTCAGAAAGATTCAGTCCCTCTCTTCAAATACTTAAATTGCTCCTTGTAGTAAAATTGCCGAAGAGTACACAACACATTAAATATCAAATTGACCTGGGACAGACAGTATTATTTTCAAATATTTCCTTTTTTCTTAATTGGCTATTAGTCTCTATAAACACAAAATGCAGAAGCTTTTATCTTTGTTTTGCTCTTGCAGATTTAGTCATGCAGACTGTACAAAGCACAGCCAAAGCTCACACACCATACATGTGGTTCTTTGTAGAGTACAAGAGGGTTTGAAGGTATATTCTCCTGTACATGAAGTATCAGAATACAAATGATGGCATGGCTAGCTAAAAGAATTGTTTGTGCTACCCATATGAGCTGTATATTTTCATTTCCAAGTTACTATCTCTTATAGCTGGCAGTTACTACAACTAGCAGTTATCAGAAGCTCAACCAAGTGATTGTTACAGAGGCTATAGTAACCATGCCCAGATGGTTTATACTAAATAGTATAAAACTGTTATTAAGTAGGACCTAACAATAAGCATGTTAATTCCAGACTTTTGTAATAGAACTGATATCAGAAACTGACATAATCAAAACTTAATAACTTGTCTATAGATAACTGAAGTCAATGGAATTTTTTTGCTTCAAAGTGCATAAACAATGGATGAATCCCCTCCCATTCAGCATCTGTTTCTTACAAACTTACTTATGATGAAAGCTTGCTTCACTGCTGTGTTCTTCCTGTTTTATACTGTTGTCACTGCATGAAATTACACCACTGTAAAACTAGAAAATATTATTTTCTAGCATTTGAATTTTTGCAACAAACACTAAGATATTATGCATTTTTAGCACAGATTCAGAGTTGCTCTAAAATAGGATCATATACATGTGTAACCAGAACATACAAAACAAGCATGCCCTGACAGACAGAGAAATAGAAATTGTTGCCTTCTGTCTGTTGTTTCCCAGCTATGCTAAAATGTCTAAAAACTCTATCCAGTAGCAGCTGAACAGTGTCAGAGAAAGTCAGTCTTCATGTCTTCACATTTAAAATCCATATTTTAAATCAACTAGAATAGATCAAAAAAAAATCTTAGTAAAAAAGGATAAAATAAGAGAATCAGCCTTACAGTCTCAATCTCAGTTGCTACTAGTTGGCTAATACTTTTAGATCATATAGCTTTTAGAACATACAACCAGCAAAATCAATCAATGAAACAAACAAACAAACAAAAAGCAAAAAAAAACCAAAACCACAACTTTAATTTCCTTTACAATTGTAAACTGTTTTATGATATTAATTGATATTTTTATTTTACAGGCATGAATATCTTATTTTTTTGCTTTCCTTTTAAAAAAAAAAAAAGAATTTCTTATGTGAAAGAATTAATTACAGCAGCAAATGTGCCTATTTGAATAATTACAGATACTGCATATTCCATTGTTTAGTTATAACAGAAATTAGTGCAGACAGCATAAAAACAGACATTAAGCAACCTTACAAATTTTTTACTAACCTTACAAATTTTTTACAAAGCACATCTTTTCTGAAGTTTCTTAACAATTCAAACCAACCTAATATGAAACCCAGCATTTATTGGAGTAGCAAGAAATGGGGTCTGTGTTGTTCTTAAGTGTTTTGCTTTTGAAACATGCTTCCTTGTGGACCCTAAAAAGCACAATTAATTCTATCAAAATAACATCAACCATTTCACAACGTATTTGAGGACTAGAAAATTGTGTTTTAAGGAAGATTTTCCTGAATGAAGATGAAGAAACCAAATGCAGTATGTTTAGTAAAAAATGTAATGACACTAAAGCTTGCTAATTTTATATTGCTGTTTCCATTAGATTTTATGGTCTTCATATCCTACTTAGTCCTAACAGACAGCTTATCATTCAATGTACTCTCAATTCACTGAGGTACTTAACACATGTACTAAGTCCCTCTGAAATGAATTACTCATATGCCTGAAAAACAGGCATGTTCTTAACCACCTTGCTGAAAATCAGCTTGATTTAATTTTCATTAAAGTCAGTGGAAGGACTCTCACTGAATTTTGAGAGATGATATTCAAGTCTTAGAATTCACACCATCTTGTCAATTCTGTATAGATGAATATCTGTATCTAGGTCATATGGGTCTGCCTTAATATTATGGCATGGTGGCTTTCATTATTTGTCACACACTGGAAAATTTGAACTGCTGTTTAATCTTGCCCTAAGCCTGTTCTTTCCTCTCTGTCCTGCCACTCTCTGCCATGGTCCTGCAACTATCAATCTGCTTATGCTATTGCAAAATACTGACCAAACACAATGACCCTAATACTAAAGGTGTTGATCTAAAGTTCTTCAACACTTTAATTTATTCCCTTGGTCACCCACAATGAATGTTAAAGAGAATATTATTTGCCTCTTCAGCCTTTGGAAAGCTTAAGGAAAATCAGACAACTCTAATGGGAAAGCAATCAGAAAGACTCTGTCTGTTGACAGAGGATCTACTCACAGCAAACCAGTAAGAAATGCCAAGGACCTGGGTACAGCCTAAATCCTACCTATATTCAATACAGTTCAACAAACACACATTCAGTCTGATCATTCTTCCCTAAAGAAAAGTGTTATTCTCAGGGTCCTATCAGGTCATCGGTAATAAGGCATTGATGTTTGTCACTCTATTGCAGTGACAATTTCAGTTTAAAAATCAATGGGACAACTCATACCTTTGCTTTCAAAACTATATGTTTGTCCCTATCAGAAACAAAAAAAAGAAAAAGAAAGAGAAGAAAGAGAAGAAAGAGAAGAAAGAGAGAAAGAGAGAAAGAGAGAGAGAGAGAGAGAGAGAGAGAAAGAGAGAGAGAGAGAGAGAGAGAGAGAGAAAGAAAGAAAGAAAGAAAGAAAGAAAGAAAGAAAGAAAGAAAGAAAGAAAGAAAGAAAGAAAGAAAGAAAGAAAGAAAGAAAGAAAGGAAGGAAGGAAGGAAGGAAGGAAGGAAGGAAGGAAGGAAGGAAGGAAGGAAGGAAGGAAGGAAGGAAGGAAGGAAGGAAGGAAGGAAGGAAGGAAGGAAGGAAGGAGGGAAGGAGGGAAGGAGGGAAGGAGGGAAGGAGGGAAGGAGGGAAGGAAGGAAGGAAGGAAGGAAGGAAGGAAGGAAGGAAGGAAGGAAGGAAGGAAGGAAGGAAGGAAGGAAGGAAGGAAGGAAGGAAGGAAGGAAGGAAGGAAGGGAGAAAGGAAAGGAGGGAGGGAGGGAGGGAGGGAGGGAGGGAGGAAGGAAGGAAGGAAGGAAGGAAGGAAGGAAGGAAGGAAGGAAGGAAGGAAGGAAGGAAGGAAGGAAGGAAGGAAGGAAGGAAAGGAGGGAGGGAGGAAGGAAGGAAGAGTGCATTTGCTTTATGTTGCACTATAGTAGAAAGCATTGACATTCAATGTCTTTTCAAATTCAAGAACTAGGAAGTGCCAAATGAAACCTAGAAGGTAACAAGCCAAGGGAGATGCCAATACAATGTGTGGTTAAACAGTCAAAATCCTTCAGAAGTATATGGATAATAAATTTAGATTAATGTAATTAGAGAATGGACAAGTTAAAGGAGAAAGAGTTATCAGAACTAATAATTATGAAGCTAACACCTCTAACCTAGTGGCTTATGGTATTCTGGAGAATTGTTATGACTGTTGTGACAGGCTTTTTCTGATTTTATGTCTATGCACAGTTAGCTGCTGCTGGAGATGAGAGTCCAATAGGTTAGAGTAACTTTGTTCTGATCTTGATCCCAGTGAAGTGACCAACACCCACACCACTCAGCTGATTTCAGGAAGGTGGGATTCCATTCCAAATTTTGTTTATTATATCTAGTATGTAAACATGAATGAGGTAGAGGCCTTATTTTCCTGAGTTACAGGAAATTAACTTGTAACAGGAGAGGTTACTGATGTGAAGGGCACCAGGTCACAGCAGTTTGTGCTCTTGCATAGCAGTCCATGTGAATAACTGCAAAGTTCAGTGTGCAAAGTGTAGCAAGCTTATAAACCTTTGATTTCACAGTCCAAAATGGCAAACAACACTGAAAAAATGAGGAATCATAAAAAGCATTAATTATGTACACTCCAAATATTTCTGACTCCCCAATCTCTCTTTAATAGATTGTCTAATTAATCACACGTATCTTTAATTCTTCATGATGTTTTTGGATGTTTTGGTTGCCTTCATGTTTCAAGTGAATAATATTATTATTTTTCTGGACTAATTTTAAAGAAAAAAAAATATTTAAATAACAACCCTTTTCAAATTATTTTTTGCCCATTTAGAAAACATTTCAGAGCCTTTGTTAGAGTTCAAAATTAATTCTGAGTTGAAGATTCATAAATGTGGTTCACTATAAAGTCAAGTCAGTCATTTTAGTATATGTTGAGTTATATCCTCTGTGGCTGATAAACATTTTTCTTGTTTTCTGTGTGTCTTCTTGCTTATATTCTCTTTTATCTGTATGTATCATGCTGATACATGGAGAATAAGCTAGAACAGAAAGTCTTACTTGATATGAGGCACAGCAAGAATCTGTAGAATCAAGCCTGTATGTTTCTCAAAGCTTAAGACACAATGTCTAAAAAGTCCTTAAACATAGCAAGGTGTAATGTCATTCAAAGCACTGCATTCAAAATACTGCTTAGTGTACTTTTATTAACAAGTTGTAACACTGGTTTATTCCAGCAGCTTGTCTCAAACAGAAAGCGTGACAAGATGCCTTGGGGAAAGTAATGAACTGTTATAGAATAATCTGCCTATTGGGGATGTTTCTTCTTTACTTTTAAGCCTGAAAGGCATATCGCTTACAAAATCTTTATTCAATATAATATAAAATTGAAAGAAGCATGCAGACATCTAATTCATTTGAAAACTGCATTAAGATCTTGGCCTCAATTCTATACTGCCAGTGAAAATGAGATTCACATGTAGTCAGTGCTTACAAAATTCGTATTTTACAAGAGTACCTTTTTGTTCCTTAATTTATTATTTAATTTTCATTGTTGTTGTTGCTGTTATGTATATAAAAATAATATGTATATAATATTCTATATATACATTGTTGATATATAAAGTATTAAATAATAATAATAATAATAATAATAATAATAATAATAATAATAATAATAATAATAATAATAATAATAATAATAATAATAATAATAAATGTAGGCACAGGACTGTGCTTTATTTTCTCTGTGTGTATCTACACATTTCTATCATTTCTTCTATTTAATCCTTTCTATACTGAAATAATACTTTGAGTCTCTGTATGGAGGTATTTCTACTCAGGGAGGTATTTCTACTCCCTTCCTATACCTAATCTTTTTTTTTTTTTTTTTTGACCAGAACTGGATGTCATATTCTGAGTGGTTGACTTAATGTAACATAACACTATTTTCTCTCTCTCTGTTTAAACATACCAGCACTGTTTACTTTTCCAATTGCTGCCCCAGTAATCTCTGACAACATCAAGTCTTTACTTCTTAGTTACAGCCTGGCAATGTGTAAGGTTAGCTGAAATTACACCTTCCAATGAGCACTAACTTTCATTTGTCAGCTATGAAGTGTGTCGGTTACTGAACTAATCACTCTTCCTGCACTGTTGTGTCTCTCCATAGGTATTTTCCAGTCACAGGTGGTTCTCAGTATTATTCATTCTGAAAATGGCTCATCTTTTTCTGCTCAGCTCTATCTGACAAAGCCAAAGAGACAAAGTAGGAACACTAAGACATTTAGCCAGTTGTAGCTCTCCTACTGCAAAAAAGGTCTTCAGCCCTTTAGTTTTGCCAAATTAGTTGAACAATGAAGGACAGATATCACTGTATCTTCTCTGATGTTTGTTTTCCTGCAGAATATTGGTTCACTAAAATTGTGTTTCATGGAAATTATTTAATTTCTGTCAATTTACAGTAGAGTCTATACTTTACAATTCCACCTGCCAGTTTGTTCATCTGGATATCTCCACCCTTTAGACCTTACGCTGTGGTGCACAGAGAATAAGATGAGAGCTGAGGTGCTAATAACCATCTCAAAAGCTTTCACTTATAGTCTATCTAAAAAGCTAAGGAGGAGATTTGGGGAATGCAGAAGCCCTGGAGTACATTTGCTTTCCAGAAAACTTAAGATTTCATGGCTGTCTAGAGCCCACCACATTCTCCCTACCTTGTGATTCTAGGAGAGGGAATGGTGCTTCTGCTCTCATGCATCCCAAATTCTCAATGTCTCTCATTCCGAATCAGAATGAAATCAAAATTTAAAAAATAAAAGAATCCCTTTCTGTATATTTATATTTCACTGTAGTCTATTCATCTTACAAGAAAATTGAAGAGTTGTCACTGAAGCAGGATTTCAGACATTTTTATCTTATAATCTTTTCATGCAGTTTGATAGCACTGAGAAAACTGTTCAAGTACATCAACATGCATAATAGTTAAACTCGCATAACTTTTAATGAAAGCAATATACACTCAGAAAGAGTTCATCTTCCTAGCTAGAAATGAATTTCCATATCAAAGAAATTCATTTATTCTTATGGCTTAGATAAAAGAATGGTATGACTTGAACAGATTAGAAAAATTTTGACAGAACAATTTTCCATCAGAAAGTATCTTCGATTTTTGAAAAGCTACACAAAAAGGCACTTTTTCAATACTGAACCTTATTACAGTGGTGTACACCTTTGGATCAAATTTCAATTGGGGTATGGAACACTTGTTTTCTTAATTTCAGAATAAGCTTCTTGTTTCAAAACTGTATTTCTATGTTTCAGCAAAATGTCTGATTTTTAAAGGTAACAGTTTTTAAAGGTAAAGTTTTTAATTATTATTGCAGTTTCATATTCAATTTTTTGATTTTGAAGCTTGCCAAGTAAGTCTTTGTAGAATTCTCTGCAAAATCAAAATTCTGGACAGAGTAGCTCTCCAGCACAGTAGACATTCTTTAGATATGTCAAGAGAGGCTGGCACTTGCTGCAAGGGATTTTGTCGATTTCTGAAAGCCAAAATGTTTTCCTGCTATTCCACATATTTATAAGATGTACTGGTTAGGAGTCCTCTTATAATGGGAATAAAAATGTATGGAAACATTTATTGCTAACCTTTGACTGACTTAGATGGAAAGCCCACATGCATTTCTGGCAGGCTGTACAATAACTCACAGTTATGACTAGTTGGTAAAAGATGGGATTGAGATCTTTTCAAGAAAAGGACAGGATGCTTCTTTCTCTGGCTGAGTCCTCATCCAGATACAGTAATTTAAAGTTTGGTGGTTTTTTTGTTTGTTTGTTTTTTGCTTGTTTGTTTGTTTTTTCATTTCTGAATTACTTTCTCTAACAGTGGTGCCTCTGCTTTATTCTGCATTACTTGCAGAACACTCTTCATATTTCTACTGCACTTAGAAAAGCAAAAGACAGACTAGTGCCCCCAACACACACACACAAAAGAAAAATTTTTCGTTTCCTTTGTTTGACACTATAAGACACATTATAAGACAGCTTTTATTTTGCTGAAAGCACATATATATTCAAATTCAGTGAGAGCCTTTGGTGAAGCTTTTAGAATCATCATGTGCTTCATGTGAACTACTTATTTCCCAGAATCCACAGACAACTTTAGCAATAATACTGAATTTGGGTCTACTTTCACATCACAGAGCTTTTTTTTTTTTTTTTTCTTTATCATTTAAAAGTGCTATGTGTGTGTGTGTGAGTGCACACTTGTGCATGCAATAATAACCAGTAAACTAAAGATTTCAAAACTTCCAGGAAAGATCATCTGAGATATACAGTATTATCACCAGCTGCAGGACAAACCGTTAACAGAACACTAAGAAAAATGATTTCTTAATGAAATAAACATAGTACAGAACATATTGACCCTAAATAATTTATAGTAGTATTAACACTTGTGTAAAAAGGCTGTTATAGTCATGCTTGAATGGGAAAATTAAAGCCTGGATTAGGCCTCTAGGGTCTACTAAAAGTAAAGCTTGAATAGGAAATATCTCATTTGTTACTGAAACAGAATGTAATCACCCAATTAGAATCTGTGCAATAAACATTTGCACAGAAATATACACAGATTTATGTGTAAATGAGTTTTTATGAAACAAAACACTAATCAAAGAACATTAAAATTGTTGCAAGGTTGAGTAGTCAAATGTGAGGCAATTCCAGAGGCTAACTGTGGAACTTTTACATAGCCTCTTTTGCATTTACAATACGATTATGTCTTTACATGCTTTTTTTTTTTTTTTTTTTTTCATAATTTCAACCTTTTTCAGGGCTCCTCGTGGACAGTACCCACTTATTTAGGCACTAATTCAATATTTTGTTTTTCCTTTGCTGTTCAACATGTAGCTCCACACATAACCTACAGCATACAATTCAAAGCTTTCTCCAAAGTAAGAGTTATTAATATTCCTCCAGAGTTATTAACTTTCTCAGAGTTACTTTGCTGGTTCTCTTTTCTATACTTTATGTGTTTTCCCCTCAAAGTTCACTAATTTAATTTCAAAATACCCTTTACACTAGTGACTACTACTACTGTAGCAGAGAGAGAGGGGTTAAGGTCAAGGAATACATTATTCCTGGTTATCGGGATGAGACACTTAAGACTCGATTGTTAAGGTTTTGAGCCCATGCAGCAATTTCTACATGGGAGCGCACTTCTCAAGAAATTATAAGCAGTTGGGAATGCTCTCCACATCTGCATATCAGAATCCTGGGTTAGGAATCTTAAAAATGAGGAATGCACAATCACACATAGGAAAAGCCTGCTTAGTCACTTGCCAGGCATATGGTAGGAAAAAATGTCAGGTTTGGAATAAGTCTCAGAGCAATAGTCAACTTCTTTTATACCAAAACATTTCATTTACTTCTTCAGTGCTTTGCCTACTTAAAGAGTATGCTTTCCATTTTTTGCAAAAAGTGAGGCAGAAGTCAGATTTAAAACTAAATAAAAAATGCAGTCTTTACTTTTAACACTGGTGGGTTCCCAGAGTAGGCCCATCCTGATCTTTGTTTGAAGTGGAATACAAGAAAAAACATTACAAGAATGGAACCAGAGGAAGTAGCTGAAGTTGCAGAAAAATGCATAGTACTAGCATTTCTAAATACTAAGATCTGCTTTCATCATTTTCATGGCATTTTTGAAGATTGTTTCTTAGTTGTCTAGACTGAGTTTAAAGCAGAGTGAAAGACCAAACACCATTAGTTAATGTTTCACTAACATAAGTATTCCAGCGTCAACTATTGGGAAGCTTCTAGATACACCACACAATTTTTCTACTTGAGCAGAGCAAGTAGCAGCAGTAGCAAACAAATGACTATTGGAATAATTGAAACATTGATACAGAAACTGCTGAATGTTTTTAGAAAGGTTTACAAATAACAGAAGAATTGCTGTGTTCAGGAACCCTTGATGACATCCCAAAGCAGCGATCATCTAGGGTCACTTCTCTCTGTTCTTCACACCATGTCATTTCTTTTTGTTCCAATCTGATCTTTTCCCACTTCTATTTCTTTCAAATCCTCACTCATTTTCTCAGTCTTGCTTGTTGATTAAACTGGATCTGTACAAGTCTGTCAACCCCCTTTTCAAGTTGCTTTTCTCAACCAACCTTAGCACGCTTCTCCAGACACTAAATCCTAGGTGATCTCTCTACTACATGAAGTACTGAGGATACTTCAACTTGAAGTAGCTATCATAACAGAGGAAGCATACTGAGTGCTCCGAAGAGGAAATTTCTCCTAGTATGAAGCTTTTTTACTACAGAGGTTCTATTTTTGATATCTAAACTAACTCACTTAAGCTTGCTTAACTTCCTCTGACTTAACTTCCAGTCACTGTTCTTAACAATTCACCATACCCAACTCCCACACCCATGCCTTGCTGGAACTAGCCCTGCCCTGACAGCTCTGTGCTTACTTCCTTATTTGTTCCCTATCTCCTAGAAATGGCTTAGTCCCCTTCTTCAATTGCAGGTTTACTCTTTGTCCTACTTTCCTGTTTTCCCATCTGCAGACTCCCCTGTGTGCTCTCTCTTTACTCGTTTGTTGAGTTTCTTTTAAGGAAGCCCCAATATGTAAAACTGATAGGACATGTTTAGTGCTAAATGCCAAGCATCTAATGATAAATGCTTACTGGTGATGCACGGAGTACAAAAAAACTTGATTGTGCAAAAATGATTCCAAGTTACACATTTGGATTTGAGAACACCTTGAAAACATTACCATCTGGAAGCTCAAACAAAATTTTACAACTAGATCTAAAAGGTAGTGATGTGATACAATGCATCTTATGATGCTGTACAAGAATTTTTACAATGACAAGAATTTCCTCGAAAGAGGAAATCTCTCTTGTCACCAGCAAAGATGTACAGATAATCCTGTTGTCATAGAATCATAGAATAATTAAGGTTGGAAAAGACCTCCAAAACCATCTGGTCCCCTACCATCCCCCTACCACCAATATCACCCATTAAACCAAGTCTCTAAACACCATATCCAACCTTTCCTTAAACACCCCCAGGGGTGACCATCTCCCTGGGCAACCTGTTCCAATGTCTAACTACTCCTTCTGAGAACAAATGTCTTCTAATTTCCAACCGGAATATCCCCTGGCAGAACTTAAGGCCATTCCCTCTTGTCCCATCACTAGTTATCTGAGAGAAGAGGCCAATCCCCCTCTCCCCACAACTTCCTTTTAGATAGCTGTAGAGAGCAATAATGTCCCCTCTGAGCCTCCTCTTGTCAAAGCATTCATAAATGAAAAGAAGTCATATATTTACGGGATAGACAGAAAAGAGTCTTAAAAAGGACATCACAATAAATGTCTTTCTACAGTATATTTATTATTTTTACTATGGAGATCAAAACCTTATTGTTTGTTTCCACCGTATCACACCTTACATTGATAGAATAATAAAACTCTACTTTAGCCACAAGACACTATACTGGAAAAAAAATATTTCTACTGATGTCAAGGTGGATATCACTTACTCATTAAAAAAGAAATAGGACATGAGTTTCTCATGACCTCCAACAGAACATACCAATAATAACCATTCCCCTACAAAGGTTACAACTGATTTTGTCGTAAGTCTAAATTAATCCTTCTTAAAATTATGTTATTCTTTCACTGGTAAATCTGTCCCAAAGTGCATTTTCCTACAAAATATGAAGGGAGTTGAAGAGGTTTCTGAAAGATATTATTTTACTTTGCTGTACAGTAGAAAGTAGGTACAGAATAAGAGTAAATAAAGTTAAAACGGCTAACTATATTTTTCTAGACAAAATCTACTGCGTAGGACAAACTATGTAAAAAATAATTATTTTTTACATTAAGCATACTAACAAGGATTTACTGATCTAGACTGTTAATCACTAGAGATCTGAATTTGTATTTCATTAATAATTAAAATAATTCTGAAAAATATTTAGGTAATAGTCAACTTGAAGTTTTGGTCGTCAAAGTAGTTAGGTCATACAGATCCATGCCAGAATGTCCTGCTGCAAGCATGTAAACCAAGAAATTGCAATCTTCTGGCAGTCTGACTAAGATGCAAACTTTGTCAATATTTCACAATTATTCACAAACATACAGTCTTTGAGCAAGTATAAGCTTTTCTTAGTCTTTCCTGATCTTATTCTCCCATTTGAGTTCCAACATCCTTCTCTAGCATTTTGATTTCCAGCTCTTGCTCAGGCTATTGGTACCATTCCCTCTCCTGTGGACACAGACAGAATCTTCATCTCCCTAATATGAATTCATTTTTTTCAAACAAGGTTCCTAACCCCAGTTTGGTATGACCATTAATATCTTACTGAAATTGTTCCCTGATGCACCCTGTACAGAAGCCAGTAGAGAACATGAATCTTTGTGCTTCTGTTCCTGTGTCCCTGGCACAGGGTTCCTGTGTCCTGTGTCCTACATATGATGAGAAATGCTCTTGTGGGGAGGGCACAGCTCTCATAGTCCTCAACAGTGACACAGTCTCAGCAGATTCAGTTATCTGAAGACTTGACTGTTTGGCCATCCAATCTTGGCCTGTAAACTGAATACCTGTTCTTTAAGTCTTCCTTCTCTCGTGGCCTTTATCTTCATTCTAGGTATTCACCAATGTCTTTCTCCCTGTCCCTTTTCCCCCTTGTCTCCAATCCTAATCCCAACAGTGTATGGAGGAATTATTCAGGTATCATGGATGGGAAATAATATCCAGAGTTTTCCAAGGGGTTCCTGAGCTTTCCACTCTTGTCAGTCTTCCATGTTTTTGGACTTTGCTTAGTGGCAAAGAATTTGGAGCACCAGGTTGAAAAAAGGAAAACTATGTAGAAATGTGAATGGTTCCCATGTAACTACTATTTAAACTTTTCTTTGAAGTTTCTATCTATAAAATTAATTCATTGTGATGAAGGTAATTTGGGAAGTAATACATCTGTTTCTGAACATATGTTACATACACATAGGTGGATGTGTTATACTCCTACGTATACATGCACACATGGAGAAAAAATTTATTTTCTCATTCAGCCTTTGAATGCCAACTGTTTTTTCTTACTATCCCAACTTCTAGGGAGAAGAAAGTCAGAATTTCAAAGGCTGAAAATTAATCCTAAACCAATCAGATTATTTATCATATATTGCCTCATGTGCTCTGACTACTTGTTTATTTTAGATCAAAAATTTCCATGTGATTTTAAACATTGATCCTCCACATATATACCAGGATGAGCAAAAACAGCAGCTTCAGCTGCTTTATTCTTGTGTGAGAAGTGGATCTCATTAATAAAATCCCTTGAAGCTTTTCAAGGCATTCCTGCCTTGGCACTTCCAGTGGCAAGGAGCACAATAATTCCCAATCTACATTTCTTAAAAGCAGTTAAAGGTCATGAATAAATTACTGAGAACTTCAGTATGGAGAGAAAATGGACTGGTGTTAAAATGAAAATATAAAGATTTATTATAATTAAAATCCTCCTCTCACAGAAACATTTCTTTATAATATTTAACATTTTGATACCAAGGAGGCCAAGGTTATAATGCCATTAGCAAAAGATGACCTTTACTTTTCTCTGTGAACAATAAATAATTGGGCAAAATGCAAAACAGCACTTCCTGTGTTTACCTGCATTAGACATTTCATTACTGTGGCTTACTTTTACTCCTTCAAATTCTTTGTATTCCCACAGATCTGTACAGAATGCATTTACTAAAGCATCTGAAGCTAAATCATCTTCATTAGGCAGGAAATAAAAAAAGATAGATTAAGTAATTAAAAAAATAATAAAAAAAAAAACAAAAACAAACTCCTCAATGACTTCATACTGTTTCTCAAGGTATTTAAAAGATGGCTTCAGTTAGTTATTTCTACTTGCATTTTCTTCACTTATTTTGTCTCAGAAATAGACTATAGTTTTCATAGCTTTCCTCACAGAATGTTTCTGAAATCCCACATTTTACCATAGAGGTTCCTGTTTCCTACTGTTTGTCTCTGCAGACATTAATCCTGGGATAACTTCAGCAACAAAGATTGATCAGGAAAGCACTGGAATTTGTGAAACTTTATCTCACAGCTTGGTGACAAGCTACATCTTCCTCACACACACACATGAAAAAGTAAGTAGTAGTGCTACATCCCATTTTGTGTTCCGAAGACAATACTTTTGAAAATTTATCTTTCTTGCAACTTAACTTGGGTCTGTGAAAATCACAAAGCATCTAGAGATTGAAGCCTTTTTATTTCAGTCAGACATTACAATTCTAAAGGAAGACAAAAGATATTCAGCTGCAGTGCGTAAACAAAAGAAAAAAAATAATAAAAGTGTAACAGTGGAGGATGAACAGAGTAGAGGAAAGATGAGATCCTCACCACAGCAGGAAAACCCATCCTAACCTCAACATTCAACACTGGAGAGTTCTTGCAAAATAGGCTGTGTAAAAAATGCAGGTACTGTGAAAGGCTGCCCTCACCTCCCTTCTACTTAATGTTAGTAGAAACATACCTAAATGTTTCCTGAGGCAAGTAATGAAATGAGGCAAGTAATGACCACGTAAACATAAGAGATCTAAATCAGAATTATTCAGATAAACCAGCTGAAGATATTAAATATTAAGTACCGTCTTAGTTTAAATCTTTTTTTCTACCTCTGAAGACTTCTAAGAAAGTCATGTATCAGCCTACCCTTATGCTGTGGAGAAGCAACCAATAAGATGCAGAGGAGACGTTTGCTTCTACATTCAAAGGAAAATGCTATACAAATTGTATACCTATTCTCAGGAACTGGTCTAGGATCCCATTCATGTTGGACCCTTTGCAGACTGTGAAGCTCCCTGTTGCCTTCCTCTCTTCCTTTCCCTGTCCTTACAGTCCTGTCTACATGGTGCCTGATTCCAGCCAGGGGTGGACCATGTTCCCCCTGTACAAGACAGCAGGGCCACAGGGACAGCTGGGACAATTACTTGGTTACACTACAAATTCAAGCCCACAAGAGGTGAAGAAAGCCTTGAACTCACGTCTTCTGATCAAGAGAGAAAACTAAATTATTTCCCTGCATCTGGCTGATTCCCATTTGCCTTTGCCAAAAGGCACTTGAGAAGTACTAATACTAGAGCCATTGCCAAACAAGGAAGTATTTCCTGACTATGACTTAAAGACAGTTTTGAATTCTGACCAATGTTTCTCTAGAGCTTAGGTCTCAGGACCTGAAATCTCACGCATACTGTCTTGAAAATGAAATAGACGTTATCCCAAAGAGTTGTTGTTGTTGTTTGTTTGTTTGTTTTAAACATATGAAGTTGTATTTACAGGTCTTAAATAAGAAACAAGCGATAAAGCCTTACCTACTGTAAATGACAGTAAAAGCCCAGTGAAGACAGGATGTGTTTACATGTGTTATTTTTATGTTCCCTTTTCTCAGTATTATGCTGTTAATAAAAATGCTTTAAATGTGAACATTCTATAGGAAGAATTTTAAAAATGGTAGATACGATTCTACATTAACGCTTCTCTCAGAATCCAAAGCAAACATGTATTAACAAAGCCCAGCTCCAGACATGTTCAGGCACCATATAGACACATATTAAAGGAGCACCACATGATATCTGCTACTTAACCAAAATCCCAATATATAGAAGGTCAGCAGTGTTGACACCACCCAGCACCTACACTGCAGTAAACCACTGTGCTGTGCCATTGCTAAAAGCACTTTCTATTGATTTTTTTTGTTTGTTTGTTTTTTCTTAAGAAAAGGACATAAGAGTAGTAAGACAAATTTAGGCAACAGAAAGCTGAAGGAAATAGTCTGACACAGAAGTAATTCATGATGGAACACCAAGATAAAACACGACGTCTATAATACATCATGAGTCTGGAAATAAACAAGGAGGTTTTCTTCTATTTTTAAAAGTTTATAAGAAATTACAACTAATTGCTATAAAAGAAGTTATTAATCTTCCATGAAGCAAATATAGTAATAGACATAAATGATGCAGTATTCTATGCTGCCTTTATCAATAAGAAACTTGGAATTCTTTCTGCCCTTGATTGTATTCTTACTTCTCCTCCTGATTCCTGTCAGTGCTGACTATATGTATGTGAGCATACTTGGTCCACCTTGCCAAGGGAAGGAAAGGTGACAGATCAGTGGAAGCTGCTGAACTGTTAGTCTTGGTATGGACAATTAATGTGAGTCCAAAACATGTTTTATTTATGGGAATAAAGCATGTAATTTGCTGAAGCTTCACCTTCTAGCCAAATCAGCCTTTGGCCCCTCACAGCAAGAATATGGATGTTAATATACGTGTTAGTGTTGGATGGTCCTACAACATTAAAAAGTTAATTTTACATTAGCAAATGGTGCTAAACTTATGGTTCTGGAGGATAAAATCCTTTAAAATGGGTAAATAACTTGACGTTTATACAGTGCCTTTCATCCTGAAGATTTGCTACAACATGCTTATCAAACTGTACACATTCAGCAGCATTGAAATACAGCCAATTTGGTGTGCAGCCCAGTGCACAAGAAAGCAAGATGAGAAGGAAGTTACTTAACTAGGTACACCAGGGATAACTTATTTTTGAAACCTTTCCTGGGAAATGTTCCTAGGAGAAGGAACTGCACGTTTCAAAGTTTCATCCCCAAAGCTATCACAAAAACAATGGCAAAACAGTTTTGCATGTTTCCTGTCTCAGACAGACAGGCAGAACTGTGTGAACAGAGACTGCTTTCTAACTTTACGTCTGGAGCACTAAGCCCTCATTTTATATCAAGATGGTGTCTGAACTACGGACCAACCTTTACAAGCCCTGGTGGTGCCAATCAGCTCATATTTGCTTACTACTATAAAATATCTAATTTGAAATCTGTATCTTCAGTGGGCATGGGTAATTCCTGTTCTATGGCCCACTCAATACACAGCTTCTCAGCTAAAATTCTGTGAAAAGAAAGGCAGACTTTTGATTCCAGGCCTAAACTAGTAAAACTAAAAATACAATACTTTGATGTCATACTAACACAGAAAGTATAACCTAATTTGATTCACACTGAACCTGCTGTAATTCCCACAAAGTTCATTTAAAAAAATATATATATATTGCACAAAAATATGAATGTAAATATATGCATATATTAGCTATATAAACATGCACACACATTTAGTATGAGATACATTTTCAAGAAGTTATGAACATATACATGTAAAAGTAGATGTAATCCACAGACTGCCATTAATACAGTAAGGACAAATGCAAAATCTAAATAGGACCAAAATGTAGTCCGTCTGAATGATCACAGATAAAGAATAGAACAAGTAAAGTGAAATTATGCAGTTGCTTGTTTAAGTATGTGCAGGAAATAAGACTGAATGGTTCCTGCTCCTGACCAGCTTCCACATTGGCTTATTTTTTTTTTTTTTCATCTTTATTTTGGCAATTGAATGAACTTCTTGGTGTCAATCTCATGTTTTCAAAAATGGAAACTATAAGTACAGCTGCCTGCACTAACATTTGAATAGTTTTTTTTGTTTTTTTTTTTTATTTTCTCAAAGATCAACCTATGGTAATTTATTTTAGAGAATAACAAAAGAGTTTGGAGCTGTTGTAGAGGAACTGATAGCCATTCTCAGCAACATCTAGTTGCAGAAAGATGTTTCCCAGTCCACATACTTCTTTACATTACCCCAGCTTTTATGGCATTCCCTCTGAAATCTTGATGAGAACTGTGCTAAAGTTTCTCTGTTTTTGCTATATGGACTGGATGGAGCATGCACAAATCAATATACTTTTTTGTATACTTTTGTATACTTTTTTTCCCTCAGCGATCCCTCCTTGACTACTGATCATGTGCATTAATGCCAGATTAAATATGATGAGTTTTCCTTGGCAAATGAATATGGACCAAAAATTTGTCAGTGCTTAAAACATATACGTTTTTTGTATTGTGAGGGGGGCAAGGAAGTAGGAAGCTGGACTTACGTTCAGGTCCATTCCCAACTCCAGGTGCCGTTTCTTCAACACCTCTAAGGAGAGAAATAAGCTCTGGGTAGGGACTTAGAATATCAAAGGTTATTTATAGCTATCTGATTAGCCAGTGAGGCTTCAGAGACAATACTTTACCTCCCTTCCTTCAATAAACCTCCCAGTCATTCATTAAAATTAATATACATTAAAAAATCCATTTAAATTACAAAGTTGAATTTGAGATGATAAGAATGAATCCAGCTGCATAATTTAAATGTAAAAGATATTAATATGGCTTTTAGGAGCTCAAGCAAGATAGCATTTATCTAATATTACCAAGAAAATTCTGTTTTTACTTGCAATCTTATTTATGTGTTACGAGCACGAGGAATTTCAGAAGTGTCATCACTTGGCAACTGACTATTTGATGTTCACATAAAATATGCTCAGCTTGAAAATTGTCTTAGCTACTTGAGAACAGAGAGGTCCAGCCATACTCCCCTCAAGAGATGTGTTGTCCTAATGTGAAAGCACCCAAACAGGATATCAAGTCTAGTTGTCACTAATGTAGCTGTTGTTGAAACCATCTGTGAACAGAACACACTCCAGAAAGCTTCTTTTGATGCTAAAAAAGCTATAAAAATGAAAGTCCGTCAAACTGAATTCTGCTTGGAAGCTTCAGCAGATGCTTCATCTGGGGAGTGCACTGCTACCAGAATTTTCAGACTCCCATGGTCAAGAAACAATTTGCAAGGGAAAACCAGAAAGCATATCAGCTCTACAAAATCTGGTCATCAGTGTCACAATGGGAAATGGTTTTGACAAACTGAAAATAGGACTTTAACTTTTTCAAGCTCTATGTCCTACAAATGGATACTGAGAGTTAGAAATCTGGCCCTGACTTAGTTTAGGAGTCGAACTTTGTGAATGATGATCATTTTTAAAAAGTGCATTTTGAAATTAAAAGTTTTAAGCTGCAAGTTGATTTTTTTATTTATTTTTTCATTCATAAAATGTAAGATATCTACTTTCTCAATGAATTATTTGGATGAAAAAGTCTGGAAATAGTTTCAGTCAAGTCATGTTCATTCTTCAATAGAAATATATTTTTTTAAATGCCTTGCTCCATAATGCAGCACTCTTTTCATGTTTTCACATGTGATAATTGTGACAGCACTTCATTAATAGCTTTCATGAAACCTAATTCAAGTAATTAGCTCTCTAGCTATTCTGTCAGTCAGTCTGTCTGCACCAGAGTTTATGACACCAGCAATAACAAGCAAAACTGACAAAGACGTACTTTGTTCTTCTGCACTGTTATTAAAGAATGTAAATGTACAATTTGCACAAAGGATATAAGCAGCAATAGATGATAATTAGATTTTGCCTCCAACAGTTCACCTTTTATTCAAATGTTATGACAACTAATTTGGCATCAAGGCAGCATAAATGCTTTCCTTTTTGGAGAGCACCATATGGATTTTGTATTCTCAGAAGATGAGGGAATGGCTAGGAGTATATCTCCAAGGTCACATGAACTTCTATAAACATTACACTGCAATGTTTCAAGGGAATGAGAACAAGAGCCCAGCTAATTAAATAAAACAAATGAATCCATAACTGACACATTAAGTGCATACAAGTGGTTCAACTTTGCCAGATGCTGAATGATTTTCATCAACGACATGATCAGTTTCAAATCTCGTATCATTTTGCAGCTAAGATTTTAAAATTTGAATCCAGAAGAATAAAATCAATGTTTGTTTTTTTTCTGAACTCTTAATTTACTTTTGCCTTATGGCAATAAAAAAAAAATATTACTTTAAGAAAATACCCTGTTACATTATGCAACATCAAAAGAGCTTTGCAGATGCCAGAAGGCAATTACCTTCCCTAACACCCTCTTCACCAAAATATAGTCACCAACTTCAAAAAGAAAGGTCTGAAAATATTTGTAATCACTTTCTTATTTTGTCCTCCTCCCAAAACATCAATTTTGGAGAAAAAAATCTAACATGGCAATATCTTCTACTGAAGCAGAATAACATTCAGAGGAGAACTACAGTATCATGGGAGAACAAAACAAAAAGTACAAACCAATCACAAACGCAGATGTCATAGAAATGACAACAACTGCAACATTATTTATTGGGGTGAAAAACAGAATTTCTACCACAAATTCAAAATTTAGGAAGAAGTGAAGATGGATTAGCAAAGCATAGTATGAATAAATTATCAGTATAATATGGACACAAAAAATGGAAATGAAACCCTACACTAGCTCTGGTAAAGAAAGTATTGAAGTCTATGAGGCAGTGGCAGGACTCAATCCTGGGTATTGTATACACTTTTGGTCAGTCATGTTCACAAAAGGTGGGGCATTTTTTCTTGTTGTTTTGTTCTTGTTATTGTTTTTAATTTCTAACATTGAAACATTTGTAATAAATGAAATTAGGCTAATATACCTTACCAATGATAGAATAATATGGTGAAGTACTATAATGACAGGCAGCTTTCCATTTCTATTGAACAACTTTTATGTAGCTAACGTTTTGTATTGTTATACTGATCTCCCTGCTCCCCTCATCCCCCCCTCGCTCTACCAAGTATACTTCCAAGTATATCTTGAACTATATTTCTCCTGCATCTACCTGAAGATATGTGACTGCCTTATCACGAAAACTTGTTCTAAAGGAAATTTTTGGATAGATTCTGAACACAGAACTGGTGTTTACTCATATGGGACTAAGTAGGTACGTCCAGATTACAGCTACACAACAGTGAAATAAAAGCTTCCTGAATTAGAGCATTAGTCAACACTCACATACAGCTCAAGTGCTTTGTCACAGGCAGAATCAGGTGGACAAGAAAGCATCCACCTGCACACCTGCAGATGAATGCTTTTTAATTCTGGCTCTCAATATTAAGTATTTCTCCCACAAATGAAACAGTTGTTTTAAGTTAAACTTCAACATGGAAATATAGCGCTGTTACATTAAACTTACTTAATTATACCCAATACTGCAGTAAGTACAAGTTAGAAGAGGGATTTCTAGTCTTAACAGCTCTGAAGGGCCTATATTGCAATACAGAGCAGAACATTAAGAACACTTCCCTTTGGAGATCTAGTATCATGAGTAAAAGGAACACAGCTTGCCATGCAAACTTATCTTGTATTTAGAGTTCAAGGAAAGCAGACCCAGGTTCTTCACAAATTCACTGCTGATAAAAAATCAGCAAAAAAATAAATTTTTTTTAAAAAAAAGTGGGGGTGTGGATAGTAAACCCAGTGATTCTCACTGGGACATGTGTTAAAATCTTGGCAACAGACAATCAGACAATCAAACCCTGCACAAGTACAGTAAACGCAAAGTAAACACAAAGAACATTTTCTGCATGGTAAAGATTTATAAACAGAGACACTATTCCTGCTTCTTGCAACTACATCTGTTTTCAGCTTATTCTGCTTATTTAAAGAAATACCACTAATGTTTTCAAACCTAATAGAATTTAAAAATAACAGCTCTGGGAAGTTGATCAACAATATCAACCCACATAGATATCACTCTAAGAATCTCTTCCTTTCAGACTATCTCTTTGATATGGATAGTACTTAACTCCTCAAAGTGACTCCTCAAAGACACTACCTTCATAGGCTTCACTGGTGACAGGCTGGAATCCTTCAATGAAACAAATCATTGTGTGATGATATCTTCTGTCAAAGAAAAAAACAGCAACAGGAAATATCATGTGCAAAGTTAAATAGCACTGTTGAAGAAAAATGTTGGAAAAGAGAAAAAAAAAAAAAAAGAAACTCCACTAAAAAAAATGTAAACACTTACATCAAGAGTAAATTCTAAAAAATACACACAGCTATCCAAAACAAATCTTTTGACAGGAAGGACACATAGAATCATAGAATCATTCAGGTTGGAAAAGTCCTCTAAAATCACCTAGTCCAATCTTTAACCTAGTACTGACAAGTCCGCCACTAAAACATGCTTTTGAAGTTCTACATCTACATGAATTAAACATAATTCATACACAATAATGCAACCAGCCTTTACTATCTTTTCTCTTAAGAAAGATTACTACATGGTTAGACCAAAGCTGGTGGCAGAAGCAGAACTTCCTTTAAGATTAATATTCAGGAAAAAATATATATGACTGAACAGAACACTGAACACCTCAGTACAACTATCATATTCAGAATTATGCTGAGATATCCAATAGTAGCTAATGACATTAAAATATTTAAGAACTCTAATCCTGAGAGATATGAAGCAATAGCTAAAATGCATTCATTAAACACATCACCGATGGTGTATGATATAGCCCTTGGGGAAAAATAAACCTGATACAAATGAACTTGCTCCTCAGATTTAATATGCATATGCCTATGAGATCCTCTTCTACTCAATGTTATTTTCAAGATGTGAACTTTATACCTTCAAAAGGCTTATGCAGAACTTACACCACAAACACAACATATATACTTTAATATATGCTATATACTTTAAAAGATATGACAAGCAAAATGAACTAGAGCAATTACATACCTAGATCTGTGCTAATATTGTAAAATATTATTAGAAAACTAATAATATTGGAATAATATTTCCAATTATAATCAGAAAATTATGTCATGCCATAGATGGAAACAATCACAAATAAGATGCTTATATGATATTTGTAGCTATATTGATATAAATATTGCACATGCCAAAGAGAAGTAACCTCTAACTACTTCTGTCTATAGATACAGTCTGATTTAGCACACCAAGAACAAATCTGTATTTCATCTGGTGTTGTCACCTTACTGAATAGATTTTTATGGAAAAATTTAAGGGAAAAAAATGAATATAACATATTACAAAAATACCATGTAGCACTATGAATCACCCCAGCAAAATAATAAGAAACTGTCCATTATGAAGGCAATCATGATATTTTCAAAAACAGTAATTAAACAGATGGGTTTCCTAAGTATCTGTCTGGCAGGACTGGCAAAACAAGGAAGAAGGTGGTATGGCAAGAGGAATGCATGCTGCACAGGATGCATCTACATAATCCACTTAATGCACGGTAACACTTCTTTTCACTTGCAAATTGCTACAGAAATGCATTACATTCCATCTGTATTTTAGTTGTGTTATGAACTCAACTGCACTTTGAAATGTACTTTAAATGAGATTGAAGTGCACTTGAAAAGTTTCTTTTTCTGCAGGTGAAACCAAGGCTGAAGTAGTAAGACAGGGTAGAATATCTCACATGCTATTTGTATACAGGGTGCCTTCCTCGGAAGTCCTCTCAGAGGTCCTCCAGAAGTGTACTCACCACACATGCATGAACTTCTGTTAGTAACAGTGTAGGCAATGGGGATGGTCATCTGGAATGGCCATACAGAAATCTGCTTTGAATTGTCTGTTTGATACAGATCAATCTTAAATACCTAAGTCTACCAACTAGCATCAACTTCATTGCCAGTAAACGTAAACTATAGATACATACTCCTAGAACAGTAACAGAACATGGCATATTAAAATGCTGTCTTTTTTTCTTCATGCTGCACCAGTCACTACTGTAGATATAAATTATAGAAATTGGCATGACGGGAAATAGGACATGCATGGCTCCATTAACTAACAAAAAAGATATGACTTAATTTATGTCAATGATTTCCAAAAAGCAAACATTACTTTTGCCAGTTGTTGTTTTCACCACTAACCATAACTGCTCTGAGATTTGGTGCTGTGATAAATCAGATTTCTCTTCAGTGATTTCATTATCACTGGCCTTTCTGAGGAATGGGTGATCAATTTCATTCAATCCTCTTCATTTGAACTTGTACTATTCTTCATCCAGGCATCCCTGAACAATTGTCTCACTCATCTCATCTCATCTCAAATCCAAATTTGCTGACTCAGATACTAGTTGATAAGATCTCCTCTCAGACAGTTCTCCTTGTGAAAGTAAACACTGGCCATTTTTTTCTGGACATACAAGTCTAAACATTTCTTTCTAAAATCTATGTTTAAAAGTTTTCATTAAAAATAAATAAATAAATTTAAAAAATAAATAAATAATAAAAAAAAGTCTTGTCCTGTTGCAATTGTCTCCAAAAGATAAACTTCAATATGAAATTTGAACTCTCCCTGATAAATTTGCCAGAACTTTCTTTACTGTGTTGGGTAATAACTGAGCCTATATACCAAATTTTCAACCTAAACAAAACTCCCTTTCCACCATAGCACTATTGTGTTTTTGTTGTTGGTCATGGTGGTTTGTTTTTTTCTTGCTTTGTTTCAGATATTAACTGAAAATCTGTACTGTTTTCCCATGATGTCCAGACCTCCTATGAATTACAAGTTTTCATTTGTCATCTTATGAAACAATGAATTTATCATCGTCTGTGTACCTCATATTACCTGGAATTCCATGTACCTCAAGTTAGTGGAAAATCTTGAAGCCTTACCTAAATTCTTCTACCAACTTTATCTTTACCATCTGTGTTCAAGAAATGAAGTGGTATTGTGCATCCTGTTTTTACCTTTTTAGTGACTGAAACTATTTAGATAACATTGCTGCCACTTTTTTAGGTATCTTAAATTAAGGTTTATCTGATTCTCAAAGGACGCATTTTAAGCCCTAAGCATTTTTATTATTCTGTATAGAAAGAAATCTCCTGAACAAAAGATGGTATTTTATAGCGTGCGCGCGTGCACACACACACACACACACACACACACACACAAAAAAAAAAATGTATTATTACAGATGAAGGACTCCATGACAGAGGTTAGTTGGACTCGATGATCTTGAGGTCTCTTCCAACCTAGACAATTCTGTGATTCTGTGACTTACGAACATACTGGTGACCATAGCAAAAAATGTTGAGTATGCAACATCTAAAGGACGTTGAGATTATACAGAACCAGAAAGAACCAGAAAATTTTGTACAGGAACTTTGAAGGATTTTATTCTACCATCACATATATAATAAGCGAGCATTACTGACTACAAAATCATGTAAAGATGCAAAGCTTTTGAATGCCATCTCCTACACTTCATATTGATATCTGTGAATGATATTCAATTAATTCAGCTGTGTTTAAAAATAATTAATGATGCTCCTTTTCTGAAGTATGGATGGAACTACTTTAAAAGGTTTTAAATCATTAAAACTTGCCTACATAGGTGCATAGGTAGATTCAGGTACCTTAAATGCACAGTGACTTTGATCTGTTACAGATTGTAGTTTTTTGTTTGTTTGTTTTCCTACATCACTGCAAGTGCAGTCTGTTTAGGTACAAAGAGAAAATAAAGACTCTTTAGAGGTTATAAAGATGTTTATGAAAACATGTAGAAACATCAATTCACAGAAATAAAGCAATCCTGAAGCCTTAGAAAGGAATCTCCCTCAGCCCCTGCATTGAAATATTTACCACCTGATTAGATTTCACTTCTTCCTCAGCTGTAATCTTTGTTTGGACCTTCCTGGGTCAATCCATTTAACTCTCAACACTACCACCTCTTCCAGAAAATGCTTTTAATTACAAAAACAACAGCATCAGCTTGAGCATAAATCCTCTCTTTATCCACTTTCTATCTGGTTACATACATTATCTTGCCATCTCACTGTAGAGAAGGTCAGAAGAAGTAAGAGTAACGTTTTTTGTTGTACCACAATTTTCATTGACCAATATGCTTTCTTGATGTTTGAGATTTCAAAGCAGAAATACTAAATATATCCGGTAAACTATACTGGAACTTCCCAGGTACTGTGAATTCAAATTTTAAAATGATCATCTTATATCATTCTGCTCACACTGAAGAGTGATTTTACTTTGAATCACATTTTAAGGGAGAAAAAACAAACAAACAAAAAGTTTAACTACTAAAGTGAATGCTATTACATTAATCCTCTTGTCAGCATTTTGTTTTCCAAAAACAACTACTGGAGAAGAATACTCTATTTATAGACTATATTTTAAAACAATGTTGTCTCAATCAACTTGAATAATCAACTTGAATACTTCAAAATTTAATAAATCTGTCTTATTTTGCTCTTGTAATCACTAATAAGCAATTTTCTGCATTACTCACTCTTATGTTTTTACTGCAAGGGTCACAATTTGGGATGTTTAACTTTAAATGCCGCAGATTACATGAACTTCTATAAGAAAAATTTAAATTTTTATTCCAGTTGACCAGTGACAAAAAATCAGAATAAAATAAAATTAAAAAATAAATAAATAAATCCACCAATCTTTAGTCTATATACTTCACTTTACAACCCACGCTTCTAATAATTCCTTGTTAAAAAAAAAAAACATGGTTTTCAGAATCATGCTCAGGATTTTACATGATTTATTCTAGCTAGCAATACAGAATTGATGAAAATTTAGAATTCTTTGGCTGGAGTTTTGTGGTGTAATTGCCTGAAGTAACTAGGAAAATAAAACTAACATTCACACTTTTAAGGAAAAGGTACAGCGTTGAAGAGGCTTTCAGGGTAGGGCATAACTGCATTACATGAGCATTCCCTAGGCTCCCAACCTTAGATGCTATCGCACTGGGGAAACTTGGTGTGCTAGCCCTAAGGAACATCACGGAGCGTAGAGTGGAGTGGAGACACCATGGCTAGGCTCTGTAATCAGGTGGGGCCTTGATTGTTCTTGTGCACAAAGCTGCACTTTTTGCCACCCTGAGCCAAAGACCTGCCATGTTTTAACAAATGCTGTACCCTAGTGTACTTTTTGCTCATTATAATATCATTATAATACCAAAACACACCTCCATCCCAAAAGCTACCCACCTCCAAGGTGCAACCACCCCTCACTGAGCATGCGCCCTGAATTTCTCGGAGCCTATTACTTTAAACGGAGGCGGGAAATCTTTACACCAATCATAACTAAGATATGCTTGACTAGAGCCACTCAAGCTCCACCTAAAAGATAGAAAATAATATAAATTGGCCCAAGAGAGAGGGGATGTTGGGCAAGATACCACTGTCAGGGGAGATACTATCCTGAGGACATACAACATCCTTAGGACCTCCTGACTCCTGGGATCAGTCGATGGGCTGAGCCTCTCTTCCCCCCCATTGGGACGCCTTTGGGTGAGATCTGAATATTTGCTTATAAATCTCTATAGAGTCTTTGATCCTTTTAATGAGTTTTATTTCTAGGCTGCGCACCTGTAACATCTATAACATCTGTAACACCTGTAATACCTGTAACATCTATAACATCGGTAACACCTATAACCCCTATAACACCTGTGTATTTCATGCATACTAGCTTGCTTTTGCAGACAGTCACTATCGCTGGCAATCCAAAAGAACCTGATTATCTGTTGCTGTAATAAACCATACTTGATTGCATTGTGATAGCTCTCATTAAGTGCAACTAGGGTGAGGGTGGTTATCCGTGATAGTTCAGTGTTCTGAATCTAACCAGACCCCCAGACAGTTAACGTGTTTTTGGTGAGTGTCCGACTGGTTCAGTACTCTGAATCCGACCAGGCCCGTAACAGTTAATCAGCTACACCCCTTAACACGACAAGTTTATAGGCAATTTCCATGTAATATTCTGAAAATTGTTGTCTTAATTTTTAGATCAGTTTACTAAAGCCAATTCTGCTGGCCCTTACACTATGAGCTATACTGGATTTATGTGGCAAGGTTTGGGTAGCAGTGGGCTGCACGGGTGGCCTCCATGAGAAAAATCCAGCAGCTGCCCCATGTTAGATAAGGACCAGTTTCAGATGGCTCCAAGAGGCACCCACTGCTGGCAAGAGCTGTACCAATAAATAATGTTGTCTGTGCCTCTGTGAGAGTAGATTTAAGAAAGGAAATAAAATTAAAAATAAAAATAAAAAAATAAAAATAAAAATAAATAAATGCTTTGACACAGCAGCTGGGAGAGTGGAGTATGAAACAGCTCTACAGACACCAAGGTCAGTGCAGAAGGAGGCAGCAGAAGACTTTCTGTTCCAGGCACCAGAGCAGAAGTTCCCCTGTGGCCTGTGGAGAGGCACCCCTGGTGGAGGCACACCTTGCAGCCCATGGATCACACAGAAGAGCAGATCTCCACACTGCAGCCCATGGAGGAGCCCCCAGTGGAGCAGATGGATGTGGCCTGAAGGAGGCTGTGGCCCATGGAGAGCAGGGGCATTTTACTTGCATACAGAAAAGTATGAGGGAAGTCTGCTGCCTGTGGGGGACCTGTGCTGGAGCAGTGTGCTCCTGGAGGATGGACCCAGTGGTACGGAGCCAAGTGGGAGCAGTTCTTGAAGAGCTGCTGCCTGTGGACAGTCCCCACAGGATCAGTTCAGGAAAGACAGCACCCCTTGGGAGGGACCCCACATGGAGCAGGGGCAGGGAGTGACTGTGAAGGAGCAGCAGAGACAAAGCATTAGGGACTGACCACAGTCCCTATTGCCTGTTCCCCTGCGCAGCTCAGAAGTGGATGTAGAAGGGGGTAAGTAAGGGGAAGTTATTTTCTGTTTGCTTTTAGTTTCTCACTGCTCTTGTCTGCTAGTGATAGACAATAAATTATATTAATCTCCCTATGTTGAGTCTGTTTTGCCTGTGACAATAATTATTGAGTGATCTCCCTGTCCTTATCTCAACCATAGAACCCTTTCCATTGTATTTTCTCCCTTTTTCTCTTTGAGGAAGGGGATTGAGAAAATGGTTATGGTGGAGCTCAGATGCCCAGCAAGGTAAAACCACCATATGAACAAAATATCAAGGTACTATTTAAAGTACTCAAAATTATTCCAAATTGCAGGATTTGGTGGATTCAATAGAATATGCAGGGATGAATTTATGGACTGTCCCATAAGTTGCATGTTTTGTGAAGGTTTCAAAAATTGTATGTTTTCCTCCTATAATTGAACAGCATATTCTTCTTAGTACATAATTCTTTTCCCAATATTAAAAATATAAAATATATTAGAGGTTGAAGCTACCAGCCATCCACATGAAAAAGGCAACCTGTAAGCATCTGATCTGGGATGTGACATGAGGTAAAGATAACTATAGTCTGACTTGCTTTAATCCTTGAAGGAAGCTTTTTGTGGTGTTTTTTGGTTGGGTTGGACCCTCTCCTGGATGGGAAAGACATACCAAAGATAGTAGAATTTATTATTAGCCTTAATCTCCATGACTGTGTAATATTATGTGAGTCTGAGACACCTAGGAGGAACTATAGCTTTTCATCCTAATGCATCCTAATGCAATGTCTTTGGACAAACGCTGATGTTTGTGTTCAAATAAAATATGTTATACTAAAAATAGGAACACTGTGCAGCTAATGTCATCACTTCTCTACTGGAAAGCTGACCTAAAAGATTACATACTTCAGCACCCTTTTGACAGAGTAACCACACTGATGTAACTTGACAGCTAGTGTCATGAAAGGGAAAAGATCACCATCAACACATTTAATTTTTCATAGCTCTGCTTAAGTCATCCATAGGATTCAATATATCTGAGGATATGGGGGACTGTTTTCTTAAATATTGTGCTCTGATCAGTATTTTGCACTCTACTTGTGATTCAGGTCCCCGCTGAGTGAATGCAAATAAAGCAACATTCAAGTTTAGTCATGGTAGCGCTTTTCAATAAAGAGTAGCTGGGATGGTTTTGAACTAGACAAAACTCAGCAAGAATAGAAAGTGCTAACAGCTTCTTGCCAAGGGACTTTTCATGGCACAGTTATTTTGGTCTCTTTATTTAAGACTGAAATATCTTTTTTGCTAGCTGCCTAATGCTCTACATCTTCTTTAGAAAGCTTAATTTCTGCCAAAATACATATACCATTTTCCAGCTTAAAGTGTCTCTGAATTATTAGAGCAAGATACAGTTTCAAAAGGTGACAGAATGTCTTTACTAACAAAACTATAGCTCTCTGTCTTTTGTGGTATTATTCACCTCTCTCAATGCTTTGCAGTTGGAAAGAGCACAAGGGAACTCTTCGACCCTGTGCACGTCTGCAGGTTTGGAGCAGGACACACTGCCTCTATTAGAGCTCAGTGTGTGGGAGGTGAAGGTTTCTGTATGCAAGTAAAATGTACAGTTCTTTCTGGCTTTACCCTCTGAAGCTTTATAGGGATGTTACATTTTCCTGGTTTTAGCTCAATTGCCATTCAGCAAATGCAACCTCACTAGTTTTGTAGCGTGTGGGAGTCAGCATGTGTACCTTATCTTGTCTTTCTATCACATACAAGGAAGATATTTTTAGCCTTCAGCACCTAATTAAAAAAGGTGAGGCTGACATCTTCTTCCATGCCTGTGCTAGTGGCATAGAGCATTGCAAATGACTCTCTGCTGGGCAGAGGAAAGGTGAGCTTTGTCTATTTTTTTGCTTCAATTACAGTCCCATGCTGGCAGCCAATTTATTCCAGTCACCGGACCCCTTGTTTCCCTACATCCAGTCCCTGGTTACAGACACCATAAGCTGTGCTGATCCGTGGCAAGAGCAACATGAAGATGAAACTTAGCCCTAAATGTTGAGAAAGAGGGATTAATGGCTAGGCATCAGGGGGATCGGAGGGGACTTTAATTAAAACCCTCATACCCGCAGAGTTTAACTCTAGCAATGCTGCATAATTCTGACATTCAGCCACATCAAAGTTTTATGATTAAGAAACACTGTTTTTGTTCCATACACATAGCTGAAGATTTTAATTAAGAAGTATAGGTTTACATGTATTTCCACTCCCAATTGCTCAAGAAGATAACTTTTGCCAGATAATTTCTGAAAACAGTCCTTGTAGCTTATTTTTATCCCTATATTTAATTAAGCCTAGTTTTTATTTTGTTTTACCTCTCACTTTCTTAATATGCACAGTTATATTTTAACTAATGAAAATAATAGATTAATAATAACTACTCTTACTACAATGTTTTAGAAATTATTTGAAATGTTTAAGATCTAAATTTAGGTATAGGAAACTGTACTACATTGACTTTAATGATGGGATTAGTTTTGCATTGTTAACAGGATTATAAGAATGCCATATTAAAAAAAAAAAAAAAAAAACAACATAGATGTTATTAGTTCAGTATATTGTAATTTGAAAGTGCTTTCTACAGAACATCTTTAAAGGAGTTGCTCATCAGTACCATGTTGCTACACAACCTGAAGTATATAATTTGCTTGCTTTAGAAAAAAGTGCCCTTGTTCTTGTAGGTCAAGGAGGTATAATAACAATTAAAGTACTAAGAGAAAGCAACACAGTCTATTAGACAGCTGCATTTAGCTTTAAAAAGCAAGAAGAAAATAGTACCTTAATAGAATCAAAGAATCAAGTGGGGAGGAAAAAAAAAAAAAGCCTAAACAAGAGAACAAGAGAAACAAGAGAAGGAAGATATTTCATGTTTAAAAACCTTTAATATTATTGGGAATTATGATCACATGCATTAAAAGAAAAATCAGCAGAAACTGCTTATTTTGATGAGAAGAGAGCTTCTTTTCACAAGTAAGACATGAGTCATTAACAGCTAGATGTTAAAAAGGAACTGAAGTGTTGTGGCAGTAGTAGAGATATTAGAGACCACAGCTAGGAGAACAATTAGGTTTCTGCTGTTAACAATAAACATCCAGGTAGCTGTGAAAGACACATAGGCAGTCTATGAGAAAGGCTGGAGTGCTGTAGTGCTCCCTGAAGTTCCTGTGGCCATTGGGCCAGCACGGGCACCAGTCCCTACCACCCTATGTAACTTTGTTACAATTATCAATTGTAACAATTATTTTATATAACAACAAGATCAATTATCTTATGAAGAGAGATGAAAGGCAGGGGAGGAGAGGATACTGATTCCTAAAAATACCTCCAATCAATATAAATAAACTGTCCTTTTCCTTAAGTCAGTATTTTAAGCTAAAATTCAGATTCATCAGAGAAGAGAAACACTGAAGAAAACAAACAGATACTTCTTACTTAAATTCAGCTCTCCAAGAGAGACATCTATTCTGACTTAGATCTCTGGGCTCCCTTCACAGCCAAGAGAAAGCAAAAGACACCTCTACGGGGCCAGTGATTCAATGCAATCAATTCAAAAAAGTAAAAGTCAGATGGGTGACTTCCCTCTGGAAGGTTCTTAGACAAGCCTCAATGCAGTGACTGTATTTCTGTGGAGGACTGTTTGCAGGGGTTACCTTGAAAGACCAAGGTCCAAGAGTTAAGTATTAACAAAACAAAAATGGGTACTAAAGTTAAAGGGTATTTTCATATTAGCTCCTTTTTTTTTTTCCTTCCCTCTTGCAAGAAATATAAAGGAGTCATAAAACTAAGCCAAGCTGTATTAAAATATAAAATTCTTGTACCAATACAAAGTTCTACATGGAAAAAAAATAGATGTACTTCCTTTATGATCATCTAGAAAACAGTGGACACTGGAAATCATCAGAGGTTCAGTGTAATGTTCGCTTCTTCTGTTACATAACTCATTGTCATAAAAACTTCCTGAAATTTATACAGAGAATGATTCTCATTCAAGGGTGATTTCCCTCCCATATTAACCATTATTTCCCTCCCATATTTCCCTCCCATATTAAGTCCTCATGCTACTTTGAGGAGAAGGAAGTTATTGTTTTCTTAAAATTTGTAAATAAATAAATAAATGAATAAATAAAATCCCTTTGTAATAGTGCCTCTTTTGCTGATGATTATATTTGGTTAAAGTTTTTAAATTGATACTAGTCAAAAAGCCTTAAGCTAATAGTGAAAGAAGATTCAGGTAGACTTCAGACTAGATATTAGCACAAAAATATTACGGATACATCTGGCCAGCAGCAGTAAGGATCTTCCAGAAACTAACACATCAACTTTATTTTGTATTTATCTATGGCTTTTGCTCAGGCTAAGCATTCTGAAGTTGCCAATCCCTGCAAAAGGGGTACTAAGGCTGGTATTTCAGGCTACCGAAATACGTATGCTGTTTACTCATTCTCCCCATTCTGAGTAATTGAATAATCCATGCTGAGTCTTGTTGCACTGTCCCCCCTGCATCTTATTCATGTATACAAACTTTAACCTATAGCATAATGCAGGCAGATTTAAACTGTAGTTTTTCATTTGCAATGCTGTGGAAAGCCTGCAGTTAGCACACATGCACAACAGGATAGACTGTGGCTGTAAAGTTCCAACCTGTACCAGGCATACTGGAGAGACTGCCCCAGAAATGATGTCTTGCTTGATCCTCACAGAGTGCTGGGTCAAATTGAACGGAGATAGAAGGACTTTGAGCCTAATGTCTTACAAGCACCCTAGCTTCCAAAGTCTAGATGGGAACACATTGTTTCCCAGAGTAAAAGGGATATTGGAATGGTGAAGTGGGCAGCCTTGGAATTGCCCCACCATCAGCACCTGCCTGAAGGGCACAGCCAGGATCTGCTGAGACCACTGCTTTGCAGATACTTGTCCCAGCCTCTCTAATCTCCTCTTTGCAGGTTGCAGCACTTCCATTGCAGAAGTGCAATGGGATTGCTAAGAAGTACTATGGTACAAACACAGTACAAATAACGATGCTTCACCTCAGGAAACTATTCTGTAAGGTGAGATTTCAGCCACAGGCTTCATGGGTACTAAGCTCATCGGTTTGTCATCAGCATTATTCTCATCCTAAATCCAAAACACAGCACTATGCCAGCTACTAGGAAGAAAATTAACTCCATCCCATCTGAAACCAGGACAGCAATAAAACAAAAAGCCTTCCTCCCATGCCCCTCCACGAACCCTACAAAGGTGATTTAACTGCTTCTGTCTGCAATCATTAGAGCAAGAAGGAACACAGCTCTATTTAATTTGTTGCAAGCAAAAATTGAACAATGAATTTTTCCAAAGAGCTCTCAAGCTCTAAGAATGAGAGAACATTTATCTTTTAAGTGTGGTGTGCATGGAATCCCTGGAAGAATTATAAAAAATAACTCACAGTTCCTATTAGTTCAAGTTTGTTTGATCTAAAAACATTTATAGGAACTATATCTAGAGTCGAATTTTCAGTGCACTACCAGTACCCTAAGTATTTAGAACATTCACAAGAACATAATAATTTTCCTCAGGTTTCCAGATCCCCCTTTTTTTTTTTCTTTTTTTAAGTTTTGAAAAATATTTTACAAAATAACTGTTCAAATTGATCCTAAATAGCTTACGACTTCAGAATGGGTGAGCTGTTTAGTTAGTAACCTTTAATCTTATGTGCAACTACACATTGAAACATTCATCTGCTTTCAATTCATGCATGCAGAGATCATCTTCCACTAGTTTGGAATATTTGCAATTTAAGGTATATTACATTACAGTAAGCAAAATTCAGGCAAATCTTCCTTATGATATAAACTATGATACAGCTTGACGAATGAAAGAGATGGTGGTAAATATTGATTAAAAAGAGAACATTGTACAAGACTTTTCAAGGAATGTCTGTGTGCTTTCTATTATATAATTCTAGATTATTTTTCTATGTCCACAGTTTAATTAGACAAGTAATATTCACCCCCATAAGATGTATAAATATACGTATTTTAAATAAGTGATATGCAAAAAATAATTATATTATCCAGAGATTTATCTTTCACTAGAAGTGCCTGCTTCACAGTTCTTTGGATGTCACTGATGTGCATTATATTTCTATTGCAGTTCATTTACTTGTTCGAGTATTTATTTATGGGAACAGTATTTCTTTCAAGATAATCAGATATAAGACATATTAAATGTCATGAATATTCATAGGTTTTCAAGCCACTATAAATAGTAATCCAGCAACCTGCCTACATGAAGTAAAAGAGATCTTAAATATGGATTATAAACAAGAATGTATGCGTGGTTCATTACTTCTTTTGACTTAAATATGCACACATTTAGCCCAGCCCATTCATGTTTTTATTTTAAAACCTAGTACGTAGTACCAAGTTTACTTTGAAACCTAGTACCACCAAAAGAAGAAACCTGCCTACCTACTTAACCAGTGCAACAGGCCACAGCATAAAAGTAATAAAAATAATATCTACAGAACTAGGATCCAAATCATCATCAGTAGAAACATATCTAGCAGAATAAATAAATAAATAAATAAATAAATAAATAAATAAATAAATAAATAAGCTACCCTGGTTAATATAGTACTATGATTACCAATAGGAAAAATTTCTTGCACCATTGCAAAATCCATTCCTTTACTTAAATAAACTCATTTTTGTATTATTAATACACAAATTAATCGTACAAAACAGCACTACATGTCTTTATCTGAGATTTCTACAAATAAGACTGAAAGATAGAGAGCTCAAGAAGACATATGTTTTACTCTAGTGAATTTCACCCTACCAGTTCACACTCAGTATCACCACTACAGCAGTCTTGAGACTGATTTGCTCTGCTGGTTTGCCTGTAACCTCCTTGTCAGCAGATTTTGCCATAATTATGCAAAACAAAATAAGCATTACCAGTAATCTGAAACACTTCAGCTATAAGAAAAAAATATTTCTTACTTCCTCAGTTTTTGTTGTTGTTGTTTTGTTTTTATTTTCATTTTTTCTATAGAACAGTGGTCAAGAACTGGAAATACTCTATTACTGAGACACCATAAAGTTGGCAAATTTTCTCTGATTCTATTTATTATGAATTTGAGCAATATACCAACACAGAGTGGGGGTGGGGTGAAATTTTAAGCCCATAATAGGAGAATGACATTAAATAACAGCAGTATTGGCAACATATTTTTCATTCTTTTCTATTTAGGAAACAAACATTTAAATGTAAAGCAAGTCCAACGGGCTTAAAATTAGTGAAATGTACAAACCCTGAATGTGATGAAGAACTTGCTGAGATTTCATCTAATGAATAGAAGAATTTGTGGAAGTGGACAGAGCTTTGAGTTAATATGAGGGCATGTTCTGCCTGGCTTTACCAAAGACAGATAAAAACACATGAAAAAAATTGAAAGCATTTGAGGTATAACATATCAAAGCAGAAATCCTCCAGAATCATGATAAAAATGATTCTATAATTCTGGAGCATTTCTATTTTGCATGTCTTCTTCTAGAATACAGGATCTGTTTTAAAAATCAGGCAGAAAATATCCTGGAAGATATTAAAACAGTAATTAACTTTTATATAGTTCACCTCATGCCACATACTTTCCTGTGTGACATGATTTTGGTGTTCCTGCTCTGGCAGAGGGATTGATCTTTTCAAGGTCCCTTCCAATCCCTAATATTGTGTGATTCTGTGACTTCAAATGTTTTCAATTTTCTTGTAAGCCTCTTTGTCTTGCTGTATGTTTAGAGGTTGATTTCCAATTAATTTCATCTATGTAATCACCATTAATATTAGTGAAAATGAGCACAGATTTTAAGCGAACCTCAAATCACCATGTAGGCTATTTCAGTGTTTCTGTGATAATGGGAACCATGCTCTAGTTTGGGAATTCAATGATTGTCCTGTAAGAGTGCTGTAAATAACTGTAATGTTAGCTGTTTGCTATTAGTTCTACAAAACAGGAACAATGGTTTTGAAAATGCATACACAATTCAACACTTTGTACACTATTTTTAACTGTATAAAGCCCCTTATGTAAAATGTGCTCTACTTAGTTCAGCAAAAAGACTTAATGTTGAAATGTCATGGCAACAATGAGGCAAAGAGCATTTTGGGACAGTGTGCTCCTGGGAAACATGCTGCAGAAAAACTATATTATACAAAGGATAAGTGCAGGATTCCACCACAAGAAAAATTAACAACTTGACTTTAAGTTAAGGTCTGAGCGCATCAAACATTTTGAACCCTGTAAAAATAACTGCATTGGAGAAAAATTGATGCCACTTGTCTTTTTAATTGATTTGCTGTAGCAGATTCAGCTCAAGTATTTAAGACTCTTCCCCCTCATTGCATAATCTCAAGTGAATTAGTTTTGAGTCAAAATATTGTTACTTAGTCATATTCCAAAGGTATAACCACCAATTCACTAAGAACACAGACTCAATTCAAAGTGAACATGGATTTTATTTATTTATTTATTTATTTTTAATGTAGGTATCATCTTTACTGTGCAAGGTCATTATAACTATTAGCTTAACTAGAAGAAAAGTTTTTTAACGACGGGGAAAAATATATGGTTTGTTTTCATTTCAGTTCCTCATTGGTGTGTTGAATATATGGCAATCATATGGGTAATCTTAACCAGCTTCTGAATAAAATTTCTGTTATCGAGTAGACAGAAAAATAATTTTACAATGATAAATTTCAGCAGGTAATTCAGTTCCCTCATATATGGCCAAACTTCAAGGAAATTCCATGCAAATAACTATAAATATTTGGCACAGCTATGAGATTTGCCCCCCCCCTTACTTAAACTATCACTAAAGTAACTGTGGGAGATAAATGGGAGCAATGTTTCTCTGACCATCTTGGGTGGGATTATGGCACTGGACACAGATATAATGAAAAGCTTATAACTAGAAGAAGTGATGGCACTCAGAACTATCTGTGGGAAAAAATAAATAAATAAATAAATAAATAAAGACCAGGATTTATTGCTGCTCTTGAGTTGGAGCATCTGGACATGTTGCCTAACAAAGGTGATTGGAAAGGGTCTTACCTGAGGATCAAAAAAAGTGATCTGGAAGGTAAAACACATTTCTTGGATAAGCTATGAAATGGTAGTGGAAAAGAAGAAGGAAGGAAGGAAGAAAGGAAGGAAGGAAGGAAGGAAGGAAGGAAGGAAGGAAGGAAGGAAGGAAGGAAGGAAGGAAGGAAGGAAGGGAGGGAGGGAGGAAAAGAATTCAGCTTCAGTTATCAGCAACAACAAAACAGTTCTCATATGAAATGGAAACCATGCTGTAAGAGTTTCCTGAAGAGAAAAAATTTTATTTCTAATTGTATTATCTTGTCTTCTCTATTACAGGAGTTCCAGTAATAAATTGAGATACAAATAGTCCTTGACATGCCAGACATTCAGAACAGATAGGCATCAAAATCTGGACTGCAATTTAACTTCAGCTGTTCTGTGTGAAAGCATCAACAAAATCTCTGACATGTCAAACAGTTAAATCTTCTAGTCATTGATTGGTTTGTCCAGAATGAATGAGTACTAACCCAAGTGAACATACATATTCACAGTAAATTCCTTCTGTAAATGTTCTAGAGAACAGCAGTGTTAAATATCTTCAATCTTCTCATCCTCAGTTAATATTGATAATACTCTTTATAGCACTGAACAAACACTAACTAATTAATCCTGACAATACCCTAGGTGTAATACACCACTGCAGAAGAAAAAAAGAGCAAAAATATAGAGGTATAATTTGCCATTGATTTTGTTTACTTCTTATAAAGTGTGGGCAAACCAAGTACAGTTAACCTATAACATAGTGGCTCATATTCTTTCATTATTAATACTGATTTTAGAACTATCAATGTACTTAGGACATGGATAAACAGTTGATGGTGACTTCTTTGGGAATGAAATATTATCTGGAGAGGTCAGAATTATACCTGTGCTATGCTGATGCAAATTAGATTGAAAATCAGGAGATCTGTCTTCTATTTCTGTTCCTTTTCACACTAATCTTTATATCCAACAGACAAGGAGAAAGTAACAGTGAGACTATCTCCAGCACCATTAAAAAAAATACCACCACAGGAACAGGGGCTCCATAATAATTTCACAAGTTCACCTTTTTCTAACAATTGTACTAGTTATCTGGGTAAGACAAATCATGAAATAAACTCTTGCAAGGGTCTTTGAAACTTTGAACTTCTTAGAAACTAGCAATACGTTATACTAAGTTACAGAAATTAATTCTGAAGACAAATTACAACCATTCTGTCAATGCTATATGGTATATTTTGTAGACTCTGAACTGTACTCATGAATGATGGAACAAACATATCCAGAAAAGAAGGGTTTGTATCTTGTCTGTCCCCCTTCTCCAACTCAGTTTCTCTGATAAAATATACGTTCCTTACAGCCATTTCCCCACTTATTTGCTTAAATAAGCACAGCTATACAGTCATTAACCACTCTGAAAAAATACTTAAACTCACACTGAATTCATATTTTCCTTTTCAATTTTGTTAGATGTTTAATTATTGTTTTCCTCATTAAAAATAAATTATCTAGGAATAAACTTCTTTTCTTTTTGGACTCCTTAAAATAGAATACAATACATTAAAAAAAAATCCCACAACCATAAATACTTTAGAGCTAGGTCTTGAGTAAGTGTTAAGTCAAGTAGATTAGTGTTTCCTGGTTTAAATTAGCTTCCTACATTTGAAAATTGGTCCTTTGGTTGTTTATTCTTCTGGCCTTGACAAAATGACTGCTTTATATTTGTTAGCAGTTTCCATATTTACGACTTATCATATATCTAGATACATTCCTATAATTTTCTAACAATGCAACTTAAGTACTATGAAACTTCAGGAAGCAACTAAATTATCCACAAACATATGGAATAAAACCACCACATACTTGGCTGTCTCAAAGCAAAATACAGATGCATTCCATCATCAGGCTCTGTCATACTTGTTGGTACAGAGCTGAGTGGGGGCTGTGGCTGTGCAAGGAAAGATGTACTGAGCTAAGGAAATGCCCATCTATTGCACCAGCAACTGGGAAATTAAATGATTACATCTGTATCAATCAAGCGGTGTCACAGAAATAAAATCATGGTAATGGGACTGTTATCACAGGATCAATGCTGCCTGTTTTGAAATGTCTTCTGCATCACCTTGTGGCCTCAGCATTTATGTGGCAGCAAAAAGCCATTATCTGTTCTATTTCAGTGACATTTACTTCTTCTCCTCATCTGTTCAGATGTCCATTCTTTGATGGCTCTAGTATATCATGCTTTTCATACTCTGGCAGTTATGTATGCTACCATTTTAGGCCATTTGGGTGCTTTGGGTGAGAGAGGCTTTTTCTTCCTTTTCTAAAAACATGGTCATAGCTGAAATTCTGTTGCTGTTATTACATGATTACATTTTCTTTATCTAATTGGTGGCTTCATGAAATCACATTAGTGCAGTACCATCTCTAGATCAGGTGCAAAAATTTTCTCAGCACTAAAACACAAGTTCCCCAAGGTAACTGAAAATTTAAATACGTGACAAAAGCAGTAGTCAAATTGTAAGATTTCAAAACTGTCACTTGTAAACATATTTCACTGCCTCTTGGTAGTGCTAACTAGACTCATAAGTTTGTGCTACTGGAAAACAAAACCAAAGTACAACTATCACAGGCAGGGAGCTACTCTACAAAGGTACAGGGAGCATACACACAGTATTTAGCAAGGATGTAGGACATCTGAGAAAAATTTAGCTAAAAACTAACCTTTGACTGTAATCTTCAAAGATAATGTAAATGATTAAGTATGGGTTTCAAGATCCTTAGATTATTTTTTTACCTTATCAAACATGAGGAACATGGATTTTTCACTGAAGCTTGTTAAAGTACAGCAACACCTTCTTCCAATCTCATCTCTGACATCTCAGAGAAGCCAGATACAAATTTAAAGTTTTTATAGATATTACTCCCTAACTTAAGATTAATATCAAAGAATTAGCATAGGCCAAAAAGTTAACTTCGAAGACAAAACAATGTTTAAATATTCAGAATAACAATTTAACCATAGTCAAATGATTGTTTTACTAGAAAAACTACTAGTAGTAACACTTACTTTAATTTATGCAATTACAGGTGGCTTTTAATTAATGTTTTGTAGACTTTTTTTTTTTTTTTTCTGGCACCGGCAAATTGGTTGTATGATTTTATTATTTAAATTCAAAAGGCTAAGTCTTTGGGGGAAAAAAAAAAAAAAAAAAAAAAAAAAAGATAGGAAACACAGCCAAATAGTTTGTAATTTACTCAGTGGAAATCTAAAACACCAGGTGCAGAAGAGAGACAAAAAACTTTCAAATTTTTAGTGCATTTTCTTTGCTAAAACAGGTTTTTGTTCAGTACAAAAACCTGCCCCCGATAAAGGATGACAGCAGCAGTGTAGCTGCTGCTCCAGAGAAAGGACTGTGTGAGGCGAGCTGTCGGGGATGGTTACAGCCATCTCATCTGACACAAGCACCTCAAAGCTAGCCCTGTTTCTATAAAAATGAAAAGTTCCCTAAATGATACCATTTTTACTGTTTTGAATTCAACTCACTAATTACACTAATCAGACAGGTGCAAGAGGGATAAAATCTGAGATTAAGACATGCAGCGCAGAATACATGGAGTTATCAGCACAGACACTTGGTTTGCCCACTGCCTGTATGCTTTATGATGCAGCAAAACCACAATATGATCCAAGATAATGCCCTGAAACATCACAACTGAGAAGACAAATTATTGAAATGACACCATATCTTATCTGCAGCTAATATTGATTGCTTAAGACAAAAACCACCTTTTTATTTTTTTTTAAGAAATATTAATATTCTATTTTTTGTTGCAAATATTATGTATATCTAGAAAAACAGGAGTATGACAACCTCATGTACTTTAAATCAAGTATACATTAACTTTTCAGATAATGAATACAATAAGGTAATTACATGTTTTTTGAGTATCTGAAGGTAAACAAGTTCAGCCGCAAATGGGAAACCTGAAATAACAAATCAAGCGGCATATTAAACATTAAATGGTCATTAAACTGGAAATAAGGCCCAAACCACTGACTGTTTTCAGAAAGCCTTAACCACTTTATAGACTCTAATGATTCTGATGGTAGTTGTGAACATACTAGGAAATACATTTGAAGATGTGTGTGACAGAAAAAAGCAACAACTGTATGTAAAATATCCTATTCTCAGAAGACTGAAGGCCAAGAAAGGCAGAAGTTTTTGGATACCAACATCAAGAGTAGATACACAAAGATTGCCAGGCATGTCTGTAACACTAAGGTGGCTTCCCTTATGAAACAATAACAAATACACTGCATCTAATGAAAATTTGGTGTATTGTAAATGTAAATTTGATTTTCAGTTCACAATTTACAAGTGCTGTAGTGAGGCAGTGGCAAAAGTGGCCACCTTGTTCACATCTCTTTTCGTTGGGCACACTTCTCTGGTGGGAAAGTGCCCCTTTTCTGATGTCAACTGCATATGTGTAGCTGGGAGAAACTTCTGAAGAGCAGTTGGGCCTGTTGAGAAGTGGGTAAAAGAGGCAGGCAACCTGCTGTGCTGGAGTAGCTGAAATGTTGCTTTGAAGCAAGAGGATTCCTGCAGCAGTGAGTCATCCCTGAGGACAGGCAGAAAAGCAGGGGGGTAAGGGAGGGATTTTGAAGGCTTTGTTTTAAATCAGCAGGTGGAAAATAAGTACATTAAATGACTTATGATCTAACTATGACATTGTTTCTTTATTATGTCAAAGTTTTGAAGTCTTGGGAGGCTTTTGATAGCTTTTGGCTTGCTCTTTGTAAGCTAAGGCAATTCTACCTCAAGGCTGTGCCCAATTTAGGATTCTTTTGCAAAAGCCAAAAGAATTCTTTATATCTTAGGTAAAGCAGTATTGACATGCCACATGCTATATTTCTCTTCCATCTTAAAATAAACAAGTACTGATATTATTTTTTTTATTTTTTTTTTACACAAGTCTTAAAATATTCCTCACACTGCTGGTCAATATTCACAAATTCAAAGGTCACATTTTTTTCATTCATTGAAAATATTTAAATACTCTCACCTACCCCCAATATATGTATGCTGAGGAAGTCAGAAAAGAAAACTGTCCTTAGCCCAAGCAAATGAAGCTATGGTTTATGTTTACACCTATACTTTCTTCTGGATTATGTCCTGTCTTAAAAGAAGCATCTGAAGATAAACATTTAATGTCTGTCCACATTAGGAAGTATCTATATGTGCTGCTTGGTGAAAATATTTTCCTGGATCTTAATTACAGGCTATTTTTGCTATTGTTTAAAAACCCAGAAGTGTTGAGCTAAGTATTGCTAGTGGGACACTCTTCCAGGTTCAATTATCCAATTATGAACATAAAGCAAAACATACACCTAAAATCATATACAATATATATTCTACTGTGAACCACACAACTGGCACTTGACCTCTCCTATACCAAGATGATTAGCATGAAGTAAATTTTAATTTAAAAAAATGGTGAATGTACAACATCTTGAGTTTTTTACCTAGTCATCAGGATTTATTTATTTATTTATTTTAATCAAATAGGTAGCCATGTGGAACCACACAATTGCTTATCACTTTGTGTCCTACTTGGTCCAGTTAATCATGACAACTCCAGCAACTTTGCAAAGGCTGCAAAGTTATTAAAGATAATCTAAAGCATTTTGACCTAATGAAAGGCACAGTCCTGTAAGATGGGGCAGGGAAAATGTTGAAACTCCAGCCTATGACTTTTATTTTTTCTTTCAATCAGTTTAACAAATACATTAATGAATTATTTATGGACACACAGATACTCACTTCATTAGAGATACTTTTTTTCTTTTCTTTTAGTTTTCTAAGCCAAGCCTTCCCAGTTTGTGTGAACAACATTGTCTATTTCATGAACTACCCCATGAAAGTAATACAATCTCTTCAACAGAGATATGAAAAAACTCATGTGTGGTTATGAATGTACACAAACAGGAATATTCGTGTTATTACATACACACTGTATTTTTACCGACTAATATTTCAAATAGTACAGCAGCCATTATAACAGTACATCTAACAAAACCCATAGGAAACACTGAATTTGAAGTTTAATACAAAGCAGAGAAGTGTTTTTCATATACTGACAGACTGCTTATTAAAGCATTCTTATCAAAGAAGGAGTTTTCAGTTAAATATGTAGATATTCTTACACAGTATAGTGCAAATTCCCAACAGGCACTAACTAGGTAGTAGATACTTGAGGATATGGGTGCATTTAATACAAATAAACCAAATCTGCACAATTTTCGTTTCCTACCCGAGAGAGCTGCTTATCTATCCATTCCCATGAGAGATGTTTTAACATTTTAAATCACTAAGCAACAGTAGTAACAACAATAGTAGCAGCTGATGTCATTATTTTATGTCACAGAAAAGTAGATCATTTCCCAAACACAACTGTTCCCATACCTGTGTCATGAGGAGACTTTACCAGTTTCATATGTTCTCTTGATTATCTAGAGAAGTACCTGCAATTATCTATTGCTATCTACAATTTACAGTGAAACAGTTTTATAACAGGTTGATCTTCTTTTTGCTATTATTCAGTCATCTTCTTGTGTAATAGGCTTGATGGCAGCTTTAATGTTCATGGAAAAGCTTTTTACTGTTTATGGTTAGCAGCAATAGCTGTTAGCCAAGATATCTTGGCATTTTATGGTATGCCCAAGGATGATATGCAACATTAAAATATCTATTACTCATTCCTCTGTCATATATAATTTCCCTCTTCTCAAGAACAGAATAATGAACAATGCTCTGCATTAGATTTCCCTTTACTTTCAAAGTTGCAGTCAGGTAATTCTTCTACCCACTGGCCTGCTGTAACATTCAGCCTTACAGAAGTGAAAATATAGGTTAGCAAGTTGTTATGGCTATAAAAGCATGAAGAATTGTAGAGGTAGGGGTGACATTTGTCAGTTACAGCCTAACTTAAAGGCAGAAACTTCAGCCTTCTTAATACTTGAATAATAAATTACTTCTTAACAATGAACTTAATATTTTTTAGCTGTAGTAAGCATTCTGACACATAACCAGATATTCTTAGTTTACCTTCCTAAAGGCTTCTTCTCAATGGGGGAGGTATGAAATATAAACCATGATAGGGAAAGACTGTACTTGTCTTTTATAGCATCTGTACTAAGCGAACAACTGCTTTTGCTCTTGTTCAGACCACAGTGGGCTCTGTAGAAGATCTACAACAATGCAAGGGGGAACACGAAGCAGATTAGGAAAAACAGCTTTCCCATAGCATTGCTTCTAGCTCTGAAATCATGGCAGTTTTGAATGTGACCATCTACCTTCCTTTTATGTGTACTGTTTATAGCAAGAAACAGTCATACTGTCTGTTTTTAAAGCAAAGAGAATTTCAGTCCATCCATTGTGAAGGATATGTGGTCAAATAAAAATTTGAGCTCAAAAATCCTCAGGAAATTATTATTTTATCAATCTGTTGAAACTTTGCCTATCTGTAATTTAGCTCATATTCAACAGCCAAATATATTTTATTCCTAATAGGCTGAATACATTATCAGTTTTATCCCTCTACCTGTGAGTTGTCTTTGCAAGGCACTGAACCTGACTTTCAGAGGCCCTGATGTTCCCCCTCAGAGCAGTTCTTTATAGGTCCTGGTTCCACAGCATCTGTTGTCTGTCTTTTTTCCCCTCTCTGAAATGGTTACATAAGCATCTCACTGTTGGACTGCTTACCTCCATGAAAGGTATATACTGTGATAATCTTTGGACAGAGTCTTCTTCCCAGATGTACTCCTCTTACATGTTTGCACAACTAACCTTAATATGTTCATTTCTGCATTTGTGGTCTAATATTATCAACTGTGGTTCTTAGTTCATTTAGATCATGCATGAAAATTATATTTTAAGACATTTTTCCCTCTTTTTTTTTTAAAAAACAAAACAAAACAAAACAAAAAAAACACCTTCCATCATTGATGTGAGTTCAGCACACAGTCTTTTCAGAGGACACCACATTCCTGCCTCCACTTTGTTCTCCAGCTTATTATTTTTTTAATCCTAGCAGGATCAAATAAAATATATTTGGTTCAAATAGAGGGATCACACAAAGCAAGAATGTACTTCTGAAACAAACTGCACTTTCTTATCTATTCAGGACTTCTAACAAATAAATCCTGAGGTGGTTCTTTTGGCACCTGTTCTGTTCTTGATAGCTGCCTGTAAAGTTCATTATCAGGAAAAAAGATGTAAATGAGACCTCAAGATACGTATCACTGTTGGCAGACAGTGCTCAGTTTTCTCTTCCAAGATACTCCCAAGACTCAGTTCCAGGCAAAATGTTGTGATTGCTTCTTCCATGATCTCTTCCTCCATGCATCTTTTTTCAAATCCCACATTTGATTTCATGAGCTGAACTGATAATGTTTACTCTTTTATCCTGATGGGTAATGCCAATCTGTCCAGCAATGTCTGTTTATTTTTATAAATGATTCCTCTTTAATGAATCCTCTTTTCCACAGTGAAAATGATGGTTTTAGAGGGCCTGGACTTCCTCTTTCTTTTTTTTTTTCTCTTTTTTCTTTTTTATTTCCAGAAATTGCATTCAAAGTAGGTTTAAACATCTTCAGTTTACTATTTCTAAATAGCTCCAGCCTGTCTGTTATGACTTCTTCTGCTGCTCATTCCCCTTTCTCACCAGTGAAAACAATATGCACAGTTTGATATTTTAACTCCCCAAGGTAAGCTATTGCTGATCTTCCAGCTTTTACAAATTTTCATTAAAGTGGCTTTCCTGCATATTTCATCAAAGCCAATTGCGCTTTGTTCTTGAAACACCCAGAGAGTCACTGGTATGTCCTAATCACTCATTGCTTAGCCTCTGTGAAGGTCCTCTAGGTTCCACATGAAATACCACTGGTCTATCTCCCTTGGAGTAATTGTACAATGACCTTCCCTGTACTGGCCAGCATACAATAGCTAGTATAGAGGGGTAGAATCTCTAAAATTCACACTGTCCAAAATGACTAAAGTCATTTCCAATGACTTTCAAACCAGGATCAAGATGAAATCAAAACAGAGCACAGAGTTTGCATAGGCTCAACACAGACTAACCTTACAAGGGCAACAACCTTACAAGGGCAACACATAGTTTCTGCTTACCAGCCATCACTCATTACTTCTGCTGCAGGTCCTTAAATGATATATTAATACAAATATAAATAAATCAAAAGGATCTTAGTACATAGTGCTTTAAGGTCATGGTGGAGGAAACGTGTCTCTAAGCCTAGTAAGTTAGTCTCACATGGAGGTTGAAAGACATCATGAGTTCCTGGAGTCATCTAGACTCTACCGCGAAGGATGCCCTGCCTCCTGCTTATTTTCTGCAAAGACAGGAGCCATTGCTCCTCATATTCCCATATGATAGCTGTAGTCTTGCTTCTAGGTAAAACAATGCCTCTGGGCTTCCACCAGTCACTACCTTCCTTCAGGGCAGACAGAGGCTCCCACAACAGCTTCAAAATAGTGCAGGGCAAGAGACTGGCCTTTGCCCCTGTGTGAAGTCTCCACATGAAGCCACAGGTCCTCTCTCTTCAGTAGGAGCTGTTACCTTCACAGAGACACGAAAACACTGATCAGATAATCAATGATACAAAAACAGTGACTCCTGTCCCCTGCTGTGCACTGGTTCCTGCTAAGTTGAAGTTATCAGGAGCCAGGAGCCATTGGTCACGCAGGAGTAGAGTAACCGAAGCAGCTGCCTGGCACACTCCTGCTTTTGGGTCAGGTGCCGGTTCCTGAGCCAGCCTGTCCCCCAGTCGCAATATGTCACTGTTCAGAAAATAGAAAAAGCAGCAGCAAAGCATCTTACCCAGTATGAGCACTGGATATATACAACCCAGCAGTCAATTACAAGTATTACACACACAGTTTAGTCTCAGCAGTGGTCGCATCCTTCATCCGGAAGAAATGCTGAACTCCGTTGAAGCCCAGGAAATGCTTATGTTACAGAAGAAAAGCAGCTATGACAGAATTTTGATGAATATATTTCAAAGCACTTTCCCAGCTTTACAAACACAATATCACAGCACATACAGACTTAGAGAAGGAAAAAAAAAAAAAAAAAAAAAAAAGACCCATATAGGATAATGTTGCTATCTGCTTTCAGCCTTAGGACTGTTTGGTGAGGAAACTGAGGTCACAGCACTGCAATTTGTGATCTGAGGAAGACAGTGACACAGAATAGAAGATTCATAAAGAGATTAACTTCAAAAGTTTAACATATAAAGGATACAAATCTCCCTCAAGAAAATTATTTGCAATAGCTATGTTTGGAACACATCCAGCCCTGAAAATACCAAAGACTCAGCAATACAGAGTCTCTGGTATTCCAGCTATCCAGCGCAAAAAAAAGTAGATTTTCTATTATTTTTAGAAAATGGTTAAGACTATTCATACAGCCACGAATTTACCTCATTCATTGCATCTTGAATTTTGTATTGGTTGTTTTAGTTCTTCATAGGACCCATTTGACTTAAAATTTGAGGCTGTGTTGGTGGGGCAGAAGTATCTTTTTTTCCTCAAGAAGAAAGTGTAGAAAATATGAAGTAATTGACTGATTATTGATGTTAGTGGAAAATGCAGCAAAGAGTTAATTCTGAAGGAAGCAGGGACTTAAGTTCTATCCTCATGATTCTTCCTAAATTATGTTTGCTCAATACCAGTACAAGATACATCCCCCAAAGCCTCCAGCCTCTCCTTAAAATGGCAGGCATACCACAACATGACCTAATAGCAGGAATGGCATTCTTTTTTGCTAAGCAAGACAAAGATGGAGGAAATGGACAATTCTAAATCCATTATAATATTAATGCCAACACCAGTTAAAAGGTTATAATTACAGCATTATTGTTACCATCAATACTGACTGAAAATTTCAGTAGAAACAAAGAACTGTCAGGGTCTGGGATTGCATTGTATTTATAAATACAGAAACTCCTTTGTTCTGGTTCCTATCTGTTATTCTTTCTTTAAAGATTTCCATTATAAAGAAAAAAAAATCTATGAAAGCTCAGAAGATAATATCCCAGTGGGAAAATTAATATAGTAACCAAGAATTCAGTAGCAATTATTTCTAGATCTCACAGAGATTAAGGTACACAAGGTGTGATAGACAATGGGACTCTGTAAGACCGCTAAGGTCAAACACATAAAAGAAAAGCTTCTCCTCGAGGAGTTAACATTAACTGATAATGTTAAAAATAACCATATTTTGAAAACAACAAATATTCAGTTAGTTCTCTATGGAAATGATCCTCTGTGGTAGTCTTCTTTGAGTTAGCATTGCACGACTTGGTCCAAAACACACAGAAGCTATTAAAAAGCACCATACAGATTACTTTTGCTGTTCACATCTCATCAACAGACAGATGTTGACAACCCACAGCAACATTCACACATTTTTAATTGATACCCTCCCATGTCAGGTGAGATTTGTCCAGTCAAATTCACCCCAAATCTCAAACTGTGAAACATCTTAGAGATCATAGAGACTGCATCTGTATGCACTCTCTAAAATCTTTATATAATTTCTGGGTGATGTAGAAATAATCACAACTGGGATCATAAATAGACGTGTATGTACCCTTTTAAAGTGCAGAAAGAGCACTGTGTCCAACGGAGCACTTGCATACATGCATGGTTCTTCTGGTGAAGAGGCAGCATTGTTACTTCTTGCAGTACTATTCTGACATTATGCCACCATACACAGATTTTATTGGTTCAGCCTATTGCTTTGATTACTTAATCTATGCATTTCAAGCCCCTTAACTCATGCATTTAGGAAATTATTCCAAGGTTGCTGAGACATAGCTATCCAGAAGCCCTTTATTTTTCAGGGGATGTATATCTTCCTAAAAACAAAACAAAATAAAAACTAAAACCCAAAATCCCCAGTAATGCACAGTTTTACAGCTTTAAATCCAAATCATCTACTGCAGTAGATATACTGTCCAATTTGCCTTTCAGCATATTTTAAACATAAAAATTCTAGGTTTACTTCATTTTAGTGTTCTAAAAATTATAGTTCTGAAACACTGAAGGAAAAAAAAAAAAAAAAAGTAAGAAAGAAAGAAAGCTTCCTTAGAAGTGACTCATGACCAGAAAAATGTATAGATTTTCAATTCAAAGACACCATAAAAAAATCCCCACGGTAACGCAATTGCGAATGCTAATTGCATTCCAGTAAATTGCTTTACATTCATCAAATAACAATCAATGGAAGACACTGTTATCTTCTTTTATTGTAGTGATGCTGTACACAGCAATATAGATAAGGTAGTGTCAGACAGCTATAATCTCCCCCCTTCTTATTTTCCAGGGCTTATAACTTCACAATAAAAATTTATGCTGAAATTTACCAACTCAGCCCAAGAGTCTTTCTTTTTAATTGAAAAATGTGCTGAAGATATATTGTGGAGAGATAGAGGAAGACTGAGACAAATATTCCATTTCAAATAGCTGAACTAAACTAATTCAATCTATCATTAGACAAGAGTGAATTATTCTCATCTCAAAATTTCAAAGGTGTTGCTCATCTAGATCCCCTGTGAAAAAATTAGCTGTCTAATCTCAACGTGCTTTTTTTTCTTTCACTTACAAACAAAAAACAAAACCAGAAAGTAAGGAACAGTGATTTTGAGGTTATATTTAGAATTGCTGACCGTGCCAGGCCATTATATTGTTAAAATTTAGCATTCCTGTTTGTATACATATACATTACATATGTATATATTACGTATATACATGTATGTTTGTATACATATACATTAGCATACACATGTTACTGTGTATATTTTTGCTATTCTATATATATACATATATATACACACACACATACATATATATATACACACATTTAAACTAAAAATTGCACACTCCATTTTTCTTTCTGAACATCATCTTAATTCAAAAGGTCTCCACTGTCAATATTTTAGTCCCATGATTTCAAAAGATCCTGTACTACGCTGGCTCCCACCATGAAACAATGGACATGATTCACCAGAACGGTCACTCTTTCAAGTGAAAGCAATTGAACTGCACAGACCCCACAAAGCTTTGCTGCATGACTGAACTTAAAACAATAGATAATCATCATTATAACAAAAAAGAGAAAGAGAATATGTTAAAAGGTATCAAAAATTAGCACACATTCTCCCCACTCTTTTCTTTCATTTTTACCAAAAGAAATCCTTATGGCTACTGTGAAATTTAGAGAAAATAATAGTTCAAGGGAATGTTTGTTTTTTGTTGTTGGTTGTTTTTGTTTATTTTTAAACTGCTTAAGGTACAAAGACTACAGAGATAACACAGTCATTTAGCCAGCACCAGATCAGCATTTCATGAAACCCTTCCATGAGAGGGGGTATTACGCGAGCTTATGTTCCTCAGGAAAGAGTCTGAAAACTTAGAGGTGCTCTTCCAAATATTATTTATACTGAACAGATTAAAACACAGAAGCTTGAGAGACAAAACAGCAACAGTAGCTCAAGCAAGCCTATGGAGAGAATATAGGTTACCTCAAAATCAGGGATGCTCCAGAACACCAAGGAGTTGTAGGGCAAATAGCAACACTTAAGAGTCACACACTACTGTGTGTGTGGAAAAAAAAAAAAAAAAAAAAAAAAAAAAAAGAGCTAAAAAAAGAGCTTCTAAAACTTCTGAATTTAACTACCTTCTAAAATGACAAAGAAAACTATTAAACTTGCTTAAAGACTATATCATGCAATTTGAACACTGGTTCTACTTTAGATGACATTACACATCATATTCTGAGCCACCATGAGCTTCTGGAAGAGGTCTTGCCCATACTGCCCATTTTCATACTTCTCAAAACTCAAGCATTTGCTTTTCTACAAAGTAGTGAGTAGAATTGGCCCAGCAAACCATACTAGAAGTAGCATACTAGTTCTAGAACACACAATGGGAAGGACCACCAGGTGTAGGATTGAGGCAGTGGGGCAGAGAAGCATCACCTATCTCTTAAGTACTTTCATATTAATTCATATTAATTCAGTCTTAAAGGGTAACATCCACTTTGGAGTAGATTTGTTGCATTTACCTGTTAACATAAGCAAGATCATAATTTAAGGTCCTGATTTAGCAAAACCTTTAATAAGTAAGCATTTACTTGACTTTCCCATATGATTAAAAACGCATCTTTTAAAATTCTGTTTCTTTCTAATATCTTCTTTTTAAACTTGGGTGGTTTGGGATTTTGAAAACACTTGCACTTAAGATTAGTTGCAGAAACTAAACAGAAAAATTAAAAGAAACTAGCATAAATGAATACAATTTCTGAGAGACTATCTGTATCACTCCCCATAGTAAGAAATTTTAAATCTGTTTGTATCTCTCCCCCCCCCACTTTCCCCTTCCCCTCCAAATTTATGGTCTGGTATTGTCAAACAGCAGCTTCCACGGTTGGCATTTACTTAGATGTCTTTCTTTATTTTATGACTTCTATTAGCAGAGAAAATTAAGGATTCCCAACATTACACTTCTGTACAACTGATGTTTTCAGTAGAATTATTAAATATAATTTTCATATTTAAATATATTATTTTTTCAGACTGTGAAATACTGTATAAAACCATGTAAGTTTATTTACTTCACAATGTAAAGGAGCATTCCAACTTCACTCCCAAGGTTCCTGCCAGTGGTTATTCTACATGTATATATACTTATAAGACTGAGGTTGTGTTGGCATAAATGACTTCAAGATCTAGCTAAATTAGCTAAAATTGAACTAGCTAAAACTGAAAGTAGCATAGTAACTTTGTAAGTCCCTTGTGTGCATCAAAAGTCTAAACTCATCCTTTTCCACTGTCTCTGATGATGGGTATGGCTATTTAGTTTATACTCAAAGATTACCATCTAAGAGAAATAAATAATAACACACAAATTCTCTAACAGCAATTATAAGATGACAAACAATATCAATTCATTTTAATTTATACAATAAGGAGCTGCACTAGCACAACTGAACACACCATACAATGTACATTTCTCTATGGAAATTCTAATTCTGTCAGCTGAGAATTAGTCTCATAGCAGTTTCCTAACTACACATTTGCACCATAAACTCTCACTTTAATTAAGAAAATAAAGTGTTTTTACTCCCCCATCATTCATTTACTCATTTCCGAATGATTCCTTTTGCACCTCAGCATTCTCATTATTAAAATAATGCACAATTCCCAAAACACAGGTCTTAAGTGACTTCCTATGCATATCCTTGCAAAGAAACAGTCTGGAATTCAAAATACTTAAACAGAACAAAAGGATTTTTATAACCTTGCTGCTAATCCAACATTGAAATTGCTAGATGCTGACTATACTAACCCCTTAGTATAGCAAAATATTTAAGGGTACACTGCACTTAAAGCATGCAAGAACTCTCACTGAGGTTAAAACATTTTAAAAATATTGCCAGTTACAGGCCACAGTACTTAAACCTCACGCAAAACTCCTGTTGTCCACTGCAGGTCATTCATTTCCTGCTATAATGCTGTAGGTACACAGTCACAAAAAGTGCAGTGCACTGCTTATGTTGCAAATCTCCCTTTCTGTATCAGATATCTAGGTTTAAAATTTTTACAAAAACCATTGCTTCATGTTATGGAGCATTATTTCTTAAAAGTTTTGCTCTCATTGATAGAAAGAAAGAACAGCTATTAAAGTGCAGTTGCAAGGGAGGTTCTTGTAAGGAATGTATGTTGGAAAAATTGTTTTAGTAGAACTGATTCAATGAGAGAATATCATCGTTCCTTGCTCGTGATTCCCATTTTACACTGCTTTTCCTAGTGGCTTCCACACACATCCTAGGCAGCACAGAAAGGACTGCTTTCAAAACCTTATGGTATATACATTTATCATCCCTCAAATCTATAACAAGGAAAATTCCCTACTTACAGGGCAACACATTGAAGTGGACACTAAGGTTAAAAAGGTACTCATGAATGTTTATCTTCTATCTAGAGCTTGCTCCCTTACCTCAAGGCTCTGCAGGGAGAAATCTCCCTAACACTCTCATTTACTTTGGTCATATGCAGCTGAACTGACTCAGACTAACTTTAAAAAATAGAGTTCTGAGAATGGTAAAATTTAGGTGTTTAGCATTAACCATCAGTTGGGTGGGATGGTCTTCGCCAAACCTAGCTGAATTTGGAAGATGGTACCTGTCCCTGTATTAATTTAAAAGGGTCATTAGAGCAAATTCAGGTAACTTGATGGTTATTAATTGTGGTGTGTCATGAAGTTCTTCACAGAGAGAGTGGTTGCACATTGGAACAGGCTCCCCAGGGAAGTGGTCACTGCACCGAGCCTGACTGAATTTAAGAAGAGATTGGACTGTGCGCTTAGTCACATGGTCTGAACTTTTGGGTAGACCTGTGCGGTGTCAAGAGGTGGACTTGATGATCCTTAAGGGTCCCTTCCAACTCAGGATGTTCTATGATTCTATGATTCTATGAGAGCAGAGCAGAAGGGGAGAATTGCCTCCCTCAACCTGATGACCACACTTCTTTTGATACAGCCCAGGATAGGTTGGCTTTCTGAGCTGCAAGCACATACTGCTGGCTCACTTTGAGCTTCTTGTTAACCAACACCCACAGGTCTTTCTCGTCAAAGTTTGTCAGTCCGTTCTCTGCCCAGCCTGTTATTTGTGCTTGGGCTTGCCCCACTCCATATGGAGAACCTCATGAGGTTCACACAGACCCACCTATTAAGCTCATCCAGGTCTCTCTGGATGTCATCCCTTTCTTCCAGCAGGTTGACCGTATCACACAGCTTGGTGTCATCTGCAAACTTGCTGAGGGTGCACTCACTGTCCATGTCACCAACAAGGATATTAAACAGCTCTGGTCCCAGTACTGACCCGAGAAGCACCGCTAATTACTGGTGTCCACCTGGACACTGAGCCATTGACCACAACTCTTCACATGCGACCACCCAGCCAGTTTCTTACCCAACAAGTGATCCATCCATCAAATCCATGTACCTCCAATTTAGACAGAAAGATATCATGGGGGACAGTGTCAAATGCTTTTCCTTCATCCATGTAGATGGCAGTTGTTCTTCCCCATCTACCAGTGTTGTAACCCCATCATAGAAGGCCATGAGATTTGTCAGTCACAATCTTCTCTTAGTAAATCCAGGTTGGTTGTCACCAAACATGTCATTTTCCATGTGTCCATGTTATCTCTAACTGCTACAGAGCATGGCCCTGATCATCCCTAACCATCACTCATATGAAAGGCTGGGACAAAAAAGAGCTATTTAAAATAAGGCTGAATTTAAAGAAAAAAAAAATCTTTAAAAATTAGTAATTGTCTAGTCAGATAATGGCAGCAAAGAATCAGGCATTGTGACACTGAAGAGAATGCTGCAAAGCAACCACAATAGTTTAAATTTGTGTGAGCAGGGACCTAGAGATGGTAAGGAGGAGTGAGGATGTCACAATGGTTGCCAGCACGTGTAGTGCCAAAGTTCTTATCACACAGTCTGTGTTCTAAGGTCTGACTTTTTTATCTGACTGCACAGTGTGTACTTGATGCATGTTCCTGATGCATGTATCCTGAAACATGGATGTGGATGTGACCAACAAATCCCTGCCACCACCCGCTACCTGCACCAGGATCTGTGCAAAGAGAGCTGCCATTGGGGTGCACTTGTATGGAATTTCACAGCATCCAGTTCTTGGTGTTTCCTTTGGATGTATCGTATGAATCACTGATCTTTTGCACAGGCACACACAAATACCTAGATAAGCATAGTGCATATTGTAGCACTAGTGAACATTTATGATGTATTTTCTGGGACATCTCGGGGGTTTGTGTGAAAGAGAGCTAAATAACTATCCACCTTAAACAACTTGTGCTCCTTATGCATGGGATGCTTTGTGAGGTGCAGTCTTAATTTTTCTTTTCTGGGTTGCACAACATTTGCCCAGCTGCAATTTTGAAACATTTAATTCACTGTCTTTTACCAAATACCCACTACAGTAGCCACTTCTACTGCTGTGCCACTTAGTTCATTTCACGAGAAGAGCCTTGATAGTACTCACATATTCTTCCTTCCACGTGTTCTTCACACATCGCTTATCTCAGAAAATTACTTGTTCAGCCTTTTCTAATTTAATGGCATATATCCTAAGAACACCTGATAAGCTTCATATATATATATATATATATAAATATATATATATATATAAACATATATATATATATATATATATATTAATTTATTTATCTTTTGTCTCCCCACAGTTCCTGATAAAATACCACCAGGAACCATAGCATCCTGTACAGAGTACTGATGCCTCTCTCCAGGCCACTGCTCCCCAGACCACCACTCTGACAGCAACACTGAACTAACTGCTTGTCTGATCTAAGCAAAACAAGCCCACAGTCACAATTCAGTCAGTCCCCTAGTAGGGGAAAATTCCCAAGATTAAAACTAGGAGACATATTGACTTTTCTAGCAGCAAAGCCACAAACTGCGTAGGGTCAGAGAACACAGACCTCTCATCTCTGCAGAACAAGGCTTCTGTGGGATACAGGAATAGTTGGCATCATTTCTGACTAAACAGATTTGTTGTTTTCTGGCTAAGCTGAGTGGATAGAGGCCAGCACTCTCCATAAGCCAGCCACCTCTTATGAGTAGTAAATTTAAAGTGATTTATAAATTAATGCACTCCCTTCCTCCTCACACACTGTAAATAATTGCAGCTTTTGACTTATCTGTGTGAGAGATGAATTAAAGCTAGAGGGAGTTTGATGGTGGAGGAAAATAAGCCAAGTGGAGGATGATAAAAGCAAAAAAGGGAGAATACAACATCAGCCCTGCTGATTAGCAGAAGAAAGGCAAGCCTCTAAAGAATAATTCCTCATGCAGTGAAAAGATGTCATCTAGGGGAGGGCAGGAGCTGAGGCACATGAACGCAGCAGCAATGTGTGTGCACTCCGCTCCCCAGCCTCTCAGGTGCATCTCCTCAGTCCCACTGATACCCCCTGCCTGGAGCTCTCAGCTCCAGTCCCAGGCACAGGGGAACCAGTGCAGCCCAGGACACGCAGGGGCCTGGGCCAGGGAACAGAACAATGAATATGCTCAGAAATCTCATCTGCACCATCTGAAGACTTTGCCTGGAAAGCAGTGCTTGCATTTTTTATTATGCTGAACTTTCAGAGAAAGGAGCAAATGCACTTCCCTCACTTCCAACTATCTAAACAGACAACTCAATAAGAAAATGAAGACATATACTTCATATTGCTTCCATGTGTGCATGTATAAATAAATGCCAGGAAACAAATTATTTTTCTCTATGCTAAAAAATAAGTTTTGCAAATATAATTACAATAGTGAAGTCAATCAGAGTCTCTTACAAAAAAATAATGATGAATTAGATTAACTTGTATATTATTACTTCTAATGTCAAATTTTATGATTAGCTTGTGAATGTTTTACACTAAATTATAATAACGTGGCACTGCTTTTAGAGAAAAAGTACTAAAATAATTCACAGTAATGTGAAGACATATCTGAGATTATACAATCAACACCTAATTACCTTGTTTCCTAGCAAAGCTGTGTTATTGCAGAAACATTAAAACACAAACCTCCATTTTGACGTCTGTCCACAAAAGAACAATGCATGTGGGCTTTCACCCTTTTTGAAGTGGTAGCTAATTAAAATTAGTCTCTAGAGCTGTACAAAAGTGATGCTGGTAATAGAAACAAAATGCAGACAACAAGGACTGAGAAAATAAGCACACAGTGACTGGTGTGGATTTTTTTTTTTTTTAAAGACAATAAATAATGGGATCAGAAACCTAAAAATAGTGTACTTCAGTGTTTCTATTTTTATGATGAAATGATACAAAGAAGAGGGGCTGGCCATTTCATAGGAGGCCAACCTGATACATAATATAAAAAAAAAAAAAAATCTGCTGCAAGCAGAATTGTTTGCTCCACAGCAGACAAGACGAATAGCAAGGGGTGGCTTTGACTTACACATGGGATTTTTAAGTGGTGTGGGCATATGATCAGACATATATATGGGTGGCTGGGTGTGCATATGTGTATGTTGTATTGATGAACATGAAGTACTACAACAGATTGCCCTCAAATGTTATACAGTCTCTACCAATAGTGTATTTTAAGATCTTGCAGGTAAGATAGATGCAGAAGTGGCTAATGGCATAAAATTTAGCTTAAATGACAGGGGAATCCCTAGCTTTATTTCTGGAGCAGCATGAAGAGACTATATGAGGAGGCAGGCTAAAAATATGAAATGATAAAATACATGAAATATATTAAAAATATGTATATGAAGAAATAAAAGACTGTGGGAATGAAAAGCAGGGTGGTAATCAACAGCACAGACATTCATAAAACTATTATAAGCAAGTGTCAAAATTAATATTGAAATTACTAAATATCACTTGGATAATACGTGATCAAGTGAGAGGCTGCTGCTTCCTAGCAAGTACATGAATAATTAAAGCCATAGAAGCACATTCTGACAAAAGCTCTTTTACACAGTTAGCATGAATAAAAAGTATACAGGGAAAAATTCCTTGGAAGACCTTTAATTCCAATTTCCAAATTGATGACACTACTTTAAATAAACAGCAATATATTTTTTGATAGTTTAATCACACAATCAGCAGGAAAGAAAACAAAATGAAGAATGACAATAACTTTATCTCTAGGGTGTAAAGGGTACCCATAATATTAACACAAAAACCTGAGATGGCTCAGGCAATGCCACAAACTTGTTCCTGATTTGCTTTGTAACACTGCTACTATCCTCAGTTGTCTAATAAACAGCTTCTTCAGTGTACTGGCAGCAAACCTAGAAATACTTCAACATTAAAAAAAAAAAAAAAACAAAACTTGCCAGAGTATTTTTTTTTCTTTCATAAAGTTTGGAACTGTTATAAAAGAAAATAAATGAGTGAAAATATGCTATGCTGGAGAACTGAAAGGCAATAAGCTTTAGTTCTTTCTGCAATTACTAATGTAGATTAAACACATAAAAACTGTCTGTTCCATGAAACAAAGACCCAAAATGAACCTTGGAACATTATTGCTAAATAGAACCTTGATATGAATTTGGTCCAAAGGCTTTTTGATTCAAATAATCTGTACAACTTTTATCATATATCATTGATTCAGTCTTCTCTGCTATAATAAAGAGACCCACAGTTTATAACTCTCCAATTCTCTAACAGAGAAAAGCCCATTAATCAAAATCATATTTTGATGGGCTGTGCAAATAAATAGAAATATAGCTATGCTTTGTATGGCTATGGTACATGAAAATCTGCACCCAGAACAGCTGGAAGAAAACATTATTCATTTAGTTTCTAATCACATTCAGGATCTAGAATGGAAATACGATGTTTTAAATTGTTTCAAGTATCTTATTTCATTTTTCACATTCCTGTAACACAACATTGAAATTACTGGCAATGTCCCATACCTGTAGCATTCTTCTAAAGCAAACTTTTTATTACCACTTGCTTTGTATAGGAAAAATATACTTCAGTAAAAGGATACAAGGATGATTTTAAAATGTGTTGAGTAATGACTTTTTAATCTTATTTTTCTAAAAGTATAAAGGCAAACCCTATGGGTAGAATTCTGTTTCTCATGCATAAAACCTGACAGGCAAGAAAAGCAGTGTGGTTTCTCTGAGCAGAAAGGGATAGGATTAGTCTCCTGGGGCTCCTGCAGATCAACATATGGAATGATTTGGGGGAAAGCTCAGGTCTGGATCACTAGATCTCAATAGGGATGTTGCAAGGATAAATTCATTTGTGTGTCTAAAGTCTCAGATGCTAACAAGAGAAACTCTAATTACCTTTAGAGATAAATAGCAGGAACCCGAGGCCTGATGGGAATTACTAGGGCACAAGCTTCTGTTAACCAAGCAGGCAAGCTTAAGACCTCCAAAGGAAAAGTTTGATTTCTGAATTCTCTCAAGATCACAAATATTACACAACCACGTAAACCAGCAACGTTTATTTTAACATCTACAAGCAGCTGCAGAAGCTGCACCTGATCTCCGGTTATGAATTTGTTTGTAGCTTTATTAGCAGAATTGTTTTATTCTTGCTCTCCCTGCAAAAAGTTATGGCACTAATTATTCATAATAATGGATACAATTTTAGTGTAGCTTAAATAAATATACTTGCCTTAAATTAATCTGAATAGTATAGATTTTATATATCGCATTTCCACTAGCAAATAATTAAATTCTCTTCCTATTAAAATCACAGAATGGTTGCGGTTGGAAGAGACCTCTGTAGATCATCTAGTCTAACCTCCCTGCTCAAGCAGGGTTCTTGAGAGCACATTATCCAAGATTGTGTCCAGACGGCATTTGAATGTCTCCAGGGAAGGAGACTCTACAAACTCTCTGGGCTTTTATTTCATTGCTCAGTCACTCTCACAGTAAAGTTTTTCGTCATGTTCAGACAGAACTTCCAGTGCATCTGGGCACCACTGAGGAGAGTCCTCATCACCTTGACACCCTTCCTTCAGATACTTCAGCTCTTAATCATTTCAATCACCCTTTTCTGGGCTCAGTCTAGGAGCTCCATGTCCCTTTTGCACTGGGGAGCCCAGAACTGGACACAGTACTACAGGTGAAGACTCACCAGAGCTGAGTCATGGGGGACAAGTACCTCCCTCAACCTGCTGGCAATGTTCTTCTTAACGCAGCCAAGTACACCATTGGCCTTCTTAGCCACAAGGACGCATTGTTGGCTCATGGTCAACTTGTCCACCAGGACCCCAGGTCCTTCTCCACAGAGCTACTTTCTACCAGGTCAGCTTCTAGCCTGTACTGGTACCTGTGGTTATTCCTCCCATACCTTTGTTGAATTTCAAGAGGTTCCTCTCTGTCCATTTCTCCAGTCTGTCAAGGTCCTTCTGAATGGCAGCACAGCCTTCCAATGTATCAGCCACTCCTCAAATGTGCCTAAATGATCTCTAACCTGGTCCTTCTCAACCAAGATACAGTCTTCCTTTCACCAGACCTTCTCCCTGGTCTCCTGGATTAGGGATTCCTGAGGGCTGGCCTTGGCCGTAAAGACAAGATAAGAAGGCATTCAGTATCTCTGCCTTCACTGCATCCAGGGTCCCTGTCCCATTCAATCGTAGACCCATATTCGCTCTAGTTTTCCCTTTTTTACTCTGTTTTTGAAGAAGCTCTTCTCGTTATCCTTCTTGCCACCCCCAGCCAGATTTAATTCCAAAGGGGCCTTGGCCTTCTTTGTCACATTTCTGCATTCTCTGACAACACCCCTATACTCATCCTAAGTGACCTGTCCCTGCTTCCACCTCTTGTATGCCTTCTCCTCGAGTTTTTTCAGGAGTTCCTTTTTTCATCCATGCATGTCTTCTGCCCCCGTTTGATTTCTTGCTCATAAAGATGCACCATCCTTTAGCCTGCAAGAAGTCATCCTTGAACCATCTCTCTTGGACCCCTCTTCCTTCTAATCCCAGGGGATTAGAAACACAGAATCATTAAGGTTGGAAAAGATCTTCAAGATCATCTGGTCTAACCATCACCCTACTACCAATGTCACCCACTAAACCATGTCCCTAAGCACTACATGCAACCTTTATTTGAACACCCCCAGTGATGCCACCACTTCTCCAGGCAACTTGTTCCAATGCCTGACTGCTCCTTCTGAGAAGAAATGTCTCCTAATTTCTAACCTAAATCTCCCCTGGCACAACTTGAGGCCATTCCCTCTAGTCCTATCAGTAGTTACCTGTGAGAAGATGCTGACCCCCTGCTCCCCACACTTTTCTTTCAGGTAGCTGCAGAGAGCAATAGTCTCCCCTGAGCCTCCTCTTCTCCAGATGAAACTACCCCAACTCCCTCAGCTACCCCTCACAGGACTTGTGTTCCAGGCCCTTCACCAGCTTTGTAGCCCTTCTCTGAACACGCTCTAGAGCCTCAATGCCTTTCTTGTACTGAGGGGCCCAAAGCTGAATACAGTACTCGAGGTGCAGCCTCACCAGAGCTGAGTACAGGGGAACAATCACCTCCCTGGTCCTGCTGGCTGCACTATTCCTAATATAAACTAGGATGCTGTTGGCCTTCTGGGTCACCTGGGTACACTGCTGGCTCATTTTCAGCAAGCATTAATCAGCAACCCCAGATCCTTTTCCTCTGCATAGCTTTTGAGCCATTCTCCCCCAGAAGGGAAGATTCTTCCATGGAAATCCCTGAAGTGGCCAAAGTTACCTCTCCTGAAGTTGAGGGTTGTGATCTTACTTATTGCCGTGCTTCCTCCTCACAGGTTCCTGAACACTATGATATTACAGTTCACTGTAGCCAAGGCTGTCCCCAACTTTTACTTCTTCAACCAGTTTTACCCCATTTGTGAGAGCAAGGTCCAGCAGCTCACCTTTCCTCATCAACTCTTCCATCACATGTGTCAGAAAGTTATCATCAATGCTCTCCAGGAACCTTCTTGATTGATTGCACCTTGCTGTGTTGTTCCTCCAGCAGATGGGTGGTTGAAGTCCCCCATGAGAACCAAGGCCTATGATTGTCAAGCTACTTCCCGCTGTCTGTAAAAGGCCTCATCTACTTTCTCCTCATCAGGTGGCCTGATGCAAGTGATGATACCAGAAACATGAGTTGATGGGACTGCTAGGTGTTTAAAGCTGCATATATATACTTATAAAGCAGCATATATACTTAAATGCTTTAAGCGGACTGAGGCCAGGATGCTTTTCTCCTCCAGAGCTTGAAGGATCTGTGTTCTCCTTGGAAATATGCTTTTTACACATTTCCATGCAGCAGTTTATCTGCCATATTAGTCAATTCCAAAATATTTGAAGTACAAAAAAATATAAAAAATAAAAATTAAATTACATAATGTTATGATACCTAAGAGAACAAGCTATTCCATTGTATGGTTGTAAGCCTGATTTGGAATGAACATGATGCATATTAAAAATCTCTGCAAAGACTGCAATAATAATCATGCAGAAACAAGCTTACATTACTCAGACTAATGCATTTCTCCCCTCAGACAACCCTTACACAAATATTTTGCTTTCTACATACTGCCCTTAGGCAGCAGTGCGGCACTTCTGCCCAAGTTAGCACTACTAATTAAAATTACCTTGATTAATAATAATACTAATAATAGTAATACTACTACTACTACTACTACTACTAATAATAATAATAATAAAATAAATTTTCTTTTCTTTGTGTCAACACATAGCTAATGTTATCAATCTTGAATCCCATGAAATGAAAATTGCATGAAAATTGCATTCATGAAAATTTAGTCAGCCTCTTGAGTGGTGGATATAAAATGTCATGAATAAAATTTTATTGAGTGACAAAAAACCTTTAATATCCTGGCAACCAAAGTCAGTTTAGAGAAACTCAAGAAAAACTGCTCACCTTTACTTGATGGCCTATGGCCTAAAGTGAACTATAAATGGTAAATGAGAGAATCAGATTGTTAAACACTTTGGTTTTAAGGAGTTTGACCATATCAGACTGATTGATTTTATAAAAATGTCTTAATCCAAATTCTTCTCATTTCACCGTGTCATACTGTAAGCCTTCATAAAATGTAGGTCATACTATGGGAAAGTATAAATTCATTCATCTTCCATAGACTTCAGTGAGGTTCTTCTGATTTATTTCAGCTAACAATTAGGTCTTAAAATGAGTATCTAAAATTCCTTTTCTTTTGAACAAGAGTTTTAACAAGATTTCTCTAATTCAGTTCTAGACCCGTAAATGGGCAAACCAATCTCATCAGTATTTACTTTATAGCTTTCATTTTATGAGAATACAGATTTTAAATAAAATTTATGCATTTTTTCTAAATTATATTCCCCAATTTTAAACTTAAACTTTAGAGTTTGAGGACTTGGAACTTCCAAACACAGCATTGCTCGAACATACCCTTCTGTATGAGCCTAGTAGAGCTTGATATCCTTTTGCTATCTAGAATAATTACTCTTCTGCAATCTAGAGTAATCATACACTTTGAGTAATTATTATCCTTTTTCCAGGGAGCTACTATTAAAACTATTGTGGTAAATATCAAAATCCTCTGCAGTACATTGCAACATACATGAAAGATTGCAGAGTATGTATATGTCAACATTATGAAACAATTCCAGCACCACTGAAACAAGTGTTTCCTACGGTAAAGCACTTTGTATAGATAGCTTTAAAAGAAATTGTATTGAAATTCAGACTAAATGAACTCCACTGGGGTCCAGGACTGTGGACCTGCTTGTTGCTGCTTCACAGAAAAAGGCAGAGTAGCAGCAATGAACAATGTATAGGTAATAAAGGAGAGGTTAAAACCACAATCTTAAAACCAGATGAGAGAACAAAAGCCAAAGATAGAAGAAAGTGCAGGGAAACTTTTCATAATTTCAGATGCTTTATAAGAAATTCATGACTAATAAGTGTGCTGTGTTGTTTTCTGTGCAGATCGGTAGCTAACTCTTAAATTGAATGGAACTGTGCCAATTTATCCTAGATGAATATTTGGCCTCCCAATATCAAGACAGAAATAGCAAGAGAGCAGCAAAGATATTCTTTCCATGAAGACTTACTGATTCCTATGGCTGAGGCCAGGACCAATCAAATATATCTGAGCTTATTTCTGAATTATCATCATGCTGATGATGTTCTAACAGCTTGTGGCACAAAGAATAATCCTGTTAAGTGTAGCCAATGCTGAACACATCCATTTTTAAGAAAGATGATTCTGGAAGTCTTCCCAGGTTATACATCTGCCTCTCTAATTCACGCTTACTCAAAACGTTCAGACTTCTCTCTGTGGCATATTTGTGGGTGAGCTCAGAGCAGCTTGCTAACAAATACTAGTTAAAATGCTGACTGCATGTTGGATATTGTATATACAACTATAATTGGGAACACGTTGATTCATCTGCATAAAATGTCATCTACCAATTGTTTAACTTAGGGAAGCTATAAATTGATTTGATTTCAAGAGAAAAACACAGGAAGACATTTTCTTCTTGGCTTTATCTCTTCCTCATCTAGTTTTCCTTTCTTCACACTTCAGTTCTGAAGCCTCTTAACCTTTTTCTTCACATCAGAGGATCTCCTTTTTAAAAAACAAATGAGATCCTACCCAGTGGAATTTTACTGTATTTTAGAGGGGCAAGTGGCAATTATAAGGTGCTTCAGCCATTCCTACAGCATCATTCAGTATCAGCCAGATTCCCAAGATCTAAAGCATCTCTCCTTTTCTAGCACTAGGCACTTCCCACACAATTTCTGAGAAGGCTGAATTGAACCATCAATACTGTTTTGAACCATCTTCAGTGTTCAAGACTTTAATGCACTAAAAGCTAATGAAATATTAGGAACTAGTTGATTCCTAGGAGCCAATTTCCTCTGTGTATCTGTGTGCATGCATGTGGTAATACAGAGCCAGATTTTTAATGTCTAGCTGACATTTTTTTTTTCATATGCCATCTGTGTCCTGAAAAAATGAACTCATGTTTTACCCCTGAAAATAGCATACAAACCTGTTTAAGTAGATAAATAATACCTGGATTTGAATGTTTCTTAATTACACAGATGGCAAGATTGCAGACAAACACAAAAACCCATAAATTGCAAGTGCTCGGGGGGGGCGGGGGTCGTGGAACAAACAACAACAACAAAAAACAACAGCAAGTTCTTGTATTACTATATCAGTGGACGAAAGGACAACATAGCTTGGTCAGCATCTGGCACAGCTGCTCCCCAATTCATTGAAAATCTCCATACAAGAATAGCAAAAAAAAAAGCAACAAAAACAAACAAAAAAAAAACTAAGAGATGGAATTACAGCAGCGACAAAGAAGTAAATTATTGTAATGTAGTGGGAAGGCACTACAGCTTCAAGTACCTGCTCAACACACTTTCTGAGGGATCTCTACACTTAATATAGAGATATTAAATCCTGAAATGGCACACTATAATAGGTTTTGGGCAGGACTGAAATGTATTTTATTTTTTCATACAGAGATGTTCTTATAGACTCTAACTTATTAGCATAACAGAGTATACAGACTTAAGATTCAATTGTATGATTTTGCATCATGCTCTATGTTGTTAGGTTCTGGCATTTCAAAAAGACAGATTTTTTTTTTTTATTTTTATTTTTTCCCCAAGTCTCCTGCTTAGCTAGAGGGCATGCAGATATATTTTGCAAGCAAAAGGGTTAATAGATTCAACCTTTTGAAAAATGTACTTCTTTACATGCATATAATATGATGGATAGTTAACTGCATGCACATTGGTAAACAGAGGTGAAAAACAAATTAATTGGAAGGTATAGAGTTTATTGTTTGTTCTCTGTTTGATAGATGGATCTCATTATTTTCCTTGGGCAGACAAAGCCATAACAGTTTCCAGAGAAAGGAGAAGTGGCAGCTCCAGGAAACTGCTTACAGATGGACACCCAGCAGGCTAAAAATATTACTTCTGTCCACCTCATCAATAAACTGGCTCCATGCAGAATGGCAATTATTCTTTTCCTGCTTGTGTTGCCCTTTGTGAGGCCTGAGGACTGTTATTGATAACAGAGTATGGAGAGCAAAATGCATACAGTAACTCAAACTCATTTACTATGGTAAATCCATACTGGGTAGCAATGATGCCTTTTATGCCATTATTTAAAGTGGCAGTGTGCACTCGTCAATGTCTAAAAGAATTACGTTGATCCTGTTTCTTTTTTATATTTTTTTCCCTACAAGCCTATTAATGATACACAGTTATTATTTGACTATTTTAGACAGTGCATGCAGCCCAGAAAGAAAGCCATCTCTGAACTGTATAATATTTTGTCTTTAAAGGATTAGACTGTTTTAGGTAGGGGATCTTTTTGAACTTTTATGACACAGACAAATTCTAACTGTAATAATGCAGTATGTGGAGAAGACAGATTCCCTCAGTTGAGAGCATGGGGACTACTTATGTGCTTTGCCAGGGGGTCAACTACATGGACCTAGAAAGCAGCAAAACTGTCATCCAGCCCTGACCATGGAGTGGAACAAGTCTCAGACAATGAAACAGGACAAGGGACCCTGGGAGTAAGAGCTGCCTGAGAAAATATCCACAACAATTTTCTGTATGAATTGCTAACACGTACAAATGACTTATTACACATTTACAGTCCCTCTGCCTTTTGACCGCAATATGTTTTCTGAATACATAACAATCTGATTTATTTTATGTAAAGTACTCTTATGTCAGTGCTCTTTGCAGTGATCCACATGGATCTGCTGACTACACGGTTGAACTTCAGATGAGAAAGGCTACGTAAGGGTTTCCATATTTAAATGTAAATTTGAACATGGTATCACATCTATCCTCTGAGAAATACTAAAGCCATGTTGCTTTAATGTGCTCTGCTTGCACAAAGGGCAACATTTAAGGTTCAGAAATGTTGTGAGAACTGCATGTGAATTCTGCCCAACAGTAGGTTAGATGGATGCTTGTTATCATTCATCTTAAGAGATCTTTTCCACTGTCCATGAGCAAGCTACAGTGACAAGAAGTGTTAATTTGCTCAATAACATAACCCTTAATCCATGAGGTCCAATGTGAAATGCCCTTCTAAAAGGAAGAAAGTTAATTAGAAAAATTGGAAATTATTCCAATGGCAGCTGAAGAGTGCTATGTTTAGAAAGCACTGAAGCCAACAGAAATATTGCCAATAATTAAAATACAATCAAGCGTTAGCTCACAGTTTCAGAGAGAATTCCCACACAGGCACAGTTACACCTGTGTTGTCACTACTGCTATTATTATCAACATCTAGCCCTTACAAAGAAAGATTCTTTCAAGAGAGAAATATATCCAACTTTGCAAGAACAATTAAGCATTTCTGTTTCAGATTTTTAAATCTCTGTAACTACCTGTGTATCGTTTCCTGATCACAGCAGCCCTATCACCTCTCATGCAGGAGACAGCCCTCTGTGCCCAAAGTCCTTTATCTCCACTCATACTTGAAATTGGTTATCTGTGTTAGTATCTGAGAAGCCCACTTCAGCAGCTCATGCAGATAGACCTCCTTTAATCATATTCATTAAAGTTATAGAATTAACCTAAAACAGATCTTAAAAAAAAAAAAAAAAAAATTTGGTTATTCATTATCATGAGTATTATGAATTTACAGAGCCCGAAGACTGCTGTAGAACAGTCAAGTTGATGCCACTCAAAAATGATCAACGTGGAAACTGAGGACAGAATAACATATATTTGTTATTTGTTATACATTTAGTAGTCATTACTTAATGGCCTGGAAGTCATTGCTCTATTTCCATTTATTCCAGTAGATTAAATGCATTAGTTAAAACTGAAAAAGTTAACAAACCTGCAGTTCTGCTACATATATATGTGGAAATAAAATCTCTGTATCTTAGAGCTTCCATAGACCTAACCATTATCATATCTCTTCTGAACATCGTTCAAACATGAGGAAAAAAAATGATGGAAATAACTTCCCTTTTTTTTTTTTTTTTAATGAAGGAATCATTATTTTCTCCCTCTGAGGAGTTAATAAATATTTAAATTTCATATACTTTGAAGAGATACCTGCCATAAAGTACTGCTTCATCTTCTCTTTTCCTAAACCTAAATGAATACACAATTACTCAAAGAACATTAATCACTGCTATTACTCCATTTTCCTAAGAAATCCTAAATTCACAAACATTTGCCTAGTACCATCAGTCAGCATACATTAAGCACACACATACACACAAACAACGAATAAACAAACAAACAAACAAAAAACACTACAAAATAGCCTCCACCAAATTTCTTCAAGCATATGTTTTTCTCAGCTATTTGCCAGGACTTGTTTTGAACCAAAGCTCTGCAGGACGTCAAAATTAAGGCAGCTGGTTCACTTTTTCAAATGTTATAGTTGGTTTCATTTCAAAAATATTTTGTGATACCTAGGATGCTGTTGAATCTACCTTGAAGTAAATTCTCTAATTTGCATTAAAGAAACATAAGACAATCATTTCTAGATCAAAAAAAAAAAAAAAAAAAAAAAAGTAAAACCCACAATGTTAATGTTTGTATCTTTCTTTCTAGGACACAGACATCCTTTTAACTATCAGCTATTTTCACTTACTATTTACTGGGCTATCAAACAACCAAAAATGAGGATAAGATCAGCAAATCTAGTTATTGGAAAAATTGCTAGCCTTGTATAATAAATAGAAGATAAATTTGATCCTACCTCTTGTAGAACTACAGTTAAATCAGTAACTCCATTCACATTATCATGGTTCCGCTTTGGATTTTTATTTTTTATTTTTAATATTTTTAAGCCAAAACAGTGTTTCATCAAGATTTAAGTCTTGTTTTCGCAGTAGAAAAGGGCAAATGGATTCTTAAAGCTTTGTACTCTACATAAATGAAACGCCACACTGCTTTAAACTGAGTATTTCTAGTGTCCATGCACTTATGCTCTGCTAGGTTTTATGACACTACCTGTCTCACAAGTAACACCAGGTTACTGTTTTTAACATTCTTACTGCTCCCTACATACGGTTATCCTCTTTATGACCTGCAGTAAATGAATTACTTTCGCTCCCCATCTTCAATGCATTAGTGAATGTCTGTTTAATTTTATTCGCTCTCACAGCAGCTTCTATTACTCATTCAAGCCTAAAAAAGCAAGTTATTTACCTATGCGTAGAGACTTTTCCCAGCAAGTTTATAAGCATGCATATAAATTAGAATTATTATTTTGATCGTGCCATAAAGTTTCCTTAGAATTCTCTAATCGCTTTTAGAGTTACACTGTAATGAAACAGTGAAACTCTATTAATCTTACAGTGTTTTCCACTAAGTAAGAAAAGTAACATTTCTAACATAAAAAATGTATTAAGGGGGAATGAAATGTAGGGGGAGGGTGAAAAAAAAATTCAGCATTTCTAAATAAGACTAACAATGCATGAGTGGTCAGAATGTGCCCTAAAGTAAACATGATTCTCTTCAATTTATGAAATGATGCTCCTGTTTATCTGTTGGCAATTAACTCATGATCTTTACTTGCACAACTTCACTCATAAATAAAACAGCAACCAACTCCAAAGGAAAAATAATGAGTTGCTATACCTTAACAGATTATTCCTACTTCCAACTTCTACTTCACCACCAGATGATGTTCATTTAGTTTTAATAGTATCATAAATAAGAACAAAAAATAACCTTTAAAAAGAATTTCTGATACCTAACAAACAATGGTCAAAGTGAAACAAAAACAGCTCAGAAAAGTACAGAAAACAAACCTGAGTTTTCAGATAATTTTTTCTGTTCTCATGCTCCCTTTATGTTTCTCAGCAATTCTTCCAACATGGTTCAACAAAATAATGTAATAATTCAGTGTAGGTGATTGAAGATTTTAATCTCTTTCCTGATAAAATATCTGTTTTTAAGGAAAAGCAAGATTATTATTATTATTATTATTATTATTATTATTATTATTATTATTATTATTATTATTATTATTAATTATTTTCCTTTAATGCTATAATGCTTTTCTCCTAAAAGCATTGTTTCACTATAGGAGTCCACTGTTAAGGCAGAACAATTTTTGGTAGTCAAGGAACCACAAGAACTTGTAATTTAGGTCCTTGTGTGGAAAATTTTGTTAGCAATAAAAGCCAGATGTGCTGCTTTCAAAATGTGATACTGATGAATGATTGTAATCCATTAAAGTCATCCTCTTGACTTGAATGAAATCTGTTTAAGACTCGCAGCTCTTCAAAAGAGTTCCAAGAAAGCCAAGAATTACTTGTACAAGTGAAAGGATTAAAAAATTGAGGAAGTAGCAAAAATATTCCATGTTCTCCCACTGTATCCAGATATTTACAGAAATCAAGTTACTTACTAGTTGGATTTTATCATCTACGGCATTTGCAATGAGATAGGAAAGAAAATATAGGCACACACTGTATTTTCATGACAATACTAATATTAATTTTACATACTGTTACACATAATGTTCGGGGTGTGGGAGGGAATAGGGGAAAGGATTTAGCTGTTGTAAGCTTGATCTTGGTTTAGTCCTTTTAAGAACTGCATTATATCAATTCTGATTTTTTTTTTTTTATTTTATTTTTTTTAAGTGAGTTAAATGTAATTTAAAAAACAATAAGCTGAAACACTGTAATCACCACCACCATGAAAGAACCACTTAGCCTCATTTTTAAGCCTCTGAATGAGACAAAGGTTACTAGGTTACCATCCCTGTTTTCTGTCAGGAAAGAATTAAGCTCTTGTGCCTGTGTTTGCAGTGATTGTTCAGACAAGGGCAAACATGTATGATAAGAAAAAGTAGAAATTGATTCATTTCATAAGTGTTCAAACAGACACAACCCAAAGAATGAATTTCATTGCCAGTATTATTTAATCTTTCCGACAAGCTTGCAATAAACTGTTAGCACCACAGTATATTTCCCATGAGTCCATATCTCACTACTATCAACCACTATCATGAACCAACCCTACATTTCAGCTGAAAAGAAAAAGCACAAAGGTGAGTACCTTGCTATTTAAAATGTCTGGCCATGAAATATGGCTCTAAAATTATTTTCATTTTGCATAGAATGGGAAAGTAAATGTTTTTTTGTTTTTTGTTTTTTTGTTTTTTGTTTTGTTTTTTTGTTTTTTTTTTACTCTGTTTTGTCATTATTGAGCTAATTACAGCTATAAGAACCTTCCAGAAAAGACACAAAGACACCTATGGAGGAAGAGTCAGGTATGGAGGAATATTGTATATGGAGGAATTGCACCATCTCTGGTGCTATAAAGGTTCTCTCAAGTATCCTCATGCTGTCCCTTCCAAATGCTAAAGAGGTTGGCTGTATGAAAAGGGGCCCAAATGGACGGCCAACAAAGCATTTCCAAAGAGGGCAGAAAATAAATATGAATATCACAGCCTGAGGAAAAGTATATTTGATTTTAAAGCATATCACTCTGTAGGATATATTCCTAGTTTATGAAGGTTGCTGAGCTCTCTGAACTCTACAGACAAAATGAAAAAAGTGGAAACACAGGAAGCACCAGAAGACAAGTCACTTAAGTCAGAACGAAAATAAGAAAGGGAGAGGGGGAAACGGGGGGTGGGTGGGGTCCACACAAAAGTAACAAAAAGCCTAAAAATAAAAGGCTGCAGCCCCAAAATTTCATGCAATTGGCATAGATAGAGCACCTAACAAACCCCAGTATAGATACTACTATAGATACTACTATCTTTAATATAGATATTAAAGTCATTCAAATCTTGACAGAATCAAGCAATGCACAAGTCACTCTCATAGGGGTTTGTATTAAAAACCATCTAAGATATTTATTCACTTATTTATTCTTGAACATAGTAAACCAAATTGTAACAGAGATCCTGATCCCTTCAACCCGACACATTAGCTGCAACAGGACCAGCAGCCATTCAGTGAGTGCCAAGGATCAAGTAGAATATGGACTACAAACTGGGATGTGTACTAACTGCATGAAAAGAGCTGAAAAAATACCAACGTAACATGTTATTAATATAATGTAATATGTAATTTAGAAAGATTATAAAATGAAGAAACAGCCTCCTCAACTACACATATTAATGATAAATGACCATTTTACCATAATGCCATTTCCCTGCATAAAACTGGAATAAGTGAATATTGTCGCTCTGCTAATTAGTCATAAGAAAAAGATGTTAAACATGTCAAGTATGAATATTTTACAACACTAGGCAGACAAAATTAATTACTGTAGATGATATAAATACCTAATTATTGAGTTTAATCTATAAATATGGAAATTATAACCCATAAAACTGGTAAAGCTCCTATTCCTCTACTTTGCCCAGACAGTATGAAGTAGAAATAAAAGTATTTTCTGTGGTTTTACATGCACAAGAAAAGTTTGTAGGAGCCTTTTCTGCAGTAAACACACACAGATCAAGATACCAACAATCTCTCTAAACTATATATTTGCCAGACATATTACTTTACTCATCTTCCAGCTGTTGATGCCTCAGATTTTAAGTTGTCAACTAAAAGCACCACTCCCTTTCTCAGAATCGGAAACGTGATATTGCCTATTCTAATTTTGGTGGATTACTAACTATCTATCAATCATATAATAAATTTTGAAATAGAAAGCATTCCCTTCTGTTTTTATCTCTCTTTGTCTGTGCAACATCAAAGATTTGTCACCCAAAATTCAGCCTTAGGACTTCATCTTCATGCATCATTCAAAGCATCCTTTCCCTAATCACACCTTGGGCTTTTCATACTGACCTTGCAAGACCTGCAATCTTCAATTTGTACTTTGTTTTCTAGACAGATTGAAACATGAAAAGTCTTCCAAGCAAGTCTAATAACACATATAAAGATATTTTTATTTTAAAAAAATCATAATTTTATTACTGGCTACTCCTGAGTAGCTAATAATATGACATGAAAATAACAAAACGAAATAAAAAAAAAAAGATACCTATTTGTAAGGTACAAACTACCTTCAATGCACATTAATCCGCTTTATCAAAAAGAGGTAGAAAATACCACCAGAAAGCAAACACTAGTCCCCATCTACTGAAACTACCCAGATGTTCAGAGACGCATGCTCAAACACATCAATAATTGACACAAGAGCTTGAATACTTGAATGCTTTACAAGTGACAGCATTAACAGCATTAAAATTCCAGGATACCTTTGAAGTTCAATGCAGTTGATATTTATCTGCTTGAAAAAAATATATATATTAGTTCCTATAACAGAATGGTTCTGACCCAGTCAGCTGGTTCTGAAAATGTCACTAGCTTTCCTTCTGCATTTCTAAGTGCTTAAATATCTCATATTTTATTTTAGAATTATTTTATGACAACATCATCAGAAGTTGATGACCTCACTGATCTCACATTATCTAGCTCCTTTTCTCTTTAATCCACATTTTGTCACAGAGGTCCACCAGAATTATAGGCTGGTATGCAAATAGTTTGTACTATATTCTAGTGGTAGTGTAGTGCAGCTTAAAAAATAAAAAAAAATCAAATCTTCTTTGACAATCTGATCTTCATTTACTACAAAACTTCACATTAAAATTCACTAATAAATATAATATTCGCATTCTTCTTCAAGTCCCTGTTGTATGCAAGGCTTTTGTGGCTTTCTACAACTGTGTTTGATATTAAAGCAACTCTTCAGCTGTGAAAGCCGAGTGCCCCCTGGTTTAAGTGATCTCTACAGAGAATAACAAATAGAAGCTTTTAACTAGATGGTAAGAGGGGAAAAAATCAACCTACAGGGAAATAATATTTTAATACATGATGGGAGGGAAAAATAGATAATCAGCTATATGCAGAAATCATGAGTAATTTCGTCTGTAGATTCATAGCTCGATATTTTCCAGTTATCCATGAAGCGCCGGATCAGTGTTCTCACCTCAATACCATATTCTAGGGCAAGAATGAGACTTTGATCATTTGAATACACTTTGATAGTGCATCAGACAAATTTAATCGTGAATAGAAAAGTGGTCACGTTTCTGAACCATAGCTGTATGGCAGACAGTATATGAGAAAAATAATGAAAGCATTTTCCCCCTTCAGAAACCTATCTTTATAATGTTTTTTATTAGCAGTTAAAATAGAATAAATAATAATAATAATAAAACACAAACAACACTACTTTGAAATAGATAAGAAATGGATTTGATGATGATGAATACTATGTGGTGTAGTTTTACCTCCCTATTTTACTAATTTGCAGAGTGAAGAGTATCCCTTATGTAAACACTGTAAAGGTTTGCTTGTAAAAGAACCATAAACATAAGCAAGAGACACTGAAGAATTTATTTTGCTAGCCCACTTAAAAGGAAAATAGTTCATAAATTAAGCAGAAGATGAAGTACATTTTTTTTCTTCTAGAAAATTCCAACAGTTTGGGCAAAAAAGCAGCATTTACCTTGTGAACACACATGCAACTATATTTGCACTGTAAACAGTAGAACAGCTGTAACTCCACATCTAGTAATGTGCATTACCTTACATAACAAAGTAAACTTCCAACATGCAAAACACTAGATTGCTAACTTGAAAATTATTTTTATTCAAGTCTCCTAACCAGCAGGGAAACGCTTTATGAGTTGAGAAAGCATGATTGAGAAATGGTTTATTTCCATATCTAAATACCAACCATAATTTTAACAGTCTTTGTCAATGTAGGTGTATTTCATCTGTCCAGATATAAACACTTCAGATATCAGAGCTGATTGTTCAGACTACTAATACTCAATAGAAGGAAGTGTGCATTCCTGTGAAGTCCGTGGAGTTACACCAAAGGTAGGTATTTATGTTATTGGACAGAGAAAACTGCTTTCTCAAAGTGCTTGTTTCTCCCTGCTAAGTATAAAGGTGGTATAAAGACAACTAGCTGATTTAAACAAGATGAGTTATTCTCTGTTAAGGCAGCATTCTGACCTAGCTTGCCATCAGCATAATTCAGCTGTGCTCCTAGGTCATTCCAAGCACTGTAAAGGTGGCAAAATTGTAAAAGGGTGAGAAAAGGGGAGTGGTGACTTAGAATAGTCAAAGCAGTAATATCTTATTTTCTCTATTGCACATTTAAATAGCAGAAAATCAGGATTATGTATATAATCCCCCATATCTTCATCTATCCACATGGAGAATATCAGATTGATACAGAATTTGATTAAGAATAAGAAAGAGTAAAATTACTTTAATAGCAATTCTACTATAATGACAAAACTTCGGGAAAACCTGGCATCAGATACCACAGGACTGTTGTGTTAAGAGTACCAGGGTTTAATAAGAAATCCTGAAACAACTAATATTTTAAAGCCTTGTCTTTTATATTTTGCTGGTCAAAGATTACTGCATGCCATTTGATCCAGTGCTTCCTTATCAGATATTATTCTTACATCCCATGGAATTTAGACCACTCTGAGACCTGAGTTTACTGTCTTCTCAGTAAACTTTCAGTAGTATGATTGCTCATGATTGCTTCTATTTAGCATAAAACTTCAAAAGATCAGTTGCTGAATAATAGACCTTTAACATTTGGTGAACGTATGCTATAGTCAGTGATAGATATGTACTACTGTTTACTTACTAAGTGTTTAAGTGGAAGTCAAATGAATTTGATGTTGCCTACAGTATCCAGGTACCCTTACTCCTTCGATCCAGTGACCAAAAATCCTTTGCCAAATTCTGGTGATCAGAGAATCAGGAAACAAACAGGTGATGATGGACCACTTATTTTGACAAACATTCTTGGAATAAAGAGATTTTTGTAACAGTTATTTTTACCTTACTTCCACTAGGATGCTTTCCAGACAGCTGAATGTTTGAGAGAACTGGCAAGCCTTACAGAGTAGTAGTCAATTCTACTTTGTCACAGGTAATTTTCAAAGAATTTCATAGCCACAGATGCCATTTCACAATTTATTACAGCCTAACTGCAGACAATGCATACAAGAGAGTGACTCTTTCAAACCATACATCTGTCCAAATCATAGACTGAATCTTCTTTTAATTCTAAGTTGAGCACATATTTTCTCTTGCTTATGACTCAACTTGCCTTTCCAGGTGGTTATTTTATTATCCAGAATGAAAGGAAAGGGCCTCAGTCATTGCAAATACTCATTGCAGGTCCTGAAGGCTATATGGTTAGCAAAGGACAGCCAGCCTTAAGATGTTATGCTGAAATGGTGGCATCTGAACCACTTGGAATTTTGGCTCATCATATATGGGGAAATTAATCTACAGCAAGATTCAGAGCAATATTTAGTTTATTGGAAATTGCCGAGATATCAAGAAATCTGTAAACATGATACTAATGAGTGGCTTAGAGCAGAAAGAAGGTAACGAATGGAGGAACATGACAGATAAAGCAAGAAGTTTCTCATGACTCAAAACAAAAATCAAGACTCTAAATTAACATCTAAATTGTTAGAAGTGTATTAAATCAAAACCATTCCAATTTTTTTTTCATTTCAGCAACCATTTGTAAACCCAGCTCAGCTATTAACCACCAAAAATATGTAAAAAGGTTTCATCTTTCAAACCTAAACGGTTGGTTAAGTTATTGCTGTTCCCCTGACAACCTGACAGCATTCATGGCCCAACAAAATTCCCAACTGAGTTGCTGATCAGAAAGTTAATAATTTAGATATTTCTTTCTTTTTGTGGGCTCGTGTTTGTCATTAATGATAGACCACAACAAACAGGTCTTTATCCATTTGCTAAATGCAACAAATGTGAGGTAATGTCACATTTGTTAAATTAGCCAAATCTCTTCAGATGTCTTTGCCTGGAACATAATGAAAACAAAGGGCAAGAGCTCTGCTCTCATCAAGACTATGCCTTGGGTACACATAGAGTTATCGTTAGTTGCTCTATCTTTTCAACTACTGTTTTATTTCAAACTAGGATGTGAAAAATGCTTTGTATAGAGGTACCAGCTCTTTTCCATTATTACTGGGCTTTTTTTTTTTCGTGCATGCCCAAATCCATATACCAGTGCAGCTGTGTGTGGGAGTCAAGGCTACGCAATAGTTGAAGTAATGTTGTCTTTGGCTCATAAAAAAAATAATTTTACCCAATAGGACCAAATGTGTATCACCACAATATGAATAAGTGGCAATTTCCTGGGTGCTCTTTGATTTCTGCAGCTTCTTTATAATTGAGTCCTTCATCAGCACTTTTTAAGCATCCTTTCACATTTTCATTGCTTCCCTGAAAGAAAATTATACTTCAGCCTTTATTTCCAACATTAATACAAGTGGATATTCATTCTCCCACCCTCCCTTTTCAAGATAAGGATCTTCTGGAAGGAAAGAGAGATCCTCAGAAAGCCTTTTTTTTTTTTTTTTTTTTAACAGAAAGTGCTTTCTCAATTTCAATAAAATTAAACCTGAAATTTTCAAAGTGGATGTATTCTGGTACTACAGGAAATTAAAATAGTCCAGCAGTATAAGGTCCAGAAAATGAAATTCTATAAGAATGGTTCAGTGCTATTTCACTGCTCAGGCTGAAAGAAATGCAGAGAGAAGGAAATAAGTCAGTCTGGAAAAAAATATACATGAATATATATACATTAATTTCTCTTCCAGTGCCAGACCAAAGTATATTCAAAGTCCTCATTAACTTTAAAAGTTGTTCTCCCTCCCCGTTTTCATGAACAAAGGGGCTACTTGCAGTCACCTCTTGCCTTAATTTCTTCACTTTGGCCATATACATTCAAATATTTCTTAAGATTTTTCAGAAAACCTGACATTGCACAGATAAACATTTTGGCAACTTTATGTACTGTAATTAGTAAAGACACCACAACTATGACAGTTAACAGTCACACAGTCACAGATAAAAACCAAGCACATATTTTTAACTGTACCTTTTTCTTTTCTTTTCTTTTCTTTTCTTTTCTTTTCTTTTCTTTTCTTTTCTTTTCTTTTCTTTTCTTTTCTTTTCTTTTCTTTTCTTTTCTTTTCTTTTCTTTTCTTTTCTTTTTAAGCAGTAACTCTATACAGTGATTTAGGAGCCTACTAAAAACAAACAAACAAAAAAAAAAAAACAAAAAAAACCACCTGACATCTTGTGCTTTAAAGTATCTTGCACGTGCTCAGCTGCTACTCCAGAAGTCTCCCATTAATCACATATCCTACCTGTTCAGCCTCCACTGATGTCTTAGATATCATATGGCATATTTCTCTGATGCCCCTGCTTAGGCACCTAGGTTGCTCTCTTTCAGTTTGCTTGTGTAGAAAACAAAACAAAACAAAAAAAAAAAAAAAAACTAGGCAGCAAGGTCTGCTGCTCTGGAAAACTAAGGAGAATTTTCAAGAGCTACTGATCAGTTTAAGAAATGTGAAGAGGCGGCCAAAATTGCCTTCAGTAATTTGGTACATTAGGAAAGTAGGGGATTTATTCAGGAAGAAATTATACTGTGCTAGTGATGAATGGGAATCAACCTGCATCATTGAACCAGAATACACAGCCCAAGTAGAAATGAAGTGCTGAAGCACCTTAGGTGGTGTGGTACCATTAGGAGAGGAGTTAATGAGAAAAATCACGGTATGGAGAAACATTAGGAAAAATTAAGTTGAAAAAATTATAAGAAATGAGGTCCGACTATGATCTATCAGAAATTGACTTTGAGCCTAAGGAAATGTACTTTATATCTTTGGCAGGTAGCTCTAAGATTAAGCTCCAGAATAAAACCTCTTAAGTGCAGACAGAACATTAATAGGACATGGGGAAAAAAAAAAAAGAAAAGAATAACCCCAGGAACACTTAAGTTTTATGTATTGAACTATGTCATACTGTTTAATGTATCAGTATGGCAGCATAAAACCTTTTTTTTAATGTTCAATTTAGTAATAAAATCAGATGAATTAAGGCAGATGTAGCACGCTATGTAATAAAGTAGAACAAAGAAGAAATCTTTTGGAGGAATTTTTTCAACTATTTACAAAAACCTATGCTAAATTCCGCATAATAGTAAAATTAAAACTGCTTTTGGTGCTTAAAGAAGATAAATGAATTCTGAAATACGTTGAAAAAGTTTTTTCCCCCGATAGTTGAATACAACCCAAAAATGTTTGATAGATTTAATTGGTCTTTTTTCCAAGCTCATTCACTGTAAGCCCAATCCAGCCTAAACAGAAGTCACTGAGAAATAAAACACCTGCAGTCTATGAAAAAGCTCCATTAGAAAACATTGCATATTCTGTCACAAAACACAAGTATTTCAATACAAACAATTTAAAGATAAATATGATCAATAATTTCTGGCATATTCAAATGTCTAGGTAGGATCAATCACTGGTATTGTTTCTGGATACTTTTAAACCACCTTCATGTCCAATTTGGGAAAAAAATAGTAAAAATAATTACTGTATGCAATAGTAAGAAGGAAGAAGAAATGGTCCAAAAAAATCTAGAGAACCATGCATTACCCGTAGTTTCAACCATTACCCAACTATTCAATCATTATTAACGTTGTAGATGTGTATAGGTTACTATGATTCCTGTCTCTGTGAGAAATCCATTTGTCCCGTTTTTCCCAAGCAATAAGAGTTTTGGCAGTCCGTTATTTTATTTTGCTACTATGACGTCCTGACCGGACGCTGGCTACCTCCTGGCTTCTTCTCTTTGCCTTTTATATCTAATGCTTTAGTGGATGTGCTTCTACTCCTTTCTTAAAGAGATTTAATCTTCTGTAATTTGCTTCTGTTGATGTACAAGTTCTCAATGTATTTTCCCCCGAAAACGTGATGTACTATACAGAAATTAGTCTGCCATATGTTATAGTAAAATGCTGTATATTATAGTCAAATTTAACTACTCAAAAAGTAGTTAAATTACTGTGATAAGTAATAAGTTTCATTTCTTACTTCAAGCTTTATAATGGGCTCAACACAGGATCCAGAAATAATCAACTGTGCTAATTTCACCTTTTTGTCCCTATGAAAGTTTGCAGAGTAGCAATTAGGAAAAAAAAAAAAAAAAAAAGCCCAACAATGCTAAGGGAGGGAGCAAAGCTCTTTGCCTTCTCGCTGTATCACTACTGCTGCACATGCTCATACAGACATGACTACAACAAGCAAGGCACTACTTTTGCCATTGTTTTATTTGGTTTAGCATATAAAGGAGAATTTCAGAAAGGTTGGTAAACCTCTTAAACAAGAAGGAGCTTCCCCAAGTAAAACAAACCTTGTTGGACTCAGAGGCATATTATATACCTATCACAACCTCCTAGAAAGTCAAAGGATCATTTTTGAAAGTGGGCACAGAGATGGCTCCTCCTTGTGGAAGAAATTTCCAGAACTGTTAGTGCACTGTAGAACTGCAATCCAACAGCACTTACTATAGTTGTGGTATCTGACAGACACTGTAACCATGCTCCCAGATAATATTTTATAATATAATATAATATAATATTTTATAAGCACTACATGGAGAAGTGCAGATGAGAAAGAGGTGAGAAGAATTATTAAAAATAATAATACTTCTATTTCATATCAGCATTACTTATTTTTATGTGATCTTTATAAGCCATTTAGATTTATTTATTTATCTATTTACAAGAAAGAACGCATACAATATAACACCCTATTCTTACTCAAGAAATGAAGATAGTGGCCTGCTTCAGATTATTTTTTTTTTTAATTTAATTAATTTATTTTATTTTATTGCATCGACTACGTTTATTTATCATTGTGAAGCACATCTTACCTACAGTGTTTCTCTTTCCCCAAAACATTCCAGGCAAAAGGAAGGCAGGATTTACCTGATGCAAGAATAACACTACTCAGATGAAAATGTGTTTTAAATGAGTTAGCCAAGGACTGCAAAGAAAAAAAAAAAAAAAAAAAAAAAAAAAAAAAAACCTATCACTTCATTTGTTATTATCAAAGCCTATTTAAAATGAAATCTCATTGTCCCCACGTGGTGGCTTTACCCAGCTGGGCAGCTGAACTCGACCACAACCATTATCTCACTCCCCCTCTTCAAAGGAAAGGGGGGAGAAAATACGATGAAAAGAGCCCAGGGGTTGAGATAAGGACAAGAAGATCACTCACCAATTATTGTTATGGGCAAAACAGTCCATAACGGGAAACCGATGTAATTTATTGCTCATCATTAACAGCAAGAACTAAAAGCGAACTAAAAACACCTCCTCCTTCCCATCTACTCTATTCCACCTCCTTTCCCCACACACAGCCAAGAACAGGGAATGGGAGCTGTGGTCAGTCCCTGAGGACTCTCCTCCCCTCCACTGCTCCTTCATGGTCACTCTCTGTCCCTGCTCCACGTGGAGTCCCTCCCACAGGAGGCCGTCCTTCCTGAACTGATCCCGTGTGGGCTGCTCACAGGCAGCAGATCTTCAAGCACTGCTCCTGCACAGCTTCATACCACAGGGTCCATCCCCCACGAGCAAACTGCTTCAGCACAGGTCCCCCATGGGTGGGCAGCAGCTGCTCTTAGATCCCCTGCTCCTGCATGGGCTCCTTTCCATGGGCTGCAGCTCCAGCCCAGGGCCTGCTCCTGTGGGGGCTCTCTGTGGGCCGCAGCCTCCCCCAGGCCACATCCACCTGCTCCACTGAGGGCGTCTCCACAGGCTGCAGCGTGGAGATCTGCTCCATGTGGGACCCATGGGCTGCAGGGGGACAGCCTGCTCCAAAAGGGGCCTCTCCACAGCAAACAGGGGAACTGCTGCTATGGCGCCTGGAGCACCACCTGCTGCGCTGACCTTGGGGTCTGTTTCTCACTCATGTCTCTCTCCCAGCTGCTATGTCTAAGCAGTTTTTTTCCCTTTTTAAAATTTGCTCTCACAGAGGCACAGAAAACATTGCTTATTGGCTCAGCTCTGGCCAGTGGTGGAGCCATCTGAAACTGGCCCTTATCTGACATGGGGCAGCTTCTGGACTCTTCTCACAGAGGCCTCCACTACAGCCCCCTGCTACCAAAACCTTGTCATGCAAACTCAATACAACCTGCTAAAATTAAATAGCATTTTAAGTCTAAACAGCATTGATGGAATATGGTAGGAAATGCTAACATAACTTAAATCTAGAGCTAAATCTAGAGCTAAAAATACTATCAACACTTTCTGAAATGTGTGGTAAATTGCTATGTTAATCAAGGTAAATCAAGACTTGCATAAGAATGCCTTTTGGAAATAAGAGAATAATTTAGCTTTATTTTCTGTCTAAATTTTGAGGACATAATTGTTTGAAGACAGAGCATCAGAGCTTTTCATAAGGAGATGAATTAAATCCATTCCCTTTTCTTTTTTAGGGAGTAATTTAAAATATTGTTAAAGAATATGCATACAAAAGAGCAGTTCAAGTCAAGTAGGCTAGCATGGATGTAAGAGGAATGAGATGTTATTAATAATGGTGCTGTCACAGTTAATGATTTTACCTCATACTGGAGGTATGGCCAGTTAGGCTAGAATTACTTAGCAACACAGTGTCTGCAACCCAGTGGTATTTTCATTTGCCACTCAACTGTTGGAAGAAAATACAAGGCTTTCAATGAACTATGAAATCAACCAGCAAAAACACCGGAGCTTATGAAACAGGCAGAGTATTATCAGGTGATATATCATATATGCAAGATGCTGTTAGTCTACTATGGTACACTGAACTCAGCCTGCAAAACTACAGCATCAGCCAGCAGATACTTATCAATAAAGCTCTGCAAGGCAAATGAGGATGTCTGAGGACAGCTTTAAAATGTTTTATTGCTCTTAATTTCACAGAAAGCTCCATGGGGGGTAGAGAAAGGGAAGGTTTTTGCATTACTCTTCTTTAGTGACTCCACACAAAATTTGGTTCCCTACATAAATTAGATCCTCCTTCCAACTATCTGCCTTCTCTGCCTGAGACACACAAGGAAATCCAGCCAGGCTCTTTCTGGTGGCAGCATGCATATTTCTGGGTTAACTGCAAAGACAGATTGGGAGAGTGACCTGGACCCAGAGTCCTGGACTTTGATCCAGTGAATATCCTGATTTAGTGCTTGTGCCCACATTAGACTGCAGGTAGGCATACTTCTGAAGTTTGTAGCAAAGCACACGAGATAGTCATGCCCTGCAGGCCATTTCACAAATACAACAGTAGCACGGACTGTCTTGTGGAAACAAAGACTCAATAGCAACAACCAAGAAGGCAGATGAAGACCTATTCTAGATGCTTTTTGCCACTTGTCTACTCAGGATTTCTTAGGTTTGTTAGTGAGTACTTCAGATACCTCAGACCGTACTTTTTACATGCCCTTAGGATGTCCTTAGGCCAAAATCCCCATTTTACTGAAACTGACAAACAACCTTGAGAATATTTCAGGCATTCTGAAGTAAAACATGTTCTGTGTTCTAAACACAACTATATGATCAAACCAAAAAGCTCCTTAGACCAAGTTTGCTAGTTTGCTTTCCAAGAACCAGCATGGAATGATGATGTACTTACATATTTTTTATAGTCATGCTTTCCAGATATTTATATTGTTTCTCTCTTTTTTTTTTTTTTTTTTTTTTTTTTTATATGTGTGTCAATAACTTAAAAATAGAAAGAACAATATTCAACACATCCTTAATGCTTTGAGACTAAGAGGAATGTCTGGCCAAATAACTCTGTGATCATAATATACAAATATTAAAGGCTTAAAATATCAAAAATGATTTTTGAATCAATGTAGTCAGGTTAATTGTATGCTAATACACTGGGCAGTACCAGTATGGTCTGATAGGGAAGCACAAGCAAGAGCTAGTGAACTTACCGTATCACATAGAACTAATGAGCGGAAAAAAAAAAAAAAAAAAAAAAAAAGCTATCAGATAACTTTTCTTGTTTGCTTTGTGTTTCCATGCATTCAGTCATTACAACACCATAACTTACATCAAAGAAATCAGGGAAGGCATATCCTCCTGTACTAGTCATAATGCCAGGAATCACAACGGGTTTTTAGGAAAAGGCAGAGAAAAAAAATATCAAAAATTAAGCAAAATAAAATGGACAAATTACAGAAATATCCTACTTCAAGGGATATGACTTTAAGCAACCTACATATTTAAAAGTAAGCATGCTTGCATATATGCATATGAGAACTGAAAGTTGCTCTCATCAAGTTGCTATCTTAGAAACTGAGAGCTGCTATCATAATCAGGACAGCTTCCTGCTTAAGCTGTTACACTTTGCCCAAACCAAAGGAAGTATGAATAACATTTGGAAGCAAATATTTGGGTGACTGAATAGAGAGAAGTAGAGGAACTAAAAAAGATTAAAGCCATTGTATCAGAGCTATTAGTGATACTTAAACTACCCAACAGATAACAACTCAGACAAATGCCACTTGCCAAGGCGTTTGGATCGGGGCAGACGCGTTCTGCAGCGCAGCAGGGGATCGGGCAGGCAGGGCTAATTTTTGCGGCACCGAGCCCACTCGAGGGACCCGCCAGCCCTCGTGAGGGAGCTGAACGAGGCGAGAACGAGGCAGAGACGGAGCCAGCAGGGCCCCCTCCCTGGCCGTTCGAAAGCTGCCCCAAGGGAGCGCAGCAACCAGGACGGGCAGACAGGGCATGGCGCCTCAGTAGGCAGTTAGCATGGCAGGGCGAGCAGGAAGGGCAGAGCGCTCCCCCTAGCTCATACAAACACCTCCTCGAATGGTGGTCTACCGCTAGCTCAGCTGCAATGGTGTACACCAGGTGCAGTGCTCTCTCTGGGAAGTCTGTACACACCCAGACCGACTGCCCGCTCAGAACTGCGGCAGTTCAAGTGTCTGGATGCAGGGAGTGCCTGAGCCCGCTGCTATCACCTGCGGGGGCAAAGAGACTGTGTGCGTGAGGTGCGAGCAGGTGGACGACCTGGTCCGCCTCATGGCAGAAGTCAGGGAGGAGGTCAAGAGGTTGAGGGATATCAGGGAGTGTGAGCGGGAGACAGACATGTGGAGCAACTCCCTGCATGGTCTGAAGGACAGGTACCAGGGTTAGACACCCCAGATGGGGGTGGACCCCCTGCCCTGTTGCTGTTGGGCAGAGGCACGGGACCTAAGAGTTGAGGAGGAAAGGAAACAGGTCCCTGATCGACATTGCAGGTGATGCCCCCCCCCCAACAGCCCGACCTTCCCAGGTGCCCCTACGCAACAGGTTTGAGGCCCTGGAGCTTGAGAGACTGGTAGCTGAGGAAGAGGAAGAAAGTCTACCCAGGAGGATGCCTAGGGCGAAGAAGTTGACTCCACGCCTCAGGACTGCCTCCACCAGGGTAGAAAGAAGGGTGATTGTTGTGGGTGACTCCCTTCTCAGGGGAACAGAGGGACCTATTTGTCGGCCTGACCCTACCCATAGGGAAGTCTGCTGCCTCCCTGGGGCCAGGGTCAGGGACATTGCCAGAAAGCTTCCCAACCTGGTTCACCCCTCTGACTACTGTCCTCTTTTAATAGTCCAGGCTGGCAGTGATGACACTGAAGAGAGAAGCCTGAAGACCATCAAATGGGACTTTAGGGTACTGGGACGGTTAGTGGATGGAGCGGGAGTACAGGTGGTGTTTCCGTCCATCCCTACAGTGGCAGAGAGGGGTACAGAGAGGACACGGAAAGCCCACCTGGTAAACACGTGGCTCAGAGCCTGGTGCCAACACAGAAATTTTGTTTTTTTTTTTTTGACAGTGGGGTGCTTTACTTGGCACCCGGCCTGATGGCCACAGACAGGTCCCTATCTCAGAGGGAAGACGGATCCTAGGCCAGGAGCTGGCGGGGCTCATTGAGAGGGCTTTAAACTAGGTGAAAAGGGGGACGGGGCTGAAACAAGGCTTGTTAGAGCTGTGCCAGGGGGAACAATGGCAAGGCTGGGAGAGAAGTCAATGGCCCAACTGAAGTGCATCTACACTAATGCACACAGCATGGGTAACAAACAGGAAGAGCTGGAAGCCATCGTGTGGCAGGCAGGCTTTCTGTTTGCCATCATGGAAAAGTGGTGGCACCACTCTCATGACTGGAGTGCTGCAATGTCTGGCTATAGGCTCTTCAGAAGGGACAGGCAGCACATAAGGGGTGGTGGTGTGGCTCTCTATATCAGAGAGAGTTTTGATGTCGTGGAACTTGGGGCTGGGAATTATAAGGTTGAGTCCCTATGGGTTAGGATCAGCGGGAAGGCCAATAAGGGAAGCATCCTGGTGGGTGTCTGTTATAGACCACCGAACCAGGATGAGGAGACTGATGAAGAGTTCTACAGGCAGCTGACAAAAGTTGTGAAATCGTCAGCGCTTGTTCTCGTGGGGGACTTCAACTTCCCAGATATATCCTGGAAGCTCAACACAGCCCAGAGAAAGCAGTCTAGGAGGTTTCTGGAGAGCATGGAAGATAGCTTCCTGATGAAGCTGGTTAATGAGCCTACCAGGGGAGATGCCCTGCTAGATCTTCTGTTCACAAACAGAGAAGGACTGGTGGGAGATGTGGTGGTTGGCAGCTGTCTTGGGCAGAGTGACCATGAAATGGTAGAGTTCTCCATACTTGGAGAAACGAGGAAGGGGACCAGTAAAACCACTGTATTGGATTTCTGGAGGGCCGACTTTGAACTGTTCAGGACACTGGTTGTTTGAGTCTCTTGGGAGGCGGTTCTGAAAGGCAGAGGAGTCCAGGAAGGCTGGGTGCTCTTCAAGAAGGAAATCTTAATGGCACAGGAGTGGTCTGTCCCCACGTGCCCAAAGACAAGCCGGTGGGGAAGAAGTCCAGCCTGGCTGAAAAGAGAATTGTGGCTTGAGCTTAGGAGAAAAAAGAGGGTTTACATTTTTTGGAAAAGAGGGTGGGCCACTCGGGAGGACTATAAGGATGTTGTTGCAAGGCAGTGCAGGGACAAAATTAGAAAGGCCAAAGCTCATCTGCAGCTCAATCTGGCGACTGCCGTTAAAGACAACGGAAAATGTTTTTACAAATACATTAATGCAAAATGGAGGACTAAGGAGAATCTCCATCCTTTACTGGATGTCGGGGAGAACTTAGTTACAAAAGATGAGGAAAAGGCGGAGGTGCTTAATGCCTTCTTCGCCTCAGTCTTTAGCGGCAAAACCAGTTGCTCTCTGGATACCCAGTACTCTGAACTGGTGGAAGGGGATGGGGAGCAGAATGCAGCCCTCACTATCCATGAGGAAATGGTTGGTGGCCTACTACTGCACTTGGATGTACACAAGTTGATGGGGCCAGATGGAATCCCAAGGATACTGAGAGAACTGGCGGAGGAGCTGGCCAAGCCGCTTACCATTTATCAGCAGTCATAGCTATTGGAGGAGGTCCCAGTCAACTGGCGGCTAGCAAACATGATGACCACCTACAAGAAGGGCTGGAGGGTAGGCCTGGGAAACTATAGGCCTGTCAGTTTTACCTGGTAGGCCTGGGAAACTATAGGCCTGTCAGTTTTACCTCAGTGCCAGGGAAATTCATGGAGCAGATTATCTTGAGTGTCATCACGTGGCACTTACAGGGCAAGCAGGTGATCAGGCCCAGTCAGCATGGGTTTATGAAAGGCAGGTCCTGCTTGATGAGCCTGATCTTCTATGACAAAGTGACACACTTGGTGGATGAGGGAAAGACTGTGGATGTGGTCTACCTTGACTTCAGTAAGGCTTTTGACACTGTTTCCCACGATATTCTCCTCAAGAAACTGCTCGTGGCTTGGACTTAGTGTACACTTTGTTGGGTTAAAAACTGGCTGGATAGCTGGGCCCAAAGAGTTGTGGTGAATGGAGTCAAATCCAGTTGGAGGCCGGTCACTAGTGGCGTTCCCCAGGGCTCAGTACTGGGGCCAGTCCTCTTTAATATCTTCATTGATGATCTGGATGAGGGCATTGAGTGCACCCTCAGTAAGTTCGCAGATGACACCAAGTTAAGTGCGTGTGTCGATCTGCTCGAGGGTAGGAAGGCTCTGCAGGAGGATCTGGATAGGCTGCACCGATGGGCTGAGGACATCTGTATGAAGTTCAACAAGGCCAAGTGCCGGGTCCTGCACCTGGGGCGCAATAACCCCAAGCAGAGCTACAGGCTGGGACATGAGTGGTTTAAAAGCTGTCTGATGGAGAAGGACCTGGGAGTATTGGTTGATATTTGGATGAATATGAGCCAGCAGTGTGCTCGGGTGGCCAAGAAGGCCAACAGCATCCTGGCTTGTATAAGAAGTAGTGTGGCCAGCAGGTCTAGGGAAGTGATCGTCCCCCTGTACTCGGCTCTGGTGAGGCCACACCTCAAATACTGTGTTCAGTTTTGGGCCTCTCGCTACAAGAAGGACATCGAGGTGCTCGAGTGAGTCTAGAGAAGGGCAACGAAGCTGGTGAGGGGTCTGGAGAACAAGTCCTATGAGGAGCAACTGAGGGAGCTGGGTTTGTTCAGCCTGGAGAAAAGGAGGCTCAGGGGCGACCTTATCACTCTTTATAAGTACATTAAAGGAGGCTGTAGAGAGGTGGGGGTTGGTCTATTCTTCCATGTGCCTGGTGACAAGATGAGGGGGAACGGGCTCAAGTTGTACCAGGGGTGTTTTAGGTTGGATATTAGGAAGAACTTTACCGAGAGGGTTGTTAGGCATTAGAATGGGCTGCCCAGGGAAGTGGTGGAGTCACCATCCCTGGAGGTCTTTAAGAGACATTTAGATGTTGAACTTAGCAATATGGTTTAGTGGAGGACTTGTTAGTGTTAGGTCAGAGGTTGGACTCAATGATCTTGAGGTCTCTTCCAACCTAGACAATTCTGTGATTCTGTGATTCTGTAAATGATGCAACATTATTATGTAAAATTCAGTGCAGTGCAAGTACATTTTTCTTTGTAACCTGTAAATGTGTAACCAAGTACACATTTTCTCATCTTAGTTTGCCATCTTTAAAAGAAGAAAAAAGATGGAAGAAGAACTACATCATAATTGAAAATGCACTTGAGTCTCACATATTTCACTTGGACAGGGGTTGGACTGAGTGGAGGCATTTGAGTGGAGGCATTTTCTTGTGAGCAGACAGGGAAAATAAACAAAAACTTCACCAAGCAAAATGTGTCTTTCAGTTTTAAATAGAGATATTTTGTGAATTAACACCACTGAAATAAATGTCAGTGTAGTACATACCTCAGACATATGCATATGTACACACAGACAAATAATACAACATTACAGATGCCAAGTAGAATCACAGCATCTGTATAAACCAGCTTTAAACTTAAATTCTATGTCTCAAAACAATGCACTTTATGCTTAAAGTTCATGAACATTTCTTCTGTCTTGATTTTTTACAGACTATCTGAAGCTCCCCTACACATTGGATGAGATTTTTAGAAAGAACTCACAACAGTACTAGGTCTAGGGTAGTCAACTGTTGTCTTCATTTGTCTTCATTTTTGTCTTTGTCTTAATTTATAACAATGAAACCCTCACATTTATTTTATTTATTTATTTTTCCCTCTGGAGGAAAAGGGGTGAAATTTGGAGCAAACATTTTGGCAAATAAAATATTTGTCATCCCTGTTAGCTATTACAATGTAGCTGCATGGATTGCAGTGCTTGTTCTGAATGACAACTGCGAGCACCTTGCAAACTGTAAGGCAGAAACTGATACCCGCTGCAAGTAATTATTGCAAGAGCTCAAAAAAATAATCTTAAAGCTCCTGCAGTACTCTTATTATTTTTGTTCAATGGAATAACATTCTTAGGTCCCTCATTAAAAAAAAAAAAAAAAAAAAAAAAAAAAAAAAACTTTGCAGGTGACATTTAGAAAGCTCATTCAGCAGCTAACATCTATTTCCAGCATTAGAACAAAGGGGTCAAAAAGATAAAGTGTACTTGTACTTTGAAATGTGGCTATAAAAGTGGTATCATGCTGTATGCTTATTGTATCTCAATGACCAAATGTGCTCAATTTACATATAAAAATATGTTTTTGTGTAACTTCCAAAGTGAACTCAACAAGGGAGGCTGTTACGTAAATCTGCACTACACTCATCAGTGGCACAGTGGCATTAGAACAGTCACATTGGAAAAAAAGACTACTTAAAATAATGTTATTAATTTTGGAAAATAAAACTTCCAGGATAATATGACCTTGTGTGCAGACTGGCAGAATATTTTGACACAATAGTATGTTTTCTTTCTCACTGTTTTGTAAGAAAGCTGAGCTCAATATTCTTACTTTAGCATGAAAAAGCTGATATTGCCTCATAGCATTTCATCAACTACAAGTTGCCTTAAAAAATTCAAGTACTGACATCTGTTATGAATGAGACAGGCAGAGCATCAGCACAGAGACTGATAAATACCCAGAGAGAACAGATATCTGACTCCTTGAAAGAGAACGGTGCCTGGAAGCTCAAGAAAAGGGAAGAAATAATGTTTAGAATGCAGTGAGAGGTGAAAGAACAAAGATGATTATTGCTAGGTTTTGTTCTGTATTAGATCTGTTTCAAGACTGTTTGCTTCTAACAAGGCTTATAATTGGATTCAAATAGTGATGTGAGATTTTATGACCCAGAGAACTGCAAATTTTGCAGTTTGTTTTGGACAAACAAAAAAGAATCTAAGAACACCATATAATTTATAATTGTGCCAAAAGCAAACTGAGGTTTAAAAATTTCTTTCCAATTAAAATGCTGATTTATGTAATTGCTTTCACATCTTTCAGAAACTTGCTGCAAAATTTTCTGTGAACAGAAACAACAACAAAAACGTTGTATGTAGATCAAAATGTGAACCCAGCCCAAACATTTCTGCAGGAATGGCAGCCATGTACATGATGATAGTTCATCGTTGCTCAGAGGGCACTTCTTTATTGTGAGGGTGACAGAACACTGGAACAGGTTGCCCAGAAAGGTTGTGGAGTTTCTTTCTCTGGAGATAATAAAAACCCACCTGAATGCCATCCAGCACAATGTACTCTGGGTGATCCTGCTTGGCAGGGAGGGTTGGACTAGATGATCTTCAGAGGTTCCTTCCAACCTCAACCATTATGTGATTCTGTAACAGGGAACGTAAGAATTCTTTCTGCCCTGCTACATCATGGCTCTTCCTGAACATTCTATCCAGTCTGGACAGTGCCCAGTGACCTAATGTGTCTCATAACTTGCAAGGCACCATCACATGCAGCACTAGCTTTGGAGATGTTATACTTTGTAGTAATGAGATGTACACACCCAACTCAAGGGAAGACAGAAGGCAGTCACTTGCCATGAAAAATACAGGTCTTCCGAAGACTGACTGGTTCAGCTCTATAATTTCTCAGCAAGTGAGGTTGCAGCTGACAAGATGAGCTCTTAATTAGGCTCTTAGGAATAATAAACGTCCATTTAAACTCAAAAGCTAACACCAATTCAGCACTATGATTGAGAATTCCATCAAAAAGTATTTAGAAAACTGCAAAACTTAAGGTTTGTGAAGCAAATCAAATAGTTTATCTAGTTATTTTACAATGGAAACCCAGTTTCAGCACCGAACAGATCATGAAAGATCTTATCAAGGGCAGAATAGCTCTCCTGACCTCAGTTACACAGCATGTAACTCAAATTCATAGGAGAAACAACACCGCTCTCTCCATTTTACGTATTGAAAATTGTGTCTGTTTTAACCTTACATCTTAGTGACTACATCAGCATTGCAGAAGCCCACAGAATCACTGTTTCTAAAGCAGTGTCAAACAAGCAATGTGCCAGCTCACCTATTGCCTGCAAATGCTCTGCAATAGCTGAAGGAGCTACAATAATTATTGGATTAGCACAAACTGAGCCTCTGTTCCATCCATAAACTATATGTAATATCAAACTATCTTCATTTTATCTCCTACATGTGCAAAGACAACCTCCAGAGTATGCAAGCGCTCATAGGTGGCTGTTCTGAAAACCCATCATAGCTCCTGTGAAGAAGTGAATTGTGCAAAGGGGTATCTTAAGGACCTCTGCACGCCATGTAAAGGCAATAATTACATTGCCTTTCACCCTTATCTCTCCTGTAGGAATAGCTTATGGTTAGAGAGATTCCAAAACTGGTGACAAGTGAGAGGGCATCATGTTCCTCAAGCAAGCTAAATACTCACAGCTCTCTGCTGGTTTGTTTTTGCCATCTGTCTCCCAGTGCAACATCAAATTACTTGTGGAATCTAATGGGCAGTGCTCTGTTTTTATTTATCAGCAAAATACAGATATTGCCCTTTCTTATATTCAGTGATGGGTCACAGATTGTCTATTTATGTCAAATTCTAAAAAGCTACAAATTACCATCCAAAGTCAGAGCTTCCCAATGTTTGAGAAGAATATTAGAAGAACATGCTGTCCATTCAGTCAGTAAAATATATTTTTAAAAAGAGAGACTGAAGAAATGTAATTCTGCCTCAGGTGGTAATCAGGGGAGATCTAGAAAGAATTATTCCTCAACAAAGAAGGAGTACCATGGTTGTCATAATATACTCTTTATGATGTTACACTGCCTCAGTTCCACCTGGGACTGGTTAGGGATACATATAGCCTACTCTACAGATACTCTTGTCAAACAAGCAGTGTGCAAGCCCTTGGATCCAAGTCATCCACGTAACTTCCTACAAGTCTAAGCTTGTTATTTCAGGCTGGACAGCACACAACACTGCTTTTACTATTAGCATCATGAGAGGTATCGTACTGTGACCAGCATGTTCAGGTGAGTGTCAGCTTGTGGCAAAAGCGTAATCATGAGTCTTGCATCTTCCCATTTCCATTAGATTGCAAGAAAATAATAGTACCTGACTTCTGGAGTACATGTGGAATTATTGCATCTGAGCATGACAGAGGACAGAGTGAATGAAAGGCTTCTTGAACCTTATACATTTCTATTCACACATAGCACATACATTTGTCTTGGAACAAGGACTTGTTTCTGAGAAAAGAAACTTTTCTATCTACTCCTCCACTGTTCAGAAGATATTTTTTTTTCTTCCATAGCTGTCAGAAGACTCCAGATAAAACCCTTGTCATTTCCACTTTATTACAAACTTTAGAGTTCTTACTGAAGCTGCATATCTGTAGGATTTCACTGGAAGCTCAGAATAAAATGGATGCATTTCAAAGCTAACTCCAGTCTATTTATAATCCAACTGAATGTACCTTCTCATCTGTAGTGGGATTGTGAATTCATATTCAGTCTAAGTCTGCAGGGGCTGTCAACTGTTTCCAATAGGGAACCTCAACATTATTCCTTTATTTCCTCACTACTGTACTTTTTATTTATTTTTATTTTTTATTTTTAATAGAAATGTTTCATTACTAGATTATATTTAACAACTCACTGTAACCCAAGATATTTTATACTGTGGAAGGTCTCCACGGTTAGTCACATCTCCAAATGGAGCCCTATTTGGAATAGTGACTTGAAGCAGACACTCCATGGGCCTGAAATACACATGATGTTGTTTCATGAAGCCAGTGCACGTGCACACGTGTCCAGTTACTTAAAGAACACCAAAGGCAAGAAAAAGTAACTTTCCATATAATATCCTTTAAACAGATCCTGAATAAAATATCTAGCTATTTTTAGAGCTCATGATGTTGAAGCTCATGATTTATTAATATTTTAACTTTCCAGTTCAGAATTATGTTCTGATTTTCATTTAGCACTCAAGTAACCACTCAAGTCATTTGAGTGAACGTACAAGTATACACATATGTCCATGTTCATTGATTCCAAGTTTTCTAAAATCAGCATTCAATTTCCTGGACAGGAAAGCCACTATATGAATACATCAAAAGATTTTTATTTTATTTTTTTTTTTCAGACAAGTTTAATAGATAAGCCTCTTACTTTCTAGTAAATCATTCAAAAAAAAAAAAAGCAAAAAGTTTTCTCCCTCTGCTTTTCAGTAACTCGAAATAAATAAATAAATAAATAAATAAATAAATAAATAAATAAATAAGGTAAAAATCCCAGTTTCTTATGAAACATTTATAGATTCTTTTTCATTCTACCAGGGTGGGATTTTATGTTTCTTGCCTTTATAAAAGAATATTAAACTGAATACTATGCATAAACGTGCTCTCATTTGTGAAGAACCTGTTAGTGTTCTTAAGATTAACTTCAGTTGATTCTTAAGATTATCTTCAGTTGAAGAAAGATTATTTTCAGTAAAAAAACACTTTGTTTCTTATAGAACGGTCATTTAGTTAACTTCCAGAAGTCATCTGTCTGACTTGGTAGTTTTCTCACCTGTAGAAGGTAGTTCACAACTCAAATCTAGACCAAGATTCTCAGATGAATTCAGCTGCATTTCAACACAAAATATTAACACAATTATCACATTGGGTTTTGATTCCTTGATTCCTTTTAAAAATCTGACCTGACGGAATAAATGAAAACCTTAGCAACACTAGTTAGTATCTATAAAAGAAACCATTGCACATCAGCTACCCTAGGGAACTCTCCTTTGAGAGAAATAAAACATTCGGCAAAATAAGCACAATGTGCATGTGCAACTACAAACTGAGTCATGAAAAACTTTTCAAGGTAAGGCTTAGGCAGAGTTGCTTAGGCAGAGTTATCTCCATACTCTTTGAATTTCCCACTTTGGACTTCCTCTATTACCTGCAACCTCTTAAAAAAAAAAAAGAAAAACAACTAAAGAATGTTCTCAATCCATTCAGAGGCTTCTCTCCAAGCAGAAATGGCGTTCTTAAATAAAATGCCATAATAGGTTCATAAACTGTTTTCAGAGAGGCAGAAACGCTGGCCAGGATGTGAATGATCCAAATGAGGTATATTAAAAATGCATGTGTTTGTCCTTTTAGCTAATGGCTTACTAGAGTTTAGGCATACTAGCTGACCCTCAAAAGCTGTTGCGGCTATTATATTCAGAGGACACATGCTTCCATCTAAATTAGGCATTTATTTTTTTTGTGGGTCTGTCCATAATGACTCTTCAAAACAGTTTATTCTGCTATTTTTTCTCAATGCGCACTCCCTACTTCATTTCTCAGGGCATTCGTTATTGAACTTTTTGACATGTGGGGAAGCAAACAAATGCCAGCTCTATTTCTACTGTTTTCTAGGAAGTCTTTGTTGCTGATTTTAGAGGAACATAGCTATACACAATTGCTTCGCTTTTTAAAGCACATTGAATTACACTTGAATTCTATCCTGCCATGGATAAAAGGATACAAATACTAGCAAGCTGATAACTCTTAAATAAGCATAAAGAAAATTCAGATGTAGGAGTGTTTCACTAAAGAATTATGCTACTGTAAGGAAAAGGTTACTGTGTTGGTTTGTGCTCCTTCAAACTTTGCGAGTAGTTCAATTTTTTTCACGTATTTCAAACTGACTTTCCACGTAATGCAGATTTTAGATCTGGTTAACTGTTAATGACTTGCACTAACTAGCAGTTGCCATGCATGTTGCAGCGTAACATTAATTAAATGTTGTTTTTCTACTTCCTTGAAGTCTAGTTTTCATTTGTGATATTTACAAAAAAAACAAAAACAAAAAAAGTGTGTGTGTGTGGGGGGGGGGGGATAGAAATAAGACTCATCACCACATTAATCTTTCACCTTTTCTTTGTGCTAAAAGAACTCCTGACAAGATCTGTAGGGTCTTACACCAACTCAGATGACAAGTAAACAAGTAAATCTAGTTTTAACACATATAAAAACTCAAACCCATTTGTGTTTTTGTTTTTTGAGAGAAACAAACCCTGTACAGACTACCCTGAAGATACAGAGTCAGATGATAGAAAAAAAAAAAAAAAAAAAAAAAAAAAAGCTAATTTAAAGAGAATGAAAAAAATCCTATCTCACATGAAGATTTTAAATGCCATAGTAGCTGCAGTTCTGTTGGTGCAATAGTTAAACTTATTTAAATAGTAGCTGTGAAAACACTACTATTACATCTTAGAAACTGAAATGCTTTCAAGTCTTAAAAATTATTAATTTTCAAACCTCGGTGGTAAAATATACACAAAAATCCTCCACACTAAGCAAATTTTAAGAGTTAACATAAGGATATAACCTCAAAATAAGTCTGTTTTTCCTCTATTAAAAAAAAAAAAAAAAAAAAAAAAAGAGAGAGATTAAAAGCATCAGCTGGGCATTTGTATATTTGTTTGTAGAGACCAGTCATGAAAACTGTTCTTTGTAATTGTCTATTTTTATTTCATCACAGTCTGAACACACAGTGTAAGCAAATTTATAAAAGCAAAAGAAACCTGTTCAGAGAAATATTTAAAATTATTTAGAACTTGTACTGAAGTCAGGTCCCACACTGAACAAATTGGCATAGAAATAACAGACACTCTGGGTTTTACCTAACAGGTCAAGAGAAATTCCCACAGGGCTGTCCGTATGCTGTATTTCATTTTGTCGTTTGCTTGAAATATTTTAGATAATTAGTTTTCATCTCAGAAAATACTCCAACTATCAATATACGTATTAATTCACATTCATTATAGCCAAGTGTTCTTTATACATCAGATTGTTTACATATCCTTATTACTGGATACAAAGCAAAAAGGACCTCCATTCCTTCAAATCAAGTTATTTTCTAATTATTACAAGGACGTAGTCTTCCTTTCTTTTTGACTTGATCTCTTGTTCATTTATCTTCAAAGGTGCTTTTATGCTGCGGCAATGTTTGACATTAATGCTAGCAAGATAAGGAAGCTATTTCTTCGTGATGCCCTGAATATAACTGTTTCTGAAGGAAAAGCATTCATTACCTTGCCAGGGGCCCTGCTGAAAATCTTATGAGTTTTGATGACCTAAATAGCAGCATTGGAGGCTGTCCATGTTAATGCAGTTTACCAGTCATCTTCCTTCCTTGGTTTCACTGAGTTACCTATTAAAGAATTCCCAGAGCAGATGAAGGTATTCATCACAAAACACTAAACTTTGGTCTATTGAAACAAATCTTTCTAACCTTTCTTTCTCTTACTTATTTTGTCAAATAAGCAGCTTAGACAGATTTAACTCAATAGGGTAAACTTTGTGATGAGCCCTCAGTCTCCAGAATTATCTTCCCTGCCCTTTGGATTGTAATGGGTTATGATTTTCTAGTTGTATTTTATTTATAATTAAGATAATAATCATATGCACCCTGTCAGACTCACTTTCACTGAATCTAATGCTTTTGATTTTTCTTCAAGTGTAATTGTTATTCCTGCATGCATAAGCTCTTTTAGCAATATGCGTGGCAGGATGAGCTTTGACAGCTAAGCACAAGTTGACCTTCCCCATAAAACACAGAATCATAGAATGGCTTGAGTTAGAAGGGACCTAAAAGACAATCTAGTTTCAACCTGCTTGCCATGGGAAGAGATGCCACCCTCTGGGTTAATCAGGTTGTTCAAAGCCCCATCCAACATGCCTTTGAACACTCCCAGGAATGGGGCATCCACAGTTTCTCTGGGTAACCTGTGCCAGTGCCTCACCACCTGAGGCACACATTCTGAGTGAATAATTTCATCCTAATCTCTTATCGAGATCTCCCCTCTTTTAGTTTAAAACCATTCCCCCTTGTCCCATCATTATCTGACAAAGCAAAAAGTTGCTGTCCATCTTTTTATAAGCCTCCTTTAAGTATTGAAAAGCTGCAATGAGGTCTCCCCTGAGCCTTCTCTTCTCCAGGCTGAACAGCCCCAGCTTTCTTAGCCTTTCTTTGTAGGAGAGGTGATGCAGCCCTCTGATCAATTTCATGGCCCTCCTCTGGACTTCATGGCCCTCCTCTGGACTTGCTCTAACAGATCAACATTCTACTTGTACTTGGGGCCCCATTCTACTACAGATCAACATCCTACTTGTACTTGGGGCCCCAGACCTGGATGCAGTACTCCTAAGTGAGACCTCAGAAGGGCAGAGTAGAGGGGGACAATCACCTCCCTTGACTTGCTGGCCACTCCTCTGTTGATGGAGCCCAGGATGCAGTTGGCACTGCTGGCACTGCTGGCTCGTATCAAGCTTTTTGTCAACCAGAACCCCCAAGTCCTTCTCCACAGGGCTGCTCACGAGTTCTTCTCTCAGTCTGTATTGCTGCTGTCTGGGATTGCCCTGACCTAGGTGCAACACTTTGCAATTGGACTTATAGAACCTCATTAGGTTCACAGGGGCCCAATTCTCAAGCTTGTCCTTTTGGATGGTATCCCTTCCTTCTGTAGTATCAACTGTGCCACTCAGCTTGGTGTCATGTGCAAACTTGCTGAGGGTATGCTTGATCCCATTGTCTATATTATTGATAAAGATATTAAAGAGTACTGGTCATGAGACAGAACCCCAATGGACACCACTCATCGTCAACCTCCACCTGGACATTAAACCATTGACCATCACTCTCTGGCTGTGGCCAGAGTACAATTCCTTATCCACTGAATAGTTTACCATTCAAATCCATCTCTCTTCAATTTGGCGATCAGGGTGTCATATGGGAGCATGTCAAAAGCCTTACAGAAATCCAGGTAGATGGCATTGGTTGGTCTTCCCTTGTCAACTTATGCAGTCATGCCAGCATAGGACTGATCCAGAGTCTTCATCAGATTGGTAAGGTGTGATTTTCCCTTGGTGAAGCCATTCTGGCTGTTCTTGGATCACCTCCTTGTCCTGCATGTGTCTCACTTGATTCCGATTGCTTGCTGTTGCCTGATTCTGAGTAGTCTTTTCACATTCACCTCTCCCTCCTTCCAACACTGTCCTTTGAAAACAACATCATTAGTTTCTGGAATCCTGTGCACATTTATATGTGTGGGGTGTTTATTCCAGACAGACTTTAAGTAGTCTTAGTACAACTTCATCGCTCTCTCTCTCATTACGATCTTACCTTCTGTTGCTTTCCAATTGGAACTGATGTGCTGAAACACAATTCTCTTTGTGTCTACTACTGAAATTAAATAGGCCATCTCAAGCAGAAGAACCTAAGATTGACAACTGTACCATATAAAGAAGTCCACATAAGTTATATGCAGATATAACATAACTTCAAAATCCCATGATGAAATAGATTTATTCAAGCAAATAGTTTAAATAAAACATAGCAGCTAATAAATCAAGTTAGAACTTATGGTAAATACTCTCTGTTATTAGCAAATGCACACTTTTCCATAAACCTTCCTTTTACCAAGTCGTGCCTGTAGTGAAAGCTTTGAAAACAAGTGGTACAGACGTTTTTCAAGGAACTTACTATTCAAGAATACTTCAACACAGTAACGGATCATGTGGATACATTCTTATCCAGAGCAGATGCTTACAACGGCACAAATGCAACAATTAAAAGGGCTGCCTTGGGATGGCCATCAGGTTTAATCAAGGTCTTCAGTAGAGACTATAATACCTACCTAAACTTGTAACATTGTTATTGCTTTCCTAGCTATGACTAAGATGACCAAAACATACGCTTTAGCAGAGGGACACGTGCATGTTGAAATTACTTTGACTGTGTAACTTTCATGTGCACATACTTGTAACTGCTTATCCTTTCTGTGCACAAACCTGTACCTTGTACCTACTACATGTAGATCTAGTTATGACTGACAAATGACTGAGTAATTTGATAAGATGTTAAAGATGCTTTCTTTAGAGAAATTTGAGTTTTGTTTTTGTTTTTTTTTTTTTTTTGAAAGTTCAAAGATATTTAGCATGATACATGCTATGGCTTATTGAACTATTTGAAGATACCACTTGATAAATCTGAATTCTCACGATTAAAGATGCTTGTTTTCTCCCTTCTCTCAAATTACAAAGGACTCATCACATAACCAATACTACTGTTACATTTGTTAGATTATAATTAGGTGTGGCAAAAAAAGAGTCATTATGAATCGCTCTGCTGAATAGGAACAACAGATTCAACTAATCTTTTTGCCCTTCTTAGTATTAAGTCTTACTCAGCATTATGCCTTACATACATGCAACAAAAGGTGAGCTAACAAAAAATGGCGAGCTGTGGGAATACTATATTTCTCAGGCAAAATGGCTTCAAGATGCACAATCCTATAAGATTTTTCTGCACTTATCTTTCTGTTCAAAGATTCAATTAACAGTATAGCATGTGAGTTTTTGTTTATGAATCAAGTGTATAATATCCTTGGATAAGGAAAAAATACAAACCTCTTTAGTTTCCATATTCATTTCCCAAATTACAGGAGCCTGATTATTATTATTATTATTATTATTATTATTATTATTATTATTATTATTATTGTAAACACTTGTTTTCACAGGTAAACATCACTTATTATTCAAAGAAGAGTCAATTTGATGAAAGCAAAGAACAAAAAAGAAGGCTTTGGGCACAGTTTCACGTATATTTTTTACTGGAAAAAAATCACACTTTACACAGGATAAAAACTGAATTCTTTGTCATAAGTCGTCTGTGTCTCTCTTACACATCAATTAAAAAGCACATCGGAAGAAGCTATTGTTTTGTAGCCTCTCAGTAACAGAAGCTGACTGAAGATTTCAAGGTTCATGGTAGCCTGTTTCTAGTAGCTAACAAAGATGCAACTATCTTTCAATAGAAAACTCTGAAAGAGTTAATTTCTGTTCTGCTATGGTTTTCCTACCATTTCCTGAAGAAAATGTTTGTTGGTTCTAAAATGATGGGCAAATACCACTCACTTCTCCAGCATAGACAGTGGAATCAAACACCCGTCATGCTGCTTTTTTTTTTTTTCCCTTGAGCATCTATAGAAGAAAGATCAAGATCACCAAAATTTGGTTTCATTGTTACCAATCTCAAACAAATGAGTTGCTAATTAATATCACAGAAAATATTAGTAGATTCTTAATAGCTATAGCTATATTAGAAAATGCAAAATGCCACTTGTTCCTGGACACTGAGGCTTAGTGACACATCAACAAACTCCTGGTCTATTGCAACAGGATTACTGCATACAAACTACACATTGGGAATGTTCTTCTAAGCATCCCATATCCTGATTTTTTTGTACACACACACACAAACAAAACTAGCATACTTGAGCATCCTAGTTGTCACAGACAAAAGCAGCACCTGAAAACATGTAAACATTTTAATGATAGGTTCTCATTCCAAAAGCTCGAATATGGATTTTGACCAAAAAAATATGACCAACACAATCATAGAATCCATCCTAAAAAAAAAAAAAAATACACATACACACACCCCTTCAGTGGCCACAAGCAAGCTTAGTACAGCTTTGAGGTTCTTTCCAAGTTACTGTGGAGCATCAGTGGAGCAGCAATGAGTCACACAATGTCAAATTCACCAGTATTTCCATCCAATATGATCCTTTTTTAGATGACTCCACTGAGCAGAGGAAAAATCCTTTGTAAGAATGTAAGAATGTAACTTGCACTAACACTCCCATACTTCTTCATATATTTTTCTGCCACATATATTTAAATTTCCCATGATTTCAAACATCTAATAAAGCTAAATTAATTAATTTACTTCAGCATGTAAATGTTTGAAGGCTATTTTCACCAATTTAATGTTTTGTATGTAATTAACTAGTACAAAAACAACCTTTTATTTTATGCTAATCTTGGTAAATATAGTGTCAACTGCATTCAGAGTTAACACAAATTAAATAGATCAATTATGCTTTCAGCCTAAAAACTGAAGATGCTGTCATGTCCATCATAACTTACAAAATCAGTTTATCAGCAGAAGAAAAATACACTATTTTATTTCTGCTGTTATACGAATGGTTCCAAAAGCCCCAATTATCTGATCCTATGCTTGATTGTAAAAGTACATGAACTTGTAGTGATGAGTAGAAATTGAACTTGAAACAATTTCATTTAAGAAATATTTGAAAAAAAATCTTAAAGAGTATGCCTTATACAAGGACAGGCCATCTTCAGTACTTAAGAGGGAAAGAAGCAGAACAAACAATACAGCACATTTTACAGGAAAGGCTGGTAAATCTAATTAAAAAAAAAAAAATCATAAAACAGTAATTGAAGGATAACAATAGTTAACCAGATAAGCAACGGTGGCAAAACGCATCTCTTTTTGCAGTGCCAAAGATTAATGAATGGAAGGCATTATTCTGCAGCTGACTTTCCCGTGTAAGAGCAAAGTACAATGTTCAGCTTCATGATCAAAATCTGAATTGGCATTTTGATCATTGTTCTAGAAAACAGGGGGGTAACCATCACACTGTAGACAGAGTTTTAAGTGTAGGTGGCAGAAGATAGTTTTAGCTATCAAGCACAACAGAACACAATTTAAAGAAAAAAAAAAAAAAAACAAAACACACTAAATAAATATTTATTTCTTTTGTGACTAAGCTAAGGGGATTTTCTTAGATGCAAGTAAGTTAGCATTTCATTATATCTTTAATTACAATTCATTAACTGTTTTTAATTTAATGTTATTCTACAGAAATCACTGAAGTGAAAATGTCAATAAAAAAATCCTTCTGTTCTATGGAACGAAAGGAGTCTTCTAGCAACACAAGAATGAGACAATGTGCATATCACCTTCAATTGCAATTTTCTGACTAATGTGTTAGTAGTCCTGTAAACAAAATAGTCTACTCAATTTGGAAGAACAGCTTCCCCCCTGCAGCCACAGAATTTTTATTGGACACACATGATAAAAAAATTCTTTACACCTGTACTATATTCTTTACCTTACAGATCCCAATCTCAAACACAACGTGGGACAAAGATGCGCTGCTACCAATACTTCTTGGATTTTCATCTTCATTGGTTAAATACACCCGCGGTGAGGGCTGTCAGTGGTGTAGCCCCATAAGGCATCCCCAACCATCACTGTGCCGCTAGAGGGCGACGGAAGCACTAAGAGCTCCTTAGGCTCCTGACTGCAGCGGCAAATTTGGCACTTGATTTGTACCACAGCTGCCCAGTCTAGTCTGAGAGACATGAGGAGTAAACAGGGGAACACGAGTAGTTCAGCATACTTAACACATAAATAACACCGCCTGACTCAGAAAACTTATTAGTAGGACTTTTTCTTGCAAAATTATCCCTTTTTTTAACCTTCCCCCCCCCCCCCCTTTTTTTTTTGAACAGTAGTAAAGCACAACTCATGCAGTGTAGACAATTATATACAAAAGAGGTGTCCTGGTTTCAGTTAGAACAGAATTAAGACAAGACAAGAGGAAATCTAAAAAAAAAAAAATAACTATTCCAGCTTTGGAAAAAAGGAATTATAATCCGCTGGAATAAGCACCTAAGTGTTATTGGTAATAACTGTACTGACAACAGAACACATGAGGGTACAATTACATTTCAAATAAATCACATTCCTAATCACTTTTGTTAGACAGGTACAAGATTGAGTAGGTGTTTGCACAAGCAACAGGTTCAGGGGGTTGTTTTCTGGGACCTCTGATATGACTTGTAACATCCCAGGTGCCCTGAGGGAAGCTCTCAAACAACTTGTAAAATGCTCCTTTTGCTGTATTGCTATAATAAGAGGCTACAAAATATCAGCAGCAACTTTATGGAACCTCCCTTGCAAAGGTAAGAGTCAGACTAAGTCTGAAATATTATTGAGTAGTCTGCCTCTGTTTAATCACCAAGTCCTTATAAAATACAGCACAAGAAAAAGGCACACACACACAAAAAAAGGTTTTTAATCTTTCTAATCTTCAATCTTCTCCTTCATGAAGAATTTAAACCAGGAACCTCTTGAGTAAGGCATTGCATCATGGGAAAGAGGTTTCTACTTCCTTTTCTCTTCACAATCTAGAGATTTTATACAGGATATTTCATGTTTTCACTCTGACAAGATGTGAGTTAAAGCCTTACCTTCCAAAAATTAATCTATAACCATGTTTGCTAGGATGGCTTCTCTTGTTCTCTCCTTATCAATCAAAATAAATTACAAAGAAATTGACTTGGGAAATGTTAATATAGATATTTTCTAGCATTCTTTTGGTAAAGAGCCTTATCACATTACAAGCAGGAATGAGCTGACAGACACTAAAACACTGTTGGTGTTTTAATGTAATCAGAGTTGTCATGGCCTTCAGCCACCCATGTGTTGAAACAGTGGCACATTCAAAGATGGTACTGCCTCTTGGCCATCCAAAAGAAGGAGTGTTTTGTGTTTCTGACACAGTTACCACAAATTGTGCTGGCCCTGATTTTGTTGTTGTTGTTCTCAGTTGGTCTGTAATTCCTAACGTTGTCAGCTGCTTTATCTGTTTTGGCTTGTTCAAAGTGGTAGTGAGTATTTTTTTATTTTTTTATTTTTTTTAATTTTTTATTTTTTTTTTTAAACTGAGAAGCTTGTTTTAATCACTAATTGGTGGCTCTATATGTACTTTCCCATCTTTCTCAAAGATGGAAAGAAAAATAGTTTGGGTAGTGTATACAGAACTCTGATAGAGCTAACGGGAACTGCTCAGATAAGAAATTGAAGATTTTTTTGAGCTGGAGAAAATCATCTTGGTTGAGTATCCACGTTTGAAAATACCTTGAAGTGAGAGCGGAAGATCCACAAGGAAAAGTGTACTAGCAGTCCTTTATGATATCACGGTTCCCTACTGTACTCCTGGCCTTCCCACACTTACCTTGTTGTATACAGTCCTATCTCTGAAAAGTATTCTCCATCATGTATGCATAAGCTGAAGGTAAAGCAAGAAGTGCTGACTGATGCTTTCCTGTTTAAAAGTGATACTGAATGCAAATACAGTAATTTTCAGAGGCACAGTAGCTCCCATAGGTAAATGCTGTATCAATTTGTATGACTTCTAATAAGCACTTGGTGTGCATACAAACACTCCTCCCATGTAGTCACACTGACCCTGTTCCACACCTGATTTTTTCAGGTATCTGGACATTCATCTCAATTCGTGTACCACCAAACTGTATTCTTTAACCATTCGGTTAAAAAACTCACTGTCAACATCACCTGAAGAAAGGGCTTAGGCAAGGAAAGGGGAAAAAAAAAAGATTAAAAAGTGAAGGAAACTTGGCAGTTTTCATTCAAGTGAATCAGAGCAGAAAAAAAAAAAAAAATCAGCAAGGTAATAATAAAGAAATAAAAGTACATAGTCTTTCCCAGGCAATGAGAAGAATCAACATAGCAAGTTTGCCATGCAATTTATGAAATCAATTCTTTCCCATGTTACCCTTTATCAGCCTTTCCCATAGCTGAGAAGAATCTTGACCTCAGTCCATCTATTTGAAAGACTTACAGTAGTAATAATGAGTTAAACACATTTTCATCTCATTTTCATCTTTTTTATTCCTCTCGGAAATTTTTATGTCTGTTACATTTATGTGCAAGACAACTGTCCTTTCCACTCAAGCTGTGAAAAAGGATTTTCTGAACAGCTGCAGGTCAATGGAACAGAGGCAACAACGTTGCTCTTTCTGGTGGGACAGAGATTCCTGTTGAACTTCCTTGCTGCTGTGGCTAGAGGAAGTCACAGGAAAATATTTCTAGCCAGCACTTGTGAAGTGCTCATCAGGATACATTTCAACAAACACTCAGGTGTGATGAATGGGTTTTTATTCCACCCCCACATACACATATTTTTTTCCCCTCTGTTTCTACGTGTTTGGGTAAAAACAGTTTTATCAGTCCCTAATGGATGAACATGTTCATTTTTTTCATATACATATAGCAATTATAATAGGAAAGAAAGATCAAAGTGACAAGAAAAAAAAAAAAAAGAGATTATCTTGGATTATTCTCCACACAGATTTCTGTTATTTGTGAGATCTTATTGTGAACTAATATCTATCTAGAACACTGTTTTTCCAATTTATTTCCTTGATAGGACCAATGATCCACAGTCACTAGTAAAGAACAAAAATAACTTGGGACTTTCAGCAGCACTGCGGCTGTTCGCAATGCTCAGGAGTCAAGAAACAATGTAATAAAGAGGTGGATACCAGAGAATACCAGGTGGACTGAGAGAAACTAAGATTTCCTATTCCAGAAAGACACTTCAGGTTGCCTAACAAATCACAGGTTTAAGCAGCAACCATCTACTCAGTCCCCTGAGTAGATAGTGCGGAGGGGGGGGGAGAGGAGGAGAAGGGAATCTGACACTAAAGGAGGAGAATATAAAGATATCTATCATCCCGTGAGAAGAAAAACTTGCTCAATGAATCCTCAGTCAGCACTCCACTAGAAAAAAAATAAAATAGAAAAGTAAATATGCAATTATCCAATGCAGGAATGTTTCTTATACTACAAGTCCCAAGATGGCAGCTTAATTATTTGGTATTTTTCAAATACCAGATACACCTGAAGGTATTTGCATTATAGTTACACTTATTTTTTCTATTCAGTAACTAACAAGTGTCAACCATAATACAGCTTACGCAGCCACAAAAGTCAAGAAACTAACAGGAAGAGAACAAAGCCTGTATTTACATTGTCTTCAGGACATTGTCCCTCAGCTAGCTACAAAAAAGGCCCTCCAAAAAAGTGCCTGGATCCAAAGTAGAAAAATTCTAGGAGGACCTGTCCACCTGCAGAGAATTGTTATCTGCAGTTCATTTGGGAATTATCTGAGTCTTAGCCTAACTGAACCACAACCTTTTCATTTACTTTCCAGCATGCCTAAGTAGTAGTGCTTACATCACTTGAACCTTTGGGATGACAAAGGTACTCAGCATTCAAGTCCAAGCTGGAAGTAGGTGGGCTCCACTGATCCCTGAGCTATTTTCTGTACTATAAATTTAACACATGCATGACTTCAGGGGCTTCAGTGACATGTAAAAACAGGTTGTATTTAAGCACTGTTTAACAGCAATGCCAATCAATCAAGTGAAATTTCAACAGAGTTGAGTGCAGAAGTATCCATATCTTCAGACATGTGTCTTAACTATTAGTAATGTTCATTGAAATCTTAATTCTCCCAGACTGAGGTAGAGCCAAGCTAACACAGTAAACTATAATGATATCTGACACACATGACCTTTCTGATTAAAGCAACTTGTCTTTCTTACAGAAGGCAGCTAGTACAGCTCATTAACAGTTTTGCATTCTATTCTTCAAAATTCTGTATCAACCAATTTATATTCTTTATTTCTGGTAGCTTTTGGAAATGTCTCAATTTCCTCTTGAAGTAAATGAGAGACAATGGGTATTCCAATTGTAGGTCAGCAATGATGGATGCTGCCTTATAAGTAAAAGACTCCTCTACTACAAAAAAATTCAGGCCAGTTCTAGTGCAATTTCCCAAGCCCCATTCTTTCCTTCACCCATACCCCACCCCACAAACACAGGGGAAAAAAGTTACAATACATTAAAAAAAATCATTATTTTCAATTCAGCAATTCAACACACATTACTGTGATGTGTACAAAGATACCACATTAAAAAAAAAAAAAAAAATCATGTTAGTTCCATAGATGTTATCAGAAATCCTGGGACAGAGATGATTAACAATGCTTCTTTTACTAATTCAGTTCTCATCTGTTTCAGTAACATGAATCCCAGACACAGTACATTTACTGTGCCTGCACAAGAATGAGTTTAAATATATAACTTTTTTTTTATAACATGAAAACAACTAAATAAAGTATCTTTAATTAATGCACTGCACAAAGTACCTTTTTTTTTTTTTTTTTTTTTTTTTTTTTTTTGGCATATTGGTGTTTATCTCCTAATAGCATTAGTTCTTGGAAAAAAATACAATATCTCTACTAAAATTTGCTTGATATGAAAGAGCTGAAAGTTTCAGATCATTGCAACAGAGGTTGAATTCACATTACCCATGTAAAGTAAATTTCTAAAGCTTTGTACCCATCAGTTTTAGATACTATTTGAAAAGAATTAAAGATAGTGTGCAACTGGTGAAAGGTTATATTTTTTACTGGAAAAATATAACAAAAAGTTGCATTTGAAAACTACAAAAATTAAATAAAGCTTGTTTCCTAGCTCAGAGAGATACATAAACTTGCAAAAATTAGATGTAATGTAATGCATATTATTTTATCATTTTGTACAAGGTCTAACACTGAGTTTAATCATACAACTAATGTGGAACAGCAGCATATTGAAAATACAGTACTCTATTTGACAGTGATAAAATAAGAACTACAGAAACACTGTAAGCAAACACCTATTGCTCAGTATTTGAGTGTGCTACTTTGGGATATAGAACTGCTAGTTTTCCCACTGCAAAGTTCTTCCTTAATATCCACAGTTATTGGAGCAAATTTCATGATAAAAAACACATTTAACTGGTTATATAAAATATACAAAGAAACCTGCATGTGTGTATTTCTGCAGTTTCCTTCTCATTTGCTCAGACTAAAACCAGTTTTTACCAGTGTCCCAGTTTCAGCTGGGATACAGTTGATTTTCTTCCTAGTAGCCTCTGTGGTGCTGTGTTTTGGATTTAGGACGAGAATACTACTGATAACACAGGAGCGTTTCAGTTGTTGCAGTGCTTACACAGAGCCAAGGACTTTTCAGCTTCTTGTGCTGCCCTGCAAGTAAGGAGACTGGGGGTGGGGGGAACACAGCCAGGACAGCTGACCCCAACTGGCCAAAGGCATGTCCCACACCATGTGGCATGCTACACGACAAAACTAGGGGGATTGACTGGGGTAGGAAGCCACTACTTGGGAACTGGCTGGGCATTGGTCAGCAGGTTATGAGCAATTGCACTTTGCATCACTAGCTTTGTATATTATTTTACCATTATTATTTTCCCTTCTGTTTCTTTCTTATTAAACCACTTTTATTTCAGCCCATGGGTTACACCTTTTCTCCAATTCTGTCTCCCATTCCACTGTGGGGGAGTGTGCAAATGTCTGTGTGGCTGCTGGTTTAAACCACAACAACCAGAACACTGAAATCTGCTTTTCCACCACAGGGGCTATTTCAGCTTTCCATCTCCAACCTTGTCAGCTAGTGGAGTGCTTTGAACACAGATCCAATGAGCCACTGAAAATGAAACTCTTTTTCCTAGCTTTCATACACTCAAAAGTAGAAGAACTGTTACTGTTGCTGAAATTCTACAATAAACCACCACCAGAATACCCTTCAGGCAGGAAAGATGACTGGAAAAAGCCAGTATGAAAGGCAAAACATTAAAAAGTTTATGAGCAGAAAACCAGCTGTTTGGAGTGAAAACAGTTCATACAATCTTACCTACAACTGGCAAGTCTAAAAGCTATTTTAATTGCCACAGCACTTCCTAAAATTTTTGTGAAAGCTTATAAAAGAATTGTAAATGATTTTGTTTCATGTAACTTCCAGGATGCAGAACACATTGTATGGACTACACTAGGCATCGGCCCTGACCCAAAGACTGCAGGTGTCAAGTAATACTGTTGCTGAGAATTTAACAGAATATGTTGAAACAGTATTTCAGTATCTCTGTAAATGTTGACTCATTTCCTGCTATGGTAGCACACTTGTACCCAATATTGTGTGAAGTGATTTGATAGATCAATTTAAACAAGTATTTCCTGCATACAAAAACACCTGCTTGAGAAACATGTGGCCACAATACTGAGAGGCTTGCCAAATAATTATTACTGCACATTTCTCAGGATGAAACAAGTTCAAAATATAAGTATATTCTGTGAATGGAAGCATAACATTTATGGAGATTCAGTTCAAAGAAATTGGGAAAGTAAGCTCCTAAGAGAAGTTTTGCTGACCAGAGTAAAACATCTATTTAATCCAGACAACATAAAACACCAAGCTAAGCATGCGTTTATAGGATTTCTGTTTTACATCAGAAGTACTTCATGGTACAGATTTTGGATTCCATCCATTGTGGACCTTGTTCTTGTAGTGCCCAGACTGAAAGTTTATAAACAAACTTTGGAGCAGATGTGTCATATCAATAAGGAACTTTGACTTCAATCTTAAAAATGCATCGATTCCATAGGTCATTGCAGCCAACTATGTTTAAGCTGCTTGCTCACCTTAGGTTTTAGGATTTTCTTTTGAGGTCAGGGAAGAGAGACAAGTACCACTTGGTAACAAGTGATTTCATCCTCAAGTAGGCATCTGAATGGATCAAATTGCATCCCAAGCCATTTATGTATATATAATTAAAAAAAAAAAAAGGTAATAAATTCTTAAGTAAATCATCTATTGCAGGCAAATCTTCACAGTGTACATCTCAAATTTGTAGGGATGGATTCCATTTTGAGTCCACTGGGCACCTATGTGGGTGCCCGTGTGTGATCTAGATAGAAATTTCACTGCCAGATCTGATTTGAGATGTTGTCTTAAGAGCCACTTGAAATGTTTTCCTTGGAGTCTAAGTGAACTGTCCCAGTTTGGGGTTTTTCAAGGCTTGTAGTCCTGAATTCTTGTGACAGAATCATTAATTACAACTACAATAGCAAATACTGTAGCCCAGTAAGAGCAGATTTATACAGTGAAACACTTGATGCCAAAGGGTGTTCTGTTGTCTTATTTCAAAGTAGCTACAGGGTACTCCCACAGACTAGGTGCTCATTAGTCATCATGGTATGTTACTTATAGGGACAGCGTGTATCTGCTAGGTCTGCTTCATCCAAAAGGAAACCAGTTTCTACCACATTACCAAAGAATCCTTTTTGATACAAATCACAGAATTCTCTTTGAAAGGCACATTGCTTTCTTGAACTAAAACGCTACTGTAAATATACCTAAAATAGCAGCTTTAGAAATACCAGAAGCCTGTCTCCTAAATGAAGCTTGAACTACTGCTTAGTTTCTAAAATATCTATAAGGTATCCCACAGACCAAAAGTCTTGCTTTTAGGTATAGTCAAGAAAAAAAAAAAAAAAAGTATCTACATTTAGAAGCAGTCAGACCTAGCTAGTTCTGACAGAGCATGAGAAAAAGGTCACAGGTAGTAAGTAGGTGCCTTGCTTTTGTAGATCCCAGTTATAGGCATTTACCCTATATTCTGTTCACCAAATAGGTGTGATAATTCAGCATTTTGATGTACTGCACAATTACTTGTTTTTTAATTGAATCTTCATCTGAACTCTCAACAGAAGCAAAATGAGAACATCCACACTCTTAGACTGTTAACACAATAGTAGTACCACTACATCCTAAGAGTTTCATAAGGCTGTAAATGCACAAATCCATTTCAGGCCAATGACGATGGATGAAACTATGATCTCAAACAGCATATGATTGAAGTAAAATAATGTTTGTCATTTTTATAATTTCAGATATAAATATTATTTTTCAAAGTGAAGCTGCTTACAAGCATTCTTCTGGCTTTTACATGAACATAGGTATAACACAAATTCCTAGGTGCATGTTTATGCCTGCCAGGGTGCAGTAGTAAAACTTATTTCTCCCTAAGCTGGCATCACTTACCTGTAGTTTGTACAACACTAAAACAGCAGAAATAATTTTGTGTCATTGCATAACTACCTTTTCATCTGATGCCTAAACAACATACACTTAAACTTGTTGCTCAATGTCACATTCTAATCTCAAATTCAATTTCTCTAGCACAGTCTCTTCCTCTTCTTTTGTTTCATTGTGGTCAAACAGTTAACAAAAAAGGCAAATTGGAAAGAGAATCATAAATGCACAATTAAAAGAATATTGATAAATGCAATGTTATCTAACTGTATGAGACAATAGTCAAGAGATTCAAACTACAAGCTTCTGTGAATATAAGAGTGCATATTGTACATGAAGTACAGCAGGTCTTTTGGCTTTTGAGATTTTATCGAAGGGCACCCATAGAAAATAATTCCTCAAATTGGAAACAAAAAATAAAATAAATTAAAAAAAAAAAAAAGAACATAGAGATGAGAATAAGAATGATATAACAAAAAGGAAATTGCCAAAGTCCTGCTACTACATGCTCTGCATGTTCCCCTATAGTTAGGATTTTTCACATGAGAATTGCAATGGGTTCAAAAGGATCCAGAGAGTAATAGGTGACTGCATATATAAAAATCACAACTGACAACAGGAAAAAAAAAAAAAAATGGGTAGGAGGTCCTAACATTTAAAACCTCAAAAAGACATGCCTTCAGAGTATCTACATCAGCTTGCTGCAAGAGAACTAGAGCATCTTCTTCAGGAAGGCCAAGGAAGGAACTTCATTCCCTCTTGCTATCACCACATAACAACACAATGCAACACCACTACAACTCAACCACAGACAAACATGGACAAATATGCATGGAGACTAAGGAGGTCATTTATCTTACAGTTGAGAAACACCTCAGAATTGTCCCAGTTGGCCCCAATATTTCTTTCCAACAGTAATGAATAGAAGTATGACAGCTTTAAGTAAAGTTGTAGGGTGAATAACTTGGATTCCTAAACTATCTATGACACTGTAGCCACTAAGAGGAAGACTTTATCATTAGGCCAAACTTTAACACTTTAATAGCGTGTTTTGACTTTCCCTCCGCCTCTCCCTCCCCCCCCCAAAAAAAAAGAAAGTATTTTGTTACATTAACAAATGTTTTTAATAAAAAGCAAAGCAGTCCAATTTTATCCCTAAATCATTTCAAGTGATAAAGGTGTCTGAGTATTCCAAGAAGCAGGAAAACATTGTGTGCAATGTTCCTGAAAATGAGGAATGAAAACAGGCAAGACCAGCATAATTCAGCTTTATAAAGTATGCTCTGCTGAGCTACAGCCACTGTCCAGGAACTGGTGATGCAAAATCCATACCATCTTGCATTAGTGGCTAAATACACCACGCGTCTAGACAGCAGGGAGAATATCTCAATTTGAGTCCTTGAACAGTGCATACTGTCAAGATTAGCAGATGCAAGGGTAGATTCCTGTGAAAATGAAGTGGTGTCAGTGCCCCTAAAAAGCACACTGATGAAGTGATCAGAGAACGATGGGGAAAAGTGAGTTGTATTCACAGTTTGGCCCATATACCAGATAAATACCAGCTGTGTATATACACATCAGTTTGGTAACAGTCTCCAAAACACTGTGCCACTTTAGTCCTCTTCTCATCAAGCTTACCATTTCTCTTTTCTCTCCAACCTCATTTTTTGACCCATGTTGAGGGTCTACGGAAGAAAATTTATTTCTTCCAGCCTTCTGTCACAATTCAACATGTCAATATTTGTCAGAATTCTTTCCATAGCTGTTACATTCAAAAGATAAGTCAGTTGATTACAGTTGCCACAGTGTGTCTGCCTGCACTAGCACATCCATACTAAACGAGCTCTTGAACACTGCAAGATGCCAATACTCCATTAAGATCCACACTGGGACTGAGACCAGAATAGTAGCTGTACCCCAGAAGGCTTCCTGAAATTTATTTTCAGTGTTTTCTTAGCCTTAAGATTTCCTCTCAAAAGTCAGATTTTCTAGCAACACAGAAGTTTTTGAAAGACATGAGGTAAAACACTGGCCCCACTAATGGTAATCATTTCTGTGATAGAAGTTTCCCTTCCATGTCTTCCAAGTTATATGGAAACTCAGTAATTTCTGTATAAGTTACCACATCCCACATCAGGCCTGTTTTCTTTTTGCTAAGTGCAAAGAATATTCCACGTTAACTTAAAGCACAGTTTCTTCTTCTACGAAGCCTCTCCATTAAATGGAAAGAAAAAAGCAAAATGGCTGCTTGAATTTCCTAGTCTCTGTCCCCTTGACATTAATATCTTCCTGGTATGTCTGTAATTGTTTATTGCATGACTGGGTTGAAAGAAAGAAGAGATCACTTTCTAGATATTTTTGTACTGTTATACTATTTGTTTGCCTTTTAAGTGATATTTTCCAATGAGCCTTAGTTGAACTGCACCACTGAGGATAGGATTAATACTCCACTACCAAGGCTGCTGCTAATGTCTTAATTCCAGAAGAATATCAAATGTTATTGCAAGGAAAAGATCTAACACAATGACAGTTAAGCCCTTATTTATTTATTTACTGTTTAATAAATAACACAAGAAGATCATTGCTCTGAGTAAAATCAGTGGATGGTTGGGGGTGTCTCTTCTCCACCATCCTATACTCCCCACCACCATCACCCCCAGAATTGTTGACATTTCAGTGTTCTCCTTCAAGAACCTTGGAATTTATCTTCAAGTCTTGTCCTCAGGGGAAAGAATCAGACTCTTTTTTACTATTAGTATTTCTCCTTTTTCAGCTTACTTTTTCCCTTTGCCAGCTACAGCTCGGAAATTTTTATGACTATTTGACTACAGAATCAAAGAAATCCTTTGGGAACAATCTGTCCTGAGTTTCTTCTTTAAAACCCTGCAGGTCAAGTGCCAATGCCTCTCAGCCTCCAACAAAGGAAGAAGCCTTTGAGGAGGGAGATGAGCAGATGAGTTCTTAAGCCGAAAGAAACACTAGTGTTTCTTTCCTCCTCCCCCTACCCCCTCCTTTTTCTTATCCTTCCTTTTTCTATGGCTTCAATTTCTTTTCTATTCCTAGTTCTGGAGAGGAAAGACTATCCTCTTGCATTAATCACTTTTGCAGGGTCACTGTGTGAAGTCTGAGGCAGATTGCTAGTACATTAAGCACTTTCTGCTCAGAGGTTCAAAAATCCTAAGTACAACTGGACCAGAAAAGAACCTTATGTCTTTTGCAGGGTCACAGTGATGTGCCTCAACATCTTTGGTGGAAACAATTCAAAAAGCTTATGTGTTAGCTAACTGTAAAGCATGTACAGAGTAAGAAAGGACAGCAAGGCTTCTTGTATATCAATCTCCAGTTTTCACATTCTCTACCTGGGTTGAAGAACTAGGGAGGTTTAAAATTTTTAACCCGCATTCTGTGCTGTCACTTATGAGGATTTTCATTCACAGTCCTGTACTCTCTTCTCCGTATCAGCCTTGTTTGTAGGCTGATAATCCAGAGACAGACCTAAACTGTGCTCTACAAACTAAGGGTTCCCTTTGTGTCATTCTGATCTTTGTGCTGTCCATCTGCTCAACTTCAAATTTTGCAAAAGCTCAATTCTCCTGTTGACAGCAAAGGGCTGGCAAACAGTTCTGTTGTTGAAGAAAGACAATACTCTTTCTCAACCAGCAAACAGGCTAATATGCAGTGAATTAAAGTGTATGCTAGGGCTGCTGAGGAAACTTGTAAAGAATTGTGGGAAAAAAATTGAATGTTCTATCTCCTATAGTTGGTACTCACCATTAGCAATGACTTCCTCCAAACAGCAACAGAATTGTTACATAACCAGGCAATGGCCTGACTACAGTATAACACAAGCGAAAGACAAAGGGAGCTTTGTATTTCTAATTGCCAAGTAGGAACCAGGACAAAAATTTCTAAAGATCCTGCAGAACATTTAAATATATAAGAGATCAGTTTGTGATAAGAACAACCTCCACAGACTGGAATTCATACAATAAGCTTGGCTGGATCAAGACAAGATACAGCCAACCTTTTATTGTCTTCTGTTACTGTCGTGCTACTGAACTTCGTTTTGTCTCCGTGGTAGTACTATCATCTAGGTCAAGGTTGACAGGACTAGGAGATAGTCAGTTATTCTGGATTTTATTCAAATAATTTACTAAAACCCAGAAAACCTTTAGATAATTACCAACATCCATCTGACAATTAGCATCCAAATGCAGAGTGGGGTTTTGTTCATTTATACTGAAGATCACATTCCTAGCAGCTGCAAGCTTTGGAACTGCATTGTCAAAAAAAAGTTCAAGACCACACGATTCAAGTCAGGGTCAAGATTCTGGCTGTTTTTGTGGCACTATCATACATATCCTTCCTGTGGTACTTTAAACCTCCTCAGCCTTTTGGCTCCCCTTATAATGAGCACACACATTGGCACAATGTTTACATAATTAGAGTCTAAGATGATGATGAATGAATCAGACCTCTGGATTTTTACAAAATATAATCTAAGCTCCTCCAGTAAGTCACCTCTGTCCTGATTATAAGCAGTATATGGATTGCAAGAGATCTGGTTCATGTATTCTTCTGCAAGCATCCCTCCAAGGCAAAACAGCACAAAATTCATTGTTTGGTAAATAAGAAATCCTGAACGAATTTAAACAATACAGCTGGAAATACTTCTAGTTCCCCAAAATCATATTCATACAAATATTGATGTTTCCTATTTGTCTTGACTACCTGTTCTGAAGTGACACACAAGGTGGGAACTTCAGAGACAGGACAGAACTTTTTATGCTGATTATCTTCACAAGCTTCATTTTCTGTTTCATTTTGCACTTTCATTGATTGGAATGAACCCATCTAAGCCAATCTACATTTTCATCCTGAGGTCCAGTTTTCTTTTGTCCCTCACCTTCTGTTATTTACTGGAAGGGGGAGTTTGAGCAATGTGATACAGAGATTTCAAGCAGGTGTAATTCACATCAAGTATTAGAGCACATGGCACCACTGCCTTGCTCTCTCCTCCTACTGACATCTCTCTAATTTTATGTCCATCTATTGAAGGATGGTGTCTGATTCACTGTATTTATATGAGAGACTCCCTTCTGCCAATTTTTCCATTCATCTCAAGGGGGATGCTTTGCTCTCCCATTCTATCAGATACAGTGTTTGAGACAGGAGAAAAAACATGCACCAAGACACATAAAACCTTCTTGAAAATGTAGGTTAAGTAGCTAATACATTAACTGGGACTTGGGTTCCTAACATCAACTGAGTATTAGTTTTGTAGTATTTCTGGCACCTATGATCAGCCTTCAGAAGCACAAGGGTTTTCTCACTTTAGAGACTAGACAACACATCACTCCATCCCTCACAAAAACACCAAAACCACTTAAACTCATCTGTTCTTACTGAGAAAGCAAGGGGTACAAAAATAGAGGAAAACAGATAAAATTCTTATTACAGCTGTAATCATTTCATAAAAGTATAAAGAGCACTATACTGGAGTAAAGAGCAAAACCAAGCAATCAGGTGGAAAACAAAGCCACAACATGCATAACATTAGAGAAAGTAACTGCATTGCTATCAAGCTTAGACCAATACTGATGAGTAGATGCTTTTCCTTTCATTTAAATGGAGTCACCACTAAGATGAATGATTCTCAGTTACATCTAATCTTTCATTATTGTAAGATTATAAACACTAAAGTATATGATTACCGGCTGAATAATACTGTAAAGCATACGTAACCTAAGGCTGATTAAAGACTATACACACACAAAGAAGTGTAACTCTGTTAGTCATCCTCACTTTCCAAGCATTTTAGCTAGAACTGTAAGAGACAGGAAGAATAAAGTATTAATTTGGAGAGTTAGGCATCTCCCACTCTGGGAATTTAGATACAAAAATATAGTTTTATCTCAGAACATACATTGTTACAAAGCCTTCCAAAACCTTCATCTCTAGTAGCGAAAAGAAAAATAAATTTTATATTGTAAATACTGCTGCAGCTTTAAACAGTTCTAGTCATTTATTTCCCCAAAATACAGACTTCTAATCTTAAATGCTTCTTATGTGTAATATATCTTTTAAATTGAACATTGACTCCAGAACCATGCAAAATGTTATACAGCTGTAACTAGAACATTCTCAAAAAAAGGGCAACATTCCAATTATCCATAGAGCACAAGAAAAAAAAAAAAAAAAAAAAAAAAAAGCAGTCATCTCTCCCAACCTTACAAGTAAACATCAGAAACAAACTTACACTAACATAAGTAAGCTAATATCAACTAGAGTGAGTGACAAGCAAATAAGCCACCTTATACTGAAGACTTAATATTTTAATTTTGTGTCCTAGCATAAACAAACTCCCGAAGCATGGAACTCTACCTTTTAACACACAGCTGTGAAATTAAAACAGCTCTGCAAAACAGACAAGTTTTGAATGTGGTCTAAGCAAGACTGAAAAAGCAAAGCTCTTAACAAAGACCATCTCTCCAATCATTCTGGCCCACACTTCCATGATTCCACAGATTCTCTGCAGTGGCTGACAGCTAATGCTTTCTAATGCTATCTTGCACTTCAGAAAGCTCATCATAGTCTCTAGTGATGTACTGTCTTTAGTGATGATTTAGTGACAAATTTACCCAGTTTCCTTGATAGAGAACATCAACACTGGGATTATAGATACAGGATCAAGAGTTTTCTATATTTTTTTTCTTTACTTTCAGAGAAAGAGAAGTCCATTGTTTTGAAAACTGACTGGAAGCATATATTCAGCCACCCACTCCACACATTTCTAGTTTTATCATAAACTCGGAAATCTTTACTTATCTAGTTTTCCATCTGAAGACTTTAAATCATCATCTGGACCACCAGCTATGCAGCTATTAGGTCTGTTGAATTCAATAATGCAAAATAAAGTGCTCCCATTTCTCTGCTCAATGTAAAAGCTATCATAGCTTCAATAAATCTGTATGCAAGTGCTCACTTAGCTAAATCCTCAGCAAGGATATTTTTACTAGCTTGAACCCAAGGAAGAAAATGTCTTTGGCTTTGCAGGATTTAAGTATGATTAACTAGGGTTACCTACTGCAGAATACCGGACAAGGAATTTTGTCCAGTGATTCCTTATTAAAAGGAGAGCTTTTATTACGGTAGCCTATGGCAATTTCTTAAAAATGAAAAATCTTATCACCTTACATCAAATAACTGACATCATGATCACATCTTTCACAGACTAGAATTCCCTAGTTGGAGTTCTATATTGATCTCTTCTTGCTCCCAAGTGAAATCTTAGGTCCAACTATATGTGTTTCTCCTCTTCCCTGCCACTTAAACCTGATCCATGATTCACTCAGCCTTGAAGATATAACCAACTAATAACCCAGAACAGAATTGCTTCTAATGAAAGTAAGGTCTTATGCCCTTCTTCAGATCACTTTCAGAAAAAAAAAAAAAAAAAAAAAAAAAAAGGATATTCACAAATTCACATAGAAATCAAGAAAGGCCTTATACTAAGAGCAGCAATAAGACATACCATATTGTTAAAGTATGTCAAAACTAGCGGATGTTAAAACATATGAAATCTTTTTTCTATACGCAGAAATCACATGGCTCGCTAAACATGTCTGGTCTATGCTTATCCAAAGCCTAGTCTGACGCCTCACAAACGGTAAACTGTGACCATCATAGTCATACTGCTTGTGAAAACAAACCAACTACTTAGTTTGCCAATATGGTACTATTTAAAATATGCAACTTATGATTTGAAAGCAGGCATACCCTTCAAAATGGGCCAGGTGTACATTGAAAAAGCACACCTAGAAACCCCCATGTAGAAGACATTTAGACATGATACAATATGACAAAGTTTTCATTCTACTAATAAGGGAAATTCCCCCCTTGACTTCAGAGAGGCAAGTTTCAAACCTATGTAAACAACAAAGCTTATATCATACAGCCATATAGAGAGAAACAGAAGCATATATGAACATTGTTTCAAGAGAAATGGATCTTTAATACTGGATATTGACATAAATGAAGTCAGGGAATGATGGACCAAGAAATACTTTGTTCTGATTTTAATACTAAAATCTCTATTCCGGTAAGTGATGAATAAAAATATAAATATTTCATATCACAACACTGAGGACCAAGGTTCTTGCAATTGAAACTCTGAGGACTACTACCTAGTTCATGATTTCCCAATACAAGGAAGGCTAAGGGTTATTAAGTCTCCATGCCTCAAGAGAGTACCAGCCAACTTCAATCTTTGTCAATGAGAAGTAATGAAAGAGCAACTTCCATCAAGCTAAAGCTCAGTAGAAGTTATTCAAGATCTGTACTCCCATCCTGTTTATTTATTTTTGTGTGTGTGTGTGTGTGTTCTTGTTGTTTTTTTTTTTTCCTCTCTCCACACCCAGCCAGACAGCATTTTAATACAATTTCCCTACAGCAAATCAGCCTTACAAGATTATAAGAGAGATGATACAGGAAAATAACACCTACTGAAGTCCTTAATCCTCTACATACCTCAAAATTCAACAAATTTTGCTTGGATTCCGTTCACCAACCTTCTAATATACATACACTGGTAAATCTCCCACAACCAGATAGGAAAAAAACAACAAAAACAATCTTCATCCAGCTATCTTCCCACACAGTCTGAGTAACAAACCCAAGGTAAGAGAAAGCTGCAGAAGGAGGATAGAAGAATAACTCATAATGGAATTTAGTTTAATCCACCCACCTATGCAAACCACTCACCCTTACCAATGGCGAATAAGCCCTGCAACTTTCTTTTTTTTTTTAAAAAAAAAAAGTCTTCTGCAACTGAAACATCCCTTAATATGAAATAGCATTATCATCCTTTGAGAACTAGCCATCCACATGTACAGAATTTCACCCTTGTCATTCTCACACAAAAACTCACTAGCCAGATCTTGCTGGAGCTTCTAGTCACATCCATCCAGATGTACGGTACAGCCTTTAATTCTTGTTTTCATCCAGATTGGTTGAAGGTTACATTCCTGGTTGAAGGTTACTTTCCATAAGGATGAAAGTAAATTGCCAAAGCATCAACATTACTTTAATACCTCCACATAACTATTTTTTTTTTTTCCCAAGCTCAGAATCTTTCTAGAATCTATCAGGAAAGGATCAAAACAGCTAAACTAACAGCAGCACAAAATACCCTAGAGCAACAACCCTCCACACAAGCAGCATACCTACCCCACACTGAAAAATTAACACCTTCACCCTCTATCACCCATTGACTAGGCTAATATGAAGTGGAGACACAGAAGAACCAATCAAGGAAAATTAATACTAAATCAAAGTACAAGTAAAGCTTTCTAATTTCTTACTTTTTTCACCTGTAGTAATCAGATGCCCTTCCTGCAACACAGACAAAGTGAAGAGACATAAGCTTTCAATTTATATTTATGGACTTACTGACTCAAAGAATAATGTCTCTCTCTGGACCCTTTATCTCCTGATGTTAGAGCACCTATTGCACAAATAACTTCTGGGGAAGGAAAAGAGAGAAAATAGATAAATAAATAAATAATAAATAATGTTCCTGAATAATCCTGCATTGCTTCTAGTTCTTGATCCTGATAAATATCATTTGGCCATGTCTCTTTCTGAGGTGTATGGAAAGCCCTAGCACCCTTGGATTCAATGCTTACCCAACAGTATCACTTACTGGAGTTGTTTCCACAATTTTAGCAATTTACAGTCTTCAATTTCCAAAGTGCCACTTTCCAAGCTAGGTAGGACATCAGTACTTAGCTCCTAGCTGTTCATGACAATTTGAGTCAAGATGACAGAAATCAGCTGGCTCCCTGGCTAGGAGGATCTCTATTATTTTGCTGCTTCAGGACTTCAAATGTAACTAGCTTAGGTGCTCCTAGGCTTAGTATCACTGAGGCCTGGCAATCCTGGTGTTTTTGGCCCAGAGTAGTGTTTTTTCTAAGGCTACCAAAAATTCTCATTTGCCCCATTACAGCACAGATATTTTCCAGGTGATCGTGCAATTATATTTACACATTTCTTGGCACAATATGGGTTTTGCTTCAGAAAATATTGAACATGCACTAAACTGAGGCTTAGCTGAATGAAATACCTGTCCACACTGCTTCTCTAGTTTCTCTCAATGCTATCCTGCCTGTAACACCTTACATAGATGAAGTACTGCTTATGAACAAGCTAAGACATACTATGGAAACATCATACTGCTGCACAAGTCCCACAATACTGATTAATAGCAATAATAATGCACAAGCAATTGTGCTTTTATTTTTCAACATTTGTTCTATGGCCATTTTCCCACAAGTTTGATTATAGCAAGAAAGTGTTTAATGAATCAGGAATAATAGCAATATACAGCAGGAGAGCTTTATGTACAGTTTTAAGACTTATTTCCTTTTGTTGCTGAAAATGGGACACTGGAGGCAAGTCAGTGCATTTATGGCACTAGGTTTTTACAGCTTTGTCTTTCCTTGCTAGAGTGTCACATACAGATTTACAATTGCTTACATGCATTTTCAATTGCTGAAAGTGATAGTTGCAATATAAGGCAAGAGAACTGTGAAAAAGGAGATGCACATACATCTGCCTTTATATTTCTTAAGACATCAGACCCATGCCTTTAATTCAACTGCACTGCTTGAAAAAAGCTTTTCACCAATGTTACAGCCAGCCCTCCACAAAGACCATTTTCCCTCTTCTTTTTGAAATATTAAAGCTGATACATTTCTGACTCTTCCATACGATCTTGTCTTTACATCCCTGTAGAAGCAGGTTTTTTATCTCACTTGTCTTGGATGATCAGTTCCAGAACAACAGCTGCTGAATATGATACTGAGCTGCACAGTCCATCCCTCCTAATGAAAACCTTGGAACAAGCTCTCCTATTCTCAGGGGTTGGACTTCTCAAATAGCTGTGTCCACAGTTAGAAGAGTTTTCAGTCTCCAAAAACCCCTCTGGTTTGCCTTTCCTGGTGTGAATATAAACTCTGAAATACATCAGAACAAGATAGGAAAATGATTAAATGAACTAGTAACATGATGATTTATGGAGGTATAACTTTTCATTACTTTGTTAAAGTGTCTGACTGCTTTTCTACTGTGATACTTACTTTGCATAGAGTAAATCACCTATCAGTTGAGAATGAGTAATAGCTTTTACTCTGTTTATTACATGGTATTTTATGCTGAAATTTAATAGAACAGTTTAATTTCTTAAAAATCCTGGCTAGTGTACTGAGATATAAGTTGAGTTACTTATACAATTACTTCTATAGTCACCACCAGGCTCATCTCATCTTTAGAAAGATATTTTATTAAGCAATGTTTTTTTTGTTTGTTTGTTTGTTTTTGTTTTTGTTTTTGTTTTTTTTTTTTTAAGAGGAGGATCAATTGGATCTGATCTACTGAATCAAATACTTTCTTGCAATCTTGTTACTCTTTCACAGTTTGAGGGTGGAGAGAAGATACTGGAAACTATATAAATTTGTCCAGTCAAGCATCAGTCTCATATGAAAGAGCTGCAAGCAAAGAGATATCTATCTCTTCACACTTGAGACACATGGGGCCTTGTCCATTAATCTGAGCACAAGTAGCCAGTAGCTTATCTTGGAACGGGTACAATACCCTCCATTATTGTACCTTGACTGCTTTAACCAAGCAGTTACTGTTGCTGCTTGTGGCACACTGTGCAGACACATGGCACAGCTGTTTCACACTGTCATTATGATACTTCAATTGTTACAAATAATAGTGGCAAAACTGTTAAAGCAACTCTGGATGCAAAGAAATCAGATCCTGCTTTGCTACAAGGCTGAAGGCAGCCTTAGTGAACCCAGCCCCAAAGCACTGACATCTGGACATGTGTGGCACTGGCTCCTGAAAATGGCTTGGCAAGTTAGCTCCATGGATAAAAAGGCTTAAAGGAGGCATTTAACCCTTGCTTTTAATGGTGAGAAAGCTATTCCTATCCCAGTTCTTTTGAAAACAGGATTTAGCTAGACCCAGTCACATACCTGCAGAGTGGTACTTTAGAAAAATTCTCAATAAACACATTAAAAAGAATAACAAAGGTAACTTGGACAGTAAGCACCACAAAAATGCCCAGAGCTTAAAGCTCTAGAATTCAGAGATAAAAAACAAACAAACAAACAAACAAACAAACAACTGAATTCAGTTTCTTGACATGTCTGCTCTTCATTCCAGGGATGATGTACCTCTTGTGCAGTAGTCTTAGCCTTGAAAGTATCAGTTAGACAATATGATGCAGTACCCAACAGAGGTTGAAGTGTGGTACCTCTGTTAGAAGAAAGAGTTGAAACAACATTCAGGTGTTTTTACATTGCAGAACACAATCTTTGTTGTTTTCATTGTACAGAGAAAACAAAGCAAACTGTAGAATAGTATGCACTATTAGTAAGTTATAGACAACAAATGCCTAGGGACTTCTGACTCCATACAAATGATTAGATTGGTTATTTTTTTTTTTAATTTTTTTTTTTTTTATTATTATTATTATAATACATGTATGTTTCTAATACTTGCTTAATAGCTTAAAAGCAGTGACTTGATCTCAACGCTGTGGGGATTTCAAGCTACCCTAAAAATAGATGACAAAACACTACTCTTACAAAACAAGTTTATTTTGTGGAAGACTCCCCTAATTAGTAGTCCATACATCTTTAAATAAATGTGCCACTGAGTGAGATGCTTCTCAAAGTGGTAGGTAAACCTGTCTGCATCTAGTTTAATGGAACTATATATCTCACAGAATCACAGAATAGTTTGGGTTGAAAGAACATTAAAGATCATATAATTTGCACCCCTGCCATGGGCAGGGACACCTCCCACTAGACCAGGTTGCTCAAAGCCCCATCCAACCTGGCCTTGAATACCTCCAGGGAGGAGACATCCACAGCTTCTCTGGGCAGCCTGTGCCAGGGCCTCACCACACTCTGAGTAAATGATTTATTTATAATGTCTAATCTAAATCTTAATCTCTTTCATCTTAAAACTATTACCCCTAGTCCTATCACTACACTCTGATGTCTCTCCCCAGCTTTCCTGTAGGCAGTCCTGTACTGAGAGATTCTAGTCCTAACATCATGACTTTATAATCTCTGAACACTGTTTAGGTAATCTTTAGACAAAAACAGGTTTTGTTTTTGATAAAGAACAAAAAAGATGTTTGAGGAAAAACCTGGAAGGGTTTAATTTGTTTTAAAAAAAACAGACAGGAGCATTTAAACACTGAAATTAGGGTCTCCACAATCAGATGATAACTACAGGAATTATGCAGACAAGTGAGATCTATAGGCATCTTGACAGCAATTTTAAGAAAGAATTCAAGGCATGGTTAAGGAAACCAGGATGCATGACAGAAGTTTCAGAAGTTCTAGGAAAGACTGTATCAGTTCAATAAATCTATTTAGATATATTAGCTCTAAATACTAAAACAAAACAAAACAACAACAACAACAACAAACTATAGATGTTAATCTGTAGCTATATTATTCCCAAGATATGTGCTGGGAGGGTGTTGCAGACAGCATGCAAGAATACTTGGAGTCTTGGTCTGACCTTGCATGGCCATTTTGTTCTTCTATAAATTATATAAAGGCATTTTACCTGTCACAAGGGCTTTTATATCCTCAGCCAGACAGGTCATCACAGTCTTAGTCAAAATATCTTTTCCTTTTTCTTTACTTTGCTAGTATATCTGTATCAGAAATCAATAAGGAGAGAAATGTTAGATATATGTCCAAATTGTGTCTGGCTGAAATGTGATGTTTTCAGCTAATGTTCTTATCTAGTATAGACACATTTAGGAGGGCTGCAAGACAAAAAGCACAAGAATTTGCTCTGTAGGTGTTGTCCAGTACTTGCTGTCATCTGAGAATGTAACAAAGTATTGGAAACCTTTTTGGATTTTAGCAGAGCAATGAAGGAGGGCTCTCAAGTCTTTTGTTGTGGTAGAAAATCAAGGGGTGTGAATAAAAATTCTTCCTTCCTATTCATGAGGAACTTCTTCCCTTGTTGCAAGAGACAGAGAATATTTATTTTATTTTATTTATTAACTTCTTGCTAGAATGGATTCTAAGGAAGGATAAAACAGCTGGAGACATGTATGAGGAAACTTATTCAACATTGTCTGACATTCCAGTCCATGTTGCTGAGTACCTTAATACCATAAATGAGAAAAAGTAGTTTCTAAATCAAGGAAAAGGGACTTAAATCCATAACAATGACAAAATGATAACTCAAACCAGTCTTTTCACAATGATTGTTATTTGATAAAATCAACGAGAAACAAAGTATTTCATAACATATTGAGTAGAGACACGGGCTTATTGCATCTAAAAGAAGACATTTTTCTATGTTGTTCTACCATATACATGGGCCAGCTATCAGAAAAAAAAAATATATATATATAATAAATATTTTTATAAATATATATATATATATATATTATTTTTTCCTGCAGCCATATACACATTGAAAGAATAAATTGCAGCAAAGGAATCCTCCAAAGTGTGAAGGACACTGCTGTTTTTCATGCAGAACTAACTCCCATCATCCAAACAGAAGATTACCCTTTGTTGAAACACTGCTCCTGGGATCTTAGAACTCCAGAGCCAAGAAGAGAGTGGCTCATTAGCCCACAAATTTCCATTGAGTATAAGGTGGTAAATGCAGCATCTAGAGCTGTTTGTAAAGGTGCTCTAGCTGCTAACTGTCCCTCAGCAATTAGGCATTTAAATTATTTTCTGTGCTCCTGCAGTGACCTCATCAACAAAATCTGTAAACTTATTATAATTAAGAAAATGATAACATGCCAGAAGGACCTAATAATTTGACATTCTAAACTGCAAGCTTGCCAAAGAATAACTTTTATGACCAAGCAGATCTGGTCATTTTTGCTCCCTCTCAGCAAGAGGTTGCATCAGTCTGTTCTGTCCTCACAAATGGTACACAGTACATATATTTTGTCTGCTACCTTTGAAGCTGCAATGATAAATCAAAGTGCTTGCCAAACATTTTTACAGGTTTAAGGCTTTAATTTTACAGGTTTATGAGGACTCATTAATGGGGAGCTTTTTTCTCCACAGTACAGAAGTATGAGGCATGTCCAACAATTTATTTTTTCCATGTATTTCTTTTCTAGGGAGAATTTGGAGCAATTTTCTCACTGATTTTTGGAAAGTTCAAGAATCATCTGATGCAAAGGTACCAGAAGAAACAGTGCCAGAAGAGAAGGTACCGGATTCTGCTCTATGACAAGGATTGACTGTTTATTTCTCCTAAATCTTAAGGAAGACAGTTCTAACAAAACTCTTCAAAGCTATTTATCTCAACTCTGAGCAGTCCTGTAGCTGATTGTTTACAGAGACAGTGATGTCCTGAAGGTAATTTTTTACATGCCTGTGAGACAAAAATCAATAATAATAATTAATAATAATTAATAATGAAAATAATATACTTAATCCCACAAGTTTTTATTTTCCTTTCTTATTTATTTATTTATTTATTTTAACAGGACTTAGGCTGGGATGCCATAAATCCTTTAACTGAAAGCAGAATGAACACTGGCTATGTCTAAATAGGAATACTTAAGGAAAAATGTCAATGTTTAAGATTAGAACACATGAATCTCTAATTCCTTGTATTTGGGACACCTAGTGGAGAAAGTAGTTACAGAAGAAGAAAACACACACACAAATGTCAAAGTCCTCTTTGTACCTGTCACAGAAATGTTTGATGTTTGCTATGGAGGCATATCTCTTTCTCTCTAATGCATAACTCCTTACTTTAAAGGGACTATTAGTTTTGCCACTACTACTGAAAGTATAAAAAATAAATAAAAAAAAAAAAAGTTATTACAGTTTATTATTTACACTACCATATTATCTAGAAAGTCTATTTATAGAAATCATTGTGGGAAAAATATGAAATCTGGGAGAAGATTCAGGTTCATTTTCCTGAAGAAGTCATAAGCTGTTCTTGTCTGAAATTCCTTAGCTTGAGCAGAACACTGGATAATGGCTGTGCATTCTAAAATCATCACACTGTGTGAATGTGTTACCAAAGATTGTTTCTCAGTCTAGTGCCTACGTGGTAGAAGTGTTCTTATTGGTAGGATACCCACAGAAATGATCATTTCCTCACAATAACAAATACAAGCATTGTCATACTGATTCAGACCAATTCATCCAGTACAATATCCTCTTTTTGACAGTGGCCAGCATCAGATGCTTCAGAGAAAAAGGGCAAGAAACCATGAAATTGGTAATTACGGAATAACCTTTCAATAAGTAAAGTTTCTTCTTAAATCTGAATTTAGAAGTCAGTTTATGCCCTGAAGCATGAGTGTTCATATAAATTGTGCTAAATTTTTGACTTCTTTGGTGTGTCATGACAGCAAGATCTATACTGTTCAAGTATATTATTATTGTAAATGCTTATCTTTTAAGGTATTTCCTTGTGGTTGTAGTTGTAACTACAACTACAACTTTTGTAGTTGTAAGCAGCCCCTGCATTCATCCTCAAGGCAAATGCAAAATATGCTTCTGCACTCCTAAGAAAGAGAAACAAGGAGAAACACATGACATAGAAGATAACATAGGAACACTTTACGTCCTACATTCCTTTTCCAATATCACAAACTTGGTTTAACCTGTATATGAATAACTTATATGTATACATTCATACCCATGTGATACCCATCTGATAACAGTATTTCTAATAATGATTCAGTACTATAGAACACATTAACACACCTAGACACAAACATAAAATAACTCTCTATTACTGATGATGCTTTTAAACACTGAGAAGCAGGCTTATCAGCCTTTGAAGAGAATGATCAAGGAGAAAAAGGAAAAATATATATAAAAAAAAAAACAAATGTAACATTGCCCAAACAGCCTAGAAAATTTAACTATATATTTAGTCATTAAAACTAACTGAAGAAATGTGTACCCCGGACTATCTGGAAAATACTTGCTCCACTGTTTGTATTAATACAGGATCAAATGCTGGATGACCAAAACTAATGCAAAGACTACAAGATGATGGAAAACTCATATATGCAGAGCAAATGTCTAAAAGACCTTTTTCAAAATCAAAACCTACTCAAGTAATAAATAAATATGATACAGAAAAAGGAAAAGGAAAAGGAAAAGGAAAAGGAAAAGGAAAAGGAAAAGGAAAAGGAAAAGGAAAAGGAAAAGGAAAAGGAAAAGGAAAAGGAAAAGGAAAAGGAAAAGGAAAAGGAAAAGGAAAAGGAAAAGGAAAGGAAAGGAAAGGAAAGGAAAGGAAAGGAAAGGAAAGGAAAGGAAAGGAAAGGAAAGGAAAGGAAAGGAAAGGAAAGGAAAGGAAAGGAAAGGAAAGGAAAGGAAAGGAAAGGAAAGGAAAGGAAAGGAAAGGAAAGGAAAGGAAAGGAAAGGAAAGGAAAGGAAAGGAAAGGAAAGGAAAGGAAAGGAAAGGAAAGGAAAGGAAAGGAAAGGAAAGGAAAGGAAAGATCCCTTCATATGGTATAGTACTGAAAGGATCTTCTACAAAGATTGCTGCAATGAGTGCATTAATTTATATTCATATCTAGCTACCCTTGTTGAATATCCACTATAACTACAACTGCTAAATTCAGTATATCTGAGTTATAAAAACAATAATATCAATTGTATACAACTTCTGTATACAAGCAGAACAATGTGCAATAAATATTGCATCTTATCAACTCAGTAATTACATACATTTGTACTTTTAGCACCAACAGTTCAGCTGTCCTTACCCCACACTTTCAAACAAGAAGAAATATTTCTGAGGGCCCGATCAAAACTCATTGAAATTCCAGGAAAGACTGTTGCCTTGAATGACTTTTGGATAGGGCCCAGAAACTGCTAGATCTGCTTGCTTTGAAGAGACTGCTAAACTTCACTCTAGTGGTTAGTCCTATGAAGCACAAGTATTTAAGAAACCAGTCCTCCTTAATGACAAATCACACCTCCAAATTGCTTTCTCAGTGGTGATACCCTGGAGCTATGCAAGACCCTGAGCTGTCCTTCATTTTTTTTTGCCACCAAAAATATTGCCAGTAAGTACTGTTCTGATTCCACCTGCAGCATACTCTAAATGAAGGTAAATAAGGCATTCATGCAAGAAATTAACACATGGCATAAAATAATACTGAGCTGCAGGGTAAAAGCTAGAGTTGTGTCAGAGGGAAAATCAGAGTGTAACAGTGTGTGTGCAGTCCCAGACAATGTCTCAGTAAGACCCCTAATAGATGGATTGACAGAACAAGCACACAAACCAAACCTAACAGTTGTCATTTGTCCTATGGTCTGAAAAAGCACAAAGTAGACTTTATTTTAATTTGATTTATGTAATATTCTTGTGCTCTTCTATATCATATGATTTGCCAAATTGTTTTTACAAAACTCATATTCAAGATACTTAACAAAGCTAGCTTAATAAATACTTTGCAATTCATGCAGTTTTAAAAGCAGTGTGATACAATTCCCAGCTTTATTGGGATGTTCTTTATTCTCTAAAACAAAACAAAAAACAAAAATACTCTTTCAAAGAACCTATGGGAGTCTCTCTTACAATAAGATACAAGAAACTATCTAAAGTTTTTAGTTTCAGCTAAACTTAGTACAACAAGCATCCTGAAGGTATAGCAAAAGGGTCACAGCCTACATGAAACCTTTTAGCTGCACAAAAAGCCAAAATAGTTTCAAACATCACTTCATATTTTGGTTGACTCTGTACATTTCCATGTTCTATTTCAGATTAACTGTGACACAATCACCAGAATGTCTGAGACGTTTCTCACTGCATTCAGGTTCCTACTTCATATTTGGTTCTGGTATATTGTCTGCACTGGTACTTGCTAGGATGGCAGCTTCTTACATAGAAACTAAAAGGGTTTCAGATAGTGTCTGTGTGTGTGGCATTACAGCCTGGTCACCCATGGACCATATGGTCAACCATAATGCCCACACATTGCTGTGTTAGCATCCAAGGGCCATAACAGATGCAAGAATTGTTTACTGGGATTTTTTTAAAAGCTTTTTTTAAACTTCCACCAAGGTACATGCACAAACTTGGTTAGCACAGTACATGGAGTTCAGCTGAGTTTGTGTAGCAACATTCACACAGAAACATGAGAAACAATTTGAGAACTAGTTCAGAGTTTAACTACAAAGAATGCCTCTATGAAGATATTACAACCATGAAGACAGATGGGAGAAGACACAGAGAGCAGTAGCTTCTCTAAATATGTTGTAAAGTACTTGTCAGTTCAGAAAGGTGAAAACTTCAGGAGAAATGCCTAGGAATGGAAGAATCAGAGCTGAAATGAATAGGAACAAATTTGCTGTTCTTGCCACTAATGAGGAAGCAAAGACCAGGGTGAATGGGTCACTTAGCCAAGCTGAAAATGCAAAATAGGTGTTTTAGATGATGCAACATTGTGAAACAGCCACCAACCAGGGAAGTGGACACCGAGAACCTTGTATTTGCTGACACTGATGTGCACAGACCAAAAGCAACACAAAGCAATAGAAAGAATATTTCTTTTCCACAGTTGGCTCAAACTGTAGTGTAGGGGCTGGGCTAAGGGGAAGAGGGATGCAGAATTCCCGAGCCAAAAAATCTCTCCAGCATACTGCGCAAAGGAGCTTAAGAGAGAGAAAGTTTGGGGCTAGGCCAGAGCATCATTGTGCAAAATGGTTTAGCAGTGCCAAAACTCTCCATGGAACAGCTGGTCATATTTGCTGCATCCCCATACTGTGAAGCAGAAAATACAGGTCTGCTGCCTGCTGTCTTCCAAGCAAACCTCTCAGTAGGCTGTTGACAGTTATATTTGGGCTATGCTCTATCAATTTGCTTAGGTTTACAGCAGGATAAAAAAGGGGCAAAGAGAAAAAGACAAAGAACCTTGGAAAGTTAAAGAAAGATGCATGAGAGTTTCAAATAAAGAAAAAGATGGGGAGGAGGAGGATGGGAAGGAGGAAGAGGCAAAAGAGAAACTCTTTGTGGAATCTAATTGATCAGGCCACCTCCAAGCTAAAATTATTATAATCTTTGTTTTAATATCAGCTGGGTAAGGAAATTATTAGAATTGTCTCAGGCTGAAATGACCACTGTCTAATGGTAGACTAGAAAAGCATACCCTCTGATTCATTATATAGTTCTAGGATAAGGTAAAAAATCACCTCAAAAGTCATTACTGCCTCTTGGCCGGGGAGTCCTTCAGCAGAATGTGTTGCAGAAGCATTCTCCAGCTCAGCTTTTCCTCAGGAGTAACAGCTTTCCTGGCTGAGCAAGGAGCTGTTCTGTGAGCCCAGTCTGCCAACTCTGCTTCCAATTCACATGCTATGGCCTTTGTACGCTGCTACCACATTCCTTTAGCATTTGCCACCTGGGAATATTTTAATAAATGAACGTGTTAGAGAGAATTTCAAACGAAATGCAGGGAAACTGCAATATTTTTCAAAGAAGACAAAATCTTGTGAAAATCTTGTTCAGAGGATCTCTGATAATAAAGACTGTGAAGAGATTTTTCTGTCCAGAGAGCTGGCACTGTTTCTAGGAATACTGCCCATTCTGGGACAGCATAGTGTACGGGATTTGATATGTCTGTCCATATTCTCCCAAGAAAAAAATTATAAGAGAAGATTTTAAGATTTCCTAGAAGATATTAGAAAAATATCTAATTTTTCTATCTAAAATATCTAGTTTAAAAAAAAATCTTTTTTTTTTTTTTAAAATACCTAACAGATATTACTCTTGTATCTTTTTATTTTATTATTTTTTTTTTTAATCAGCACTAAAAATATAAATATTTCAAGGCCATTCATTGTAGGGAAAATATGTGCAAGATGAGTGTTGTGTATAAACATAGCCAAACACAAAACAGGGTTTGCCTGCTAAATCCAAACAAAAAATAAGTACATATAAGCTATTTTAGCTGTCTCTCTGTGCTGAAATAGAGGTTCTCAAAGGAAAAAAATTAAGATGGACATTAAATCTTACATTTGATTTTTTTTTTTTTAAGATAGTGAGGTATTTATTCAAGGCATCAGTGTTTTAAATTATCTTTGAAAGCCACCATATGATTTTTAGTCCTAGTTGCTACAATTTTTGAAGCTTTCACATGATCTTGTGGCTGCAAATGTAAAAACACATTAGACGTATTATACAGTTTTTGTTTTGTCCATATGCCACTCAGTATTGGCTCTCACAACAATAGAGAAACTGTTGCTTACGAAACACTATTTCTCTAGACATCTAAGAGACCAAAAAAGTTTAAGTTGAAAATAAAGTTGACATAACGACATGTTGACTAAGTGTTTGTGCCTCACAACATTAGGTCACAGAAAATCATAATTTCACAACATGAAAAATTCCTCTTTTAGAGAGGTTGCGACGTGCAGAACTTAAATTCAACATGAATATACATAGCTGGCACATGGCCCTGTCCTTTGCTATCTGTAACTCCATACTGTCCCCCATACCAATGGTTATCAATGCCATTCTAATTTGACATGATACTGATTACATTTCTGAAAAGTTTCAACATACTTTGATTTGTTTTACATTATTTTATTAAACACCTGCATTTGTATTGCAGTTTGAGGCATTTTTAAAAGCATTATACTCCTCCAGAGAATCTTTCCTCAGATAAACCAGACATTTTACAATTCAAATACAGCAACTGTTTGGCTTTCTATTGTTGTTGTTGTTCTTTTTTATTATTTTTTCCCCTCCTTTGGCTTAATACCCAAGATGTGTGGGCTGTTGTTTTTTTTCCTCTTTCATCTCAATATATAAATGCAATAATAGAAGTAATTAATGTTTAGCTGTTTAACTTCCATTTTATGCAGAGTAGACATCTGATGATCAAATCCACCCAATGTCTGCAATTAGACCAACTTGTGCAGCTGCGCTTCCTCTTGCTAGCTGGAATGCACTTTCCTTTTGCTGTGAACTGCTTTGTGATACACTTGATATACAATGATCTATGCATAGCTTTGAAATAAATGTGGGATATTATTCTGTCTTCAAGGCCAAAATAGAGAAGGGTTGTATTAAGCTTTTGGGTGGGAAAAAGAGGGAGAAAGGGAGGGAGAGGAAAATAAAATGAAAAGGCAATGACTGCAGATGCCCAGGCTGTACATGGCATGGAAAAATCATTGTCAGCTTTGCTGTCACTGTCACACTAAACTTCCCAGATGTTCATATCTGGAAATGTCACAAAATGTCATGGCATAAGTTGCTGTATTTTGTTTTCTGCAGAAAGGGTGAACAATAATAAAACAGCCTCAGGAGTGTATGGCTAGCCAACAGCAGCTTGTAAAGGTCTCAGTAAAGCAGCATGTGTGCATATTCTGGAAAAGAAGCAAACACCAACCTTTTTTTTTTTTTTTTTTAAATTATTATTATTATTAATAACGTAGTGCTTGAGCGGACAGATATTTAACATTTGAATTAAGCACAAAGAAAAGGCTCTTTTGTCATCTTCTCTGGTACTCAAAGCTGCCTTTGTCCAAGAGCTAAAATGCTAATGTCAGATTAGTTATTGACAGAGCCAGTACAAATTTGTTCCATGTTCATTTATCTTCTGGAATTTGATGTAGTGACTTACAATTAAAAACAGAACCCTCTGTGAAATAAGCTCTTCATCATTGACATCTATGTGGGAGAAAGCTTTACATTTTAAAGCAAGATCTTTCAAAGCATAGATTTTATCTTCTCCACAAGGTTTGTGTTTTTAAGTGAAGTCCAGGTCAGGTTCCATCTGTGACATCTTCTTTCTCTCAAATTACTTCTATTTGTTTTTCAGAAAGCAATGTGCTAGCAAAACCCACACCCACCAACCACACTGGCATACATGCAACAAGATGCCCTCACTTAAACATTAAGACTAAGCGTTTTAAAATATTATCTGTCTATACATCCAAATAAAAAGAGCTTTGGATAAAATGATTTTGGCTCCTTTACAAAATAAAAGGAAAGGAAATCAAACATCTGTTTTTGTGTTTATAGAAAACAGTGTAGATCCAGAAGCTAGTTAAAACCCTTTCCGTACAATCTTGCTGTTGCACGTAATTAAGTTCATTGTAGTACGTTAATATTCTAATGATGTGACCTACTTATAAAACCAGAACTGTCAAAGAGCTAAAAGTGACCCATTCCCTTTCATATTGGTTTTGACTAAGTCACTAAATCACTTTGTTCTTTAGAGAAACATGTACCTTATCTTAATGTACACAGCATATGCGTGGTATATAAAATCAGTGTGTGGGTACACAGTAGGTACTAAAACTACAGAGCAGAGAAGGAGATGAGGAACTGATCAAGAATAAATTTTCAGCCAGGATCACTTGTTTTTAAAGAGATATTTGCTCTGGGACAGTGATTTATTTCAATGACTATTTCATATATGCCAGATGATTCAGATGCCATCATTTAGTCTTGTAGTCCTTGGTACATTAGTCTAATGTAACATCATTGAGCAGCTGCATTCTCATTTATTTGAAGGACAGATGGCAGCTATGCTTTGGTCAATTGTAAATTTGTTCACTCAAAATTTATTCTTCAGCCTGCTATACTTCATTCTATGATGGTTGGCTATATTTTTTTCTGGTTTTGGCTTTGTTTTTTCCCCCAAGTTTCTATCAACATGAGTAAGCTAGATAATCATTAATCAAGCTGATAAACATTTTATTTCGATTCTTTTCAGTTATTTTATTATGAGCTACATTTTAAAAGATAGGTGAACTATTCTGTTTATTTAATAAAAATGTATCACCAAGTGACAGGCTCTACCCATCATTCTGGTCCTTTCTGTTGTCATCTGAGGGAGGAAGAATTTACCTGGAAGTAGTAATTTATCATTCACCATTACTTGGAACAGGAGGCTTGGTCTCCCACACTCAGTAAATATGCAGGGAACAGCAGCCAAAACCCTTTAACACAAACAATTGGTACAGTATTCATATATTATGAAAGGAAACAGACCTTCAGATCCATCTCCTTAATTAGCTGTTATCTCTCCACTTCTTCCTAAATGTTGGGCACAATAGAATGCTATAGCTCCACTTACAGGTCTTCCCTTCACCGCTTTGACTCCCAGTACCACCAGACTCCTCAAATTTACAGCACAGCTACCTCTGCACAGCTACGTCTCATATAGTGTTGCCATATTAACGCATCACTCACATGGTCAATGGGAGGATGATGAAAGGCATCCATTCTGTTTTTATCATTTGCCAGTTGCATCATGTATACTGCGTACGATCTATTGAGAACAGGTGTGGAGCCTCCTGGATGGGAGAGGATGCCTGTCTCAGAGCGGATGGTTTTGATTGCAGGATGGAGCAAAGCAGACACAGCAAGCTAGGTGCCTCCAGCAAAAGCAGAGATTAAGAAACTCCTGAGACAAGCAGGGAAGAGGCTGAAAGCCAAACATCAGAGCTGATGATAAAAAGAGACTTTCCTAGAGGTTCAGAAAAAACAATACAGAATTTGTTGCAACTCAGAAAGCTGATGAAAATTGCTGGAATGACAGCAGAGCAGGATCCACTCTATAAGCAGAGTGGGCTGGGAGGGGAGGAGAGGTAAGGAAGATTTGATGTCAAATCCTTTATTTTAAGCCATCTTGCCTAGTAAATCCTGAGCTTTCTGTTTTGAGAACCTTTGCTGGTTTTGGCAATCCTCGCTTGGACGAATAGTTGTGGCCAGATCTCTATGGAAGTTGTGGCCACCTCTACTCTCCTGCAGTACCTATATATCGGAAGTTAACTGTGACTAAGTTTTTAGACAATAGGGCAAATGTCTGTATCATTTTCATACTGTTCATTATTAAATTCTTCCTCCTCTTAAGTTCACCTACTCTCCTGTTTCACAACTTTTGCAAACATTTATTGTGGAAAATCTGTTATAGGCTTCCCTATGTATTCTCTGTTTATTTTTACATGCTATTTTAAGGATCTAAAGAGGTAAGATTGCTGGAGATTGCTGGAGGGGGATTAGAATATATCTTCTACATGCAAACACTACCCAAAGAGTCTCCATGAAAACATCTGCACTTCCCTCTCATAAGAACTTTCCAGCTACAGCAGATAATGTCAAGAGGAAAGTGATACAGCTCTACAAGAGTACTTCATACCACTGGAAGGAAAAAAAAAAAAAAAAAAAAAAGGAAGGAAAATGTAAAATAAAGAAAGCAGAAACACTGCTAAGCAACAGTTTTATATTAACCTATACCACATGGCAATAAGCATTGAAATTTGTTTGAGACTTTTAAATCAACTTATGATTTTATTTCAGCTTCTACTATGCTATTTAGTCCTTATCATTTGAAAAAAAGTCCACTACCTAGAGTCTCTTAAACATTTCAAAATAGCTACATTTTTATCTCCTTTCTTGACAGTATCTCCTTTTTTTTTTGGGGGGGGGGGGGGAGGGGGGGAACAAAACTTTCAGGCTTTAGACATAGTGGAATACAATTGTCTCCATCTCTTAACAATACTATTGAAGCAATATCTGTCTGTATTTATTAAACTGAAAAGGCCTGCAGATATAAGAATTGTAGTACAAGAATTCTCAACTTTGATTTGTTTTCTGGATTTGTTTCTTGGTATCCACTATTTACTTCTCTGCATCTCAGATGCTCCACCTGAGTGGACCTCTTTTCTTAATCCTTTAAACAAATGCAAATATTGTTATAATACATAAGACAAGTTTTTCTAATAAAGTCAGTCCAATGTGTCATTTAAGGTGAAGGTGGGACATCTTCATCCCAGAACAATGAAGTTTGCAGTCTTTCTAGGGTGATACACAGTATTTTATTAAAGAATTTATTTAAAAAAAAATGCAAGTTAAATAAAGTTTTGACATTAAAAACTCCAGAAAGAAAGCTACAATTTTATTTTTAATTCCTTAGACTGAAAGATGCATTTGATTGCTGTCAAATAACTTTTTTTTTTTTGGGGGGGGGGGGAGGGGGGAGGGGGAAGGTTAATCTATCTATAACAATGCAAAAGTAGATAAAACTGATAGATATTATAGAATTATTTAATTTTATTTCAAACCAAGAACAACTTAATTTTGTGGAAAAAAAATAATTTAAAAAGTTGAATTTTTATCCTGAGTTGGGACAGCATTATTTTTAACATACTTTTGTTTTATAGAATGCTGAACAATTGATTCTCTCAGATCTTTCCACAACTACCCTTGAAGGACTCGCAGCCCCACTTCCTGAATCCTTTTTCATATTACACTTTTCGATGAGTGGATGATAACCAACACTCAAAATTACCCATGACTTCCCTTATCAAACTCTATTGCTTTGAGAGGACAGTAGAAGCCAGATAGTCTCCCCAGCTGGCAACCCGCCACCAACAGCTGCTTAATAAACAAACAACTGTAGATCAGCAGACACAGCTTAGGAACCCGTCCTTACAGGCATGGTTGAGAAATTAACATCCTTTAGCTGTAAGAAATTAGTTTTTTTGTTGTTGGTTGTTTGTTTGCTTCTTTTTTTTTTTTTTTTTTTTTTTTTTTTCCCCAAGAGTTAGTAATATATCTTTCTTTTCTATCATGGCTGTACCTTTATACTGTACTTCATCCTGCAGTGGCATACACCTGCAGGAAATTAAAAATAATGAATAAAATAATTAAAAAAATAAAAGTGAAAAATAGAATCATAAAATCATAGAATCATTAAGGTTGGAAAAGACCTTCAGGATCATCTGATCCAACCATCACCCCACTACCAATGTCACCCACTAAACTCTTTCCTTAAGTGCCAGGTCCAACCTTTTCCTTGAACACTCCCAGGGACAGTGACTCCACCACTTTCCTGGGCAACTGGTTCCAATGGTGACTACTCTTCCTGAGAAGAAATGTCTCCTCATTTCCAACCTGAAGCTCTCCTGGTGCAACTTGAGGCCATCTCCGCAAGAGGTTTACAGAAACTTCTCAAAGTAATTCTAGAAAGAAAATGGGTTTACATACAAGGCTTGAATGCAGGACAGAGCAGTACAGTATGTAGACATGTCAGCACTGGCTTCCAAGATACTGCAATATAAATGTGATAGATTAATACTGAAAAAGTTCTGCATTGTCTGAGTTCCTGTGTCTGAGTTCATACCCGAGAAAACATTTTTGACTACATGGCAGTCCAACATGAACTACCAGCGCTATCATTTTAGAGGTATTGGTAATTGCCTTTTCAGTGAACTTCTAGGCAACTTACTAGATTTTCAATATCATTTGGTGTTTATCGAGGTCCCTGGGAATATGTTAGATCTATAAAGAATCACACCAGAAAATATTTTTTCCTATTTTAATAAATAAATAAATAAATAAATAATGAAATGAAAATCTGGCCATTAATCTAGGACTACTTAAGCAGAGGCTGTGGAAGTAGTACAATAAACAATCTTTGTGAGACACTTTTCCTGACACTGAATATTGTAACACTGCATTTGTCTGAACTATGCTTTAGGCAAGAGTAAGGATATAACTCCTTAACTTTTAACTACCTAATTAGAATCAGATCCTAAGCTCTCATAGATCATGCTGGGTCTTTACTTCTCCTTTCTCCATTTGATCTCATTTTCACCAGATACCATAACAGCTAAAGGATCTGTGGCAGGATGGCGAGTTCCTGCCAAATGCCTTTTCCTGTTTCTTCAATGTTGTTCTAAGACACCATGAAATAAAATCTGGCTCTGTTGGTCCCACATCCACATAGTTAAATTTGTCCAATTTTAGGTTTCTTTGCCCTGCCAAAATGTCTCAAAAAGAGAAGAGAATATGAACTTTCCATTTCATGCTTTCTCACTGCCATGTAGTAGCCTAGTTGTCCTATCCATCAGAGCATTTAAGTGTGTACTTGAAGTTATATATGTGCTTTGCTGAGTCCTAGGCTGTATAATTATGGAAAGAAACAACAATTGCTTACAGTATGCTTGGATTTTCGATAAATGTCAAAGGCACTTCCAGCCTTGGATGGGTGCGTTTTAATGTGTCAAATAAATCTAAAATAAATACACACGGCTAGAATCTACTACAAATCAAATACATTTGTCTCCAACAAGAACAGTAACTCCCATAAAATCAACATTTCAGTTCTTTCATTTGTCCTCAAAAAGTGAAGTTTTTAATCTGTGCAAACTCAAAAATTAGAAAATTAAAATTATATCTTATATTTACTGTTCTTTCCTCACATGCTTAGTCGATGCAGGTAACAAAACATATGCCATTAAATGGGGACTTAGTGCTATGAAACAGAGCAGAAGAGCTCTTTACAAAATACTTAGTAATCTCTTTAATCTATCACCTATTGCTATGGAAAAAAAAAAAAAAAAAAAAAAAAAAAAAAAAAAAGGGATGAAACCCCCAAGGCCACAAATGAATTAGGGAAGGATTTATTTCCATCAATAATACTAATAATTAAAAAAAAAAAAAAGAAAAAAAAAAAAAAAAGAAGAAGATTTGTCCCCATTTAGCTAGCCCTTAAATGCACTTTATATGTAGTCACTATGGTCAAATCTGAAGTGCATTTTTGCTGACCTAGTGTAAATTTATGCTTTTAGACTCAAAATATCTTCCATTTGCATATTTTAATCTTTCCACCTAAGGATACTGTTTTACAAAGAACATGAAAAGTATCTCATTGCTATCAACAGCAGTTTAAAAATCAGAAACAAAGCTCACTCATCTATTTATGTTAAGGTGTCATACTGTGGCTATCCACTGATTGTCTTTTAAGGGGCAGAATGCATTTAGCATTAGATTATGCACTTATCATCATAATCCTCATGAGATTCCATATCAGAATAATATCATTCTAGCACGAGCACTGTATTTATTCCTCCTTTAGTTTAAAAACGTATTCCAGAAAACAAATGCTTTCAAATTTTTATAATTACATCTGACTTCCATAGGATGTCAAATGAATCAATACATTTTAGAAGTATGTAAAGTGTTTGAAGTCCTATAGGCAAAAATCATTCATAAGGAAAGAAGCTAGCTTATATAAATCACAGGTATTTTTCATATATCTAGCAGAAATAGCCTTCAGGCAAAAATAATCTCATGTTATTCCAAGGAGAGTACTTAAACTAAAGGTAGGGATCATTAGGTGACAACTAAAAATAATTTTTGTTAAAGTGATATTTCATTATGCTTAGTCACAGTAATATATTACGCCTGTAGCTCTACTTTCAGAGAAACTTCTTGGAAAGGAAAAATGTGCAATACTACTACATTAATAAAGGTCATTCACTTCTCCTCCAAAAAGATAAATTTAGGGAACTAAAGGAAGTCTTAACTTCCCTTATACATACAACTATGACTGGAACAAATGGCCATTATGTAGAAATATATAGACTAAACCATGTTTAATTTATTCAAAATAAGGACAGCAAATGATTTCAAATGTACCATAAACCAAGGGCTTAAGAAATCTTTGTATGTGCTGGGAGAGTGCAATAGGGTCACTCTGCTGTGAAAACTCATTGATGAAAAAAGTCTCAGGAGTTTTCCAGTAAGAATTTCAGACCTCATTGCAGTAGAGCCAAATGCTGCAGGGCAAATCAACTGAGATTAAGCAATAATCAAGAGGTAGTTCCACCTCAAGAGACCAACAAAAAAATCATCTGAAGTCAAGGTAGGTTCAGTAACTGAGCAGACTTACAAGTATGCCAGAGAGTGAGGCAAAAGAATGTAAGCAGCAGGGTTACTTCTAGGACTAGGCTGCCCCTGAATCATGCTGAACAAAAAAGTCAGGTACCTCAATCCAGCACAGAGCATTGAGTTAGCCATAAATTGAGTTATTGCAACAGCCTGAAATGCATTAAGTTCTTACCTGACAGGGAAATCATCTGCATCCTGTTGCTGGACTGTTAGAAACCAATGGGAATCAGGAACCAGCCGTAAGACTGGGCACAAGCATTACAAGCAATGAGAAGAACTGTGTGTCCGATTTTCATTCACCTCTTGTCATTTTGTGGTGCTACATCATTAGCCACTATTATAGCCACTATTATTAGCCACTATTCTATTAGCCTCAGATAATCACAGTAAAAGAAAAAAATCCAAGGAAAACAAATTCCTTCTGTACTTCATTGAGAGCCTGTGAAGAACCCATTCCACACAAGAATAGATAAATGACAGCTTTTTAACTTAATGCTTTGATATAATTCCCATTAGCTAAAGTGGCTTGGATAAAAAAAAAAACAAAAAAAAACCACAGTAGTCCAACGTAGTCCAACTGTCTAAATCCAGATGTGTCAGCTTGGAAATTAAAATCCGTTGCTTTTAAAGCTGTTGCAGCAATGACAACACTATTTGCATGGCAGAAAGGAAGGAGGTTTGTTGGTCAGGAGGAGGCTAACTAAAGACAGAAGAGACATCCAGAGGCAGTCACTGTTGACTTTCCTCGGTGCTCTTCACATTTGTAGCTTTCGGTCTTTTGGTCTTATTTTGTTGGTATGTTAGAAAATGCTTGTTTGCCCTTCTGGAGGTAGCATTGCATGCTGTAACCAATCTGTGGATCATCTAAAATAAACCACTGCTGTAGAGCTGCACAGTGGCTGAGGATGCTTAAAGTTAGCTTGTAATTCAATGCAGAAAGAACAGTCCATGCAATCAATTTGAGATAATTAACAGTATCAGTATCTGAAGCAGAGATGTTCGGTGAAAACTTTAATTTTTACCAGAGGATGCTCCAGGTTCACTTAGCTATGGTGTGTGGTACACTCATGGACTGATTACCACTTTTGGTTTGATATTTGTGGTGAATAATTGTAATAAATTGTTTTTGTTTTTGTTTTTTGTTTTTTTATATCCCAAAATACTACAAAAGTTAGAAGTGCAAACAGAAGGCTTTCTTCAAGTCATGGTATCTGTTACTTTTAAAATAATGTGAAAGAAAGTTATTACAGCACTCTACAGTATCATCCATTTGCCAGGACTGGTGAAAGACAAAAATATGGTGTATAAATGTTCTCTTCAGTAATGTTTTCAGAAGATTTTATATACTGTAGGTAGGCCTTGCCACAGTTATTTAATACCCTTTAAAAAACTAAAACACCTATTGCCTCAGCCACTAAAGCTTTTGTATTAATTTCAGAAAGAGCATACAATTTTTTAGAATGTCATACATCTCAAAAATATTAAAAAAAAAAAAAAATCATTAGTTAAGATAGAAGAAAGTTATTTCCAGGAAGGTTTGGAGCCTGCTTTCTGGAAGGCACATTGAATTGATATCTAATTGCATTCACACTAGTTGCCATATCATCAATGGGAAGCATTTTATGGCTGGATGCAGATAGATTAAAATCAATTAAAAAGATGAGTTGGTTTTTATCATGTATTTTTATTTAGTCTGACAGCTGCTTTCTGAATGGCATGGAAGAGTGCATATGAACCAGTTATATCCTCCTTGAATAAACCAATTGTTATATTCTTTAACTCTTTTATAGGTGTTTCTTTACATAGAAAAGGCAATCAAAGAGATAGTTTGAATTTTGCTTATTCTCTCAAATTCTGCCTAAAGTCCTCTCCCAAAAGTGAGCAATCTGTTATCTGTACGGGAAAAAGGCACTTCAAAAGCAGAGATCTAGGACTAAAATTAGGTAGAAAATACATTAGTGTGAAAAATTTGAAGATATCAATGGAAATCTGAAAAGAGGTTAAAAAAAAAAAAAAAAGAAGAAAAAAAAAGAGAGAAAAAGAAAGAAAACAATAATGAACTGTAAAGAAGAGTAAGAAATACTGGAGGAAGGTACAGATAAACACTTTTTTGTCTTTTTCATCTAACATTCTCCTGCTGCTTGCTTTCCTGATATTGCTGTAAATTTTGAGCCATTTGGAAAAAATGGTAGCCACTTACACAGCTTCTTTGTATGTTCTATAAGCAGATAACCATTTAATCAACTTCAAATTAACCACAAAGTATTAACATTGCTTTTATGATTAGTTACACATCAAAACTCCTTTAGTAACCGAGACTACAAAACACAGCTGCACTGACACTGTTTCCATTCACCAAACAAGAAATAGTTCAGGACTGTACAAAGTCTAATCTCAACCAATGTCATGCAGAGCTTGCCAGTATACTTATGCTTGACTACTTTGCTATGCAGAAATTTTTATTTTTGTTACCTAATTTTTCTGTTGAACTATCAGTTCAGGTTGACCTTGCTATTGACACCAACTTTAGAACATTGGCAAGACATGGAAGATAAACTGCAGTTTTTGTACAGTAGATACCAAACAAAAATGAGAGTTGTAGAATTTCCTATACATGCGCAAATATTTTCTATATCAACTTACTTGAAATACAAATGAAATTGACAACTGTCGATTTTTGGCTATCAGTCAAAACTTCACTTGAGGTGTCTGCTTACTGAAATTGCCTTTAGAATGTGCCAGTCTCTTGACAAGCAAAACAGAAGTAAATACGAAAATCTGGTATAACATTATGTTTTTCTATGGGTTTGCACTTTTATTTATTTATTTATTTATTTGACAGTGAGGTTGTTATCTTTTGGAAAGGAAGATGAGGGCATTCTTTCAGTTAAGATCTTGCAGTATTAAAAATATATCCTGCATGAGAAAAGGCAAAAAAAACAATTCCAATACGACAGAGTTGGGAAAACTGCCTTTGGTCAATACTAGAAGTGCAGCTCTGAGCTACATGTAAACTTCCAGTACAGGTGGAAGGGCAAACACAGTGACTTCTAAAAACATAAATACATAAAGAATTCATTGTCTATATAAGTGAGCAATGTGTCTACAATTAACACAAGAGATATTGAAGTTATCATAAACCTTTGGTGCTGCTATTACCTTATTTTAATATTACTTTGTTTATTTATAGAAAGTAACTGTGAAAATATATTGTAGAACTCATTTATCAATATGCAGATTGTTTTATGAGCCCCAAGTAAAAGAATATCTTAAACCTGGTCTGTGAACAAATAAGCAAGCATGGCATTCTCAGGGTCTGGCAATTTTAACTGTCAGAACCCATTAGTATAGGCACGGTGGGTTTAGTACTCAACATACTTCTACCTTTTCGAAAATATGTACACCAAATTCTTAAAATAGACTTTATCTTCAGAAAGCAGCTTTACTACCTCTACCCTTAGCTGATAAATTGTATCCTTCATTTTATTAATTAAAAGTAATCACAAAATCATAGGATCATAGAACAGCTTGTGTTGGAAGGGACTTTAAAGATTGTCTAGTTGCAACACCACTACCATGGGCAGGGATGCCACCCACTATATCAGGTTGGCCAGGGCCCCATCCAACCTGGCCTTGAACACCTTCACATGAGCAAAACTTCTGTTGAGTGCAAAGTCATTTCATAAAGCTTCCTATCTCCACATACTTTGCTAGTTAATGCTCTAAACTGAAAGAATAAAAGAACTACAAACAAATCTTTTTCAGAATCTATTATTAAAGGGCCATCAGTAAATGAGATATGCCATTGTGACTCTACTGACTGTTTTTGTCTTTCCTTTTTATTCGGTCAGTTTCCAGTCTACAAAGACACTCCATCTCTTTTGAATCTCTCCAAGTGCTTCAACAGCTAATGCAAGTTAAGCTTTCAGGTCTTACTTTACCTGTTCCTTTCAGTTCTGTCACTTAAATAATGTGTTCTTAGAGCAATATGGTACAGCTCTGGTGATTCAAGAACATTATTTTTCAAAGACTACTTCCAGAGCCCAGAGCATACATTTTTAAGGAAAGGTTCAAATGGGGGACATGCCTAACCTCCAGATAAAGAAGTGCTTTTCAGTTTCTGGTTGAATGACTTTTAGGATTTTTTAAAAAACATTCCTTCAATTTCACTGCACACCTCAACTCTTCTGAGAAGCTTCAGTGATAAATTGTGTACTTAGATGTAAAGATCAAGAGGCATAGAATCATTCTACCTTGGTTAGATATTGAAAGTTAAGCAAAGACTAGCTGTGCTCTAGATTAGGATCTTCTATCATCAAGGGAGATAAATAGGCACCTCTGAAATGTACTTCATTTCATTTTAAGGATGTGAGATACTTGCCTCTGCTTGATATTGTTTCTTTCAGTTGGGTAAAAGGACTAAGTGACACTTTGAGTGCGATGTCTAGCTTATGTATCTACTGGGTGAAAAGAACCTCAGTTTATATGTCTGAAAAGGAGGCAGATGTGATGAAGATTATGGGAATATGTTCCAATGTTGTGGTTTAGCCCCAGCAGGCAGCTCAGCACCACCCAGCTACTCACTCTCCCCAGGTGGGATGGGGGAGAGGATTGGGAAGGTTAAAGGGAGAGAACTCATGAGCTGAGACAAAGACAGCCTGCTAGACAAAGCAACAGCCATGCACACAGGCAAAACAAAACAAGGAATTCATGCACTGGCAGGCAGGTGTTCTACGACTTCCAGAAAAGGAGGGCTGATCATGTGTAACAGTTTTTCAAGCAGAAAAATGGCATCACTCCAAATGTGTCATGTCTCTCCCTCTCCCTCTTTCCCCCTCCCCGCCCCCCACTCCTTTTACCCCAGCTTTTATTGCTGAGCATGATGCCACTGATGCCACATGGTGTGGGATGTCCCTTTAGACAGTTTAGTTCACCTGTCCTGGCTGTACTCCCTCCCAGCTCCTGGGGCACCCCCAGCCTCCTCGCTGGCAGGGCAGCACAAGAAGCTGAAAAAGTTCTTGGCTCTGAGTACTGATCTGCAACAACTGAAAACATTAGTACGTTATGACCATTATTTTTTATCAAAAATACAAAACATCTTACAAGACTATAAGAATTAAATTAACACCATGCCAGCCAAAATATGATATCCAGGAAACCTGAATCTAAAATATGAGCTTCTTTCTCAAAGTGGTTCCACATTATCAGGGGTGAGAGCCTGAAACAAAAAACTGTTGATTACAGAAATGGCTTTATATCTTACAACTGTGAAGATCGAGCTGACCTTTTTGAACATCAAAGAATTACTGAACAAAAATCCCTAATGCCATTTGTTCTACTGAAATGTCTAAGTCTGCTTTGTATGAACTCTGCATTGAACAATCCTTCCTAAGCTGTTATTTAGACTGATGAATTCACTGGCTCCTCTTGCCAGTTAGCTGTCTTCCATGAATTTGCCATTAATTTAGCTCCACTCCAGAACTCCTATGGCCATGGTACATATGTTTTACTAAGTCTTCTAAAATACAGTAATAAATAACATAACAGCAATTAATTGAAATCCAGGATCCAAACACTGAAAAGGGCAATGATTACTTTTGGCATGATCCTATAGTGTGCTGAAAATCTAACATTTGGTAAAGACACCCATCTCCTGAAAAACAGACAAGAGCAAGAATATTTCTCCAGCAGATTTTGAGCAACATTGGAGAAAATAAAAACAATGTGAAACAAACTGGGACACAGTATATCACGTATGAGAAGACAAGTCCAAATCATGAATGCTCATTTTCAAAAATTAATAATTCTCTCATTTTTGTGTTTCCAATAAACTGCATAATCTACCAGTAAAAGCTTTTCAGACAAAAAGATTTAAAAAGGTGTAACCCCATGGATGTCATTACAAGCACAAAAATCTACACCTGTTAAGAACAAACCTATTATGTTAAGGTTCATAATTTAGATTTTGTTCTTCCTGTAATCCTTTTTAACTTAATATCAATTAAAGTTCAGTGACCTGTACTGAAATACCAGCAATTTAACAATGCTGAAAGGTTTTCAGACTTCCACCTGGTCAGACATCTCCCCTCCTTCCCTTTAGAAATCCACAAATTATGCAAAATCTCTATATCAGTACTGACCAACACACATTCAGCTGAAGTTCTGGCACAATATGGGGGCTACAGCTCAGCTACATTTTTGGTATTTTATAAGAAATCCTTCCAAAATTATAAAAAGGTATAATTTTGACAGGAACTGACAGAAATTAGCTACTTAAAGTTGTATGATGATTTGAACTGCCTGCACCATGTTCCATATTCATTAGTTTATTTGACACAAGATAGCAGACTGAGTCCAAATTCCAATTAAGAAAATGCCACAAGAAATATTCCATCTCTACAACTTCATACCGTCACAACAAGCACAGCAAAAATGCCCAAGAAACAGATCTCTGAGAAAGAACTGTTCTTTATGATTAAGGACAACTTCATGAGATGTAAGGTGAATGTACTGACAGAGTAATGCCATGGAAGGAGAGCAGATGCTCACATCAGATCACTTCTGCAATAGCCTGAAAAGCTATTCTTCTAGAAGAGCAATAACAGCAAGAATATACGAATACAGAGAGCTTGCTTCAGAGCATTAAATCAAGCTAAAAAATAAAATCACAACAAACTCCTTTACTTTAGTTGGAAAGTCTTTCAGGGAAAGAAATGGTAAGATAATATTTTCAAAGCCAGATATAATGTGAAACAGAGTCTGACAGATTTGATACGATACGTCACGGCGAAGCAGAAAATGAATGCAGTTTCTCTGAAAAGTGATGAAAATCTACAGCAGTTTTTAGTACTGGTGTTGTGATCCTCAAAGGTATCACCACCAGCTTCTGAGCAATTCCGATCTCATTCCACTCCCTACTCCCATATATGTAATTTTTGCAACAGAGGAAAGAGCTGAGGAGAATAGATGAGCATTGAATCACTGATAATTTGTATTCCAGCACTCAGACAAAGACTGAGGCCTCAAGTCCCCAGCAGTGAAACTTGGTGAGCGTTTGAGCTGATCTGAGTGAAGCTGTTCTTCCTGTTGTCTTTCACAACTGACTTCTTGACAGAGATTTCAAAAGTGGATATCAGTATACTGCCCTGAATTCATTCTCTCTTTAATTTCCTCCCCTTCCCTAAGTTCAGTCTTCAATGGAGGCCACCGTTTTAGGGTCTGTAAGCAGATTCACATAGTACTACTTGCTCTGCTACAACTACGGTTACTTCTTGTACTCAGGGATCATTTCTGTGACCATCAAGTTGCTTCATGCTAGTAGGACAACCTAAAGAGATATAGCATAAATGAATTGGGCTTGGTGTCACTGGCCTTCAGCAGGGGTAGATGTACTCTGTCTTTTGTCCCTCAGATCTCAAGAGCACCTCATTACCCTCAGTGCATGTTCCCACAGAAGTTTTTGTGAATCGTCATGGAAACTGGAACATACTGTATTGCAATGGGCTTCAGTTGACAGAACATGAATGAAAGATCATTACACCTAAATGGCAGGAAACCTATATTTCACATGATGCCAAATCATCAGATTAACTCTGGGAACTTTACTATCACAGTTGATACTTTAAAATATCACAGCAGATCATTTGAGAGGATAATTCTAGCAGCCTCATCTAGAGCCTTCATATGACATTCTCTTATGGCTTTTCCTATTCCTGCTCCCATCCTTTAAGGATGTAGGACGCATTTTCTACCAGGTAAAACTGATTCACTTTAGGATATTTTCAAAAAGCAACAAAAAAATGTTCTTACAGCCTTGGTAATTGCAGGGAACCATACTGTGGAAGATTTGAATTCAGATTTTGGGAAAGGGTATCTTGACTCTACTTGAGATAGAGTCTCTTTATCTTTGAAAGGAACAACATATTACTATGCTTTACAACAAGAATAAAGGCATAGCACAGCACTGCTTTTTTTTTTTTTTTTCCAAAACAAAACAAAACAAAACAAAACAAAGCAAAACTATCCATGGGCAGTACTACAAATAGTATGAATACAGTTGGTTAATAATTTATTGAGCTTTCAGAAAGAAGTCTGAAAATCTCCTGCTAATAACCTTCTGATCTCAAGTTTTTGGTAAAATAGATATTGTACCAACTACCCTGCTGCTTGCCACCATAATTCAAAGAGATTTAGTACCTGTGCTCACTTGGGGGAGACTCCAGTTTCAGTCTGAAACTTGCAGCAAATCAGTATAATCTGCATTACAATACATGGTCTGATTCAAGTGACAGGATACTTTTTAATGATCTCCCACTGTGTATCACTTTTATGTTTTATTGTTGAAATGTTATTTCAGTAACAATATTTTTCCTGGGGAAAAAATAAAATAAAATAAATAATAATAATAAAAAGACTGCTTTTGTTTCTGCCAGCATCAGCTTCTTCTTTATTTTAGCATTGCCTAGTTCTGTAACATTTTCAGTCAGCTCCACCTTCAAGACAAAGCTAAAGGCAAGGATTTGTTTAAAGTTATACTATTACTTCACTAAGAGTCCATTAAAAACAACAACAAAAACGAATAAACACTTACATGGATGACAATGTTTATAATACATCTACATAATTCTCTCCCTAGATAAATAACAAGCCTAGTGACCAGACTTAAAGGAAGCATCCATCAATACTATCAACACTCTTCCAGTCAATTTTATTGTATGATACCAATGTCTGATTTTATTCTTTGAAGTCTTCTTATCAGAACCACCCTCTGACTTCACATTATCTATAATTTATCCTCACAGGAGAGGAAAAGCATGGTAATATAGTAAGTTGCCTACATGTCTTGATTTATTTATTTTTTAATATCATGTGTTTTCTTAGGATACAAGAAAATGCTATCTTTTTACCTTTCAAGAATATGTTCAACAAGCTGGCTGAAAATCTCTAGTAATTAGGGCATCAAGGTTCTGTCTGCTCTTTTATATACCTCAAGACTTAATAAATTTGGGCAAAAAAAAATATTTCCTTCTCTCAGAGATTCAGAAACAGCCACAAAGGCCGGTAAATGACATGGCCAAGGTCATCAATAAAGCTGGTGGTAAAGCCTGACTTAGAATGCAATTGTCTTGAGCCTCAGTCCTACAGCAAGGATGCTAAAATATTAATTAAAGTAAAATGAGAAAAAACTTGATAATGTCTTAAAAGAGGGAAAAGCAGCAGAATATCATGATACAGCCCTGAAATGTTTCTCCCTATGGACGATAAAGCATCCAGAATACCCTGGAGAGTTAGTTATAACATGCACTGAAAAGGTAACAGTAGCAAGAGTACAGAAATGAAACTGAAAATACTTAAGAGATTGACAAGAAGACTAAAATAACATTTTATGTACATCGTCTTGGGATATTCAGAAATCCAAACAATTCCAATCCAATCACAGGTGTATTCTCTAAGAAAAAATAAGACTGCATAAGACTTCATTCAGCATGGTGTGACTAAATAAGGACTAAATGCCTACATTTACACTAGCAAGTATTGAACACAAATAGGAGCAGATTTGCAGAGCAAAACAGTTAGCATTGAAGACCAGATATCCATACATTTGAGATCTTACTTTCAACTTGCTCTAATCTAGTCCCAAGGCCTGAGTTTGTTTTCAGAACAAGAGCCCACATGGTTTGTTCCTAGCAATTCTAGTTTAGCATTATCCAGTTGACATCACGAACCACAGCACTGAAAGTGGGAGTGAACAGGAGATCCACTTCAAAAGCACACTCCCAAGGCAAATAAAACACCACTGCTACAAATGCATTCAATAAACCTTCTGGAGAAAAACTAGTACACTGACTAGTTCTGACTAAGGATGCTTAATAAAGAATAGGAACATGAAGGAGAAGGTTAGGATCAGGAAATAATAAATGTAAAAAGGAAAAACCATTAGGTTATGGTATACAGGCAGATGTTTTCCATTCATTGTCTATGAGCAGCTTTATATTGGAGTTTACTATGTAAAATGACAAAAAAAAAAAAAAAAAAAAAAAAGTAATTTTTGAAAATGAGAAGGAAAAACATTTCCAAGCCATTTGAAAGGCTCATAAATGCTTTTCTTGCTTTTCTTAAATTAAATTCTTGATTCACCTGCTATCATCATAACTCATTTGGCAATTGACTGTGAAAAAATTGGAATTGAAAATGTTGGAAGAGGGTTAAACTAAATAGACTGGCTGACTTGTTACCAGATTGCATCTTATACTTCTTGAATATCTACAATTCTGTAAAAAATCACTTTGCAATTAAATAAATAAACCTCTACAGAGGCATGTGGGAAAACCACATGAGTAGTCTACAATCCTGATTTTTTCAATGACCACAGTTATTTTAGTACTATGTTCAAGCTGGCTGATCAGAAAGATATACAGATCAGGAAAGCACTCATCTCTCTGAATTTCTCCTTTTCCGCCTTTCATGAGCAAATCATTTTTTCCATTTTAGTTTCTACAAGGGTTCTAATGGAAACCCATTTGGGGCTAAACAATGATTAAAGCTAATGGATCACTAATGTGTATTACGAGAAGAATTTTATGAAAGTCAAACTCTCAAATTCACATATCATCCACAAACAGGTGAGAGTAGAAGTCGAGGGAACATTAACATCAGAGATTGATTTCTCTGCATGAATCTAAGTTATGTATGGGGAAGAAAAGGAAGAAGTACTGACAGCTGTGAAAATAGTCAAACAGGGCACGGCGACTTTTTTATGTACTTATAACAGTGTACAGCTCTGGACTGGCTTCCACTGCTGAATCTATATCTACTTTCAGTATAAAGCCACCCCAAAAAAAATAAATCATTATATCCTATTGTAAGTATTACAAAACTGTGAGAAGGTCTCGGGTATCTGCATGAAGCTCCAGAGAGATTCTGCAGATTTGTCTTGGAAACCAGAATATATGGTTACTATTTGTTTCAATTCAGCAGAATGAAAGTTAAAGAATCTTTGGTTATTCAAGCACAGGTTTTTTTGTTTGTTTGTTTGCTTGTTTTGTTTGTTTGGTTTGGTTTGGTTTGTTTTTCAGGGAAAACATGAACCCACAGACAGCTCTGAGAGTTTTCCATTTAACCAGTTCTGCTTTGTAAAGGTTTTAATTTTGTCCTTTAAAACTAAGTATAGGATAAAACGAGAGGTGAGTGCCATTAATATATACAATGGGTTTATTCTATGCTCCGAGTTTGTACCTTTACAGGAGAGTTGTGACAACTCTAGAAAGCACCACCTGTTTAAATCACTGTCAAAAAAGATTGCCAAAAATTAAAAGAAGAGACATTTATGGAAAGGTCATAGGAAAGGTTTATCACAGCAGCTTCTAAAAAACACCTACTGCTCTTTCATTGAAAAATTATATTTACTGTAAAGTAATCTCTCTGGATTAAGCACAAAACCGCTTTATGCTCTTCACTTGCTCATTTTGAAATAGTAATTAACTTAGAACATAACCAAGACCCTGTGTTAATATCATTGACAGAATTACTGAACAACAACAACAAAAAAACAAACTGAGTGACTCTAAACACAAGCTTTATTTCAGAATTGGAAAAATAATGCCGCATTTTTGCAACATTTTTTCTTAACAGAAAGTTAGCAGGCCTTTTTATTGATTACACAAAAGCCCTTTAACACTTTGGATTTGTACTTTATAATTTACACCACTTTTGTCATGTCCTACTGAAATATGAATTGGAAACCCATTTATTTCTGTGTAAAAAAATTTCCATTGAAAAGTCCACACAGAAAAGGTGTGTTGGATCTTTTCCAATTGGTTCAACAGCATGTTTTAAAGTATATACATCAGAAACTGTAAGCAGTATGTGTTTATTGGGATATGCATGTAATATTGTCCGAACCATTCAATTTTTAGCACATCTTAACTTTACCTCTCACTTCATTGCTGTGTTTAGTCAATATAATGAGAAATGTTAAAAATATTAGATTTCTAATTTTTCATTGTGTATGTCACAGTTTTTATGCCATTAAGGTGTAGAGGGGTTATATTTAATTTATTGTGCTCTCAAAAATAATAATAAAAAAAATCTATTCCAAGCAATTACTTCAAGTATGTGAAGCAAAAAGGAAATGCAGTCTTAATCAATAATATTGCTGTTTTAGTGTTCTCTGTATGGATCATGGATATGACCCTGTTTTACAAAATCACCCTCTACATGTAGTAGGGTTGTTAACAGAAGGACCACTCTTCCTGGGGATAAGCAGTATCTTACTGTATTTGTCAAATCCACATTTCCACATTTCTTGTCTTTGAAAGGTGAGATGTGTCAGTATTATTTTGCTATTCCAAATACCTTCATTACCTGTTTTTTATTTAATGTCTCATTTTTGTTATAATATTTCCTAAAAATGATATTTAGTCCCTCTCATGCCCAAAGCAATGCACAAGTACTAATTAGCATTTATTCAGAATAGGCAAAAACTCTGGAGTATGAGCTAGAAAGGCATGCCTTTGTCTACTAAGGTATAATTGTTTTAAGTATACACCACAAAACCTCTTCACTGCAATTGTCTATTGTTGCTGAGGTCCTAGACATATCCCACAGTTATTTGAGCTTTTTTTTTTTTTTTTTTTTCCTCCAGCATTTAGAGGATAATCTTTCCTTCCATTTGTGGAAAATTCTCTTTCCAAGTTACACAAATTGTTATGATATTTTTATTAAACTCCTTGGATAATATATATGATATCCCATTAGCTCATTTTAGCTATAAGTAATACAGCAGTTTAAAGTGTTAGCTCCTATTTTTATTTTAACGGAGAAGCATTTTCTTATAGGATATTTGATATCAGCAATACACTACAGGCTTCTTCCCAACTGTGTTTTCTAAAATAGGCAACACCTGTTTGGACATAAAGTCTGATGCTTTCTTCAAAAGTTACATTTGTTCCAGAGAAATGCTTTCCTTATAGACCGTTTGTCCTCCTGACCTGGAGTCTGCCACAACAGTGCCCAGCTGATCTTCTTGGTGAGGTTCAAGCTTTAATTCCCACAGCAGCATTAAGCTCAGCAATCAACAAGGGTGATTTTATGTGGCTTAAGAATTTCACTTGGCTCCCAGTTTGAGCCATCCAACCAGGACTTCATTGGCTGTCTACTGTTTTTGAGACAATACTTCTTGGCAGTATAAAATTATTTTACCTTCTTCTTCCTGTGATTTGATATAAGTTCCAAAGCCAGTCATTTTGTTTTCAAATCCGGTCCTAATTACAGAGTTGGAGTGTTGAGGAAGAGGGCAAAACCTGTCTGTGACTACTGTCAGCTTGTTTAAGCTAAAAGATCTTAAAGTGTAATACTTTTGTTTCAACAGAAAATAACTAATGACTTACCAGTCAATATCCTTCCTACAAGAAGATCATGTTTTTGGACACTGGGCATACTATTGTCTTTCAGACAGGATGAATCAACTTCAGCTTTTTATTATTATTATTATTTATTTATTTATTTATTTTAAAGAGCTTGGGCCAGGTTAATTGAACCTTGATATTAAGTTTTATGTCATGTAAAGTATTTGGTTTTGTTTGTTTTTGTCTTTTTGTTTTGGGTTTTGGTGTTTTGTTTTGTTTTTCACTCTAAGTAAATGCTTTTATTGTCAAATTCTGAAACATTTGAAAAGATTAGAAAGAAGGCAAGTGAAAGGAACATAAACTTTAAAATTGAAGAAGATGGAAATTTTCAACTTCCATTGGAATTATACAATGCCTTGTTTTTTATTTTAGTTATATTCCTGAGATTTATCATTGATGTGACAGATCACAAGCATACAAAGCTGTTGACTTCTTCATACATTCTATTGTAGAATTTTTGGATTGAAGAGAGGGAAAACAGAAGAGAGAAAACTGAATAAAGGATCTTAAAGACATGCATTATGGCATGATCAACCATCTGTTTCTCAAAGGAACCTCACAGCTCCTTCCCTGGCTGTGTTGTGCATATGATATCTGCACCTCTGCCAACCTGAAGATTAAGAGACCAACATAAAACTTACTGAATAGTGTTTCCATCTGCTCCTGCTTAGGTCATTTAGCGATCTAACCTATGCTTGATTCTCTGCTGGAGGTGAAGTCGAGTCATGCACAGAATCACTTACAAAGCCTATGAGTAACCTAAAAAAGGGACAAAACTCATTCCAGTTTAATGACAGGAATTTTGGAAAGAAAAATGCACACCAGACCACATTAGTGGTAAATCTACATGTCTCATTAATTATAATAGTTTGAACTTCTACACATTCCTAATGGAAGATCAAGCCCATGCCATTTAAGATTTTTACCCTGTTTTCAGAAATCAACATTAAAAATATAAATAAATATATATATATATATATATATACAGTCACTGACACTGTGTGAGAATGTTTACAAATTTCTCAGGTGCCAAGAACTGAAGAGAGGGTTCTTTCTGCCATGTTGCACAGGTGTGGTTTTTTTTATGCCTAAAGTTGTTCACTCTTCTACACTGACTTTTTTTTGTCTTTTTTTTTTTTTTTTTATAATCTTTCCTTCAGCAGTGTTTACAACTCCTTCCAGTCTCATACAATTTTGAAACATAGTTAACCAAATGTATGCCTGTTCAAGAGCATTACCAACAGCACTGATGGAGATCCTGTGCTGTCCCCAGGTTCCAGGTGGCACAGAAGGAGGAAAGGACTACCACCATCTGTACTGGTTCTTCACCTGGCAAGTTGCACATACAGCTTTGGGACTGCTGTGCTGTATGCCAGCTGGTAAATACTGAGTGGGGTGAGAAGCAGCACTTTACTTCCATAAAAAACATCAATGTTTCAAAATCTTTCTACATTCTGCACTGGAACTAAAGAAAATCTTAGAACAAACTAAGGCAAGAACACTCCACAGCAAATAGACTTGAGATCTCAACACTTTCTTGAAACTCGTGAGACCAAGTTTTAAATTAAGCCCAGCATAGACATTAATCCAAGTTTTAACTCATAAGAAAGTATTTGAGCACCAGCTATCCCAGGAAGACATATCTGGATAAGAAAGTATGGTTGCTTTTATATGGTTCACTTTCTAATTTTCATCCAAACCAGAACTCTGTTGAAGCAGTATCTTTTCTAGAAAATCATCCTGACAGAAAATGTCTGTGCAGATTTATTGCTGGTACTCCCAAACCACAACTTATTGCTTAGTCAGTGCTGCTGAGTACATTACAGGAAATTCACAACTCATTTGGATGGTACTGTTTCCTAGACCTTACTGTCATCAGTTAAAATGTCCCAGAGGACTCAGACCACTAAATTAAACTCAGAGTGACAGCAATGCCATGAGAACAGACTGACAACCAAGCTACCTAAAGGTATATACTGAGGCACCTTACTGCAAGTCTGGATAGGGTATACTAAGATAGCCTTTTGTTTTGTTTTGTTTGTTTGTTTTTGTTTAAAAAAGCCTTTTTTCTTTTTGCAAATATTTCTATTCCCAGTCTTTTCATTTCATAAAGGTGTTCTTTCAACAATGCTTTAACTGCTTTTTTTTTTTTTTTTTTTTCCTCAGTGCAGCAAACTTCATTGTTAGTTTTGCAGCTGATCATGAGACCCATCAATATAATTAATAGCAGTTCCAGAATGCTTTCCAAATGTGACTGGAAGGATGATGCTTCCTCTTTTTTTAATTGTACCATATTTTTATGTTATTTTCCTAAAAACTCTTAAGGCAACTGAAGAGGCTCATTACAACTTTTTATTATTCACTGGGCAATGGTTTTAATCCCCCTATTCCATCAACAAGTTCAGATTTCTTTGTATTGGGGTTTTAATAAGTTCATATAAATGACAATATGCTCCAGTGAGAAATATATCCCACAAGGAAACAATAACTTCATTAGCTTCCTAGAAATACCAGGCAAGTCACAAGGCTTGCAAGTCATGAACAGAGAGATACGTATATGCTTCATGGCTGGAGCTCAGTAGTGAAATATTTTCAAAATCAGTACACCTGGAAAGGAAAGGAAGATCCAGAGAAAGAACAAAGTGCTCAGCAGTGTTTAAAGTAAAATGAATAAGCACAGATGACTTTATATAAGGAGGGCAACAAGTCTGGGCATAAGGCAGAAATGGGAACAAAATCACCAGAGTGAATCTTTGGGTAAGAAAAGCTTTCCAGACTTTGACTAAGATTTAGTGACAAAGCTGAGATGCTGGATCTCAACATGCTGTGAACTGACCAACAGTCCCCAGCTGCTTCCCCCAGTCCAGCCCACACTTGTAGCAGGGGAAGAAATGAAGGAAAAGGAGGTGGGGGCAGGAAGAAGAGGAAGAATGAATTCCAAAACATGAGTCCAGCTTACAAAACACTGTCCATTTGGCGTGATTAATGACAGCCTATCTCCCCACTAGATAGGTCTGGCTGACTGAGTCACTGAGAGCTTAATATGTGCAGCTCTACCTACCCATCTTTAGGGTGTTTCTGTGACCCCTCATTACTGGGCTGAGCATCCCTCCTGAGGAGATCCCCAGAAGCCACTGTGTTTCTGCTGCTCTCCAATGTACTGGGGCATCCTAGGCTGCAAGCATTTCAGCATGCCTACACTTGCCCCATGACACTAATTATTTTATTACAAGGTGAAGCAAAGTATGCTTCACCAGTCTATACCTGGAGTTTAAGATACTAAAGATTTTATGTCAAATAAAAGTTTCCTCCCTCTGCTAAGAAATACTCTTCAATAAAATGACACAAAACTTCAAAGTTGAAGAAATCAGATGGCTTTGGTGCTTATATATGCAGTAAATAACAGGATTTTGAAACCAGGCATAGCCTGAGGACTTCGAATGTGATCTTCCTCTACATGTTATTTTTTGTTGTATTTTTTTAATAGGGAATCCCCACATAGTACTTCTCAACACTGATCCATTGAAGTGGTATTGGAAATACAACTCTATCTCTTTTATTGGAGCTGCTTACAAAACAAAAGGGTATTAACAGAGTCAGGAGATGGGGAACAGCATATGATTTTATCCATGTATTTGAAGGAAGAATCAGTATGGGAATAAACAACAGATTAGTAAAATGTTAGTTGCTAGGATGAAAGACTTTCTATACACTATCCACAGACCTGTGCTACTGCCAGACATTTTGAAACATTTCTTACATTGACACAGTAGTAACTAAGGTTTTATACTGAACATAAAAGGACTTACTTTGTCTTACAAACTGCGGCAGTATTAATTTCTAAAAGTTGCTGTACATCAGATTACAGAGATTTCTGAGTAAAGCATTCAATAAACAGACTGAAAGTGATGCACAAGGACTTCCATAGGTAATGGTGAACAGTCATGGTGAAATTTATATTATTTGACTTAAAACCCCCAAAGTTGGTTATATATAAACTAGAAACTCTACGGTGCCTGTGGTGAATGGAAATAGATTTATCCTGTGGACAATTCATCTCAGCCTAAGTCAGATGTCTGAACTGGACAAACAATTCCAGCAAACAAATCAACTTACTATTATCCCTCCTCTCCTGCAGCTGCAACTAGCTTTATCTCGATGAGTCATTTTTAAATACTTAACCCCATTTTATATGATGTTTCCTGGGAAAAGTGAGATTTTGTCTTTTCTCAGTCCTCTCTCCACAAAATCTTTGTAACAGGTAATGCGGATGCACTTAATCTTGAAAGACATGAAGTCATCTATCCACCTTACCCTATGAGACACAGATTTAGAAGTCTGAAGATTAAAATGTCCTTGTTTTTAAATATTTCACTTTCAATCCTAGCGTTTTTCAGTTCAAGAGGAAAAAAAAAAAAACAAAAGAAAAAAGCTGAGTAGAGGAGGAGTTGGCTTATTTTACCCGTTCTGTATATTTTACTTGCATATGATTGTGAAACATATTTTTAAAAGAGAGCAATTCTGAAAAAGCTCTAGACTGTATGGCCCTGCCTCATCAGCACAGCAGTTTCAATAAAAGGTTAAAGCATAGCAACCTGCATGCTGATTTGATGGCTCTGGAAAAGCCAGTTAAGGGCTGAGAAGAGAGAGAATGTTATTCATCTCTACCGAGTCAATGCCAATTAGTGCCATTGGTAACAAGCTACAAACTGGATTAGGAACCAATCAGATATTCACAATGTTGTCTTTTAATAAACTCTTCTGTGAATGACTGATAGGAAATGTTTTTATGTTGGTGCATCTAATAGGCCTTTTGTATACAGTAGAACATCAACAAATTAGTCAGCTAACGAAACATCATTATGCTACATCATAAAAACAAAATGAAAGACATACATAAAATTTGACAGTGTTGTTATTCCTAATTCATGGTGCTGTATCTAACTTTGACATGCATGTTGACATTAGAGCAAACTCTTCATTCACAATGCACTCATCTCAAATATCCTAACAGATTGCTGCAGTTTAAGAACTCTTATCTTAATTAAAATTCTCTAACTTGAATGCTAGCATTCATATTTAGGCACAGTTATTCTCTAAATTCATTCATTCCTCATTTGTGAGCAACTTTTTAACTTGCACATAAAATTAAGCTATTTACAATGCACATTGACATGACCCATCTTTTTTCCTTTGCAAAAAGAGCTGTTTTGAGATGAAGTTTGATTGTGTTGTGAAGCACTTGGTAGACACAAGCTCTTATGAAACAAGAAAAGAACAATACCCTCTTCTCAGTCATGAGAATATACGCTGCTTTTTAGCTCATTAGTCTTGTCAGACTCAGAATTTGTATCACTTTTACTCTTCAGATGTAATTTCTCAGACATCTGGATGTAACTAATTACACATCAGAGAAGTTAAATTAAATTATGAAATGGAAGCTTTGATCTTGTGTTTCCACACTACTCAGGAATACTACTGAGGTCTTCACAATGCTCACCTTTTTACTGTAGAAATAGCTTGTTTAAACTAACTTATATTTGCTGCCATCTCTTAGAACACAAAAACAACCATACAATGAAGAACTAGCAAGGGATTTAATTCCTTCCATTTTTGTTTCCACACCACCTGCAGGATGTTTTTCTTCCCTGCCACAAACTGCCAGCTCGATTCCCCTTCCAGTTTAGCAAGTGCTTCAAACGTGGTGCTCCTTCCTGATCCTTTGTTTCTGCTGTGTATCTCCACATCATTTCTTTCCCCCATTAAAGCAGAAAAGTGCTGCTGAATTCTCCTCCTAGTTCACCACCAGCCTGGAAAGAGACACTGAGGCTTATTATGGGCATAATCCCAAAGACTCGGTGCTCTTTTTGTCAGGTACCTCAGAGATCTGGTCCAGGACTGAAACTGGGAAAATGAACAGGACAAAAACACTCCTGACTACTACCAGTAACAACAGGCAGAAGAGAGAGACTGTGGATACCACACTTACATCCAGGTTGGCAACTTTCCCATACCAGTAGTTGAAAAGTCCAACAGCATTAGATTCCTAAAGATAAAAAATGGCTTCTTCATGTCTCAACTGTTAAATCATATCAACATTTTCTTTTATGAAGCTCTATATTCAGATAGCTGCTACTTAGCTGCAAAATTGTTGATCTGGGTCATACAGCCTAAAAATAAAAGGCAGAGAAACCCCAAACCTTCCTAAATCAGTAAGGGTTTCTGTTCTTCAAAACAACATTTGAAGACTCCCATAGTGTGGAACAACTGCTTTTTCTATTAGAAGATTGTTTTACTATTCTCTCTTTCAAATGGGATGTGGGTATGTAGACTCGACACAGCACCCATATTAAAATAGCACATGTTGGCTTCAAAGGAGCTATTATGCAGTCTATAAGTTCAATGATCTGCAAAGCAATAAAGAGCTCCTTCTGTAGCCCTCACGGCCTATTGAGTAAATAGCAAGCGTTTAAGAAAACTCCATAATTACATGTTTACACACTGGAGCCATTATGGGAGATCTAAAAAAAAGTACATGTATTTTTCTAAAAAAAATTCCTTAATTACATTTTTACATGATTACAGCTCCTTTAATGCCACTAGGGTCTATCAGTTACAGAATGTATAGGCTGAAAAGCTTACAGTTATAGGCTATATTTACATATAGTAAGGACAAAATAAGATGTCAGCTGAATATTTTGGAGATTTAAGCCTGATATTTTTAATTAAGGGAGAGGAGAGGAGAGGAGAGGAGAGGAGAGGAGAGGAGAGGAGAGGAGAGGAGAGGAGAGGAGAGGAGAGGAGAGGAGAGGAGAGGAGAGGAGAGGAGAGGAGAGGAGAGGAGAGGAGAGGAGAGGAGAGGAGAGGAGAGGAGAGGAGAGGAGAGGAGAGGAGAGGAGAGGAGAGGAGAGGAGAGGAGAGGAATCAGGTGTGTGTCAAATTTTGAGGCTTTAGGCCCTGGTTTGATGGAGAACTAAATAGCTTGATAGAACTAAATAGCTTTTAGCTAAGTCAACAGAGAACACCAATGTCTGAATCTGTAGAGCTCTGTGTCTTGGACTTCCCTAAGTATATTACCCTGCTCAGAGCTAGTGCTGCTCTGCTCTGATCACAAATACTAACTACAAAAGTCACAAATATTCACTACAAAAACAGTCCATATACTCCCTGACTGTGTGGTAGTTTAAATCTAAAGTTTTAAGAGACTGCATCATATGGATGGAACATGATATGAAATTTAATTTTATATTATCTTGACATAGTAATCCATGGGTAAAACATGCAGTTAAAAAAAAAAAAAAAAAAAAGCCTCCATTAAGAATGGGAGCAACAATGGCTTGTTCATATGTGAAAGTCAAATAGGGCAGCTCATCAGATTAGAGTTGATTGCCATCACGTGCCTTTAGAGAACCTTTTGCAATGAATTTACATCAGGCAAAATGCTTGTTCTACATGTTTTTGCACTGCACACTGTACAAGTGATTCAATATTCAGAGTTAATAAAGTAGTATTTTAGTTCCATTCATTGTATTTTGTATTCTAATCAAATCATATGATTGTTCACATTCTTAAAATAACAACCAAAAGCATGTACAGTAGCTAAAATGAACACTTTGTGTTTTCTAGGAACTCAGGAAAATCCTTAAGAAAACATCAGGGAAATGTTACTAGAAGAACAATTGTGGTTTGGGATCAAAGATTTCCGTTTAACTTGCAGGTTCTTCCACGAAGCGGGGAAAATGCACTTGAGAGAAGAAATCAGCTTAGTCTTCATGTGAATTTAAAATAAAAAAATAAAAAAGACAGATTCCCCCCTATTTCCCTCCCAACAGCCACCAAGTTATGGACCATTTGGCATTACAATAATTCAGGTACCTTGAGGGAGCACAGTACACTTGTTACCTAAACTCCCAGAACTATATATCTTTTGTAATTGTTTAGGAATATGTTTACAGTCAAAGGCTGCAAGCACTATGTACAACGTACTGCTCTTCTGCAACATTACAATAACCTTAATAATTTTGTCATAAGTCTACGCTGGCCAACTGATATAATGACATTCAAATGAACATCCACTTAGGGTTGCTTCACATTAATTTAAGACACTGGCCAGCAACATTTGCATTCCAAATGCTGAAAGAGCTAACCTGTCAAGCAGGAGTAATGTTTAATGCACAAACACCAATGCACATGTCTACAGTCATATCAGATATTATGTCACATGTTTTCATGGTTTTGGCTGGGATAGAGTTAATTTTATTTGCAGAGCCTCATATCATGTTGTGTTTTGGATTTGTGATGAAAATAGGGGTGATAACAGAGGGATGTTTTAGTTGCTGCAGAGCAGTGCTCACACAGTGCCAAGGCCCCTCCTGCTCCTGGTGCTGCCCAGCCAGTGAGGAAGCTGGGGGTGCCCCAGGAGCTGGGAGGGGACATGGCCAGGACAGCTGGCCCAGGCTGCCCAAAGGGATGTCCCATACCACGTGGCACCGTGCTCAGCAATAGCAGCTGGGGGAAAGCTGAGTGGAGATGTCCACAATGATGGCATTTGTTTTCCCAGGAAGCCATTACACATGATGAGCCCTGCTTTTCTGGAAGTGGCTGAATACCTTCCTGCCAATGGTAAGCAGAGAATGAATTCCTTGTTCTGCTTTCCTTTGTGTGTGGCTTTTGCTTGACCTAGCAAACAGTCTCTATCTCGACCCATGAGCCCTAGCACTTTTACCTTTCTGATTCTCTCTCCCATCACACCTGGGAGTGGCTGGGTGATGCTGAGCTGCCTGCCAGGATTAAACCACAACATATGTACCACATGCCATTAAGTAACAGAAACACTGTAACAACTATGGATAATCTATAATAGCCTGACAACGCAGATTGATGGAAAATGGAGAATTCTAGCCTGGACACTGATGCTTAACAACAAAATTATTTGTCATTGAGTAGTACTGTCAGTTGTACATCACTACTTGACAAATAAACAGAAGGAGGAGGAATAAAATGCCATTGGTATTAAAATGAAATTTAACCAGGACTTCTGTTTAAATTGGTGTCTAGCATGGGTGTAGTAGGTTATATTACCTTGACAGTAAATTTTTTAATACACTGTGCATTTTCCAAAGGTCATTTTTATAATGAATGAGAATATTCCCTGTCAGTGTATCTTTATTTGCACAGCACTTCCCATCATTTAGATGCCTGTTCAAATAAAAGTAGCACACAGGACAGCAAAGACGTCACTATGTGTCACGTGTTATTTAGGTATTCAACTCTTATTGAAATCAGGATTAGGTCAGCGCCTAAATATATTTAAAAAAACCTTCATCTGGGAAAGTTCTCCTCCTTACTCCACAGGTCCATTCTGTTTAAGTATTCAGCACCATGATGGCTCTGCCTGGCACCAAATTGCACCACAGATCAGCCCAACGAATCCTAGAAAGACATATGACTTTACTCTGTCTTTTACATCATCCTACCATTTTCTGTTATCTCTTTACTGTACTCCTCCCATGTACTAATTCAACCACCAGTTTCTTGCCACTCGGTGCCTTTTGCAGGTATGAATCAGCCTCAACCAGCCTACACCAGCTCCTGGCAGCCAACAGCTGACCACGAGGCAGGCCTCAGCTTTCAATCGGGAACTGTTACAGAAACATCACCGCAGAACTAGGGTGTAACTTTGTATTGCATTTCACACACAATAGAGCAAGATGTAATCAATCAAGATGAAGATGGAAACAGCACTTTTGTTCTACCAGACCTCCTGAGCTAACACAGACAGCACACACCAGAGCTTTCCCTTTTTCAGCCAACAGAAAGGCTTGCTAACTCTGATCTGTTATAAACATGTAAAATATGGAGATACCAAACTAATTATTCATCTTGAAGACCTTTTAGTGTTGTTAACAGTATATACTGAGGATCCTGGTTCTCAATCCCAGATATGCTGGTAGCTGGTTGGGAAAAAAAATATATATATATGCTGCTTGTAAATTGAGCACTTAGTGAGGTACAAAAGATTACATAAAAAGGAACTTTTTAATGTCATTTTTCAGATAACTGCATTTCAAAGCAGAACCACACAAAATCCAGAACTGCCAGCACAGGAAGGCTATGAGAAACACATAGGACAGTTTTTTTATATTTTATTACAGTTATTTCAGAATGTGGTTTAACTGTCAATAAAGTGGTGGCACTTGATTGTTTCATGCTATTAAACAATGAGGTCTATAGACCCTCTTGAAATTATGTCATATGTCTAGATGATTTACATGAAGTGAACACAGTGGGGACATTTACACACTCACTAGTTGAAGAAGAATCATACTTGTAGGTGGCCAACACAGCTTGTTTTCCATCCCTGTGGGCAGAATCCAAAGTCCAGAGAAGCAAACAAAAAGATTTCAGCACACTCTGACAAGCATGCACACACACACACAAACAGACCATTGCTTTAGTTCAGCTTCAAGTGTTTATGCTCTTCATACTAAATTGAACAAGAATTCCTGTGGGCTGCTTCCAAGAGACTATGGTCTTTTCAGAAAATTGGCTTTTCTCTGTTATCCACCTTAGCAGAGTTGCTTTCTTCTTCAACAGAAAATTATTCCTCTCACGTAAAGATTTTATGTTTCCTTTTTCTCTCTGGAACACCAAGCCAAAGGAAACACAGACCCAGAGTATTTATATAAACTGTAAATACATGAAGAGAGAAAGTGATAAAGCAAAACTGAAGAATAAGTAATTTCAGGATATCAAGCAAACCTACTCTGTACTCTTTGCACTTGCTTTCTTATTCTACATGATATATGATGATTATCGCTTGTTCACAGTTAGTCCCGAAAAGCAAGCTGACATTAAAATAGCCTGGAGTGAAATTATTTTCACAGATGTTAGGAGCAGCTAGTAACTACATTACTTAAATTAGGTTTGGCTGTATTCTAGACAAACTCATTTGCTTTTTCTGTGTATCCTATAGGTGATCCTACAGAGAAGCAACAAAACATCATCCATCCATCCAAGTTTAATTGAAGAACAATAGTTTTTTCATAATGGATTATCCTCATGTATTATCATAGGATGAATTATAGATGGCCACAATTAAAAGTTGAATGCAAAACATAACAAAAGCCTCACTGAAGTTAAAACACCAGAGCTTGATATGTAATTCCCTTGACAGTGATAGTCATTTACTTCTAAAAGTACAAATAAGGTCTTACAGCATGGAAACTAGCATAAAAATATACTTTCTGTTATATATATTGTTTATAGCTGCTCTCTAAAACACATAGCCTCAGATAGGAAATCTAACACTAAGAAAGCCCCAAACAGATTTTTCCCATTCTAATTTTATTATAGGTACTAGGCTCAAGAGCATACAAATGCATGCATTTTAGTTATTATATCAACCACATTATGTCAAGAAGCTACCATTTCATAACTTGTCATTCACCATTCTCCTAGACCTTAATTTTGAAGTGTCAGTGACATAATCCACACTTGCCTGTTTTCATCTCCCCTGCTATCTGTTCCTAAACTTTATCTTAACCTCTTTATTGTCTTCATTAAGGAGGTAAAAATAAACAAATAAGTAAATAAATAAAAAATGGCATGCCCCTCTTGGTAATTATTTTTTCTGCTATTTTGTTCATAGTGCTTCAAGTAATTTTATTTTGCTTTATTTTAATTAAAGATAGATAATAAAGGTGCAAACCTGGTCTATTACTGGAAGTCATTTGGTCACATGGAAAACCTATGACTTTTGAGAAGATGTAATTATGGGAATGTGATGGGATTGTATAGTGACAATCCCACAAGTTATGGCACACAGTTGAGAAGGGATGACCAAGCCACCTCCTTCAAGGCTCATACCAAAATCATTATCCAGGCAAGAACCAGAAGGCTCAGACCTCACACCTCAGGGAGACAGAGGCAATAATTTTCAAGATGGAGATAACCCATATCCTACTTATGATCCCTCATTTCCTTTGTGTGGTGTGAATGGACACTTCAGGGAAAGCCATCTTCTTTGTGCAGATATGCTTTTGGGTGATCAGGTCATATAGAGGGGCCCAGTCGATGGGACAGCATCTGAACAGCTCACAAGACCCTGCTGATGACAAACCACAAACTCCTATGCCACAGCACTGCAGGGATGTTCGATCAAGATAAAAGTGAAACATTTTATCAGTGAAACCTTTCATTGCACTGTAACTTTCTAAACCACAAACTTCATATTAGAAGAAAAATCCCTTGTCTTTGGTAACTGCACCTCATGGGGAAGCTCTCCACAAACTGAAGAGATGCTAGTCACTGGAGTTTGCTATTCTGCTCAGCTACCACCCTTTATCTTATGTATTTTCCCTGTTACAGTGATTATGATACAGCCATTAACTGGAGTATGTAGACTGGTCTCTTTCCCTTAATCTTCTCATAAAACAACCAGGAACTTGATATTATCCTGAACATAATCTGTTATTTCAGTGTTTTGTCTCTTTGCATGGTAGTACTTAAAGGAGCAAATCATATCTGTTCTCATCTGTTATACATGAGGAGAGAGGACAACAAATATTCTTCCACTGTAAGCCTGCTAAAAGATTTTATTACAGTGTTTTGAGATCTCCAGTGATAGGAATATCATCACAAATAATGATAAGAACATGAGAGCCAAAATCAGACCTGCACCAGTGGAAAAAAGGACAGAAACGCACATCATGTAATTGACTTCAGCTGAAGAAAAGATGAATTTCTACTGAAGGAGTGTGTTGAAGTAACTATACAGAAAAGACCACTTGGAAGAACAATTTTACAATAATTTGAAAGGACAAGAACAGAAAATATGAGCCTGAAAAACACATGAAATTCAAACATTAGCACACAAAATCAGCAAACAAAGGGAGAAGCTATTAAATAACAGAGACTGAAAATCAGAAATCTTTGCAGTTAATTTACCAGAAGCAACTTCTACACAGCTAAAAGATTCCAGGAAAAACAACAACATCAAGAAAGCAAATGAACAAAACAGAACAGATCAGCAAGTAGCACTCGGACTGTATCAGCCTCTCAGTTTAGAAATTTCACAAAATGTCTCTGAAATAGTAAATACCTGAGTAGAATAGATATTTCTTATGGAATTGTAGAGGCCAGCCCAAGGGCTATAAGTATATTAATAAAGAGATCACCAACTTTTTTAAGGAAGTCATTTCATTCTTGTTGAAGTTTCTATTCTAAAAAAAAAAAAAACAGGAAACAAATCTGCAAGAGGTTGATGCCCAGGAGGATAATATGATGCTTTCTCAGGATTGTGCAGTGAACAGATTTCTGAAATCATCAGAGCCCACAGGGTTACAGATTTTAATATAAGCACTATTTGCCTCAGCCATGACAGACAACAGGGAATTGACTTTAAAAGAGCAATAAAGGACAGAATATTTTTTCCCCCAGAAAGCAAAACAAAGACTGTGGGGAAAAATAAAAAATAAAAATAAATACAAGAAAGGGAAAAGGGAAGAGGGAAGAGGGAAAGGGAAAAAAGGAAGTCAAAGGCTGGGAAAGTAAATCTTATAAAACAGAGAGCTTGGGCTTGGTATAATGTTAGCTCAGTTTATATATAAAAGTTCTGCACACTTTTGATATCCTCTGTCTTGGCAAATAAAGTACCAGTCCACTAGGAACAAGCAGGCTAAGCTAGTCAGGTAAGATAACAATAAATTTAAAAAAAAAAAAAAAGAGAGAGAGAGAGAGACAAAGGCACAAATATCCATTCTTTTAGCACAAAAATCAAACTGTTAACATATACTTGTGTCAACTTTAAAAGAAAAAATATTACAGCCTGGATGGTACTCAGAAGTTTAAGAGTGGGTAGGGAGGGGAAGGTATCTTCTTAAACTGATGAAAGTGCTTGGGCTGAAGGCTTAACATAGGCAACCTGGCATTGAGGTGCCACTATCCAGTCATGTCAGAAATCATGAGTCAGATTCTGCAAAACCAATGAAAGAAGTGCACAGTGCATCTATGTCAAAGTTTATTCTGTCTTTTTTGGTTTGCCTTTGATTATTGGAGTTTCCCAGCTCCATCTGTGTCCGTAGGTATGTATGTGTTTCCATGCATCTGTACATTTACATGCATGCATTTTACTGTTGCTTACATTCTTTATTTACATAGCAAAGTCAGTTTCACCTGCTGGTGCTCTTAGGTACAAATGCTAGCGTATATTCCCCTCAAAACCACCAGAGAGGGGCCTGATTCTCACAGCACCATAGATAAAATAAACATCTCCAGAAGCATGCTAGTGATATGTACATCCCATCTACTGCTAGTGGTCAATCTGCACTCACTGCACTCACATTAACACCATACTCCTGCTATTAATTGTGAGTGTTTTCAATAGCACTAATTAACACATGGGTCTCATTATGTTTCTTAATTATGAACTCTCTGGAGGCAGGCAAAAAAATCTGGAAAATGGGATACACACAGAAAAATTACATTAAAAGGATACTGATCCTGCACATGCTACAAGGCTAGGAGATGCACATGTAAAAAAAATTCAGCATCTTGTTCATTACTCATTATGATATCCATTTTCATTAATTAATTTCATTATCATCCTTCTAAAGGGTCTCTGGAGTGCTTAAGATAAACTATGCCCACTACTTAAAGCAGGTCAGTAGAAAATGATATGCCAGACCAACAGTGTGCCTTTGAACATAATCATAGTTTGGAAAAAATGCATGCATTATCTGTGTATTCCATGGAGATCCTGAGAGATTGGTGGCAGAGCAGCCTTCACTTCATATATCGTCAAGTCATTTTGAATGGCAATAACATACTTATGTGAAAAGTGTGGGTTCTTTCTGGATTTTGTCCCCAGGAATTAATTTCTGAAGGATGTAAGAATTGATAGAAATAGAAATAAACAGAAATAGAAATAAACAGAATTGATGTGCTAGAAGAATCCATATCCCATCAAAGACACCTTGTATATTTTCCTCCCCTTTTTTATCACTAGAAGTCCTTCAGGATTAGTCACTTGTATGAGGTAGGAGGCTGGTAGTATCCACATTCCACTTAGCCTAATTTCAAAGCATGAAACATTATAGTGTTGCTTTGGAAATGGAGCCTTAAACTGATTATCACAAGAGCTCCTTTAAGGAGGAGTATAGTAATACTGATATTCTTGTAGCATGTAAAATCCAAGTCAAAGCTCAAGACTTGGCATAATGCAGTGACAGAATATGATAGTAAATGAGTCAAGGAGCATATGGTATGCATGGAAGACAACAGAAGGGTAAAGACAGTCAAGATGATTCAATGAAACACTCAGATATAACCCTGGTCAGCACAGCAGCCTCCAGCCTCTACCTGTTGGTAAACCACTTGATGGATTTATGGGAAGATATGAAGGAGGCTGACAAATAAAAATCAACCCAATGAAATAACTCCTTCACTGTGCATGGAACTGTAAGAGCTCGTATTGTTTGTCAGAGGAGGTGGGGTGAGAGCAGAAACCTGTTTGCAGCAGGGCAGTCCTATGAGAGAACAGCATGCAGCAACCCACCCTTACCTTGTGATACTTTATTCCCTGAGAAGCAGTCTGACAGCTAGATAAAGCATACACCTTTCTAGGTCACTTGGCTGAAGTCTGCTGTGTGATGTATCCGAAAGTCCCTGCTGAGAACAGCTGACAGCCTAATAACAGTGTTTCTCCATCTACTGATTAACTGGTTTTTGTTTGTTGTTTTTTTTTTTTTTGTTTTTTTTTTGTTTGTTTGTTTTTTAATTTATTTTTTGCACAGACGTGCTGTATGATTTACCTACTTTATTCTGTGCATCTAATGAATATACAAAGCATCATAAAGAAATAGTAAAACATTTAGCTGATGCTCAGTCAGACCGCTAAAATGAATTTAACTAAGAAAAATAACACCCACCAAAGGGCCAAATGTGCCCCCTGCTCTGGACAATGTTCATGAGGCACAGAGACAGATGTGCCAGAGCTGGGGTACCGCCATTCAGCTGCAGCTCCCTGTGGAGTCTATGCTCAGTATGTCCTCAGGTCAAAAAAAGCCATGCTCTACTCTGTGGCCTCCTCACTCTTAGCAGCAATTGAAGTCAGACCCAATTTAGCTGTGATCACTTATGCTCACAGTAAAAATCAGGTACTTTGAATACAGATATATGAAGGCTTATAGCAGCAAAGCTGTAGAAAATGTGAGTTACCATAAAACTACTACCAAAACCTTACCAGATTCCCATGTTGCCATTAAAATTCAGTTTAATTGGTGAGAGGTAGCACCTGTAGAAAAGCAGCAAACTAGATCTCCAAAGGAATGGTAGTCCCCTGGGCTAGAAACTCAGCTAGTTTCAACCAATAAGCTCCAGGGTTTGATCCCTTACCAAATCTGTCTACAAAGTACCTACCTTTTAGATAGAAAATCATCAACACACTTGTTCTTTGAATGCCTTCTGATTGTCACCCTAAGGCCCATTCTATACTCACTTCTGTATTTAACTTCTTAATTCAATAAATCCTGTGCCACCCATTGCCTTCCTTTTTATCCCTGCTGAGAAGAAAAAAAAAAAAAAAAAAAGCTTGAATTAGACATAGGCCTTCAGTTAAGAGTAAAATCCTACCCTCTTTATCATCAATGATTCTTGATGAAAACTGCAAAGCTGTAGTTCTTAACTTACTTCATAAGCTACAAAATTCTTTTTAACTTCTATAAACCACAGTCCCATAATCAGAACTTGTAAACGTCACTGGAACAAACTTGATGTTACAACTTAGCATCATATGCTCTTCTTGCAGTATAATATTATTTTTATTTTCAGTGCACAGCACTTTTATTCTACTAAGAATAAAATGTGCACATTGCATCCAGAATATAGTAGCTTTTTCTAATGCTGTCATATGCGGATTGTAAAATCACTTTGGGACAGTACTTTTACAGAGGAAAACCGATTTCATGGCTCTCATCCAAAGTAAACTTGTATTTAAATTCCAGAAATGTTGTATCAAAAATTTGAAGTATGGTGAACAGGATCTGCGGCTACAACCCTCCTATGAAATTGTCTTCTGCTGTATTTCAGGTTATAGATTTAAAATTGAGGCATCTGAAAGCAGTGGCTGCATACAAAAATGGGGCCCCTACCCTTCTAAAACAATTTCCTGACACCTACAAATATCTACACAAAAAATGTACCAGAAAGCCAAAGAAATAAGTTTTTTTTTAACGCAGTATATCTTACAGTACAGCAGTCAATACCATAATAATGCACTCACATTTTTGAATCCCTTGAGATCCTTAGTTGCTCTCAGCTAAAGGAGAAGGACCTGTGTTAATCTTATCCACCTGTCCCTATCCTGTCTCCACCTTCCCCTTTCTCCTATTTAGCTCTTTCACCTCCATCCTCCCTGCTCCTACCATACTCTTTTCTTTCCTTCCTATGTGAGAAGTCCTTCAAAGGTTGAATGATATTTAATTATGCTGGGAACCCTGAGAGGGAGAGCACTGCCCTGAGGGGCTGCCAAAAAACTAGCATCACACTTAATGCCAGCCCTTGTTTTATTCAGCTATTTAACTTAGCAATTAATTATACAGTAAATAAAGACTTTTTCCACAGGGAGTCAAAGTGCAATTCCGATGCTCTTGCTGGCAACCACACATCCCCAGATCTGGGACAATCACACTATGACAAACTTTCTGATTAATGAGTTCACGACATTCAGATATTGTGACAGCTGCAGTACTGCCTGTGGCCATTGCTCTGTAATTCTGTAGCTGCTTAAACCCTGAGCATCTCACTGACAGTGACTGCAGACCTTGTGCTTGCTGCTGAAATTTTGGAGTTGGGATCTTCTTTGCCCAGAATCCAGACCAATCACTTAAACTGTGAGATTCAATTACCATTGTGTGGCTAACCACACTGCTGGGTCAGCGTCCCAAATGATGTCAGGGCTCTTCTAAAGGCAACTGTGGTTACTTCATCCAGGGATGAAGTAACTTCTTCATCACACAACCTTAATCCTGTCTGTATCAGTGAAGAGCCAGACTCACAGGGACCTCAAAGAACACATCTCATTATTACCACCCTACTGAAGACGTATCCACTGTGATTTCTCTCACCCTCATTAGAGAACACCTCCCTTTGAGTTTCAGAAGCTACCACGGAGAAGGACAAATATCTGTCACTCCATTTAAAAAGCTTGTTGGCCTGACTGCCAGTGTTTTACAAAATCCAGTGTTCTTCCTGTTTCTTTAGCACAACCAATGATTTATGGCACCAAAAAGGGATAGAACAAACTCTGTGTTCTCTGGTAAGGTATACAATGAGACATACAGATGTATTTTCATTTTTAGTGGAATGAAGCATTCTTTCAAAAGTTGTTATCCAAGACTATATGATGTAAAATTACAATGTGATTTTATTAATTACACTGCCAGAATAATCAGCAGAGGAACTACCAGAATACATTACAACCTTTTTCCAATTTTACATTTGACTTATTTGGAAAGTGGCAAAAGAATCTTAAGTTCAAAATATGGGACTGGAAGATTGCCTAACTGCTTATAAAGCCAGATGAAATTACACACCACCAATTACATTTTTGTCCATATGTTAATCGTCTAACTTAAAGTTTCACAACATAAAGTTTCACATGCATGCTTTATATTTTGAAGAAACACAGCTCATACATCAAAGAAAATCACATGCCAGAGACACATAAGAAGTTACTCCACTTGCTTCCTTATCACCATTTCTTTCAGTGGTCAAACCTTTTTCATATGTTAGAACATTATAAGGTTAGACAATATGCAGCTGTCATTTTTCATTCTGAATGTTGATTTATGATGAAAAGTTGGACACCTGACATGGTTTCTGTTCTGCTAGCCATGTCTTTCTTCTGTCCATTAGCTGGCCACCTAGTGAGGATGTCAGACCTCACCTGAAACAGTACGAGGACCCTTACAGCGTACAGCCCACCAGATTCGGCTGCACATTCTGACTTTCAGGCATTGCTTCAAATGTGTCTCTGAGATGTAAGAACAATACCCAAAGCAGGCTGACAGATGAGAGCAGTAAAAATCTCTCCATCTGACTTCAATCTAGTTGTGCAAGTTTTTTTGTTTGTTGTTTTTTTGTTTGTTTGCTCTTCCTGTGCTAATATAATAAAACTTTTTACTGACTTCCAGTTATGCCAAATGACATCAAAGGAAGAAAGAGCCTGATTCCCACAAAGCAGATCAAGGAATAGGGAAGAAAACAAGTTGCAGGATGCAAAATAAAGGAGTGAAAAAACAGAGAGGCCCATGGAAAATGTAAAGGAAGGAGGGAATGGGAAAAATAATAAAAGTATAACAGGTGTATTGAACTGCGGAACAGGGATGAGATGATGTGGTACGGGTAAAGTAACTTGATGCTAGGAGAGAGATACATCATAGATTATCCCTTCTAATATTGGACTGTATACTGGAGCAGAGTTCTCTGCCTTTTTATTTTAAGAGGGGCAAAATATGTTTGTAAGTAAGTGATGAGTAGGTGGGTTGCAAGGATACAACAGATGGGATGTGGACAAACCTGGCACAAAAGTGGGAAGGGAAAAATTACACCCTTTGCAGCACAGAGGGATGAAGGAGGGAGACTTTTGGTGCAGTACAAGGCAAGGAAGCATAATCAGTCTGCTGTAGGTCTCACGATGTTCCAGGAGATGTTGGCGTTGAGGTGCAGCTGTCCTCCAGGGTGATGGTAATACACAAAGCAGCACTCCAGTCCCTGAAGATGCTGAAGTCTCAGGAAACAGGAATCATAATGAATGAGAAAGCCTAGCCTGGAGGTGGAACCTTTCCTCCCCATCTCAATGTTTCAACCAACACCTAGACTCATAACAGAGGTTACAAGCAGACCACAGAACAGCCAGAAGAATTAACATTGCACGTAATCAATAACAAGATATTGCAAGTTTGAGCAACTATTTCTGGAGTTGAGATATTTTGACAAAAGGCCTCATAACTGCTTGCTGAGGTAAGATAATGCTAAAGATTAATAACTCTAGAGTCAGGTTCCAGGTTCTGAAGGAAGCATCCTGTACTGTTGGAAGGACAACTCTTCGTGACACAGAGTGAAAAGGGCTGTACATCTTACATGTCTCAGTGCTCATTTGCTATCAGCAAACAGCTGTGAAATCCATCCTCAAAGCATGCTGCAGACACTAGACTCTAATAATGACTGACACAAAGGAGGACAGACAGTCTATGACAGCTATCACTCACTGCAGACCCAACTAGCAGCTAATAGGGTTTGAAATGGAGTGCCTTTTCATTGTGTGCATTTATGTATGTGTACTGTGTGTTTTACAAAAAGGAAAAAATGCAAAAATTTTGATAAAATCATTTGGAGAAAAGGCACGTGTGAATTTCAGAAAAATGTCAAAAGGCAGCCTCTGCAGATTTAATCTTCCAGCCTTATGATACAGCATTAAGGTATGAATTACGGTATAGTCTCTAATCATATGATCACACAACTCTCTTAGCACATATTTCAAAAGTGATAAAGACTAAAGATAGGTGAAAAAGCATGTGTTAAGAAAAACTAAGGCCAGAAATAATCAGACAATTCTGGATTGGTGCTTCAGAACTGTTAGTCTTGTATTCTGATTTATCAAAAGCTGTAGCTACTTTTTGAAGTCAGAATCTTGTCAGGAGGAAAAAAAAAAGTAATCTTAGCATCTTTAGAAGAATTAAACTGAAACACTGGAACCTGCATTAGCCTTTACAGCAAGCCATCAACACTTAAGTCCTCAGCAACACTTACATAGTAGTGAAGCACAAGGACCTGCACGGATAGCATAAAGAGACACAAAAAAGAGCTAAGCCAGACGTTTTACCAGAGGTGAAAATCTGTGTAGGAACTGGGCCCAAAATCCTACTTCACCATCCAATGATAAAGAATTAGGATTCTCTACAGCATTGGCAGCATTACAGAAGATAGGTTTATTGAGGTATGGCTGATTTCACATCAGATAAGTAATCAGAAACTGTTCAAATAAATTGTCCAAAAAAAAGTATTTTCCGTATTTGCTAAATGGAAAATGCAGTGATTCTATCTTAAAAAAAAATATAATCCAGCTTGTAGAATAAGCATTCACTTTTCAGTTCCAAAGTCTAAATTTGCAAGTTGAACACTTGCCAATTACAAATCTGAAAGCCACATTTGACAGAATAGCAAACCTGAGGAATCACTCCTTCCTCTTTTCATCCTGTGTGTTCTGCCATATTTCAAGCAAGGGATGTAATTTATATGTAAATTATTACTGAATACATCTCCTACCATTTAAAAAGGTAAATATTTTAAGAACAGTATATAATCACTTGGTAAGAACACCTATGCAGTATTTAAAGTATAATGGTAATTGATAAAAAAAAAATATAATAGTAATCAATTATAACTTTTACAGTATGTGCTAAATTTTCTAGGGTAAAGTCAAGGAATAAATGAAAAATGAAAATATTTGAAGCTAAACATACATGATATTAGGTGAAGCACAATAAAGTAAATAATAAAATTAATTCTACCAATTGTAAATTTTATTTTTAATTAAAACCTGAACAGTATCATTTTTAGGCTGACAACTTTGATTTTTTTTTTATTTATTTTTAACAAAGTGATTCCTTGAAAATATAGACTGAATACAGCCATATATAAAGCTGTTAATCCAGACTTTGAATATAGCTACAGGCTGGATTGTTACTGTTGACTAAACATTTCTGCTCATAGTATAAAATATTTTCCAAAAGTTAAAATACTAGGCCACTTTCACACATAGCTTAGTGAAGAGCATTTCCAAATATTTGTTTTAATTGGAAAACATGGGTGATTCATTTTGATCATTCTAACAATATTTATTTCTGAAACTGCATAGAAAATAAAATTATATTACCTTTGAAAAGAAAAATCTTTTCTCAGGAAACTTTTGGATTTCTAAATCAGTTGAGCAGAACAGAAAGCTGGGGCTATATTTTGGTAAAATCATTTATTACTGCTTAATCGATGACTTTCCAGCAACCTCAGCTTTTTTGTTGCTGTGAAACTCAGAGAGACTGTCATCTTCAAAATATTGCTATGAGATAGTTTGGCATTGTGAAAGACTCCTAAATACTGCAAGAGTGTGTATATATATATACACACACACACACTCATATATATATATAAATATAATATATACATAATATTATATAATATATATATATTGTGTATATATAGTATACACTATATAATATATATATGATATATACTATATAGTATAATAGTATATAAGTATATAATACATATATATATTATGTATATGTATATAGAAAGAAGATATAGGTATAGATATATAAAGAATAGGGAGAGTGTGAACAACAGAAATTCATATTTTTTCTGACTGATCCCAGGGGATTAAACTCCTTAAGTCATTAGAAACATTACATATAGGGTAGTAAAACAGAGCCATTTTATGCTATCATTCAGTTTAGTGATAACAAGCTGAGACAGATTTCTAAACAGATTTCTAAATGGAACAGGCACAAGGACTTGTTCACTGGAGCTTTACTTAAAGAATCACCACTTAAAATCTGGATCACCTTCTCAACTTTATTTTCAATACCAGTTCAGTTAGCATCTGAACTTCCATCTCAGCAAATATCGTCAATGGCAGCAAACTACATTCTTCAGTTTTTGTTTGTTTGTTTGTTTTGTTGTTTTGTTTTGTTTTTTATCTTTAAAAGCAGAGCTTCAATACTTCATTGTTTGCTGTAAATCTTTCATATTCTAAGCTGCAAAAGATAAGACAAGATGAATGGAAGAGAAAGTAACCAGATCTTCTTCTTTCCAACCAGTTCTTTGAGAATTTTCAGAACTGAGGAGGATATTCCCCATGGTCACCTAAGAAGATGGTACCAGCGATAACCACTTCCAGCATGTATTCTTCTGAGTGACCAGGAACGTTGCAAAGGTTTTTTTATGCCTTTTGAAAATTTACTCAGACTTGCAGCCTATTGTAACAGCTCTGCCACCTTTGTCAGATGGGGATCTATGTTAGCTGATATTTTTATATGGAAAACACAGCTGTAGTTTTACTTCAATTCTGCCATACATATCAATCAGGAGAGATGTCCCCAGACACTGAAGATATTCCATGTCTTTTTTCACCATTATTATTTTTGTTCTTTAGACACAGTGATAATCGTTGTCTACATTTTTTGTCATAACGTGAAATGCAGTTATTCACAAAGTCAGCATAAACTGAGTTTAATTGCTCTTGTACCTGAGCTAGATAAATAGAAGGAATGAGGGGAGGGGGTCAAGAGGATGGAGTTAGTGTCTTTTGTCAGTCTCTCATGCCCAGAGACAGGACAAGGGGCAACAGGCACAAACTGCAGCACAGGAAGTTCCAGCTGAATATGAGAGGGTGCTTCTTCACCATGACAGAGCCCTGGCACAGGTTGCCCAGAGAGGTTGTGGAGTCTCCTTCTCTGGAGATATTCAAAACCCGCCTGGATGCCATCCTGCGCAATGTGCTCTAGGTGATCCTGTTCAGCAGGGGGATTGGACTAGATGATTTATCTTCAGAAGTCCCTTCCAACCCTGCCCATTCTGTGAAGGAAAATATCTTTTGAATATAGCAAAAATTAGGCTTTAAGACTTTCTTAAATTTTTAGCACGTACGAATTCTAACTATTAATATTACTAACAGTTCCGTAAAGAGAGAATAACATATATGAGTAAGCATTCATAATAGGATATGAAGGATATTGAGATAGCATCTGATAGCATCATGCATATAACTGCCCATCTGTTTCTATAGAATACATTTAACATAACATTTAATCACTTCCTATAGAAAATGAAATCAGATACATATGCTTTAAAACTTTATTAGGAGATGGTATGGGGGAAAAAAGGAGAAATTAAAAATTAAGCAGGAAACTTATTTCTATTATATTTCTTCTTCTTTGACAATATTTACAACCACAAAGATAGGTGAGTAAAAAGGAGAAAATAGCTAGAAGGCATTGCATTCTAGCAATGAAGTAATAAAACCTGGAAAAAATCCCTGTTTGAGTTCCCTATTGCCAAATATAAGGAGCATTCTAAGCTTTACAAATGTCAAATATCATCATCCAATTAATTTTTATGGATACAACACAAGAAATACAAATTAAAAAAAAGAAAATACAACAGAAAAAAAAAAAAGATTCAAAGAATTATAGCAAGCAGCACATTTCCAATGAAGTAATCATACCGTTTACTGCAAGTAGTCTGGATGGAAAACTGAGGCAAGATAACAAAGCCACTACATTAATGTTTTTGTGTAGTTGTGGCTACCAATAATTTCCTTAATTGCTTGGCTGATATACAGGTCGCATGTACTGTTACTCTGGCAATTGCAGAGTTCCCATAAACTAAGACTTTCAAAGCTACCAAAAAAAGTATATCAAATTTTAACAGAACTGAATGACTGAAAACAGGGGCAGCTTTCAAAAACTTCAGTCTTGGTTTCACAATCTCAGAATTAGTCCATTGAAAACACACTTGCCTGAACTGAAAAACACTGGAAACAGGAAAAAGCATCACTGATTTTTATAAACCCAGAAAGAAAACTGTTCATCTGACAGTACCAGAACTATATTTATGAAGATTGTAGGTCCTAATGAAATATATTTTACTGTAAGGTTGGTTTTTTGATGTTATTGTTTTTTTTCCTAGCCTGGCAGATGGCAGTAAACTCATAGCAACGGTAATCAGATGGATATGCACTAAATAAACCAAAACATCTTTTTTTTTTTTTTTTTTTCTTTCCCCAGGATTCAAAGGATGACACAACCACAGACCAGGACAAATTAGAATAAGAACAGCTCTATTCTGCCTGATAGGATACCAGCAATGTAAAACTTGGGCCTAATGGTGAGCAGAAACACCATTCTGTGCAAAACATGGTTCAGGCACATGGCAAAGAATATGCACAAAAGATGACCAAAAAAATCCAATATAAATATTAGAGTATCTTCAGGTGCTCTGGAAATTGCTTGTTCAGATAAATAAAAAAGGTACACAGAGAAATAGAAAAGACATACTCCATGGCAAAATACCACAACCAGGTCCAGAGTGCCAGCACTCTCTGTTCACCACCTCCAACCCCTTCATCCTGCTACGAGGGGACTCTCAGCCTCAGGCTGCATCCAGCTACTTGCACAGGGCAGTGATCTATGGGGAGGAGTTGGAGAGTAGAGAATGTGAAAAAAAAAAAAAAAAATGCTATGACAATTTTGCATGCTTCCTGAATTCAGTCTTACCCAATGTTTCTGATAGACACAGAAAACTCCAAGCATACTTTTTTTTTCTTATTGTTGATACTGCCTTTAATGTCCCATTGAATGAAATCAGACCATAACCAGTAACTTAGCAGAAGAAAGTAAGCTTAAAAAAAAAAAGAGTTAAAGAGAGAAAGTACGCTTAAAAAAAGAGTTCAAGCAAAAGAAATAAAAGTCGCACTTGGTCCTTATACTTTCATCCTGCAT